>NW_025814889.1:97113260-98524094 GCF_022079265.1 Lynx rufus
GGGCAAAAAGAAATACTGAAACCTAACTTTGGATAAATGGAACCAGAAAAAAAAATCACATTGCCTTTTCTGGTTAGTAACAAAATATAAGAACTCTAATGTTAAAGGTATAGATGAGCATCTGTGTGTTTGTTACAAATTCGTTTTAAGATAAGGGTCCCTGAAGGGGCATCTGGGTGGCTCAGTTTGTTCAGTGTCTGACTCTTGGTTTTGGTTCAGGTCATGTTCTCATGGTTTCACAAGTTTGAGCCCCATGTCGAGCTCTGAGCTGACAGTATGGAGCCTACTTGGGATTATCTCTCTTCCTCTCTCTCTCTGTTTCTATCTCTGTATTTCTCAAAAATAAACTTTAAAATATATAAAAAAAATAAAATAAGGGTCCCTGTGTGTCAAGTTTCTAGTCATTCTTGTTACTTGAATAATTTGAGTGATGGCAAATGCTTTTGTCTGTATTTTGTGTGTAAACATTTCATTTGCTTTGACTATAGATGTTTATCTTACTGTAATATTGATCATCACCTGAGAGTTTGATTTGGTAATATAGACCTTGTACAGATTGGCCAAATTGCAAGTATCAAGCAGAATATCATGTGCCATTCTCTAGGTATGATACTTCTAGTCATGCCTAAATTTGCAGTTTCCTTAAAAAGATAACTGGATCTACATTGCTCTTGGTTAATTAATGGCCCAAAGTATGAATACTGGCAAGCCAAATCTCAGGTAAATATAATATTTTTATTCTTAAACTTTGTTGTGTGAGAATTGGGGATTCTGACCTTGTCAATACAATGGATAACTTCTCTCTATATATGAGGAGCATGTCATCGTTATCCCTTTTTAAATCATGAGATGGGAATTTTTTTTTTCACCAGAAATCATTGTGCCAGCAGATCTGATACTTAGTATCTCACTTGATTAGATGTGTAGATCGAGTGGTTAGTCTATATTTTTGTAAGACTTATTTGGGCAGAACTTCTCTAATAGACTATGCACTACCTCCTCTAGGGGTTCATGAAAGATGACAAAGTATCATGTTACCATGTTACTGATAACCTCATTTTTCCTACTTTAGTTTTTAATGTTTATTTTTGAGAGAGAGAGAGACAGAGACGAGCGTGAGCCGGGGAGGGGCAGAGAGAGAGAGGGAGACACAGAATCCCAAGCAGGCTAAAGGCTCTGAGCTGTCAGCACAGAGCCTGTCGCGAGCTCGAACCCATGCACCGCGAGATCATGACCTGAGCCAAAGTTGGACACTTAACCAACTGAGCCACCCAGGCTCACTTTTCTTACTTTAGATACATCGAAATGGCAGCTATCAACATACTGCATAGCCAAGAAGTGTTTTTACTCTCATATCTTACAAAAGTTTTTTGAAGAGAAGTAGGGTGGATTTTATTCTTTCTCGATGTCTTCTAACTAACTTAAGTAAAACTAATTAGAAATCTTATAATTTACATTAGACATTGATTTATTCACAGTTAAATTTGGGGGGGGTCAATTTGAAATCTCTCTACTCTGAATAGATTCTCTTTTTTTAGTGCGTATAGTCCTTACTGATCATACCATCCATTTCACACTTCTTTGATAGTTTATATCAATATGTTTTATTTCCCAACTAGATTATACATTCTGCAAAGGTAGAGATAATATCTTTTTCCATTTCTTGACAGCAACCTCAAATATAATAAATTCTCAATCACATTTTCTTGATTGAGAACAACCTAAGTGCCAGTATAGAAACCAATGGCTTTCCAGTATGAGCAAAAACAGCACAGAGCAAGAAATGCTTTGGGGGATTTAGAAGCAGAACTAGAATAAAAAGTGTTGATCATTTTAAAATATTGCAAAGCTAAAGCTTTAAAGCTCACTCCATTCCTTTAATTTGCTCAAAAATATCACTTTAGAGTAACACTTGTTATCGACTTTGACCTGCTTGGTGGAGAAAGTAGAAGAAGAGGGGGATAATAAGATGCTATTTCATGACACATCTATTACAGTAATTCATTTACAGTAGGGAACCTTTGCCAATGATAAATGCCTGTTACTGTGGTGCAATTATGAATGTACCTTGGATTTTCAACAATAAAGCTGCCAAAAGGTTGCAAAATGCACAAGGGAAAAAGAAATTTTAGTTGAGGAACTGAACTAACCAAGAAGTACAATTTTTTTTGAAGTGTCCATAAAGTGTCCATAAAGTGTCCGTAAAGAGAAGTTCCCACCGTTAATGAAAATTCCGTGGTACCAAAGAGCATTTTCTATTTAATATTCCCTCAACTTGACATACACTTGACTTTGCATGCATGCTGCCTTCTAAAATTATCTTCATATAGAAAACATTCACAGTATTACCTTATTACCACAAAACATAAATCTACCCAAGAAGATGATGCCATTTATAACTTTGGAATTCCTTGCAAGATCATGATTGCACTGAAAAAAAGGAACCCTAGTGGAGGGTGGGGCTGGAGCTTGAGGAAAAACAGTCATACAATGTTTTTCCTCCAGTCCTAGCCCCCACCTCTACTGCTTTAGCCATATGCCAATACAGATAAGGAATACTAGATTGCTTTTCTTTTGGAGGAGGTCATGGAGAGGACGTGACTGCTGGTTGACCTGCAAGTTGAACCCAGGCAATCAGAGGCTTCCCACCTTCTCTTCTGTCCTTGGAATGCATGCCCCCGTTGCATTCTCACACTAGGAGCTGTTTCAAGGATGCAGCCTTTTGAGACCATCTGGACTGAATACGGTACTGAACCTGGTGAAGGTCTCTATAAACTTTGAGGATTTTGGCTGGCTGGTGTGGAAATCTCCTTGTCTTCCAGTTGCCCAAGACAAGCCATGGAAGTAAGTTCCCCGGATAATTCCGGAGTGACCTGCCTTTTCCTCCAGTCTCCCCTTGCCCTCTATGGGGTGGGGGGAGCAGTTACAGATTTCACCTGGGGAACTCCCCACTTTGTGAACATTTTCTCCAGCAGAATGTTGTGTGAGGGCAGACAATAGGTAAATTAGGAATATGAGAGTAAAATGTGAATAAAGGAATCTGAGCTTATGTCCAAAGACACAGGACATAGGGGTGTCTGGGCGGCTTGGTAGGTTAAGCGTCCGACTTTGGCTCAGGTCACGATCTCCTGGTTTGTGAGTACGAGCCCCACGTCAGGCTCCCTGCTGACAGCTCAGAGCCTGGAGCCTGCTTTGGATTCTATGTCTCCCTTTCTCTGCCCCTCCCCTGCTCACACTCTTCTCTCCTTCTCTCTCAAAAATAAACATTAAAACAAACAAAAAGACTTCAAAGTCACGGGACATAGGAAACTCCCGATCACTGGCCGTTGGCCATGGGAATAGCACAGTTGATGTGCTACTATGACAATCGTTGGCACATGTTTATGAATACTGGCCATTGATTGTAGGGACAAGTTGAGCCAGCCTGGCACCAGCAAAATAGAGCAGTTACTCAGAGCACACCCAAAGGAAAACCAGTATCCGCATGCTGTTCCAAAAAGAGTTCATAACTTTGCTGACCTCCTTCGTGAATGCTTTGTAATGCCTTTCCTTTAAGAGTTCTGTAGCTGTTTAAATGAGCTCACCTAACCATGTGGAGACCTCTTACTGATACTTTGCATACTCTTCATCAACTTTTGGGCAATTTAGGGTTGCTTTTGGGATGGTGATAGTAAATCCATTTTAGTGCTGAACTCCAAGTCTCTCTATTTTCTAGAACTGCTCATCAAAAACCATTGTTATTTTAATAGGTTAATTGGAGTGGGAGAAAGCATTCTGATCCCCCACAGAGATCAGATAGTACATCAAACCTTTCTATCTCCTTATTTATTCTATCATTCCTTTAATGTGAATACTTTCTCCTTTCATCATGGCCTTCTCAATGCTATTTATCTTTTAAGGCTCTAACCATGTGTTACTACAACCACTACTTGGGCCATTTCTATCACAGTCACCCGGGTTGCTGGTTAGAAATGCAGACCAACTGCATAAATCGGAAACTCGAGGGATGGTCCAGAAATCTAGATTTTAACAAGCTCCACAGGCATCTTTCATGCATGCAAGTGTTTGAGAAACACCATTCTATTCAAATACCATGAAGTCTTTTTCATTCCCCTAGAAAACCAGTGTACTTTATCTGTCTTTGTAATTTCTAAAAAAGTTTACATTTGTATCCTTCCTACAATATTTATAATATTCTGTCTTGTATTATAATTTGTCATAACATAATGATCTGTGCACTTGTTTTATTCCCTCTATAATAGGGATAAGCTTCTTGCAGACTAGACCTGTGTATCTCTGGAGCATCTGGCATGGAGCTTTGCTTCAAGCAGGTGCTCAATTCTTATCTCTAAGAATGCATGAAATGTTACCTCCAGGCCTTTCCCCTCCTCTTCTGTCAGTGCACTGTGAACATAAGCTACAGTATAAGTCCAAAGTGCTTGTACCATATTAAAATAAATGAACTGCTTAGAAAACCTCTTGCTTGAACTAAGCTTAGTTCACAGAATTTGGTCCCAGATAAATAGTTGACTCAGGCTTTTTTGTTCTCTGTAAATCTCCTTATCAGCAGAAGGTTTATTTTTGAAGCTCATGGCTCAATATAGTGAAAAGTAGTCACTTGAATCAAGAACTAAAGAACGATTCATGGCTCAGGTCATAAAAATTACCTATATGTCTGTCACTGGTGAATCATTTATGATGTCCTCAGTACAGTTTGAATTTTCAAAAGGTTAACTTTGGATGTGCATTTTTAGAGTGTGTATGTTTGTTTAGAATATGTCAAGCTACAAAAAGGGCATTTTCTTAAAATACCACTGTTTAATTTCTACAAAATCCAAGTGGACAAAGAAGCATTCTCAAGTTGAAGATCAGAGGCATGGCTTGAACTTCAGTTGTTCACCTGCAGTTATGATGGGTGTTCCCTGATATCTGGTTTTCCTTAAGTCAGGATGTAACCTAACTACTTTAAACATGTGTTGCTGTAGATTAAATGACCCAAATGATTTGTTTTGTTTTCTAATATTGAAAAAACATGATGCTTTTCCTTCTCTTTTGCAAACCAGGTAAAATCCAGTAAAGCACATAAACACAAAATGTAATTGAAGTACTGATTAAAAAACTCACATAAATAGACTTATTGTAATCATTTTGCAATATATACACATATCAAATCATCGTTTTGTATACCTTAAACTTACACAATGTTGTATATCAATTACATTTCAGTAAAGCTGGGGGAAAATCTTGCAGAAAGAGGATAGAGTTCTCTATGCTTGTTGTAAATATTGTAGGAGTTTTAATTATCATTCAATACTGTATTTAAATAAGGTATTAAATAAGTATTAGTGAAATTATATTAATAAATTGCACTAGAGTTGACATCTAAATTGCATCCCTCATGGAAAGGATATCACAAATACTTTTACAGAAGTGGAGTAGATACACTTGAATATTTTATAGATGTATGCCTTTCTCACATGATAGGGAAGGAAAACATTTTAGGGATAAAATGTGTTAGGTAAGAAAACCACAAAGTCCAAGGCTCAAATAAAAGGTGAATGCAATATTTTGAATACAAAAGAAAAGTCAACTTATTAGCATGTTGTCAGAGAGTAATAGACATGCAGAAAAATAAACTGTCAAATGTTAACATGTGCACATTTTTTAAATATCAGTGTGCCTTGGGTGGCTCAGTTGGTTAAGTGTCCAACTTCAGCTCAGGTCAGTAAATCACGATCTGAGAATTCAAGCCCTGCATAGGGCTCTGTGCTGATAGCTCAGAGTTTGGAGCCTGCTTTGGATTCTGTCTCCCTCTTTCTCTGTCCCTTGTCCGCTCACGCTATGTCTCTCTCTCAAAAATAAACATTAAAAATAGTAATAAAATAAAAATATAAAGACTTCCACAATCAGATATCTTCCGAAGAATTCCAAGGAAACTTTCTCTCCCCTAAACAATTCGACTGGTTATTTTCTCCATCCCCAAACTCAGAGATCTTTCAATCTTACCTGGGTCCTTTTGCATGGCCCAGGCCTAAGTGGGGGGATGAATTCCCACAGAACATTTCTAAGTGTACCTCCTTGCTTCCTTTCTTCTCCCTGCCTCCCCTCCACCTCCTACACACCTCTGCTAAAATGATTCTTTTCAAAGTGTTTTCAAGTCACTCCTCTGCTAAAACATTTAGAGTAATTTTTCATAAGTTGTTACATAAAATCCCAACTTGTCTTGTAATAACATCTTTCACCAGCCGGACTACCCCTTCATTTCACTAAACAAATATTCATCTCTCTCAGAAACATGTGAGCCTCTGTACTTAACATAACCTGCTTGCTAATTTTAGAAAAATCCTGATTTTTGGAAAGGATCACTAGATGCCCTTTCAAAAGAATGCTGGATGTTATCTAGGGTACTCTTCAGGAATTTTTTTTTTATGGATTGTATATCTTTGATTGTTTTTGGCTGGTGTATTTTGCACTTTTATGGAGATAAAGATGGACATTTAGAGGGCAGATGACAATGCAACTCAAATTATGCATCAATGGTATTTCCTGTCCATAGCAATGCAAACAGTCTTGGTGGCAGCAGAGAGCTGGGTTTATGAAAATTAAGACTCTATTGCATTTTGTTTTTGTTTTTTTTTTTTCATTTTGCTAGTTTCCACATTCATTAATGAGCTAAATAAAATTATTGATTTGTTCATTTTAGATTTTTATGAGAGTCATGATTTTACCTTTTTGAAAATTATGAGTTACCAGGGATTACACATAAATCTCTGTTGCTTTCTTCACTTGTAAGTCCCCCATGTCTTGTGCCCCCTTCTCTTCCAGTACATATCTACACTGTCAAACTCAGTTCACATCCCCATTCCTTTCCAGAAAACTTATCAATGTGGATATTGTTAAAAGATAATTAATGAGGGAACTAGTAAGATGTTATAAGATATTCAAGGGAATTCAAAGAACTAAAAATATATAAGGCCATCAGCAATGCTGATATGAATTTCTTAGATGAAAAATATCAAACTGGTCAAAATCAACCATATTTCCAAAAAAAGCAACTTGCCTTTCTATGGGAAAGTTCCTTGCCTTACTTTTGGATATTCTATAATTTGTTGGACACCGTTCTAGGCACAAGAGGTACAGGAATAGATAAAACAAAGTCCCTGCTTTCTTGGAGCCTACGTTCTAGTTTGTGTGTGTGTATGTGTGGTTAGAACTGGATATTAGACAAATAAATATATAATATGGCCTTTAGAGACAAGTGCTATCAATGAAGAAATACAAACCAGTATACTAATGTTAATCAATGTATAGTACTAATTTCTATGGGGTTATCAGGAAAGGTCTCTGTTAAGGTGATATTTCAGCAGAAATTTGAAAGAAGAAAGGGTGTATATCATGAAGCTATGGGAATTGAAGGGAGCTCCCTTGACATACGTGGAATCATGATATATGATATAAATGGAATACTATGTGTAAAGACCCTGAGGCAGGAGTTGGAACGGAATGAGTCCCAGGGAGAGGAGTATTGAGGAATGGCTCCAGAGTGGGTGTAGATGGGCAGGTATGGGGAGACCAAGATGAATCTTTTTGTCTTTTTTCAGTTCTTTCTTTCTTTCTTTCTTTCTCTTTCTTTCTTCTTTTTCTTCTTTCTTTCTTTTCAAAAGAAACAGAGCATCACTGGAGAGTTTGAACAAAGGTGGGACATGATCTGACATGAGAAACATCCTGGCTGTGATGAGGTAAATAGTTTAAAGGTGTCAAAGGTAAAGCAAAGAGACAATGCAGGAAGTCTTATGGGTTGAATTGTGTCCCCACAAAAGATATGTTGAAGTCCTTACCCCCTACCCCTGATACCTATGAATATGATATAATTTGGAAAGAGTCTTTGCAGATTTAATCAAGTTAGAATGAAGTCATACTGGATTAGAATGGTTTAATATAATGCCTGGTGTCTTTATAAGAAGAAGCTAATTTGGACATACATAGGGAGGAGGCCATAAGATGACAGAGATAGATATTGGACTTATGTTGCATGATTCAAGGAATACCAGCAACCACCAGAAGGTAGGAAGAGGCAAGAATCTAGATCCTCTCCTAAAGATGGAGTATGGCCCTGATGGCACATTAATTTAGGAATTTAAACCTCTATAACATGAGAGAATAAGTTTCTGCTGTTTTCAACCACTCAGCTTGTGGCACTATCTTTTACGGAAGCCCTAAGAAATGAATACAGGATGTCATGGCAATTCATGTGAGAGATGATGGCGACAGCCAGATTGGTATTAGTGGTGGTCATGATGATGCTGGCAGTCTGGGTCCAAGGACCCAGAGGGGGTCTTGTAGGACCAGCCAAGAGGGTCCATTGATTCACACAGTTTGGAAATCAAATGTGAGTCTGCAGGAGATGAAAGAATTTATTGAAGACAGAGCAGATACAGGTAGACTGAGTCTCCAGGAGACTCAGAAAGGAAAGGAGTACGTTTCATTTTTGTTTGGGGTCTGGAGTTTTTATTGACAATGTGGTCTGGTGCACATGTCCTCTCAGGCATCCAGGAACTGGTCAGAACAAGGACAAGGTCCAGGTGTTCATCACAAGTCCCTTATTTCCTAAAGCTAGGGGTCTTGGCATTGATATTTCTAGTGTTGGTGGTCTGGAATATGTGTATGATAGCTTCATTCGGTCATTGTCATCTGGTCTTTCTTTAGATACTATCTATTCTAGAGAAATCATTAACTGTGACCCTTACACGGAGGACATACACTATTTTCATTTTGAGGCATGTGTAGAGTGGGGCTGGGTGCAGGTCCTACTGAGAATGGAAGCCAAATAAGAAGGAAAGGAAAAAACAACTGCAATAACTTTCCCCCTCATTGAGTCCCTTTGGTTTCCCTGTCTCAATAAGGAGGTATTGGATCCAGGATACTTCAAAAAGGTTAAATGAGCAGGATTTGTGGTTTGATAAAGAAGAATGAGGAGTAATTCAAGAACAAATGCATCTTATTACTCTTAAGAATTGAACTCAAGAAAGGTTGGTAGTCATATTTCTGAACTATGATGACAAATACCTAGGATATTATTTTACTCTAAATTTGCAATGGACACCAAGCCTAGAGGGGCCCATTGTAATGGACATTATCCATAATTGAATTAATTCTATGTACTAAGCTTTTATATACATTGTATCATTTAATCCTCCCAAGACTCCTGAATAGTAAGTACTATTATCCTCTTTTTCCTAGTAGGAAACTTTCATTCATAGATGTTTTGTGTACACTCAAGAAATATTAAAAGAAAGGTTGACACTCAGATTTTCCTGACATCAGCACCAATTTTCACATTAGTTCAATATACATAGAAGATCAATACACTGAACTGAAAAACAGAAGTAAGGAAAGTGCATTAACTTCTGAAGGATTATCCTTTATGTTTTGTGGTCTTACTATTTTCTGGAAATTTCAGGGAAGGGACAAGGGAGGAAAGTACAGATTGGAATAATAACTAACTAAACCAATTACTTCAATAGTCATTTATTCATTCATTCACTCATTCACCAAAGAGATTAATTTCTTCTTTATCTCCTCTCTAACATATTAATTTTTGGTTACTTTTATTTTAGAGATAATTTATCATGAATTATTCAGCCTAGCCACTCTGGTTCAGGTAGAACTCAGAAGGATGCTTATACAAAAAAAAAAAAAAAATCTTACCTTCTGAATTCATTACCAGGTCTGGTAAATGTTAGAAGCTGCAGTCATGTCTTAATACCTTGAGAGAACCAAAGAACTGTCCTGCTGTATGCATTTAGTGATTTAAATATATTTTAAAATTTATATTTTATTTTAATTTATAATGCCATTTATCTTTCTGCTGATGTTGGTAATACCTTGAGAAATAGCAGAATGATTCAGAATTCTAATCCCTGGAGTCACTATGGGAAAAAAAGTTACAATAAAGTTCTAAAATCCCTCAGATTGGTAATTGAATAAATGGGATTTTGATGCAAAGGTAAGTCTGTTGGCACATTTCTGTGCTGCCCTTTTTGAAATGTATGGGAGAATCCTGCCTTGTTGCATATTACATAAGGTGGCCATTAAACACAGATTATTTTTCAAAGGAGAGGCAGAGATTAATGAGTAAAACCATAGTGAGGCATTAAATGAGTCTGATGAGAGAGCTCACGGAAAGAACCAGCAAAAATATTCATGAAATAAGAATAATTGCAAAGTGATTATTGGATGATAAATTTGAGGAGAGGAGCCTCATCTAAAACCAGATAATATTATAGTGAATATTTTTTATAATACTTTAAGCAATTTTTGACAATTTGGTTTGGGATGTAAACACTAAAAATGTTTGCGTGGGTATTTTCTTAATATTTTTTGATTTTCCATCAACTTTTCTGTCTGTAGTCAGCAAGTTCTAGATCATAGTTAAGAGGGAAAAAGTGAAGAAAATATCTTTGCTTTTTTACATTGTCTACTTTTTTTTTTTCAACCCCCACATGTTGAAAATATAGGAGAAACTTGATGCTAAGGAACATTCTTCTTGGATTGGTTCAATGTAGGTATTTTTCCTTCAGTGAGTAAATACTTGGTTCTCTAGGGCTTAAAAATCTCTCATAAGAAAAATTACTCAATTACTCAGTGAATCAGTTAATGTTATTAGAAGGGCACTGACCAGCTGTTCTCCTCAGGGGGCAGAATTGGAAGAAATAGACTTACAGAGGAAATGGAAAGTTATGAGGAAAGAAATCTTCCTGACGACAGAGTTGATAGAAGCCTAGGGGATTCGAGATTTCTCCCCAGAGTAAATATGACCCAGTGGATGGAAACCAGGCTGGAACTTCAGATTGATTCCTGACTCTGAACCTTCCTAGCCAACCCTGTATCTCTGAACAACGTAAACTTTCTTAGCCTCTGTTAAATCAACTGGAGAAAGGGAAATAATAATGCCTGGGTGTTAGAGCTGTAGTGTGGATTTTAAAATAATGTATACAAAGTTATTGGCATAGAATTAACAGTCGGTAAATGGTAGCTGCGATTATTATTACTACCGCAGACGGAGGGCATGTAATCTCTCATCAGTTCAAGGTGATTTTCACTGCAGTGATCTGCCCAGTCTTCATTTGGAGGAAAGGAAGTTTGGCAAATAATATACTTGTGGTTCCAAAAAATATATATTGATAATGATTACTTCTCATTTCAATGTAAGAGAGAGAATGCTCAATATTTCCTGGAGGTGGAAACCCATTTTTCTCTAATGGCATCTCATAATGTGATGCTGCCCATATCTTTGCTATCCTAATTTACAATAATGTTATGCTAATTTTATGCTTGTAATCTTAGATTTCATTAAGTGCCAGGCTTTAGAGAAGTAAATGACAAAATGCATTTCTTTCAGAATATGTTTACATAGAAACATACTTAAATACTTCCAATGATTATATTTGGCATGTACCTCTATAAACCCTGATCGTATTTTTCTTGGCTTGATCTTTTTCTTCCGTGCTCTTTCAGTGGTAATATATGGGTGTTTAAGAGAAAGCATTTTAGCTTTTGAAAAAAATATCGATTATGAGTGTATTAGAAGAGCTATAAAGAACACCAACTCTCACTTTTTAAAACTTACATTGGGCTTAGAAATATTCTACATTAATATTCTAAAAATTATTCTTAAAGTTTTACTTATAATTTTCTGCAATTAGAATATATAAATTATGCCAACATATATTGTGTGCAGAACCCAGAACTATATACTTTGAAATCAATATAAATGCAAACAATTATGTATTTCCAAGGCACGGGAAGATAAAATCCTGAATTAGATTAATCTATGAAAGGATCTAATGACTCCAACTGGCTTTTGCTACAAGATAAAAACAGCTATGGGCTTCTTATCACAGACATACTCTTCCCTAAACTGGGCAATCAGTGTTTTTTTTTAAAGATATTAAGGAAGGAGGCCAATCCTCTACCTTCTGGGTAGAAGCTGGTTTTTATTTGTCCCTATTTTCTTCTCTGTGGCACTCTCTAGCTTTTCTATCAGAGAAGTTAAATGGAGTGTGTTTTAGATTGCCCTTGTTGACAATATTTAATCAATTAAGAGGTATTTACAATGTGCTCTGTACTGTGATAAGTACTCAAGAGACTAATACAGCAAGAAAAGACATGACACTTGTCAGTGACACACTTACTGAAATATTTCTTGGGAGGGCAAGGCTTACGCATAAGGAGTAACCTCTATGCAACGGTGTTTTAATCTCTCTTCATTTATTTCATTCCGTGAATCATTTCTACACTAAAAATTTATTGAAACGTACAATATGCTAGAAATGTGGTATGTTTAGAAGTTACAATAAAGAAAATAAATGGTCCCTGCCCTTGAAGATAATGCGGCAATGATTATGAAGGAGTTACTGTACAACGAATTTTACTGAGAGAATAGAACTTACGTGTTCTCTCACACACACAGAAAGGGTAAATACTCGATGGGGGGAGTCCTTCCATAATGTATACATATAACAAACCATCAGGTTGCACACTTCAAATACCTCACATTTTTGTCAGTTATACCTCAGTAAAGCTGGGAGGAAAAAAGAAAGAAAATAATCACAAAATTGCCAGCACAAAACGGATTCACACATTGCTGAGTTCCCTCCCAACATTTGGGAAAGAACTGTATTGTGAACTTTCCCAGAGTTTAAGCTTCATTAGCTTCATGAAAATCTACCTCTGGCTAAGGTACAAATGCCACAAAGTTGTATTATCTCTGTCAAATATATCCCCACCTCTCCACACACATTCAGATCTATTGTCCTACCCCTGTTCCCTCCTCCCCACTGAGACTACTTCCTGAAAGATCAGTTTACTTGTATATCCGCCAGGAATACTGAGCCCCTAGTGAGAAGCCAGTACATTTTTACAATCTAAAACAGAATTCTAGAACATTTTTATGTTTCACAAATACATTACCCAGGCTTTAAAAAAATCACAGATATAAAAAACTATTAAGATGCTTTAACAGTAATAATATTCAGTATATATTGAATAACTACCATATATCTGATAATCTCCTTATTTGATCCTCATAAAAACCTTATGTTTTCCCATTACACTGGTGGGTTCCATTACAGTAGTGGGTGAGGAAAGCGAAACACAGAGAAGTTACATAATTCCCCAAGTTGGATGCAGTTGATAAATGGTAGGGCTAAGGTGTGGATCTCGGCAGCTTGGTTCCAGAACCTGTGCCCCTAACTGTTGGGCCACTGTACTGCTTCTTGTGAAATTATTCATGTTATGAATTTGTCAGTGTGACAGATGCCAAGCACACAGATCTTCCTCTGTAGACATTTTACTGTAACTAAGGAAGGAATTTATGGAAAGAGAGACAGGTTAGTGGAGCTAACCACCATTTCCTGAGCCTCTGCTATATACTAGGTATATATATTAGGTATTCTCCTAATTCCTTTCTAGAAGAGAACAGTATCAGGGGAATTGATGATAGAATCACTGAAGATAGGGGCCATCTTTTGGTTGGCTGTTTTGGAGAATACTCTACACAGGATAGTCTGCTAGCACCCTTCAGATCCTCATGGGATGGGATGGCTGGAATTATGATGCTCTATCTTCCCCTAACCAAATACATGCTTGACCCCCATATGCCCTGCTTCTATGTTCTTCATTTGTCTCCCGTGGACCTCACTTTGCAGGTGAGTAGACTTTACAGGCACAGATGCTTTCAGAAGCAAGTGATGTAAGATAATCGTGTGAAGCAGAGCAGAGTCAGACCATGAAGAATGCTGGAAAATACAGAACTCATAAGTATATGTGTGATGTCCTTAAAGACATTCAAATTCAAGCTAAAAACAAAACAAACTGCAAACACCCTGCTAAACAGAAAAAAACCCCAACAGATTTGCTTCTTTATATCCAGTCAATCACTGTCATTTCTTTCTTTTTCTTTCTTTCTTTCTTTCTTTCTTTCTTTCTTTCTTTCTTTCTTTCTTTCTTTTTCTTTTAGAGAAAGAGAAAGAGAGAGTGCACAAGCAGGGAGAGGGGCAGTTGGAGAGAAAGAGAGAGAGAGAGAGAGAGAGAGAGAGAGAGAGAATCTTAAGCAGACAGGCTCCATGCTCAGGATGGAGCCTGATGTGGGGCTTGATCCCACAACCCTGGGATCACCTGAGCCGAAATAAAGAGACGCTCAACCAACCGAGCCAACCAGATGACCTGAGTCAGTCATTTTTAATCATGTGTCTCCTCTTCCCCTTCTTTCATAGCTAAACAATTTCCTTTGGCTCCCATAGTGAAACCAAACTGACTTGGACAGAATAATGGCCTCCCGAAGATGCCCATACCCTAATCCTTCAGAAACTGTGACTATATTATTTACTTTCCTGATGAATTAAGTTTAGGGTCCTTAAACAGGTTACCTAGGTGGACTCAGTCTGATCACATCAGCTTTAGGAGCACAGAACTACCTCCAGCTGGAAGCAGAAGGGGAAGTCAGAGCTCTTCAAGGGTAAAAAGAAATCAATACCCCATTGCTGGTGTGGAGATGGAAAGGATGATGTGAGGAGGAATGCACATGGTCTCAGGTAACTGAGAGAGGCTCTGGGGTGGCAGTCAGCAAGGAAACAGATACCTCATGCTTACAACCACAAGGAAATAACCAAATAATTATATTTTCCACAAGAAAATAGTCTAATAACCTGGATGAGCTTATGGAAACTCCTCCCCAGCACCTTGATTTCCTCCTTGTGAAGCTAAGCAGAGAACTCCCAGAACCACACTGTGCTTGGATTTCTGCCCCACAGACAATTTAGATAACAAATGGGTGTTGTTTGAAAGAGCCAAACTTTTGGTAATTTGTTGTGGCAGCAATATAATGTTAACCTGCAGGTCATATTTCCACTCTCCCTTTTGTCTTACAAATTGACAGCTCAGACTTGAACTATACATTAACAGAATTAATTAATTTCTCCTGGCCCCACAGGGCAAAGGGAGAAGTGGGGAGCACTGGTCCTGTGGCTAGGTAGAAGTCTCAGACAATAAGGAACCTCAAGTTTTCTTGTCTCTGCACTGGTGATGGCTATGGCCAGTTTTTCCTCTAAATTATATCAAAAGAAATACTCCTGAATAAGGATATAATTCATTTTATTTTTAAGAGCACATAGTTCATTTTGAGCTACACATTTTTTTTTATTTTCTCATCTAATTCTTCACTGTTGACGAGTATTATTTGTTCCCATTTTTCACAGATGATGACTCTTGCAGGAAGAGTCCAGTAACCAGTAAAGTGATGGGATTCAAATCCACATCTTCTGGAATCTAGAGATGGTGGGAAGAAGATGGGCTTCTTTATTACAAAATATTGGATTGGGGCGCCTGGGTGGCGCAGTCGGTTAAGCGTCCGACTTCAGCCAGGTCACGATCTTGCGGTCTGTGAGTTCGAGCCCCGCGTCAGGCTCTGGGCTGATGGCTCAGAGCCTGGAGCCTGTTTCCGATTCTGTGTCTCCCTCTCTCTCTGCCCCTCCCCCATTCATGCTCTGTCTCTCTCTGTCCCAAAAATAAATAAACATTGAAAAAAAAATTTAAAAAAAAATATTGGAAAGTTGGAATGAAGCAGAATTGCCTCTCAGCTCAGGTGTGGTATCTCCTTGTCCTTCTATGAAACCATTTTTCTATTTTCATAAGAAAGTGATCCCTCCCTAGTGGCTGTAATTAGATTTCTTACCGTCAATTGAAATTTGGAGTATCCAAACACTTTTCAAATTTCCATGGGGCATTGGTTATCTTATTAAATTGTCTAAAATTTAAGAGCTATGCACTAATTTTATATATAATGAGATGTCTTTATGTCCCTCCATGAAATGTCACCTACTCCTGCAAAGAAGCTGGGCGGCCTATACCAGCACACCCTTTCTTTCCAGCCAGCTTCCACTGTTAAATGTTTCCAAGACATTCTTTTTAATTTTTTTTTGACTGGAAAGCCTATCTCAGTGGGATTACTGAATTTTTGCATACTGGATAATAAACTCCATGAGAGCAAAAGCCATAGCATCTTCTGGAATACCCCCTGGAACATATACAGTAGGAACTCAATACATATTTGTAGAGGTTAAATGATGCAATCCCATCATTAAAAAAACAGAGGAATAAATGTTGTATTGTTTCATTGGCATGGGTTCTGACTCAAATATTACGCACCTGGTCATGTTTTTTTTATTGTGTGGGAAAGTAGCCACCAAAAATCCTGAGTCATATTCAAGGTGGTATCCACTCTTTGTTCTGCAACCTTAGATTTGTCTTCCACCTTTTGCCTCATTTCTTTCAATGTTGCTCTTGTTTGTCTAAGGTGTTGTGTATTTTTATGCACTTGCTGTTTGACTGAGGACAGGTTGTTAGAGGTTAGAGAAGGGGATGTGTCTAAAAGCCATAATTCACCTAAGTGAATGCTTGGCTGCTTAACTTGAGCCCAACCCCACTAGCCTATACAGAGCCTTTGCACAAATGAGACCTGAAGGGGTAGTCCCCACTTGCATCCTCTGCTATTTTCATGCACTGTACAAGCTGAAGAGCTGCACACAGTGATTCTACCTGGGTAGATATTGTCACAGATAGCAGACTGACTCCTATTTTAGGCAATTGCTTAAGACCGCTTTTGGCCTTTTTGTCCAATTTTCTTTTTCTTGTACTTAGCTGGGTCTAGACTCTTCTTTCTCCATACTTCTACTCTGATGTCTGCCTCTGATAGCCTCAGATTGGATGGCCCTCTGAATCACCTCCTGCCATTTTAATTTTAGGCACGTTTGCTGTTTTTTTGTGTTTTGTTTTGTTTTGTTTTCCCCTGTGTTCTCCTTTGTCCTCCATCACCCTGATAGTTAAGAGTGGAACTCTGCAACTGTGGTCTCGTTTTAACAGAATGCACAACCCCACTCAGCAGCAAGCCTATCCTATCACTCTAGGGATAGAGTGGGAATTCAGCCAACGCCAGGCTTTTAAAAGAGTTAAATAAATATCTCAAAGAGCAACCTGAAATGCATCCACGTGATCAGAAGCATCAGGCAAAGGTAGAATCCGAGTGATGTTTTAAATGGCCACAGGGACCTAAGTGCATCAACTATATGGCACATTTGATCACTTTTGAAGAAAAAAAGTGAATCGAGCCAGCTGAAAAGTAAAAATAATTACATCATAAAAAGTTTCATTATGTGGGAATGGAAATTTTACCTTATGTTCAAAACATAACTCATGAATGCATATTACACTAAAAGTGGTCATTATTGCTCTTTGTATGTGCAAAGTGGGTACATGTGAGCAGATGCATCAGGACATCTGCCATACTTAAATAATCACATTCATTAAAGTGCTTTAGAGAAGGAATTATTATTAATAAAAACTCTTCTCTGTAATATTTATCCCCAGGGCGCTATTATTTCTAAAGGTATTGTGATAAAAAAGAGTAAACCTTTTGGACAAAGACTAAGACCCTCTTCCAACTCTGGCCAGAGCTGGCAGAGTCTCCCTAAATAATGCAAATACCTGTGCAGAAACATCACTGTCTACAGAAATTCTCTTTCCACCATCCATCACCATCGTGATGTTTTCATCAGCTGCTTCTAATGATTTTGTTGCTGCTTCTGACTTGAAATTTTAAGGAGATGGATGAATTGATAAATGGATGAATGAATGCATGCTAACTTAGAACTGTCTTGTTCTCAGTGGATGGAAGTCACTCAGATAGCACTGATGGGAAATGTGAGGTAGGCGAGTACTTTTCTTCGCCCATATTAATGCAACTCTGTAGTGTTATAACTCAGTGATTCCAACCGATGGGAGACAGACGGCTGCAGTGAACACTGAAGAATTTGAATAGTTCACAGCTTAAGTTACATGGCTAGAAAATGTGGTTAAGAGTGCTTGACTCTTTGGCCTCATGGGCTTCTTTTTCCTGTAAGAGTATTTTTAAAATTTATATAAACAAAAGTAATGAATTGAAGTAGTTTTAAAAAAATCATAAAAGTTGAAATATTTCCTTTTTGAATCCAAACTTCTGGCCAGCAATTTCACTTGTTGATGATAACCATTATGAAAATCTTTTATGTAGCTTTCTAAAATTATTTGTAAGCCTAAGCAAGCCTATTCTGTTTATTTTGGATGTGTGTGTGTTTGTATAAATTCTCTCTTATTTACACTAATAGGATTGCATTAAATAAATTATTATGTACTTTGCTTTTACCAGTTAATAACATATTTTAGAAATTATTTTAGATCAATCAATCAAGACCTACTACATTGTTTATATTTTCAAAATGCATTTTAATTGTATTTAAAGCAGGGGTAAAAATTAAATTTTACCCTCCCTTTCCTATACTCCTATCTAAAAGCATCTATTTTAAAAACGTTTTTGTTTGTTTAAAATTCCCTTGGTGGTTCCTTCAAGCCACTAAATTATATGAGTGAACTTCTATTATTATCTTTGGGCAATCACTATCAACTCCCTTTCACAAAACATGAGTATTTGGCTTATTTATATTGATTCTCTTTCTTCTCCTCTTTTTTTTAACTGTCAACAGGAAAAGTACTTTATATCTTTTTAACTTTATGGAGATATAATTGACATATAACACTGTGTAAGTTTAAAGTGTACAAAATATTGATTTGAAACGTATATAGTGCAATATGATTGCTATCGTGATGTTAGCTAACTCCATCACATCACATAATTGCCATCCTTTTTTGTGATGATATCATTTAAGATGTTCTTTCAGCAATTTTCAAGTATAGAATACAGTATTGTTAACTATAATCACAATTTTGTGTGTTAGATCCCCAGAACTTATACATCTTGTTCATCTTGTATTTTTCTTTCTGAATTATCACACTCAGCATGATGCCTTCAAGGTCCATCCATGTTGCCTCAGTTAGTAAGATTTCCTTCTTTCTCATGGCTGAGTTATATTCCATTGTATGTAGACACCACACCTTCTTTATCTATTCATCAGTTGACAGATGTTGCTATATTTTGTCTATTATGAATAACACCGCTATGAACATGGGAGTGCAGATATCTTTTTGATATCCTATTTTCATTTTTTTTGGATATACACCCAGAAGTGGGACTGTGAAGAAGAAGAAGAAGAAGGAGAAAAAAAGGAGGAGGAGGAGGAAGTGGAGGAGGAGGAGGAGAAGGAGAAAATAAAATAATCAACAAAATGAAAAAACAACTTCTGGATGGGAGAAAATATTTGCAAAGCATGTATCTGAGAAGTGGTTAATATCCAAAATATATTTTAAAAACCTCATATAACTCAATAACAAAATATAATCTGATTTAAAAATAGGCAAAGGAACTGAAAATGAATTTTTTCAGAGAAGACATACAAATAGCCAACTGGGACAAGAAAAGGTGCTCAACATTACTAATCATCAGGGAAATGCAAATCAAAATCATAATGAGGTATTACCTGACGTGTCAGAATGGCTCTTGTCAAAAAGGCAAGAGAAAACAAGGGTTGGTGAGGCCATGGAGAAAAGGAATCCTTCCTGCACTGTTGGTGGGAATGTAAGTTGGTGCAGCCACTATGGAAAACAGTATGGAGTTTACTCAAAAAATTAAAAATAGAACTAACATACAATCTTCCTTTTCCCCTCATTTTTGATAGTCATATTGATTATTTTGTAATTTTGAATTATATATTTATAACGCTTTCTAATTTTCATGAACTTCAATCAGTATTTAGAATCTCCTTAAGTACTCTTACCTTCTGAGAGAGAAACGACCGTAAAATCTATTCTCCTTTTCTTTCATGGTAAAAAAGGTTTTGTGGTTTCCCAGGTATGAACAATTGCCAGACAGATTTGCTGCTAAGTACTACCATGTGACAAAAATTTTGCTCATATCACATAAGTGGAAATGATGTCTGTTAGCTTCAGGTTGCTTATGTCAGCTACAGTTGCTTATGAGAAAATCTCTGCTTTCTCTTCTCTTCCCCTTTCCCTGGCTGAGAAGGTGATTTTCAGTATGGCCTTGGATGCTATATATTTAATATTGCAGAAATGTCATATCCTTGGCTTCTGAATGACTGCATGGAGAAGAACCATTTATTGACTAGGAACTTTGTGACATGAGAGGAAAACAAGCTATCTCTTTTAAGCCATGGCATATAGGAGTGTCTAGGTAATAATATCTTAGCTTTTTATTCTAAGAGATAAAATTTCTCCTGTGCCCATAACTTCCTCACTTCCCATCAGCTATACTGTATGCAGCATATAGAATTAATGCCATGCCCATATCCCCTTATCACTCACTGTGCTGGCACATGCCACAGTGTCCGACTTCAGGTTCCTGCCACTTTAAGTCTCAGGGATTCTCCATTTACATTCAGGGCTTCTGGAAGTACCGGGGGAGGTACCACTCCAGGAGCAATCCTTGGCCAAGGATAGAATGAAGTTTGAAGATAAATAGTTGTTTTCCTCCCCTTTGGGAAGAGTAATTTAGAGACATGTTTTACATTGTCTCCAAGAGTTCTCTAGCAAGATTGCATTTTAATTCCCATATCAATAGCATACTCATCATTTTAGAGAGACAGAGAGAGCAGGGGAGGGGGGTCAGAGGTAGAGCGAGAGGCAGAAAGAGAGAGAGAATCTTAAGCAAGCTCCATGCTCAGCATGGAGCCCAATGCGGAACTTGATCTCACAACCCTGAGATCATGACCTGAGCTGAAATCAAGAGTCAGATGTTCAACCAACTGAGCCACCCAAGTGACTCGATAACACACTCTTTATTTGGCTTCCTTTCCTCATTTGTCTTACCTCCTTTTTCCACTGCCAGTGCTTTTTGGGAATAACTCTCAAGCTGCTTGCCCTCAGATTCTTTCCTTAGGGTACGTAGGGTACGTTTGTTGAGAAGTAGTACCAGAAGTTTACCTCTTAATGTGAGATTCTGGAATTGAAGAGCTAATCAGTTAGTCAGAAGAATGCCATCACCAACTCTCCATAAACTCACAGTGATGGCTTCTTAGGGCTAGTTAATGGAGGAGCAAACACCTGGGCCTGGGTCAGGGATGGTGTGCTTAATATGTTGGCATAAGTGGGAAAAGAACTGTTGCTACACTACTACGACTGAGAGGTAGCTTTGCAAGACAGCCGTGAGAGAAAACCCTCCTAATGGGAAGAACTTCATTCAGTCCACCTTGTCATAAACCTTATGGAGGGAAGAAAGTGACCTGGGGTAAGCAAACTCCTGAGAATTGCTTTATAGCTTGGTAGTGGATGGATGCATACCTCAATGTGCCTAATATCACAATTACTAAAGCTCTTACCTGTGACAAATTGTGATGAGACACAAGTGGTAGGGGATGCATTGGCTTATGTCATAGCTCTAGCCCTTGTGAGACATGAGGAAAATAATCATTATATGAATCCTGGTGTTGATTTGCTATGGCTAGCTTCCATAGAAATCCTGAAGGAAGAATATGAAAGGCTCAGGTCAGCTACCATATAAGAAAGGGATTGTACAAACGCCAGAGGGTCTCCGGGGTTATAATAAAGATAATCTCAAATCTTAAAGCTAAAGGGATAGAATCTGCTAAAAATCAGGTCCAAAACCTGATTTTCAGAGTGGCACTGTTATTTCACCTTCTTACATCAAAGTCAAGACCTGAGAGGGAAGGAGTGGGACCCTTAGAGCTGGATGAATATATTTGGGTAAACAAAGTTGAGACGCTTGATTTCCCATATTTCCACGGTTGCTCTAGGTCAGCAGTAGTTCCACACCTTCTTAGCAAAAGGAGAAAGCCTCTCTTTGCTTGCACGCATACATTCCTCAGGATCTTTCCCTGCTTCCCTTTAGACCAATCAATAGACCTGTCTCAGCTTGGCTGAAGTAGTGAAGAATATATCTTCCTCAATGTGTTTATGTCCCAATAAACCCATTATAAGTTGAAGATACTGTAAGTTGAAAATGCATTCAACACACCTAACGTACTGATGAACATCATAGCTTAGCCTAACCTACCTTAAATGCGCTCAGAACACTTACATTAGCTTACAGTTGGGCAAAACATTTAACACAAAGCATATTTTATAATAAAATGTTGAAAATATCATGTAATTTAATATTGTACTGAGAAACATAATGGTTGTATGGTACAGAAGTGTTGTAACAGTATCAGTTGTTTACCAGCATGATTGCATGGCTGACTGGGAGCTGAGGCTCACTGCCTCTGGGAGAGTATCCTATGGCATATCCTTACCTGGGAAAAGATTGAAATTCAAAATGTGAAATACAGTTTCTACTGAATGTGTATTACTTTTGCACCATTGTAGAGTCAAAAAATTGTGAGCTGAGCCATCATAGGTCTGGGACCATCTGTACTGTAACTGATGAGGAGGAAAAGGGTGACTTACCAAAAGAGCAGTAGGATCTGGTTAAATTATACTACCAGATAATGGGATAACATGGCTCAGGATGAGTCTTAAAATGCTGTACCAGGAGTATAGGTCGGAAGGTGGAACATAAGACAGGGTAGTATACACAATGATAATGGAGGTAGTCTCTCATAACTCAGGATTTAACAGTATGGAAATAGGGTTATAAGCTGGTCCTATCATTTTGTTGGCATGACTCTTTGAAGCTTGGAATGATAGATTAGAGTAAACAAAGCAAACTTTTTAGAACTGCCTTAGCAAAGTATTGCACAAGTGGTAAAAGATTCAGAAAACCGAGCATGTTAGAATGAATTTATTTTGTAAGTCTTGAAAAAATTACCATCTGACTATGTTTTCTGGAAGGGCTCAGAGAACACATTTTTTTTACCAAAGTGGTAAGGAATTCACTATTAAGAAGGGCACCAGCATGGATGAGGAATATAATGGTGATTGTCTATGTAGGTTTCTGTTGATAGAAAATGCTTGTATAGAACTCATCTCTCTGGGGTCAATATAGATAATAAAATTATGGCATATTTGATATATGGTGGCAGCACTTAACCATCAGCAGAAGAGTAGATATAATTATGATGGGCATCAAGGTCAGAATGGCATGTAGAGGACTACTTTGGGAGATCTACATTAGCTTATAGACCATAGATCTGTTATGAATAAGATAGATGGTTGGCTACTAATGACCCTGTCTCATGGTCAGCAAACTACAACCTGTAGGTCAAAGACAGTCACTCGCCTATGGAACATAACCGCATCCATTTGTTTACTTATTGTTTATGGCTACTTTGTGCTATAGTGGCAAAGTCAAGTAGGTGCAATAGAGACTGCATGGCCTGCAAAGCCATAAAATATTCACTACACAGCACTTTACAGAAAAAGTTTGCTGACCCTGACCTACATAATCAAAGAAGGTCAAGAACGAGCAAGTGAGAAGGAGATTGATGGCAGCCTTAGTGATGGAAAACCACAATTCTTGTTTCTGGACCCTAGACAGTTTCCAGGCTCTGGGTTATTGACTGAAGAGATGGAAGAAGGAATATACATAGAAGGCACATTCAATAGCCTTTCTCTGATTCCTTTCCTTTTAATAGAATGACATACATGGGGGAAAGGAGAAATACTCAGATCTTTGGAGAGCACTTAGATACAGGTTCTGAGCTGACACTCAAACCAGAAGACCTAAACCTCAACTGGCCACCTTATAGAAGGGGATATATAGAGGCCACGTTATAAGTGAAGTCAGTCCATGTCCACTTTATAGACGTGCAGTGTAGTCATTTCTCTGGTCCCTGGACCTCACATTTGTTTCTTGACCAGAGATTCTGTCACCTACCATTGTAGCAGTAACTCTTCCTTCTTTCTTTCTTTCTTTTTTTCTTTCTTTCCTTCCTTCCTTCCTTCCTTCCTTCCTTCCTTCCTTCCTTCAGAGAGATCATGAATGAGCAGGGTGGGGGCAGAAGAAGAGGGAGAGAGAGAAACTTAAGTAGACTCCACACCCAGTTCAGAGCCCAACTCAGGGCTTGATCTCACAACTGTGACATCATGACCTGAGCCAAAATCAAGAGTCAGATGCTCAACCGACTGAGTCACCAAGGTACCCCACAGGAACTCTTTCTAAACTTATGAGTACATCCTCTTTGAGAACTGCTTAAGGCCAGCAAATGGAGCTATAAAACCATTTGGAGCTGCAAAACCATTGGGCCTGAATCATGGATGGATTGCTTGATATGTTGGTGCAAATGAAGAAAGGAAATCTGCCACACTACTATCACTTGGGGTGGTCCTGAAAGATATTAGTGATGGAAAAACTGTCCTAGCGAACAGAACTTCATTCAATATCCCTTGTCATCAGCTTTAGGTGAAGAAGGAAGTGTCTCAAGACACAAAAACTCTTGGAAGTGAATATCTTTGCAGGTTGTTCTATCCCTGAACAGAAAGTGTAAGAGCAGAATGCTGGAGACCAGAGGCTATGGGGAAGAGGCATGCTGATGGACACATGTGGGAGTGGCACAAATGTTTGTGGGTCTTTTTTTGTTTTATGACAATTCTTACTACAGAGTATCAATTTCAGAGAAGCACTCAAACCACATAGGCAGAATTATTTGTCTAGTATATGTTAGCCAGCCTCTGTTTTTCCATGTTAGTACTTCATGACTAGCTCATGAACAGAGAAGGTATGTTGGCTGGGATAATGGCTCTCTATGAGCCTAATAGCATGAATTCTCTTTCAGCAAGGACGATCTACCACTGAATATCCGGCCAGTCAGCCACAGAACTTAACATTAAACCCTCCATGTGGCATCATGTTTTTAGGAATGCAACCAGTCACTTGTTGACTAGTTGATTATATTGACAGCAGTTCATCTTTACTGAGATTGATATGTATCACTACCAATAGTGTCTCAGCTAGCAGAATTGTCCAAGGGCTCACAGACTGTCTGATTTATTGTCAAGGGATACCCACATACCATCACCTAGGACTAAGGATTCACTCTGAGATTAAGGAGGTTTCACAAGGGGCATTTGACCATGGTATTGACAGGTCATGATTTGCCGATCTTTTATTTTTTAATGTTTATCTATTTTTGAGAGAGAGAGAGAGCATGCACAAGTGGAAGAGGGGAAGAGAGAGAAAGAGAGAGAGAAAGAGAGAGAGAGGATCGAAGCAGGCTCTACGTAGGTCTTTCGTAGACCACTGTTTGGTCTACGAAACAAACAGTGGAAGTAGAAAGTCTTCAACTCCTCATGACTCCTATTTACCCAGAGAATTTGTGCTTTCTGTACCTGCACTTAGGTTCTTAAGGGACTAAATATCTTGGTGCCTGAGTAGGGTGTGAAGTAGGGTGAAAGCTACAGCCAAGGACACAGTAAATGTGCAACTAAATTTTAAACTAAAGCTGCTACGCAGTCATTTTGGGCTCCTCATGCCAGGAGTTCAGCAGCCAAATAAAGGAGTTACTACATTGGCAGGAGTAATTGGCCTTATTATCACTGAGGCAGTGAGGAGTATTTCAGGACTCAGGGCATTCAGCAAGTTGCCTTTCACTGTTTCTATGGGCACTAATAATTATGAATGAGCAATTTCAGTGACCAGGACCTGACAAGGGCAAGGTGAGCAGGGACTCAGCTCCTAATGAAGGTGTGGGAGATCCACCAAGCAACAAACCTAGAGCAGAAGGCTGTCCAAAGGGGAGGGGAATCTAGGATGAATGCTAGAGGAGGGAAAAGATGAACACCTAGGATAGCAGCTTGTCCCAGAAACCCTTTTAACTTAGAAGTCTTCTTTCCTAAAGAAATTTTGACTGGCCATTAACTTGAAGAAGAGGCGGCACATAGGGTCTTATCTTGGGATGTGGGTGGATCTGAGTGATGGAAGGTGGGGACGTTAGCAGAAGCTGTTGATACTGTTCTCATAGCCCGTGAGCACTCCTGTCCTCATACTTGATGGTGTCTCCTGAAAACACCTGGGCTTCCCACAGGGCAGGTCATTAGTATTAGGCCTTAGCAAATAGAAGCGGAATTTGGAGCAAAAATGCCCCAGGTTCCTGTCCCTCAGTAGAAAATAACTCTGAGGCTGGTTTTACACTGTCTCTTAGAGTTTTCTGGGGTTGAGGCTCAGATGTCCATGAAAGTAATGTGATCAATAATGTTCCTTCTATTGGTTTCCTTTCCTTCCGTCTCATTTCCTCATTCTCTTGTTGGTATTTCCTGGGATTCTCTCCCCAGTAAAGGAATTGCACTCAAATCCATATCCTCGGGTTCTCAATCTAGGGAAATCCAACTTAAACACAACCCTTTGTTCCTGCTGTATAGTTTACATTCTGTTTTGTCATTATAATCAGTCTTAAAGGCTTTGTCTTTAGATTGACTTTTAAGCTGAAGAGCAGTAAAAAGAGTTCACATTATTATGACTAGTTATATATTGTTTGCTATACAACTACATGGATCATATTTTCTTCTCCACATGTCCAGTGATAAGCTGCTGAAAGAAAAAGCTGGAAGTTGAATTAGTTTCTTTTCTCACTTTGCATCAATTTACTTAAAATGGTATGCATATTTATTTACTTCACATTAACATTCAGATGCCAGAACCCCACAAGTTGCTAATTCTATGCTTTTAACATTTGTATGTATACAAATGCTATCATCTATCTATCTCTATTATCTTTTTGTTATCTATCTATCTATCTACCTATTATCTAGCTATCCAACATATGTATGTATGTATGTGTGTATATATTTTCATAAGCATATGATCATGTCATCTGAGAACAAGGTCAATTTTATTTATTTTTGTTCCTTATTCCTTTTATTTCCTTTTTCTGTCTTATTGTATTATCTAGGATCTCTAGAATGATGAATAGAAGTAAGGATAGCTTGTAAAGGCAACCTTACTTCAGTCTGAATTTCTAGCAAAAAGTTTTAATACTTTACCATGCTTGAGACATGGTTTTTTGTAGGTGCCCTTTTTCATTTAAAGAAGTTCCCTTCTATTCTTAGATTGCTAAATATTTTTATTATTAATGAGTATTCAATTTTATCAAGTTTTTTTGCATCTATTAAGATTATTATTTTTTCTTTATTATGTTAATGTAGTAAATTACATTCATTTGCTTTTTTAACTTTAAGCAAACCTAATATTTTTGGAAAAAATAAAAAAATGGTTTTGATATAGTATTCCATTAGTATATAATGACATTTGATTTGCTAATACTGTGTTTAGAAAAATTTCTTGCTTTTGAAAAAGACATTGTCCTGTAACATTCCTCTATTGTAATATCTTTATCAGATTCTGTTAACAAAGTTATTCTGTTCTTATCAAACCAATTGTAAAGTATAAACTCTTCCTTCCTCCTCCCCCACTCCTTCTTCTTACACTTGGTAAGTTTTGGGTAAGATTTGTTTTATTTATTCTTTAAATATCTACAGAAAATCTCTGGCCTAGATTTTGTGTCTGTGTGTGTGTGTGTGTGTGTGTGATTTTTAATTACAAATTCTATTTCTTTATATGCAATTAATTATATCTTATAAGATTATGTCAATCTTCTCTAACCTTTCAAATTTTGGCTAATATGATTTTATAATATCTTTTTAATATTTGTGTTATCTGTCATGATACAGTTATAAATTCATGATTTTGTTATTTTTTTATTTTTAATTGATATTACAAGTTTTTATAAAAGTTTTGAATGTCCATTTTTTTAATTGATTTTTTTATTTATTTTTTAAAAAATTTACATCCAAATTAGTTGGCATATAATGCACAAAGATTTCAGGAGTAGATTCCTTAGTGGCTGTTACCCATTTAGCCCATCTGCCCTCCCACAAACCCTCCAGTAATCCTGTTTGTTCTCCATATTTATGAGTCTCTTCTGTTTTGTCCCCCTCCCTGTTTTTATATTTGTTTCCCTTCCCTTATGTTCATCTGTTTTGTCTCTTAAAGTCCTCATATGAGTGAAGTCATGTGATTTCTGTCTTTCTCTGATTAATTTCACTTAACATAATACCCTCCAGTTCCATTCACATAGTAAATGTTCATTTTTTAAAGGCAACTCCTTTAGTTGCATTAATTTTTGCTATTACCCTTTTTCTAACTTTTTGAGAAAAATACCTCAATCACTCCTTTTAGCCCTTCTTTGTCATATATAAATTTGAGACAAAAAAAATTTTTTTTATTATTTTGAGAGAGAGAGAGAGAGAGAGAAAGAGAATCTTAAGCAGTCTCCATGCTCAGAGTGGATCTCTACATGGGGCTTAGGGCTAGAAATCATGACCCTGGTATCATGACCTGAGTTGAGATCAAGAATTGGACTCAATCAAGAGTCAGACACTCAACTGACTGAGCCATCAAGGAGCCCCATAAGGCAAACATTTTTTGAGCATGATTTTATCTATTTTCTGTAAGTTTCGATGTTATATTTTCATTATCATTCATTTCAAAATGATTAAAATTTCTCTAGTGATGTCCTCCTTGACCAATGGATTCTTATTTAGAAGTATAGTATATTGCTTTATGTTTACATATTTGGTTTCTAGTTATCTTTTTAAAATTGAATTTTAACAATTTTGTTAGGGACTGGCCACAAAATCTGCATAATTTCAATTCTTTGAATTCTTGCATTATATAGTCCAACGTATAGTTAGTTTTGGTAAATGTGCAATTGAAAATAAAGTGTTTTCATGGCGCCTGGGTGGCTCAGTCTATTAAGCATCCAACTTCCACTCAGGTCGTGATCTCGTGGTCTGTGAGTTAGAGCCCCATGGGCTCTGTGCTGACAGCTCAGAGTCTGGAGCCTGCTTCCAATTCTGTCTCTCCCTCTCTCTCTGCCCTTCCCCACTCATGCACTTTCTCTTTCTCTCTCTGTCTGAAAAATAAACAAACATTAAAAAAAGAACAAGAAAGAAAGAAAATAAAGTGTTTTCTTCAGTTGTGGAGTTGCAGGTATAGTGACCCAAATATGACACTTAGATAATTTATGAATTGCATTTTTCAAATGATCTATATCTCACCTTTTTTTAAATTGTATTTTTATTTTTGTGTTTGTTTTGCTTTGTTTTGTTGATTAGCTTATTTTCTTCTGAGAAAGGTGTTTTTTTTTTTTAACATTTTATTTTTTGAGTGACAGAGAGAGACAGAACACAAGAAGGGGAGGGACAGAAGGAGGGGGAGACACAGAATCAGAAGCAGGCTGCAAGCTCTGAGCTGTCAGCACAGAGCCTGATTCAGGCCTCAAACTCCAAAACTGTGAGATCATGACCTGATCCAAAGTTGGCCGCTCAATTGACTGAACCACACAGGTGCCCCTGAGAGGTTTATTAAAATTTTCCAGTCTGATTATTAATTTTTCTCTTTTTCTTCCCATTTTTGTTCTATACTTTCCAGACTAGATTATTAGTTGCAAATTGTTATATCTTCCTGATGAATTGCCTTTTAATGTTATGAAAAATCCCCCTTTCATCTATCAATACTTCTTGACTTTATGTCTACTTTGTATGATACTGATATTGTTACCCTCATTTCCTTCTGGTAATGTTTTCATTCTCTTAATTTTCCCATCATTTTACTTTGAACCTTTACATATTTTTATATTTGAATTTTAACTCTTACAGGCATATTGTTTGCATGTTTTTAAAAATCAAGTCTAAGAATCTTTGTCTTTTAATTATTTAGTCAAATTCACTGAAACTATTGGCTGATGTATTTGTAACCAAATCTATCAACATACAATTTGTTTGTTTTTTGTCCTATCTAGTCTCTTGTTTTTCTGTGTTAAATATTTTTTAAATGTTCTACATTCTAGCTGTATTTGATTGTTATATACTCTTTTACTATTCTTATAGTAACCTGAAGATAATGTCATGAATTCTTTATCTATTAAGATATAAATTATTACTGTGAGGACTTCCCAGATAAGGTGATGATCATAGAACTCATTAACTACATTATTTCTCTCTCACGTTTTATGCTACTATTTTCGTGCATTTTAATTCTGCCTATATTTTAGTTCCCATAAAACATTATCATTATAATTTTATATGGTCAATATTTAATAGGTATCTTCATATTCACCTTTTCTACTGCTCTTCCCTTCCTACGTCTCCATGCTTCTGTCCGAGATTGTTTCCTTTCCTAAAGATCTCCCTTTGGTATTTCTTTGGTGTACATCTATGGAAAAGAATTCTTGTAGTGTTTGTTCTTAAAAGTACTTTTATTTTGTCTTCATTTTCCAGTCATGAGGGTCTGTATATTTAGAATACAATGTCAGCAGTCATTGTCTTTTAGCAATTTGAATACTTTCCAATATTCTCTGCCTTCCATTGTTTTTGTTATCACTCTCATTGTTGTTCTTATGATCATTATTCATATATTTTTGCTCTATATTCTTGTTTTCTTTATTTTACTGAATATTAAAATTTTAAATACAATTTGTCTAGGCATTGTATTGTGTATTTTTAAAAGATATCATATTTAGTATTTGTAAAACTTTTGAATACCTGGCTTGATACCTGTAGCCATTATTTTACCAAATGTTGATTTTTCCTCATTTTCTCTTTCATCTCCTTCTGTTAATCTTTTTCACCATTTCCATGAGTCTATCATATAATTTTCCATATTTTCTATCCTTTTTTATTTGCTTATGCATATGTATTTTTCCCAGATCTCGTTTCCATTTCATGAATTCTCTCTTCTACCATGTCTGATAAGCAACTAAAATAAACATCCATAGAGTTCTTATTCAACGTTATAATTTTTGCTTTACTTTCAGAATAATTTAACAGTTGTTCTTGGCTGGGAGTGGGGAAAATGTTAGTTTGAAACAAGGTACTGTGCTAGTAGAGAAATGAAAAAAATTGAATAAATATTCAGTATCTACTGGAATAATCATATTTTCTCCTTTGACCAGCAAATACAGTGAATTTTTAATTTGATCTCTTGATATTTGTTGAAGGATTTTTGTAATTATAAAGTTAATTTGATTTAATAATGGTATATTTTTGTTTAATTCATTGCTAAATTCAATTTGTTATTAAACATTTTGCATCCATGTACAAAAGTACATTTTTACTTCTGTATACTATCATTTTTAGGTTAGTCTGATTTTACATGAGAAATTTGTTTTCTTTATGCTTTTAGAAAACATACAAAATAGGAGAGACCAAATACTCATTGTTGACTGTAAGAACAGGGAGCTGTGAAAATCTAGATTAGTGGTTCTCTACAAGACGCAATTGCCACCCCCTTCCCAAGGAATGTTTGCCAATGTCTCTAGAAATTTTTGGTTGTCACAACTGGAGTCCAAGGGCGCTATTGGAATCAAGTGTGTAGGGTTGAGGATATCGCTAAACATCTTACACTGTACAAAACAGCCTCCTAACAAAGAATTATCCTTGTCAAAATATCAACAGTTCTGAAGTCAAAAAATTCTGGTCTAGAGATAGAACACTCGGCCCAAATTGTGTGTGCATGTGTGTGTGCATGCACACATGTGTGTGCTTGTTGGGAAGGGTGAATCATGGAAACTTCCCACTTGAGTATAAAAGAAGTAAGGGTAGGGTAAGTGAACCAAATAAGAAGACATACTGGAAATAGTATTCTTTGTAAGCAGCATAGGTCAAGCAAATAAGAAAGAATACAATGCTGCACCCAAAAAACTATGTACTTTGATGGGTTTTTTACTATTAAAATACTAGGATCGCGTATTGTGATGGAAGTTGATACTGACAGAGGTTAGCTGGAGTCAGATTATGAAAGACCTTGTATCGAATGCCTGAGAGTTTGGCAGAAGACCCAAGGTCCTGGTAGAATATTTAAAGAGCTGGACAGTGACATGATGAGAAGATTTCCACCCCCCTTTCTTTTCATTTTTTGATGTATAATTAACATACAACATCCTATTAAAGGTGTATGTCATAGTGATTCACAATAGTTATGCATTACAATATGATCCCCATGATAAGCCTCGTTATCATCCATCACCTTACAAAGTTATTACAAGCAACAAAAGCTAAAATAAACAAATGGAATTACAACAAACTAAAAAGTCTTGCACAATGAAGGAAACTAAACAAAAAGGCAACCAACTGGATGAGAATTATCATTAACAAAGGGCAGAGACTATATTGGAACTAAGCAAGACCAGAATCAGGGGAAAAAAGAAAAGAGGCTGTTAAAGTAATTCTAGTGAAAGTAGGTAAGAGAGGTGGTAAAGAGAGGGAATTGAAACTTTTTCACATATTAAAATGACAGGATTTATATAAATTCTTTTTTGAGCATGGTGGGTGTTGGAAGTGAGGGTAGAGTTAAGGACAACTGCCAAATTTTGGACTAAGAAAACTACATGAATAGTCATGACATTGGATAAGATACAGAACACAGGGGAGAGAGCAGATTGTTCGGCAATATGATAGGTCTGCTTCTTGTTTTGTTTATATGGAGGTTAAACTGGAATTATCGAATGTGCAGTATGATTAAAAGGTCCAGAGTTTACCAGAGAAGTCAAGATTGGAAATATGATTTTTGAAATGTAATTTAGAGTGGATAAGATCACAAAAAAGAATTATAAAGGAGAATTGAGAAGTAGATCTCATTGAACACCAACACTTAGAGCATTGACAAAGAAAGAAGGGGAAGCTTCAAGAGATTTTGTGAAGGAGCAATCAGAGGGAAAGGAAGAAAACCAGAGATGAATGTTAAAACAGAACTGAAAGGAGGGAACTTTCAAAGGCAAGTTAATGGTCAATAGTATCAAATGCTTTTCAGAGGTTGAATTAGGTAAGAACTGTCAAGCACTCCTTAAATATGTAGCACCTAGAAATTCTGGTAGAACAGTGCCAGTTGACAGATTCAAATTGTAGTGGGTTGAATGGAGGTGAGGAAGTGCCCTTAAAATGTTAAAACACTCCAGGAAGAGTAAAGGATAGTAGGCCCATTAAGCCATGTGGGAGTCAACAGAGGAGATGAAAATTGAGCAGAAGCAATTGCAAATCTTTGCTACATACATTAGCTTTTTATAACAAAACAATTTTCATGTAAAATGTTACCTGCTGTCAAGATCTAAGAGAAAAATACCTTATTTCCTTAAGTCACCTTTTTTTTTTATTTACATCTTTAAATTGTGTGTAAAATTCGGCCTTTTGATTGTATTTCCTCTGGGGCTTTGCCAGAAAAATGTGCTTGGAAATAGATGTTGCTGATTTAAATGCTACATTTACAGTTTCTTTCAGAGATAGCCCATTGTTTTTAATCCATTACACATTGTGAAAAGGAGTGAAAAGGTGGAATGTAAACTGATGTGTTTTTCTACAGCTTTTAAAAAAAAATTTTTTCCAAAGACTGGTTTGATAGCACCTGATTGTAGTATCTTCACAATAGAACTCAAAAGTTCAAATTTATGTTTTATGTTTTTTTTTAAAGATCATAAGAGTGATTAAGAGCATGAAGAAAATTCCAATGGGCACCTTATCATCAATATACCTTTAACGCAAATTGAATACTGCTTTGATAAAACAGACGTAGAAAAATGGAATCTTTTCTTAATTAGCCATGTGTACATTGTTTGTGAGTTATTATCACAAATGTGCGTTCCCACTAACCAACATCATTTTGTTCCTGCCTTCCTTCATTGCTTGGAATGTGCTGCTGGGCAAACAAGTACATTATAATATTAATATAAGAGACTTAATTAGCAAGATAAATCAGTTCACTATATATGTTCCAAAGGCAGTTGTAAGTATATTTTGCATTATTGATAAAACGTTTTTTTCTTCTGTGTGTGTGTATGTGTGTGTCCTATATGTGTAATATATTTGATGTTAGTAGCTTTTAGCAGGAGATATAGCTACTGGGAAAGATTATGGGCTGTTAAGTTAAATCATTATTTGTTTTTGTCTGTATCCCTTACTAAATTGTGTGTCTTGGGAAAAGTGACTTAACCTCTCTGGGTATCATTATTCCCAGTTGTAAAATTGAGACCGTGAATAACTTTGGGGGATTTTGTGAACTGAAAGTTAGATAATGCATTCATAAAAACTGCTTATCATAGTGTCTAGAACTTAATAGAATCACAATAAATTAATTAAATTTCATCTGCCATGTGTTTTCCCAATTTTATAGCATGTATGCTCTTCCCCATATAGAGTATAGAAACACAGCTTCTCTTCAGAACACAATTGTGAGTTACTCTCCAGATCCACAGGAATTTTTTGAAACTCTGCCTCCTGTCCTTTATTCTGAGACTGTTCTCTATAACTCTGGTGACTAGTTTTTGTCCTGATCCCTGGCTCTTGTTTTCTGTCTCACTACCTAATTTCATGACATTGATGCTTGAATTTTATTACCAGTTTGGTTTAACTCCTGCTCTGTCCTTGGTTGCTACATTTAGAGCTGCCACAGTTTATGCCCTGTGACTCTCATGTCAGCCCCATCATGACTTCCAGATTTAGATCTTAGGACTCCAGCTTTAGGCCAGTGCCATAGCTCACTTTTTCAGGAAGGGAGTTTGAATATGAGTATTAGTCAGTAAGGTTGTGTAATGCAACTTTTCACTGGCAAGAATAGAGTTTTATTGTGTTGGCTTGCTCCTTATGAGTTTTCAGGAATATTGTACCTACTTAGTATACAATTCTCAGATCACCACCTCCATCACCATTATTTGTGCCTCTTTGTATTATTCAGAACCTTCTGAGCAGGTGCTGATTAATAGGAGAAACTTTGAGGAGGACATACTCATTTTGCCTTCTCAATAAATATTTATTGTGCAATTTATGTTATGCCAAGGGCACTAGAGAGTTGTTTATTGGTTCTTAGCTTCACATTTGTTCATTTATTCTCTTCCCTGTACTACCAAAACTAGGAGTCTGCAAACGACATTTTCCAGACTTCCTCAACAGCTGAGCTTTCATTAAGTTTTGCCAATGGATGCAACAGACCAGAGAGTAGATGGCAGAAATAAGAGAGATGACATTTTGTTTTGGGCCCACGCAGGAACACACTAGTCATATTTGAAGAATTAAAGAAGGCCAGAATAGATGGAGTAAAGAATGAATGAGCAGAAGAAGTACAGAAAGACTTAAGATAAGCAGGCACCAAATCATGTACTCAGGGCCAAGAGGGTGTTGGTAATGGCTTTGGATTTTATTCAAAGAATGATGAGAAGCCATTAGAAGGTTTGGAATAGAAGACTGATATGGTATTTTATGTGTTAAAAGAGCAATTGGCAGCTTTGTTAAAAAATAGTCTATAGGGATATGAAAGCAAGAACTTATCAAGGAGACCAATTTGGCAGTTGCATTAGTCAGGCCAGATGATGACATATGCAAGGTATGCTGTGGTTTGAAGACACTCTCCATGTAGTATCAAAGGTTCCTTCAATTTTATGACACCTCCACTTCAACAAGTATTTCTACAATTGAAAAAGAAAGGAAAACAAGATGTAGAGAGTCAACAGTTACAATTAAGTGACTTCACCTGAAAATGAAACAAATCATAATCTGCCTATAGTTCTCTTTCCAAGGCAAATCACAGCAGGTAGAGGAAAGCACAACTTCTTTGTACCCGCAGTAGGACAGAATAAGATATTGGTTAACACAGAGGGTATTTCAGTAATCTAGAAGAAAGATAATGATAGTGGCAGTGGAAGTGGCAAGAAATGTTTAGATTTGAGATGTTTTTGGATGCATTCTGATAGTATAATGGAAAGATATGCTGACTAATTGGAGGTGGATGTTAGAGAAATAGAGTAGTCGAGGATGACTACAACGTTCAAGACTGGTGTAATGAATGGAAAGAGGTGCTTTTACTGTGACAGGGACACTTGAGGAATGGCAAGTTGGGGGATGTTAAATTTGAGGTGATGATTAGGCATTCAATTGGAGATGTCATGAATCTAGCAGTCTAGAGAGAGGATCAGGCTTGAAACATATTTGGGAATCAACAGCAGTCGAGGGCGCTTAAACAAATAGACAAGAGGATGACAACCATAGGGCCAGACAAGTAACTGGATTTGAAAGGTGAGTGAAAGGGAAAGATATTAAAAATGATTAAAAATCTTTTGTAGCCACCAGATAAGATGATAATGTTTTCAACTGTAACAGTGCAAAAAGAAGGAAGAGCCAATGTAGGGTTAAGAAAATGCATTCATGTTGAACATAGTCAGAATGAAGCCTCTCTGGATGTTGAGATCATTGAAGGAGAGAGAGAAATGACCAGGAGTGAACACAGAATGTTGAAGAAAAATCTACACTTAGAGAGGGAGAAGACAATTTAGAGAAATGTTCAGTAAGGCAGAAAAACCAGTCACAAGTTGTCATAGAATCAAGAGAGCTGAGAGCTTCATGAAGGAGGAGGCGGTTAACAGTGTCAAATGCAGCAAAGTTTGAAATCTATAGCAAAAGTATAGAGTTTGGATTATCTGATAACTCATGGTTTTGAATTATCTCTATTTCCTTGTCCCTGATTCAGCTGACTTTGGTCATGACAAGTCAAGGCAATTTCTCTGTCTTCTGAAGATTTCTATGACTCTGGAACTGCTTAGTTATTCAGAGATTGAAAAGGAAAAGGACAGACAGAGTTAACTTTATACTGTTATTATGAAAAGAATTTTAGTGAATAATTAATAATAACAATAATAATAATAATAGCAAATATTTACTGAGCTTGCACATGCCAGGCTCTATTCTATTCTATTTCCTTACATGTATTATTTCATTTAATATTCGCAACTATCTCTGAATTAAAAATTATTTCTTGGGGTGCCTGGGTGTCTCAGTCAATTAAGCGTCAGACTTCTGCTCAGGTCATGATCTCGCAGTTCATGAGTTTGAGCCCCATGTCCGGCTCTGTGCTGACAGCTCAGAGCCTGGAGCCTGCTTCGGATTCTGTGTCTCCCTCTCTCTCTGCCTCTCCCCTGCTCATACTCTGTCTCTCAAAAATAAACAAACGTTAAAAAAAATTTTTTTAATATTTTTTGATCACACATCCTCCTCTACCTACTCTCCTTTTTTCTTGTTTCCTTTGTAGCAAAATTTCTTGAAAAAGTTAGCTAAGAGCTACCATCTCTTGTTCCTCCTTTTCTGCTTCCTCTGGAACTCACTCTAATAGGGCTTTTGTCCCCACCACTTTACCACAATTTCTCTTGCACAGGTCAAGAGTCATTTCCTTGTTACCAAATTCAGTGGTCACTTCCCATTGCTCATCTACTGACAGCATTTGAAACATCTTATTCCCTAATCCTCTGGAGTTCTCTAAGTTCTCCTCCAACAGTCCATGGTACCTAATATCACCCTCATTGACTAATTAGGCTCAAAGAAGTTAAGGGCATTGCTCAGTTGCTGGTTTCTATGATCTTCTGTAACTTCAGATGTTGGAATGCCTTAGAGCTCAGTTCTTAGAACCATTATCTATCAACACAACTACCCAGACAATGTTATTTGGTGTCATGACCTCAGGTAATATAGCTATACACTGATCGATTCCAGATTTACATTCCTGTCTGACAAACTTCAGTCTTCTGTAAGAAAATACCTACCCGTGGGCACCTTTAAAATATCATGTCTTTAACCTCTGTAATATATCATGTCCCTTAACTTCTCCACCAACAGTGTTCTTGTTCTAATTGTCACCATTTCAATAGATGGCAATTTCTCCTCTCCAGATGCTAAGACAAAATCCCTCCTCTTTCTCTCCCACCCCATAGCCAATATGTTAGTAAATTCATTTAGATCTACTTTCCAATTATATCAAGAATCCGATCATTTCTCAGCATGTGCACTGGGCTACTGAACTAGTTGGAGCTACAATTATTTCACTTCTTAGTCTCCCTTATGGTTCTACTCTTTCTCTCATACAGTCTTTTGCAACACGTAAGCCATGGCTGTTCTATAAAACAAGCAAGTTTGTACTGCTCTTTAGGACATCTGCCAGTGGCTTCTCATCTCAAGGTAATACTCAAAATCTTAACCTTGACTCAAAGCCCTGTGTAATTTGTTACCATCCCACTCACTGTCTTCTACCTCTTAAAATTCATTTTCTGTTAATTTCCCTCTGTTTCACTTTGCTAAGTGCTCATTGGCTCCCCTGCTACTATGTGTACACACCACACATATTCTTGGCTTAGGTCTTTCCTTTTCCCAATCTTTCCTAGAATGACTTTTTTTTCCAGAGTATCTACATGGCTTGTTCTCAAACTTCCTTTAGATCCCATCTTCTTAATGAGATCTTCCTTGACCATCTTTTCTAAAACATTGACAGCGTCCCCACACTCCTGTACTTTTACTTTCTTCTTTTATCCTATATTATTTCTGTTTTTAATCACACCTTGCCTAATCTTATCTTCATTTATTTATTATCCTCTCCCCCATGTGAGTTCTACGAACTCATAAATTATGCTTTGTTACTGATATATTCTCCGGCACCAGCAACGGTCCATGGTACCTAATATCACCCTCATTTACTAATTAGGCTCAAAGAAGTTGAGGGCATTGCTCAGTTTGTAAGTGGTGGAGCTGGACTGCAGGTCCAGAAAGTTTGAGTCTAGAGCCCATGATTTCATTAAGTATGTTGAATATTCACAGATACTTCCAACTTCTACCCAGCTATCTGAATCCACCCACTAAATTTCTAATAATTTGAGTTACCCTTCACAGGTCTCCGTGGAATTTATTTTAGTCTGATTTTATTTAAAAACATGAATTCATGGCAGCAAGAGCCACAAAGAAATGGTTTCCTGTCCCCCGAAGCCACTCCAATCATCCTTAAACCATATTCTACTGTCCATAGGGAAGGCTTTGCTACCAACACTAATAACTAAGATCTGACAAATTTCCAATAGAACATAAGGTAGATAACCTTATCAATTTGGCTTGCAAAAATGAGGAGTAATTAGATAATTGGAAACAACTTGATGAATAGTAGCATTTGAGACCTCAATAGAAATAAATAGAATAAAGTGAGTAAAAACTAAGAAAACTGATACAAAACATCTTGGCACTCTATGAAGATTATAGAAGAAAGAGATCATAAAATAATTGGAAATACACACAATTATCAATTTTAATTTTAGCTGTAAATTTGCTTAACCGGATTTTTTAAACATCTTCTTAAAAGGGGATCATGGGATACTTTCCTACTTATTTTTTTATGTGTATCAGCTTTATTGGAGAATTGAAAGGTTATATGAGAAAATGCCAATACAATGTGCTTTAATAAAAAAAGTAAAACCTACCTTTTCACATATGTACAGAAACAAATAGCAAAGTAAGCTTATCCAAGTCACTATATATCCAAGAGTCTATATCACTCTGGAGAAAAGTCATGTAAATTTTATGTTCCTGTCTATGCAATTAAAACTAAGCTGTAGTAGAATTGCACACTTAGAATAAAATAAAGACCATTTTTGGGGCTTTATATAAATTCCATGAATAGATAACATGATTAGTACAATATAAATGCATATGAATAAGAAAATTTTTATACCTCTCACTGCCACCTATGCTTCCTGTCTTGTACTTTAACAAGTATTTTCAAGATGACCTTAATTAAAAAATAAATAAATACTGTCACCATTATTCTAATGTGTTTTCAGCCATAACAAGGGTTTAAAAAATTGCTTGGATATGCATACCCAAAAGAAAATAGAAGGGAACAGATATTTGTAATACATATTCTTTGCGTATAACAATTCTTTTTTTAAATGTGTATTTACTTATTTTGAGAGAGGCAGAGAGAGTGTGAGCAGGGAAGAAGAAGAAGAAGAAGAAGAAGAAGAAGAAGAGAGAATTCCAGGCAGGCTCCACACTGTCAGCACGGAGGGAGTCCGATGCAGAGCTCAATCTCATGAATGGTGAGATCATCACCCGAGCTTACTGGAAGCCGAGCTATCCCAGCCTGAGTGGCAGGGCCCGGGCTGTGGATGGATTGATGACTGCAAGGTGGCCCACTGACAGTGAAGCTTCTTGTACTCCCGCTTTTAGGTAATTTGGCCTTAAAACTACCTGGGGTGTTGTCTGTTGGGGAATTGCCCTCGACAGGCCCTCTGGGAAAAGAACCATTAGGAAAGAAAATAAGGTTCCGCAAGAAATTGTGCGGCCCTACATTTAGCCCTTGCCATCCCCTATGGAGACTCCTCTACTTACAGGAAGGATAGCCTCATACCTTTGCCAGCAAAGAGGGCCTGTAAAGAAGAGACATATGGATTTGAAAGCCTCACTCCGGCAACTAAGGAGCGTATCTCTGGGCACAGGTGACTTCAACCCCTAGGCCCACCTGGCCCCTCGGAGGCATTCTAGATGATGACTGAAGCTAGTCGGTTAAGGTACAGAACGGTTCATTGGTTCCTAGGTGCATTGTATCTCTGAGGATGTATGAGGCATGGGTTTCTAAGGCTTTTTCGGCCCCTTCCTGGCACCTCAGATGGAGGCAAACACATTGTTCTTCTGGCCTCATGTGGTTAGGAGGTCATGTCCCTGTAACTGTTCCACTTGAGGTGTTGAGAAATGGAGGGTCTTTCATGCGAACAGCAAAGTAAATGCTTTATAGACTATAGATAATTATAGATAAACACAGATGCATAATGGAATGATGTAAGAAATTAATCAATAATCAAAGGGTATGCAGGAACATTATGAGAAAATCGCCATGTTATTTCTTAAAGGTTGATTGCACATAGGAACATTTTTAAAATTAGGTAATGTTAGAAAAACATAGACAATGTATGTATAAGGAAATCACTAGCAAATATAATGCCACGTTTGCTACAATAAATTGGCCAGTTCAACACACTGCTGTTGTCTGTGTCCACTTTTATTTCAGTTTTTTATTTTAGTTGTTTTATTTTACAGTTGTTTTATTTTCACTTTTTCGCCGATGCCATCCATCCTTTGGGAACCCCTGGATCTGCTGGAGCTGGACTCCAGCATGAGCTGAAATCAAGAGTCGGATGCTTAACCAACTGAGCCACGCAGGCACCCCTATAGCAGTTCTTACGCCTTAGAATATAAAATGATGGGTCAAATCAGTCAGAAAATAAATTCAGCTTAGAGAATATAAGGAAAACACTTAAAATAGATTTATCAAAAATGCATTCAAAATATACTATTGCTATTAAAATGGAAAAATTGTCTTTAAAATTACTTTCATTTTTTGCTTGTTAATTTATTTTAAATTTATTTGTAAATCTAGGGCTTACCACTGAAAAAAGTTCCATCTATTAATTCACAAAGGAATTTCTGAGGACAAGAATGTCAGGTCTATCTTTATCTAGTTATATGCATATATAAAGATGAAGAGATAACGTGCTTAAGAACAAGAAATGTTAGTCTTGAATATCATTGGGCCACTTACTGTGTGATGCTGCAATATCATTTAAAGAATTATCTCCATTTGGAATAATATAATTGCTCAGTTGGGGTGCTGTGGTCAGCCAGGAGATAGAAGATATCTGAATATTTGTACTTTTTAAAATATTTCTATCTTGTTCATTGAAATCTGCATCCATTAGAAGGTTAGCCACAAAGTACATACTACCTGCTGTTAAGAAGCATAAATTGCCTTGAATGCTATTCTGTGACAGATAAAAAAAAAAAGGCAAAATAAAACAATTATGAAAAGCAGATTAAATGAGTACATAACATAAAGGAAATTCAAAACATCTGTGGGAAGTGAATGTGAGTATTCTTTTTACCATAGCTTAGAAGAGGAGAAGACTTTTTCATATTCGAATACAAATACTAGGGCAATCCAGAAGATAGTACAAGAACAAAACTTTTTTTTTTTTTTTTTACCATTCCCAACATTATGGTTAGAGAAAAACCAGATTTTTACAAAACTATTAAGTGTTTTTTGGCTATGCAATCTAAATATAATTCACTTTTGACCAAGTGAAAATCCAAACAGTATTACTTAATAACATAAATTTCTTTTCAATTAATTTTCTCTATTTTTAAGGCGGGGTTAAAGAACAGCAGGTTGAGTTGAAATTACATTTCTAATGGCCTTGAATCCTTTTCTGGGAACAATGTGGGTACTAAGCAATACACTTCTCGCCTTTTATAAAAAACTCTTTTGGCCTTTACAAAGTAATTTAATAATAACTCAGTTTGTATACATTACAAAGTTTTCATTATCATTGTTTCCATTTGATCTATGAGCCACTGTAAGCTCCCAGTAAGAAAGAATGGTAAGATGCATTATGGGTAAGTCACAAGAACAAAACCCGAGATCTGCCTTTGTTACTCAGAGGCAGTATACTGAAAGTATTTTCCCAAGACTATGTAGAAGCTGAAAGCATTATTACCAAAGAGAGCCTAAAAGCACAAGTCAAAGCACTGGTAGCTTGGAGGCCAAGAATACTCAGCAGTCCAGAGTGGGCAAGGCTATGGGCATTAATGCCAGAACATTCTGGGTGCAAGTCTTGGGTTCGCTTCTCACAAACTATGAGATATTCTAGGCTGTAAGCCTTAGTTTTCTTCTCAGTAAAATGGGCTTAAAATTGTATTCAAGTCACAGAGTTGTTGAATGGATTACATGAGCTAATATGTGTGAAGCAACTATTACCATGCCTGTCACAGTGGATGCATACTTGTGGTGGTTATTATATCGTCATTGTAAACTTCATTATCATCATCATCATCATGATTATAGAATGAGAAGCCAAGAAGCAAAGAATTTGTGACTAATGGTAATTTGTGTAGCAGCAATAAATTAGTGCAGTTTGGGAAACTAAGTTCGTAAGCTCTGGGCATGAAGTGGGTGTTTCCGCGTGCCATGCAGACCTCAGCATGAGCTGCCAGAGCAGGACATTTCTGTAAAGGTACTGCTCCAGGCTAAAAGTGTACTGGGGGGACACACATAGTCCAAAATTGTCATCCACACTAGCCGGCTAAAACCTATCATTCCATATGAACCCCTTTGGGTCATATGCTGACCATCTCTGTCTGAAAATCTTGTGTGATTTAGATACTAGCCCAAAATATGACATCAAAGTACTGCGTTAAATTGGAAAGCTGAGGAAAGAATGATGGGGAGAGAGCAGTGGTTCATTTTGTTTCTATGTAGCCAACCTACATTCTTGTATTGCTGTTTTACTAAAACAGCTTGTCCAGCTTCCCCAAGAAGTAGGGGTGTGAGGAATTAAGAAGATCCCTCGTCAGTATGCTCAGAAATGTAGCAAGTACTGAAGCTGTATGGGTTGATCTAAAACTTTCCTAAAATGCAAGGTGTCAAGAGTAAGATAAGTAGCAACAGGTTAACGAAATTTTGTTCACTTGAGAGGCCATAAGGGCACACCATTGGTAGGAAAGACAGAGAAAAGAATGGTAAAGGAGTTTCCTAGGTACAGCTCCTGGAAATATGTCATTGCTGGCTATTAGATCCTATGGACCAAAGCCACAGGGAACAGAGTGAATTAAATTTTGTCACTTTTCTGCTCCAAAGCCTTCAAAGACTTCCTCTTTCACTTAAAAATAAAATTCTATCCTTACAATGGTTTGAATGGTCTTAAATTCACAAGGTTTACCTTTCTGACCTCATCTTTTTTGTTTTAATTTTTAATTTATTTTAATTTATTTTTTTAACATTTTTATTTTTTTATTTTTGAGAGACAGAGACAGAGCATGAGTGGAGGAGGGGCAGAGAGAGAGAGGGAGACATAGGATCCGAAGCAGGCTCCAGGCTCTGAGCTGTCAGCACAGAAACCCACACGGGGCTGGAACTCGGGGACTTCGAGATCATGACCTGAGCTGAGGTCGGACGCTTGACTGACTGAGCCACTCAGCTGCTCCAATGACCTCATATAGATTGTTTCATGGCTGGCTCATTTTCAATCTTTGGGTCTTAGCTCAGATTCTACCTTTTTGAGAAGTTCTCTGCCTGCCAATCACTCTTCATCACTTTGGCCAGTAACTATGTCATAATGGTTGTTAATTATTCTGAATATCACACTCGCTATATTATATATATTAGAAAAGCACTTTACAGGGTACTTAAATCACAGAGGTGTTGGATGGATTCAATAAGACAATGTATGTTAAGCAACTATCACCATGCCTGGCACAGAGAAAATGCTAGGTGCATACTTGTGATGGTTATTATTATTATATTATAACGCTATGTTATATTTTAATTATATAATTATATTATATTTAATTATATAAGTACATCATCATTATCATCATCAAATCAGAAAAGAGGCCCAAAAGGCAGTGGTGACAAAATATGGCAGTTCAGAAAACTAAGTTGGCAAAGTGGGCATGAAACAGGTATTTGTGTCTTATAGACCCTACTAATTTCCTCTAGTATTTATCATTGTCAAAAATCTTATTTGCTAACTTGATTTTCTTTTTTTCTATATCTTCCCTAGCTCACAGGCAATCTCCATGAAGTAGGTACTTCTTTTGTTCTAAACCCTACAATTTCTACAACTCTTTGAAGTACCTTTTAGATATATAAAGTAGTAATATATATCCAAGATATAGTGTTTAATTAAATACCATATAATGTATTAAGTGATATTTTAAAAATATTTAACCGTCAGTAAGCCTGATCACTGCCCAATCAGAAGGGAAACTGCCATATTGAGGAAGCAAGGTCCTGGAGTTGCTGAATTGTGGGAATGTCTCCATAGGTCTAAGAACAGTGATAGCCTGGATGACTGAGTGGTGGTGATGGAGTACTTAAGAGTTTGAGGACTTCTACCAGTTCAAACTGGTAGAAGTATTTCATATTTTACTAGCCAATAGAGGTATATTAGTTATCAATTGCTGTATAACAAAATACCAAAACTTATTGCATATGCCAGACATCTAGGCCTGGCATAACTGGACCCTCTGCTAAGAGTCTCACAAAGCAAATTTAAATCTAATCAAAGGTTTTGGTGAGACTGCATTCTGCTCTGGAGCTAATGTATCATTGGAAAAGTTCAATTCCTTTTGGGTGTAGACTCAGGTTCCTATTTTCTTTCTTCAACCACCACCTTCAGCAACTTGAAGACTCTCATAGTTCCTTATAATGTGAGTCCTTTATAAGCCTTCCCACAACATAGCAGTTTACTTCTAGGACAATAAGACAATTTTTCTTATCTCAGGAAAAGCCTAAACCTGCCTCTAAAGAGCTCACCTGATTAGGTCAGGCCCATCTGGGATAACTTCTCTTTAGACTAACTCAAAATCAAACTGATTAGTGACTTAATTACATTTGCAAAACTCCTTCACCATTGCATATAATGTAAATTAATCATCCATATTCACAAATTGCATCCATACTCAAGGGGACAGTACTGGCCATGTACACCAAGGGTATGAGTCTTGGAGGCCATCTTGGAATTCTGCCTACCACAATAGCTTTACCAGTAAGAACTAGCCTATTATGAGCCCCATCATTTAATAAAATTATTTTGGCTTTCATGTTGAAATTTCTTAGTTGCTCTCTTTGAGCTAAGGAATCTAGCAGCGAAAGAGACAACAATCTTGGCCCTGAGGTCAAGAAAAATAAATGTAATAAAATGGAAAATGCTTTTTGATAATGCATTTACAGTCTTAATAGCTTCTCTGTGAAACTTTATAGCCATTTAGTTAGCTTTCTTCCTCCCTTCCTTCCTTTTCTTTCTTTCTTTCTTTCTTTCTTTCTTTCTTTCTTATTTTCCTTCTTTCTTTCTCCCTTTCTTTCTTTCTTTTTTTCTTCTTTCTTTCTTTCTCTTTCTTTCTTTCTTTCTTTCTTTCTTTCTTTCTTTCTTTTTTCCTTCCTTCCTTCCTTCCTTCCTTCCTTCCTTCCAGAAGTGAAGAACAACTAAAAATGCAAATGAACATTCATAAAGGATTTTTATATACTACAAGCCTAAACATAATCCTAAAATATATGGCATGTCTTTGTTAGAATTGTATGAAAATATTTGTAAAAAGTTGCGTTTGACATTAAGTTACTTCAAACTATTGACCAGTTATGTATTTATGCACGAATGTAGAAAACTTACATTTTTTCAAATGGAAACAAAAGCACACTTTACATAAACACAAAAGGTTGGTAAAATTCTAATGAATTGTTTTTGGGCACAAAACCTATGATGTCCATGATAAAATAGACATTTCAAATTATGTAACATTTTAAGACTCCCACTTCTTTCTATCAAAGAAAGAAGATGGTATTTAGTCTCCTACTGTTAACAACCAAAAAGTAGGGGGTGGGGGAAGACACTTGAAGCAGCTATTTTAATTTACTAGACAATAAGCAGAGGAAGCTGGTGATCTTTAAGAGAAAAGAAACAAGTAATGTGAATCCTACTATGTCTCTGGCTATCTCCAAGAGATGGTTTCCAGACAACAATGGAGGAAGGTGAGATCCATACAGAGCCCTGTCTCATTAAGCTGAGGAATCAGAGATAGGAGCTCAAGGAGGCAAAGATAGTTAAATTTTGTAGGGCAGGAGACTGGAGAGAAGGGAGCCACATATATAAAGATCTTTAGAAATCTGCATTGGGGTTCCCTGTGTCTTTGGCTAAGGATTGATTTGTGCACATATTTAGGAGAACTTGATATGATGAGGGAAAAAATACCAGATGCTGTGAGTGGAACAATTTCTTGAGCTCATAGAAGATTGGGAGAAGTTCATGTTTCAGCCATTCCAAGTGGTTAATAAAAAAAGCCACCTGGGTGGCTTTCCTCCACATTGTGATTCAGGAAGCTTGGATGCTGCCAGCCCATGGCTATATCACCTGATTCAGAGTTTTCTGTGTCTAGCTAATGGAAAGGAAATAAGAAAGATGGATGTAGAGGAGGTTTAATTATCATCCAACTAGATAATGTCATTTCTTAGTTCACGCACATTCATTTAGCTAGAATTTACTGACATGACCTGCAAAGTAGCCTTATAAACATAGTTCAGCTGCTTGCCTAGGGAAAAGAGAAAAGAGAGTTGGGTAAACATTTAACAGCCTCTCCCATACCAGAGTACTGATTCTATATTTAAGAAAAAGGGTCAGTGCATGGACTCATTCGCTTATACTACAACAAGAACGTTCAAGACCAACAAAAGAAAAGTAGCTACTGTTTTGAGTGAATGATTGAACTTCTTTCTGAACACCCACCCTCTGGAGAGTAGAAAGTAAGTAAGTAAATATTTAATTTGGTTTGGAGCTTGGCCATATCAAATTATTTAAATAGACCCTTATAGTAGAGTTTAGTCTTTCTTGGACATTTTTCAGTGTCTCAGATTTGGAGACTTCCTCTTCCCCTGCTTCTCCCCTTCAGGCAAGGTCTAATGTATGAGTGGAGGCAAGCGGGGCTTAAGTGGACTTGAGTTAGAAGAAGAGGCTCAAGTTCCTTTTTACACAGTCTGGTGTTGTCTGACTGCTGAAGCAAACTCATGTGTAGTCAGAGACCTGATACCCTGTGATGCTTAAGTCTGTAACTGGTGATCTCATTATTATAATTATTTTGAGCCTGAAAATGCCGTGTGGCACTCTGTCACCTAGATTTCTGCTAATTGTAGAACCTTGGGCATCTGCCAGATTCTTTATCTGTCATACCAGCCTGGAGATCCTCCCAGACTCTGGCCAGGGAAGGAGGCACTTTTCTTGTCCATAATACATATCTTTGCAGATCCATTGACTCTCAACACATCCATGAGACATGGGAATCAAGGGTGGTTTGGGAATGTTGCAACCTAGGTCCCTCTGTGCCGCCAATTACCTTTATCTGTCAACACTTGGGATCGCTACAGGCATTTGGTGAGATAGTCTCCTTCTTGAACTCTAATCAGAGATTGGGGACACTCTGCCCTCTTCCTTGGTGGTGTAACTGGACTAACACGAAGAGGCTCTTTGATGAGTTACCAACAGAGACTGTACTAGGTGGAGTCATCACACAAAGTGATCTTTCTTTGCAGCAAATAAGGAAATCACAAAGAATAATATCCAAAGCAGTGACTCCTGGAACAGGGGTAAGCAAGCAGGTTCTTTATATGTAGGGTTTAGGATAAATATTTGGAAAGAGAAGACTTGTCATTGCATGTAAAGGTGGGCTTATGGTCATACAGGTGTACTTAGAAAACATGTCTGTTCTTGTGCTCCTCTGAAGGTGCAGACTTTAACATTATAATGAAGTACAGGTAACTGTCAGACATTTCTTGGCTCATCTGCATAGACATTGATGTAGTGGCTGAGCTCAGGCTGGTATAGGCTGGCTTCTAAGACCATTCAGGCTGAGGAATGCAGGACCTTGCTGGTTTATAGGATGGAACAGGCTTCTATACAGAGGGCTAGTGTATTTGTTGGTGAAGTCTGAAAAGAAACAATAGCTGATTAGGGAGAAACAGTTCTCTGAAAAACAAGCTTCAAATTTTCTGCTAATTACACCTCATTAACCCTGTGGGACACAATTTCAGAGGTACCTAGAGACAGGACATATTCACGTTTGTCTCTATTCCATATCCCACTTTTCTTGCCAATATCCCAGGGCAAGAGGAGAAATTTTTTCACTTCCTCAGTATCATACAATCTTTATATCACAAAAGTAACATGGCTCTTTAAGGTTGGTGGAAGATCATTTCTATGCTAGAGGCGAACCCCGTATTCCACATCTTTCAGTCTCTATTTCAATGAAGTATAACAGGAACAAAGCAATCTTGCAGTTCCTCTCTCAAGAATACAGGCTGATTGGAAAACCAATCAATTCAAGGCATAATATTGACGGTGGCAAAACTATCGTCCCAATAGTCCTGAGTTACATATTTGAAGTCAAACATTATACTGCTTCTTCACCCAGAATCACATCTGCAAATCTCAAACTTTTTCCTTCTCCCTTAAAGAACTGTTCATCTGCTCCATCCCAGGTAGAGGAATGCTTCGGGTAAACCACTGAAAATCTTCCATTCAGAAAGGCAAGAAAGACAACTTATGAATACTATTCAAAATACCATTCCTATTACAAATGTCTTCATGTTATTCTGAGGAGAATATTTTATAATACAAACTATCTTTTCTCCCACAAATAGGGTGACCAACTATTCTGGTTTGCCTGAGACTCAGTTTTCTTGAGATGTGAGACTTGCAGTGCTAAAACTGACAGTCCTGGGTAAACGGAGGCAGTTTTTCCACACACGCACCCACTCAACATGCACGCACGCACATGCACACACACACACACATACTGCCCAGTCTGCAAATATCGAGCAACTGTGAGAATAATGTTATTGTATTAAAATGCTGAAAAAGTCTCTGTGGCTTTCCTCAGCTTAAAAAAATCCCTTCCCTTCCTACAAGAGGTGGGAGATTAGAGAAGACATGATAAGGGGGACAGAGTGGCTGGGTCTTGACACAGTTAATTTGTTTCGTATTTATAAACGCTTGAATTACCCATCTTCTGGTCAATGCCACAATGGCTAATTTCTATGGACTTTTTAGAGGCAGCAGTCCGTGCTTTATTCAGTCAGTAAAATGCCTTATTTTGTCGACCAAAGTGCTAGTTTACGTTTTTATATTTGTTTTAAAACAGCTGTTCTGCATTCATTTAGTCAACTCATATTTCCTATTGTGTTTTACTTGTAAAATAATTACTATTACAATGGATTTATATATTGAAGTAATGCCTGCCTTCTACAATTGTCCTAATAAATTTTGTATTACTTTCGTGATTTATGGTTGTAGTTGCCTAGACAGCAATAGAGATATTTAGAGGGCAATCCAATTGTTTAAACTTAGCTATTTATATTCTCTAAATATTGCAATGAGTATATCTTTCCTTAAAGAATAACTGTAATACTACTACCTAATAACTATTTTGTATATATGTAATCCTTTCAATGCATGGTCATATACTTTAGTCTGTCTGTCGGTCTCTCTTTCCTTTTTACTTGGAACCAGCTTTGCTAAGATGACTTAACCAGTATCAAAATAACCTAGACATGTAACAGCTTCAAATTCGTGCACTTGACCAAAGATCCACAGGATCAGAATTTCAGAGGTACAGGGCAGTTTTTATAAACCCCTTTTGTACCTTCATGTTTGAGAACCACATCACTACTGTAGAAATAACTAGGACCCACCATGACCCTTGTAACAGTTACCGTAACTATGGTCACAGTGTCTGGGTGTGTGTTAGACTAATAACACACACTTTCTCTAGCACATGGTTTATTATTTTGCTGTATGGTAGTCAAACCTAACCTGCACAGTCTGTGAGAGCTCCATATGTAGACCACACAATATTTGCACAGGCTAAAAGAGACAAGTGTATAAAAAAGTAACTTTATTTTCTCATAACTGAACTTAATTTCTATCTTGATTCCCAGTTTTATCCAGGATCGACATCTGCAAGCAATACATTCTAGCAAAACTTAGACATTTTGCAATCATTTTGAGCTAGAAATCAAATATAGAATCGTTTCTCCTTACTCTCTTCATCCCTGGAGTTGCTTCTAAGATTCAGGGCTTATAAAAAGAAAAATCTGTGTTATTGGTAAAGAAAAGACTCCACTTCTTGGTCTTGATCTGTCCTGTGCTGGTATCCAAGGAAACACACAATTGTTTGGCTTCTATTTCCACTGGCCTTTGTTTCAATGGCCTCTTGCCACATGGTACAAGCTACTATTTGTGAAAGTGTATCACCATTGAGTTAAAGATTGGTTAATTTTATGTCATTCTACTAGCTTCAGCTAAGATTTGATTATTTTCTGAACCTTGCAGAGACTAAGGGAAACAAAGTTCTCATCTTCTCTGCCATTGAAATCCCAAGCAGTCATTGTCATCCAACTACACCCATGTGACCTGGGGGCACATCTGTAGGCCTATTAGAGTTCAGCTGGAAAGTGGGCCTCAAGTATCCTCTGGTTTTGTTTTGCCAAATTTAGAGGTGCGTCAAGATCCAGGCAGCCAAGCTCTATATTTCTTTACAGTTTTTTATTCTCTTCCCCCCAGTTTAATTGAGAAATAATTGATATACATCACTGTGCAAACATGATGGTTTGATGTATATATATGGTGAAATGTTTGCCACAGTAAGTTCAGCTAATATCCATCTTCTCATATAGGTACTATTAATAGAAAAGAAAGAAGAGAAGAAAAAAGAGGAAACCTATCCTTGTAATGAGGACTTTTAGGGCTTTACTCCCTTAACAACTTGCCTACCATACAGCGGTGTTGGCTAGCATCACTATGCTGTATATCATCTTATAACTGGAAATTTGTACTTCTGGCCACCTTCCTCCCACTCCCCCTCCACAATTCTTTTTTTTTTTTTTTCTTCCCAACTAGAGACAGAACTGGAGTTTTGAGTGTGGGGTAAGTGCTAGAAAAACATAAAAAGGTGGCTTTTTTGTTTGTTTTGTTTTTACCAACATTTACCTAGATTGGGAGTTTACAAAGCCTAAAAGGCAATAACTGACCATTAGTTCTCTACATCTTCTATTGATAACCTCCATTTGGAGCAAGAGTAATCTCATTTCTTACCCCCAAATTGAGGCAAGTCTTGGGTTAATATTAAGTACAGGTTGAAGGGAGATTTAATTAAAATTAAAATATTTTACAGCATCTTCTTGTATGTGTAAAGTAGTTAGCACAGAGCTAACTATTAAGAACTACCTGATAATTTATAATAGCCACAATCATATTTTTGGCTAAAATTATTAAGTGGCTTTATGCATGAGGCTGTATGCATAACTCCTTATATTTGTGATCCCATTTAAAACTCACCACATCTCCCTGAGATGGAAATTATTATCTCCATTTTACTGATGAGGGAAAAGTTTAGGGAAATTAAACCAGTTACTCAACGACACACTGCCAGCAGAAGATAAAGCTGATTCTCAACTCCAAGTCTATTTTACAGCCTAGCCTCTGTCTTGACAATGTCACCATCCCATGACTGCCTCTCCTGCCTCTCCTGTTGCCTCTCTTATTCTGGGCTGGCTTAGCAAGCCCAAGGTTTTCACATGACATGGAGTAAGAGAGGTTATGGGAATGGCATGAACATGATATGTTTGTATGACAGTGATGTTATCCATATGCAAAAATGGAGTTTTTATGAAAACATACTTAAAATGAGAATTGGAAATAAAATACAAGATATATGCAAATGCAAGGTATGTTCTTATATTATTAAAAGTATAAATGTTCTGAAACTTTAAGTGTGTTTCTTTAGTATTCATAATGCTTCTGTATTTTCCACATCAGATGTTTTCTCAGCAGATGTGTTTTCATATTTTCCTTAGGTCGAGCTTGCCAATGAATTTGTTGCTTTCAGCTTCCTTTTTATATTAAATGTCAACCCTTAAACAGAAAGCCCATATCTTGACCAATGTACTCAGACATTGTACTGAGGCATTAGTTCATCTATCCTGTGTCTTGGAATTAAACAATTTGAATCTTAAGAATATCAGGCCTTTTCCTGGCTACCTGTAAGTGTGGGAAAGCTAATTTTATCTCTAGAGTGCTGTTATTTTCTCTTATTTTAACTTTGTTTCTGCTTCAATATTATTTGGCAAATATCAGTGAGAGTATGAGTTGAATAATAAAAGAGCTGGGGTATTTTGGTGCAACTGTGTGGGGAATCTTCCTAAACTACAGTTACATCTGACTCTAGAGACCATTTTATTTATGTCTGGATTCAAAAACATTAAAAATAACTCTCTGAAGATTTTTTTTTCTTGGTGGGGGAGGGATCTAATGACATATAGAAGGAAACTAAACAAAATTAAATACTGTATTTATTAAAATTTCCAATTCTTATGGGATGATATGTAAAATTATGTTTAAATGTACATTTTTATTCACACTATGTTGACATCATGTTTAAATTTGTTGATCACTAAAATATAAGTGAGCAAAGTGTAGTACATTAAATTCATTGAAGCCAATTATATCATGTGGAAGTTCAACGGTTATTAGGATTGGAGTCAATTTTCCATGATTAGTCAAGCTGATATTGTACAAGAAGACTCATGTTCAGCTATATGCAAGTGTAGCTTTAAACATTTTGAGTACTTTCCTCTGCTGATAAAGAAGGCCACGATACTTATCAGGTCTCAAAGTCTCCAGGTAATTGGTAGCTGGCATTTCTAGACAATTTCTACAAATTGGTGATAGTTCAAAACTACTCTACTTGGTGCTACTGAATCAGAATCCATGTTATGTCCTCGAGATGCCCCAGCCCTTTCAGTGGCATGATGAGGAAACTAGGAGTCTGTACATATTTGTGTCTCTGACTCTCCTCAGGTGGCTTTTCTCTTTCTAAAATCAAGTTATTTCATAAACAATACAATGTGGAATTGAGGATCTGTCTTGCACCCTTGCAGGACTGGTGGCAGTCTTGAAATCTCATTTTGGCTTGGCAGCTAGGTTACTGGTTTGCAGTCCTATATATAGAAATACTCAGTGAAGCATGACTTTTAGAAAAGATCTTCTTGGAGCATGGTGGAGGGATGAAACAGTAAAAAGCTTCACGTTTTGAGTCAGGTCCATTCATTCCACAATCATTTAATGTATGCTCTTTATGTGCTAGTTACAGAATCTGCTCATGGGTCCCTCGTCTAAAGAGTTTACATTGTAATTGATGTGGTTTTGATTCTTATTTCTATGAACTTTGGCAACTTTAGAAATATTAGTACATTTGATCTGTAGGGTCCTCATCTGTAAAGTAGAAATGATGCTACCTTTGTCACAAGTATTTGTTTTTTAATTAAGATAGTGCGTGTAAATCCCTAGCTTTGCATACAGTTAAGCAGTCAATACATGTGGGGATTATAAGTATTTGGAGGCAGACCGCCTTGGGTTTAAATTCTAGATCTTCCTCTTATGGTCTATGTAACCTGGGCCATGTTACACAGGAAGCGACTTTTTTCTTCATTTGTTACTAGTTTTTTAATTCATAGGTTGTATGTACCTAACAGAGAGAGAGAGAGAGAGAGAGAGAGAGCTTTCTATGTAAGGACTATGCCAAGCAATTTAGAGACATAATTTCCTTAATCTTAGGAGTCATGTACAATTGTTCTCTGTTGTGTATAAATAAGGAAAGTTAATCTTAATCAGAGAACCAACCTTCCAGAAACAGAGCTGCTTATCATTACACTAAACTGTTGTAATGATTGAGCAAGCTAGAGTAGCACCAATACCTAGCACGACACTTGGACTATAGCAGGAGCTGGCAACATATTCCCATATCCCTAACTCTGTCTTTTAATAGATTCTCAGAATGTTTTTTATTCACAAGCATTTCGTGTGTGCCCAGAGAAGCAATAAATACACATGAGGTTTGCATGACATTTGGCTTCAAATAATGAAATCTATGACCAAAAAAACCACTTTTACTTTAGTGTGATATTTAAATATGGGCATTCTTTTCATGGATCAGTCTTCTGACCGCTTAGCTAATGCTATATTCCTAGGAGCTTAAAGACGTGCATCCTTTGCGTCAGATAAAAAGTAAAATGGCAAAATTTATTACAAAATGTATTTCAACTACATTTTCCACTAGTACAAAGTTGTAGGTAATTACACCATTCTACTTTCTCTAGGCAGTAGGTCTGTAAGCAAGAGTTTTTTAGAGCAACTAGAAACAAAAACCATATTTTAGTGGCATTTCAAGTTAAAGTCTCCCCCTTCCTAACACTGTAACAAAGGACTATACCTTAAAGGAGAAATTTTAAGTGCCACTGGAGACTTTTGAAATAGTGGAAACCATATGAAGAGTGCTTTACCATAGAGTCTTTAAACACAGGTCTTCAATGGTGACCGCAGTATATAAATGGAGAGATAGAGAATTAATTCACCGTACAGTGGAGCAGAAAACTCACATCTGTTCTTTCTACAATCCAGTACACCCCATTTATTAATGCTGTTCTCTGCACTGTCAGGTCCAAGCAATTAACTTGCACAGACTGGCTTCTGTGGGGATAGATAGTGTGTTTATCAGGGGAATATACTAGTTTTGGCTCTTTTAACATCAGAGAAAATGAAATATAATATCTTCTATGCTCTATGTAGACTAAGGCACTATAAATTTACTGTCACAGAGTAGTTTTATCTTGAAGATAGTGTTCAAAATCATAAGTAATGATAAAAGTTCAAAGTTTTTTTTCCCCCTTTAATCAGCTAAGAATAGAGCATTTGGAAAGGAGTCCAACCAGTTATTTTAGTTTCTTAGTGAGAATGATTCATTTCTAAATATATTAGATTACCCACATAACTGATAATCTGGAAATGGAAAAATAAAGGAAAATGATTCTGTTGTTGTCATTGAACACAGCAACTAAAATGCAGATATATATACACGTGTGCTGCTCGTCTGAGGTACTATTATTTTATAAGCTCTGATGATTTTATAGTTAAGAATCTGGGTGGGGTTTTGTTTGTTTGTTTTTTTGTGGATTCCAGGTGTTATGATAAGGAAATAAGATGTATAACCCTATATTTTTTATGAATTTTCTGCTTTTACTTTACCTTAATTTTCTAGCTTTTCCACCGATAAAATGTAATCATTAGTTTCTACTCATATTGATTTGTATTGAGATAAAATGAGAAAAAGCATTAGGCAGCAAATGCACAGAGCTAATCACTTCCTCTCTCTTCTGAAACACATTTGTTCTTAGGCTTCCAGGAGATCACATGTTCTTGTTTTCACTCTGCCTCAGTAGACACTCTTTCATCTCTCTGATAGAGTACTCCAGGGTACTAAAAATGGACTAATCTAAGACTCCAACCTCAGCTCTCTTTTCTACCCATCCTCATGGTTTTAAATGCTGTTTATATGCTGGTGACTCCCAATTTTGTTTTAATATCTTTGGAGTCTACTCTGGAATTCCAGAATTCTACAAATTGTCTGATCAACCTCTCTTTTAGGTAAGCATAGCATTTTTGATATATTGATTTCAGTAATTGGCCTAACCATTCACCCAGACAGCAGTGACCTGGTAACCCTGGACACATGGACCCTTCCTTCTCTCACACATCTGACCTAGTAGCAAAAGCTCTTCAAAAAAGATCCCAAATCCTACTACTTCTCAATTATTTTACTTACAGCCTATTCTAAGCCACCACCCTCCCTCACTTGGCTCTATGCCATGTCTTCCTAGCTGGTCTTTCTGCTTCCACTTTTGCACCTATATCCATATAGTCTGTTTTCTTTTCCACTCAGCAGCCCAGGGGATCCTTTCAAAACATCAAACAATTGCCTGATCAAATAACTCCCCTGCTCAAGCTCTCCGATGATCCTCCATCACACTTGGAATAGAACAAGAAAGGCGCCGAGTGATCTCACCCTCCCATTCACCCCCAGGTACTTTGGAGTTCATCTCCTAGTGCTCTCCTCTTATTTACTTTCTTTTCATGAGGCACACTGGCCTCCTTGCCTGGCTCTTGCCTCAACGATTCGGTACCAGCTATTCTATTTGCCTAGGATGATTGTTCCCCCCTCAGATAACTTCCTGTTCACTCCCTTATTTTATTCATATCTCTATTAAAGTGTCACCTCCTCAGAGGAACTTTTCCTTATCATCTTTCAAAAGTGTATCTTTGTCGTCTTTAACCCTTTAGTACTTATTACTGACACATTTTCATGTGCTTATTGACTATATTTACATTAGAATGTAAAATAAGCCACATTTAATTTAATTATTTAATTTAATTTAATTTAATTTTCTATCCCAGTTTCCAGAATTGTGCCTGATACATAATGAGTGTTCAGTACATATTTGTTAGATGAATAAATATAAATATACGATGGGATTATTCTATCTGCATAAACTTTATTCAGGGCAAGGTCTCTTATAAATCTACTTTTGTCACATAACATCATTAAAAGTCAAAATTTGGTTAATGTCTGATCACTAGGATTATTATCAATTAACAAATGTGAATTAGACCATATTCCAAGTCAAATTCTCTTATCTGGTAACCAAAAATAATTAGAGCATTATGAAATCTTTGCTTCTTTTTGCTGCTCTGTAGACATAGCCTGCGACTGATATTTACCAAGTGCTATGAAGTTTTACTGCTGGAGCAGATGGTGAACCAACCTCCTGGGAATAAAATTGGCCAGGTTGCCTTTGAAGCTTTTCAAACAATAAATAAAATACTGTTTGGCAGAGAGGGATCTCTATATATGCTGTAAAATAAGAGAGATTATTTTAAAGGTTGGAAATATTAACTCAGAATTTACTCAATTCCCTTCTTCAATGCCTTCTAGTGTCTCAGATTTGAGAAGATAATTACAATTTTTCCCTATGCAAGTGTTGTTTCTAGCCATCTCCTCCAAGCCACGTATATGGTTGTGAACATGGTGGAATATTGAACTACAAATTGTTTTAAGGAAACCTTAAAAAAAAATTCTGCTAAAAAAGTCCCATTTCTGTCTCATCATTTTCTGCTTCTTTTATCTGAACCTTGATTGAATTAAAACAACAAAAACAATCTTCAACATAAATGCACCAATAACAGCTTTGAAATACATGAAGCAATAACTGACCAGATTATAAGGAAAAACCCATAATGACAATAGTATGTATATATAATAATTGACAGAACAAGTAGATGTAAAATATCAGTGAGGTTATAGAAGACAAACAACATTATCAAGTAAACTGACATACTTAGCATTAATAGAATGTTCTATCTAACAATAGTAGAAAGTATTTCTTTCAAATGTACAAGGGACATTCACCAAAATATAACATATTCTGGGCCATAAAACAAGTATCAACAGATTTAAAATAATTGAAATCATATAAAGCATGTTTTTTGACCACATTAGAATTGAACTAGAATTGGTAACAGGAAGATACCTGGGTAAAAAAAAAAAAAACACAAAAAACAAAAACAAAAACAAAAAACAACAACAAATATTTGGAAATTCACAAACAGACTTCTTAGTAACCCATGGATAAAAAAAAAGAAAAAGAAAAAGAAAAAGAAATTATAAGTAAAAAAAAATCCCTCTGTGACCAAATAAAAATTTTAAAAAATCTGAAGTGTAAACAGTGCTTAGAGAAAAATTTATAGCCTTTTATGCTTATATAAGAAAAGAAGAAAGGTTGCAAATCAATGATATAAATTTTCAGCTTAACAAACTAGAAAATAAAGTGGAAATTAAAGCCAAAGTAAGCAGAAGAATAGAAATGGAAAAACATAAAGAAAACTAATAAAGTCAAAAGCCAGGTTTTTAAAAAGAATAAAATTGATAAAACTCTAGATAAACTGATCAAGAAAAGGAGATTATAAAAATTATCAATATCAGGCATGAAATAAGTGATACCATTACAGATACTGTGACATTAAAAGTATAATAAAAAGACTTTATTAACAATTTTATGCCTATAAACTTAAAAATTATATGAAATGAACAATTTTCCTAGGGGGGGAAATAATGCTAAAGTTCAGGAAGAAATAGCTCCACTTCTACCAACGGGCTTGAAGTTGCAGATAAGACGCCTCTCATAAGGAAAATTCCAGGCCCATATGGCTTTACTGGTGAATTTTATTAAACGTTTAATAAATAGTACCAATTCTACAGAAAATGTTCTAGAAAATAGATTATAAGTAATCACTTTCTTATTCATCTTATTAAGCCAAATCAGACAAAGAAAACCTTCATATCTATATATTTTATGAGCATAGACACAAAAACTCTTGACAAAATATAACAAAATATTAGCAATATGATCCTGCCAATATATAAAATTGTAAGGTATCATGACCGCATGTAGTTTATCAAGGAATGCAAAGTTGGTTTATCACTGAAAAGCAATCATGCAATTCATCATATTAACAGACTAAAAGAAAAAAATAAATCATAGGATGAATTCAGTAAACGAACAAAAAGCATACAACCAAATTCAACATCGGTTTAGAAGGGAGATCACTCACCTTAATAAAAGGCATTCAATGAAAAGGTAATTTAATATTTAATGGCAAAAGATGAAATGAATTTTTTTCTAAGATTGAGAATGAAGCATGGCTGTCTGAGTTCAGTATTTCTTTTCCATTTTTTTCTAGAGGTCTTAGGCAGTAATATAATGCAATTTACATTAAATTAAATTAAATTATTAAATTAAATTAAATTAAGATAAATGAATGTAATGCAAAGGACAAAATAAAACTGTCCTTATTCACAGAGGATATCATTAAGGAATCTATAAAGAAACTACTAGAACTTAAAAGTGATTTTTATCACATTTCTAAGATGCAAAGTAAGTACTTTTTAAAAACAAATGATTTCTACAGATTATTATATATTAATGGGAGTGTATCTCTCAAAGTACTTAACAAGTAGAATAAGTACTTGTACACCCAGTATTTTCTCATCATGTCTACCGTGTTCTAATGCTGTGGCATGTAATTACAAGAGATATAATGACTGCAGGGAAGATACTTAACTTGGTATGGTAGATCTCTATTGCTTATGTGGGATGGACATTCATTTTTATCTTTGATTTAATTTCAGTCTTCAGGGAAAAAATGTTTATATTGCTAAACAACAAATAAAATTGATAATTTGCTAACCATGTTTTAGTTTCCTATTGCTACTGTAATAAGTTACACAAATTTAGTGGCTTAAAACAAAGTAAATTTATCATCCCATAGTTCTAGAGGTCAGAAGTCTAAAGTCAGTTTCTCTAAGTTAAAATGAAGATATTGGCAAGTCTGTATTTTTTCTGGGATCTTTAGGGGAGTATTTGTTTCCTTGCCTTTTCCAGCTTCTTTCTAGGGGCTGCCTGCATTCTTCAGCTCATGTCCCCTTCCTTCAACTTCAAAGTCAGCAGTATAGCACCTTTTCTTCTCTCTGACATTTGCTTGTGTCCTTACACCTCCTATTAAGGACTCTGATCCTCTTTCCTCTCTCTAGCAGACTCTTATGATTATGTTGGGTCCAGATAATCCAGGTAATCCTTCTATATCAAGATCCTAACTTAAATCTCCAAAGACTTCTATCATGTAAGGTATCATTTTCACAGTACCCAGGGATTAATATGGGGACATCCTGAAAAAACTATTTTCAACATACTACAGTTCACACTTTTGGGGTCTTTGGGCCCCAAAGGTTCATATCCATCCCACATGAAAGTATGTTCACCTCATCCCAAGGTCTCAGAAGTCTCAACCTATTCAGCATCAACTCAAGTCCAAAAATCTCATCTAAGCCTCATCAGCTCAAAAGTTCCAAATCTCATCATCTAAATTAGGTATGTGTGAGATTCTGGGAGTAATCCATCCTGGGGCACAATTCATCTCCATCTTTAGACCTGTGAAATTAGAAAACAAGTTGTCTGTTTCCAAGATACAATGGTGGAATAGGATAGGATTACAGTTATAGACATTCCCAATCAAGAAAGAAGGAAAGAAAGAAAGAAGGAAAAAAGAAGGAAGGAAGGAGGGAGAAAGAGAAAAGAAAAGAAAAGAAAAGAAAAAAAAGAAAAGAAAAGATCTGTACTTTCATTTAGAGCAGGTAAAACTAAACCTGATTTAATCATCATCATCATCATCATCTTAATTTTTTTTAAGTTTATTTATTTTGAGAGAGAGATAAAGTGACAGAGAGAAGGGGGTAGAGAAATAATCCCAGGCAGCCTCCACACTGTTAGTGCAGAACCCAATATGGGACTCGGATTCATGAACCAGTAGATCTTGACCTGAGCCGAAGTCAGATGCTTACCCTACTGAGCCACTCAGGTGCCCCAATAATCATCTTAAAAAAAAAAAAGAGTTATTAGTTCCAAGCCATTTTGAAATCCGAGCAGATGGACTCCATTAGGTTCCAAGAATTGGGAATGATTTTCTGGGGCTTCTGACTCCACCCTCTGGGGTCACAGTTCATCTCCTGAGTGATCCTTTTTTTTGCATGAAGAGTAACACATGTTTATAGGTGAGTAGTTTTAGGATCCTCTTCTGCCTATAGGTTTTTTTGAGTTCAGTAGGCTTTCATCTTGTCCTCCCTCCATCCTTTTCAGTCCAAATGGTCAGTGTTTCTGCTGTATAACATTCCCAGAAACTCATGAGTCTCAACTTTATGTCACAGGAATTCACTCTTAGACAAGAGGCGCCTCCTGGAAAATTACATCTCTTCTTTTGGCTTCTGCTGAGGTGAAGGGGATCTGAGTCACAAGACTAATTACTTCAAAGAACCTTCTGTTTGACTTAATACTCTGAGTTCTTGATATTTCCAAGGTGCTAGCAAAAGGTTGTCCAGCTACACTTGGTTTTTACTCCAGAGCACATTTTCCTGACAGTGAATTTCCTAATGTTGGCTTCTTTTGCAATCTGGATAAGCTGAGAATTTCCTACATCATCAAGTCTTCATTCTCTCTTTCTGTCTCTCTTTCTCTGTCTCTGTCTCTCTCTCTCCTTTTTTTTTTTTCCTTGTAGCATTTTGGAGTAAGCAGCAAAAAGAAAACATATCTCACCTTCAACATTCTGGAAATCTCAGCTAAATATCCAAGTTCCTTGTTTTCCAGTTCTGCCTTCCAAACAACTGAAAGCCACAATTCAGCTAAGTTTTCAGCCATTATATAACAAGGATTTCTTTTCCTTCATCTTCCAATAATCTGTTCTTCATTTCCTTCTGAGCACTCACCAGCAGTGTCTTTAACATTTATGTTTATACCAACTTTGTTTTTACAATTATGGATTTATTCTCTAAGAAAATAGAGCCTTTCTCTACTATCTCTCTTTCTTCTAAGGTCTCACCTGCAGCATCTACCAAAAGTCTATTCAAAGGAACAGAAGCAGATGCCAGACAGCAGAGAAGATGTTGCACTGCTGGCTTTAAAGGTAGAGGAAGGGGCCCTAGCCAAGGAATATGGGTGGCCTCTAGAAGCTGGAAAATGCAAGGAGATGGATTCTCCCCCTAGAGCCTTCAGAAGGAATACAGCCATGTTGACACCTTGATTTCAGCCCAATAAAACAGATTTCAGATGTATTACCTCCATAAATTCATGTTGTTTTAAGTCTCTAAGTCTGGGGTAATTCTTTTTGGTAATAATAAGCAATTAAAACAGTCCATGTATGTGTTCTATGATGTATTAAACTCTAACATAGATTTTGCCTCTGCCAGCCTACCTAATTCTATAAATTGTTCTCTTTAAGTGTCCCCTCATAGGATTTGAAGTGAGGGTGGGAAAGAGAAAGAAAATATAATAGTGATTAATACAATAATATCAAAGACTCAAGGAACAGACTGCCTGTGTATGAATTTCACATTTACCTCATCACACCATTGTGGTAACATTATGTTGCTTAATTTTTCTATGCTTTAGTGGTCTTATATGTAAAACAGCAAAAATAATTTTTCTGACCTCATGGGCTTTGTTTAATGAGATAATCTATGTAAAGTACTTAGCACAGATTGGACACACAGTAAACACTCATAAGTTTAGGTAACTTATTCCTCCACCTAGTACTTTTTTTTATTTAAACATTTATTTAACAGGAAGTTGCTATATAATATGTACTCCTGCACCAAAATAGAGATAATGAAAAAAAAAAAGCTTATAATCTAAATGGATAGGAGAGATAATCGATTAGTATAGCTGTTTTCATAGGTGTATAAAATATTAGTGTAGACCTGTCAAAGGTGGAGGAGATTGGAAAATAGGATCTATCTCAACATCCAAAAGCAGGGAAAGGCATGAAACTCAGATGCAGAAAAGCATCCCAAGGAGATTTAAATGATGAAAATAAATTTAAGAGATTTCCCAGACTTCTTCCATCCTTGTTCTGGTCAAAAACACAAAGTTATTTCACTTGTAAAATTGCACTCCACATTTATAAATATGTTCCTAACATATCACAATAGTATAGGAATAAATGTAAAAACTCCTCATATATGAATGTTTAGAAAAAAGTGAACATTTATTAAGTTCCTTCATTTATTTATTTTTAAAGATTTTAAGTAATCTCTACATCCAACATAGAACTTGAACTCACAACCCTGAGATCAGGAGTCACACACTCTACCAACTGAGCCAACCAGGTGCCCCGATTAAGTTCTAGGTTTTACGTTAAATTTGATACCTTATTGGTCACTTTATTTTTCTGGAAGTAAGAATTATTGTCTCAGTGTTAAAATTGAGGAAATGAAGGTGCCAGGGCATAGATTTGAACCCAGATCTATCTATTGGTTTCCATGGTACTACAGTATTTACCATCTTTTTTATAGCCCCAGGATTTTCTATGAGGAATTCTTTATCATTCTAAAGCCAGATATCTAGCTGTAGATCTCACTGCACACAATAAAGGACCTGACACTCAATCTGTGTTAGGAACTACGCTCCTTATAATCTTCAGACTTTCAGTTAGGATTTATTTATTTAATTATAAAAAGACCGAATTATGAAGCACTTACATTTTAAAATTAATCTAGATGGGAAGAAATTAGAATCACATAAGAGGCAGAGTGGCTCTAAGCCTGTTCCTGGGTGTTCTTGAGTCCACTGGAGGACTCTTTCAGTGCATTTAAATCTCTCAACCTCGACTGCCTACTTAGGACCAGAAAAGAAATATCAGAATAGGAAGTTTTTTTGTTTTTGTTTTTGTTTTTCAAATGGAGCATAAATAATTAGCTATATTTTCTTGATGAAAGAAACCCAGAAGATTTCAATAAAATGCAGAAGATTTACTTTTAAATGAAGTAGAAATTGGAGTTGTACCCGGCATGGAGATGAACGACCAAGAATATGAGAAGTAAACGAGACGCAGGAACTGTTTCTTTGAGTGGACATAATAGTGAGGGTAAAAACACATCTTTAACTTATGCAATAAGCAACAAATAAAAATATCATTTATGAATGTTATCATGATTTCTGTCCTTTGCATGCCATATACCATCTCTAGGCATATGAGTCCTCAGTCTTGACTTTCACGCTGAAGCTATTTCCAAATTATGTCAACTGTTAAATCTTGGAGGTCCTATTTATTCAAGTTTTTGTGGATTCCATGTTACTTGTTTGTCAAAGAATCTATTTTTAGTTGGGGTATAAGTAAGAAGTGGTTTGGGTTGTTTCTCCAATCACTTTGTTTAATCGTAATTTGCTGTCCCTCCTGCTCCTGCCATTAATCATTTTCTATGGATCTTCCAGCTCTTTTGCTCTGTTGGGTTCTGAAAAGCACAGTCCAATTTAGTCCAGGCTACATTTTTGATTTCAAACTTATTTTAAAGTTTCTTTTTTCTTTTTGTACTAACTCTAGATGGTGTTGTCATCTTTTTTTTTTTTTAGTTGTTACCTGTTGTGGGGTGCCCCATGCTTATTGTCTTATGGAGTACATGAGTGGGTGGATCCCTAGGAACCTCCTGAATGAAGTGTTTCTGCTGCACAGACACCAGATTTAGGAGTACTCGGGGATAACCTGTTCTGACACTCTCCATCATCTGCTCATTTTTTTTTTCCTAGGATCATCTTGCATGAAAGATTTCTTGGGCATTTACTAGAATGGGGGAATAAGCCCTGCTACCTTCCATAGATACTCCTTTACCCAAAGGAAATACCCTATATCTGGGGTGCATGGCACCCCACCACTGTCCCATATTGCATTCTTATAATTCTTATTTCTCCTAATAAATTGTCAGAGAGAGCAGATCAACAAGTCTGCTGCCTGAGTGGGCACCCACCATGGGTGGATGATGATTGGGACAGCAGTGTCTGTCCTGGCAGCAACCTCCTCTCATTATAAATGGTTCCTCATGGGGGACCAACCCTTGACTTCTACTTGCGATAAAGGAAGAAGGTCTTTCTCTTCAATGATGGGAGCTGGGTAGTCATAAATTGTGGGCAAGTACCAGGAGAAAACCACAGAAAATTGAAACTTAGGGGAAGTGTGATGTAAGAAGATCTGCTTTGGGGGTGGCTGGGTGGCTCAGTTGGTTGAGTGTCCAACTTTGGCTCAGGTCATGATCTCGCAGTCTGTGAGTTTGAGCCCCACATCAGGCTCTGTGCTGACAGCTCAGAGCCTGGAGCCTGCTTCAGATTCTGTATTTCCCCCTCTCTCTCTGACCCCCCCCCATGCTCTGTCTCTCTCTCTGTCAAAAATAAACATTAAAAATTTTAAAAGAAGAAGATCTGCTTTGGATCCAAACAGACCTGGACTGAAATCCTCATTCCTTCAGCCCTTCTGTGTTAAGGTGATCAGTTAATGCATCTTCCAGAAACCTTCACTTCTCCATGTATAGAATGGGATTTCCTGCCCCAGGAAGAGATTTCAGTGTAGTAACGTCTATGGAGAGGCCAAAGGTAGTTGTTGGCAACACAAATAAGCTTCCTCTTTTTAGGTGTACCCTCAGCCTTCTTTCATAGTCCTTCTATGTGTCTCCAGTCTGTTTTATCTCCAAATGTCCCAAGGGAGCTATTCTATATCTTGTTCATTTTCCTAAATCTTCTATTCTGCTAACCAAACCATTTGAGTAGAGAAAAGAGCTTATGAGGCATTTAACTCCCAACTTCTGATCTTGTCACATAAAAAAGTATTTAATGTACATTTTTTAAAATTGTTTCTTCTTCTTCTTCAAAAGCCAATCCTATCCCAACCTTTTGGCCACCTGTGTATTTAGTTTCTCCTTTTCCCCCAAACCTATAAAAACTCTGAAGCCTTTCTCATCCTAAAAACAAAAGCAAGAAAACACTAAAACAGCAAACATTTTTTCAGTCCTTCATTCTCCTCTGGTTCCATCCTGCAACTTTCATCTGTTTTCAGAGAAGCATCATAAAAGAGTTATTGCACAAGATGTCTCTGCTTAATTTCCCATTCTTGCCTCAATTTATAGTTTGACTTCTATTTCTCCTATGTCATTGAAATGCAGCATTATCAGAGGCATGAAAACTTAACATTCCCAAAACTTTACTGATTATCAACAGCTCCTCTGATTCCTCAAACACACAAAAAAGGGGCAACCAATTATCCTGCAGTGTTCTTCAGTGAGTAGTGCTACATCAGCCCAGTTGTCTACGCTTACACCCTCCATATTCTTTAGTTCTTCCTCCCTCACTGGCCTTCATCCATATATGCCAACATCCAGTGTATCAAACATTTACTTCTGAATACCTCTTCAATCTAATTGCTACTCTCTATTTTCTCTCACTTAACTATTTTAATAGCTTCCTATAAATATGTTTGCATTTCCATTTTCAGCCTTGCCCCTGCTGCTGTTTTCTTGAGATTCTAGGTTTCTTATAGGATATAATGAAGCCACTTTAGTCTCCTCTCTCTCCCCCACTCAGCCCACTTTTTAAGCCATTCCAGTAGAGACTAAGTTACAGTCATTGAATGTCACTTTCTTTCAGGTCAGCGTGACTTAACACATATATCTCTTCCCTTTCCCCTTCCAATGTGATTTTTGCAGCCCATCACATATACAGGTGGAGTTTATTTTCTCTCCCCTTAAATCTAGAATAGACTGTGCCTTGCTTTATCCAATGGAATGTGACAGAAGTAATGGTTTGTCTTCTATTCTTAGGCCATGAAACATCTTGCATGCTTCAGCTTTCTTTTGGACCACTGCTAACACTTGTGAATAAACTCAGCCTAGCCTGCTGGAAGGATGAGAAGCCACATAGAACACAGACATAATCTCAGTTGAGGCCCTCCTGGGCTGGTCAGCTGAGTTATCAACTGCATGTGGGCCTTAATCAGCTGATTTTGGCCAAGATCAATAGAAATGATCAGATAGTTTTGAACTACACAAATACTTTTTTTTTTTTTTGAGAGAGAGAGAGAGAGAGAGAGAGAGAGAGAGAAATAGAGACAGAGCATGAGCAGGGGAGAGACAGTCTTAAGCAGGCTCAACACCCAGCACAGAGCCCAACATGAGGCTCAATCTCACAGCCCTCAGATCACGACCTGAGGCAAAATCAAGAATCAGTAGCTTAGCGAATTGAGCCACCTATGCACCTGAATACTTTTTGTTTTTAACTACTAAATTTTGCAGTGGTTTGCTTTGCCAGAATAGCTAACTGATATACCTTGTCAAATTCATACTGGTGCTGAAAATTATCTAATTGAAGGGTATATGTTCCATTTAAAAATATCTTTTATTTAACTTTTGTATACTAATGATATTGTCTTTTTTTTTAATTTTTTTTTAACGTTTGTTTATTTTTGAGACAGAGAGAGACAGAGCACGAACGGGGGAGGGGCAGAGAGAGAGGGAGACACAGAATCGGAAGCAGGCTCCAGGCCCTGAGCCATCAGCCCAGAGCCCGACGCGGGGCTCGAACCCACGGACCGCGAGATTGTGACCTGAGCTGAAGTCGGACGCTTAACCGACTGAGCCACCCAGGCGCCCCGATATTGTCTTTTTTTTTAAACCACTTTATTTAGGTATGATTGACATGCAACAAGCTGTACATATTTAATGTATTCAGCTTGTTGAGTTTGGAGATAAATGAGTTTGGAGTTTCACATTGGTGAAACTATCATCACAATCTATGCCATAAAAATACCGTGATGTCCAAAATTTTCTCCTGCTCTCTTTATTATTAGTAGTATTAATGATAAGAGCACTTAACACAAGATCTACTCTGATAGTCAGTTTTTACATGTTTAATGCAGTGTTGTTACCTATAGGCCTTATGATATTATCTTGACAAATGTTTTCTACTGAAATCTTATTATTTTTTTTTATCACTTCAGAATACAACTTTTGGGTTGATATCACCTTCTGTTTTCATAAAGATCATTGTAGAATCCTGTTAACTATTTCTACTTTTTATCCTACAGTTAAAACCATTTGTTCAACAGTAGAATAAAATTTCTCATCCTGGCAAATAGAATGTTTTGCCTCTTTGATTTTAATCCCTCTCTTTTCTGTTGTAAAGACGATCATCACCTTCCTTTCTTGTCCACTTATGCTTTGCTAAGCCTTTAAAATGTGTTCAAGTTCTTGCCTTATGTCTTGTCTTGTCTACTTCACATCTTATTTCTATTTATTTTCCATTGCTGATGTCATGGTAAGTAATATCATAAGTCTATTCTGTCTTTCCCTTTCCCAGATCCCTTCCCCTATGTTTTCAACACACATTATTCCTTTCTCTCTGGATCTGCCTGCTTAGAGACCAGATCTTTTTCTAATGCTTTTTGAAAAATGCGTCTTCAATGAAAATATGTATCCTATACAGAATGCCTGAGATCTGATTTGTATCTTTTAGCTATATTAGTTCTCTTGTGAATTTTGTATGAATTGCATTAGCTGAGTACTTACTTGCAGCTACATAACTCGGATTCTACTTCCCCATACATTTCATGACTCTGTTTTAAGGCTCATGATCAATCACTGAAAAGAAAAGCTATGTTACACAGCTACAACTTGTACATGCAGAGTCAGGTTCATAAGTGTTAAAGAGCTCTGGGGAATTGATAATATACAATATAAAGTAGAAAATGTATGTGGGGCATAATGGTCCATGTTGTCATTCCCTATTAAACTTTGTTCATATTTTCCCCCTGTTGAAGGTAACATTAGATGCAGTAAGAGCCATATTATCAGCCAGCACACACCAAAAAATGCCAAGGACTCATAAGCTATGATCTTAATAGTATCCAGAAAAATGAGAGAGGATAATTAGATAATTCTTCATGTAATGCTATGCTAAGAGATTAGACACCCAAGAGGACAGTTTGGATGCTAAAAAATGTATAGGGACTTAGAGAAGAATATTGAAAAGAAAAAAGATTCTAGGGATAATTAGAGTGGCTCCAGTTTCCAAGGAGATCCTAGGAATAATTGTTATTATAACATCTCTTCAATAGGAGGAATTATATCCATGAGTTTTGGGTCTCAAAGGCTGAGGAGGAGATAACTCTTGCTTCTGATTACCAGGACATTATGATGGAAGGTACTGTAGGGATTTTGGATAAAAGATCCCTACAGAGATCATGACTAACAGAGGTTCTGATTCTTTTAAGCTGATGAGAATCTCAACAAATATCTTGCAAGTCTGGCGTTCACTGCACTCTAGGGAGTGGGTGAGGGGTGAGAGTGAAAGGAAGTAGATGATTGCTGGACTGGACTTCATGATTCTCAGATAAGAATTGCTCTTGCAATTTACATTTTTTTTGTGTATTAAATTATTATACATAAAGTTAATTTATTTTGAGAGAGCAGTATAGTTGAACAATATCTGTGACTTATACTCACCTGATGCTTACTGATACATAGGAATGGTAAGTTAAAATTCCATGAAAAAATTAATTAAAATAAAATTTATGCAAATAAACTTAATCATTATTTTATTTCATAAAAGGAACTTAGGTCAAATTCTAGGTAGAGAGTAAATGATAGGAAATAATAAAGATATTATTTTTGTTGATATCGGAGTTGAGAGTATTATTAAAATCAGTATTGGCTTGTAAGCAAAAAGAAGGCTTTCATTATGTTTTAAATCATTGTGTGTTTGCTCAAACTCTCACACTAAAATAACTCTGAAGTGGAGGAGCTGAGATTTAACATTATCACTAGCAGTGAAAAGATGAAGCCAATGTCATCACAGTAATCTAAAACTGAGTAAACAAAATTAGGAATAAAGATTTTGTGCTCTAAGTGATAATTAGGGCTTCTGCATCTTGATTGCTTCATGAAAAATTGAAAATAAGGAGTGGCACAACTTTGAGAGGACCTAAAAAATTACAAATAATGAAAATGCTTCTGGGAGGACATCAATTTTTATTTTCTAGTTCTTGTTCCTTTTGACCTCAAAGCTGTTTATATCTTCATTCTCCTTCTTACTCACTTCTTCATACCTGGATCCTTGGAACCCCTGAATCTTTCCAGTCTCCTCTACTTCTTTCTCGTCTATAGCAGAATATTCTTTTGAAAAAAATTTATTTATTTATTTTGAGAGGGGGAGAGTCAGAGAGAGAAAGAGAGAGACGCAGAGAGAATCCCAACCAGGTTCCATGCCGTCAGCACGAGTCCTATGTGGGGCTCGATCTCAAACCGTAAGCTCATGACCTGAGCCGAAATCAACAGTTGGATGCCTAACCATCCTGAGCCACTCAGGCTCCCCTGCAACAGGATATTCTTGACCTGTGCATATTCCCTTTTCCCTTCTTAGCCTAATGGGTGGGAGACAGTTCATCTATTTCTCTGCCCAGGGGATACATTGCAATTTTAGCCAGGGTCTTCAAATGAGAGAATTTAGTAGCTCAAAAAAATGACAAGGTTGGTGATGGGAAAGGAGGGTTTCAAGCAATGTCGTGCAACTTAGTGATTTTTTGCTGTTGTTGAAAAGTGAGGTCTTGAGATGTCTCTCATGTTAGACCTCATTGGAGCAGTTGCTGCCCTGCTACCAGATCGGCACTGCCTCCACAATGTCCCTGTGTGAATTTATCTCAGATGTACAACAGAGGTCTGTGGACTCCTGATAATGTCAGGACTAAATGATAATCTTGAATTTAGTATATAATTATGATGTCTTTTAAAACCCAATAAAAAATAACTCCAAAGAGCATATTCAAGACTAACCAGGGAATATACAGCATATTTTAGAAACATATAAAATGACTCAACAGGATGAATTAGACCAGTTAAGACTTCTTTTCTAAACCTAAATATTAAATAATGTGAAATATGACTTGTGCCACCTTAACTTTATGAAGTGACCTTCCATCTAACAGAGCAGTTTGATTTAGGGGTTGGACTTTGACAGAATGACTTTTAAAAGTACTAGGATAAGCTGTTGTGTTAACAGTAGTTCACATGCGATATTCAGAAAATGTTGCTGCTTCTTGAATGGTAGTTTATTGTTTCCTCTAGCCTCTGTTTTCAGTATTTTAAAAACAGTTTAATGTATCATTTATTTTCACTTTTGTAGAGGCAAGCAAGATAGTGAAAATTGACAATTCCAAAATTCTAGTGAAGAACAACATTTCAGTATACTTATTTATATAGGCATAGGATTCACATTAACATGGATTCTTAATTTTTACTTCAATCTAAAATTATCCTTACTTTGAAAAAATAATTAAGTACTGTCTCATCTCTCTCTTCCTTCTAAAAGAGTTATGTGTTCGAAGGCCATGTTACATCCCCAGGAAAGGTAACTGCTTAAGAGTTGTAGGTGTTACTACCGGTGTTAAAACAGGACCCCAAGAAATTAACTACATTATTAAAATGCCTCAGTGATTAAAGCAAACATCTAAGTGAAAGTATTTATAGGTCCTGCTGATGAGTTTAACAGTGTTTCAAATACTCATGTTTAACACCTGTGATGTTAACTAAAGTCTACTAAATAAAAGTCTTACAAAATCACGCTCAATCACTGTGATCTAAACTAAGTCTTTATTTTGTGGCAGTTTAAAACATCCTCATTCTTCATATCACAATTATTTTGATATATTCTGCTTTAAGAAAGTTATATATATATATATATATATATATATATATATATATATGTATATTTCAGGATAATTGTCCACATTTTAAAAAGCTATTTCATAAAAAGATTCATGATCACATTCCTTGAAGTAACATGCTCTCTCAGCACACTTAAGTGCTGGTTTACACATCATTAACTACTTGACAGAGAGGAAAAGGTTGGGAACAGAAGAAAGAAATTTAGAACTATATAATGGAGTCACTAATAATTGAATATAAAAACAAACCTCACCTGAAATTTATAAAGTAAGCCAATGAGAAAATACGTTTTTAGTATCTGGACAATTTGAGAATGACATCAATGATATGATGTGAAATAGGCTTTCAATTTATATTACTAAACTAATTTGAAGTAGGCAGGTTTTGAAATTTTTTGTAGATATTTAAGTCAGCACAAAAGCTGACTATAATTTTTTCATTGCATAATTGTCAGCAGCATTAAATTCAGAGGTATGAGTTGTTATAGATGCCTATGGCAACTTAATACTCCTACAATCACAGGGCTGGGAAACACAGATCGATAGCACACACCGGCTATAATCAACATGCAGACTAATGAACAGGGCCATATCCACCAGGGAACACTAGAACAAAGACCAGTTGAGCATTTTAATTGCTAAGTTGCTGCTAAGTCTCAATTCCCCATCAATCTCCATCCATTATGACCATTGATGCATAGCAGACATTAAGAGAAAAACAATACCATAATGATTCATAAGTGTTAGGGTGCAAACGAATGGTTAGCTTTGGGAAAATCATGGCTGTGATTATTTCGTGGCTCAAAAGATCTGACACATTATTTCTAATTTTCATTGTTCCCTGGACCTGACCTGCCTATATTTAATAAGTTGGTTTTAATGGAACTAATAGCACAGCAAAAGGTTAGTTGAAGTCTTTTCCCTAGCTACCTCAACATTGGTTTGAATTGTTCCTTTAACTAACTTACTTAGAAAAATCACAGCCAGAGAAATTAGAAATGAAAAAGGACTTATGAAATCGCTCAACATATTGTCATTTTGTGAGGGCAAGATTTTCTCACAGTAAGATCATGTATCATTTGGAATTGGAATTATGTATAATTTGGAATTATAACTAGGTACATTCAGCGCCCATTGTCTTTATTTTCATTAATGTTGACAGCTGGGTTCAATCTTGGGGTTTTAAATAAATTTAGAAGTTGACCTGCATGTAATCCTTAAGAGTGTTTCCATATCCAAAAGGAAATTTCCCATAGCTGCTTTGTAAGGTATAGAAATAATTATGACATAGGTACAGCTCAATATTGAAGAATGTGCATACGTTCTTCTCATCTCTAGAACAACTTTTTGACATTAATAATATTGTCATTCCTTTTATAAGTGAAACAACTAGAACTTGATGACTTTCCCAAGTCACATTGCCCTTGAACAGTGAAGTGAGGGTGCAAACACAGATTATTCTGATTCTAAAATTTTGCCATTCCCTCTACATCTTGCTAGATCCTTGACATTGAGTCTGGGCTGATTTTTCTCTGGAGCATTTTATCAATCAATATACTTAGAAATCTTTAGTATTCTTACAGAATATACATACAGAATATCAACCTACTATCTTCTGAGTGATGTTAGATGCAGGAACTTTTCACTCCAGGGAAGCCGTCCCTTACCTTTTTAGTTTACTTCCCTTCACTGGATGGGCTTTCTAAACAAGCTACCGAAGTTTCATGACCTTAATTGAACGGACCCTGCTCGGAAGGTTAGAACATGTCATTAAGTTAGGATTCAGGCAAATTATATCTTAACTTACATGAGTTTTCTCTCTTACAGAATCCTTCTTACAATATTTTAATTTGATCCTAACCATGACCTTGTTAAGTGGTTAATGCCAGGTATCAACCTTAACTGCAAAATTTGAAACTGAAAATCACAGTATTAAAATAAATGTTCAAATTTCCAAACAAAATCTTCTGATTCCTAGTATAATGCTCTTGCCACTTTTCCCAAGTCAGTTTGGAACCTATCACTGAATGGTCTGCAGAGAAGAAATGATACCACAGCTAACCAATCTTGAATTCATCCTACGTTGATCCTCCCTCTGCTTCCTTTATTTCTCCAAGAAATAGGGAATTCTAACTTTCTACCAAAGCTTCCTTACCAGGAATCCCCTATATTAGGATCAGGTTATTTCCACACTCCTGATGCTGATGTTCAAATTGGACCTGGTAATGGTGGGTGCAGGGATCTAGTACAGAAATTAGTAATCAGGAGACTTAAATGTTAGCTAGGGTTCTGTCAAATTTTTGCTTTAGGACCCTGAGCTCGTACCAAAAGTTTTCTTGGTGTTGTATTGTTCACCTATAAATTGAGAGCATTTTTAAAGTTCATGTGATCTCACTCTTCCAAATTTGACTTAATTACGAGGCTATGCATATGTTCTTATTTTTACAAGTCACTGTTTTTTTCAGCCATCTCTTCTTGTTACTTTTAAAATGTGACCCTCTATATTTAGAGTAACTTGAGATTTGTGTATCTTTTAAAGCACTACTTGCATCTCTGTGTGCTGTGTGGTGTCCTCCTATGTGCCTCTCTCTCCTATGCTGGAGTGGTGTCATTTACGATGGATTGTAGTATTATCATATCCTGTACTCCCAATCTTCAACCTGAGAATCACTGAACTATGAACATCATCTCAAGTAGCTTCAAACTATTGGATTTGGCTTTTAGATTATTTTCCAGACTGGGTACATATATTTTCTATACTCCTGTTTCTAACCTCAGAGTCTCTGTCCTCAGCTGGCATGTGCTACAACTTTCAATTAAGAAACAGCTGTGAATTTAATTAATGGGCTGTTGGCTCCCATCATTTTCCAGGTCATTAATGAGGAGGTTAAATTATATCAGATTAGGCTTCATCTCAAGTTTCAGGGAGACCTTTTGGAAAAAGTTCCCCCATAGCGTTTCCATTCATTTGCATTGCCTTAGAGAAATCTACGATATACAGTATGGAATGTAATTTGGAATATGCCACTTGAGATGTTAAAGAAATATTTTGATAAGATCACATGTTTTTAGTCATGTTGTATTTTTTAGGTATCTCTCCTCTGATAGGAATTGTAATCTATGGTTCAGTGGAATATATACGTTGCAAAAAAACAATGAGTTTTCATGTAGAATAGATAGAATATGCAGCCAGTGATATCACCCCCAACATTCTACAAAACATCAATTCCATGCAACATAGAATAGTCTGAGATATTCACCATGAACCTGTGGGAGGCAGGAAGGAGCTCTGGTTATAAGCATGTCTAATAAGCAGTGAACTATCAGTGCTAAAGTGTATGCTGTTAGAATTGCTATGTTAGCTGCACAGATATTTTATAAGATGAAGAATTTATGTTTATGGTACTTATGTTTATGTCTAATAACACATACACACATATAAATGCTGAACAACATTGACAATGGGGAGAGCAATTAACCAACATATCAACTATCTTCTTAGACTTCAAAAGCAAAATAAAGTACTGCAAAAAAAGACATAACTGTAAGTGCAGGTTTATACCTCTTTTTCTTCCTAAAACATAACTGAAGATTTTAAAATGGGGTAAAAAAAATCCTCAACCTCAAAATTAAAGAAAGCTGTTTTTTTTTTTCTTCCACTTACATTGCTTGGACAACTTGCTAAATATGCTATAATTTGCAACAAAATGAAGGCAGAATCGAGGACATATTAGGGACCTTTCCGCAAACACCACTGCCTACACAGACAACACATAGAATGCATAGAAGAGCCCTGTGCTGTTTCAGCAAATGAAGGATTAATTGGGTGTGGGGCATGGCAGACAAGGGAAAGCAGGGAATACTCAGTTTGGAAGCTGCTTTCCTGAGGGCATATTCATGTCATGCTGACATTTCAGTGCAAGGACTTCAAAAGAATACATGTGACCAGAGTTTTCCATTGGATTTCTTTCTGCCTTCACTCACTAATAATGACATCATTCTTTCAAATCAAAGAGAGAATTGCCCCCTTACATGGAAGGGCGATATTTAGCATCAAGGGCTGCCACAACAAATATCCACAAATCTGATGGCTAAAGACAAACAGAAACTTAATTCTGTCACAGTTTGGGAGGCCAGCAATCTGAAAACAAGGTACTGGCAGGTAGCGCTATGCTCCCTCTGAAGGTTCTAGGGTAGAATCCTTCCTTGCCTCTACTAGCTACTGGTGGCTCCAAGTGTTCTGTTGTAGTTGCCTAAAAGCCAATCTTTGCCTCCTTCTTCACATGGCATTTTTCCTCCCTCTCTCTGTGTCTCTTATAAAGACAGTTGTCATTGGATTTAGGCTTCACCCAGATAATTTCATCTCAAGGATGATTTTGTCTCAAGATTCTTAGATATGTATGCAAAGATCCTCTCTCTCCAAATAAAATAACATTTATAGGTTCATAAACTCTTCATTTTGGGGCCACCATTTGGTCCTCTACAAGGGCACAAAGCAGGAGAATGAAAAAGAACTTTCTAAAAAGCTATTTTAAAAGCTAAAGACCAAGACCAACAAACTGCCAGGACAAAAGGCATATCCATACCAAATTAAAAGAATCCACATCTTTCAAAATGAACTTATCACTGAAGTGATCAGTTTGTTCCAAGACGGAAATCACTTTTGTAAGGTACTTTAAATGGATAACATATGTTCGCAACTCAATAGGCAAAGCAAGACTCAGGCAGAATTATAAGAAATATAGAGGGCAAAAAAAAATGCAGATATATAATACCATAGCTGTGGCTGCTGGTGGTCTTAGGTTCCGCCACTCCTCCTTCAGTTTACTGAATAGGCGAAAACATAAGAGCCAGGCCTCCGACTAAAAGTTGAAGGGGAAGGGACAAGTGACATTGAGGTAGAACAGGCTATGGAAGTGGAATATATCGACTCTATTTTGAGTCAATAGCACATTTACTTAAGACTTTGCCCACATTCAGAGATATTTAAATGAAGATAAATTCACCTGAAGATAGAATCTTTTAAACAAACTATTATAACAGAGAAGGAAAGCAACATAGCCTGCAAAAGAAAAACATGGTGCTCACATTAGTAGAGCATGTACCTCTGGAAATTTTTTAAAAGTTAGATTCATTCAATTCAGTAAAAATGTACTGAACACCTTATTTGTAACAGGCACACCGCAGTGATTGGTATGAGAGCAGTGAACAAAAACAGACAAAGAATCCTACTAAATTTGAATAAGAGAGTTAGATGATAAATAAGAATAGAGTAGGTTTGGCAGAGATAAGTGCTGCAGAGAAAAATAAAACGGAATAAGAAGAAAGAGAGTGAGAGGGTATAATTTTAGATGGCACAGTCAAGGTAGAGAAGAAGTGGCTCACACTCTCAATGGATGGAGTGAGAGAAGAAATGGAAGTTAGGGTAAAGGAAAAACAACAAAAAAGACTTAAGAGTATTAAGGGAAAACCTAAAAGGTCAAATAAAATATGACATTATATTATTTAAAATACAGTTAGACATAGGAAGCTACTAAGTATTACAAACAACTGAATAAGGAAGGTAGGGGAGAGGTTTAAGAAATAGGCCCAAATGGGGCTCCTGCGTGGCTCAGTTGGTTAAACGTCCAACTCTTGATTTCGGCTCAGGTCTCAATCTCATGGTTCATGGGTTTGAGCCCCGCATTGTGCTCCATGCTGATGGCACGGAGCCTGTTTGGGATTCTCTCTCTTCCTTCAGCATTCTCTCTTTCCTTCAAAATAAATGAATAAACTTAAAAAAAAAAAAGAAAATATAAAAGGGGATGGCATAAACAGTGAGCACATGCAGTGCGGTTCCAGCAAGTAGATACTGACTGCCCCGAAATTGTTGACTCCTAAGGTTCCCTCCAGCTTTAATGTTCCTCATGGCATTGAGGACTTGCACTATTGCCATGGCCAGGGAAATGTTAAGACCAAGTGCAAACTTCAGCATAAAAATCACTATCCTTAAAACTTACTTACATGCCTATTTATATATGCAACCTTCATGCTCTCCTCCATCTCTATCGAAATAAGTCTCTCGCAAAACACTGTAAAGATTCATTTAAAGTTTAACACTAGTTGAGGGCAAGATTGGGATCTTCCGTATCTTCATCCCCAGGACAGACATGAATCAGAATGTTAGAATAAGAACTGAAGGAAGTACGAGCTATCAAGAATGTCAAGTAATGGATGAGGAAGACAATACTTTGATTTTTATTTCAAAGCATACTCTCGTACACAACTTCATTTTGAAGGATAGCATATGTATTAAATGCCTCACCTCTGCAGTGAGAAAATTGCCTTCAAATCCCCAATCCGCCTCTTACTAGATGCCTAATTTAAGGCAAATTCATTTGCCAACCTGTTTCTCAGTTTCTTTATCTGTAAATTGTGAGAAACATGGCGCATCATAAATAATAATCCTGACAACAACCATCTATTTATTTTTGTCTTAAGCTGAGAAAACAGACTTAGAAAGGTTGAGTGACCTGCTAAATGCCATTCAGCAAGTAGGTTACAGAGTAAGGACAAGAATTCAGGTACTCAGATGTCTATTTTAGCTTTCTTTACACAGTGTCAGGGAGGTGAAGAAGAAGAAAGAATCAACAGTGGTCATGATATTTCATATATGCATGAAGGACAGAATCGTGATTTTTAAATGACACAGAAAGATTAGGAGGTATAAAAGCTTTGGAGGGGAGGGATGGGAAAAATAATGAGCTCAGTTTCAGGAAAGCTGAATTTGAAATGTTGCCACAAGATAATGAAGATGACCATGTCATGCTCAATGGCTTTTCATCGCATTGACAGTAAAATCTAAAACTGTCTCAGTGGCCTACAAAATCTTGTATTAATTGGGTTATATCTGTGTATATTGTGTTATAAGTTCGTTCTCTGACCTCCTTTCTCCCTGTCCTATACACCTTCATTTTTGCTGCAATTCTAGGACTATGTCAAGCCTATTTTTTTGTTACAGTTTGTGCAACTAGAATTTTCTTTCCCCCAATTTTTGTATGATTTTCCATTCATTTTATGCAGATGATCTTCGAAGACTATCTCCTCAAAGCAGTCTTCCATTATAACCTCTCTAAAATAGCTACGGCCGCACCCCACCACTATTTATCTCCTCACCTTGTTTTGTTTGTTTTCAGAGTGGTTAGCACTAACTGAACCATACATTAGTTTGTGCATGTGTGCGTGTGCACACACAGGCATGCATGCATCTGTCTGTTCCATTAGATTATACACTCTATGAGTGTAAGGGCTTAGTCTTGGCATGACCATATTCCCTTACCTTACCTTACCTTACTAAGTGACCAATAGCTATTCATGGAACATATAAATGAATAAATGAGTGGCACAAGCACTTGAGACGAATAACCTACATTTAGATTTAGTGTTGATGACTGGAATGTCTCACTTATGGCTTACACGTTTGCCTTCCAGTTGCTTGCTTAACTCACACCAGAAAATGTACACTTCCGCTCTCACTGACCTTTGAAAGTATTAAAATGTGAACCTTGTGTAGGAAGGAAACAGAGTGGCATAATATCACACACAAAAAGCTAACAACATTCAATTTCATTTTTCTTTCCTGTGTGTGTGTGTGCGTGCAAGCACATGCTATGTTTAAAAAGTCAGGACACTTCTATGTTAAAAACAAATAGGAAATCTTTTAAGTAGAGATTGGGTTAAAATTTGTTTGTGAATGTGAAGTTGCATATTACGCTTTGTCTGCTCTCTTTAAACAGAACTCAGCTCAATTAGGTTACCAAACACAAGAGCATCCCTAAGGTGTCTAAATATAAGCTGCAGCATTTCCTGCATACTTAATTCCTAAAAATAACTCAATAATAGTCACGGCGTTCACACTCCCTAATCTACTGTGTGCTGGAAATCTTGCCATCAATGATATAGCAATAGGAAAAAAAGCACTCCTGACTTCCAGACATGTTTCAACATTTACAAAATATATCGCCCAGAATTTCATTTTCCTTCTTTCACTTGGGGCTTGCATATTTTCAGAATATAGATATTTATTTTAAGAAAAAACATTTTCAAAATACTCTGAGAGGGCAAGTACAGCATCTGTCTTGTTCAGAATTTATCAAAAAGGCTTGGCATAAAATAGGTCTTAATGAATGTGTACCTGATGAATAAATGAGTGAATGTACAACACATGAATGAATAAAAGATTTCAAAGTTTAAAAATCATTTGTTAACATTTTGATGTTTGTTATTGTTCCCTTGGTCTTTTAAATCTCCTTTCTTTTATTTTCTTTCTTTTGACCACACATTTTAAATGTTATTGTACCTGTGTTTTTATTGTACCACATCACAAATGATTTAGAAGAAAGAAATTTATACCTCAATCAAATCTTTCTCTTTTCTTGCCTCCACCCATATTTTTATGTTATAATTATTTTTGTTATATTTAGTATCCTGTACTTTATAATACTTTACCAGGATCAAGTTTAAAATTAGGCTATCATACAATTTTATCTTTTTAAACTTATGAGCATTTTGATTTAGTTATCTAGCAACTTTTCACTGTTCTTACATGTTATTACAAATAATTATAAATGAATATTTTAATAAGTATGATAGCTTCTCAATTATTACCTTGAGGTATTCAAAGTAATAAGTCCAAATCTGTTACCTGTGGCGTGGAGAAGGCCATATTCCCTCCTTAATTTTACTATTACTTCCACCTAAGCTTCCTAAGGAGTATTTGACTCTGAAATACAGATCAGGAATGATTGGTATTTCTTTGTATTAAATATTTTCAAAAGTGGTAATAATTTCTGACTTCAAAAAAGAGTTTCCTCAGGCATGTGAAAAGCAATTAAAAACCCACATAGTTGAATGATCCAACATGACTTAAAATTCATGATAGAAGTTGTTAGGTTGGGGAAATATTGAAATTTCAACATAATGTATATTTGGACATGTTTGTCATGTTGATTGTAAAAACATGCCTTCAAGAAACTCAAAATGAAATCTCTTTTAGTATCTATGCTCAGGCTGTGTGTGCTTAGGCTTTCAGGACCTTACTTACCTGCCTCCCCATCCATAAGCAATGGTAGCTGAGTATGGAGGTGCACAGTGGCATCCTGCCCCTTTGAGCATATTTCATATTATTGGAGGAGACAACTGACTGAAAAGTGGCTGGTTAGCTCCCCAAGAATTTGGGCCCAAAGGGCATCTGTATTTTTTACCATGATGTACACGGAGAGCGGGGTATAGAGAAGCAGATGATAGAGATGAGGAGGATGTTCAAATAGAGTTATACTCCCAGGTTGTTGTTTCTTTATATTAATTATCTATAATAGGGTAATGAATTACTCCCAAACACAGCAATTTTATGGAATGGACATATGTCATCTTATGGTTTTTGTGTATTTGGAATCCAAATAGGACTTACCTGGTTGCCTCTGAGGCTCTCTCACAAAATGGTTATTGAGGTGCAGGCTGTGGATATAGTCATCTCAAGATTTGACTGGCAGAAGATACACTCCCAGGTCGCTCATGGGTCCATCCACAGGCCCAAGGTCCTTTCTGGCTGTGGCCTGAAGTCCAACCTCACCACATGGACCTCTCTATAGGGCTACTCGCTTTCTTTAAAGCTGATTTCCCAGTGCTAGGGCTTGGAAGGAGAGTAAGAAATGCGGGGAACCAGGCATAAGTCACAATTTTTTTGTTACTTAATCTTGAAATTTATATCCTATCACTTTTGCTATATTTCAGTCATTAAAAAAAGGGGACAAGCCCACATTTATGAAGAGGTGATTACCGAAGGCTATGGACACCAGGAGGTAAAGATCAATGAAGCTTATTTTAATGGTATCCACTATAAGTTACCCTCCAGACCCCAATGATCCATATCTCTAACATATTCAGAAGATACTCTATCTCTCTTAAGGTCTCCAAAAGTCTCATCTTATTACATCAGCTCAAAGCCTGGAAGCACTTTATATAAATCAGGTTCAGGAGCAAATGAGGATCCTCAGATAGTTCCATAAGTATAACTCCTTGGATACAGTCCCTTTTATCCATAGATCTGTGAAACGAAAGAAACAAGTCATCTACCTCCACATACCAAACTTAGAGCTGCTTATATCCCCCTGAGCAATAGCTGGGAGAGAGGGAAAGAGAGGGTGAGAGAGAGTGATCAAGACAGAAGTCATAGCATTTTTATAATCTAATATTAGGAATGACATTCTGTCACTTTTGTCATATTTTATTCATTAGAAGTGAGTCACTAGGTCTAGCCTACACTCAAGGGGTTAGGATTAAAAAGAACATGAATACTGGGAGGCAGGGATCATGGGGACCCACTTGCCTACTCCATCCTTTAGAGGTATTGCAACACTTCTGTCCTGGATAACACTGAGACACTTCAGTCTTTTAAGAATTTCCATTTTGTTTTTCAGTTAGCTAATGTTGATTGCCTGTACTTGAAACAGAAAAGTTAAGTTCAACTTCTCTGTTTTTACACTGGAGTTTTCTTATTATTTCTTTGCATTTTTTTTAAGTCAGAATTTCTTGGAGCGTCCAGTATAGGTTGAATTTTCTCATTGTCAGGAACATTCTATCTAAAAAGTTTATTTTCACAGTCCTAAGTTACCTTGCTGTTAAAGTCTACTGGATAGATTCAGACTATTTTAATTGCTATTTCTGCAGGATTTGACACTGTTCGCTGCTCTGGCATTCTTTTATTTGTTTGTCCATTTAAAGATGGAAACTGATTTTATTCTGATACTATTGCCAATGATACAGGAGAAAGCACAGACCAGCTATGGACACTCAACTCCACTCTGACAAAAAGTAAGAGAACACCTAAAGAGCTGGGGTGTGTGTGGATGCCTGGGTGGCTCAGTCGGTTAAGTGTCTGACTTCAGCTCAGGTTGTGATCTCATGGTTTGTGGGTTCAAGCCCCACATTAGGCTCTGTGCTGACGGCTTTGGATTCTGTGTCTCCCCCTCTCTCTGCCCCTCCCCTGCTCATGCTCTGTCTCTCTAAAATAAATAATAAAACATTAAAAAATTTTTAAAAGAGCTGGGGTGAGTGGATCTTAAGCAATCTGATTTCCAATTGGCTTATCCAAATGAAAAGTAAACTTTGTCCTGTCTCCATGACAGGAGGTGCTTGTACAAGTTGGAGCACCAAAGTTAGGCTCCTAACTTCCCACAGAAACTGGGAGATAAGGGCATTATTTTCTGTGATGATTACATTAAAATTTTTTTTTAACTTTTATTTATTTTTGAGAGACAGAACCAGACAGAGCAGAGTCGGGGAGGGGGGGTACACAGAATCCAAAGCAGGCTCCAGGCTCAGAGCTGTCAACACAGAGCCCGACACAGGGCTCAAACTCACAGACCATGAGATCATGACCTGAGCCAAAGTCGGATGCTTAACAGACTGAGCCACCCCAGCACCCCTATGATGATTACATTTTAAAAGGATGGCTCCCAGATCCTTGAGCAAGTCTGGCAAGAGCCTTCTTTGTTATGGAGAAAAACTGAGATGTTTCATATCGTTACTCTTCCCTTCCCCTTGCCAGAGCCTCAAGGGGATATTTTTTGGACTCCCACTATGAGAACATGGTGGGGTTCCTTGGGAGAAAGCTCTCAAAAGTTTGAGGCTCTCCAAAGTCTTTTGCTCCAAACTTTTCAGTCTCATTTTAGTCCATTTGTGTTTCTGGCAATTCATCAAAATTGCCATTTAGTATTCCTATCATTTTGTGACTTCCTACAACTTCTGTTTGGGGCAATCAGGTCTTTGTTTCTGAATCTCTGCTTCCTCATTCTTAAAACACTTGATTCCTCTGGTTTCTATGACGTCACATTCTCCTGGATTAACTCTTTATTTTTTTAATTTTTAAAAATGTTTTATTATTTCTTTTTGAGACAGAAAGACACAGAGTGGGAGCAGGGGAGGGGTAGAGAGAGAGGGAGACACAGAATCTGAAACAGGCTCCAGGCTCTGAGCTGTCAGCACAGAGCCCGATGCGGGGCTCGAACTCATGAACCATGAGATCATGACCTGAGCCGAAGTCGGACGCCCAACTGACTGAGCCACCCAGGCATCCCAACTCTTATTATTATTATTATTTTTTAATGAGACATTCTCCATTTTGATGTCCTTTAATTTTCACATACATTAGGTTTCCATCTTTGCTTCTCTTTTCTCACTACATGGTCTTTGAATGAGTGTGCCCAACCCGGCTTTAATGATCATCCTAAATTGAAGACTTAAATCTAAATCTCCACTCTACACTGCCATCCACACCAATAGTTACAACTACTTATTCAAACTCTCCACTTGAGATCTCATAAGCGTTTACAGTGTAACATGTCTTATACCAATTTATCCCCATTTTCAAACTCCTTATGTACTTCCTCACTTAGAAGTCGACACTTGGAAGTCAACTTTGATTCTATATTCCTTATCCACACAGCACACATCTATTCCTGTTCCCAATCTTGTCAATTTCTCCTCCGTAACCTCTCTCTTTCTATAACACTTTTCTCCAATACAATACTCTTCCCTCCCTTTTTTAAATAAATCACTATCATTTTTCATGTGATATAGAATATAAGAAAGAGATTGAGAGTATAGGTTCAGAAAGGGACTAAGTGGTTTTGAATCTTCGTTTTGTTTGTTACCTCCTTACTAGTCGTGTGACCTTCAGCAGGTTGCTTAACCTTTCTGTGATTCATGATCCCCCTCCATAAAAGATGTGAAATAATGTTACCTATATCACTAGGTTTTTCATAAGATTAAGTGAGATAATGCAAGTAAAACATTTAGATTAGGGTTAGGCTCATAATAGGCATAAGATCAATATTAGTTATTCCCAGAATTAGCTGATGACTGCAATGACCTCCTAAGTAGAACCTCTTTCCTGACCCTTAGTCATTTGTCTAAACCGTTCTAACACTGCAATGAGGTGCAGAGTTAATCATGTCCTTCTTTACTATAGTTAAAATCTTTCAATAGTTATAGATTGCTTTCTGAGCCACAATACTTAAGCTGCCTTACATACACCTCATGATCTTGTTCCCACTTACCTTTCCAGAGTATATGTCATCAGTCTTTCTGATCCTCACAATCTGAGATCATTCATTCTTACTGAGTAATTACTGTATATCAAGAAACTACCAGGCATGGGGGGATGTAGCAACACTCTCCTGCCCTCACAGCACTTATGCTTTTTATGGAGACATCTAGGTTGTCTGACTTCCAGTTCTCCAAACTGATCACACTCTTTCAGTTCTAGGCCTTTGCAAATACTGCTGTCTCTGCCTCCCTGCTTTTCTTCCTGCTACTTGATGGTGTAATTCCTCTTATGCCTTGGGTTTGATATTAGACATGTTTTGCTCCAGGAAATTCTTTCCTGACCACAAATATGAGTCTATTTCCCCTCATTAGTTTCCTGTAGCACTCTAGAGTCACTCTTATAACAATTTTCTGTTTACTTTTCAGTTTATTGCACAGATTTAATCTTCTGAAGATTCCATCATCATTCCATCTCCAGTACCTAACATTCATCATTCCATCTCCAGTACCTAACATCATGCCTGATATGGAGTGGGCCTTCAACACACATCAGTTGAATGAATTTCCAGGCATGTTCCACTGGAGGGTTGTTGGGGCAGGGATCCAGGAATATGAGGTCTTGAGGACTTACGTGGGAGAGAACTTACCCTAGTATGAATTAAAGATAATGGGCTTAAAGTCAATAGGCTAGCAGGGGAGAGAAGGGACCACTTTGAACGCAGAGTAAAGTTAGTGAAAATGTCATCTGGCCCAGTGTCACAAACCAAAGCAAAAGAGGGAAATAGAAAGAAAGATTGGGGGGGGAGGGGCAATAAAGAAAATGAGCTATTTACTAAAATTTCTGGGGCACCTGATAGCATAAAGGCTCAACAAAATTGGTGATAAACTTTTAGTTAACAATTGACACTTTAAAAATTTTTTTTTTTCAACGTTTATTTATTTTTGGGACAGAGAGAGACAGAGCATGAACGGGGGAGGGGCAGAGAGAGAGGGAGACACAGAATCGGAAACAGGCTCCAGGCTCTGAGCCATCAGCCCAGAGCCTGACGCGGGGCTCGAACTCCCGGACCGCGAGATCGTGACCTGGCTGAAGTCGGACGCTTAACCGACTGCGCCACCCAGGCGCCCCAACAATTGACACTTTTAGCAGAGACATAGGCCATGCTGTTTTGCAGACGTCAGCTCCCTGGCTCTCTGACATCAGAGGCCTCAGCACAAACTACAGGAGATATCAACAGCAATGCCAGGGCCTCTGGTGTGCACTAGCTATGGAAATAATCTTCCTTATGTTGGCAGACACAGAAGACATCTGTGCAGCAAGCTGAGCCAGAAAGGAGGGGACTGGTAGTTGCTGCAGGGTAACCAACAAGACTAACCTTGCATCCCCCTTGATATATCCCAAAGGTATCTCTGGAAATGTCTGGAAAGAATCTGTGCATGAAGATCAAGAGTATAAAGAGCAGCTGGGGGCAGAAGAAAATACATTTTTATTTTTGAGGATTAATATGAATTTAATTTTCTCTCCAATGTGTTGTAATCTATGATAATATACACAATACCAGCTCTTTTATATGTGTGTCTCTTCTTTTGACCCTCACTTGGATTTTCCTTCAATTAGTTAAAATCTCTTGTCTAAATCCATATGTATACATGTTGTTTGAATGCTGTGTATTAGTGTGTACAAGGTCATGCTGTAGTAACAAACAACCACAAAGCTCTTTGGCTTACAGCAAAAAAAGGCTTATTTCTCATTGACGTGTCTGTTGTGGGTTATCTCTGACTTTATTCCACATGTCATATTCATTCTAAGATCTAGACTGAAGAATAAGCCCCTTTGGGAGATTTACTGCCCTTGTGACAGAGCAAAAGGGAAAAGATGCCAAAGCTAACAATGATTCCTAAAACTTCTGCAATAAACTTCATTGACATATCTGACATCTGTATGGACATATGGCAAACGATGATTAGTCTTGCTGCACTTTCAAGGAGTAACTGATATGAGTAATCTAATAATCAATGTGTTCCTTAACTCCACACAAAAAAATCTGTTTTATTTCCAAGTCTTATTTTCCCCTTTCCATACATCTTAGTTGAGTATGTGTACTCTAATATTAAAGCTATCATGTTTGGCTTCCTCCTCAGTATGGCTGTTTTTCTACCTTATTTTAATGGCCACTTAGGTATAATGGCAAATTCATGACCATAATAGTATTATGTTAGAATGCTGTATCTTCAGTTTTTTCTTGAAACTTTGAGAACTTCACGGCCAAAACTCTATTTTTAACTGATTTCTTATTTTTAAGGGAACAAGTTGTAGTCATTAAAATATCATAGGGATAGTTTTTATTATTATTGGAACTTTGTTCTTTTGTATGAGATTATTGTATATGCTTGAAACTGTTTCATTTTGTGACAAGTTTTTGATCTCCAGCTTCCATGCTTCCCATTAATTTCCCATGCTTCCAATCAATTCATTACCATTACAGTCCAGGATGTTGTTGTTGTTGTTTCATATGTTAGGCAATAAAATGTTCTTAATTTAATTTATGAAAATAAAAGACTCTACTTCCCTAAAATAAGGTACATATAACACCTGTCGGTATTCTGAAGAATTCTAATCACCAGTAACTTAGTATATCCATGAAAAATCTGACTTACTCCATAAAGATGAGATTCCTCAATGTTTCCATTTATATTTCCATGCATTTGAAACACAAAAAATAATATTTTGAAATTCCCTGCATAAATTGAGTTTCCTCTTTTTACCAAGTGAGAGAAAACTTCATCCAAGGGTTTATCCTTAAACAATAAGAAAATTTATATAGACTAATATAAATGGAAAACCTGAGGTAGGACTTGTTCAGGGTATATACATGTATAACCTGTGGTTATTTGACTTCCTTTTTCTTGTATTGCTTTACACAATACAGGTTGATAACAAGGGGGTCACAAGCTTCATATCCATACATGATAACAACTGCAAGTTGACAAGTATTGTCATTTCTGAAAGTCCTTTGGTGGGGTCAGGGGAAGGAGAGAAATTCCAAGAGGAACTTAGAAGCACTGGGAAAATCTTTCTGGTACTTTATTGGCACAAGTCAGGTCACATGTTATTCCTTAACCGATCATTGGCAAGAGTTATACTGTTATCCTTAATAAAATCAAGCACCATCTGAAGATGGGAGATAATATCACCAGTCCTTTGGCATATGATTTCAGTATGTGTGGATACCACAATAAAATCAGGGTTTACATAGGAAGGAGGAAGGGATAAATGAATGCTGGTTGGGCAGCCAATAATAACAATATTCAACTCATCCTGCTCTGAATGAGTTTATTTATTGCCTTTTTTTGTTATATAAACTGATATGGAGGGAAAAAATCATCCATTTTTTTAGCAAATGTCAGAGAGAAAGAATAGCTTTCCAGTCATTTCCTCTGATGCCCAGAAGCACTTTGCTCCTAGCGCATACTTTCTTGCCTACATGATTCATAATTCTTGAAAATTTCAAGACCTATGCAGACCTACAATTATATGGCTTCTTTGTTCCTTGATCTTGCTTCCATCAATGACCTTGTTGTATACTCTCTTGCCCATCTTTAAGTTATCATTTAGGACTTTTCATTATTGAAAACCATATCCTGTTCTTAATCTCAATTTCAAGCATCTCTCTCTCTCTCTCTCTCTCTCTCTCTCTCTCTCATCACAATTGACACTTTTTTGGGTCTGACTTATTTTTTTGCAATCCCAAATCCAGAAACCATAATACTTACAGAGCCTCCAATTCACTGATTCTACCTCGTTACATTTTCTCTTATCTGCCTCATGTATTCACTTCTCACTTTAGTCTGCTTGCATTTCCTCATCGATCATTATTGTCAGTTTATTGCAAACAGGTTTAAATTTTTTGGTTCCTTTCTCACTTTGTTACAACTTTTTTTTGGGGGGGGTCAAAATATCCTAATTAAATCAAATTCTCCCCTTAATACATGCCTGAATTTATACAACTAAACAAAGCTGGATGACTCCATACTTTTATCCCATAGCTCCATCTCACTTTAAATTCTTGATTACTAATCTCAAGTGAGCTTTTAATGCTGCCTGGCTTCAGTCCATATTCCCAGTTCATTGATCTTTCTACTTTCTTAGATAATTATTTCACACCTATTTATTTTTCTTCCTAAAAGTCCAACTTCCTACTCCCTAGTCACTCTCAGCTCATGATTTTTCTTCCCATTTTAGTGACAATAAAGAAGCTATCAGAAGAGAATTACCACTGCAGCCCGTCACCAAATCTACTCATATGGTCCTCAGAGTCCATACACTGGGCCCTTTTTCTTATTACTGTGAATGCTACCTCTGCTCTTAGCAAAGGTCAACTTTTTCACTGGTGCACTCACCCATGCTCTCTTACCTTCTGAAATTCATCCTTCTAGAAAACCTCCCCCCTATTTCCTAAATCTATTTATTTTCTCCCCATAAGCCTACAAAGTATGTTATTTTTTCTCAATTAAAAAATTATATTGATCCTACTTATTCTGTTGACTTCTATCTCTGCTTCTCTTTGTGTCTCCAGCTTCTCTCATTTATCTTGAACTTACCTCAACCAGGCCTTGCTCCTCTCCACTGGAGAGTTGTTCTTGTCAGGATAACCAGGGACATACCACCCTATTGTCAAATACAAAGGTTAATTCTCATTCTTCACTCCGTTTTGCCTATCAGCATTATTTGGCATGGCATCGTTTAATCATTTTCTTTCCTGGGCTTTTTCATGCTTCCAGTTTCTTCTCAGTGACTGCTCGTTCCTTTTTGCTTTTGTTAATTCCTCTTTAACTCCCTAAATTTTAAAATCTTGAATGCCGCAGAGCTCAGGCTTCAAAATCTCTACTCTGTAAACTCTCAAAGCTACAAATGTTTATCTCCAGTTTAAACGACTTCCCTAAATTCCAGCTGTATGTAGCACACTGCCTGTGCAGCCTCCACGTGTGGGTAAGATTTCGTTTACAGAAGAGGTTTAGTGAATGGGGCTGAGGGATAAAATTAAGATAAATGACATGTCCCCACAAAACTTGAGTAGAGCTAAAAAAAAAAAATATCTCAATATGTGTGATGTGATCAGATATTCTCTAGAAACTAAAAACTAGCTGTATTTTAAAGCAGAGCTGGTTTGGGGAAGAACCTGTATTGTTAAGGGGTATCTGACACCTGGGCCTTAGAGAATTTTCTGAGATACTTTATCTACAGAGGGCATCTAGATGCCCATCAGATTAAAATGTCACTCTTAATAGAGCCCCTACTGCCTGCTCCTCATGGCTAATGGTGCAGGAAGTGGAGATTGATGTACTAGGAGCCATGCTGCTCTTTGGTGAAGAAACTGAAAGTCAGAGGGATGCTACAGAAAAGCCTTTGGAACAATATATGATTGGATATTGAGTGTTTCACTTGGAGTCTCACAGGCCCAGTGTTTTGTGAGCTTATTAGAATAGATCAAAGAAACTCCTTGATGAAGTATCCAGCTGTACATTTGTGTTTAAACCAACCTTGACATCATTTTTTAGAAAACTGGAATGTGTCAAGGAAGAAAAAAGGGGATATATCACACACATGCTTGGGTTAATTAAGGGATTCAACTGACTTTATTAGCTGCAACTGGACCGCTATTGAAAACTGAATTAGGGCCACTGTTTGAGCTCCTGGTTGAGAGCTTTTGCTAGCCAGGCTCTAGAGATTTGGGGTGGGGTAGGGTGGGGTGGGGAGGGCAAGAGTCCAATGCCAGGAACTTGAGAAGAAGATTTTGAATTGTGGCTGGAACACACCATTGAAATGTTGGTGGGGTGAAAAGCCTCTGAAGTATCGTTGCAACAGAAATGAATAGAGAATGTGTAGAGTCTGGCACTAAGAATTATATATGCTTTCAAAAGCCACAAACACCTCCATTTCTACAGTAGAATGTCTGACATCAGTCAAAAAGTTACTCAATAATGCAGGCAGATGTGGAGACTTACATGTCAAGTTTGTGAACACATATCACTGAAAGTACCTTAACATATATGTCAAGACTTGAGGGACTTCTGCATAGAGGCGCTGACGGATACAGTCTGAAAAATTATGTCCAGTTAGTGCAAGTTGCTGAAGCAGCTGTTTACAATGAAGAGCATTGCAGGCTCCGGGACAGACCATACGGTCCCTCAATTTCTCACTGCTAGTAAAATTAAATTCTAGAAGGGAAATAGGAAAGGCAGTGCTCCTAAAGTAGCAATGATGGAATGGTAAGAATGGATGGGACAGATGGAACTGCCACTGAAGGCACGGTTCAGATTGAGGGAGCTGACACTGATGTGGCCGTGATAATGCTCTGAGTCTAATTGCAGAAGAGCAGAATCCCAGGGGGGTGGGAGCCACAGATCATCTGCCTTTGGCCAGGAAGTTCCTCCAAAGATACCAGGGGATCTAGTCAGAGACTATGCCAGCAAGTCTGACTCCCAGTCAGCACAACTGGCTAACTGCTAGCAAACTGGCTAACAAACAGAGAAGCTGTAAATCTTTAGCATGTAGTGGTCCCACATTGAATGTGAGCATCGCTTCAGAGAGAACAAAAAGGAGTTCCCAGAAATAAATTGCCTGGGTTGGGAGATGTGAGATATGTCCCAGGTAGAGAGAGGAAAATGTTCCACGAAGTGAGGAGAGACTGGAAAGCCAGGGGGTGGGGGGGGTGGTGGTGGGGTCAGTGGGGCCATCCTTTAAATACAATTGCAGGTTTGCAGAAAGCAGAAGAATGAGGTAGGTCTAGGAACCCAGCGTAATTGTTATGCATTCATATCTCCTAAAGGGGAGAGGCCTTCTCTATAAGGAATATGCTGGAATATTGTGAAACTTTAATCCTTTTAACAGCTGACGTGAAAATCCTTAAGAAAAGTGATCTGCTTGTTCAAAAGATAATTCATCTCTTTATCAGCTATGCAGTAGAAGACAACTCATGCTGGCATTGAGCTCCCCTTTGGAAGAAGATAGGAGAGAGAAGAGAGGAGCTGAACTTCCTACTCGAGCAGAAAAAGTCAAAGGAGAAATGTGATGTGGTGCCTGGGGCTCAGAGGAAAGGCTGGGCCTAATGATTGTGACATGTCATACACTGTGCACAGTCACCTGTCATACAATGTTTCCAGTGTTCAATAAGCTACATGCTTTGTGTTTAGCTTTCTTCAGAAAGCTGGCATTAGGGTTGGTTTTGGGGTCAAGTTTCAGTTCCAGTAGACACAGATGGGTTACATAGAAGTGGTGAATATCTAACAAGTTATATATAATTTTCATTAATGCATAAAATTTATTTTTATCTCTAGAGCATCCTTAAAAATTCCATATAGTTCTTATATATAGTGTATCTTGGGAAACACATGTGTGGAAACTTGGTGATGAAACATCCCATATAAATATTCAAAATGTTTTTGTATAGATAAGTGATAACTAGAAGATAAGTAAAAATGAAAGTTAAATGAAATAAAAATTATCAGGCATTCAGTGGCTTATTAATTAGCAACTGATTTCATAGCTTCATTGGAAGCAAAATCTAGCAGTTAATGTTCACATTTTTATATGGAATAATCAATAAGCTAAATCTCATGTTTTCTTTGCTAGAAAATGTATCCGTACATACATAATTTAGAGTACATTCTCATTTCTTAGGCCAAATATTCCTTCATCAGAGAAGAAAAAAAGGATTAAGGTACTGAACCTGTTTTTATTTAGAATAATAATATTTTGCTCATCAATTTGATATTTTGCTCATTATGATTTTTGTATTAATTTAGATTTTATTTGATATTATTCATCTTCATTAGTAAATTATTTAGCACCCTCTTAAATTTTGTGCCTAAGGCAAGAGTCTGTGTCCTTATCTAGACTCCATCCTGGGTGACAGCAACATCATCTATTTGAGCAGTGATTTCAAGAAGTCTGCAGCTTTGGTACCAATAGTTGGAGGAATTGCTTAAGATATTCTGAATATTTCCTTAATTATTTCAGATAAGCTCCACTTTTTGATGTGACCAGTTCTAATGAAAGTTAGAACTCCCCAAGGCAAGGCCTGACGTACATCTGAAAAAGAGAAGCTCTTAAATTATTGCGAGGTTGCACATTTCTTTGAAAGAGTATCAGGAGATTCATTTAGCAAGTTTAGAAAGTTAACTCCTAGTGTGTGCACTGGAAAGGAAAAGTACAAACAATGGAGAAGAGATACTACGAATAGGTGCACAATAAAAAAGAAAATCTCCTATTGCAAGTAGACAGAGGGTGAGGGCTTCAGTTTTGCCTAGGAGGAAAAAAGAGGGTGGTTTTGGGAATTCATGCTTTTTCCCTTTGAACGCTTAGTCCTTTCATCTTTTAGAATTAAGCTTCCTCTTGGGGCGCCTGGGTGGCGCAGTCGGTTAAGCGTCCGACTTCAGCCAGGTCACGATCTCGCGGTCCGGGAGTTCGAGCCCCGCGTCAGGCTCTGGGCTGATGGCTCAGAGCCTGGAGCCTGTTTCCGATTCTGTGTCTCCCTCTCTCTCTGCCCCTCCCCCGTTCATGCTCTGTCTCTCTCTGTCCCAAAAATAAATAAACATTGAAAAAAAAAATTAAAAAAAAAAAAAAAAAAAAAAGAATTAAGCTTCCTCTCTCTCTACCACTTTAACCCAATCAACATTCTTCTATTTTAACCCTTTGTTATGTTTTTATACCCTCCCACTTTCCTACACAGTTCCAAGTAGGCCCAGGTCCACACAATTTTTGAAGTAACCACAGAATCAGCAAGATAGGCTATCTCTGCTTTTCCTTAAATCGCTCCACCCAGTGTGATTGGCTTCAGGTGAAGTCACTGTCCTGGACCTGAAATCCTAGAGCCATCCATCTTCTGTGTAGCCCATTTCCCCATGTTCCTTCAGTTGTCAACAAAACAGTGGGTCAAGTGTGTCAGATATAAACCCCAGATGTTCAGCTGGTCACCAAGTTTAGCACCACCATGGTCCCAGGTATAAGTCCCTAGGACTGAGGCTTTCCTTACTTTGAATGGATTAATTGAATTTCACCAATCCCTGCCTCTAGGATCAAAGCATCAATGTAAACTACATCTCTCAATCCTTACGCCCTATCTTTGATCTTGTTCTTACTGGTTTTTCCAGGAGTTGGATCCCACCTCATCTCTCAAGTATTGACAATTTCTCCAACATATGCCCAGATCTCCAGGAACAACAGCTGTCATAGCTTTGTTCTTTTGGGTCCCAACAACTGGGCTAAAACCTGCTTCTCCAGTTGATTGGGTGCCTTGGAAATTATTGCTAAGGGACTAACACAGCTAGTTTGGTCTCCCAGACAAAAGTGATTTTCTTATAGGTCCAGTGAACCAAATATAAAACTACAAATATCTCTTAAATGAATGGGGAGAGTGAGTGATCCGACCTCAATTGGTTTTCATCTGATAGGAAGGGTATAAATAAAAAATAAAGTTAAGTGAGCAATGTATTTTGCTAGCTTATTTTCCAGGAAAAAAAAATAGGAGATTTTGTAAATTCATAGTATGCTTTACTTGCAAGATTTGTAAACAGGCTCTGAAGGCAATGCTGAGGAAAGAGATTCAAACCTGTCTTAATATGACACTGAATGCTATTAGGGTTTAGGTTTGCAAGCTGACAATCTGGAAAGTCAATGCTTGTTTTTAAGTACTACTGACATTAATTTAAAAAATATTTTCAGTACTTCACAATCATACTTCACAGAACTCTTTGTTAAATGATCAAATTTAATAAAATTTTGTGTTCATATTCTGAAAATGAAAAATGAATTAAAGGTCACTGGTAGGTACCAACATTTGAATCAGAAGACTTCATTTGTGTATTTAGATATTCAAAAGATGTAAAAAAGCATATTTAGCTATGTAAATAATAAATCAGCACTATGTAAATAATAAATCAGTACAAGCCAAAAGAGTTATAAAAGTCAAATAATATTCTTTATACCCCATACTAATCTGTGTTAACTTTTTTTTTATTGCTGTTGTAACTTGTCACCACAAACTTGCTTAAACAATACAAAGTTGTTATCTTACAGTTTGGAGATTTCAAGTCTGGGGTGGGTCTCACTGGGTATAGATCCATCAAGGTGTCGAACCTGGGTTCCTTTCTGCAGGTTCTAGAAGAAAATCTTGTTTCCTTGCCCTTTTCTGCTTCTAGAGACTGCATATGGCCCACTTTCTCTACCTTTCTCTGCAGCCAAGTTGCAGCTCTCTGTGCCTTTCTTCAGTAGCCACATCTTTCTATGACTTACTCTTCTGCTTTCCCTCTTCCTTTCCTCCTCCTCTTCCTTCTTCTTTGTCCCCCTCCCCCTCTCCCTCTTCCTCTCTCTTTCTTCTTCCTCAAGTTTTGAAGGTTCTAAAGGTACTAGCAGGGGAACCAGAGCTACTCATGTACCCTTAACTGAAGAACAGTGTTCCTCTATCAAGGGACTGTCAACCTCTTTGACCAAGAACTCAGCTTTGGGAGGGATGTGCATGGAGTGGTGAGGGAGGAAGGGGACACCTGCCTAGACAGTCAGATCAACAGAATCAACTTTGGTGATCAATGGGGTGACAGATGTCACAGCCATATCATCTTCACATCCTCCTATTTCACTTCTAAAGACCTTTATGATTACAATGTGCCCACCCAGATAGTCCAAGATAATATCCCTATTTTAAGATCAGCTCATTAGCAACCTTAATTCATCTGGAACCATAATCCCTTTTGCCGTGTAACTTAATATATTCACAGGTTATGGTGATTAGACCTGGACACCTCGGGAGGCCATTGTGCCTTCCATATAGCAAATTGATACCGATAGTGAAACTTGTTTACTGTCCTCTCAAATACATCAAACTCTCACCAGCTTTCTTACCACCACTGTTGTCCTTGTGGTCCAGCAACATCACCTCTTGCGTGGATTACGCAGCATCTTTCTAACAGGTCACTGCTGTGCTCATGCCCTCTACAGACTATTCTCCACACAGCAGTCAGGTTCATCTCTTAAAATACAAGTCATATTTACATCACTTTTGGACCTAACCTCCCCTCCCCCCATGCCTTCCAGCTAACTCAGAGTAAAACCTAGTGATTTTAGAGCAGCTTCAGGCCCTCTGTAATTTGCCTGAGTTATCTTCCCAATCTCATCTATGCCATTTTCTCCTGTTCCAACCATACTGTCCTCTTGATATTGTGCCAGTTGGGTCAAGCTCCTTCCCTTTCAGGGTCTATGCACTTGCTGTCCCTTAAGTGTTTTTGTCCAGGTGTTTATAATAGTTCATTCCTTCAAAATGCCACCCAATGAGAGAACCTTTCTCTAGACATCTGTATGTAAATTAGCACTCTTTCCCAGTCCCAAACTCTTTTCCTTACTTTGCTTTTTTTCCTCCTCAGCACTTATCACCATCTCACATAGATGTTATATACATTTTATGTCTCCTTCCAACAGAATATAAGTTTCATGAAGACAGGGAATTTTGTTCATTGTTGTATCGTCAGCACTGGGAAGAGTGCTTGGCATGAAGTATGTGTTCATTAAATACTTGTCAAATGAATGGGGTTACTGTGCTTAAGAAATGCATCATAAGAAAACCTCTCTGTGACTCATCTTGAAGATTTTTGAACAAGTTCTGACTAGGCACTTACAGGTATATATTTGCTCTTATATTTTTAGAAAATTTTTTATCCTTTGAATAATATTAGAAGCCACTAAGGAAATGGTCTAACATCTTCATCTTTTTATCTATGTCATGGATGCCATAGTTCACATTCTTTCATTAATGAAAAAAATGCCCAGTAGATAAATCTGAGTTCACATACAGAAATGTGTTATTGTATTTGTATTACACCACTCCTGACATATTTAACATCATTGACCTGAATCACTCAACTCAGCTAAGATTGTTCTTTTGATTACAAAGGCATTTATTTTTTTTCCCTTTGGTATGAGATAATTTTGGTTGATCTATTTTTGAGATTACTAACAGAAGTCAGCATGGGTATATTTGCAAATCAACATTTAGAAATGAATGATTTAAGAAAATTCTCCCGTAACTCAAATAATACATTTAAAACAAACTTGGGATCAAAATTCCAATTTGTTTTTTTTTTTAACACAACTAGTGTGCTAGACATTCTGGGAGCCTATTAATAATCTATAAGGCAGTTATACATATTTTATATTAAAGGATGTCTTAAAAGGCTATACCTTTATAGGTAATAAGCTACTTACAAAAACACTTTCATGAATTTTTTATATTTATTTGGAACAACAAAAATCTTCTGTCATTTTAGAAGGTCAGATATGACAAGCAACTATTAATAAAATAGTGTTTGGTCTTGATTTGGATAGCTGATTATTTAACTTTCAGTCAAGTTGGAAGGAGAGTTATCTGCCATAATTTAACTAAGACTTTATTCTTCATAAGATAAATTAAATTACTAAAGAGAAAAATGTTTTTAAAAAAGATCTCTCCCTAAAGAAGGACAATGTGAAATGGCTGACAGACCATTGAACTCAGTGTGCAATTTGCTAACCATCTTGGACAAGTGAGGTAAGCCAGCTATTTACATTCTTGGAACTTCAGTTTCCCTTTTTGTCAAATGAGGCAATTGGACCAAACATTCTTTCAAGTTCTTTCTACATCTAGAATTTCTCAATTTGATACATTATTATTATTATTATCATCATCATTATTATTTTGCAAAAGATATATTTTCTTTCTTTGTACCTCATGTTTCCCAGGCTTCCTTACTAACATATAATGATGAAAAGTAATGAAGGGTAATAAACACATTGTTAATAAAATCTCAAGACACTTTTAGAAATAATTATTTTCCTAAAACACAATCAAATTATTCTAAAATTGAGAGAATAACCTACAAAACAATGCCTTTTACTGTTCATCTTTTGATATGAAATAATATGAAGACTGCTTATTGTCACAGAGAAAAATATGGTTGTCTTGGTTTCATATTCTGGAAACAGTGTTGAAATTAACAACATCATGCATTCTGTTTGTAATGGAAGATGGGTAGTTGCCCTATTAAAGAAGAAATGACAGGGGCGCTTGGGTGGCTCAGTTGGTTGAGCGTCCAACTTCAGCTCAGGTCATGATCTCATGGTTCATGAGTTTGAGCCCCACGTTGGACTCTGTGTTGACAGCAAGGAGCCTGGAGCCTGCTTCAGATTCTGAGTCTCCCTGGCTGTCTGACCCTCCCCTGCTTGCACTCTATCTCTTTGTCTGTCTCTCAAAAATAAATAAATGTTAAAAAATTTTTTTCAGAAAGAAATGACAAGTGAAGGATGATCTCTCTACAGCACAACAAAACTCATGAAAGATTTTCCTTCTCTTATCTTCCCACAGGCCTAAAACCACAGCTTCTTTGTTGGGATTTTATCAGATTAATTAATGTTTTAAGTTTTGAGGATGACTATTACATGCCAACATTAACTCAGCCTGTATTTCCACAAAGGTTAAAGTTCTGGTCTTGCTACTAAGTTAAACTTAGCCGCCCATAAAGTTATAACAGATTATGAAATGACAGTTTTGAAGGCATCGTCCTAACTTCTCTAACATCTTTTTCTTTTATCAAAAAGGTATAGGAGCCCTTTCAGGCATCAGAGTGGGTCTAATGAGTTTTAACACGGGATAGCAGTTTTTATGTTATTCATACGTATTCTTTCTCTATTAGCATTCACAGAATATTCCAGAGACATTTGAAGAGATTACCTCCTGTTTCTCATTTCAACATGCTACTGTGGTGGTATAGATTATATATATGGAAGTGCTTTGAGTTTTTTTCTGAAAGAAGGTGAAGTCGATTACAAAATGTACTAACTCTCTGTGTTGTTAAGAGCTCTATTTCTTAGGTACAGTGACATCAACAATTAAAAGAAAGTTACCTGAGAGTCAAGTACTCTTAAGATAAAACCTTAGAGCTCCAGGCCACTAATAATTTAAGTAGATCTGAACGGTGCAATACTGTGACATTCTTATTAAGAACAGTTTGCCTGTTACTATAGTTTATACTATCAAACTCACTGATAATTTCCATGCCAGAGAATATTACAAAAAAAAAAAAAAACCTATCCAGAATTCTTCAGGGTATTAAATGAATTTGTGTAATACAGTTTTAAGTAGCCAAGTTTATAAGCTTCATAATCATATAATGTAGGCTTTTATTCTTTCCAGAATTAGAATACTTATTTCAATTTATGGATTGTCAGTGCTCTGCATTCATGTCTGTTTATATCACTCTGTGCTTTTTAATATGAGATAGTGAACAATTTTTCTATCGTGTTCCCTTGTTATTGTCAAAGGTGGAGGGGATTAGTAAAACACATATCTCACTATTTATTCCCATCCAGAGCACAGCCCTTTCTCAGTCAATCCTCTGTCTATTCCATGTTCTTTTTTTCTATTTAATAATCTGAAAATACTGCCTTATTCTCTGACACATAAATTTCAGATACAACTCTGAAGATACCAAGTAGCACCTCTAAACTGAAGTAAATGAGTAGCATGAGCTTATGAGTTAGTCTGAATTCAAATCCCAGCTCTACCTCATTTTGGCTGATGAAGCCTCTTCATGCAAGCAAAAGCAACATCAGAAGACTCAAGTCCATTATAGTTTCTTGAGCTCCATGAGGGAAAACACATAACCTCCAGCAAAACTCATAATTATTTTGTTCCCTCTAGTTCCTTGCCTTCACATGCAGGGGCTCCTCCTTAAACTGTTTCTTCAGTGACCCTTCCTTGCTCACCTGCATACAAAAAGGGCTCTTTGAGCCCTTAATCCTAGGCATTTGTGTTGTCCTTTTTCTTTTCCTCCTGAGTTCTTACCACAAATACCTCTACTAGTTGACACGGAGTACTGTCCTTGAAGGGTCAGAAGAGCAGAAGACTAAAGCACTCAAGCTGAAAACATCAAACTTGTCTCTATAACTACCTTATGACTAACTGTTTTAAAGATTATATGTGATAAAGACTATGAGAACACTTGACAAATACTTATGGTCTTGAAAAAGGGTGTCTTCATCAGCTGGGGGCTGCTATAAGAGAATACCATAGACTGGGTGGCTTAAACAACAGACATTTATTTCTTCCAGGTCTAGAACCTGGGAAGTCCAGGATCAAAGTGCCAGCAAAATCAGTGTCTAGTGATAATCTGTTTCTTAATTGGCAAAGAGCCACCTCAAAGCTCCTTTCCTTGGTGTACATGCACGCACACACATGCACACATCGAGCCTGTTCCTCTTCTTATAAAGCTATTAATCACATCACAAGAGCCCCACCCTCATGATCTAATCTAACCCTAATTACTTCCCAAGGGCTCCTGCTTCCACACACAATCACATTGGGGGTTAGGACCTTCATATAGGAATTTGGGAGGGGGGACACAAACATTCTGTCCATAAGAAAAGGTAGCTATTATTATGAGACTAAGTTTACAGCTATATGTGCTGAGCTCAGTGGGGTATAAAGAGGGAACAACTTATTTTATTTTTCCAAACACTGCCTTCCAACAGGTGAGGTCAGTCTCCCTTGCTCATCCTTGTCAGGCAGATGTCATAGTTTTCCAAGCATGTTAGGATGTTAGAATAGACAGTGAAAAATTGCAGTCAAATATAAAGCCATAACTTCTGGGGTACCTGGGTGGCTCAATCAGTTAAGCCCCGACTTGGGCTCAGGTCATGATCTCGCAATCTGTGGGTTCGAGCCCCACATTGGGCTCTGTGCTGACAGCTTAGAGCCTAGACACTGCTTCAGATTCTGTGTCTCCCTCTCTCTATGCCCCTCCCCCACTCATTCTCTCTCTCTCTCTCTCTCTCTCTCTCTCTCTCTCTCTGTCAAAAATAAATAAACATTAAAACCATAACCTCAATCTGTGGTCCAATTCAAGCCTGAACTCGGCTCTGCAGGTTAACAGCAGGTAAAGGTTTGCTTTACCACTCTTCTTCTTCCACCTTTTTTCCACCAGTTTTGTTCCATCTGGCTCCTAGGAGACTGTAGGATCAAGATTCATTTATAGATTGTATATTGAATTTAATTGATTGTGGACACATTATGGTTCTCTCCTCTCTCTGAAGATAGGTGTGTGTCTGTGTGTGTGTACCAAATTGCCATGTGAAGTCTATTTCAACCATAGGTTGATCAAAAAGTTTCAAATCACTGGATTACTGGTGTTAGCAATTAATATCTTCTGTTCTTGGAACAAGCTTGTTCTCCCCTGGGACATTTTCCACTTCTTCAGAAACCTCTTATGAACAGTCTTCATTTTGTTCTCTGGATAATGCATGATACTGTCAACTTCTTACCACAGCCTCACTCCTGCCTTCCAAGGGTGTACCTCTGGCCTCTTCACCACAGCACACAGTCCTCTCCAACAGGATTCTATTTACACTGTTCCAATGGGACACACTCACATTTGCCCAGCCAGCAGTGGAAATGCTGGCTGCCTCAATGGTACCTTCTTCACCTCAGACTTCTCTGGATGAAAATCACAATTGTCTCTTTAGTGCCCAAACTCTAGGAGAGTCAAGTTAGACTCTTTTCTCATACTCTGTCACAGCACTGAGAGAGCCTATGAGGTTCAAAAGCTCTATAATCATCCAGCTAGAAAGTGAGATCACAGTTTTTCCTGCTGATTGTCAAATCCTATCTCTGTGATAGTACTCATGGGTTTGCAACTTGGCTCCCGAGCTGGGGAAGGGAGGGAAAGCCCATAGCTCTCTTTAAAATTAATAATTCTTTTTGAAGGATTTACTGTGTTTATTTCAGTTCAGCAAATGTTTTAGGAACTCTTGTATAGATTGAAGGTAGAATTAGTTGGAATCACAGGACTGGATTTCACCACCTCTTTGCAAGTTTTGTGGAGATGCATGTGGAAAGATGATGGGTGAATTATTGATTATCAATGGTTCTCATTTATGGGGCCTCAGCAAAACTCTGAGACAATAAGAAGGTACCATTCCCTATTTGTTGAATTTAATACTGTATTCTGAATTGCCTGCTTTTCCTTGAATCTTGTCTCTAGGACTCCTCTTCTGTGCTGATCACTAGGATCCTCTCAGTGGGCATGGGATTTTGGATATTTAAATTTTTTTTAACTTTTATTTATTTTTGAGAGAGAGAGACAGAGACAGAGAGAGTATGAGGAGAGGAAGGGCAGAGAAAGAGGAAGACACAAAATCCGAAGCAGGCATCAGGCTCTGAGCTGTCAGCACAGAGCCCAAAGCAGGGCTGGAACTCATGAACCGTGAGATCACGACCTGAGCCGAAGTTGGATGCTCACCGGACTGAGCCACCCAGGTGCCCCTGGATATGTTTTACACACACACACACACACACACACACACACACTTTTTATTTCCTAGCTCCTTTTATTTTTTTAACTTTATTTTTAAAAATTTTTATGTTTATTTATTTTTGAGAGAGAGAAAGAGAGAGAGAGAGAGTGTGTGTGTGCGCGCGTGCGCGCGCACATGGGGGAGGGGCAGAGAGCACGGAAAACACAGAATCCGAAGCAGGCTACAGGCTCTGAGGGGTCAGCACAGAGCCCGATGCAGGGCTCGAACTCACAAGTCATGAGATCATGACCTGAGCCGAAGTCAGATGCTTAACCGACTGAGTTACCCAGGTGCCCCTCCTAGCTCCTTTTAGATCATGGTAGAATATCTCTAATAGTGCAAGGCTCTTGATGAATCCAAATGTAGGCACTTAAGTTACATTGGATCAATGAGTCCCTTTTCTGGGATTTTTTTAAAACATAGATTAAGAAAATGTGTCTCTAAATTATGTACCTATGGTTATGTACCTCCAATGAGAGAGTGTGCAAGATGTTTATAAAAACAGTAGTTATTAGTGGTTATTGCTGGCAGTGGCTCCACCATAGTGCCCTGATGACCTTCACATACTCATGAAGACGACACAGGAAAATAAATGCTTGCCCTACAGCCAATCTAAGCTTGGCAGAATGCCTTGTGAGCCTCCCAGGGTAGGGAAGGATGGGAGGCCTGTAAGGAACTATTATGAGGTGATCTCTCTCCTCCTTCTCTTTTTCCTGGAGAGCTGTCATGAGACAGTTTCTCATCCCCTTCCGGTTTTGATAAGGCAAGGGACTTCCTGCCTCACCCTTGGGAACAGAACAGCAAAATTTAAAGACACTTAATTGCAACTGCAAATTGGCACCTCAGCAATAGGGTATCCCACAACTCATGCTGCATTCTTTTGGTCCCTTTTGTTTCAGGCTCCCACTTTTTGGTGTGTGGTACAACATTCCTGGGGAGTCGGCACCTTTGACTTAGTCTTCTTTTCACTGTCCATGTAAGTAACAAACTGTCTCAATGAAACAGTGGCACGTTATATCTTTACCTGTCGAATCAGTCAGAACCTAGCCTTGGCCTTGATTTTCCCTATGTGTGTTTGAGAGTTCTGTCTCTTCTCTTGGCAGGGAAATTTCCCTCTGCAATAAAAAAGAATGAAACAGAAACAAGAAGAGAGAATGAATCCTGGCAGCTGTTGTGCCTTACTTGTTTCAACCTTTTCTGGATTGTACTAATAATTAGTGCTGGATTTCTGTTTCTCAAAGTCAAATAAATCTTGACTTATATACATGAGATTCTCTCTCCCCAACTCTGGTGTCCTGTGCCACTGAGTCTCAGAACGATTTCAATTTAATGGTATGAAATCATGAGTTTATATTCTGTTCACTCAAACTACTTAGTGACTCAGGCCCCCCAATTCCTACTACAGAACATGTTCTGTTTTAGTCAATGAGCGATTGTTGTGTGCCTGTTCACATCTATTTCTGGGGAACTGTGGACAGTGATGGACCTATTCTTCTAGGTCTGATCACTCAGTAGGATGTAGAGTCCTAGGTTCCACCTCAGAACAAATTAGCCGATTCACAGGGAATGGTGGATGGACAAATGCAAATTAAAAATAAGAGGCTTAATTCTCCCTGTGGCAAGTAAGGTAAGAGATTTCCTTCAATTACTTTTTCTTAGAAAGTATTTACTTTGGAAAACTTCTCATTAATTCTTGCTTTATTTTTTAAATATATGTAAATCTCTTTAATACCTAAATAAGACTTTTGCCAGTTTTACAACCCAGGATGTCTTTCTCAAGGACCTGTAAGCCATCCTTTTGAAATGTAAGCATCCAGGAGGATAATGTCCCTATCTCCCATTCTCTATAGGAGGGTAGAAATGTAACTTTTGTGGGCTCCTTGCCCCAGGTTACAAAATCACCTCCTGTCACAAAGGTAGGAGAGATGTGGGTTTTTTTTTTCCTTTGTATAAAGCCAATTAACTAACAAAGATTTAGGATGAACTATGTGTGACAAATAGTGCTTTGTCCTCTTACTTGAGGACTAGTTACTGTTTATTTTGAGAACATGTATGTAATGAGTTGTATCTGCTCAGCTATGTAAAAGGGTGATATTTCTTTTTGTCTCGCCATTCCCTTAGAGGATTGCCTGAGATGCCCATTATATTCTGGTTTAAAGTTTATTCAATAAATAACTTGTTTTCTTTCTCTGCTATGTTTGTGGAGAGTCGTTCTGGGTTAGAATAAGATTTTGTTTTTAATTATATTTTTCCAATAATGGTGTCTAAGCCATTATTTTTTTAACTTCACAGGTATGTTTTTATGTACCTCTGGTTAAAAGCAATGGTCGGATGTCTTATCTGGGAGTGTTTGAGACTCCCTATCTTCACAGACTTGGTCTAAATACAATTGTCAGGCACAAGTACAGTCCATATCACAAAGTGGAACTGAGGGTTTTATACCTGATATGATTGGAGGGACAGTATTAAGAAAGGATAAGGAGAATTGATATTTATCGAATGCTCAATGTGTAACCATCCCCAGATCTCAGAAAGCAGCATGGTAAAAGATGTTGGGGCATAGACTTCAGCCAGTCAATCTGAGCAGGGCTCTCTGTCTACCTTCTCCACTTACTGTGTGACCTTGGGCATGTCACTTTGCCATAATCAACTTCCTCTCTTCATTTAGAAAATTGGCTTGAATAGTGCTTATCTCATAGGCATACTATGACAATGAAATGTGACAATAAATATAAAGGGTTTAGTGCAGAGCCTGGCGCATATTTAGTACTTAACACATAATTATCATAATTACTCTTGCACCCAAGGGTTACTAACTTCTTTCTAATTACACAGTTAGAACTTCAGTCTTTTCCGTCTTAAAGGCCACTCATTCATTAAGCACTATTCATTAAGATGCACACACCCTGTGGGTAAGATTACCTTTTAAACTAATTTTAACACCTCCTAAATAGTTTTACAAGAACCATCTATCTACAAATGAAATGTCTTGAGCAAAAGACCAAGGGATGGGATGGATACCTTTGTTGGTGTGACAATTGTGAAGGCTGGGGAAGACCTGAGGGGTCTGTGAACCATGAGCTGAGGCTAATCTCTCTCTATGATTTCACCATGCCCGACAGTGTAGTAACCCCCAAAGAACAGGCTATATGACAACATTAATGAAGATAATATATCATTCTGGATCATTTTAAATGCCTTATCTCATTGATTTCTCACAACTCTGCAATGTATATAATATTGCCCCTCCTACGGAGGCACCTGGGTGGCTCAGTCAGTTAAGCATCTGACTCTTGATTTCAGTTCAGGTCATGATCTCATGGTTGCAAGATTGAGCCCTGGGTCATGCTCTGCGCTGACAGCAGGGCACCTGCTTGGGATTTTCTCTCTCCCTCTCTCTCTGCCCCTCCCCTGCTTGTGCTCTCTTTTTCTCAAAAATAAATAAACTATAAAAAAAAAATGTTGCCCCTACTATGGATGAGAAAACTCAGACTCAGTGTATTAAGACAGTTAATGAAGCTTGCTGTATCTAAACTAACCCCAAATCTTAAGAGCCTACACATTAATCATAAAATCCTTATTTCTTACTTTCTTTAGGTCTGAAATACATCAGGAGTCTCTCCTAGGCAGATTTCTTCCAAGCAGACACCAAGATGTAGGCACCTGTCATACAGTGAGTCTGGACCATTTCTGTCTTCACCTCCTAAGAAGAAAGAAGGAGCCAGACTGTCCTTGGAGATTTTATGGGTCCAATTAGGAAAAGACATACCTAATACTGACTCATTTCATTGGTATCTTGACCCTAACCTAAATGCAAAGGTGGTTGGAAAATGTAATCTCTCTGTGTACCCAGAATGAGGAAATGTATCTGTCAGGATCTATTTTTTTCCACTCTCAGGAAAGTAAAGATGTTGGTCTAGAGCCTGTGTAAAGGCAACAAGAATGTTGTAATATTCATGAAAATAGGACTGAGTACAGAATCATGTAGGAAACCTCAAGAGGACAAAACAAACCATTTGTTAATAATGAAAAGAACAGTAATATTTTTGTAGAGATTCTGCAGATTGTTAGATTTACTATTTCCTAGACTTGTTCATGTTCTAAGCATAGCCTAAGCCCACGAAACAGCAATGAACTATGGTTCTGAGTACCAAATAACCTCCTTTATCTAGAAAAATAATGTTCTCTATGTTGCTGTTAGATGTCACTCTGCAATTTTGTTAGCCCTCTGTAAACATAATTTCTGAGTGCATTGCAGAATGTGAGAGAGGCAGGATTGGGTACCGGACTGAGTCTATGTGTCTCTTGGACTAGAGAGAAAGAAGGGATGTACACCAGCTGTAGTCCCCCTGAGGGAAACAGAGAAAGACTGGATTTCTTTATCTCGTGCTGCTCTAGCATAAGCCAGCCTGAGTCCATGCTCCCCCAGTAATTGTAGATTTGCTTTGATTCTGAAAATAAAAGGTATCTATTAGGACATCTGAAGCAAATCCCTAATGACTGTCATTTGCAAGCTTTGAGGAATGGTATATCACATGACCTTAAGACAGCTGTTGGTGAAACTCCCCCCTCATCTTGCTCTGAGTCACTGGTGCTAATTTTGCAGTGAGATAAATTTCTGGAAAGCTCAGTATGGGAGTCAGGAACAGATAGTTGGTAACTGACATAACAGCTGAGATTAGAGCATATCCATTTCCCTCATTCCTGTGATTTTAATTTAGTCCACTTTACCTCAAATCAAAAAGATTGCCAAAGAGACGTTTGTCATTTTGAAAGAAAGGCAACGGCATTTTGGTTGGGGGAATGGATAAATGTAATGGAGCAAACGGATCACTTTGGTCTTTCAATAATGATAATAATGGTGTGAATTATTTACTATTAGTTTTTTTATTTCAAAATAATACGTTGTCAAAATTTAATAAATGCAAAAACCCCAAAATAATATGAGCATTACACATAATTCCATTCCAGATATAATCACTTTTTAAAATCTAGATATAATTGACATATAACACTGTGTAAGTTTAAGGTGTACAAAATGCTGATTTGATACCTTTATATACTACAACATGATTACCACCTTAGCATTAATAAACACTGCTATCATGCCACATAATTTTCATTTCTTTTTTGTGGTAAGAACAATTAAGCACCTTCGAAGTTTATAATACAGTAAGGTTGACTGCAATCTCTATGCTGTGCATTAGATCTCCAGAACTTATCTACTGGTTGCAAGTTTCTACCCTAAAAAAAAACATATGCCTAATTCTCTTTCCCTCTGCCTGCCCTGGAGCCTGGTAACCACCATCAATTCTCTGTCTCTATGAGTTCCAGATGTCACATATAAATGATGGCAATGTAGTATTTGTCTTTCTCTGAATTATTTCACTTAGCATAATGCTCTCAAGGTCTATCCATGCTGTTGTAAATAGCAGGATTTCCTTCTGTCTTGTGGCTGACTAATAGTCCATTGCATATAAATCACACATCTTTATGCATTCATCTGCTGATGGACACTTATGTTATTTCCATATCTTGACAATGTGAATAATTCTGCAATAAACACAAAGTACAGATATCTCTTCCAGATCCTATTCACACTTCCTCTGGATATATACCCGGAAGCGAGATTGGTGGATCATATGGTATTTTTATTTTTAATTTTTTGAAGAACCTCCACACTGTTTTCCACAGTGGCTGCACCAATTTACATTCCCACCAACAGTGTACAAGGTTCCCATTTCTCCACAGCATTGCCAATATTTGTTATCTCTAGTCTTCTTCTTCTTTTTCTTTTTCTTTTTTTTTTGAAAGAGAGAGAGAGATTGAGAGAGAGAGAGAGAGAGAGGCAGAGAGAGAGAGAATATGTGCATGTGCATGAGCCAGGAAGGGGCAGAGGGAGGGGAGAGGGAATCTTAAACAGGTTCCATGCTTAACACAGAACCGAATTTCACAACCCTGGGATCATAACCTGAGCCGAAATCAAGAGTCCGATGCCTAACTGACTGAGCCACCCAGGCACCCCTCTAGTTTTCTTTAAGAAGGCCATTCTAACAGGTGTGAGGATATATCTCATTGTCATTTTAATTTGCGTTTCCCTGATGATTAGTGATGTTGAGCACCTTTTCATGTACCTGTTGGCCATTTGAATATCTTCTTTAGAAACATGTTCTTGCCATCCTCTACCCCATCACCCTTTAAATTATCTGTATACCCTGCCATCATTGCCTGATATTTTCCTTCCTTTCTTCCCTCTCCCTCTCTTCCTCCCTCCCTACCTTCCTTCATTCCTTTCATTCTTCCCTTCTTTCTTTTCTGTGTCCCCTTTCCCTCAACTCAAATCTAAAGTCTTTTCTATTTTCCAGAACAGCTATTGTAATTTGCTTTCATTGCATTTGTCATCTTGGTTTTCTGTTGCTTCTTTGGTGTTTGGTCCCTGGAGATTTCCTACCCCTTCTCACAAATTTAGTTGTGTATTTTAAAAGATATTAGCTATAACCAGAATTTTTATATATTTTATATCAGTAAGGATTTTTTTAGTGCGGGGGGGGGTGTCTTTGCGATCTGTCATATTATCACAAGTGGAAAATGACCACAGCTTTTCTAAATGCTATAGAATACCTCTAGACAAATACCTGTTATAAGCCAGAAGAAAATACTATGCTTTACTAAATGTTATGGACTTATGTTCTTTTTTTTTTTTTTTCAACGTTTATTTATTTTTGGGACAGAGAGAGACAGAGCATGAACGGGGGAGGGGCAGAGAGAGAGGGAGACACAGAATCAGAAACAGGCTCCAGGCTCTGAGCCATCAGCCCAGAGCCCGACGCGGGGCTCGAACTCACGGACCGCGAGATCGTGACCTGGCTGAAGTCGGACGCTTAACCGACTGCGCCACCCAGGCGCTTATGTTCTTTTATAATATAGAGAGTATTCTTTATAAAACCCTATTTTACTTTTACATCATTGCCCGAGATAGAGTTAGTTCCTATGTTTCTCTACAGATTGTGTTCTAAAAATAAAATAGAAGTTAGGCAAATGTACAGACACTTCAGAAATTGATGGTAGGTTGTACAATGCTTGTAATAGGCTAAATTTCTCTGTGAGTCATTAAATGAAATGTATTTAATATGGGTAAAACATGGACTTTTTAAAACTTGAATATTTAATGTTTCCTTGTAACATTACTATAGAATAACAAATTTTAATTGAGAAAACAGTTGTGGAATTAGGCAATGAGAAGTGTATTAAGAAACTTTTATTTTAGTGATGAATAATTTAATATCTGGCTAGTTTATCTTGGACAAGTAATGAGGCCTCTTTGGACATCAGTTCTTTCATTTGGAAAATGATGAAGAGAAACAATTATTTGCCAACATAATTTACAAATCAAAGTGACAATATTGTCTGCCATCAAATATATTCAAGACATCTTATGGTTTTGTCATGACTTGGGTCTGATGTACCTTTTCTATTATATAACATTTTTGTATCTTTATTACTATTAGTTTCTGTAAGGTCCACAGATTTCTTTATCTCTCAATTTTCTTGATTAAACAATGCATTGAAAAGATTTCTGGAGAAACCATGTTTTCATGAGAACAGAAAAAAAAAATAAGACTAAAATGGAAGTTTCTAACCTTTCAATTTTGGCTAACCTTCTAAAAGACATCCTTGCAGAGAAGAGGTGTTTATCCCTCCCAAGTAACTTTGCAAAATGACTGGGAAATATATTGATATAATAGAAAAAAAACATAAGCAAGAAAGCTTTTTATCTAAAATTCAGGACTCCAGAATTTTTATGTATATCCATAGTTAAAAGTATATTTTTGGATATTCTTCAAGTACAAATAAAATCTAGAAGAAACTTTGATAAGTTAGGTTAAATGGAAAGGTAACATTTCTATGTTTATTTTTTAAAATGATTTCAGAAAGATGGAAACGTATGAATGTTGTCTGTTAATTATTCAGTGATATAGTTCCTGGTTTGCCACGATAAAAATTAGGCGGAAGTAGTAGGAACTGGAGGAGGGGAATTAGTCCTTCCCATTTATATTCTGCATCTGTCCTTCATAAGATGATCCAAGAAATAATTTCATCTAAACAAATCAGTGAACTTGTCAGGTAAGTGTAGTTTCAAAACTGGCCTGTCCTAACTCTCTTCTCTTCCTCTTTCCAATCAATTTCTACCCCTAAACCACAATTGTAAGGAAATCTGGAAAGTCTGATATCGATTATAAGATTTTAAGTCGATCTCTGTAGCTCCCGGGTGACTCAGTCGAAGTGTCCGACTTCGTCTCAGGTCATGATCTCACAGTTCGTGAGTTCGAGCCCTATGTTGGGCTCTGTGCTGACAGATCAGAGCCTGGAGCTTGCATCAGATTCTGTGTCTCCTGCTCTCTCTGCCCCTCCTCCACTTGAGCTCTGTCTGTCTGTCTCTCTCTCAAAAATAAATAAATAAATAAAATAAAAGATTTTAAGTCAATCTCAAAAGTAGGCAAATGACTTTATCAATTTATAGGATAAATATGCACATATAAACATTGTGAAGCTGTTAAGTTTTTGACAGTGAAAAAGGTCAATGGGGACAAGTAGAAACAGAAAGAATGAAATATTTGTTGGTCAAAAGGTACAGTGAATGAGCTTATTGATAGTAGTGTGTGTGTGTGTGTGTGTGTGTGCACGTTGTACTTATTTTCTAATGTCAATTAGAGAAACCTAATGCTTATCTATTAAAGTGTCAAGTATCCCAGAATTTTTCTTCAGTATACAATACAGGTATGTATTACTTCTATGATATTTTTATTTTTCTAACTCACTGTTTTATGCTACCCTTTTGATTATGTTAAGGCAAGCTATAATTACAATTGGAATAGTTATCAATAATGCCAATAGCCCTTGGAAAATTAGTCATTAAATCTTCATTAAGAGCCATGCTATTAAATTTTATAAATTTAAAAATACAGAAATATTTCTGTAAGCTATGATAGTGTCTCTGTGGAAATCAGTAGACTTAGTGAGAAATTAGCCTATCTGGTGAGAAGCCTTTGAAGAAACTATTGCTCTGAGTGAACTTTCTCTGAACTTACAACATCCCTCTCATGATTTACTCACATCTGAACGTTGACATTTGGTCTCTGAAGAGGATATAAAGAATGCTTTTCAATTATGATGTTTTCTGTCTCTTTTCAATCAATCAGTTAACAAATATTTGTTCCCTCACTAATGGTGTGCAAAGCGCTTGGTTGGGTGCTTAGGGAAAACAAAATAGTAAAAGCAAAGTTACTGTTGGAGTTAAGCAAAATTATAATGCAGTTGGAGGGCTGTAGTGTCTCTAAACTTAAAAGATGAATAATACTAAAGAGAAATTATGCCGTACAGCCTGTGATTAATGACCCTATCACCGGTGGAAGTTCAAATTGCACCAAGGTCAGAGGAGGGTGAGTTTCTCTCTTTTCGAAGTATTGGGCAGGTTGTAGGCATGAAGGAATTTGGAGGGACCTTGAAGACTGGGAAGAAAGCTTTACCTTCTTAGAAGCAAGCCACAAGCTCTGTAACAGATGGGATTGACAGGGTACTTATTAGGATGATATAAATGTATCCTCTAGGGAAATGGGAATCTATCATTTTCACTTCCTAGGCCTTATAATCTGTGCTAATAATCAAAACAGTAGTAGTAGTAGCAATAATAACAGTGAGAAAACTAATTAAGTACCACTGCTGGAGAATTTACCATGTGCTAGACACTATAGTAGGCAGTGTGTTTACAATCTGTGGAGCCACACGTTGGATTAGTAGAAGGAGAACAACTAAGGCAACAAGGCTTAAAACATGGACTTTGGTGTCAAATAGGCCTAAGTTTTACTCATAACTTCCATTTACTGCCTGTGTGACCTTGGTAAAGTTGCTTAACCTCCGAAGTTTCTGTTTCCTCCCCTCTAAAACAAAAATGATGTTAACACCTACCTCATGGTATTAATTTGAAGTGAGATAATACATGTAAAAGCAATTAGCTCAGTGCCAAGGCCAATGTACTTACTTTATGTTAGTGATTGATTTTTTAAATAATCATATGAGGTAACAATCACTATCTCCATAGTACAGATGAGGAAACTAGGAGAGAAATAAGTTGCCCAGGATCGTACAACTAGTAAGGGAAAAATTAGCTTCGAAATTCAGGGCTTTCTGATTCTAGAGATTGTTCTCTCAAACACTACATTATCCTGTGTCCATTTTTCTCATTTATTTAATAAACAAGTTTTGTACTGATTGTGTGCCATGTTCAGGGCTTTCAGCTTAGAAATGCAATAGTGAGAAAATAAAAATTCTCTTTGTTCTCATAGAGGCTACAAATGGCAGATTAAGTTGTGACTAGATAGTTAATTAAAAAGTGAGAAAAACATTGGGAAGGAAATCTAATACCATAAGAGATTTAAAAAAAAATAACCTCATTTAGATTGTGAGATCTAAAAATATTTCCCTGGGAAAGGAAGATCTAAAGGGCAAGACTAAATACGATGACAAGAGCCAGATTCTACAGAGCTTGTATTCTTTAAGTTTATTTATTTATATTTATTTATTTATTTATTTATTTATTTAAAGAAAGAATGAGCAGGGAGGGGCAGAGTGAGAGGGAGAGAGACAATCCCAAGCAAGCTCTGTGCTCACAGTGGGGCTCCATCTTACGAACAGTGAGATCATGACCTGAGCCTAATTTAAGAGTTGGATGTTTAACCGGTTGAGCCACCAGGTGCCCTAATATATATATTGTAATTTATTGTAAATATTATCCATGAGAGAGAAAAGAATAGCTTGGATAATGGCTGATTGAAAGGGATATGGTATTAAGAGCAGAAGTTTCAAATACATTTGGACGATCCATTTAAAGGATTTAATGACCAATTAAGTATGGAAGGATGAGAGAAGGGAGGTAATAGGAATGATTCCTAGGCTTCTGGCATATGTCTCTGGAGGATAATGATGCTATACTCTAAGAGCAGGAGAGTGCTAGGGTTTTGAAGGAAGACAATATGTTCAGTCACAGAAGAGCTTGAAATGCTTTCGACATCCAAGTTATGTTGAGTAGGCAGTTACACGTATGGTATGACCCAGAGGAAAGGTCTAGCTGGAACTACAGAGATGAAAAAAAGGAAGTCATCAGCATATAGATGAGAATTAAGGACATGGATCTAATTTTTTGAAGGAAAAGAAGATATCTTGGCCTTGAGAAACTGCAACATTAAAATAGTGAGGATTAGAAACATGGATATAAATCTGATTAAAAAGAAAACAGAAATATAGTTAGAAAACCAAGAGATGGTGACAACATATAAACCAAGAAAAGAAAAAGAAAATGTCACAGGCAGTAGAAATACTGTGGAAACATCAGACATGGTGAGGACAGAAAAATATCCATTGAGTTCTGTGACATGAAGGTCAATAGTAGTATCAGTGAGTTTTCACTATAGAAAAGAGAGAGAAAGCTGGTTTGGAGTGGATTGAAGAGTGATGGGCTGAAGTAGAGACGAAACCAGGAACAAATGTTTTTTTGATGTTTGTTTATTCATTTTTGACACACATGAGCCCAAGTGGGGGAAGGGCAGAGAGAGAGGGAGAGAGAATCCCAAGCAGGCCCCGTACCATCAGCACAGAGTTTGATGCAGGTCCCTGTCCCACAAGCTGTGTGATCATGACCTGAGCTGAAATCAAGAGCCGGAAGCTGAGCCTGAGTCACCCAGGTGCCCCTTAACAATTTTTCTGTAAGCAGAGTATGTGATAAGGTGGAGGCAAATATGGAGTTGAAGGAAAACTTTGTGTAATTTTATATTAGAGAAAGGGATCCATTTGAGAGGAACTGGTTTTATAAATAGGAATTCGAAGGGATAATTAATAATACAAGCATCCTCAGAATAGAAACGCGAATAGATCTCAAAGCACAGATTAAAGGCTGTGCTTTAAAGAGAAGTGCCATCTCTTCTAATATAATAGGAGGGAAAAGATGCTGTTTGTAGGTTTTGTGTTTTGTAAGAGCAAACTGAGGGAGTTCCTGTTGGATGGTTTCGATTTTCTCTGCAAACTACTGTTTTTCTGAAAATAAGCTTGTTTGCCTTTTCGGATTTACAGTTAAGTTACTTTTTTTGGTTACTATATGTGCTCATAAAGAACTGAAGCTACTGTCTGTGGTATTTAAACTATTTTTAATGATTGAACAGTTTACTTATACAAAGTTAGCTTGGAGCCTTAGGGGTAAAGGTTGTATGCTACAATCAATAATAAAGGCCAGATCTAGGTCTGGTTTAATGGAAAGGATCAATACTTTGTAAAAGAGCTTTTGAAAGTAAAAGTTTTATACTGGAAAATAGCTTATTTTTAGCAAAAAAATAATGATAGCTATTATTTTATCTTAGTTTCTTTAAACGCTATATGCACACATATATTTTATATATGTGTGTGCTAATAGATACATAGATATATAAAATACACACTTTCCTTAATTTTTTTTTGTTCAGCCTATTTTTTTAACATCTTGTCTTTCACTAGATTCCCTAACACTTTACATTTATACCCCATGGCCTGAGTCATAAACAATCATATGTATTCTTCTATATTTTTATTCATTATTCATAAGGAAGATTATAGACATTTCTATTTTAGTGAATCATTGTATTATCAGAAAGATGTTCTTTTTCATGAATTTAGACTTTTCCCCACTTAACTATACTTTATGGAAATCTCTCCAAATCAATTGGAATAGTTCTAATTTATTCTCTTTAGTATTTCAGAGTGAGTTTTGTATAATAAATTATTCAGTTATTCTTCTATTGATGGTGATTTAAATTTTTACTGATTTTTTTTCTTTTTAGCTTCTTTGAAAGAATACTGCTAGGATATCCTTGTTATAAAACATTTTATACTAGTGTCATTTTATATGGATATGATGATTCTCAGGAAAGGGGTACCTAAAGTGTAATTTTTATTCATTTTTAAAATTAAAAAAAAATTTAAAATATGTAATGTTTGTTTTAATAAATTTTGTCTGGCTGTAAACAAACACAGTGGCAACAATTAACATTTTTATCCATGAGATACAATGGATATGTATGAGAGTCCTTTTATCCTTACATCCCCACCAAACCAAGATGAAACTTTTCAAAGGAAATATTAAGAAAAGTTATCATCTTTAAAGTTGATTATTTAAAATATTTCAAAGAAAAGAGATTGGTAGAGGATTTCTTTTATAAAGTGTAACTGAAATTCGTGTGACTCATCTTCCAAGTAGAGAGCTGGGGGAGTCCCTTCCTCACCTCAGATCAAGAGTTACATCAACAGAACTACTAGGAGTAGAGTTTCCAGACAGGATACCCAAGTTAAAATTGAATTGCTATTGCAGATGAACAATAAATAATGTTTTAGTAAAAACTATGTTTAAAATATTGCATGGGATATACTTACACTAAAATTATCTGTTGGATATCTGAAATTCAAATTTAATAGAACATCTGTGCTTTAATTTTCTAAATCTGACAGCTCTGACCAGAAGAGCTTGATATCCTGAATGAAGGCAAATTGGCCAGCATCTCTCACACATGCCTCGAAATCTAGAGGATAAGAGATGGGCCAGAAATCTGCTTAGGCTAAGATTAGCAAAAGATGGTTTCCGCCACTTGTCCATATATAGAACATGGGCAAGAAAAACCAGTGTATGTCCTATGCAGGCACACTCCTAGATGGGTGAACTGAACTCGGCAGACAAGAAGCCATAGGTAGGGAAGTAATTTCCAGAAGCTGAAGAGAGAATAAATAAGCACAAAATGTGTATTTTTGTGGGTCAAGGAAACTTCATGTATAAGAATGGAATGAGATTTCTAAAGAATCCATAAGAGTAGCAAGGAGTGAGAAAATCAGCACTGAATCCACCACACCAAAAGAGTGTGAGCCCTCTGAGAGTAAGTAAGAAGTTTCCTGTCCCACTACCTCTGCCTCGTTTTGACTTGGGCAGGTTCAGAAACCTCAGCTGTCAAAATCAGAGAATGAAGGAAAGATAGAAGGAGAGAAGAAAAATTATGTCCCACCCCATTTCAGTAATCTCCACATGGTATGTGAGGGAGAGGATCCAACTTGAATTCAGGTTCAGAATGTGAATTACTACTCAATCAATGAATTGAGACATTTTTTATGACCTAAAATGATTGTGTGATTTTTTAAATTACCTAAAGGTGAAGGGGAAAACATGGAATCATCCTACTTTTCACACCAGGCACAAAAAATTCTCTTCCCAAAAGGTACAATTTGAATTGACAGTGGAGAGAGATGTTTGTTCAACATAAAGGTTATATATATTAATAGTCTTTTAAGTTTTATTATTTCAAAGAGCTTTAAATGTTAATTCTTGGAATGGTTTTAAAACCAATTGAGTTTCAGGAGAAGAATGACAAATGAAATGCTAAAATCCCAGCGGCTGGAGTGAAAGCCATAACCTTAAATGTGTTCACAACCTTACTTCTGGATTCTAAGGGCTGTATATAATCTTGATTTGTGATTTGTCTCTTTTAATTTTGATGATAGGTCTTTCCAAATTGTCTGTAAGCGTCTTACAGGCAGGAGGTCTCCTATCTCTTGTTTCCTTAATGCCCACCATCAGGCATACTGCCTCCTGTCCAGTAGGTTGGGTATATACTGTAACTGACTGCTGTCTGTTGCTGGCCCTTGAAGTATGAGAAAGTATAGAAGGTCCAGGTGAATGAAACAGGTAATAAGAACCCATGAACTCAGAAGAGAGGTTGAGCCCTTGGGACAGTTGATGACCTTAGAGAGGAGGTAGGCTGGAGTTTTGGAATAGGCCTTGGGGAGGTTTTGCATCCAGAAGGCTTCTCAGACAGAGTGCAGACTGTGCAAATGGAGGTGTGAGTACATGTTTTGTATTCAGGAAATAAAAAGCAGCTGTCTTTGGATGAGGCTGAGAGGGAGGGCTCCGTGGACTGCTCCTGAGGAAAAAAAGGGAGCACATCACAACAGATTTTAGAAATAGAACATGTAAGAAGTTTGAAATGTATGCTGTTAACTTTTAAGCCTTTTGAGAAAGGGAATGATTTGCACAATGAAGATTTACAAAACATGCCCCAGTACATTCTGAACCAGAAGAAGAGAAAAGACAAGGGGTTAGGAGCAGCTAGAGTTATAGACTTAAAACTCTGGAAGGAGTGGGTAAGGATTTAGATAGAGCAGTGAAGTGAAAGAAAAGAAATTCGTATGGGAAGCTCTCCAAACGAAGGAAGAAGAGACTAATAAAGAGGCAGGAAGAGAGAGGAAGGAAGGCTGGAACAATGGTTTGGAGATGGGGAAAATGAGGACCTCAGTTATAGAAAAAGAAAAAAATCCAGAAAGAGGAGATTTAAAGGTACACGTGGTACATTTGGTTAAATAAAAGCATAAATAAAACATATAGACTTAGAAAATCCTCCTTTGCTTCACACAAAAGGATTTTGTGAATAAATGTGACTTTATGCTTATGAAAATTTTAAACTCTTCCAAATTCACTTTAAAAAATAAAGATTATTTACTTTTCTAAAGTTAAATACAGATGTCTTTTCCTTCTGTTTTTTTTTTTTTTTTTTTTTTTTTTGGTACTAATTCTGCTGTTTTTAGTTCTCATTCAAGCAGTCAAAGCAAGACCTTCAGATACACGGATATTCTCTAAGAGGCTGGATTTTGTTGCAAAAATTTTTTAAAAAATAAAAACCAATATTTTTATATTAACTCTTATTAGAATACTACTGGCCCCAAATACTTTGAGAGGCCAATTAGCAGTGACTTTAACAAGACAGATTTATGTTTCTTCCGAATAAAATTCTAAGATGGTACATAATCAGATTGGGAAGAGTTACTTCTCCATCAACAGCACAGATTCCACCCCCAGTTCCAAGGTGACCACACCAGGTTGCAACTTGTCTTCCAGAACAGAAGGAAGGGAAGACAAGTAGCTTCTTTTTAAGTATGTGACCTGAAAGTTGCTCATGTCCCAAGAGCACCTTGGTCCTATGGTTTGGGAAAGGTTATATCTAGGTGAGCATTCTTAAAAAAAAAAAATGTTTATTTATTTTGAGAGAGAGAGAGAAAGAGCACAATTGGGGGAGGGGCAGAGAAAGAGGGGGACAGAATCTGAAGCAGGCTCCAGGCTCTGAGCTGTCAGCATAGAGCCCGACACCACGCTCAGACTCACAGCTGCAAGATCATGCCCTGAGCCAAAGTCAGATGTTTAACCGACTGAGACACCCAGACACCCCTTGTAGGTGAGCATCCTAACCACAATTTGGGGCAGGAGGGATTTTTTTTTTTTTTTAATAAATGAAGAAGGGCAGTCCTATGTAGGAAAATTCAAGTCTGCTTATACTTCAGGTAGTACGCTCTGTCCTATTGATATATATTTGATATATTGATATATATTTATTGACATATATTGATATATATTGATATATGTTTACTATTTTGATATGTATATTGATACTGATATATATTTACTATTTTGGCTTTTCTCTTTCATTCTTTCTCGTTATTTGTGAGTTATAGATTTTCTTATAAAATTTTAATTTATTAGTATGTATAATAGTGTTAAAAGATAAGCTGAGGCATATTAAAATTTGTAAGAGTTTGGGCAAAAATCACTTCAAATCAAGTAGCGTCCAATCTACCAGATAGAGAGGAAGTCCCAGGGGGCCGTACAAAATGAAAGTATTTTTTTCTAAGCAGAGGGAGCAAGCACAAGGAAGTTATACTAGGCAAAAAGCAGACTGGTAATGGTTACTTTCTTTAAGAAGATGGCAGGGATATTTTAGGCAGTTTACCGAACTAGAGCTGATCAGAAGATTCCTGACTGGCAGGTTTGAGATTCCATTTCTCAGAGAGCTGAAACTACAGTTAGTTAAGCCTCAGTTTGGTCACATGGGTGCTTATACAAACAATTCCATTTCGGGCCGGTTGTTTTTAACAGCAGAAAGATGCCAAGACACTTTAGGATAATAGTCTTTAGGGTAATTATTTGACCAGAAAGTAATATGAAGCCATGGCACTTGTCAAAATAAGAGTGTCTTTAGATTTATTCCAAATGATCACTTTCTATTTGATACCCTAAATGTAACATGTTAATTATAAAAGATAATTTCTGCTGCGCTGAAGTGTCCTTTACCCCAAGTGTTATTTACATGAATTAGTAACATCCATTAAAGTTTCATTTTTTTCTGGCTGAAGGGGGTGTGTGGCATGTAGTTCTCTGGGGGTTGATGTTTTTAGGAAAAAAAAAAAGGAGGGCTGTGAGTACAATAGATATGAGAGAAAGTTATCTGTCATTCTAATCACCATTGACCACACCTGGTCAATAGACTGATCTCAAGCCACTTGAAAAGGGTTGCTCTGATGGAAAGCTAAAGGAGCTGGGTATGTGAATGAACGTGTTGGATTCTGGGTGCAGGAAGTGCTGCTTAGAGGCCCAGGTGGTCAGCTGTGACGTGATTTCCAGAGAGGTCCATTCTTCCTAACTCTGGCACACATAATGGGATATATCTGTTATCCTGAGGGCTACCAGAGGCAGGAAAGAGAAGTCACAGTGTCTGGAGAGCACAGCAGGGAATGTAGAGAGAGGTGTGTTCAAGCTGAGGGAGGACAAGTGTATTTATTATAGCCTTACACAGGAGTCTCAGAAATGACTGGGTGATGGTGGTGGGACATTTAAGGGAAGGTGCTATAATTCCTAAATGAATAAATAGGTGTAGGCTTAAAGCAGGGAACAGCCATAGGTGACTTCCACTGCACCCTAATGTGTGTGCAAAGACAAATGAAGTTTAGGACAGTGCTTCTCAAACTTTAATGTACGTATGAATCATCAAGAGTCCCAGTTAAAAGGTAAACTCTGATTCACTACCTTGGATGGAGCTGAGATTGTGCATTTCTAATAAATTCCCGGGTGATTCTGACACTGCTGTTCCAAAGATGAGACAACTTTCAGCAGCAGCAAGGGTTTAGTAGCAGAGAATTCATCAAAAATCCGTCCTTCTCGTTTCCCAATTCCCATCTCTTTCTCTCCTGGAATCAGAAATGCCTGGATTTCAAAACTGGCTTTGCAACTAACAAATGTCATTGAGGAGTTATTTAACCTGCCTGAAACTTAGTTTCAGTACTCAGATAAGTTTTTGTGAGCAATGTAGTATTTGCTATTTCTGTCGAGCAAATATTTCTGGTTTTCTTCTTAGGTACATGGTTGGATTGCATATTTCTGCTCTTTTGAAGTTAGGTGTGGCTGTAATCTGCTTTGACTAATAAAATACAGGCAAAAATGTTATATGTTACCTGTGTGATTTGCTACCTTCTCTTTTCTCTCTGCCTTGATTACAGGCAACATTCTAGATGTTTCATCATGAGGACCACATAGAGTTCCAGAAACCCTAGCAAATCCTGAGGGGGTATGGACATAAGAATAAATTTTCATTGTTTTAAATCCACTGAGACTGTGGCAGTGTTTGTTATATTGGCAAAGCTGGCTTACACTGACTGATGCAAGCATTAAAAGGAAAAAGCCATATATTTGGTTAATTCACAGATATTCAAATATGCTTCCTCTTCCTTTCTCTTCCTAACTCCTAAAATCTAGCTTTCACATTTCTCTGTATTTATATTATAAGAGTAATAAGGTAATTTAAGAAATGGTGGAAACTATATTTATCCTTTTTTAAAAAACCTTTTTAGTTATAAAGTTTTGATTAAAAAATTCAGGACCTGTAGATAAATGAAGCTTGGGATTTGTCTAGAGGCTTCCTTCTCCCCATAATCATGACTAATTTCAATTCAACTGGAGCTGTTCTGCAAAAGTATAATCTGGTGATTTTTGGGTGATATTTAACACTATAACTGATTGAGAAACACAACAACAGATGAAGCAGGCCCACAGAATAGATACTTAGTCACACTGATGGAGATTTCTATTTGTATTATTAAGTTTCATTCCTGAATTTTTTGCTTGCTAGAAGGACAGCATTTTTATTGTTCCTTTGGGCACCGATTTGAATTGAATTGGGCACCAACATGGCAAAGGCTTCTTTCTGTTTTTGAGCTTTAGTTCTTTTAATATTTCATCAACCTTAAAAAGCAGAGTGTTAACCAGCATTTCTTTGACCTTTTTGCTGGGTTATAATTTAAGTGTCTGGTATTTCTTTTTTCTCCTCACCTTTCTTCGGGCTCTGTAATCCATGTGACAGAACAAGAATTACCAGCTAATCAAAATAGAGACAATTTACAAGTAATGTTTAAACCAGTCTTCCTTTGAACTTTCATTGTAATTATTCTCCATCATTTCTCCAGTTCTTTTTTTTTTTTTTTCCATTTATATCCTACTTCTATTTTCTAAGGGCAGGATTTTTTTTCCTTATCTCTCATCATACTTATGTTGTTTTACAAAATGTATTACATCTTTAAAATGTTAATTTATAAGAATTTCTCTTTTCATGAGTCCTTTTATAAAATATGAAATCTGTGATATACAGGTATAATACCTGATAACCATTCACTCATTCATTCATTCATTCATTCAACAAGAATTCCTTGTAGCACTCTATTTGGTTCTGAGTACGTAACATTAAAAAAATACAAAACTTCACCCTTCCTAGAGCATATATTCTAGGTAATTTAAGAAATTGATAGGCAGAGATGGATAATAAAAAAAAATAAAGAAGTGTGCAAGAAAGTAATGCTATAGGAGAAAATAAATCGGGAAAGGAAGCACAAAGTATCCTCAAAAATGGCTTCCACTTAAAATATGATGGCTTGGGAAGGCCTGATAAAATGGTATTTAAGCAGAAAACTGACTGAGGTAGTGGCAAAAGGTATAGAATATCTTGAGAAGAGTTTTCAGGCAGAGGGAACAACAAGTGTAAATGGCCACACTGTCAATAGGGACTCAGACTGATGAAGGGTTTGTCAACTTGTCATCTGACTTCCAAGGTTACTCTGGAAATCAGTAATGAGTGGCAGCTGGAAGAGAAAATAGGTTGGAGGGATGCATGGAAGTTTTTATCAGTTAGTCCTAGGGATGGAGAACCTTACTTTTCCTCATTTCATTGACGAAAATTTAAGCATACAACCACATCTGAATATAGTGAAGGCTGAGAAAGACAATTTAGCTTGGTAGTCAGGAAGGAAGGGATAGAGATTTGGTGAGTAGAGAAATAGGCTCTGGATTAGCATAAACTATACTGTACCTAGATGTTTACATTATTATTGCTTTCCATTAGCACCAGAATACTGGATACATCTAATTGGTGGAATTCTCATGAAATAGTATTTTTATGGCCATTCACTTAAAATCACATTATTGAAATAAGTGAAGAGTACTTTGTGATAGCAGTGTATTTATAGGCTATGGTTCCCTGCATTGCAAATTATCCATCAGTGGTGTCCTGGCACCCAAATCTTGTTGTACTTGGGGTGTCATTCACATGGCTCTGCTTTGCCTATGCCTTAGTGGTAAAGAAAACCTTCCAGTTATCCCTTTGTCCCCCATGATTGGAAAGCAGGACATCCAACTTTACTGTCCCACCAAGACCACTCTTGGCTTAAAAGGGGTAATTTTGCAAAATAAATAAAACTACCAGGAGAAAGACTAAATGGATAATGAAGAATGCAAAATGACAAACCTTCACTGAGTGTGGGAATGTATGTGTGTGTGTGGATTACATTTTTGCATCTATGTACATATAATATGTAATATACATTACAGAAACAAGTAATACATGATGTGTAATATATGATATGTGTGTGAATATATACATCACATAATTGATTCACAAAATGGAAAAAAAGAACAATGACTCTTATTTAAATTAGCCAGAGTTAATATAGCCAGAGTGGCAAGAGGTATAGAATTTCTCTGGCAAATCATTATTGACTAAAAACCAAAGGAAAAAAATTCTTTGGTATGACCACATTTTTTTTCCAATTACTGTGCTCTTTTGACAGTTATGGTATAGAGACCTCTGAGATTTTATTAAACAGGTCAGGCCCAAGTCCAAATAAACACAGGTCCATTATATGTTAATCTGGTGGGTGTACTGACTTCCATAATTGCTTTCACTACCTTCAGCAGAGTTAAAAGGTAGAGGGAAGATTAAGAGCACAGCTTCTGGGCGCAGCTGGGTGGCTCAGTCGGTTAAGCATCTGATTTCAGCTCACGTCATGATCTCAAGGTTTCCGAGTCCGAGCCCTGCATCGGGCTGTGTGCTGACAGCTCACAGTCTGGAGCCTGAGTTGGATCCTGTGTCTTCCTCTCTCTCTGCCCCTCCCCCACTCATGCTCTGTCTCTTTCTCTGTCTCTCAAAAATAAATAAAAATATAAACAAACAAAAAACATAGCCTCTGGGACCAGACTGCCTGGGTTTGAACCCAGGTTTCACCATGTTGTAGCTGGTAACAAATGCTTAACCTTCACTTCAGTTTCCTTATTGTGAAAGGGGGATGAAAATAGTATCCGTCTCAAAGTGTTATTGTGAGCATTAAGTGAGTTAATATATATATGAGTAAATATAAGTGAGGTAATATATATATGGAATGACATCTGGGATACAAAAAACTCTACGTAATTGTTAGTGGTTGCTATTAATTCTGGTTTTTTTAAATCTTTGTAACTCCTCTGCATTACCAGTGAGCGTATAATTGGAATAGCCTTAATAGGAAAAAATGGTATTAACTTATACAATGGGCCACATACTTCCCCACCAATTCCACTCCTAGTTATATATCTAAGAAAACTTGCACCTAGGAACAGGAGACTAGACGAAAGCATTCATGATAACACTGTTGCTAAAAACAAAACCCAGAAGCCATCTAAACGTCGGTCAACAGGATAATGGATAAGGAAATTGTGGTATATTTGAAATACCACAGAAGATAGCAGTAATGATCCCTAATTTGGGTTTTTCTTCCCTAAATTCATGTCCTTAATTAGTACCTTTGCATGCTGACTCTGGGCTTAGCCATATGCTTTGGACAATGACACGAAGGCAAATGCGATGCCTGTGAAAGCTTTCCAAGTGCTTCTTCACTGCAGTTTGCTGCTCATGGAAACACTGAAACCGCTGCTATGTGTGTAAGCCCAGACCAACCTGTCAGAGATAAGTGTTCCAGTTAACTCCATCCTCCCGAGCTTACGCCAGCACCTACATCAGACATGTAAGAAATGCTGTCCTAGAACCCCTCATCTCCAGATGAAACCATGAGCTGAAAGTATGTGTACAGTGAAATCAGCATAAGTCCTGCCTACCTGAGCTCAGCCTAAGTTGTTGACCCACAGAATTGCCAGCCAAATGTGATTGCTGTTTAAGCCACTAGATTTGGGGATGGTTTGTTACACAGCAAAAACCAACTGGTAAGAGCAGTAAAAAGCGATAAACTACAATTACAGCCAACAACATGATTGAATCACAGTAACATTGTTAATTTTTCACAAAGCAGCTCACAGCAAGGGTAAATAGTGATTGCCTAATAGTTTATATATATGTTAATGATAAGCACAAATTAACCACCATTTCAGAACATAAGAATAACCTTTAACATTTTGGCCTTTCTGACTAGTTTTTTTCCTATGCATATAGAAAAATGCAACAAAAGCATTTATACATTGTTTTTCTTACTTAATATGTCATTAAGTTCTCTAAAAACATAATTAAAGACTACTAATAATCCATCATACCAGAAAATATATTTAATCAGTGTCCTGTTTTTTATATATAGGTTATTTATAAGTTTTTATTGTTAACAATTGCAATGAACAAGTTTGTATATGATTTTATGTATGTCTGAGATACTCCTTATAGAATAACTTCTTAAAAGTGTATTTCATCAAAATATGGTAAATATATTTAAAAGTTATTAAATATACTTTCACTAACTGCATTCTAGAACAGGTAACATTTTATATTTCACCAGAAACGTACGAGACAACATTCCTTGTTAAACAGTTGCAAACATTTGGTATTATTCTATTCATAATCTTTGACGATTTGATAGGTAAAAATGGCATCTTCCTATTATTTTCATTGTCAAGTTGCTAGCTAGCTGAACTTACAACTTTGTTCATTAGGCATTTGTATTTTCACATCTCTAAATTATCTTTTCATGTATTTTTCTCTGGACACTTTCTTATGACACTTTACAATACAGTTGATTGGGTTCCACCTTTCTTAATTACAATCATATTTTAGTACTGGCTGTAGAAGCCTATAAGCTTCATCACCTCGATCATATTTCAGTGTTTCTACAGTGCTCAGTCACACATTTAAAAGTGATATTTTACTGAGTATTTTGTGGGTGTTTGATAATTCATGTGTTTGCATAGTGAGTTTTATACCTTAGAAATCCAAGACCACCTTGAAATGGCTCATTTTCACTTTATTCTTAATAGTTACACAGGGCAGAATTATTTCCACACGTAAAGGTGTCCTACAGTACTTGTTCTTGTGTATTATGTTTATGTCATGCACAAATATACAAAGTTGATTAGGCAAAAGCATTTAGAAGAAATGCTTTTGGAAAGAAATTTATTTTTTTCCTACATCAATTCTATCACTTGACCTAAGGGTTTGTCAATTGTGGAATCAAATCAGGGTAATCACAGAAGGTATGCCGTTTAAAATTTTAAATGGAGGCACCTGGGTGGCTCAGTCAGTCAAGCATCCAACTCTTTTTTTTTTTTTTAACATTTATTTATTTTTGAGACAGAGAGAGACAGGGCATGAACAGGGGAGGGGCAGAGAGAGAGGGAGACACAGAATCTGAAACAGGCTCCAGGCTCTGAGTGGTCAGCACAGAGCCCAACGCGGGGCTCTAACTCAGGGACAGTGAGATCATGACCTGGGCTGAAGTCGGACGCTTAACCGACCAAGCCACCCAGGCGCCCCAAGCATCCAACTCTTGATTTTGGTTCCCATCATGATCTCACTGTTCGTGAGTTCAAGCCCTGTGATGGATTCCAAGCTGATTGTGTGGAGCCTGCTTGGGATTCTCTCTCTCTCTTTCTCTCTCTCTCTGCCCCTCCCCCCCCTTTCAAAATAAATAAATAAACTTAAAACAATAAATAAAAGAAAATTTTAAATGAATGGCCTGTCGTTTCAAGATGGTAATCACAAAATTAAGGTAAAATGGTATCAATAAACTATACTGATAGCCAAACTCTAACATAATCTGTTTTTATCTCGCAAGTTAAACTAATAAATGTGAAAGAGCAAGTAGACCAATTCAAAGATCTTTTGTTAGGTTACTTGTCCTGTTTTGTTTCCCACTAACCCTTGTTAAATTTTGTCATTGTTTGGGAAAAGGTAGTTTTCCATGCCAGGCTAAGAGGCAATCAAAGATATATTAGTTAGATACGAATGATGCATTAAAGAAAGAACTAATGAAAATGGAAATAACAGCAAAAGGTAAAAATGCAAGGACATTATATTTTGAGGCTACTGAACTGCAAAGACAACACAATAAGATCAAAATTTTCCAGCGTACTATTAGCTATGTGCCACGTGGCCATAATTTCTCAACTGAGTTTATTTTGAAATCTAACTTTTAAAAATCACTTTTGTTTTTTCTTCTGGATAGAACTTTTTTTTTTCCTCTGTTAGCTTCGTAAAGGTAGAGTGGGCACACACGATGACATATATGTATGAGTGTTCAGGTAAGAGGCCTCAAGCTCTTGGCTACAGCAAGTTATCCATTAGGTTGGGGAGGCCATAAGAAACACCAACACAGCACATTTTTCATAATATGGATACGTCTCCTTTGCAAAACAGAGTTTAAACCTGTAGGCAATTGAGAGTGTGTGAAAACAAAAACTTTTCATTTTTAGAAAGGCCATCAAATTACTGTTAGAAGACCCAGCCCCCTTCCCTATAAGGCATATGTGTTTCAAAACATTATCCCTAAAGGTTTTATTAAAGACAATATTTTGACTTCTTAGACTACCATTATGTCATTATTCCCATAGTACTGATATGTAGAAATAGTATTAAAATGGAGGTAGCTAATCAGGAAATAGACTCTACACATTAAAGTAGTTCTTAAAGATATTAAAGATATTAACTTGACATGTGAAAAACTTATAGCAACATTGCACAGAAGCATAATTAAATACAATTTAGATTTGTCCTCAATCTGCCTATCAAAACTATTTGTTTGAAAATCAGGTCCTTTATATCTCTCTGAATATGCAGCAAGTTCTTTTCAATCAGTAATACAATGGATGATTATCATACTACTCACAAAAACCTTTATATTCATTAGGATTTTGTTGTAGAGTTAAGGAGCAAATGGAGAAAAGGAATTGCCTTTTGTCAAAAGAATTTACCACGTAGTTTGCTTCAGGAGACTGATTGCTACAGAGAGAAGGGGAAGATAATGTGATTTGTTAATGATAACCAAACAATATTGTGGATAACCTTGTCATTGGTATCTTTCATTAGATTGTCATTATTCAATGCTAAGAATACTTTACACTTCCGTTGTAAGGTCTGAGTCTGACACTCTTCTTTCCTATAGCCCCTCCACCTTTAAATTGAAACAGTCTCTTTTTGGGAATAAGCCGCTGCAATTAAATCGCCAGGAATAAATATTTGCTCGAACACACACAAATACATACAGAAGTTTTCCCTCTGAAAACCTGTAGTGCTCTGACACAGCTGGTTGGTAATTGCCAGTTTGATCTGTGTGGTGAGTGCGGAAGTCGGCATCAGTCATCATTTTCCATTCTGAAAGATTTATAATTTGTATGTTATTGTTTTTGTTGGCAAAGGCTTACTCATGAATCTATGGATATCATTTAGCTAGCAAATTAAGTTGGCTCAAAAGAAATGCTTTCTAAAATATAATCTGTGATTTTTTTTTTAGTTTGTTTGGAGTTTGAGCCTAGAACAATCAAATCCAAAGTCACATGATCTTAAGAAATATCTGTTGAGATTTTAAAAAATGTAGATGTTAATATGAGTCACAGGGGCTTGGTCGGTTAAATGTCCAACTTCAGCTCAGGTCATGATCTTGCAGTTTGTGAGTTTGAGCCCCGCATAGAGCTCTGTGTTGACAGCTCAGAGCCTGGAGCCTGCTTTGGATTCTGTCTCCCTCTCTCTGCCCCTCCCCGACGTACACTCTGTCTCTCTCTGTCTCTCAAAAATGAATAAACATTAAAAAAATTAAAAATATGAGTCCCAGATGTCATGGAACAAGAGAGAAGCTGTCTCCACAGTGCCTTACCTGAATTTGTGACCAACAGGTGCTGTTTTACATCACTAATTTTGGGAGTAGTTTACTATTTAGCAATAGATGCAGAATGTTAATTCACTTATATGTATCACTGAGCATATTTTTTGAATTGGAAATATACTTGTTTCTTCTAAAAATTATATTTAGGGGCGCCTAGGTGGCTCAGTTAGTTAAGCACCCGACTCTTGACTTGTGCTCAGGTCATGATCTCACGGTTCCTGAGTTCAAGCCCTGTCAGGCTCTGTGCTAACAACATGAAGCCTGCTTAGGATTCTCTCTTTCTCCCTTTCTCTCTGTCCCTCCCATGCTGGTGCATACTTGCTCTCTGTCTTTCTCTCTCAAAATAAATAAGTAAATAAATAAACTTAAAATTTATAAATAAATAACTAAAAGTTATATTTGAAAATACTCAACTAGCCATGAACACAGCAAAATATACCAATATATTCTCCAAGTACTCAGCTCAGACTATAATATAAGGTTCAAGATACTGATTATTGTTAATAGCCAAAAAAAATTGTAAAAATAAATGAAAAGTAAAAAGTAAGCACACAAAACCAAAAGAAAAGAAGTAATATCTATATGAATCATAAGATATTGGTGATTACTACTTACTATGCACCAAATAAGGATATTCATTATCTTTATCCTGGCATTATATTTCTTCAACAATCCTTTTTTGCAACAATATGTGTTTAATATGCTGTTTCCAGCATATTAGATATGATTTATAGAAAATCCTCTGGGTTGAAAAAGTGTTCAACAAAGTCAAAGTCTCAAACTACTCAAGTCAACTAAAGTAGTTTCAGAAAACAAAAGTAGTTTCAGAAAACACAGTTCTCAGGAAGACACTTTAAAATTTAACTTCAATTTTGGGGCAAAAAAAGCAAAAATAAACTTGTGGTACTACACCAAAATAAAAGGCATCTGTACAGCAAAGGAAACAATCAACAAAACTAAAAGACGGCACACTGGGAGAAGATATTTGCAAATGAGAAACCTGATAAAGAGTTAGTATCCCAAATATATAAAGAACGGATACAACTTAACACCGAAAACCCCACAAATAATCCAAGAAAAAAGGAGCAGAAGACATGAACAGACATTTCTCCAAAGAAGACATACATATGGCCAACAGACACATGAAAAGATGCTCAACATCACTCATCATCAAGGAAATACAAATCAAAACCACACTGAGATATCACTTCACACCTGTCAGAATGACTAAAATCAAAACCACAAGAAATAACAAATGTTGGCAAGGATATGGAGGAAAAGGAACCATCATGCACTCATTATCATGATAGGAATGCAAACTGGTGCAGCCACTTTGGAAGACCGTATGGAAGTTCCTCAAAAAATTAAAAATAGAACTACCGTATGATCTAGAAATCACACTACTGGGTTTCTACCCTAAGAATATGAAAACACTAATTTGAAGGGATATATGCACCCCTATGTTTATTGCAGCATTATTTACAAAAGCCAAAGTATGGAAGCAGCCCAAGTGTCTATTGGTAGACTATTGATAGATGAATAAAGAACTGGTATGTGTGTTTATATATATATATATATATATATATATTTAATGTTTTTATACATATACATGTATATAATGGTACTATATATATATATATATATATAATGGAATATTATTCAGCCATAAAAAGAATGAAATCTTGCCATTTGCAACAACATGGATGGATCTACAGAGTATAACGCTAAGTGAAATAAGCCAGTCAGAGGAAGACAAATACCATATGACTTTAATCATATGTGGAACTTAAGACACAAAACAAATGAACAAATGTAAAAACAAAAAGAGAGAATGACAAACCAAACAACAGACTCTTAAATATAGAAAATAAAGATAGGGTTACCAGAAGGGAGGTGGGTGGTAGAATAGGTGAAATAGGTAAAGGGATTAAGAGTACACTGATCCTGGTGAACATTGAGTAATGTATGGAATTGTGGAATGGAAATATGGTACATTTGAAACTAGTATAACACTGTATGTTAACTACACTGGAATTAAGAAAATAATTAATAATAACATTTAATTTTAATTTTAAAATACGTTTTTTAAACTAATACAATGAAATTCTTCTGGCTTTGCTTATGTGTGGAGTATATGCTGTGTATGGGTGGGGGAGTGGGGAGGTGGGTGTGTGTGGGGGTGTGCAAGATAGGGAAAAGAACCATAAGTAATGAGTCGTAGGTCATTTTGTACATTACCAAATGTCAATAAGCAGCATGGGATCATGTCCTGTTTGTATCATTTATCATTTTATATCTATAGTAATATTCTGAATTTTAGGCTAGGATTTGCATTCCAATTTGGCTCAATGACATCTCTACAAAGTGGTATATTTGTATTGGTTGGGCATTTATGGAGTGGCATAGGAGTATATTACAATGTTAGTTTCCTTGTAGATATTTAACTTTAAAAAAATATCTGCTTTTTGTATTTGCTCTAAGTATTTGGAAAAATGTTACCACAAGGTAAATAATTCTGCTTTCTTTACAGTGAATGAATACACATTCAGATAACATCCCTAAAATATAAAAATAACTTTAAAATTGCTCTAATTAATAGTGCATTGCTGGGGCACCTGGGTGGCTCAAAGCGTCGACTCTTGATTTTGGTTCAGGTCATGATCTCACAGTTCTTGAGTTTGAGTCCTGCATTGGGCTCTGTGCTGCAGGTCAGAGCCTGGAGCCTGGTTCAGATTCTGTGCCTCTGTCTCTCTCTGCTCTTCCCCTGCTCTTGCTTGTGGTCTGTCTCTCAAGAATAAACATTAAAAAAACTGCATTACTCAAACTATATTATAAAATTTATATTGAATTTATTTGAAACAAAGGAAATTATATTGTGTCATTTTATATTATGAAACTTTAAAATGCTACAAACGGTAGTTGAGGTAAAGAGGTCATTCCAAATGCCATAAATTTATTTCAAATTTTGTCTAATAAAAGATATTCTCTTTATAGAACTTATTCCAAATTATTAGCTACAGGTTTGGCTCTTTTATCAAAACATAACGGAAATTTGAGGGTTTTTTTATGCACTATAATGTCTACAGCTAAAATTCTTCAAGTTTAAGTATGTTTTGGAAGGCAATAGATATAGCTATTACTGAAATAAAATCTTAATAACCTATGCTATCAATAACAACTTTAGTGACATTTTAGAATATTGAGAATTTATTCAAATTGTGTGAAAATAAAGTATTGTAAATGAAATTTTTAACCAATATGACTAGACATGCCTGTAACTTATGATCTTTTGAAAAAAAATAATAGAGCAAAAATGCTTATGAAAATAAATTCAGGTATGTTGTGTATTTGAAAATATTGAAAAGCTGAATGCCATTATCATTGTATTCTGGTATGAAAATTTTATAAAAGTAATATAGTCACTAGAAAAGAATTTGAAAAGCAATCAAAGTTCCAAATAATATCCATAATTCCACTGCTATGGTATGTTGTTATATTTCAACTTAGATATTTTTTCTGCAGATAGATAGATAGATTGATATGGTATTATTTAAATGATTCCAGTTCTTAAGCTGGAATTATACTGTATGTCTAATTTTTTTATTCCACTGAAAATTATGTCTTTTGTACTTTTCTGTGTCACTGCAGTCTTTATAATGACTTTTAAAGGCTGGGTTTGAGGTTAGGTTTTGGTTTCTGATTTCTATCACTCATCTTGTTGCCCCTTCTATATCCCCTACAAAGCCAATAAACACAAAAGGATCATTTAAAAAATGTGAAACAAAGTACTGATCCTATTAAGAGACAGCTGATAACAACTTCAAGGCACTAACATTGAAGAATGAGGTTTTTGCTTAAGGAACATGAGAACTCTGCTACCTGTAATTCTTTATCTGTCAAGTTTTAGAAAGGAAAACAGAGTTCTTGCCAGATACTTTGATAGATGAAGTTTAATATGAGGAACTAGTTCCAAAATGTTAAGAGACCTTAAATGCCAAATAGTGAATAGTGTATCAATTCAGAGATTAGCAATAATAGGAAACACCCATAATTTTTCAAGATAGAGGAGCAAAGGATATCATCTTAATTCCAGTGCAGAAACTGCAGCTACCACAAACATTGCTTAGTGGGGTCTGGACCCCATGAAGAAGACAAAACAACTTGTAGACAATCACAGGGAACAGAGAGATCTGGAAGACATATCTTGGCTTCTTCCTTCTTCCCACCACTCAGTCTTCTCCAGGAACTCCCAATTTTGAATATATTAAGAAGTCAGATCACCTTGATGAGGAGGACTGTGTTCTTCACCTGGAAGTAGGACCCTGAAGTTCGGAGTCTTCAGTACTCCTGCCTTTATCTAACTTGTACTGTCTGTCATTAAATTTTCCTAGTGGACTAGAAGTAGTAGAGTTGCCCTAAAGAATATTTTGGGTTTCAGATATAATCTTCCTTCTTGTCCCACTGTATAGCAACAACCTATTTCTCCTTGGTAATAGAATTACTCACAGGATTAATTACTCTAACTTCACAATAGTTCATTTTTCTTTCATACTGCTGTCATGTAGCCAGGGGAGTCCAAAATGATTGTCTCAACTTCCAATGTAATGGAAACATTGTTACGACCCACTGGTGAAAGCCTTCCTTGCTTGAGAACTAAGATTTTGTACCAGCAGAGTTCAGGGTTACAGAGATGAAAATCTAGAACCTTTCAAGGGAATTAATAGGTACAGTTGTCATAGAAGCCACTCCTACTTCTAGCCCATGATTCAAAGAACTCTGTGTTCTGCCTATGAGAGAAACTGCACCATTGGTTTCTTGTTGAATCAAAGTATATATTGCATCCAATAGGACAGCACTCCAATTCTGCAGTGTTTTCTTTTAGCTGACACTGTCACAGTTTTGAGAAAAGTATTATATTTTTCTATCAGGTCACTTGTCTTTTAGCAATGAGATATTAGGTAAGATCAGTGAATTCTACAGTCTTAAAACCTTTACCACATTTCTTGTGTAGAAGCAATATTCATGTAGTAACTATGATGGTAAATAAAGCATTCTGTAAGTCCATGAGTGGTGATGGCGGCAGAAACGTGGAAGGCAGCAAAGGCAAATCTGTACCCAGAATAGGTGTTTTTCTAGGGAGGACATATTATCACTCCCCCTGTAGAAAACAAGTTTGCAAAGTTAGCAAGCTGCTGTCAGGCAGTTGGCTCGTGCCCCTGGGAAATAATGTAGAGGGTAGCAGGTTTTGACTTCTGCTTTTGGCAAGCTATATACTCAACAGTGGTAGTAGATGAACCAGCTTTGGTGAGAAGTTCATGATGTGGAGCCCATTCATAATATCTTTTCTGCTGTATTACTATTTTGTGTTTGGCCTACTGAGCAAGGTGACCGGAAACAAGATTGACTGACTGGATGTTCCTTATTGAGAGCCTACTCAGCAGTGGATGTTGTTTAGATATCAGGTGTGTATGAATAAGCATAGCTCAATTTTGATCATTTTTCTTTCCAGGCAAAAATTACATCCAGATTTATACTTAAAATCTCTCTATGGGGTGGGGGGAAATGAGGCTTTTCCTCTGCTATTGTTTTTCTGAATCACCCCTGAGCTGGGATGTAAGTCAGTAGTATACCACTTTAAGCTGGTGCCATCTTATTTATGTGGCAAAGACATTTGTAGAGCAAGTCATATTTTTCTCTCACTGGTCATAGGGAACTCCCATGAGGCCACAGAAGTGGGTTTAAAGGTGTCAGCAATGCAGTGAGAATACATACCACAGGAATCTGAGTGACGTGCTCATGCCAATTACTTGTACCTTTCAGACCTGCACATCCCATATATACTATTTCTGTTTGTTAGGCTGTGGCTACACATGACCAACCTTATGGATTAATGGATGTGACAACTACCACTTCAGTGTAGACAGCACAGTTTCATGTCATTTGGTGTTCTAAGTATAAGTGTTCAGTCTTTACTAAAGACCCAATACCAACCCAGAAGCTATTTCTCAAAAGGAATATTCAATTTTGGACTATTAAAAATAGGGTTTCTAGGCACATTCTCTTGCATGTCTTTTGGTAAATGCATTTCTATTGAGTACCTTTCTAGTGGTAGAATTAATGGGTATTTGAATACACATATACGCAGCTTTAGTCCTTTTACTGTTTTTAACACTCCAAAAACTTGACAGATGTTTGTTCTCATGTGCCGGAAGCCGAGCTATCCAACCAGCCTTATGGCAGGGCCCAGGCGGTGGACGGATCGGGACTGCAGGGCGGCCTATAGACAGTGAAGCTTCTTGTACTCCCGCTTTTATGTAATTTGGCCTTAATAAAAGTACCTGGGGAATTGTCTGTTAGGGAATTGCCCTCGACAGGCCCCCTGGGAAAAGAACTATTGGGAAAGAAAATAAGGTTCCGCAAGGAAATTGTGCGGCCCTACATTTAGCCCTTGCCACCCCCTATAAAAACTCCTCTACCTAAAGGAAGGATAGCCTCATACATTTGCCAGCAAAGGAGGAATAAATGGATTTAAAAGCCCCACTCTGACAACAAAGGAGTGTATCTATGGGCACAAATTACTCCAACCCCTAAGCCCACTTGGCCCCCAGGAAGCATTCCAGATGATGACTGAACCTAGTCGGTTAAAGTACAAAATGGTTCATTAGTTCCTAGGTGCATTTTCTCTCTGAGAATGTATAAGGCATGGATTCCCAAGGCCCTCTTGGCCCCCTCCTGGCATCTTGGACCGAAGCGAACACTTTTGTTCCTCAAGCCACAAGTGGTTCAGGGAAACAACTAAGAGGTCATGTCCCTGTAACTGTTCCACTTGAGGTGTTGAGAGATAGATGACCTTTCATGAAAACAGCAAAGCAAATGCTCTATAGATTATAGATAAATGTAGATACATAATGAAAATAATGTAAGAAATTAATCAATAAGCAAAGGGCAGGAGGGAACGTTATGAGAAAATAACCATGTTATTCCTTAAAGGATGATTACACATAGGAACATTTTTAGAATTAGGTAATGCCAGAAAACATAGATGACGTACACTACAAAGAAATTGCTAACAAATATATAATGCCACGTTGGCCACAATAAAGCGGCCAGTTCAACACACTGCTGTTGTCTGTGTCCATTTTTATTTCTGTTTTGTTTTATTTTTTTTTTATTTTCACTTTTTCACCAATGCCGTTCATCCTTCAGGAACCCCTGGACCTGCTGGAGCTGGACTGCGGCACTTATGTCCACTTTTCTTTGACCTTTGATATTGTTGCAGTTTGTACTTTCCAAAGATGGAACACAGCAATACCTCCCACGCCCTGTGCGCTCTACTATATGACTTTGTCACCTTCCCATCCAAACAGTGGCAATCTACATCCCTTCCTGTTGGATTTGGCAGACTTGTGACTATTTCCAAATAAAGAATGGCAAAAATGTAACTATGTGAGTTCTGAGACTAGAGATCAAAGGACGTTCTGCCTTATCTGCTGGACCACTTGAGTTTTCATTTTGAGCCTCCATGCGAGGAGTCCAACTACCTTGAAGTTGCCATGCTATGAAGCAACCCAGGCCGTATGAAGAAGCCGCACATGGGGTTAACAGAAAGCACCAGCTGAGGTCTTAGTCAAGAGTCAGACTGGTAAGGGGCCCCCAGGTGGCTCAGTCAGTTGAGCGTCCGACTGGCTCAGGTCATCATCTCATGGTTTGTGAGTTCGAACCCTGTGTCAGGCTCTGTGCTGACAGCTCTGAGCCTGCAGCCTGCTCTGGATTCTGTGTCTCCTTCTTTCTCTGCTCCTCCCCCACTTGTACTCTGTCCCTCAAAAATAAATAAATGTAAAAAAAAAATTAAAAAAAAAAAGAGTCAGACTGGTAATAGAGACTTCCAGATAATTCCAGCCTCTGGTTGATGAGCCACAGATACTGACACCAATGACTGGGGAGTTTTATGCCTCTAACTTTAGAGATTATTTGTTATATATCAATAATAACTGGAATAATAATTTAATTTAAAATTTGTTAATCCTTTATTGATTTCATTTTATGTATGAGATAGTTATATATTCTTTTTTTGTTGAAAAAAAATAAGCTCACAGGCCCCAACTGGCATCACTTAGGTTAAAGCCCTTGTCAATAAGCCAAGACTTAATATCTAACCTAACTGCAGTTTTGTCTCCCCAGAAATGTAAACTTTGGCCCTGGAAAATTTACTGATAGACCTCTTCTGTTCCCTTTAGGAATGTGACCTTGCTGGGGCACCTGGGTGGCTCAGCTGGTTAAGCACCTGACTCTTCCTTTCGATTCAGGTCATGATCTCACCATTTGTGAGTTTGAGCTCCACATTGGGCTCTGTGCTGCAGTGCAGGCCTTGCTTGGGATTTTCTGTCTCCCTCCCTCTCTCTCTCTTAAAAATAAACAAACATTGAAGAAAAAAAGGAGTGTGACCTTGCTTAAAACAGTGGATTTTTTGCAAATAATTTCCTTTTATCCATTCCCTCTGTATCTGTAAAAACGCTTCCTGTTCTGTATCCATTTTGAAGCTCCCCTCTACTTGCTAGAGAGGAAACTGCTCAACTCATGAATCAATTAATAAAGCCAAGTAGATCCACTGGGTTGAATTTTTGTTATCTAATATATTCCATGTAATTATATCACTAATCTCGATTATTGAAAACAATTTCTTATAATAAATTTTGATTTTTAATCCCTCCTTTCAACTATAGTACATCCTATAAGATCTATTACTGTATTTTCTGTACCATTCCATTAATCGTTTATTTGTCTATATGTATGCTAGTACCATAATGTAAAATTATGTAACATTTATTATATGTTTTAAGCTAAACATTCACCTTTGTTATTTCCTTATTTATTTTTTGTTATTTTCATCATTTTCATCCAAGTGAACAGGATACCTCATTTTTTTGACCAATAAATTTCGATTTCCAGAATGTCAGAAATATTTCATTTACTTTAATAAAGCATTAGAGCTGTGAGCTTTAAAGATAATTTTTGAATAAGTCATGAATCTAAGAATAACATGATATATTCTGTTAGTCTAGGGCATGCAATATTCCGCCTATTTTATATTGTACAGAATTAGAGAATTGCAAGAATTATATTAGGTGACCTCCCAAGTTCTTTGCAGCTATATAATCCCAAATTGATATAAAGTGAATTTTTCTGCCACAATTCACAGCTACACACTCACATTGTAAAATTGTAAAATGGGAATAAGATCACTCTAAATTTGCAAATGTTTGGAAGATCCTCAGTCCTGGGCCTTGCTTCTAACAGTGCTCGCTCTATTATGCTTTTTTGCACCCTTGTGATTCTCAAAATTTTGTGAAAACAAGACTAAGGGAGACAGTAGGTCATTAAATCAGATAGTGGAGGGTCCCTTTCAATGACATTTATTTGCTTTTAGTTTTCATCTCTACACTGCTGTAAAAAATGCCTACATTTATTCTTTTAACTGGTTGGTGATCTGATTATCACAGTCAGGTATTTGGTTTTGTATTACTTTTAATTTCTGGAATATGTCATTCACAACTTTGCAGTCAAAAGTACCAATTCACATGGGATGTGAAGGAGAAGGATTCTATAATGATGTATGAATTCTTCATTCCTATTGTGCAGTTAATTTATATCATAGAAATCATGGATTTTACACTCAGGGTGAAAGCATAAAGGTCAGCAAGGAATAGTTAATGACCAGGAAAGTTGCAAACTAAGGGAATTTAGGAAGTGTGAAATTGTACATTTTCATCTTTTCATCCTGCCTGAGAAAATTTACATTCTGTTAAGTCTGATATTTAAAAAACATATCAAGTTTTGGCAAAATGCTCAAATTTCCCAATACATGAAGTATGACAAGCTCCCAAGTAGACTTTGGCCTAGCACTTTTTTTTTTAGCATAAAGAAACATATAATTCACAGGAATCAGCCAAGACAGTACAAACATTGGATGATTGAGAGCTTCTGAATATATAAAGTTCAGCATTTCCCCAATTGGGTTTAAACAGGCTTCCCTTAGGAACAGTTTCTGCCATAGAGTATTTATTACCTTGAATAATGTGACAGAAAGAAATGGAACAAAGGAAATTATTTTTACTAAATAAAAGCAGCCATCAGCTCTCAAAAGATAAACTATTCCGATTTTAAGAAGAATACAGTTCACTGGAAAAACCGAGTGTCTTTATGATAATTTGGAGAAGCAGCTTTTATTTGCACCGTGTACAGCATGCGCACACATTCAGTTTTAGAGCTCAGGCATCCACACCTAGATGTCTAAAAATTGTCAAAATCTACAAAATGGTCATACTTTTGTTAGTTCTGTCCGAACAAGCGGGAGGCCAAACTCCCCAAAGGCAGCTTCTTGGCACAAAAAGGAACTACGTATGAGTGGTTCATAGAGAAACCAAGGCAGAGGTGAAAGGTCTGTGGACCCAGGGGGCCTGTAGAAGCTGTCAGGATTCACCATGCTCTCATAACACCGGAAGTCTACATCACCATCATTAAGCTTCCAGGAAAATCATCTGCTGGCTTTCTCCCTGGGAGGGGCTACTTGTTTTACCCTAACCCTTAAATCTGCAAGTGGCTGAAGATCACTATTCTCTGAAGGAAAAGGAACTAACAAAGAAGAGCTATTTTTTTTTAGAAGCTAATGTGAAAATGAGAAACCTTGTTGAAAACTGTTTCCCTGTGTCTAACCCATCTTTTCTCCTAATGGAAATTATGTTCCGTGTTCAAAACCCCAAATAGATTTATTGGATTTGTTTCTCAAGGAAAAGTTGAAAGTTTGTAGGGTAAGATGGAAAGCAAATATAGATGCAAAATAAAATTAAGAAAATGAATACTAATAGATTTAAGTGTCTCTCTCTTATCACTTGTCTAAAATATCAAATACCTTCTTTTTTATGCTGTAAAATCATCCCTAAGATATTAAGTTCACTTCTACTTTAAGACAACTATTTCCTTATTGTTCAAAATAAAATTGGAGGATTTTATTTTATGTATACACACACACACACACACACACACACGTGTGTGTGTGTGTGTGTGTGTGTGTGTATTACATTATCACTTGGCAAAATTCACTTTTATTTTCAAGTTCTTACTTGCACTAGGCGTCAAGAGAAGTGTGACTTTGTGATCGAGAATCTCTGGTTGATTTTGAGGGCATACAACTTTGATTGTAAAATGAGTGTTTAAATAGGCTGACTCCCCACTATGCAGCCATCACTGCTTTTATGGCTTCTGAGTATATTATATTGCTTATAGAAATGAAATGTTCAAAGGCAACAAGAGATAATGTATTAGAAGCCGCGTAAATCAGCATATGCGTATCAATTTCCAATGTGATTTCAGATTATCGCTGTGAAATTCTATGCAATTTCTCATAATAGGTATCTGTGGAAGTCAACATTCATACAATAAATAATTCAGGAATGCTAAAAATTATTATGCACTTAGACAAATAACCAGTAAAATTCCAGACACCAGAGAAAGCAATAGTAATCAGTGTCGCTTATGACATCATCTCCCTCATGGAGATATTCACAGCTTCTCGGTTCATTGAATAAACTCTTTGGGGTTTAGCTTCATTAACATAAGTTGTCATAAGAGCACTTATCTCAACCTAAATTGGAAAAATGGAAATGCTCAAATTAAACTCATATTTAACATATGAAACTTCTAGACAACACTCCCTTGACAGTGAGTATAATTCAAATATATTATATATTTTTATGTTTAGTAAAGCTTTCAGCTATCTGTCCTACACACTTGAAAATGAATCATTTTATCCGTGCCCCTGCAATTTAAATGATGCCATGAAGAGTAAACCTTATGTTTTCTGTCTCTCAGTAAAATGCAATTTCATTTATTGGTCAAGAGGCTCATTAGAATACTCCTTCCAAAAAGCTTCCTTTTATGGTGGAAGAAAAATAAATTACATAATTTAATGTTTATTTGTTTGAATTGAATGTTTATTTTTTATAAGATAAATCATACTGTAACTTGCATTTACCTATTTCGAAAGCACAACTTTATTTCACCGGCGTGTGGCTCCATCTCCACCAGCTCCAGCCCTCATTGACTCCGTTAAGTCTTGGGCAGGAATCACCACTTGTCTAGGGCAGGGCTGCCTCCCAGGGGCAGGTGCCCCGGTACAGTGGGAGTCTTCTTCATATTTGCCTGCTTTCTCTCTTACCTTCCTCCCCTTTTTGATTCAGCCTGCATCATCCTTTCAGGCGGAGTCAAAAGGAAGCACCTTTGATGCCAGGTACAGTGTTAGTCATTAAAGTAACTATTTTCAAAGAGAGACTGCTTATCTCCATGGGGTTATAACAGATACCCTGAGCAACATTTTTTTCTTAGATCCATAAACCTGGATACAGCCCATTGTCTTCAGGTCCCTGCGGCTGTAATAGTTGTGGTTCTGAGACAATGAAAACCCTGAGAAAAACATTTGAGAACTATATACTTGGAACAATCTCTGTATTATTATACGTATGTTATCTCTCTACATAGAATGGCCACGGTTCACACTGACACGTCTAGAGGATACATTTGCTAACAGCACGATGCTGTTATTTCAGTATATAGTCCTCATGATCCCATTTTTGGGAAGAAAAAAATGCTAATTTGTTTGTATCTGCTATACTGAAAAGACTGTATAGTTCGATCTTTATATTTAAGTTTGTTGGAATGATATATTTACAAAAATATGTTAATGTTAAATATTAGTGGGCAAAAAACCTTTAATTTGATTTGGCTTATTAAATATAATAATATTCTTGAGTCATAAGATATTAGGACAACAAAACATCAACCATAAAGCTCAAACCATTAATGAGTGTCTGAATTGGGAGAGAATAATAAGGATGTTCATGAGTGATGATTCTATTCATGCTTTTGTTACTGATGTAAACAATTTGTTTTCATTAAAATGCACCAATTTGATCAAGTTCACTAGCAGCCCCCCCAAAAAATGCTTCTGATCTATGCAGGTGTTTTAGAATTTCACAACCTTGCATTTCACAGAACAAAGCTTATCTAGCCACTGCTTCCAAACCCTGACCTTTGTAATGAACATATGAGTTACACTCTCACAAAGATTTATCTTTTAAAACAGACATGTAGATTGGATCCTGACTAATAAATTTGCTAATTGTTTTACTCTAGTGCAGCTATTAGTCGGGATTAAATATTTAGCAGCTCCATCTTTTTAAGACTCTTTGCTAATGCTTCTAAAGCGACATCAGTGATGTCATGGATTGCTTTTGGTAAGGAAGGAACTCACTGAGTCACTCAGGGTTCTATTATATAACCAGTGGGATGTGGAGATAGTTAGGGAAAAACATTAGCTCTTTCACTGAATGAAGGGTGGGGAGGAGAATGCTTGCTCTGTTAGGGAAAATATTACAGCAAGTTTAAAAGAAGGTCGCTATTGGAGTACGAGTATATTAAGTAAACACATTTCTGTATGTTGTCCTGAAATAAATGATTTTTGCATAATAAAATAAAAACTTCACTAGCAATTTATAAGTAGCAATTGTGATCAAATAAAATTCCAATATAGATTAAACCCTGTGTCTCATTTAGTTAACTGTGATGGCAAGATCATAGAACGTTGCAGATGGCATGCTTTTGTATGAAGCACACTTTTGGAAAAAGCTCCCCTCCTCCTCCAAAAAAAGTGTATAATGTTTATTAACGCTTTTTAAAGAACTGGGTAAAGTGTAAATTTTATATGGACACTGTAATACTATAGAGTCATTTGAAATAGCTGATGTCTGATTCTTGCAAGCTCTTTTCTAACAGAAACAAAGTTTACAGTGCCTTTACCTGTTTTGTTCTGAGGAAAACGTTTAGGTTTTCCTTGCTATTTAAGAGGAGAAGAAAAATATTTCAATTTTCTGCCAAATGACAAAATTGGGAATATGCTACTTGTATTCTCTGAGAAGTGAGAATATTTTCATATGGTCTGTGTTTCCTTCAGAGATGCATCAAGACTTTGACATTACACACAATTTAAAAGTGTCTCTTGGGGCGCCTGGGTGGCGCAGTCGGTTAAGCGTCCGACTTCAGCCAGGTCACGATCTCGCGGTCCGTGAGTTCGAGCCCCGCGTCGGGCTCTGGGCTGATGGCTCAGAGCCTGGAGCCTGTTTCCGGTTCTGTGTCTCCCTCTCTCTCTCTGCCCCTCCCCCGTTCATGCTCTGTCTCTCTCTGTCCCAAAAATAAATAAACGTTGAAAAAAAAAATTTAAAAAAAAAAAATAAAAGTGTCTCTTAATGGACTACAGTGAGAGTTTTAATTCCTATTCATTGCTTATGGAGTACTATAATGACGTAAGGTTAACAATCAGTCTGTGTGGGTGATTTCACCAATGTGCATTTTCCCAGGGAAAGATTTGGGCAAACTGGCTGATTCATTTCAGTTATTTGGTTTGTATTGTGTTGTCTTGCATCTTGCATCTTTAAATGGATGATTGATAAAGAGCAAGCTGAGTCACAACTACAACAGATGGAAGCTTTATGAATTCACATCATACTTGTGAGTGGGAGATCGTAAAGACCTCTCACCCCTCTTGCAGACCCATGAGAATAAAGTAATTGTTCCTGGAATTTGGGAGGCTATTGATTGAAAGCTCTGTGATATCTCCCCAGGTGCACAGAGACTGAAAAGGCACACAGAGAGTAAGCTTGTGCCTTATCACTTTGCTTTGCAAAGTGACTCAGAATTGGGAAGAGGAGCATTGTTTTCCCCATTTAGACTGATAGAGATTTTCAATCTTTTACTACTTTTATTTTTAGGTTTTTACCAAATGAGGATTTTAGAGGGTGCTGATGTCTATAAAAATAAAATGGGGTTGTTTTCTTATGGGAATTACACCTTAAAACAACTTGCTAATTCAAGTACATATAATGTGGTGACTCCTCTGATGAAAAAAAAAATCTTCCTTAGTCCCAGACAGAAGGGTTGACTCATTATTTGATGCAGTCCTCTGATGCTGCAAAAATGCTGTCTCAGATCATTTAGAATGGAAAATCCGTGAACAGCTATGGTCTTAAATATGGAAACTCCAGTCTGATGAGGTGTTATAAAACTAGGTTGTGTTTTTTAAAGTGAATTTTAATAAACTGGCTAAATAATTTCCTTTGATTAACGTCAGGTGAAAAAGTTCAAATAAACGTTCTTTGACGTGGCTCTTAAAGCAGGCAATACAGCAAAGTGATAAAAAAGCAGCACCAGTGAGAAAGAGTAAAAGGGGATTCTCATTTACACCGCTGATCCTTGAACAACATGGGCTTGAACTGCACCCATCCACTTACAGAATTTTTCTATAGTACAGTACCATGAATGCATTTGTCCTGGTAGCATTTTCTTTTTTATAGCTTACTGTTATTATAAGAACGCAGTATATAATACACGAGCATACAAAATAATGTGTTAATCTACTGTTTATGTTATTACTAAGGCGTTCAGTCAACAGTAGGCTATTAGCAATTCAGTGTTGGGGGAATCAAAAGTTATACATGGATTTTTGACTGAATGGGGGTTGACATCTCTAATCTCCATATTTTCAAGGGTCAGCTGTATAAAAGAATAGAATTTTCTAAGTACCCAATTAGACATACAATTAAACTATTTTAGATTTGTTCTCACTTAATACTTGAAAATCTCTGACAAAGGCAGAAATGTAGATAAATCCCACTCTGACACGCAACACTGTTGATAAAACTTTGCTGATAAAGTATGGGCATTTTCTATGGAACACAAATCCTTAAAAAAGTGAATACTTAGTATCTACAATTTGGGTTCTCTGCATCTGATAAGAAACTGAAGCGCTTGGCAATTGAACACTATTTGTGGTGAAATTTGGAATGTTTGATGCCTCAAATGTAAACCTGTTGGAGACAATGTAATAGGCTCAGATAGTGAAGGAAATCAGCAAGCCTGGGTGGCTCATTTGGTTGAGCCTCGGACTCTTGGTTTCAGCTTAGGTCATGATCTCCAAGTTTGTGGGGTCCAGCCCCATGTCAGGCTCTGCTCTGACAGTGTGGAGACTCCTTGGAGTTCTTTCTCTCCCTCTCTCTCTGCCCCACCTTCCCTCTCTCTCTTCTCTCTCTCTCTCAAAATAAATAAACTTAAAAAAAATGAAAGTGAAAGAAGTGTTCAAAAATGGATTTAAGTGCTCTAACCAAGCATCAGTAGAATGCCTTCAGCTTCTTTATGGAAAGAATGACTGATTTTGACATGTAGGATGCACGCATGTTTACTTTTAATCTGTGAATTCCCAAAGCAACAGAAGCAGGAAAAAAAATCCCAGGAAGGCATATCCTCTGGATCTCCCTCCTTGACACATAATTTGTAGGTCTTGATATGGTTGCATCGATGAAACGTTGGGCATGTAATAAGTGAAAATGAAGGCCATCCTACTGACTGACTTTCAAACAAGCTTAGATTGGCTGTATGTTCACAAATCAATGATTTTCTCATTGAAAGATAACACATTTTGGTAATGCTGGAGAAGTTAGATGCTAGACAGGTCACTGTAGGTGGTTAAGGAAAGCTATAGCAGTTATCAGAACAGCAATTATTCCTAGGCGAGCTTGGTTTGATAGAAGGTGTAACAGTCTTGCTGGGCTCTAATTTCTTTTCTATTTAATTATGCCTATCAGTGATTAGAAGAAAGTGTTGGTGAAAAGCAAGGGTTGGAGAAAAAGTTCTGAGGCTGTCATTCTATGGCAATAAAACATCCAAGTCAAAAATCTTGTCCACAGGGTGCCAAATAAGCTGTTTCAAGGTTATGCAAAGCCAAAAATTGATTGTTCATGAATGCTTAATGTGAAGCTGTGCACATCCACAAGGCAATCTGAGAAATAATCATTTAATAAAAAATTAGGTAGCTTAAGAAAAATCTGTGAAATACAATCAGTAAATTAGTAACTAAATACTTTTGGGAGATTATTTCCTTTACTGTGTGGGTCTGTAGACACAGCCCAGATATAACTCAAATCTTCTCATTTGTATCTAGTTAAGAAAAATCACATAACAAATTTCCAATTAATCATGACTAGAAAGCAGGATAGAGGTTTGCTCAATCCCTGGACAACCATAGCCTGCTTCAGGACAGTTATGAAGATGTTTCTTTTCTTCTTCTTCTTCTTTTTTTATGTTTATTTATTTTTGAGAGTGAGAGAGCTCATGTGCCCACATGAATGGGGGAGGGGCAGAGGGGGATGGACAGAAGATCTGAAGCAGGCTCTGGGCTGACTTCAGCTAGCCCGATATAGGGTTCAAACTCATGAACCATGAGATCATGATCTGAGCCAAAGGTGGATGGTCAACTGACTGAGCAACTTGGGTACCCCTCTTCTTCCCTTTTAATACTAACATTAAATATTAATGTACTAATTTTATACATAAAAATATCCAGCTTCCTGATCATTCTTTTATATATCCTCTTTTCTCACTTGCTTTAATCCCACTGCAACCCATTGTGAGTCACACAGCATCATCTCTCAACTTCTCTCTGTTATCAGCCACACCGCTTGACCCCATCCTTCCTTTCCAACACAGACATTGTAGTACTGTCCATCACACCAACTACTCCTTGCCTATAAGATTCTAAATGTGATTGCCCCATTGTCCTTCCATCCAGCCAGGACTGCAGAACCCAGATAACTGATATGTCCAATCATTTCTTCTCTGTATTCAGAAGAATATTTACTGATAAGGAAAATGTTGTAATCAAATGGAAAGTTGCTGTTATAATTTTGTGTTCTCCAATTTTATTCAGCCTCACAACTGTACCCAGAAATTTACCTTCCATTACTTAGTAGATTTTTCAAGATTCTCTTTCAATACTCAATTTTTTTATACTTCTCATCTCCCTAACTTCCTCATTATTCTTTTCAGATGTCTTTTAAAAAAAATGTTTTTTTTATTTTTGAAAGAGAGAGAGAGAGAGAGAGAGAGTGTGAGCTGGGCAGGGGCAGAGAGAGAGAGAGAGGGAGAGAGAGAGAGAGAGACAGAATCCGAAGCAGGCTCCAGGCTCTGAGCTGTCAGCACAGAACCCGACACAGGGCTGGAACTCACAGACCGCGAGCTGAAGTTGGATGCTTCACATGACCTGAGCTGAAGTTGGATGCTTAACAGACTGAGCCAGGCGCCCCTCTTTTCAGATGTCTTTACCTCTTATGTCATAGCAAAAGGGAAATCTCCTTCAACTTTCTGTGGCATCTTAGAGCAACATCAACATCCACACTTTCTGTCCTCATAGGAGGGGTCTCATCTTCCATTAGCACTGAAATACCTTGAAATAAACAATGCACAATACCACCACTGCCAACAATGATAGTTTTTAAAATCCTCAACAAGTCTACATTGTCCAACAGCTACTGATTTCTTTTTCCCCTTTACAGAAAAACATTTGAAAAAGATATGTACACTCTTTTTTTCCATTTCCTTGCCATTTCCTCACTCCTCACCCTGCTGTGAAGTGGCTTCCACTGCTCATATTTCACTGAAACTGCTTTTTCCAATGTCATCAGAGAACTACTAATTGATAAATGTAAATGGCAGCTTCTAATTTTCTTCCTTGAGCTCTGTGCATCATTTGACTCTGTGAAACCTTCTCCAATTCATATAATATTCTCAGGTTTTGATCCAGCACTGCCACATTCGATTCTCTTCCTCTTATGTCTCTGTTTCCTTCTGAATAATATTTTCCTTTTAGATTCTCCTTTCTTAAATATTAGTTTCTACATAATTCTGCCTTAGGTCCTCTTCTTATCTTCTTATAACTCCGAGTAATGTCATCTACTGCTAGGACGTCAGTCATTATCTTTTTGTAATGATCTATATCGGTCAGGAGTGCATTTCCTTACAAACACCTTGGCTACGGTGGCTTAAGTAAAAGGAGTATATTATTGTTGATATTAATATTATTATGTGATATAAAACCTGGGAGAGATACAGGGCAAGGCTGACACCTCTTCACAATGTTTCTTTTTCATTCTGCTCTGTCATCCTTAGCTTCTGGGATTTTGTCCTTAGGTACACATTTCAGTGTTCAAGCTTTGGACATTATAAAGGAGGAAAGGGGAGAAGAGGCACATCAGAATTTTGCTTATGCCTGCCTTGCTGGCCATAACTGTGGAAATTGCTCATTCGTATCTCTGTTGGAGGACAAGAAATCAAGTTTTAATATGAACAGCTTCTCCAGGAGAGACAGATCATTGGGAAATAGAGTTCAATATACTGCTATTTGGTTCAACTATTCTATAATGTGTGTTACTCTCCTAGATCTATCTCTTAATCACTCGCTTGACCTCCAGATTTCATATATGTATGAAATTTCACACACACACATGCACACATATGTCTCCAGACTGTACATACACTCACGCACACATGCATACAAACATACCTACCCTCACAATCACACATCATCTGTCACCTGTATATCTTCATTTGGCTGTCCCTTATACACCTCAAATGCAACATGTATCATAGGAACTAATGAACTTCTATCTTTCAATCCTAAATGTCGCTTGTGTTACTTTTCTTAATGAATAACACCACCCATAACCCATACTTGGCATGATAATTGACACTTCTCTGTCCTCTACAACATATTAAGTCCTGTCAATCCTGCCCTTAACAAATCTTTCTAATACTCTCTGTTCCTACTGTTTTATTTTAGCCTGAATGATGTTTATTTGCCACAAAAGCCCTTTCTGTTTCCAATCTTTTTTTCTTTTTCAAAGTATTATCTGCATCACAATTACAGTGATCTCTCTTTTTTTAAGTTTATTTTGAGAGAGACAGAGTGAGTGGGGGGAGGGGCAGAGAGATAGGGAGAGGGAGAGTGAGAGCGAGAGGGAGGGAAAGAGAGAGAGAATGAGAGAGAGAGAGAGAGAGAGAGAGAGAGAGAGAATATTTTAAGCAGGCTCCATGCTTCCAGCACAGAGCCCAACGTGGGGCTTGAACTCAAGAAACTGTGAAATTCTGACCTGAGCCAAAACCAAGAGTCGAACGTTCAACCAACTGAGCTACCCAGGCACCCCTAGTGATCTTTCTATGATAAAAATCTGATTATGCGTGTGTGTTTATGTATCTTCCTGTCTTTCTCTGTTTACCAGAAATAAGATCCATTTTCTCTGTCCCTGGGAGGGTATTTCCTCTGTAGATAAAATTCTATGAAACTGGGTCTAAAGTCTACACTTGCAACATGTGGGGTCAATGTCCAGGGAGTGAAAAATTGGATAAACAGTCCCCCTCCTTTTTTTTTTTTCTGCTTCAGGCCTTAGCTGCTTTCTCTAGGGAGCCTATAGTTTTGGAGTTATTATGTACTGTACTATACTATTACATAAAATAATCAGAAGTCATTTTAATCTTTTGTTAGCTCTTTTTTTTTTTTTGGTACTCGGATAAAATGCAAAGAAATGAGTAATTATTACTCCAAACTCCCCCAATTTTCTAACCTGAAGTCATTTCCTATGGATCTTTACATTTTAGAATGCGGTGGAGGTGATACCAACTTCTCTCAGAATTTCTCAGCAACTAATTCTTTCTTCTGTGTTCCCTACCTCGGTTAGTATTGCCAGATTTAGCAAGCAAAAACATTTCATCTGGTGATGCAAATCACCAGATTAAATCACCCAACATCTAACCGGATTCCAAATGTACAAACTGGGCATGACCATTAGTGTCATCTTAGGCTTTGCTTTCCCTCTTTTATTTCATTTATTTTTACTACTTGTACCATCAAAACACCTGTCAGTGCCTTCAATTCTCAGGTCCCCACTGCGGGTATCCTCTCTCATCTGGCATACTGCTCCAGGCTCTCAACTGCTCTCTCTGTGTCAGAACTTACCTCACTGCATTCCATTCACCATCGTGCAGTCAGAATACTCTCTTTAGGAGCGCCTGGGTGGCGCAGTCGGTTAAGCGTCCGACTTCAGCCAGGTCACGATCTCGCGGTCTGTGAGTTCGAGCCCCGCGTCGGGCTCTGGGCTGATGGCTCAGAGCCTGGAGCCTGTTTCCGATTCTGTGTCTCCCTCTCTCTCTGCCCCTCCCCCGTTCATGCTCTGTCTCTGTCTGTCCCAAAAATAAATAAAAACGTGGAAAAGAATACTCTCTTTAAACTGCAAATCTAATCGCACAACTCCATTCATCCTTCTGGGTAAAGTCCAGACACCTTACATTAGCACCCAAATTCCTCTATGGTGTGGCCTAGGTCCATTTTTCTAGAATTTTCTATCAGCATTCTAGATCCCAAACAGAGGGATTGAAATATATCTGTCGGGGTTGGGGGAAGCACATAAATATTTCAGATCAAGGAAACAACATGGAAGATAGAGAACTTGGCACACTAGAAATTATAACACACAGTAAATATGGATGAAAAAGGAGAAGGGTAATGCATGTGAGTAATGGAGGAACATGGTCATTGACAGCCAGGCTTTATAGCCAAGAACTCTTCTGATTTCCTCTGGAAAACTTGCCACCCTCCTAGAAGAATGACCTCCTTATGCTTTCCAACAGAGCTTTGCATTTTTCCACTACAGCACACACCAAATTCTATCATAAATTGCAGTTAATGTCTCTGGCCACCTTTCTCCTCCCCCTATCTTGTATGCTTCATGAAGGCAGGGCCATTTCTGTCTTGTTTATTTATTCTCAGTACCTTGAACATTGCCTTTATTCTATAAAGTACTCAGGAAATATTTGTTAAAAGGATGAATGAGTGCAATTACCCATCAGGAAAGATCTGATTATGCTATTCCTCTGCTTAAAACATATTTAGCCTGGGATTTTTAGAAGCAGAGCCCAAGGCTAAAATAATCTGCTTTAATAATTAGGGAATGCAACTATAGGCAAGCTCAAGTGAGGAAGAAGAGTAAGTGGGGGAAGAAAGGAGACTGAATGTAAAGGGTTGCTAAAAAAACGAAATTCAACCAGTAAATTTGAAGATCTGATTGGCTTTATTAAATGATTCATGAATTGAGCAACATCCCATTTAGCAAGTAGAGGGGAGCTCCGCTGAGCTAAACAAAGGATGGGTTTTTAAAGACAGAGAGAGGAAATTTAAAAAAAAAAAGGAAGAAAGGAATTTATTAGAAAGGAATGCATTGTTAGGGCAAGGTTCTCCTCCTAAGGAGAGTAGAAGGAGTCTATCAGTAAATTTCCTAGTATTGACCAGGAAATTCCATATTGACTGGTTAAACATTACATTCATGCGGGGTTGAAACTACAGTTTGGCTAGGTATTAAGTGCTGGTTTGGTGACTTATTCCACATGATGCTATTTTGGACCTATGGTTTTCTTTTTTTAATGTTAATTTTTTAAAGTTTATTTATTTTGAGAAAGAGAGAGAGAGCATGTGCACAAGCGGGTCAGCATCAGAGAGAAGGAAAGATAGAATCTCAAGCAGTCTCTGCACCATCAGCAAAGAGCCCGATACCGGGCTCAACAGGGCTCGAACTCACGAACTGTGAGATCATGACTTGAGTCGAGATCAAGTCCTACACTTAACTGACTGAGCCACTCAGGCATCCCCTTATGGTTTTCTTTCAACAGAGTGAAAACTAGCTACCATTTAGTATTAAGAGCAACTGTCTGTTTAACTTCATGTCTGTTTAACTTCATTTTCCAGGGGAAAAAAGGGAGGAGAATTTGTCCTCTATCTTCTGTATTTTATTGGCCAAAGTTTTTCCCAGAACTTCTCTTAGTTACAGCATAAAGGGCCCTGCACTTTATAAGATCCACACCATTTGCATCCTTCCCTGGCTGCTCTTTCACCTAGAAGTGGAGAAGTCCATGGAACTGGGGACATTTGACAACCCATAATGCTTGCTCATGCAGAAAACATGCCTACCTTTTTAGATCACATTTGAGGTACTCGGATCCCTGGAATTCTCTGCCCCAATAGCTCCAAGAATTCTTCTAAGGCTTGCACAGACCTCTTCCCCTAGTCTGTCCCTCTGGGACAGACCTCAAGATAGTGCCTTCACCTCTAAGTCTGAGAATTGGCCAAAAAGCACCAGTTGGTGGGGTGTGTGGACCAACCTTGAATGTGTGATTTTGGTGGTCATATGTAAGATACATGTGAAGCCATTCGTGGTGTAAGACCAAGCCAATTGTAGAGAAAGAATGGGAGGGGCTCATGACTATTGACAAAGTCTCCCTGGTTTTATGTTATGGTGGTTCAAAATTCAAAAAATACACAAATTTTTTGGTACTTCTCAATTCAAAAGGAAAAACCTAATTCCCCTTTCCTTCAATGTGGCTTAGATTTTGTGACTCACTTCTAATCAATAGAATGTGGTAGAAATGATGGTGTGTGTGGCTTCTAAGATCGATACGTAAAATGCATTTGTAGCTTCCTCCTTTCTTCTTTCCTTGGATCATTTGTTCTGGGAGAGGCTACTACAATGCTGTAAGAACACTCAAATAGCCCTAAGGAGACGTTTTTATGGCAAGGAATTGAGTCCTCTTACCTAAAACCAACAAGGAATTGAGACCTTCTGCTAGTAGCCATGAGTGTACCATCTTACCAGTGTATCCTCCAGTCCCAGTCAAGCCTTCAGGTGACTGCACCTGTGGCCAACACCTTGACTACAGCTTCATGAGAGATCCTGAGCCAGAACCACTCAGCTAGCTTGCCTCTGAATATCTCATTCGTTGTATGAGATAATAAATGCTTGTTCTTTTAAGTTACTAAATTTGGGGGAATTTGTTATCAAAGTAATAGACAATGATACGTAAACTACAAAGATTCCAAAATTTTTAAATATTTTTAAAAATATATGTATTTTTAAGGGACACCTGGGTGACTCAGTCGTTTAAGCATCCTAGTTCTGCTCAGGTCATGATCCACGGTCCATGGTTTTAAGCCCCACATTGGGCTCTGTGCTGACAGCTCAGAGCCTGGAACCTGCTTTGGATTCTGTGTCTCCCTTTCTCTCTGCTGTTCCCCTGCTTGTGCTCTGTCTCTCAAAAATAAACATTTAAACGTTAAAACATTAAAAAAATTATTTTTTATTTAAAAATTGTTTAATGTTTATTTTTGAGAGAAAGAGAGACATAGAGAGAGTGCAAGCATGAACCAGTGGGAGCGGGCCAGAGAGAGGGGGAGAGAAAGAATCTCAAACAGGCTTCATGCTGTCAGTGCAGAACCTGACACAGGGCTTGATGTCACGAACCATGAGATCATGACCTGACCCAAAATCAAGACTTGGATGCTCAACCGAGTCACCCAGGTGCCCCAGAGATTCTTAAAATTTTAATTTCAAACTGGCCTTTTAGATTGTTATCAAGGTGGAATGATGGAACATAACTTTGTTTAACAGCTTGGTAGGTTGATTTTCAGTTCTGCATATTTAGTGTATTTGGATATATGAAATGACACATCCATTTGTACCCTTGTCCTTTAAGGATGGGCCTAAGCTTCCCCACATTTCTGGGCTGCACATGCAGAGGCACCAAGCAGATTCTGTTAATTGAACTCCTGTTTCACTTGTCTCTGGTATAGGAGGCTAGAAGCATCCAGTGAAGGCTTGAAACTGGGAATGTTTGTGTGTCTTGCGCGAAATTGTTCTGAACCCATGTAGATGTGGTGTCTGGAGTAGCAGCTCAGTTAGAGGACAAAATGGCTAGGGGGCCCCAGACACATATCTGTCCAAATGGACCTACAGGTGTGCATAAGAAATGTCTAATGCAAAGCTCTCCATATCAAATTCTGACTCCTTAAGATGTGGGTCCCTCTTAACTGTGTAACCTCATCTAATGGCACTACTACAACATACTCTAGGTTCCAGCAAATCTGAACCACTTGTGATCCCTGTGGTCCCTCAAATAGTCACGCTTTTTACTCTTTCTCTGCTTTAGTGTCTGCCCTTCCATATTTCAGGAATATTCTTCACTTTCTTCCTTACAGCTCACTCCTATCAATAAAGATAGAAGGCTTCTGGGATCAATGCAAAACTCTTTCTGAAGCTCCCATTCTTTCCACAGCACACTGTACTTACTGTTATTATCACATTACGATGTGACTACATGGCTGCTTATCTGTACTTACAGATACATACCAGCATCAAACCATATTTAGAATATAAAATCATAGAGGGTCTATGAAATGATTCTGTAGAAGAAGCTGGATTATTAGAACTCTGGAAACAATAACTGCATTTTGTTAAAAAAAGAGAATACTTTGTAAAAAGTAACATACAACAAAACCAGTAATGGCCCAATGTCTTATTAGTGTACAGTTGTGTTTTAAAAAGAACATCTTTCAAAGGTACTAGCAATACTATAAACTGTAATTCAGCAATTACCATCTTAACTACAATACATGGCGTAAATCAATTGTGGCATAAATCTTGTCTAAATGACCAGAGCATGAGCTAAAGCTCCCTTTGTAGTACATATTTCTCTTTAGTTGGTTTCACTTCCCATGGCTTGTGAACAGAGGCTTTTAATGACAGGAAAACCAAGGATCATTTTATTTCAGTCTTCCAAAAATGATAGCCCTAAGAAAACCTACAGTCTAGGAGTAAATACCTAGTGGCTTACAAATATATTTGCAATGGAAAGCAGGAGACCACTGGGGTCATAAGTAGAAGAGAATTAGCTTTTTATCCTTGGTACAGAATTTTTTAAATGTCTCAACGTCATAAAGCAGTGAATCCTAAGCTTGGCTTTGTGATTCTTGAGATGCCTTAAAAAATTGCAAATATCCAAAACAAATACGTTTAATTCTCTAAGAATCTATCATAGGCTTTACAAATGATTATTATTGGAGAAGGAGATAATCTGATAGAATTCAATTCCAAAAATCCTTTGGAAACCTTGGTAAAAACACATGATTGTTGCCCTCCTGTCCACTGCCCGCCCCCCCAACCAAAGTGAAATTTTAAAATATGTGATATTCAGCTCTCTCTCTCTTTGCCTAACCAAACAATTGTACATCTCACCTTTATGAAGGTATTCCAAATAAACTTCCTCAACTCTAAATTTAGTGATACTGTGAATCCTATGATTCTGTGATTCTATTCCTTTTTCTCTAGTGGCATTTCCAAAGGACACATCACTTGATGTCCTCCCTGTGGAAGAAAAAGGAGGTGACACCAAAGGTTCATTTCAGTTGAGTTCCTTCTGTGATGGGCTCTGAGTTGGACACTAGGATATATCTTTTTGGTAGCTCTAAAAGTGTTGAAAATAAGATTTATGTACAGGTGTATGAATTATCAACACTGCATATCCAGTCTCCCATTTAATGCAATTCCCCTGCAGTTTCCTTTCACCTGGATATGAGCAAGTGAGATTTGATTAGGTCCCTTCTATTGTCTATGGCTGCATAGACATTTTTGTAGCTACCATTTCCTTTTCCTTCTTATATTTTCTAGTCTTCATGTGACATCTTCATTTTATTGTTTTGCTCTTCTCTTTATGAAACACAAATGAAATTATTAAACTATTCAAATTTACTCCGTTTATTTTGCTTCTGTGTACCTACTTTGGTTCATATTTATCTGAAAAGTATTAGTCTCCCATTTCAAAGGAAATTCAATGGAAAATAGCTTTCACTAATTTGAATAACAAATGGGACAATGAAGAATTCCAGGTATAATAACATCTATGGATATTCAGTTGTAGTGAAAATATTAAAGTAATGTATACAAATTCAAATTGAGGCCAAATTTAAGCTAACATTCTCAGCAAACCACCGAGAGGCAGATGGAGCAGTGGAATCCAGTGATATGACTAATTTAGTTTCTGTAGCTTCCATGGGCTCATTTATTATATGAATGTTTTAAAATCTGTCTTGATTATCCAAAGTCAAGAATCCTAAAATGATGCTTTAATAAATCTTGAATCCTAGAAAGGGGAGGGAGGAAATCTTCAAAGGCCAGCACAAACAGGCTTTTATGCTGTTTTCCTTTGTAGTGGTGTGAATCACAGTCTTTTATTCGCTCAGCATTCTACCAGTAAATAATCAATGTAAGTCACTCTCCCTGGGATATAACTAAAAGCCTGCTACCAAAAGACAAGGCTGCTTTATGTACAAATATGGAAGTGTATGTTCTCTAAGGAATAATGACCCTCTTTCTTCCTTCTCTTTACTACAATAAGAGGGTCCTAACCTGATTTTAATTGCAGTAGTATACTTGCTGTGAGAAATGACATTTTAATGCATAGGATACTGAAGGGTTTTCCTATGTTGGCTTGAAACAAGTCCAATTAATTTGTTATCATTTCAATTATCTTGCCCCAAATGCATGCATTTAACTGAAGTATCAGAGTGGTGTGGAGCAGGAAAATTGTAGTTTCTTGAAATCTCTATGGTATTCAAATGGCTGGTTGTGGTTTCATTAGGAAAATGTTTAAAAACCTGACAGGCAATTTTCCAGATCACATTCTGATAAATATGTTGAGGTGAGCTGACTTCCCTCCTTTTCCCTGCCACTTCACTGCACTAGTGAGGGTAATTTTATATGATGCTGCACAGTTCTCTTGTAAGATGAGAGGGTAGAAAATCGCTGGGGGGCTGGGACAGCCAAAGCTCTCAAGACCTCTCCAACGTGTTCAATAAAAACACAGATCAGTGAACCAAGAGGTCATAGACAGGAGTTTCCAACACAGACAAACTGCCATTGTGGGTTTCATGGTAGCATCTTAAGAGGACAGCACTATTGTAGGGAGTAATTTAAACATGTGCATGACTATGTGCCTCAGAACATATGTAATTTGCCAAAAAAGATGTTGAAAATTTGTTTGAAGAATACTTTTGGACTGTTCAGGTGGGTTTTGTTTGAATTTCCTTCTAGTTGGGGAGTATTAGTCTTATTAATTAATTTGATTAATTTACTAATTTCCTGTGAAATAACTCCAAGGGAAAAATGTAAAAACTAAACAGTTGCTAGGGTACCTGGGATCCTTTGCCAAATATACATGTTCAGGACCTGTCTTCCCCTGCTCTTCCCAATTTTTAATCCCTATACGTAAGCTATAGACAGCAGAGGTGTTTCTGCTCGTATTTAACGTGTACTTCTATTCTTTTATTAATTCCCGGTCCAGCGGAATTTCTTCCCCACATGATCTATTAATTTTCTTATTTCACTACTACCTTAGAATTCTAAGACATTTATATTAGCAAGGATATTATAGGTCATTTAGTCCAGCTCTCTAGAGACACTGAAACCCTATAAGGAAGGATATGTCAAGATCACATTTCTGTTAGTGGGCAATCCGAGACTAAAACCTAGGTTTTCTTACTTCCAATAGTAGAAGGAGCACACGTTGATAAATTTGGATATCTGAGCTGAGAAGCCAGGTCTGTCTCTTTATCTCTTTTAAATCTCAATTCTGCATTTATGAAATGGGAGCAGTAGCAGCTGTTTTGCACACTCACAAAAATATGCAGAGGATGCCAAGAGATGATACATAGGACAGTATTGAGTAAGGATAAATGGCAGTCAGGTATTTGCCACATTCAAAAAGGAAAGGAAAGGAGATGGATGCTGCCAAGAGTCCTGCTGGCTTTCCTGTGGGCTGCATCATTGAGCTGAATCACCTTAGGGAATTTTCTACGGTAGAAAATCTGGTGACCCGAATCAGAGACCGGATTTTGCAAGTAAAATGAATGAGAGTCTATCTGTGTCTCAAGGGTAAACTCACATTAATTAAGCTCATGGTAGCAAAGTTGAAAATTTGTCAATTTAGAAAGGGAACTCTTGCTGGCATCTAATGGGGAACCCCTACATCAGTAAAAACTGGCATTTCTCCACTGGAAGCCAAACCATGCAGGAAATGAAATTATAATCTGATGGTTTGCAAGAAGTCACAGAGTCAGGGTAAAGGGAATCAGTTAAATGATTCAAATGTTCAGTGGATAGCCCTTTGGCACCACTTCTACAAAATAAATAAGAACCAACATTTATTAAACACTTGCAATGTGCCAAGCATTGTGCTAAGTACTTTGCAAGAATTATCTCATAGAATATTTACAACCATCCTAGACAGAGAGCATCCTTTTTCTACCAGTTATTCAGAAAAGGAGGTAAAGCCCAAAAAAGTTGGCTGGCTGTTACCTCTTCAATAAGATCTTGCATGCCTCTCATGATGCTCACTCTCAACCACTCTGCACTTCAATCAGCTCTGAAAACCTCAGGCCCATTCTCACTGCCAAGCCTTTGTACTGCTGTTCTCTCTGCGAGCCATGCCCTTCTCCTAGACATCCTCATGGCCATGTCCTGCTCTTTTTTTTTTTCAGTTTTGACTCCAAAATCATTGTCTCATTGAAGTTTTTCCTTCCTTATATGTAAAATGTCCAATCAGTCCCACCCAACATTTCATGTACCCTAAACGTATTTTACTTTTTTGTTTTCTCAAGGTAACTATTAGTAGAAAACATAGTGCATAGAGACACTATGTGTCATTTTATTGTCTGTCTCTTATACTTGAATGTAAGCTCCATGAGGATTGTTAGTTTTTCCATAGTTCTCTGTTGCCAATAGACTCCTACTTGATTCTCTGAATGTTTAATAAACATTAACTAAATGATTGGTTGAAGCCACTGCCCAAGGTGATGGCTCAAATGGAGAATCCACCCAGGCCATTAAACACTTTTCTTTAAGCAGTAGAAAAGACCAGCATTAGTGACTTTGCTTCTATGACCCTCCTTAGGCTATGATGCTTCCCTTACTGACTAATTTGCCACCTAATTAATGAATTTTTTCCTTAACACCTTCAGTCTGCTCTTTTAATTTGGGAATCAGACTTTCAGGGTACTGCTTTGCAGGAAACTATCATAAGAAGATAATTTAATGAAGGCAAAGGACACAAAGTAAAATCATTTAAAAGGGGAAGCAAATTTTCATAGGAAATTGTGAAAAAAAAATAGATTGTTACATCTTGAAATTTTTAATAAATTTATTTCATCTTATATTTAACCAATGTCTCTTATAATTGTCATTATGTGCTATTTTTAAAGAATAAATAACAAATGAATCAAATTATATTTTCTATAAAATACATGGTGATATTATGATATCATGGAATCCTTTGCTTTCTTTGGACTTTCTCAGTGTGACTATAAGTAGGCTCATTTTTATGAAAGTATTTGCCAGTTTAATTGATTTTCCCAAGTTCTTGTTTTAATCCTCTAACATCTTAATACTTCCCCTTAGGAATGCACTGAATCATCATCCCATTGTGGTTTTTTTTTTCCTTTTTGTCTTTAACTCACTAACTGCTGAATCCTCATCTCTGATATCATGTTCAAAGATTTTGTGAAATCCTTCACTTTATTTTCATTGTATTATTGCATATTGACAGATGCCAGTCAGAATCAAACAGAGATAAGTAATGAAGGTATATGTGGGACAAGCAAAGATAAAGATAATAAGAGTTAAGGACAAAAGGATGTGTTAAGCACATTAGAAAATCATTTAATTTTCCTATGCAATTTCAAAGCTGTGAGTAATCAGTTGATTAAATATTCTAAAAACTACCATTCCCTTTGTGATTCCTTGTGAAGTTTTTAAAGGGCAAATCATTTTAAAGGGCATCTGAGCTGCTATTATGTGCCAGGCACTATGCTAGGAGTTACATATGCATGTTACTGCCCACAACAGTTTACTAATAGGGGAACCAAATCTCAATACTCTGCTACTAAATGATAGACCTTGTCTTTCCAACTCTCCACAAGCCACTGGTTCTTTCAACACAAAGTTAAGCTTTTGAATAGATGAAGCTACTAATGTGGTTTTATTCAAAGAGCTCTATGTAGAAGGCTGCTCCATCAAATAATTTCTTCCAACAGCTTGCCAAAAATTCTCTTATTGGAGATTCAACACTCAGAATTTACGAGTAGAATTTTAGTTGGCCTGTGGTTTTATGCCAAAGACTAGTTTTTAACAGTTGATTAAAAATGAAAATAGGGGGGCACTGGGTGGCTCAGTCGGTCTCCGGTCATGATATTGCAGGTTTGTGAGTTCCAGCCCCCACATCAGGCTCTCTGGTGTCACTGCAGAGCCTGCTTAGGATCCTCTTTCTCTCTCTGCCCCTCCCCTGCTGTGTGTGTGTGTGTGTGTGTGTGTGTGTCTGTGTGTGTGTGTGTGTCTCAAAAATAAACATTAAAAAAATGAAAATAGCAATGAGCATGGCTCCTGGACACCTTCTTTCATGTTCAAGGGTTTTAACTTCTCTGAGTCTGTTTTTGTCTCTATCAACTGAGGATAAGAACTTCACACTGAGATTGAATGAAGCTGAGAGAAACAATGGATATAAAGTTGAAATGGCAAATACGTATGTCATTATACAATAATTAACTCCAGATAAAACATCTTAACCTCCAAATGAATTCCTACTTGAAAATAAAGCTCCCTAACATCTCATAGTAAAGACTGCTCACTCATTGTTTGGCAATTTGAAGAATATTATTAAAAGAATGTAAATAATAGCTTGAATTATTCAGGATATTTTCACCTGCAAGCAACAGGTAATTGCAAATTTAAAGTGCTTAAAAATGAGGGCATTTGTTATCTTATATAGAAAGAAGAAAGAAGATGGGGGGAGTATGCAAGGACACTATTTCCGCCTCACGTTGATCTCAGGCTCTGATCTTTTCTCTCAGGCTTCACGCTGTGGTCTGGGAACAAGATGGCCACAGTAGATCTGGGAGTCACACGTGGCCACAAACATTAAGCTTCCTGCTCCAGGGCCTCGGAAGCCCTACTATTCCTTTTGCCAAGGATATCCTTTTTCTGTGGCTAATTTCTCCACTGTATTCAGAGCTCTGCTCAAAAGTCACTTTATTGAAAAATACAAGCTTTATTTTGCTCACATAGATACTTTTTTTGCACACCAAAGATTATTCAGATTTTAGTTTTAAAATACATTTTCAATTTATTAAAGTTATTTCTCTCTTAAATCACATTCTTAATAAATCCAACATATATATTCATTATTCTGTTTTTAAGACTAATGATTTTAATGATTATCTTTAAAAGAACATAGATTGGGGTACTTGGGTGGCCCAGTCAGTTAAGCTTTCTTGTGGTTCATGAGTTCGAGACCCACATCGGGCTCTGTGCTGATAGCTTGGACACTGGAGCCTGCTTCGGATTCTGTGTCTCCCTTTCTCTCTGCCCCTACCCTGCTTGCACTCTGTCTCTTTCTCTTTCAACAATAAACATTAAAAATAAGCAAACTAAATAAATAAACATTGGTTAATATTTGTTCCCTTTTATTATCTTAATTTTTTAATATTTAAACTGTATTTATAAATTTTATATATTTATTTTGCTCAAGTAGTATTTTTATTTACTTTAAATAACAAATGATTCCAAAGTAATCCTTATAAATACAGTGAAGTTTAAATATTAGAACAAGTCGGAGGGTAGACTTGATACTCTAAGAGGCCAAATTCTCTTTAACACTACTTATACAACCAAATATTGGCATTACCAAATATGCACAGATTTCTTAAAGTAAAATATTAATGGAAGGGGTTTTATTTTATTGTTCCAAACATTTCTAAACTTAATTATAAATCTATTGAAGTTTCAAAGATGACTATACACAATAAGGAAACATATCATACCACACACAATCTTTAGAAATATCTTTCCAAGTAATTTTTGATGTTTCTCTCTTAGCTTGGAAGCCTGAAGTGACTAAAATGCAATGAAGTCTGTTCACAGTCCATAGCAAGGACTTGATGATATGGAAAATGTGATCATGGAAAGACATCCCTTATTTTTTAATAGTATCATCATTAATTTTTTTTTATTTTTTTTCAACGTTTATTTATTTTTGGGACAGAGAGAGACAGAGCATGAACGGGGGAGGGGCAGAGAGAGAGGGAGACACAGAATCGGAAACAGGCTCCAGGCTCCGAGCCATCAGCCCAGAGCCTGACGCGGGGCTCGAACTCACGGACGGCGAGATCGTGACCTGGCTGAAGTCGGACGCTTAACCGACTGCGCCACCCAGGCGCCCCTCATCATTAATTTTTAAGTGAGAGTAGAGTCTGCAACGTCCATCCAAATGGTTACACAATTTGAGTTAATTTCTCCTTTTCTGCTGTCTCTTGAGACATGCAAACATCTTTGTTCTCTAAATGTAAAGATCACTAGACATGACAGAACCCTACATTCTTTTCATATATTCTTGTCTCTTAAGATCACACAGTAATCATTGTCATTAAAGTGATATCCACTTGTATTCTAATTTCCTCCCTGACTTTTCAGTCACAATTTCTATGTCACTTTCCATGGAAGCCTGTGCAAATCACATTTATTGAAAACAGTATTCTTCTTCTCTATATTTCTATCACTTTACCTGATTTAATTTTTCTTCATAGCACTGCTCAATCCCTGAGATATTATTGATTGATTGATTCATATTTGTTTTGTCTCTTTCCTCTGAACTATAAGCTCTATGGAGAGCAGTGATATGTATCTCTTCTTGTAACTGCCCAATATCCTCAATGCCTTGAAAGGGTTAAATGCTAGGCATTCAAAAATGATTGTTGAATAGATGAATGAAAAAAATGAAGGGGTCAGACATAAATCCAATGCCTATCCACAAATTAATGTGTTGGTAGACAGAATCAGTCTGCCACGACTGTCTTAATATGTACTCCAGAGCTGGAGCTCCAGAGTACATATGATTTAATTTCCCCATTGTCATGGGTGCTAAGGTGGGTCCCTAAACACAATCCTAGTAAACAACTGGAAATGATCCACTTAAATGATTCTAAGAATCACATTTGGGGAAGAAGAAAAAGGAAGCAGAGATTGTTTAAATGTGACAAAATACAATAATCTCCCCTCCCCAAAGATTGTGGAACATCCCAAAAAGATTCATAGAATAAATCACATGACTATCTTATTCTTATTCTTCCCTTTGTAGTAGAGAATATAGTTACAGTGTCTCTTATCCCAGCCTCATAGATCACATCATAGAGATAAAAAAAAAGATTAAAAACTTAATTATTTTTTATTTGAGATGTAAAAAACAACCATTCTTATTTTATGTACTGGCTCTTTCATTAGATTTTTTTCTTAGATAAATGATAATAAAGAATATAACTTTCCATTGACAACTCCTCTTTAACAGAACCCTTTCCAACTTAAATACTATAATATAACACATTCCATTCTATCACACTTGCAAAGATGTTGGTAATTCTATACTGAATAAAATATTTCCAAGTAATGTAACCAATACAGCTGACTAATAGAAAGTATTAATTGCCTTAAAACCCCTTCTATAATTAAATAAATACTATATTACTCAACATAATACCAATGTATCACTGGCCTTCAGAGTAGTTGCTGGGAGTGAGAACCGAATCTGGCTCAGGGAGTTTTACTGGATTCTTTCTTTATTCAGTAGCACAAGGTTCCTCAGCTGTAAGTCCTCAAGTCACCTATACCTCCCAGTTATTAGAATTCATAACTTTAGTATAGTTATTATCCCTTAACTATACAATTGGGGAGATGCCATATAGTCCCAGCTTCAGACAAGTAAAGGAAGGAGCATTCAGAAAAGGGATTTCAAATAATTGAGAGACTTTCTTACTGATAATACTTGAAAAGGGACAAAAATATATACTGGGCTACAAATTGACTCTAAAAATAAATGTATATTAAAATGTAGTTAGTGGTGAAAGTTGAAGAAAACCTGTAATTTTAAAAAAAAACATTTAAATGTTTATTATTTTTGAGAGACAGAGAGCAAGCAGAGGAGGGGCAGAGAGAGAGAGGGAGACACAGAATCCCAAGCAGGCTCCAGGCTCTGATCTTTCAGCACAGAGCCTGACACGGAGCTTGAACTCACAGATGGCAAGATCATGACCTGAGCTGAAGTCGGCCGCTTAACCAACTGAGCCACACAGGCGTCCCAAGAAAACCTGTAATTTTAGATTTGAAAAGAAACCTTGAGAGTCAAGTAACTGCTTTTGTTAAAAATAACAAATTCAATAATTCAGGAAACTGAATCCCAGATAACATTAGAGGATTTGCACACAGTTACATAAGAAAGGACCTTAATCAGAAATATGATGATCCTGACTCCCAACCTGGTGTTCTTTCTTCCCTGATGTGCTTGGTAAAAGAATATGGGTAAAAATCCATGCTAAAAATAAAATCTAACTAAAAATAGGTGCAGAGGTGGATATTTCCCCTAGAGAAGGGCTTTCATTCTATCTTGCTAAGTATAATCATGTCAGTTTATTAATTCAACAAATATTTATTGAGTGACTGTCATGCATACTAGGTATTATTCTAGGCACTGGAAATACAGTAGTGAATGAAAAAAAAAATCCCTCCCTCTCTTTCACCTTCTCTTTCTTTCTCTATTTCTGTATAATGTATGATATATAAATGCATTATATATATAATTTTGTATAAGTACACTAATATATCATATATATAATATATACATATATTATATATATAATATATATATATTATATATATAATATATACAATATATATTGTAATATATATACTTTCTTTCTTTCTTTGAAAGAGTAAATAATAGTCCATTAAAAAAGTGAAGCTCATTGGGACGCCTGGGTGGCTAAGTTGGTTAAGCGACTGACTTCAGCTCAGATCATGATCTCATGGTCTGTGAATTCAAGGCCCGTGTCGACTTCTGTGCTGACAGCTCAGAGACTGGATTCTGTTTCAGATTCTGTGTCTCCTTCTCTCTGCCCCTCCCCCACTCATGCTCTGTCTCTCTCTGTCTCTCAAAAATAATAAATATATGTAAAAAAAAAAGTAAAGCTCGCATAAGTGCAATAACTAGATAACCACCAGGAAGAAATGTAGTAAATAATAAATATTCAGGCAACTATTATCAATTAACAATTAGATGTTCATTATTTATTTGGACCATAGAAGAGATTGTAAAAGGGTTTTATTACTTGGTAGTAAAGGATGAGCCCCTTGGATAAGGCAGCCATTTTGCATACATACATACAGATAATAAAAGAAAAGATTAATTCTATGACCTTTTCAGAGTGAAAGGATTGTAGTGACTAAGAGATCTCATTTATTCAGCTGCACTGGGAAGTAGCAACTTCCACATTTGTGAATTTCCTACATTAACAGATTCATTCATTCATTTGACAAATATTTGTGAAGCACTTTCTATTTGCCTAGTCTTATTCCAGGAATAGAGATAAAGAAGAATGCAAGATAGTCTTGCCCTGATATAGTCATGCAATTAATAAGTAAATAGACACAAAGATATGACCGGGACAATCATCATGATGAAAAATAAGGAGGGTAAGAGTTTAGGGAGGAATTGGAAAGGTGCTATTTTAAGTAGTATGATCACATAATGATTCTTTTGGGAATGAAGATAAAGGTTTACATGAATATTTTGCAAATGCGTTATACACACACAGAAAAGTTTTTGCAAGCACTGGCCCACCATAAATGTTTCAAAAACCTTGGTGCTATTAGTGTCAATCAGCAGTAAGAAGACAAGCAATTTAATAATCACCATTTAAATAAATACATGAATACAAGCAAATGTGTAAGTTGCAAACATAGTGATTGCATCAGATGGAGAGAAATATTCAAATCTTTTCTCTACCTCAAGACCATACTCCTAAAATCCTAACAATGCTTTCCATTATTCCAGAATCTTAACATGGCCTAACACATCTCTAGTCTAGCTCTTGGCTAACTCTCAAGTCTCACATCACATACTTTTCCTCTATGCGCCACCTATGTTTACTTAGTACCTGGAATAAATATTACAGATTATTAAAATTGGAAGGAACAAAACATGCAGTGTGCATTCTTATGGGACTGGCAGAAAATAAACGTCAAATTAATAAACAAGATAACTACGGATAGCTGTGATGAAGATGTTATGGAGAGAGATCAACCAGGTTTGGAAGGTGTGGGCAGGTACATGGAAAGGCAGTAGAGGTTCAGGAAGAAAGGCAGGGCAATGCTCAGGTATCTTTGGATAGCTTAATTAAAGAATAAGAGGGCATCACCTGCCAAAAGCCAGAGAGAAGATTATTCGAGGTACAAGTGCTACAGAATTCAAAAGCCTAGAGTCAGAAGTGTTTGCTATTTTATACATACAGAACCGAGGTTATCACCTTAGCAAGCTCAGTGGTTGATGTTGAGGGGATTTGCAAGAAGCAGGTAGGATCCCATCGATGAAGCACATTTTAGGCCCTGGCAGGGACTTTGGAATGAGGAGCCACAGAAGGGTTTTAAGCAGGGGAATGAAGTGGTGTGATTTGCAGTTTAACCAGTTTTCACTGGCTCCTACGTAAAGAATGGATTCCAGGAGATGAAGACAGGATGCTGAGAAGCCTGCTGGCAGGCTATTTTAAGACTCCAGCTGAGTGACGGTGTAGACTTGGCACAACACACAGTTGCAAATAGACAGAATTTATGTCAGCGCAAGAGCTTGCGACCTGTTCACAGAACCCCTTTCATCCAAGTCCTAAACAAATATTGATTGAAAAGTAGAACTACAAAAGGAAAGTCCTTTCTTTTCGTCTGTGACAGTGCAACTGACAGAAATTCTATTTGCCACTGTGTGTTGTGCCAAAAATCTACGTTTTAAAGATCTCTAGAAAGAAATCAAAGATGGTAAACAGTCTATTCTGTTAATAATAAACACACATGAACAAGTATTCAAGATGTGTTATGTTCCTAGAGTCAATAATCTGAAAATATTCACCCTATATACACAGTAATGTGTAGCCAATATTAGAAACTGGTGATTGATAGGATTTCATTATCAAAAGCTGCATGACTTCAGATTTCTATGGAGAAAAATGTAGATGTCCCCTCAGACTGAGACAGTCATTTGTTCTGCTGCTGGGAGTGTTGCCTGCCAAGAACTTACAGCCCAGGTTCTTTTCAGGATCAAAGTAAAGAGCCTTGTCCACGGTCCCTTTCCCTTCCCTGGGAGGCACCACCTTCAATGACTTACCATACAAGAGGCTGGAACCCAGTACCTTTTTGCTTCACCTTGGGACTCTGACCAATGACTCCTCTTGAGCTCTATGGAATTGACTGAGGTCCTGTTGTAATGGTATCACAAGTTCTCTTCTGACACATTCTGCTTTCTTCACTCTCTCGCAGGCATAGTTATGAAGAACACTCTCTAAGAAAAACCTCCATGAAAAGATCCAGCTTGGAGTCTATTTCCCAAAAGGAATTACACTTAAGATTAAAAAAAAGTTTATGCCTATCTCAAATGAGTGATGAAAAGCAAAAATTGCTTGTAGGTCCTCAGGATAATCTGCAAGAATCATTAGGAAGTTGCTTTCTTTTTTACATTTATAACTTGGATTATACTAGCCATTTTGAGCTACAAAAGCATTCTGCCTAAAATACAGAATTAGTATGTTAAGTGTGATATTAGCTATTTTATCTCTATCTCTGCAAAGCTGTTACACTGGCCAAAATAACTTCTATAAAATGTAATGTTTAGAGGCCCTTCATCACATTAGTAACTCATTTCAATTTTGAGCCATATTGGAGAATTTGTCATTACACTTTGTATGAAACCTGACAATGGAGTTACAAAAACTTTCGATGCAAATACTTCTTAGAAGAAAAGGGTTAAGAGATTTGCTGCCCATGTTTGGCATGTTAGGTGGTCTAGATCCCTAACCAGAGATTGTATTTTCTACAGTCTTCGCATTCTGGTTGTGATTTTTTTCAAAGCATTTTAGCACTTCAGCCTGCGTTTGGAGCTGGCAGCAACTTAAGAAAAAAGTGATCAGAGGTTCAGGTACCTACCCACACTTTCTATTACCTCTGCTATGTGTGAGGATATAATAAAAATAAATATCATTTGTGCATTATGTAATACAACTTAGTCCTGTATCCATTAGACCCTCTTTCATAACTATTCCCTCTACAGAAATTCCTGAATTATCACTGATGACCTTCAGCTGGAAAGGCAAAGAATCATAGTCGTTTATGTAAGAAGATCTCACTCAGTGAGATAAAAGTATCAAAAATTATGCTCGCTGGATTTAGGAAATAGGCATAATGACAATATGACCAGTAGCATTGTCTTGAACGTATTTATTCAATTTTAGTTTAGGGTTCACATGATTCAAAAGGGACCAGACTTTAAAGGCATCAGCAAGGGGTGCTGGGTGGCTCAATATGTTAAGTGTCCGACTTTGACTCAGGTCGTGATCTTGCACGCGGTTATGAGAGTTGGAGAGCCTGTCAGAGAGGAGCCTGCTTCAGATGGGGTGTCTATCTGCCCTCCCTCCTGCCCCCCCCAAATAAATAAATAAACAGTTAAAAGAATGACATCAACAAGATTTTCCAGTTACAAGCATGTCCATTTACTTAGTCAATGCATACTAGGTTATAGAATCAACTTTTCCAAGTTTCTCAAAGTAAAATGAATTCTGGGTAAAAAAAAAAAAAATAGAAGTAGTTGAGTTTTCCCCAATTCTGAGTGGATAAAAGAAAATTCTGACTTATTCAAACTTCAGTTTTGATGGTTTGACTTTGTTTTTTTTTTTTAAAGATTTATTTACTTTTAAGAGAGAGAGAGAGTGGGCAAAGCAGGGAAGGGGCAGAGAGAAGGGGACAGAAGATCCAAAACAGCTTTGTGTTGACAGCAGAGAGCCCGATGCAAGGCTCCAACTCACCAACCATGAGATCATGACCTGAGCCAAAGTCAAATGCTCAACTGACAGAGCCACCCAGGTGCCCCTTGATGTTTTGACTTTTTAAAATGTTTAATGAAAGATAGTGTTTCCATCTTTCTAAAGGAAAGCCTTATTTTAGATGCTAATCTTGTCATATTCAAATAAAACATGGTATAGGGAATTTACATGTGTTTTGAGTATCACTACTGGTTTCTCTTCCACTTCGAAATTACTGCCAATATCCATGTTTTTTTGTACCGCTCAATCCTTCCTTAATATTCCTTGTAGCACAAGCTCAGAATTGACAGTTAGTTAACAAAATTTGTGGAGACATTGTACTATGGGGACAATGTCTCAGCCATCAAAGAGCTCTTGGGGGGACACAGTGCACATACACTTACCTTAATCTATGGTATAAATAATGACTGGGTTTTGCATTTCATGTTTGTTGTTTTGTATCACTAACATGAAAAATAAAGCTTTCACATTACTTTCCAAAGGTCACTGAAAAGAATTTATTTTCTTGCTAAGAGAAACTTTAATAAAGATTTTTTCAAAATGTGCTTATTCCAGAAAATTTATGGTAAAGAATTTTTGAACAGTCACAAACAGAAATTTCAATGAAGATTCATATTTAAGCTGGACACTTATTCTTTGCTTTGCCTTGTTCCTTTACTGTATTGTATATATACAGAAGGGAGAACGGGTACAGAGTCTTTGAATGCCATCATTGCAAATCACACATACAGCTGCAGAAAATAGACTCTGGGGAATAATATTGCTGTGTGGGGGAGATGCATCTCAGGCCAAAGTAATTTAATTTATCTAACCTAAATCAAAATTTCAAGACTCACTCATGAAAGAAGTGTATGTATTGTTCCTGTTTCTAATTCTTATTTTTCAGGCTAGTCTGGGTCTTTGCCTCCCACCCAAAGCAATGTTAAATAAAAGGATCATACTCTTGAAATTATTTGTTAAATAATTTAATAGCCACTATAATTATTTTTAGTTTTCCAAATGCCACATGTTATTTTTAATAATACATCATATTATTTTGCATATATGTGTGTAATCTATTTTGGAAAATAGATAGCATAATCTAGCAGACAGATTATTTTAGGTGGCAGCTCATGTTGCCTGAAATCTACTATTACAAATTTACACGGTATTTATTTATTCAGAATGAATAATAATCTTCATTTCTCAAGGGCAATGCACTAGAAAATGTACATAAAATCTTGTCTGCTGATTAACCTAACAGATAATAAAAGAATATGAGCATCATAAAATTTTTAAAAGTGTAAATGAGGAGGTAATACGAGAGGTGGGATTTAACAAATCAAAAAAGAGAGACGAAGCTAATTTTAATCTACTTTCTACGGTATTGCATTAGAGATAAAAACACAGAATCTTTTAAGTTAAGACAATGATATTGGCTACATTAAATCTTTTTTATTCTTACTTTTTTTTTTATCTCAAGAGGTGAAAATATAAAAATAGCCAAATGCTTGTAGGAATATTTAGGACTCCACTTAAATTATTTTGAATTTAAATGTAATTTTTACTAATACTGTTGAGCAAGGAGTATAATTAGAATGATTCGGCAAGTCTGGATACTTGAATAATTAAAGGAACAAGATTAATTTCAGGAGAAGCATCATTATCTAAAATCAAATATTAGTGTCCATATAAAAGGCAGGAGTGGGGATAGAGGATAACAAGAGCCACATTTTATAATTATTTAGGCTCATTAATATCATACATTTCCTTGAAATAATACAAAATTGATTTATATTGAATGTAAATTTCAAAGTCTCACACTACATTAGTATTTGTTCCTTATGGAAAGTAATAACTAAATAATCTTGTCTGTAATTCTTACATTACAGTTCAACAACAGTTTCCCAAATTGCTGTTTTCTTAATCATTTTTTGAATAGGCAATGCATGCAGATTATAAATGCTCAAATACACTAAAAAGTAAGATTTCCTCCTATCTTTTTCCCTAAGCCAACTACTTTGCACAGAGCAATGTTTTTTTCCTCCAGTTTCTGAAATATCCTACATATCTTTATATATTTTTGTTTAAATATTTGACACCTGTGTAGGCTTTCAAGATACACTGTTTTTGCTTCTTTCTTTAATCATGCAACACCCCCCCTACTGATTATTCTGTATTAGCGCATAAAACTTAAGAGCTGCCTAGCACTCTATAATTTAATCAGTCCCTAGTGATACATGTTTGAAGCTGTTTCCTTTTTTATTTTTTTTTATCGTTACAAACAGCACTGAAGTGAATATAACTGTGCATACATCTTTGAACACATCTATGATATGATTACTAGATGTTAATGTCTGGTTAAAAGATACATGGATTAATAACTTAACAAATGGCTAAATCACCTTCCAAAGAGGATTGACCAACTTATATTTTCACAAGCAACATGTGAGAGAGTCCATTTCTAAAAAATGTGTCAAAATACAGCATTTTACAATTTTTAATCTTAGCCAATATGAGTGAAAAAAAATGGACTATCCATGGAGCTTCGGTTTGCATTTATCTGTTTAGTGAAGTTGCGATCGTTTTATGTTTATTTGTGCTTCAGTGCCATCACATATCCTTTTCTGGAAGCTGTATGTTCACATCCTATACTGATTGTAAAATCTGAAAACTTAAAAATACTTTAGATTTGTGCATTTGCAAAATGTGTGAATTATTTACAAGCATCTATTTCCCAGTAGGTACACATTTCCATTGTTTCACATTCTTGGGTAGCTAGTAGAGCACCCTTGTGTTGCTGTTGAAGCAAACAATGAAATCAACTTTGAGTTTAGAAAGATAACTATGGAAAATATACATTCACTACAGTAGTATCTTATTCCAGGGGCTGAAAGAGAACAGTGAATAATTACTTATTAAAATTCCAAAAATAGGGAAAAATATCGTTCCAATGACAAAGTATTATTATAGCTCCAGAATAGAGCACCTTAAATATGAGATTACACTTGAATTTCCAAAAGTACTGGTTACTATAAATACCTGAATTTTATCATCATCATTGATTCTATTGTACGTCTTTGTTTAGAACTCATAGAGGCTATTAAATTTAATTACTTTCCCCTGAGGTTTGTATAGTAAAGGTGCATGCAAAGGTGGGGCTTCTAAATTAGAGCAGATTCTCATGAATAAGGATGTCATTTATTTATTTTTTTTTTTAATTTTTTTTTTCTTCAACGTTTTTATTTATTTTTGGGACAGAGAGAGACAGAGCATGAACGGGGGAGGGGCAGAGAGAGAGGGAGACACAGAATCGGAAACAGGCTCCAGGCTCCGAGCCATCAGCCCAGAGCCTGACGCGGGGCTCGAACTCACGGACGGCGAGATCGTGACCTGGCTGAAGTCGGACGCTTAACCGACTGCGCCACCCAGGCGCCCGGATGTCATTTATTTATTACAATTTGGAAAAAGCAGCAGGTCTGAAAGCTGCCTACTTCAAGTTCTGGACAAGAATAATGGTATGGGAGAAAAAGTGTATCTAATTTTGAATGATATGCCTGAGGAACTTTTCAGCAAGACTGTTTCTTTGATAGATTCTGAGTTTTTGGGGGCAAGTTTTACAAAGAAAGAAGTATAGAAGGCTTAAGCCCCAGCACTTAACTACCACTCTTCTCTGCTTCCTATCAGTCCTAAAATTTTTGAAGTTAATTTTGCATATTATTAAACACAGAAAATAAGACAGAATAAAATAAAATACATAGACAATTCATCTTCATATATTCTATTACACTAGGATGTTAATATTACAAACTAAATGCTTATTTCTACTTATATTTTGAAATTTTATATCATTTTTTAAATTTAATATTATATTGTTTTGGTCAATGCTGTTCAATTAAAAAACAAAAATAATCACCTGAAATGTATGCTAAGCCATACTCTTCTCCCTTTTAAACTTTTTTTTCCAAAAACGTTATTAAAAATATTCTGACTCTATGTATGTAGAAGAAATCTGGGTTAAAAGAAGTGATTTTGTTTGTTTGTTTTAGATATAAGCCACCATCAACAACAACAAAAACACAAGAAAGATCCCTGTTTGGATTATCTAGTCACATTTATCTGGGAACAGGAAGAAAATCCCAAGTGTCTCAAGTATATTACACGGATGTGAGAAAAGACAGAGAACAGTGAAATGAAACATGAAGAAATGAACTCTTGTCCATGAGAATAACTATTAACATTAAAAGATATCTCCTCCAATTGGGTTTTGTAATGAAGCATCTTTGATTATTTTGGAATTTTTCCCAAGATATTTTATGAGATAATCTATGAAGAAATTTATACTATGTTCTTCAATTTCCCACTCGACTCTAGGTACTGAGTCAGAGTATGTACTCAATATAATATTTGCTGGGTAAATGAACACAAAAGTGTATACAGACGTTTTCTAAATTACCAAAGTGAACTAGACATAGAAACAGGTAGACAGAGAAGAAGAGATCCTGTGGAGTCGTCATCTTCTTTCAGATGAGAACATCTACCATATTAAATATCTTTCACGTTACAAACTGACTTGATATCGGGAACAAAGGGACTGATTGGGGGAATGAGGGACAGTGAAGAGTATTTAGGGAAAAGAGGAATATGGCAATAAAAACACCGTAGTTTGTGGAGATTTAAAGGCTTAGATTCAATTCTGGCTCTACCATTTACTAGCTGTGCATCCTTGGAGAAGTTTCTTTGTCTTTTTCATTCCCTGAATGCTAATCTTTGAAATGTTTATAAAACATTATTTACATTATGTTATGGCCAAAACATATTGATCACCAGTATTCATGTTCTCCTGCCTCAACTGGGTGAAACTGGGTGAGGCCATATGACACCATATGACACCAGCTTTGAACAAAGGGCTATGAGTGGAAGTTTTGCGTGTCATTTCCATATGGAAAATTTGCCAGCCAATGAGCAACCCTCCTTCACTCTTTCCTCTACTGTGATGATAGAGGAGGAAGCACATTCCAGAGATGTAACTATAAAAATGAACCCCTGGCACTCTGCGATGGTATGGAGTAGAAATCCCTGCTACCTTCCCCTGCAAAGGGTTATGTATTCTGAATGTGGGTTGCATTTATTTATTTTTATATTAAGCCATGAGAATTGGAGATTAATATAAAGTTTTCATAAAAATTAAATGAGACAGTGATTATAAAGGCATCATCTCGATAAATGGCATAAGAACACAATATTTAATTCGGTGCTTGGCAAATTTTCTCTGTAAAGGGCCAGAGAGTAAAATAGTTTGGGTTGACACGCCATATGGTCTTTGTCGCAAGTGCTCAACACTGCCATTACAATGCATGAAATGCCAGCACTTTACATGAAAGCAACCATAGACTATATGTAAAGAATGAGTGTTGCTATGTTCCAATAAAAATTTATTTACAAAAAGAGTTGGTGAATTGGATTTGGCCCAAGGGTCACAATTTGTTCTACCCTCTATTAACTCAACATTGTTTATGATGATGAAGAAGATGAAAAAAGAGAAAGGACTTGAATGGAGGTAAATTCACATGCACTTAGAAAGCATATAAATGTACTTGGAACTCTGTTATTTGCTATGGGAAAGAAATGTATGTATACCAAGCATTCTCCATGTGGCAACCAATCTGTTAGTTTCTTTATATACATAATTGCATTTAATCTTTATAAGTCTGCATGTTGCACATAAGGATCTTGAGACCCAGAGAGGTTAAATGAGGAACTTAAGTTAACACTGTTAGTAATTCTCAGATGTAGGATTAGAATCCAATCTTATTTGACCCCAAGTACTGAACTCATTCCATGTTCTTGTAACTGTTACACTGAATAAATAAGACCCAGAAGTGAAATCATTAAGACATTTTCTCCTCATAATTGTCTTTACAAACCCAATCCGTGGGCCCATTATTTTCCTCTCGTGCGATAAAATTTGGGCAGATAGCCCAGATAGCTTATCTGTTCATTCTAAGATAATAATAATATTTAAAAAATAATCTTCTGGTCACTTTAGTCCTGTAAATAGTCTCAGGTCGATATATCCTGTCCGGTGTAATTCTAAAAGCTCTGAACTTCAGAGTGAAATCTTTGTCTCAACTTTAGTTCAGGCCTGCTAAAGGCAGGTGCTGTGCGGTTGGGAAGGACAGACAGCAGTAAGGAAATTTTATTTTATTTTACTTTTTACTGGGCCAGCTCCTCCTCCTCATTCATAATGACGAACAATTTTCATAATCTCATAATAATGAAAAATGTTGCTATTTCCTCATCTACATCTTCTGACCTGTCCATGCTGGGAGGTGGGAGCCTGGGGAAGGGAGAGGTAGGGACTGATGTGTCTTACTCCACTGGCAGTGATCTGTCTATGAAAGGTGTTTAAAGATGACACTTTCTCTTCAAATACCACCAGCCACTGCTGAGGGTGTGGGGAATGCTCTTATCTATGGTGTCTGGTGTCCTTTTCTCCACCCAGCGCACCTCCTCCTGCTGATCCCTTACCTGCTTTGAGCTTCCTCTGTCAAGGTGTGCTCTTCCCTCCAGGTGATATTGGGCAGGATCTAAAATAATTCTATGTCCCCTCTGTCTCTCTCCGTGTCTCTCCTTCTGCCTTTTCCCCTCATGAACATTGTACTTCAAGGTTTCCTCACACTTCAGGTGCCCCACTAAAGCACTTCTTATTTCATCTGAGGGAAGAAAGAAGTGTCTCCCACATCTCATTTTCATCCATGGTTGGGGGTCCTTAGAGCACACCTTAGCTTTCTCCGGCTGCCCACTCCTGGCTGCTCCAACTTGTGAACGACTTTCTAAAGTTGGTAAAACAAACAAACAAAAACAGCATTTATCCACCTCCCGAGCTGTTCCTGCCTACTTGGCCAAACATCTCCCCATGAAATGTGAGAGAAATTAGTGTCTTCTCCTACAGCATCTGTAGAAACCTTTTAACAGTCTTATATAAAAGCCTAAACACTTTACTTCTTCTTAAATCGCTTGGAGTACAATTTTGAATATAAAACCACTACTCTAGAAATGTATACAAATTCTTATGGGTCCGAAGGGACTTAGAGGTCACTAAGTTCATTCCTTAGCTCAACTGATGAATATTTACTCACTGCCCTGTATTTGTAAAATGCTGGGCTAAGACTTAAATAAGACTTCAACCAAATGCAAATGTCCTTACAGTCACTACTTGAGTATCTATGGTTTCGGAGAATTTATTATCCTTTTGAAAGTCCAATTTCCATGTTTTTTCTAAATCTTGAGGTCTCCCTGTTATTTTAAACACATATGGCTGCCTTGTGAGCTGCATCAATCTTTATAGAATAGCTATTTAAATGTTGAAGACAAGGCTCCTGTTTCTTTTCATCTTTCCTCAGACTTTTTATGATTAGCTCTTCCAACAGTTCCTTTCATGATATGTAACAGGGGTGCACATCACTACTCCCCAACTGCACTCAAGCACAGACGCTGGGTCTCTCTTTTGGAAAGAGCCCTCACCACTGTGGGGGAAGGACCCATCATGCATTTCTGGAAGCTTACATTTATTTGCGCCAGCTCTAATGTGGCCTCTGCATCTTTGCACCTAATCTGGTCAGGCCCATTTCATCAACCCTGGCTTCCCTGACTTTGACGACATCTCATTCATCTCTACCAAACACACCCCCAAGTGGTGGTTTTCAAGTAATTAGCATCTTTTTCAGTGAAGAGCTGAGCTCAAAAAAATAAGGGAAATTCCCAGGGGATTAGAAAGTAGAATGTGATAAAGTTAATTTAAAATAGTGGCTGCTCACCAGGAAAACTTGCGTATTGTTGTAGTAATGAGGAAATGGCAAAAACAGACATCAACATCACTGTACGGCAACAAGATGATATGGATTTAAAAGTGGGCCAACAGCAAGTATAGCTGAGAATGTGAAATTAAAAATGCTCTCTAGTCCTGGTAGTAGTGTAAATTGGCAAAACTACTTTAGAGCAATTTGATAATATTGGGTGAAGGCAGAGATGGGCTGATCCTATCATCCAGCAATTCCTCTCTTCGGTATGCATATAAGATAAAGGTATGCTCAAATGTGTGCTCAAAGAGATCTGTAACATAATATCTTAGCAGCATTATTCATGACTGAAAAATCAAACAAATACACCAAAAAGAACAACAAAACCTGAGATCAGCTTAATGTCCATGTAGAATGAATTTTAAACTCTGGTATACTTATATACTGAAATACTACTATACAGCAATGCAAATGAATAAACAAGATTTAATAATAAAAATGCGGATGATTGTCTTAAATTTAATTTTGAGTCTAAAAAACAAATGGTACAAGAAACTTTACATAAAGTTTAAAAACAAACAGAATGGTTCGTATTTCCCTGATGATGAGTGATGGTGAGCATCTTTTCATGTGTCTGTTAGCCATCTGGATGTCTTCTTTGGAAAACTGTGTGATCATGTCTTTTGCCCATTTCTTCACTGGCTTATCTGGGGGGTTTTGGGTGTTGAGCTTGATTAGTTCTTTACGGATTTTGGATACTAACCCTTTATCTGATATGTCATTTGCAAATATCTTCTCCCATTCCATCGGTTGCCTTTTAGTTTTGCTGCTTGTTTCCTTTGCTGTGAAGGGTTTTTTTTTTGTTTTTGTTTTTGTTTTTGTTTTTTGGTTTTTGTTTTTTTTTTTTTATCTTTATGAGGTCCCAATAGTTCATTTTTGCTTTTGTTTCCCTTGCCACTGGAGTCATGTCTAGTAAAAAGTTGCTGCAGGCAAAGCCAGAGAGGTTGTTGCCTGTATTTTCCTCTACGATTTTGATGGTTTTCTGTCTTACGCTTAGAACTTTCATTCTTTTTGAGTTTATTTTTGTGTGTTTTACAAGAAAGGGGTCCAGGTTCATTCTTCTGCATGTCACTATCCAGCGTTCCCAACACCATTGGCTGAAAAGACTTTTTTTCATTGGATATTCTTTCCTGCTTTGTCAAAGATTAGTTGGCCATACATTTATCGGTCAATTTCTGCATTCTCTATTTGTTCCATTGATCTGTGTGTTTGTTTTTGTGGCAGTACCATACTGTCTTGGTGATTACAGCTTTGTAATACAGCTTGAAGTCCGGGATTGTGATGCCTCCGGATTTGGTAATGTTTTAACATTACTTTGGCTATTTGGGGTCTTTTCTGGTTCCATACAAATTTCAGAATTGTTTATTCTAGCTCTGTGAAGAATCCTGGTGTAATTTTGATAGGGATTGCATTGAATATTTAGATTACTTTGGGTAGTATCAGCATTTCATTCATTCATTCATTCATTCATTCATTCTTCCAATCCATGAGCATGGAATATTTTTCCATTTCTTTGTGTCTTCTTCAGTTTCTTTCATGAGATTTCTATAGTTTTCAGCATATAGATCTTTTTAGCTCTTTGGTTAAGTTTATTCCATGTCGTCTGCAATGAGTGGAAGTTTGACTTCCTCTTTGCCAATTTGAATGCCTTTTATTTCTTTTTGTTGCCTGATTGTTGAGGTTTTTGCACTGCTGGTGGGAATGCAAACTGGTGCAGCCACTCTGGAAAACAGTATGGAAGTTTCTCAAAAGAATAAAAAAATAGAACTACCCTATGACCTAGCAATTGCACTACTAGGTATTTATCCAAAGGAAACAAAAATGCTGATTCAAAGGGGAACATGCACCCCAATGATTAAATGGTTATAGTAGCAATAGCCAAATTATGAAAAGAGCTCAAATGGGTAAAGATTATATATAAATATACATAATCTTATATTATATATATGTATATTGAAATATTACTCAGCGATCAAAAAAAGTGAAATCTTGCCATTTGCAATAACATGGATGGAACTAGAGTATATTACATCAAGCAAAATAAGTCAGAGAAAGATAAATGTCATATGATTTCACTCATATGTGGAATTTAAGAAACAAAACAGATCAGGGAAGGGAAGGAAAAGTAAGATAAAAAGACACAGGGAGGCAAACCATAAGAGATTCTTAAATACAGAGAACAAATCGAGGGTTTTTGGTGGGGGGGTGAGGGAATGGGCTAAATGGGCAATGGCCATTAAGGAGGGCACTTGTTGGGATGAGCACTGGGTGTTAAATGTAAGTGATGAATCACTAAATTATACTCCTGAAATCATTATTGCTCTATATGTTAACTACTTGGACTTAAATAAAATTTTAAAAAATTAAAAAATAATAAAAACAAACAGAATGGTACTATATTTTTTTATAGAAAGACATACACAGGTGAGAAATGTTTAGGGAAATGTATGATATAATAAAATTCTGGAAAATCATATAAAAATAAAATGGTGTTGCTTGAGAGAGAATAAGAAAATAGAAGAAGACCTGAAAAATGAAGGCAAGGATAGGAATAAATTTTGACTATATACTACTTATATACTTTTAATTTTGAACTCTGTGATTATATTACTAAGCAGAAAATGCATGAAAAGGATTCTTGACTAAATTCAGACAGAGGAGATGAAAGAGAATATGATTGGTTGGAGAGACATACAAAGGGGGCCACAACTACATTCATAACATTTTATTTATTATGCTGAATGCTGACTACACTTGTTTTATTATTCCTATACCTTTTGCATGTCTGAAATATAACATTTTAAAATGAAGTTTTAGCTTTCAAAACCACTGTTTCCCCTAAGGGCTTTAGAATCTTATTTTGGAGGTCAAAAACTAAGTATTGACTTTTTATTCTTCCTGTTAATCTTACTGTAAAAATCTCGGTGTCAGAAATGTGGATGACTGTGACCAACCATGGGAAATACAAATTACCAGACTGTATGAAAGTGTGGAAAAGAAAAGAAATGATCGTTTCAAGATAATTTTTACCTAGTTTACACATCCCTCACTCTCCTGGACACTCTTGACTTTGATGTATTTCAGATATTACCTCCCAATGATAGTATTTGTAATCTCTGGGTTAATCTATCATAAAGATGATCTAATATTCTATTTAGATAAATACAGCCTTGATTTTATAATACTTCTGAGCAACACTAATATATGTTACCCTAAAAAAATAAACCCAAATTCATAAAGCTAAGCTTTAGCTTTGATTCCCCCATATAGGGTATGCTCTTGGCATGCTAATTGTCTTCTTCAAAAGTTGGTTTCCTTATATTTAAAATGGATAGAAGTCTGTGTAAAAAGAATGTTGTTATAGGTATACCAAATTAAAATACTAACATTAAATTAAAGGAGACAATGTACATAAAGGAACTTAGTGTCTGAAACGAATTGCTCAAAAATTAATAATTCTACTTTGTTAATAAAACTAAGTACAAGTATATGTACATTTTGGCCATTCTGTAGGTTGTTACAAGGTTTCAGATCATTATTATCACCCTCCAGTACATGTATATAATTCCACGAATGCACAAGTGAGAAGAGATTTGGGTAACTATATACAAATTACAAGCTCATATAGATGTTTGAAAATGAAATTTTAATGTAAACTAATTTTTAAAAACTCTTGTCAGTGTTTTCTAAAACTAATTTAGAAAAACATGAAAAATTTCAAAACAAATTAAAAGCATGCTAACAGTTTCACAAAATTGTATTATAGTGCTTTCATTTAATATACACACACATATGCTTTTCATGACTCATATATGTTAATCCTATATAGTTTATATAAGTAAGCATAAATATATGTATATATGAAATATAAGAAATACACTAAATAAACACACATATTCACACATTTGTGTAGATGTATACATATATACACACATATAATGAAATTCTATCAACAAAAATATAAATTAGGGAGAGAGTCTTTGTTTTATAAAAGAAATCAAAATGTTCTTTTTTTAAACCATAATTTCCTTTACAATTATTTTGTATACAACTTCTTAGGACAAGTCTTACATAAAATGAGTTAAATACCTAATAATGTTTTTCAAGTGCCAAAATTAATGAGATGATTTTTATTGGTGGCAAAAAGAGTAGGAAGAAAAAAATTTTGGCCTATCCATTAAGCTTTCATTTAGAAAATATTTGACAGAAACTCCATAAGAAATTAAAAATGTCAAAATTATTTTTCTCTTGGATATTTTTTCTTTTTGAGGGAGTAAATACTGATGTATTATATGCAATGTGTACATACTGAAAGAATTCAAACTTCATATTTTAGGGTGAAGTAAAGTCTTTCAGTGGTATTTCCACTATAACACACCCTAGATTAAGGAAAAAACTACTTAATTTGGCACCTGCTGAGATTATGTTTTAACCCCATAGCTCATGATGCGTTTCCCCAGTCCTGGCAAACAGGTGGTGGTGCTATTTTTGTCCATAGCATATAGTCAGCTTGTTTTGAAATCCAGTCATATATTGGATGTGCTGACCCCCTGCCATAGCAAATTCCACAGGCAGGAGCTCCATGCTAGGAAAAGTGGTATTCAACTAGAGGGGTTCGTGAAGAAAGCGAAAGCCTCTCAAATTAATTTCTCAAAATGCCCTAAGTCCCAGCCATCTCCCTTCCGATTTTCTTTGCAGCTGCTTCGCACTTCTGGACTAGTTGAGCCTGGGTGAGTTGGCTGCCTCCCCCTATGGCAATATTTCCTTTTCAAAGGGCAGTTGCCATGGTTGTATAATTTTGTGCAGGAAGTGGGAGCCTTTGTGATTGACCAAGCTGTGCTGAAAGATAACAAGCACAAAAACTACAAGTTTAGGCTGAGGAAAACTTTATCAAACTCTCAGTTGAAAGTTGGAAGAAAGAGTGCTTTCCACGATGAAAATGTGTTGCATTTTTAAATCACCTAAACTGCAAGGGGTTCACTACATTGAAAAGCTTTTATTAAATTTGGTTGGAAATTCCAGTCTCCTAGTGAGCATGTGGAGAACAGAAGAACTGTACACAGATAGAATTAGCACAAAGTAGAGAGAAGAAGGAACTAAAACTCTTGGCTCATTTACTTTCACATCTTAGATCATGTTAATAGTTGGGACTTCCCAGAGCCCCCTTTTGACCTCAGTTGATGTCCTATCATTCACCCTGACATTTATTATAATCTGTTATCCTTTGTATCAGGAAATTAGCTCCCTCCACCTAGAATTTCTTCTCTTGAAAGATAGGTTTGAACAAAGTTTTGGATCCAAAAGTCCTACAATATTCTTGCTGATAAAATCATAAAATACAGACCGGCTAAAGAAAGCATTGGGATAAATTTAAAAATAGCAGAAGAGCTGTACTCAAAGAATGTGTATCAGAAATAGGACCTATATATACTAAGCTCTGTACCATATATCAAGGATTGTGCTGGGTGCATTTACTTACATCATCTCAATTAATCCTTTTGACAGGCATGCTAGTTGGAAACCAACTTATGTTTTTTATTTTTTGGTTTTTTTACTAAAATAACTCCAATTTTGTTCAAGATTCCACTGTTTCCTTCTAAAATTCCAGAATCAGTAGGCTCTGTTGCATCTAGTCATGGTCATATGCATAGTTCTGGTCAATGTGGAGATGAAAGTTGCTTGGAGAAGTTTCCCTTTCAGAAATTTTACTTCAGAAACAACAAAGGCTATTTCCTAGGAAGATTAGATTTTGCTTTTTGTCCTTAGCTGTTCTCTTACTCATTCCTCCCATCTAAGACAATAGTGTGTAGTGGTAAGGAAGAGGAGCAGCAGCCATCTTTGATGAAACCACACAATATGGAAGGCAGAGTGGAAAGACAAACTAGGCCTAAATTTTAGATGATGTTTTGGGCAGTTCCACCAGCCTTGAACTCTATCTCCAGCATTTTTGTTCCACAAAAATGTAACCCTATTTAAGTCATTTTTTTGTCAGCTTTCTGCTACTCTTAGCGTAATGTAATGCACATATCAGAACAACACTCTGAGCTATGTAAGAATATCCCACAGCTAGGAAGTAGGAAGGGGAGCTAGGATTTGAAGCTCCTTTTGTAACTCTAAATCCCATTTTTTTTTCACTCACTTATTATAGTCCTATTCAGCTTAACATTTTTTTGTTAGTGACTTAAATGAGGAGATAGAAGACTTAGTCATCACATTTGCAGTTTCTCAAATGTTGAATGATAGCTAATATACCATGGTCTGAGACTGCAACTGTCTCGACATATTGGATATCCTGTGTCAAGCTTTTCACCACTGATTGAATTTATATTCAAATAATTCATGGTTTGATAAGTCTATTAGACTCTAAGTAGAAATGTTGAGGTAGTTAGATATAGTCATCTGAAATTCAGAAGAGAGACCTTCCCTGAAAATATAAATTTGTTCATCAATGACGTGTAGATAATATTTTACACCATGAGACTAGGTAATATCACAAAAGAAAAGAGAAAAATAGAAAAGGAAATTGGATTAGTGACTGAAGCCTGGACTTTCATAGTAATATTGTTGATAAGAGTAAAGTATACAGGGAAGGAACAATCAGGAACAATCTAAACTATGGTGTCCAGAAAAATAACTGATGAAACTATATGATCTTTGGTGATCAAATACTGGTAATTTGTCAACTAAGAAAAAAATAAAGTTGACCATTGGATTTAACCATGTGAAGAATTTTGACAGGGTGACCATCTATCCTCATGTGTGTGTGGTGTTCCCAATTTTAATTTGTACCTACTATCTTGGTTTAATTTATAATAATGTTTCTTTTATTCTTAAGTGCCATCACTTCAAAGAAAATTATGTGATCATCTTAGTCATTGGTGATCTTAACAAAGGAAGTTTTAGGGGAAATCTATGAACAAAAATTTGATATGAAGGACAAAGGAAGGAAGTATGAAGGTCAAAGAGTTTGCTCTACAAACATGCAGAGAAATGGACGTGAAAAAAAAAACCATGCAATTATGTGCCAAAAGGATATATATAATATAGTGAAAAATGGTTGATGTAGGAGACCGAAGGAAAAAGTTCTCAAGTGATTGAGAAGGAACTGGACCTGGGTTTAGTGGAAGGACTGGTTTAGGATAGATTAGCATTGGAGATCTTCTCCAAAGGTCTCTTGCATTTCCACATTTTGTGGGTGAGGCATTCATTGCCCTGTGTTCTGAACTACTATTTCAAGGACATTTGTTTGGTCAGCAGCCTTGGAAGAGAGAGATAGGAACTTTCTTCATAGCAAAGCATAGGTTTGCTCACAGTCCTGGAGGAAAATGATAGTGCCTTCCTTTGGAGCAAACAGCAAGTATATTTACTACTCTTCATAACAATCTGTGGTCGCTAATCTTAGAGTTCCTTTCCTTTAATGTACCCCACTATATGTTCAAGTATCTATGGCCTTCTTCATGTTGCCTGTGCAACTTGGGACTTGAAGAACTGTAGCGAAATTTCTCATAGTTTAGCTATTGTCATTGCTTTTAGTGATCAGCTGTTTTACATCTCTGATCCAAGAATCTTATGTCTTCTACCACTTTCCATGAAACATGTGGCCCCACTTGTTTGCTGGAAGTAGGGTAAAACATCAGACTCTTCACAATTCTTGAAAATCAGATCTTAGATCACCTAGAATAATAAATACTGCAAATGCAGTCTCACATTTTTATTATGTTTTTCACTATATAAGAGATTTAGGCTTTTATGTAAGTACATCAACCAATCTAATATTTTATAATTTTGGGTTGCATGGCTTGCTTAGAAAAATTTTATTTGCCCTCTTAAAGATGAATAAAAGACTTTTTTTATTTTATTCTAGTCCATAACTTTTAAAGTTAATTTTCAAAGGCTAGCCTTTGAACTGACATGAAATGTGTTGTTGTTTTTGTATGAAATAAGATTTTTTCCCTGAAATGATAACTAGTTATCCCAATACCAGTAAAGACCATCTTATTGAACTTTATGTTTTTATTTTTTTTAAAATTTTTTTTTCAACGTTTTTATTTATTTTTGGGACAGAGAGAGACAGAGCATGAACGGGGGAGGGGCAGAGAGAGAGGGAGACACAGAATCGGAAACAGGCTCCAGGCTCTGAGCCATCAGCCCAGAGCCTGACGCAGGGCTCGAACTCACAGACCGCGAGATCGTGACCTGGCTGAAGTCGGACGCTTAACCGACTGCGCCACCCAGGCGCCCCGAACTTTATGTTTTTAAATGCCTTTTTACAATACGTTAAATCTCTATTATGGAAAGGTTGATGTTATGAACTCTTCATATACATGTTTATTTATATGTATGTAGATGTGAATATATTTATTTAATCTTTTCTTTCGATGCATGTTTAGTTAGTGCTTACTTACATGCTACAAACAGTGGTATGTATTATCCCATAGCAGTTAGCAAAGTGGACATAGTTTCTGCTCCCATGGAAAGTGGAGTTTAGTTGGAAAATAAATACTAAAAAAGGCAATCAAATAAATACATAATTTTAAAAGTATGGTAAGTATTATGAAGGAAATAAAAAAGATAGTTTAGTAGAATATTGAGGTGGGATGGAGAACTAAACATGTAGATCTCCTCTGAGGAGGATATCATTTAAGCCTGTACCCAAACTATAAGAAAATTGAAAATTACAAAGAGTAGGTAGAAGATGTTCTAAACTGATGGAACAGCGTGCCATAGAGGAAACTTGTTTCAGAAAAGGGCCACGCAATGGTTTTTGCTCACCAATCAATAAAGTCCGCCATCTAGGACTTGATCTTTTGGTAAACTGAATTCAAGTCAAGGAGTTATACTATATAGCTGTGGTGTTGATATATCTTCAAAAGTAAATGTCCTCTTTCTTTCAGAGCTAAGGTCAAATCATTGTATGTGTAGTAGTGGTCACTGCAATTAACCCTCCAGCATCTACTCTATTTGAAATAATCTAATTCACTCAACTTAGTAGGAATTGGTTTTGAGGATGGGCTCAAATCTGGAAATCAGATGTGATGAGAAGTGTTCTGGTTGCCTTTTGTTAGAAAGAAAGAAAGAAAGAAAGAAAGAAAGAAAGAAAGAAAGAAAATTCCCAACTTCTAAGAGTCATAGAAACAGAAAGATGTTATGCTTAGGAGTCTCAATGCAACTTTTGCCCTCATGCAAGTGCTTGCTTTGAGCTTGAGAATAAGTGAATATTTGGGAGAGCAGAGCAATGAGAATCAGAGAATAGCAGAACCAGAGCCCTGACATATTGCACCTGGAAACTCCAAACTTCTGGGCTTATTTATTTATTTATTTTTAAATATTTAACTATTTATTTATTTAGAGAGAGAGAGACAGGGAGAGAGAGAGAAAATCCCAAGCAGGCTTCACATTGTCAGCACAGAGTGTGACACAGGGCTTGAACTCATGAAATTGAGAGATCATGACCTAAGTTCAAACCAAGAGTTGGATGCTTAACGGACTGAGCCACCTAGATGCCCCAGTTAACGCATTTTTTAAGCTTATTTAGTTTTGAGAGAACAAATGGGGGAGGAGCAAAGAGAGGGAGAGAGAGAATCCCACACAGGCTATGCACTGAGGTTTGATCCCACAACCATGAGATCATGGCCTGAACTGAAATCAAGAATTGGAAGCTTAATGCCCTGAGCCACGCTGATGCTCCTAACTCATTTTTAATTGAGGCTTTCTGCTTTTGCAACTAAAAGCATTCCAATACTTGTAACATTTTAAACTCATGTATGAGGCCAAAAAGGGGGGAGAAGATTCCCAGAGACAAGTAGCTGATGGTTTCAAAACTCCCCAGCCCTCCTGGCTCGGATCAAACAAATTTACATAACGTTTCTTGAAATTATTCATTAACAATGGTAGAATTGCAACGTTTTTTGTCTACCATGACTTGTTAGTCTTTGAGACATAATGGAGTTTTATTCCTTATTTCTGCTTCTTCCTAAATAAGCATGGCAAAGTGTTTGGGGCATTAGACTCTCTCCTTTTTTTTTAATGTTTATTTTTGGAGATAGAAAGAGAGAGCTAGCAACGGAGGGGCAGAGATAGTGGGAGACACAATCTGAAACAGGCTCCAGGTTCTGAGTTGTCAGCACAAAGCCTGACGTGGGGCTCAGATTCATGAACCAAGGGGATCATGACCTGTGCCTAAGTTGGATGCTTAACCAACTGAGCCACCCAAGCGCCACGGGCGTTAATTATACTCTTAAAGTCACATTCATTCACTCTTCCATACTTACAAGCCCTGGGAATAAACTTATGATAGAGAGCTGGGACTTATAGTGGAGACAGGAATCAAACTACGCTACATGTATTGAGTCCTTCCTTTCCTGTGCTCGTGCCCTATACTTGTACATCCCAAGGTTCTTCATTCTTCTGGTGTTTGCTGCTGAGCTACACATGTCATACAGATGTATTTTTTGGTAACCAGATCAGTGAGCATAGTTGTGTGGACCATCTTGGAATATGGAACTATAGTTTGAATACTTATTCATAGTGATAAAATTTTACTTCTCTTACAACCTAAGGGAAAGAGGCTGAGTTACAAAAAAAAGTGGGGAAGAAATGATGTTATCTTTTATGTGGAATGCACTCACCCCTCAGGGTCCAAGCCTTATTAGTGCCTCTCTTTGAACTTTTTTCCCCCTATGCATATTGTGATTGCACTCCAAATCGGTGTGTCTTTAAAGAAAATTCCGTGTTCTTGGTTCTATTTTTCATTCCTCACTGATGAACCCTTAAACTCTTAACTGTGAAGCTATAATAAAACATTTTTATCAGCTATCCTGCATAGCCTTTTCAAATTTGAATTATCTAAAAAAAAAAGAAAAAGAAAAAAAAGAACTTCCATGTTACTTTCATCAGCATCATTAATTGGCCACTCACATATTCTAACGCTGCCTTTACTTACACCTTGGTTGCTGCTTTTAAGCTGTAATTTTTGTTCAACCTGATATTGAGCCTTTTTTTTTTTTAGTGTTAGTGTTTACCAGGAGAATAGATGTCTCCTTTTTCATGAGCCCTCTTTTCTGGGTTGTTTTTCTGCCCTGCATAGTGATAGGGGTGTAGCAAGAATATCTATTGTTAGAATGCATGCTACAAATTATTTTGTTTTTTGTACTCAGAAGATGTGCTGCTGAATAACAGTTCTTTGGTGGAAATAATTGCTTGAGTATTTATGACAACTTTTTGACTTGTACACTTACATTTTTCAAGGACTTTACTTTTGATTCAATTAGTTAAAGCATAAATTCACCATCAATGGAAATTCCTATACACAACAACAATAAAAATAATCCTACAGTTCATCATGTTGCTTTCTAAGACATTTCCAGAAATTAAATATCACAGAGAACTGATTGGCCAAATCAACTTTTTGATATATCACTGACTTTATATTATGGACCTTCAAGTTGAAGGTATAAAAGTAGTTAAAGAGCATCCAACTTGTCACTGACATGATTCACTGGAGTATTTGTTACCCAAAGAATTTAATTAGTGTGTCTGAATGCTAAGGGAATGAAAATAATTGGTGGCTGGCAAAAGATACCTTATACATTGTGATTATTAATAGCTGTTAAGAATACATGGGGTAGAAGTAGTAAACAACTGAAGATTAATTTTCATCATTTAAACCATTATATTTTGGCGGTTTTAAATTTTAAATCTAAAAGTTTTAGAGGACTAGAGGAAATTCTCTATTTTACAACTGGAGAAAGACCCAGAGAGAAAAAATATTTTTGTTGGTAATTAGAATAAAGAGTAATATTGATTTTCTCTTAATTGCAAATGTGCTAATGCACAGTGTAAAAATCAAAGTCTTTTTAAAACATGAAGTAAAGGAATTTAAACGTTAAAAAAGTCACCAGTCCTTTACGGGAATTTTTCTCCATCCTCTTTGAAATGGAATTAGCAATTATGATATATGAATCGCGAGACTAATAGTAGACCCTAAAATGTGACAGCCCCAGGTAACAAAATTTGGGTAGGCTATTGTTTAAATTATGTGATATTTGAATTGTGTGTCTCCCCTTTGAAGTTGGTTTTGTTTTGAAAAAGAAATTGAGAAAAGCCTTAAAAATAATTTGCTAGCATATAAAATTGTTATATGAATGCCAGTTTAACAATTGGCCTTGAACTGCACCCAAATATATTAATTTAGTTCATAAATCAGTTTAATCCATGTCTATATTTTCCAGGAAGAGAAATTAAAATCTTCCCCTGGCTACTTTTTAACTTTTCCATTACTGGATAAAAAAGCTGCTAGGTCAAATAGATTATTTTCTAGAAAGAAGTTATCGATGATCATTTAAAAATACTAGTGTAAAAAAAATAAAAATAAAAATACTAGTGTATATGGATTGTGCTTTAACATGTTACTTCTGGAAATACAGATGCAAAATGAGGTGGTTGTGAAATGGCCCAAAGGACAAAGTTTTGTGTGCTGTGCGAGCAAGATTCTCAGAGAAAAAGAGGCATGGAAGAACAGGAACATAAGAATGTAATGTTTTAAACATGTGGCACTTAAATCATTAATTTATGAGTTGACTGTGGTGTTCCTAGGATAAAAATGCTAAAAAACAGCTTAAATATCCTCTCCGGAAGAAATCACTGAACACAAGGTCTGGCTCTGTGTTTCTCTTATGTGTCCTACTTCAAGTTGAGATGAGGCTCACTAGGCTTGCTAATTGTCTATGCTTTTCCTTTTATATGTTTATTAGCCTTTTGTGATTTCTTAACTATGAATTTCCCACTCATATCCTTCACTCATTTGAACAGGTTGTTGGTCTGATCCTTTTCTTCTTTATTGAAACATCACTAGAGTTTTTTTTGTATGTATATATTCACATAGACATTAAAATCATGCTGCCAGGCATTAAAAAAAGAGTGGGGCTTCTATTTCTAGGAAAATGGTGGGCTATATTATTTGGAGGAGTCATTCTGCTGAAAATATCAAAATAGATATAAGTATTTTAAAGAATATTAACCATTAAAGAACCAGCAAGACAGTAACTCCATTTAAGGGAATTAGGAACCAAGAGAGGTAATTAGAATCCTGAAGTCACTTTTGCCCTAAAAGTATTTACCAACTGTTGGATAGGCAAAAACTCTTGTTTTAATGGCCTTGAGTGTCAGAGAGAACAGAAGTCAAAGTCTTGTCTTCCAAAGTGGGGGCTCCAAAAGGACATACTCCATGTTAAGCTGGGATTCCTAAAAGATAAACCTTCAGAGTAAAGAATCCAGAACTACTACCAACAGGAAATATCAAGGAGTTCTTCAGAGCTTCACAGAGTAAGAGAAAACAGCTTCTAAGCAATTAAAATGAAAAGCTGTTTTGTCTATGTGCCGTTCGAACTGTATGTGTGTGTGTGTGTGTGTGTGTGTGTGTGTGTGTATATGTATATATAAACCATCGATAGATGACAGAGGTGTGACTGCAGATCAGTGGAGAAAGGGTACACAATTCTGAGTTGGAATTGGGCCATTCCAACTTTTACATTTTATACAAGATTTGGATGGAAAAAGTGGAAAATCAGTCCTATCCCTTTATACTTGAGAGGTTAAAGACACTGTTGTAACTAACATATTGTCGGTTTATTTGCTATATTTGCTGCTCAGTGTCAGGAAGAAGTCAGGTATACAGGTAGAATTGTGTCTTCCAGACAGATGTCTATGAGCATGACCTATTTGGAAACAGGGTCTTTGCAGATAAAATCAAATTAAGATGAGGGCATACTGGATTAAAGTGGGTTCTATTCAATAATACTGATATCCTCACAAGACATGAGGGCAGAAAGATGTGAAAATGAAGTCAATGACTGGAGTGATACAGCCACAAGCCAAGGAACACCAAGGAAGGGAGGAGAAGCAAGAAAAGATTCCCCTTCTAGAGCCTCCAGAATGAGCATGTCCCTGCTGACCCCTTGGTTTTGAACTCCTAGCCTCCAGGACTGTGAGATAAAAAATTCTGTGGTGTTAAGCCACCTCGTTTGTGGTGCTTTGTTAAAGCAACTCTAGAAAATGAAAACACCAGGCCCCACCAATGTGGCTAGATTTTCTCTTTCAGCTCCTCCCATCCCCAATCAGGTTTGTTTATCTGAGGTGAGGGGTGCTACCTTCTCCTGCAGAGCACCCATCATCAGCTTCTTCAAAGCTTCAGGCTTCAGAATGGTCAGATACAAAAGAGATTTTGGATCTAACCTTGTGTATTCCAGTTCAGCCTCACAGGCTCCAGCTCATACCGACTTTCCTTACTTGACATCCACTTTCTGCTCCTAGCTGCATACCTTGCAGACTTCGATCTTGAGTACCAGACACAGAATAACTATTATCTCCCAGTGGTTCTGCTGCTCTGATTGAACCCTGACTGATAATACCCAAGTCAAATATGTTTCCATAAACTTATTCAGGTTAACCATGCAAAAAATTGTCCCATCTTATTTCCCAAGAATGGTTTGATATTTTTGTCTTTTACATTGTTACCTTTTAATCTCACATTTTTAAGAGTATTTAGTGTATACAGAGTATAATATAATTTTTATTTTTAGTTAAATATATGCCATGAGGACCCAACAAGGGGTTGCATCTGTGAAAAACAATGGATGAAAATTTCTTACCAAGGTAACAATTAGAGCATTAGCAGATGAAATGGATATGAGTCACAACTGATTCTAATACTGAAAAACAGAGATATTGATTATTTTTAGGTAAAGCACTAACCATTAGCAGTCTGCTTCAGTTTTTACACAGAGAATGAGTCTATATGATACCAAAGTATCCACTAAATCATTCAACTTTTTTATGAAATAGATTATTTCTATAAGACAAATCAACAAACACTGTTACTTGTATGAACAGATGATTTAGTTGTTAAAAATAAAATGCCAAATCAAGTTTTAAATACTGGTTTAGTGTGGAGAGGTCCTATTAACGTTTCCAGGTATTTTAATCCACAGAGAACCTCTCACACCTAATAAGTCTAAAGTATTTTTATATCTGTAAGTATTTTTTTAAGTTTATTTATTTATTTATTTATTTTTGAGATAGCATACAAGAACAAGGAGGGGAGGGGCAGAGAGAGAGAGAGAGAGAGAGAGAAGCTCAAGCAAGCTCCACACTGTCAGCACAGAGCCAGATGCAGAGCTCAAATCCACCAACCGTGAGATCATGACCTGATCCAAAATCAAGAGTCAGACACTTAACCAACTGAGCCACCCAGTGCCCCCTAATCTGGTATTGTTACCACGTGCATGTAAACACACACCCCTACACACTAACGCACTCATGGAAGTTTATCATATCCATACATATTTGAAAAGGGAATTAGTATTATGAAAAATTTCTTTTTCTTCTTCTTTTTCAGAAATGGAGTCTGAACTCAGGCGATAGGAAATGCTGTAATTAGAAGTACTCAAAAAATAAAGAAGCATAAATGGGAGGATATATTCTGACCATGAGTATCCAATTATAAGTAGCAACTTCGGGTTTAAGAACCACAATTCTAGGGTTGCCTGGGTTTCTCAGTCAGTTAAGCGCCAACTTCAGCTCAGTTCATGATCTCATGGTCTGTGAATTTGAGCCCCTCATTGGGCTCTGTGCTGACAGCTCAGAGCCTGGAGCCTGCTTCAGATTCTGTGTCTCCCTTTCTCTGTCCCTCCCCCGCTAGCTCTCGCTCTCTCTGTCTCAAAAAATAAATAAACATTAAAAGAATTTTAAAAATTTAAAAACCACAGTTCTATATTTTACTCCTCATAGCAAAAGATAAAATGTAAATTGCAGTAAAACGTAAACTGATTTATGCATTCCATAGATTTATATATATATAAAATGTGTTTGTGTATGTGTATATGTCTATGAGTATATTAGTTAGAAAATATTTGAATCTAATATGACTCCTGAGTGCTAATAGCTAATTTTTATTGAATTTTATTATATACTAGTCACTTTATTAAGGATTTTATGCATATTAACTTATATAATCTATGCACTGTATTACCAAGAAGATACTGGTGTTTTTTGCAATTTGTACTTGGATTCTGGATCTTCATAAGCTCAAAAACTTTCCCAAGGACTAACAGGAACTAGCATTCACACTCAGTTACTTATTCTCACTCCAGAGTCTGTGTTTAACTGCTGTCATGCCGTGCTGCCTCTTTATTGGTCAAATAATAGATTAATCACTCTGGATTATGACGGAGTAAAGGGAAATATCAGAGACTCCTCAATTACCTTTTAAAATGTCCACAAAAATGCACATATAAAGGAGTTCTTCAAAATAGCATGTGTAACTGCTAACAGTTAATAGTGATGAGTCAAGCATGGTCTAAAGAGGAGGTGGTAAATAGGATTTAAATTGCACTAATGATTGTGATTTCTGATATCCAAAACAGGAAGATGGGTGGGCAAACTAGACAACCCTACAGGGTGCTGAATTACAGGTAAACAAAATGTAACTGGGCTCAATGTAAACTCCTATTCTAACTCAGGTTTCTGCATTTGATTCCTGAGGTAACAAGTAAACAATCACTGATCACATTTGGCAAATTAGACATTACTTACTTAATCATAAATAAGTACATAAATAAATAAACAAATAACAATACAGGGTTAAAAATTCATCAGGTTGATTTTAAAAATTTCATGCTGTCAAGTAAAAATAATAATATAGTAAGTCATTTATTTCAGACTTCAAAAAGTTATATCAGTTGGCATTTGAGGAGAGAGGTAGTAAGATTTGTCATCAAGGGCTGCTACTAAACAATTTTTATTAATAAACTGTATTTTTTAGTTGTATTTTTTAGTCCAATATTGTTGGCTGTACAAGTTTCGCTTTTATAAATGCATTAATTTTTTATAGCACTATTATATGATCAACTTTTATAATTGTGCAATGGAGGCTTGCAAAGACTCATCAATTTTGTAAAAATCAAAGATTGATAAATATACATGAAACCTCTTTTATAAGTCATTATCTTAAATACTTTATATTCTGTTTTTTAACCAACTTGATCTCTTTGTCCTGAGACGTCTATCAATATAAACATTTCTGTCACCATCTCTTTATACTTTGAAAATTTTTCTCTTATGTGCTTGGTTCTTTTAAATTTGGAGAATATATGTTATGACAGTTAGAATACATATAATCACACCATGAAAATAAAAATTTACCCATACTGTGTTGTTTAAGATTTCTAATTCAAATTCTCTTTTGAGGTTAGTATTATACACATTTATGATATGCTAAGAAAACCTTTGGTCTTTGTACTTTTCTGTTTAATTTCTATATAAATGTGTTGCATTTAAGTGATACTCATTGTAACTTCTGTCTCAAGATAGTGCGCTGAACACATACTTCATTCTTACTCTCCTGGATTAAACCTCTAGAAACAATATAACACTTAAATAACAAGAAAACAAACTTACCCAACAAACATAGGCTCTGTCACTGGACCAGAAGTTATGACTAGTACCTGAAAGTTAAGACAACAAATAAAATGAAGAGGTAAACCTCAGCCAGGACACAAATAGATACGCATAGGTACTACAAATAATACCTCAAGCTAGTTGAAGTCAAAATAGAAGAGACCCTGGAGTGATTAGGTCACACCTTTTCTAAAACTTCCTACATTTTACCTTTCACAATGTATTCCAGGTATTAAGCAATGTGTTGTTTGTCTCAGCAGATCCTTAAAACAACACAAACAAATGCAAATTCCTTTTAGACAGGTGTGATAGAGGATTCACAAAAAGTGGCTGTGTTTAAGAGGAGACTCAGAAACATGTTCAAAAAGTTAATACAAGTCATATTCAGTGATCATAAAGCAAAAAAATTTTTAAAATGGACAAAATATCTCCCAATCATTAAAAATAAACTTTTAAAATCTGATTTAGGGGCGCCTGGGTGGCGCAGTCGGTTGAGCGTCCGACTTCAGCCAGGTCACGATCTCGCGGTCCGTGAGTTCGAGCCCCGCGTCGGGCTCTGGGCTGATGGCTCAGAGCCTGGAGCCTGTTTCCGATTCTGTGTCTCCCTCTCTCTGCCCTTCCCCCGTTCATGCTCTGTCTCTCTCTGTCCCAAAAATAAATAAACGTTGAAAAAAAAATTTTTTAAAAAATAAAATCTGATTTATATTTCTAAGTAACTGGGTTTGTAGATAAAATAACAGATCATTAACTATTTAGATCTCTAGGACCATATCAACACCAGAAATAATACTTACTATTTATTGTGTGCTTATAGTATATAGATGCTATTCTAAATGTGTCAGTTACAGTCAAATATTTAGCCCTCCCTCCAAACCCTCTGAGATCAGTATGATTATTAATCCCACTTAAAGACACAGGAAGTTTAAATAATGGACGAAATTTCACCTAGGTATTGGGTAACAGAGTTGGATGTGAAATTAAGCAGTTTATTTCCAAAGTTCAAGCGAGAAATCACTATGCTTTCCTTTCTCCATATGGGAGCAAATTTACATAAAACTAAAGAAGCAAAGTGACAGAGGAAAACATAGCTTTAAATATAATTATTAGGACACAAGAAGGGTAGAAAGAAATAAACTAAACCCCTAATTCAAAAAGATAGTGAAAGGACAATGAAATAAATTTCTAAACAGTGGAAGGGAAGGAATTAATTCTAAAACTAGAAATTAATGAAATAGCAAACAAGCAAATAAAAACAGCAGAACTGACCAATAAAGAGAAAAATCTGGTTCTTTGAAAAGATCAATAAAGATAGACAAGCCTTTGGCAAATATGATCAAAAGCTAACTCAAGAGAGGCGACACAACGGGAAAACATATGTGAAATGAGAAAAAGAGGTCATGGCTGCAGGTCTAGAGGAGATTAAAATAACATTTCCAGAGAACCCCGTATACAACTTTGTATCAAAACATTTTTAAACTCAAACAATTTTGAAGAAAACTATAGATTGCCAAAATTGACCCTGGAAAAAGTAAGAAATCTAACTAGCACAATAACCTCAGAAAAAATAAAAACGGTTGTTGAAGATTTGCCCTCAAGAAAAGTATAAACCCCATGATATTTCACGGGAAATTTCTAACAACATTTCTAGTGATAGATAATTCCAATCTCAGAGAAAGTATTTGAGAACTTGGAAAAGGATGGGTAGATACACTCTTTTATACTGGTCCTGTAGACCTAATGACAAAACTGGATGAAAACAGAATAAAGGAGAAAACCATTGTTGCATTGTTGCAAAATCTTAAATTATTAGCAAATCAAAATATTCCTGTTTTGACTGTGTGTGTGTGTGTGTGTGTGTGTGTGTTTGCGTAATGTCACAGGATGTGTCCCCTAACCTATGTCTGAGTGTTCATTTCCTGTGATAATATGACCAAATATTCAGATTCTAAAGGACCTACAGATATGAAATCAAGGGTCAGACAAAGTATTTCTCTACCACAGATTTGATGATTGATTTTGATCTTTAAAAACACCAATTATTTTCTATTCAAATTGCCATTTTATGTTTCTATTACTGACACGATTTTCATGTCTTTTTTCTTTAAGCACTTTAGGAAATTATCTCTATTTTTTTCCTCCACATGCCTGATTCCATTTTCTACAGCGTCAATGTACTGCTTATATTGCACATAGTCCTTTGTTGACTTTTGCATTTACCCATTTCTTTCCTTGTTTTATATAGCTTTTAAATAAAACTGTAAATTAGCTACATAACTTTTTATTTTAGTTGATTGCCTTATATGTCAGCTTGCATATACTCATTATGGTATTTAAAAAAAAATTTTTTTCAACGTTTATTTATTTTTGGGACAGAGAGAGACAGAGCATGAACGGGAGAGGGGCAGAGAGAGAGGGAGACACAGAATCGGAAACAGGCTCCAGGCTCTGAGCCATCAGCCCAGAGCCTGATGCGGGGCTCGAACTCACCGACCGCGAGATCGTGACCTGGCTGAAGTCGGACGCTTAACCGACTGCGCCACCCAGGCGCCCCTCATTATGGTATTTTTAAATGTTTAAGTCTATAGGGGATACAACTAAATGTTTTGTAAAATGTATACATTTTTATTAGAGGTATATATTATTTTTAATCAAAAAATAGATGAAATATTTTTCTTAAATCTTGCTTACAACACAAATATAACTACTGACCTCAAAATTTCCAAGTTCATAAGACATATATTGAGCCATAAGTGACTGTACAATATGTAAAGAGTGAAATTTATTGTTGTCGTTGTTATAAAACTCCCTCCCAAACTGAAAACGAACAAAAAATAAGATATATTTTTGTAGTGATGAGATAATATAGTGCGTAACAGAAAAAAAAAATTGTTTCTTACACATTATGATTCAATACAAATATAGCTCTTTCATAGAGCTAAACTGAAACAAATAAGCCAACAAACAAAAACACATATTCCAGCTCAACATGCACTTCTGGGCCATACAAGGTCTAGATGAATATGTAGCAAGTATGTAAAACTGTCAAGTACACAGTGTACTCTCTTCACTCGTGTCAAAAAAAAATGGCACAAGCCACATTTGATTTTGACCACTAGAGATTCCAATATTAAATTGCAATTCATGAGCAAGCAGACAAATACATTTGATTAACATTTAAGCCATGCCTTCCACACATATATGCGTATAGCCACATTAATTAAATTGTGGAAATCAGAAATAGAAGTGCCTTAAGGTTGACATGAACTTTAGAATGGAATAGCATTTATAAAATTGAAAGGTAAACAGAAAAGCAACTTTAAAATAAATAATGCATCCAAGTGTCAAGTAAATAAACGTTTAGAAAAAGTGCATGAAATCGGGATTAGTATAGCCATAGAATGGTTTATGTGACAGAGCATTCCCCAGCGAGCCAGGATCTCTTTTGCTGACGGTATGTGGAAGATTTCTGGATTCAAACAACGGTTGCTCCCGTACACAGGCTTTGTAACGATATGCATCATGTTTAGGATTTACTTTCTATATCATAATCTATATTAGGTGTTCTGAAATGTTAATATTTTAATCAGGGATTTTATACATCAACTCTCTTGGTTATTCTGTCCAAATAACATCCTCGTCATTCCTCTCTTCCTCCTTCCCTCCCTTCCATTCACTCTTCCTCCTCCTTTATTTTGGGTATAAGTGTAAACGTGTCAAGTACGCTTTCTCTTAATTGGCTATTACATTATGCATTTGAGATCAATTAGGTAATACACATTTTCACATTATTTCTCTTGTTTGCTTTCCTTAAATACTTGATAAAGATGCAAGAAATATATATTTTTTTTAATCTCTAAAAGTGACTTTACATATGTCCCCTGTCAAAATAAGTTCAACCAGAGCACCTGGGTGGCTCAGTCAGTTAAGTGTTAAGTGTTCCACTCTTGGTTTCAACTCAGGTTATGATCTCATGGTTTGTGAGTTTGAGCCCCACGTGTGGCTCTGTGCTGACAGCACAGAGTCTGCTTGAGATTCTCTCACTCTCTCTCTGCCCCTCCCCGCCTCTCTCTCTCTCTCTTTCTCAAAATAAATAATTTTTTAAGTTCAACTTTATCATATGTAACATCCATACTATCTTCCCTCATCAAAATGGTAAGCAATAATTTCTATTTTCTTTTTTTAACTTTATTTATTTATTTTGAGAGAAAAAAGTGCAAGTGGGGAGGGGCAGAGAGAAAGGGAGAGAGAGAATCTTATGCAGGCTCCCCACTATCAGTGTGGTGCCCGACATGGGGCTTGACCCAGGGCTCAAACTCATGAACTATGAGATCATGACCTGAGCTGAAGTCTGATGCTTAACCGACTGAGCCACCCAGCGCCCCATAGTTTCTGTTTTCTTAAAGTCATTGCACAAAAACTAACAAATAAGTTGAAAGCCTTCTTTCCTATGATTCCAAATATTGTAAACTCTGACATATAAAAACATATTTATACACACATTTAAAATAGATAGTAAAATTTGTACATAAATAGACTCTATTCCATATATTCTGGACTAAATGTAACCTAGTTATTTAGATTTTATAAGTAATATAGCTACATTATACATTTTAAACAATTAAGAATTAATGTTTAATGTTTATTACATGAATTTTAAACATTCTCATCTGAATTAATGTACTCCAGTGTATGAATGTATCTGTGTTACTGTTCTAGATTGTAAAACTCTCTCTATTGCCTTTTTATTATTGCAATTTCCAGGTCCCCACAGACTGGCTTCACCAGTTTATAATATTTGGCTATGAAACATGTTTGAAGCTGAAGAAAATAGTATGTTATTAAAGCTTGTTTCTGTTTTGAAACATCATCTGAGATCTGATATCTGTTTTCTAGAAAAAATTGAGAGGATCAGTGTTATCTTGAACAATGTCATCTTGTAACATTAAGCTTTGTTTTTATGACTTTTGTTCTCATTTAAAAACCAAGTGAAGATAACTTTTTTAAATCTCCAGGCTCCCTGATGAATGGGATGTTTCCTCATTTTCTGGAGACTTTTTTTTTTCTTTACAGCAGTCCATTATCACTAAATTTGTAAATTAGAAATTTAGGTGTCCAAGGTATTTCTTCTCCTAAACAATCATTATAATCAGATTTCAGGCCCTTAGGTCTGATTTTTTTCTGAATTTTGAATGCCAAGTCCTGCTGACAGTCATTTGCTCTAATCTCTGGATGAAATGACTCTCTTCATTTGCTTTGCCATTATCTGTTCAGTTTTTGAACAAGTAACTGCAAATGCTTCATCTTTAAGTTTGCAAGTTGAGTGTTTATATCATTGTGTCAGAAACCCTGGGAATCTGGAAAGTTGTCTTCTATTCTAATTCTCTCAGTGATAATTCCCTTTTTTTCTCTACATGTGGACCTTAAGATTCTTTAAGTACATTTCTCATAGGTGGCTTCTGGAGAAATTTTCCTTTCCAAGTGAGTTCATGCCTAATCAAGGCATGCCTGTTTACACAAAATTTAATAGTGGAGTCGTGATGAAGATGTGTGAATCCTTTTTAAAAATCCTTTCTTTTTGATTCCAATCTATGACATATCACAGAGTATTTTCAAAGTCCCTCCCCCCACCCATGAATTTTCACTCATCTCAAGGGTATGACTGATCCTGTTGGTCAACTTCTTTTTGGTTTTGAGCACTTCCTTCACTTTCTGCAAGTCAATATCGTGACAATTGCTTATTCCAACACTCAGATATCAGATATCAACAGCATAAAGGAACGTTTCTCTATGTTTTAGTGAAGCCAGGGGAGCAGGTGAGGTGCCTAAGTTAAGCAGCACAAGATTGCCCACAACTTTTGACAACCTGTAGTACTAAACTGAGGTTAACGTAGTAATATTTAATTTAACAATATTTAATTGAGGCTCCTAGGTCCTTCAATTTTATTTATACCAAAAGATATTTCCATATATGTAGGTAAGTTGAAAGCACACTGTTATTGAGTAAGATGAGGCATTCATTTAAAACTCCAGAACTGGGATGCCTGGGTTCAGTCGGTTAAGCATCTGACTCTGGTTTAGGTCATAATCTTGGGGTTTGTGGGCTCAATCCCACATCTGGCTCTGCGACTACAGCTCGTAGCCTGCTTTGGATTCTCTGTCTCTCTCTCTCTCTCCACCTCTCCCCAGCTTGTGCTCTCTCTCTCTCTTAAAAGTAAGTATTAAAAAATAAATTAAAAAAATAAAACTCTAGAACTTACAACCCAGGCCCCCCAAACCTTTCATAACCTTCTAATTTTAACATGCTTGTTGGCCATGCCCATCAACCCCATGACTTTCTAACATTTCTTTTGTCTCCCTTTATAGAGCCATGGACAGTATCACCACATTGTTGAAGTAGGGAATTTAAAAGCAAGATATATTATCCCAGATAATCCTGATAACACTTCTGTAGCAGATATGAGAATTTAAGGGAACACTGACATTTCCTCTCTTTCCCTGAGATGGCCTCAACCTTCTTGCAAAGCTATGTTTCCAACTTAACTATCCTGAAGCTTTGGTCCCAGCTTGTTATCCAAACTTATTGCCAAAAGATGTTCCCTCTGCTTTCCTCAGATAGCATCATGGGTAATTTCCCTATCACGTGCAAGAGACAGAAAATGGCACAGCCGCTGTGTCCATCTCTTGCAGGAGTAATGTCTCTTTGCTTTCTTGCTTCATGTTCTGGGGCAGAGGCTCAAACACAACCCATCCAATACCAGACAATGCCTGCAAAACTTTGAGACATGGAGAACTCAGGAGTACTGGCGGTGACAAAGGCACAAATAATGGCCCACTCCATCCCTCATAACCAGCCCTTCTTTCCCTGCCCTCTACCCGAGTGCAAACATCCTTCCTCCTTTCTCTGCTTCTGTCTCCTTTACTTGCCCTATCTAGAAGTCACACCAGAGATATTCGGCTCAGACTACATTTTGGCATTTTTTGCTAATATTTTGAGGGCAAGTGCTTATCACAGGATTCAAGTTCTTTTCTTTTCCTCATTTTTCTTTTCTCCCCCCACCCTCATGTTGTTATTCTTTACTCTTCTCCACACGAGAGATATTAGCTTGGTCTATTAGTAGCCAGTAAACAAAACAGTGGATTCTCATTAACAGCCTGCCCATCCCCACCCTGCTGACCTCCATCACCATCATCTGTATGGATGCTGTTGAAATCCTTTAAGATTTTAATCAGGAAAGAATGATTGATATGCTCAGACCTTAAGCAAATTTCTCATGTCTTTGTCATTTATCTGATTTTTCTCTGCTGGGCAAAGAGAAAAACTTTTGCTCTCGGAAACCATTTGTGCAGCAGCATGACAGAGGGTTACCCTTATGCAGTTTGGAGTAGTGTGAAGTGCTTGCAACATCAGACAGAGCATAGCTGACCATAACTCCCATTGCTCCCTTGGCTTTTGTATTTCCACCCTACCTACTGCTGAGACCACAGCTCAGGTTATAATGCACCATCATTTGGTAATTTCTGCCTTTGGCCATGTTGCTCTACTGGGAAGCATAACCAAAGGTATGTAGAGGGAAAGTTAGTAATAAACTCCTGGCCCTAGGTAGCTACTTCTGAACAGAGGAACATAGATACTGTGCTACAGAGTTAGAAGGACCTTCTAAGTGAAGTACCTGAGATTTTAAAATGGAATTCGATGGGGGTTAGTGCAATAACTTCTCAAATCTTACTGTCCTGCTGTTTTATGTCAGTCCATAACATGTTTTTGCTATTGGAAATTCCTCTTGGGTTTTGATGGATTTGACAAATATTGCTAGTTTCACATTCTGTCACCACTTTACATGTTTTCTGAAATTCTTCTCTGTTCAACACCTGCAGAATTTATTTCTCTGTGCTCTTATAACAGTTATGGAAACACTTGTATAGCACTTATCAGATAGCATTATGTTTTTTCTTAAACACTGTAAAGAGAACAAATGCTTGTGTGGTGATAGTTGCTTGATTCAGAAGCATAAGGATTTACTGAATCTAATTATGCTTCCAGAAAAGCTAGGGGTTTTCCACCTTGTGACCAGCCCATCATGTTTTCTTAACACTATTGATTGCTTTGACTTGGCACCAATTGACCTAGCCTGTCATCAGGGTCAACATCAGCATCTTACACATTCATTACACAATTGTAAATATAAGAATTGGTCATTACTGTGGAGGATTTTAATTACAATAAAGCAGAAGGTTATAAGTAGTAATATGAGGTGTATCTTTCATTAATAAGTCTGGGGACTCCTTGTTGTCATAAATCTTGTCTTAGTTAACTTCTTATTAGCCGACTATGCTATAGATCATGGCCCAAGGAAAGTAATTTTAACCACTTAGTACATGGAAATTGAAATATTAAGTATAAATATTTTGTCAAGAAATAGAGTTTACCACTGAGAAGTGTGCTTGAATAATTTTAGAATCTTCTTTAATTTATAAATGTATTTATTCAATAAAAATTTTATGTCTGCTATATACCAAAGAGATTTTTTTTTTCAAAAAGTCTATTTCACATTTTGGAGATTAAAAAATTACTGGAGAGAATTACTTGAATGCTACCAAGCATAACGGTTTAAAAATATGGAGGTCATCAAAGGATCTTAAAACTAAAATAATTCATTTATCTGGGCATCAATAGAATTTTGAACTTTCTCTTGCCAGGCAGTGTGCACAAGTTAGACCTCAACTAGTTCTGATATTTGGTTGAAGTAATTATTTACCTTGTAATCCATTGTGACCCAGACTTATTGAAAATATTGATGAACATTATGAAAATCAGGGTCCTTCTTCTGAACTCTACTTGAGATGTCTTGTTACTTTGGCAGTATTTTTTGTTATCTTTTTTGCCATTCTTCCTGATCTCAGAGTCAGGTTGACCAGGCGGCAGATTGTCTGGCCATGGAGCATTTAAAATCAGTTGTAGCCTGCCTGCACTGTTCTGGCATGTCCTTGAGGGGAAATCTTCCATTGCAGTGGGAGGGAGGTCTATGCTTTCCTTCTATCAATCATGAGAGGTTAGCTGTGGATCGAGAGAGATTCTAACCAGTCTTCTAATATTTATAATCTCTGTAAACTCAGAAAGGAAGATGTTGAGGGGCAGAGTGAGTTTTATTTGGAAACATGGCTTTCCCAACTAGTTTAAAATATCTATCTTAATGATAGAAATAAACAATAAAAGCATAGTTATCATTTTGTCAATAACACTGGCCACAGACCAAAGGCAAAAGCGTAATTCCTGCTAAACCCATTTCATGGGTTGCTATTTACCATCAAGATAATGTGACAATAAATTCATTAAAGTAAGAAGTTTTCTCTTTGATCCAAGTAGATTTCCACAGGGAAATGACTCAAATGGAAAATTTATATTGACAGATTACTTCCAATCCTAATATTCAGCCTCCTAAAGCTATTATGTCAAATAGGAGGAGGGATTTTAGTATATATAAAGTTCATAAGGCTGTCAAATTGGTTCCCTACATCTGAGAAATCTGTATGCATTTTAATAGAAAGTTAATATATTAAGACATTCCAATTTGTTCTTTCCAGGAAGTTGGATTAAAAGAAGGAAGGAATACATTATTTTTAATATATCAGGTAGCTCAGAAATTAAACCTTTGATGTTACAGAAAAATGTTATAAAGTTTTATACCAGGAAGAGTACCTGAATATGAGAATATATAATAATTCAGAATTTATTTGACCAATGGAATCATTGTGCAGCATATCTCTGTATTGGTTTATGTATAATGTATAAAGCAACCTTTGATTCTTTTTTAAGGCAGCAAATACTGAAAGAGAAACTCTAAAATTTTGTCTGCAGCTCTATTGGACACTTAGATAGTAGATACATGGTCATGAAATTCTAAACCCTGTCTTTTCTTTTTTTTGTTTTTTAAATGCATATACTGAAAAATACATTTAAAGGTGTGCCCGTTGGCATATCCAACATGGTAATTAATACACGCTTTTCAGAATTGTTTCCATTTATCCAAACTTCTGTGCACCCTTTTGAAATTGCTATCTGAGATCTTAAGTAACATAAGATTGTCAGTGTCCTGGTTTATTTACTAAGTTGATACTAAGTAATATTTGGCTGCTTTAAAAAACCTTTGCTAAAAGAGTACATTTTAGATGCTCTCACCCCCCCCCCCCCCACACACACACAGACAAATGATCACAATGAAAAAGATGTCTATGGGAACTGAAATACTCAAATCAGGAATCTGATGACATCTGGTAGAGTTTGGGAATTAGAAGGGTTTCTAGTCTGTAATGAGAATACAGATGCTTCTTATCTTATTCCCCATGCTTTCTAATATGCCTAAAATATGTCTAGAATAAAATAAAATAGTTTATAATTAAAAACAATAAAGATAAAAACAAAAAGAAATCCCTTCTAAAAGAGAAATTAGCAGTCTGAGGACATGCAAAATATTGTATTTTATTCCAAAAGAGTTTCAGAGGTGTTTTGAGCAAAAACATTATTGTTGTAAGAATTTTCCTTCTGACTTAACAATTTCTAATACTAAATTGTATACATTTTCAGGTTTATATGCTTAAACACCATTGATATTTCTTTAGAGCCAAGTTACGTGGATTTGTTTTTGTTGTTGCAGGAGAATTCTTGGATTAATGTCAGTATTACGTTATTTTTTTTCGTATTTCAGACACACGCACAGTGGACACAATATGATATACTTGAGACACATAGAGTTCAGCTGCTCTATGTGCACACTGTGCTTCTGCCTACTGTTATCTCTCCCGTGACCAGGCATCAGGTCTCCTCTTTTCTTAGTGTATCACACATGATGGATGATATTAACATGCACAATATATCCCCACAACATCTCATTGTAACTCCATTCTCCCTTCGACTTGAGAAAGAAAACTTAGAATACTTTATTCATAGAGGTAAATCACATGCCAATACCTCGTGCACCATTGACCCGTGTGGGTTCATTGCTATAAACAGCTGAGTTAGGGACTGGCAATCCAGGAAATCCAACATGCCTTGGTAGGATTATACACCAGTGGCATCTATTCTGTGCCAAAATGCAGAGATGGAGAATCTATTTAAAGCCTTAACCCATTAATAGCCCCATCTGTATATTCCTGCATTGTTGCTGATCTGCAGCTTAGTTCTCTTTCATCTGTGTCCTATAGGTACATATTTAAAACATTTTTCTATGTGATTTTGTGGGGTTATAACTGAAAGAGTTGCCCATTTGATAGCAGCCTGTGGAGCCCTTCAAATTCGCCATTCCTACAGACCATCTTACTTTCCTTTTCCATAAATTAAAGTGAGGAATAGTTCTTGATCCCTTCTCATATCTCCTGCTCTTACAAAGCCCCCTGGTATTTATAACCTCACCTGGAAATAAATGTCAGTCCCATTATGCTATATCTTCTTCTAGCTAATTTCATTATTCAGGGCTCAAATAAATGACATCCATTCTGAGGAAAAAGGAGGAGGAGGAGGAGGAGTGGGAGAGAAGAAGGGGAAAAGAAAGAAGGAAAAGATGGAGAAGGAGGAGGAGGAGAAGAAGAAGAAAAGGGGAAGAGTTGCAGAAATGGAAGAAGGGGAAGGTGAAGTGGAGGAGGGGGGAAAAGGGAAGGAAGAATAAAAGAAAATATGTGAAAATTTGTGAAATATTTAGAAATTCTAAAAAAAATAGAAAATGGATACCTATAAACACATATTTGCCAGGCTTATTTTTCAGATTTAGATTTATTTTTCAGAAATAAAATGTTATACATGTCTCTAAAGCTCTACTCCTGCATCCATTTCCCTTCCTTTCCAGAGGAAACAGCTATCAAATTAGTGTGTACCCTTTCTCTGACATTTAAAAATACTTTTATTACATATGTTTGTATCCATAAATGAAATATATGAATGAAATGTATTTCATGAAATGAAATGTATTTCATAAATGAAATGTATGAAATGAAATGTATCCATAAATGAAATGTTGTTTCCTAAAACTCTATCATATTGCACTACCTTAAAAACATTTCCTACTTTTTTAGCTAATATTATATTTTGAGAAATCATTATTTTGATGCTTAATTACTTAGATTACTTATTTTCATGATCATGCAGTGATATCATCAAGCTGATATCATCTTCCCTATAAAAGCCCAAGACAAAACCACTTTGCAGGAAACCTTGATTTTTGGATCTGATGTACGTTCCCTATTGGAATAGCATGAGTAACATTAATCTCTTTGTTAGTTTTTTTGTCTTTGACAATTGTTTCAAGATCTCATGACACCACAGCCATCCTAAGCAAAATGGAAAATATGTTTTAATTAATATAATATTGTTTAAGAAGGTATACAAGTAATGCCTAATAAAATTTTGGAAATGAGGCACTTGGGTGGCTCAGTCGGTTAAGCATCAGACCATTGGTTTCAGTTCAGGTCATGACCTCACTGTTTGTGAGTTCAGCGCCTCATTGGGCTCTGTGCTGGCAGTGCAGAGCCTGCTTAGGATTCTCTCTCTGCCCCCCACCCCCTCAAAATAAATAAATCAACTTAAAAAATTAGAAATATCTATTTATGTATTTTAACATTTTAAAAAGTAAATATTGAGATTTATGACTTCAATTTGGAATTAAGAAAGCTGGAAATACCATTGCTTCCACCCTCAAAACAATAATGAAAGGTTGGGCAAACTACAAATTCACGATTTCTTTAAACATTCAGAAAGTTGAAATTGCACAGTAAGCAACTTACCTGAAATCTAAGGAAAGAAACACACTTTCAAAGACTTTCTTTCTTCCTTCCTCCCTCCTCCCTTCCTTTTTTCCTTTCTCTCTCTCTCTCCCTCTCTCTCTCTCTCTCTTTCTCTCTGTAGACAGTGTGTGTGAGAAGGGGCAGGGCAGAGAGAGAGGGGGAGTGAGAGACTCTCAAGCAGGCTCCACATTGTCAGTGCAGAGCCAGACATAGGGCTCAATCCCGCAACCCTGAGATCATTACCTGAGCCAAAATCAAGAGTTAGACGCTCAACTGACTGAGTCATCCAGGCGCTCCATCAAGGACAGTTCTCTCTTCCTTAGGATGAGGCAGCTGGACAGCAGGAAGGATAACACCATTAACAAATTTGAAAAGAGCAAATATGGAAGAGGAAGATAATGTAAAGTTCCTAGGGGATGCAGATATAAGGGAAATTTACTCACTTTCAGGTCCTTCTCCACAAATCTCACAGCACATGCACACACACACACACACACACAAAATTTATCAAGACTTAACAAGATGTCTTTCATGATACAGGACTGAGGTAGGAGAAGAGGCAGTGTGGGGAAAGGCACAAAACCCCACCTTTGCTATAGAACAAACGTCTAAATTAAGGAGAGGAGAGTCAACAAACAGTTCCTTTGGGCATTGCTGAAAAGCCTGTGTGGCTAGAAAAAGGCAATAGAAATAAAAACGTCTACTTTTGAGGAGGGACAGGAATACTTGCTCGTCCCAGAACTACCCCCTGGGAGAGAGGAGCTCTGAAAAGACCACACCACCCAAACGCAGAGATGCAGCATTGGCCTAAAACTTAGGTTTAACTAGTAGAGCAGAGAACCATCACATGCCCCCAAACATTCCTGCCACACACAACATCAGTGTTGCGTAAAAAGTTGCCATGTGATACTACTAAAAGAACCATAAGCACATAGAGAGATCTTCTCTAAGGTATGGTGCCAAAAGATGATTTGGGTTGAGAACAGAATAGGTACTGAGTAAAGTACCTATCTGTGAACCAGTTCCCACCCAAAATAGATGATGCCACTAGAGGCTTTGAAGCCTGTGCTGCACCGAGGGTAAAAATGGTAATGATAAACCCCAACTCTGCTCAATTATTAATTGAATTGGCTCCATCTCACTAAGAGATAGAACAAGAAAAGGTACATCAATTTTCAATCATATAAACCTCACCTCAGTATCTACTGTCCTGTACAGATTATATGGTTTTGAATAAAAAATTGTGAGGCACACAGAAAAGCAAGCACCAACAACACACTGTCAGGAGATCAGGCACAATGATGTGGATATTCAAACGATTAGAGAAGAGATTTAAAATAATTCTGATTAATATATAAAAGGCTTTATGGAGTAAAAGGACAACATGCAAGATCAATTAATTTCAACAGAGAATAGGAAACTATAAAAATAGAATCAAAGGTGTATATTAGCAACAGTATATATAGTATATATACAAACATTAATAGTGGTGAAGAATGCCTTCAACAGGTTCATCGGTACGCTTGACATAGTCAAGGAAAGAATCTGTGAACTTGAATATAGGGCAGCGAACTAATTCGGGTTAGAAAGGAAGAAATAAAGCCCTCTGTACTTGTAGATAACATGTTTTTTCTACAAATAAAATCTCTCCTCAAAGATATCTATCAAAAAGCTAGTAGAACTAATGTCAGCTTAGTAATATATTATGCAAGGTCAATATACAATAGCCTTATTTGTATATAAAACCAAACTTTTGGAATTAAATATATTACCATTTACAATACCACCAGTAATGAATAAAACATTTAGATATAAATTTAGCAAAATGTGTGCAGGATCCACATGCTAAAAACTACAAAACACTGATGAAATGAGATAAGGAATACTTAAATAGATGTAATGTGTTCAAAGATTGGAAATTCAATATTATTATGATGTCAATGAACTTCTAATCAAAATCTCGGTATGATTTTGTTGTAGTCGTTGATGGACTGATTCTAAAATTTATATAGAAAGGCAAAGGAAATAGAATAGCCAAAACAATTTGATAAACAACATAGCTAAATGACTTATAACTACCCACCTTAAAGACTTACAATGCTACAGTAGTCAGTGCTACACTCTTAGTGAAATAATAGACTCAGCTCAAGCCTGAAACCTGCTTCAGATTCTGTCTCCATCCCTCTCTGCCTCTCCCCACTCTCACTGTGTGTGTCTCTCTCTCTCAAAAATAAAATAAAAACATAAAAAAACATTAAAAAAATTTTGCTTTATAACATACATTGTGAGAGAAAAAGACAACCCACAGATTAGGAGAAAAATTTGTTAATCAAATATCTGCCAAAGGACATGTATCAGAATATGTAAGGAGTTTCAAAAGTCAATAATTAGAAATCAAACAATCTCGAGGTGCCTGGGTGGTGCAGTTGGTTAAGCAGCTGACTTCAGCTCAGGTTATGATCTCGCAGTCTGTGAGTTCAAGCCCTGCATCGGGCTCTGTGATGACAACTCAGAGGCTGGAGCCTGCTTTGGATTCTGTGTCTCCTTCTCTCTCTCTCTCTGCTCCTCCCCTGCTTGTGCTCTGTCTCTCTCTGTCTCTCAAAAATAAATAAATGTTAAAAAAATTAAAAAAAAAAAAGAAATCAAACAACCTCCACTCCCTCCAAGTGGGCCAAAAATTGGAATAGGCACCCCTGGAAGGTATATGGGTGGCAAAAATTTTTTTAAAAATGACTTAGACTATGAAGTGCTGGTAAGGATATAGAGCATCAGAACTCATACTTTGCTGGTGGGAATGGCAAATGGAACCGCCATTTTGGAAAACAGTCTGGAAATTTCTTATACAGTCAAATTTCTTATAATCCAACAATCCTACTCCTACGTATTTGTTCAAGAGAATAAAAACTTATTTTTACACTAAAATCTAGACATAAATGCTTACAGCATATTTATTAATAATCACTGAAAACTAAAAATATTCTTCAATTGGTGAATGGATAGACAAAGAATGGAAGAATACTTAGCAATGTAAAATAACAAATTATATATGCAACAACATGAGTGAATTTCAAATACATTTTATTTAGTCAAAGAAACCAGACCCAACAGGCTAGATACTGTATGGCTCCATTTGGCAAATATCTAGGTCTACAAAACAGGCCAGATCAACAAAGAACACAGGTAGGGGGAGGGATACAGAGGGATATGAAGGAATTTGGCAGAGATATGTTACTATTCTCTACCTGGTGACTAAATGACTCTGCATTTGTCAAAACTCACAGAATAGTATATCACAAAGAGTGACTTTTACTGAATGTAAATTAAAAACAAAGTTTTTAGAAGTATCTATAAGGAGTGGGCACTTGGGTATTTCAGTTGGTTGAATGTCAGACTTTCGCTTAGGTTATGATTTCATGGTTTGTGAGTTTGAGCCCTACATTGGGCTTGCTGCTAACAGCAGGGAGCCTGCTTCAGATTGTATCTCTCCCTCTCTCTCTGCCCCTCTCCCACCCATTCTGTCTCTGTCTCTCTCAAAAATAAATAGCAATACAAATTTTTAAAAAGGATCTATAAGGAGTAATGTGTTACACTATTTTATAATACATATGTAGAAATGATTCATCTCTAGTTAGTGTAATACACTGAAAAACATTTAGTATTAACATTCAATGTGGCAAATAAAATGTTGCAATATGATCCTTATATTTCTTTTATGCCTCAAAGATTTCTAGAGACTTTTTTTACACTATTAGCCTTTTGGTATTTCTATCAACTGCACACATAATATAGGAGATTTTATAATTAGTTCTTAAAGGCACCGATTTGTCAGCAATATAACAATATAATTTAAAACAGTTCTTTTATCTTAGTGGTAATTTCATGAGGTGTATTTATTAAACTATTTGATTTTATTCCATATCTTTTCCGAATTAGAGCCCTGAATTTTTTTACTGACGTTCTTTTAGAAAGTCAGTATATTTTCTGTGACTACACTTAATTACAATATTGAGAGTAGTTTTATGAATCTAATGTTAATAATCTATTGTCCTTAGATTCTAAAACAGATGCATATATCCTAGTATTTTGTTAATTTGATTATAAGCATGGTTTGAGCACATAGATTGTGAGATCGCCATAATTCTACCTACCTGTGGGGAAGATCTGTGGGAATTTAAAATATCCTTAGAAGAGCAAGAATAGATGAGAGTCTGTCATTTTTAACTTGATCATTTTTATTTAAAGTCACAGCAGCAATGCATGGTTGAAAATAGGGATGGGCTTAAGTTCGATTTTGTTGGCCGCCCACAGAGTTGAAATTCCCAAACCAAGAAATGAAAGTGTAGTGTAGAGAAGCCCACAAGGGGAAGCTAGGGCTAAGCAATCAAAAACATTAAATTCAAGCAGTGAAAAATGAAAGATTCAAAGGCTATGAGCCTAGTCTAGATCAAAACTGGTGGATAATATAATAGCAGAACATAGGACTTTGGGCAAGCATTTGGGCAGTGGACATGAATGAATTCATGTGGAGAGAATGTGGTCCTACTGGGACCTCTTCTACAAGTATCATATTCTGCCCCTGTAAGCAGACTCCATGGACCTTAAGAAGATCTCATTCTGACCATACTCCCATCCCCTCTCCCTTATGCCATCAATTAGCGGATTATGTGACAGTACTGATGTGGCGTGACCCTTCTATGACAAACTGAACTGAAGGCATCCATGTTCCTGAAAACCAAAACTGTGGTGCAAATGTTGTCGCAAAATAGCTTAGATTCCTCCTCGGTTATGAGAGTTTTACCCTGCTTACCAGCTGAAAATGTAGCCTGTCACGGTTTCATGGTTTCTAGCAGAAGATAGGAGACTCCTGAATCAAACACAAAGCACTTTGTTACTCAGCAGGTGGTGTGAACTGTGCGTTTGCGTCATTTCCCCTGGTCGGCTGAGTCCCATAATGAGCAATGTGAAGTGGTCAGGTGGCCGCGGTGCAGGCAGGACATTAGTACATTTGCATCTTAGCTGAGGAGCTTTGAGCTGAAGGAACTCCAGTCCCTGCAAAGGACTGCAAGCAAAGCTGTTCAGTCTTTCCCCTGTAGGGAGACATTGTCTTTACTACATTGGACAACAAGCAAATCTGCCCTCTGAACCAGGAGACACTATCTCTATCTTCCCACGCTATTTACTACAGAAACACCCTTATAGAAGGCAACTTAGACAAAAGTTGTCATTGCCTCTGCTGACGAGTTGTGCGGAAACGTAAGAGTCCTATGAAGAAATATATCCATGGCAAGGACGATATTCCAGTGTTTATCAATAACCAGCCCATTTCAGTCTTTGCGTTGTTTCCACACTGTTTTATCTGCTGCTTTGTTAGTCATCCATGAATTATTCTGCCTCCATGGATTCCCTAGGCATCATTCCACAGATCCTGGGCCTCAGCTAGCATAACAGTTTAGGAAGTTACTCTTCTAACCCTCCTATTTCTAACCTACCAGTGTACTACTAACTCTGAGGGCACCTCAACTAGGTTTCGAGCTATCCCACTATAGCTAATGTGCTACAGGTAACATGTCCTCTACCCACCAAATTTTTATGGAATTTTCATATCATGAAACCATCTCCCAGTGCACCTGTTTTCACAGCAAATTTCTGCAGAGTCCACTTTTAGGTAACAGGCTTAAACAAAGGAATGTAGAAAGGGCCCAGGGCAAGCCCTCTGATGGAATACAGACAGTCCCATCAGCATGCCCACCTCAAAATATCCATAGACCCTAACTAACCAATGAGCTACTTCAAACCAGGCACAGTAGCCAAAAAAGGAAAAATTTTCATATATCCTCAAACCTCCTCACCTTCCTGCTTTATTTTATTTATTTATTTTTATTTTTTTTAATGTTTATTCATTTTTGAGACAGAGAGAGACAGAGCATGAACGGGGGAGGGTCAGAGAGAGAGAGGGAGACTCAGAATCTGAAACAGGTTCCAGGCTCTGAGCGGTCAGCACAGAGTCCAATGTGGGGCTCGAACTCACGGACCGCGAAATCATGACCTGAGCCGAAGTCGGACGCTTAACCTACTGAGCCACCCAGGCGCCCCCTCACCTTCCTGCTTTAAATACGAACCCCCACCCACCGCCTCCTGGCAGACAGTCTCCACCGTATTCTCCTGCCTTCCACTCACTTGCAGTATATTCAATAAACTTCTATTGCCTTTGTTCCAACTCCGGTGAATCCTTGCACTGCCCATGCCATTGGCTTCCACCCGATCATCACCCCACATTTGGGCTCCCCTCCCTAATCAAGAGTGATGCCACAATTCCCATTCTTGTTATTCATAGGTTCTGGGATGACCAGCCCTGCTGTATCCCAGCCAGTAACCAGAGCATGTGAAGATGAGAGAGAGAATGTCTGGATATCCAAGTAATGGCATAAAAATATATTAACCAGTGTTTGGAAGTATATCCACACAAGAGTTGTTGTTGTTGTTGTTGTTGTTGTTGTTGTTGTTATTTTCTTCTCCTGATGCACAAATGTTAAAACCAAGAATTTGAGAATAGCAACCTTGAAGCCTACCCTGCCCAAATTCCCTAGAGTCCTATCCTATCCCCTTCAAATGAGTCCAGTTTACCCACATTGGCAGTAGTAATTGGGAAAAGTTCAAACTCTTCATCACTTCTACTTTGAAATAATATAATATTCCCAATTTTTCTTCTTTTATCTGTTCTTGTCGTTGGACCCAGAGAACTATTTCTGTTTTGCAACTTGTAAATTCAGATCGCGTCACTCTCTGGCTTAAAATATTTTGACATCCAGCCTCATATACCACCACTTTCCTACATGCCTTCTTTTCCCCTAAACTACTTGCAGTTCTGGAAAGTAAGATATTATAGGCACCTATGTGCGAGTCTTTGTCTAGCCTAACCTGTATATTTGCCCTACACCCTTTCCTCTCTTTTTACTAACTCATTCTTCAAGTTTACTGTAGAATAGAACATCATAAAAATTCAAGGCCCTACACAGTGATGAGTGTGTCTTACTTACTGTTAATCCCCACTGTCTAGCAAATTATAGGTGATTGGTATATATTGTTAAATGAATTGCAAGCATGTGTCTATCAGTTTTCAGATGTTCAAATGAAGAGCTGTCATCTTTCAGAAATATATTTCAAACCACTTCTTAAAATCAATATAGATACCTCTTTGTAAACCGCAATGTGAAATTTCAATAGGAATTTGGTTGTTAGGTTACATGTAATACTCCAGTGTATATACCTAGAGGCTTATAATTCTTTACTCTTGTATAACCTGAAGAGTTAATTTAAATTCAAGGCTACAGATCTTTCTACTGATAGATGCCACGAGAGTGTCAGAACACTTCAACTGAACTTTATCAAACTGAGTGGCAGATTGGTTTATCTAAATTGAAGGTTTTTTTTTTCCCCCCCTCTACCTTTTAATTGTGGATCATTCTTAAGGTGTTTTATTATAATTGTTCACAGCTTGTGCTGCTTTATTGATTAAACTGCTGTGAAGCTCCGGGTGAAAGTACAGCATAAACCATGTGATATAAGCCTTTTAAGGTTATTGTTATGCTTGTAGTCAGATGGCTGCAGTGTGATGGCTGTGATTGAAAAACAAATGAAATGTTTTTACGAAACTGTAATCACATTAGTCTTGACATTTCACTACTTCCCCCTGGGTAACTAATAGATTCTTTCCATTTCTGAAAGGAAACTTCTAATTAAATATTATTTTTCCTCATTTTTAAGGAAATAATTGTGACTCTATGAAGACCTAATAGCTTATATGAAGTTTCATCTCTTCATATTTGAGTTCCCACTATGTTTGACACAACACACACACACACACACACACACACACACACACACATCCATATATATATTCTTTGTGTCTCACAGGAAATATACCTAAACCTCTTGAAATATATGTGTTTATATATATTTCCTGTGAGATGCAAAGAATATGCTCTTAATCGTAATTAGATTTTCTTAGAAAACACATAGAGAACTAAAATATGTGACTCAGAGTAGATTTCTCATTGGTGATTTAAAATTACCAACTTCATTGAGAGTGAATGAGAAGCCAACAAAAGATGGACTGTGAGTTCCTTTGATGTCAATACAGTCAGATGTTCTACACTTACTACCAGAACAGCAGAACCATAAACTGGTTTGAGAGTCAGATTGCTGGCATCTGAATCTAGGCTTTATCACTTAGCAATTCTGTGATCTTGGGCAAATGTCTCTATTTCATCATCTATGAAAGGAGGATAATAATAGTACCTAGCCAATACGATTGCTGTTAGGATATAATAAACTATTCCAAGTATTTAGAACAATTTAATCACTCAGTAAATGTTTTATTATCCATATTTCCTCTCTTTGTTCAACCAAACTCATCATGAATAGAATAGCTACCTGTAAGAGGCACTATGAGACACAAGAAGAAAAGAGAGAATTTCTATCCATTAGAGTTTTCAGGTACCCTTTGGATATATGACACTGTCCTGAATACAAACTTGGTAGAATTAAAATATTAGCGTAATTTCCTTTGGCGGGGTGGGGGGTGGGTGGGTAGAAAATGCAACCAGAAACATTTCTAAGTCAATAGATGGCAACTGTGCTGCATGTGAATAGGGTTTATGTTTAAAGGAAACATTCATACTGAGTCACTAATGCTGATAAATAAGTTAAGGCTGTGGCTCCTCAGTATTTTCTTCAGAATTGACGCTACTATTTGCATTGTGTCCAGAGATTATGTGTAATTAACACGGAGCTACTCTTTGCAGCTCATTACATGTGCAAGAACACACACATAGTCAACTAAAAAAGAAATATTTAATATTCTCTCCTAGGCAAAGTCTCAGGATATACCCATTATGGATGAATCTGACCAGCATTAATTATTTGGGCATTGTAACATCAATATTCAATTTGCCAATGTTAGGACCCTTCTCAGAAGTAAAGTGGCCATGATTTATCTCTCTAAATTAAAAAGGTTGAATGGTATTAACTCATATACATAATTCATTTTAATTAAATGCATATTCTTGAATAGCTTCTTAATGGCTATCCAATGCCTCATTAATCTTAAATGTAACAACCTGAGATCCTTTGGGAGGTCATGTGATAACTCAAAATTCACAAACATAATGTGTCATGCCCAAGTAGAAAGTCTGTTAGGCAATCTATGCAGGTTGAGTATGTAACAGCCCTGAAATTCATTTCTGATATAGTCAGCTGAGACAAATACTAAAGAGATAAAAGACATGAATTCAAAAGAGCTGGTTTTTCTATCATTACCCCTTTCAAAATCCTGTTTCAAATAACACTGGAATACTCTTGATATTTTAATTTATCTTCTTTGACGAGACTTTATGTAGCAGTTTAGGATATACCAGGCTAACCCAAATCAAATCAGGTTACTTTTGTGAAACGGGGGTTCCCTGTACACATTCGATTACAAGTTTCCAAAAACAGAAATTTTGGTCTGTTTTGTTTATTTCTGTGCCATGAGAATCTAAAAAAAAATCCCCTGACATATAGGCATACAGTAAAAGTTTCAGAGTGATGAATGATCTTTGAATACTTTAGAGTGCATTATGACTGCCTGAGAATTGGATATGTCAGCATTGACCTACTTGATTTTGGCATACTTTTTTTTTTTTACATCTTTTGATACAGTAGTGTTCCAATGGAAGTAATTTAAGCAGTTCCTTCCTCCAGTCCCTAGTTATGTCTTCCATCACAGTCTCTGGTAGAATACATGCCAATTGTGGGATATCAAATGCAAAAATATGATGAAGAACTGCAGAAACCCACCACCATTGCTAAGGGAGAATAGTTGTGATCCGCCAAAATAAAACAAAATAGAATTCTTGTTCCATGAACTCTCAAATATAGGTGAATTAATCATTGAACGTCTGAGAAATACACCCTACATTTTCTTTTCTTTAATTTTTTACTGTGTCTATAAGATATAAAAACACAATCTACTATCTCTTATTATTTTGGCAGACTGTCTTTTTATATTCTAGCTCCTTTACAAAGAAGACACTTCTGAAAGAAGCAAAATAAGTCTCTGAGCTTTCTCTCGTCCATCAGTTAATATGAGGGAAAGAAGGAAAGTGAAGTAGGGTGCACCAACACACGCATTTCCAGAAGGCTGTGGAGGATCTGAACACAACGACTCACAGACACATTGCATTTTACTGACTATAAAACTGCCTTCTTGTAAAATTTGAGAAATGCATGAGGCACTCTGCTTTTTGAAGCACTTTTACTTCATTAATTAGGCAATGCTCACAGCAACTTAGCAGAATCAGAAGCATGATCCCTCAGTTATAGATAATGAAATTGTGACACCATGAAGTAGGAGCAATTTGTCCAAGGTCATGTGAATAGTAAATCGCAAAGACAGGATAAAAAACTGTAGTGTCTTTGTACGCTGGTAATGCTGTGAATATGACAGAGAAGAGGGTTGTGGCAGAGAAGGGATAGAATTGAATGGGGAAGCAGAAATTGATATGGAAAACTTGTGATAGGTCACTGATCTTTGTAAGTCCTGAATGAGAAGTCTACAGGGGAACTTCTGAAAATAGAATCTCATAACTAATCACACACAAAGAATACAATGAGACAGAAAGAAGTGTTTTCTTAAAAGAAACTATTCAACTATTCAAACTATTCAAATGACCATTCTTTTTTTAAATTTTATTTATTTTTATTTGTCAGGGGAGGGGCAAGGAGACAGGGAGAGAGAGAATCACAAGCAGGTTTCATTTTGTCAGTACAGAGCCCCACGCGGGGCTCAAACCCATGATTCGTGAAATCATGACCTGAGCCAAAACCAAGAGTTGGATGCTTAACTGACTGAACCATACAGGAACCCCTCAAATGACCATTCTTTCAAGCAAATTGTCCTTCAGTTTATTTAAATATAATACTTATGTCGTCTTCACAGTGTGCCAGGCACAGTCTGTATTGCTTTGCATGTCTCTGACTCATTTAATCCTCAACAATTCTATGACATTACTCTCCCCACTTTGTAAACTAGAAGACTGAGGCAGAACGAGATCAAAATCATGTAGCAGAAACTTGAATCCAGGCAGTCTATTTTCAGATATTGTACTTTTAAAATTATACTCCTCTGCCTCTAAATGACTGAACTACTCTCTCTTCTCATCGTCTTAGATTAAGAACTTAATTGAATTGAGCAGTTTTAGGGATTAAATTTTAGGAGCTGGAGGCTGACCCTGCTGAGTTCCAGTGCTAGCACCGAAATGCATTTTTTTTGGTGTGTGATTTTGACACAGTTTTCTCTTCTGATCAGTTGGAGTAATAATAGTACGTAAAGACTTACAAGAAGAATTAAATGAAAGAACAAATACAAAAAATATTTAGCAAAATGTCTGACATTTAGTAAGGAATCACTTGATGTTAAAATATTATTATTGACTGGATTAACCAGTTGTTTTAATATCACAAAGTTTCAACCATGCAGAGAAGAACAGGCACAATTGTCAAAATTCATGTAAGTACTTTTGTTACATCTACAGCCACTTGCTTGAGTATCCTGAGCCAGCTTTATATATTGCTTCAATTTTGAAATTATATTTTAAAATGCATGTATAGAAAATTGTTTATCTAAAAAGTGTCAGATCACCAAGATCCAAGGACAGAAAAGATTTTGACATAGCTCTAAAATGCAATACAGATATTTTCAAAGCACATTTACTGAAGTTAGAAACATTGAGTTGAATAAAAAAACCTGATGCTTCAAAAGGCATCCTCAATGAATTAGCACTAATTAGGAATTGAAAGAGGATGAATGAGAGTCTGTCAGACAAAGCAGAACTTTGGTTAAGGGTTTTTAACTCTTTAGGAAAAAAATTAAAAGCTATTTATTTATTTATTTATTTATTTATAGAGCGTGAGTGGGGGGGAGGGGCAGAGAAAGAGGAGAGAGAAGATATCCAGCAGGCTCATAGCTGTCAGTGCAGAGACTTGGGGCTCCATCTCAAGACCATGAGATCATGACCTGAACCAAAATCATGAGTTGGATGCTTAACCAACTGAGCCACCCAGGCGCCCCTAAAAGTTATTTTCTTAATATATGGAGGTATAATTTATGTACAATAAAATAAACATGTTCAGTGTTTGGTGTGGTGCATTTTGACGGTTGTATATGGCTGTGCCACTACATACACATCAAGATATGGAACGTTGGTATCTCTCCAGGCAGTGCCCTTAGCGGCCCTTCCGATTCGATCCCCATCCTCTACTCAATTTTCACCCCATAGAGGCAATCACATTCTGATTTGTTTTGGACCTCTTACAGAATATATGTCATGCTTATCTAATTCTCCATAACAGGGTTTTTGAGATTCATTAATTTTCTTACATTTTGAGTGGGGGGTCTCTTTTTTTCTGAGTATTGCCATACTATATATAAATATATATCTCAATTCCCTTGTTGATGGAAAATTTTTCCATCCTCAGTTTTTGGCTATTACAATTAAGCTACTGTAAGTATTTTTGAACAAGTATTATATACATATATTTTCATCTCTCTTGAGTATCTGAGAGTAAAATTGATGAATCTTATGTTTATGAAGGTGAAGGTTTAACCTCATAAGAAATTGACAGTCTGCAAATCTGTTTCAAATAATAAAACATAAGTTTCCAGATATAGAACTATTTACATTTTCTATTTCTACTTGTGCACTTCTGGTAAGAGTACTTCTCAAGGTGCTTGTCCATTCCATCTAAGTTGTCACATTTCTCAGCATTGGTTTATCCATCATACCTACTTTGATGTGTATAGAATGCTTGGTAATATTTTCTTTTAATCCTGCTACTGGAAATTTGTGTTCCCTCCCCTTTCATCTCTTTTTTTTTTTCAAAACAAATTATTGATCAGTCTTCCTCATTGTTGATCAATTTTCTTAATTTTTTCAAGAAATCAATTTTTGACATTTTCTTTTCTATTGTTATTTTATTGTTTTTTGCTGTTATGTAATTTAAACTTAATTTAATCTAGAAGCTTTTCGTAATCATTTTGGGATTCATTGCCATTTCTTTTAACTTCTCAATGTTGAAATTTTGAATATTTAGACCTTTTTTCCTTTCAAATATAGCCATAAAGTGATGTATTTCCAGCTGTATATTTTTTCTATGCAGTAGTTTTATGGCTGATTAACAAAAATGAGATTAATTCTCCATCCAAAATTGGTTCTGATGTTGAAGCTGATAACATCACAAACACCAACAGGTTATTAAAAGATTTATTATGTACACAGTGGGACTTCCTGGGGAAAGTAGGACAGGCTTCAGCCAATTTAGGTGACTTGAGTGCAGCAGAGGGAGTGGGTTTGGTTTTTATTATGACTAAAATGTAGGCCTTGGAACCCCTCGTGCATGTGCCAGTGGATGCGAACTCAGATGGTCTGAACATCCTGGCAAGTGTCTAGGGAGAATGCATGCCCAGAGTTGGGACAAAAGAGAAAGGCAGGGGGGTGTAAGCTGTCAGCAAACATCAAAAACAGTCTTTCCCTGTATTATGACAGTATCTATCTCCATCCACTAATTTTATGTTGTATTACACTATCATCTGGTTAAAAATATTTTCTAATTTATCTTAATTTCCAAATATTTGTGGATTTTCTTGATATCGCATTCTTGATTTCTAATTTAAATAAAATTAAATAAATTAAGTAAATAAATGAAATATTTGGAAATTAAGATACTCATCTTTGAATAACTTAGAGGTCAAAGAAGAAATCACATGATAAATTAGAAAAGCAGAGGCAGGGGAGAGGGGAAAGTGGGTGAAAGGCATTGAAGAGGGCACTTGTTGGGATGAGCACTGGGTGTTGAACGTGAGCAAAGAATCACTGGAATCTACCCCCACAACCACGAGCGCACTATACACTGTATGTTAGCTAACTTGACAATAAATTATATTTAAAAAAAAAGAAATTTAACTTAATATCAGTTAATTAACTTAATACAGTTAATATCACTGTAGTCAGAAAACAAAGCTTTGTACGTTTTGATCCTTTGAAATTTATTGAGATGTGTTTTATGGCCACCAGATGATATAAGTACACTAGAATGGGGCGCCTGGGTGGCCCAGTTGGTTGGGAGTCCAACTCTTGATTTGGGTTCAGGTCATGATCTGAGTGTCATGGGATCAAGCCCTGCCTCGGGCTTTGTGTTGAGTGTGGAGCCTGCTTGGGATTTTCTCTCTCTCTTTCTCTCTCTCTCTCTCTCTCTCTCTCACTCTGCCCTTCTCCCCTACTCATTTTCTCTGTCTAATTATATATTATATATATTGGGTCCAGGATATTCACATTGTTGCTCAAATGTTCTTTCTCTTTGTTTCATTATTTTCTCAATTACCGAGGAGAGCATGTTAAAACTTCCAATATGATTATGGATATGTCTGTTTATTTAACTTCATGAATTTGAAACTCTATTTTATATATATATATATATATATATATATATTCTTTTAGCATTAATATGATTTTACAATTAATTGACCTTTTTTTATCACTGTGGACTATCTCCAGTGACATTATATTTTGACTCTGACATTGAATTTGTGTCTCTTTATCGAAACTGGTCTTGTTTTCTGCAGTTTGAATATAATATGCCTGTGTGTATGCACATGTTTGCTTCTTGAGGTTTTGTTGGGGGTGGTGGGGAAGGTGGGGAGATATTTATTTTGCTCTCAGTTTCCTGAATCTATGCTTGGTGTCTATTGCTAATTTTAGAAAAATTCTTTGTCATTGTTACTTCATGTATTTTTTTCTGCTAGTTTTTTTTTCCTTTTTTCTCTTTCTAGCATTAACATTTTGTATGTGTTACACATTTTGATATTGTTCACAGTTCTTGGATGTTTATGTATTTATATTCTCTTTGCATTTCAGTTTGGCATGTTTCTCTTATCCTACCTTCAAAGGCATGGATTCATCCCTTGCCAGGCCCAGTTTTCCAATGAGTCCACCAAGGTGGGCTTCATTTCTGTTACTCTGCTTTTTTGTTTTGAAACATTTTGTCTTGATTCTTTCTTAGAGTTTCCATCTCTCTGCTTACATTGTTCCTCTGATCTTGGCTATTATGTACTTGAGCCGAGAGGCCATAACATATTAATCACAGTTATTTTAAATTCCCTGTCTGATAATGCCCACATCTGCTTCGTATCTGAGTGTGGTTCTCACGATTTTCCTTTCTTCGGAGTGTATTTTTACTTGTCTTTCGGCATGATTTTAATTTTTTGTCAAAAGTCAGATATGTTGCATTAGGTAATAGGAACTGAGGTAAATAGGCCCTTAATGTGAGGATTTATGTTAATCCGCCGGGAGTTAAGCTATGTTTAATATTTGGCATAGCTATAGGTACCAGGGACTTCTAATTATTATATTCTGTTATATAATCTGTTAACTGTTATCTTTGGCATTCCCCGTGTATTCCTGCTCAGAGAAAGTCTGTCTTGTAGCTCTTCAGCGGTGAGGTACTCTTATTATACTGGAGCTGGCTGGTATGGTTGTAAGTGAGAGAGCAAGTACATTGTATAATCTTCGGAATAATCTAGTCTTTTGGTGGGCCTGTTTCTCTGGGTCAAGAACTTCACAAGCGTTCCTCAAGTGACATAGCCTTGTGCTGTCTTCCCCTTCTCCCTTGGCCATAGGGTTTCCAGTCCATTTCCTGAAAGCCTTTTATAGGGAGGAATCCTCTGCCAGGGTTTCAGATGTGTGCACTGGCCAAGTCCTTACCCTGGGAGATCAGGCCTGTGCCATAGAGAAGACTCCTAAGTGTATTTCACAATGGCTTCTCTTCCCCTTCCTTGCCAGAGCCACCAGGGGGATCTCTTGGATCCTCACTCTGAGAACCTGGTAAGGTAGCTAGAGGGAAAGTCCAAGAAAGTGTGTCTCCTCCCACCCAAGAGTGCAGCTGCCAGGAGTTTCTCACTCTCCAGCTAGTCCCTAATCAGCTTCTGGAAATTAGTCAACGTGCCCATTAACTGTTTCTACCAGTTTATGGCTCTAGGGACTTCTGCCTCAGGTAAATAAATTTCAGTTCAAGCTCTCTAACATATACCTGTCTCTCCAGATTGAAGGGTGGTAGTTTACTCTGCAATTTCACATCTCTTATGGGTCCAAGAAAACTCACTGACTTGCAGGGCTTTTTTCCTGGTTGTCTGGATGGAAGTAGTTCTTTGCATGTCAGAAAGTCTATAGTATTTCTTACATGGACCGTATGGTTGTCTTTCTTCTTACTGGTCTGACAATCTCTGCCTTTAGTTGGAATGTTTAGTCTATTTATACTCAATATCATCGTTAATATGCATGTATTTAAGTCTACTATCTTCGTATTTGTTTTATATTTGATTCATCTAATTTCTGTGTCTCTGTTTCCCCTTTCTTGACTTCTTGTCACTGAGCTGAGGACTTTTTAAATATTTTATGTTATCTCCTCTGTTGGAGGAGTTAGGTTATTAGCTATACTTTATTGTTTTACATTTTAGTGGTTATTATAAAGTTTACAATATTTTTCTATAATATCACAACCTAGCTTTAAATAATATTATGTGACTTCGTGGCAAGTGTATAAACCTTACAATGGTATCATTCCATTTATCCTTCTCTCCTTTTTGTCCCTGTCATATTTTATACTTCTTCAAATGCTAAATACCTTACAATGCATTGTCATTATTTTGTTTTTAATGGCCAATAATCTTTTAAAGGGCATATGCTTATCTAAATGTGCTTTCAGACTCCTGTAGCGGTTGCCTTAAACTTGGTTAAGGCACAGGGTGTCTCCTAGGATTTCCTTTCAGCTTTCTTGTCCCTACTCCATTATTCAGTCTGGTGTTGCTTTGTCTTAGTAGAAGGCCTCATATTCCTCTGGGAGGATCTCCCCATTATGTTACCTTGAACTCAAGCTTTGATCTACTATTCCTGATCCGTGAAAAAGAGTTGCCATACAACTTTCCGTATGATTGGGGCTCTTTGAGATTCTAACTTATCCTATCGGCCCACATGTGGCCATAAAAAGCTTGATATGGCTTTATCTGGTATCTTCTTTCCTCAGTCTTTTTCCTTTTTCCTTCTGTTTCACCAGGGATGAAAACAGGGATGATATTATCTCTTACACTAAAAATTTATTTTAGTTCCTCTGAATTATTCACTCTCTGAATTTATTTTAAAATATTGTTTGGTAACTTGTTCACCTTATTTTCATTTTTATGGTTGGACCAACATTATTATTTTTTAAACCCTAACCAGAAGCTTAAGTCTTCTTATTGTTTAAAACATCTTTCTCCTCTCTGGCCAGTGCCATCAGATTTGTAGACAACCTATTTTGTATGCAAATAAAACATTTCTATATGTACTCTTATCTTTATGTACAGCTATGCAGAATAACTCTGGTTAGGGCATGGAGAAAGAATCAGGGCTATAGAAAGATCTTAACAATCTAACTCAGAACTCCTGCTGGGGTACCATGCAGGGTTCATCACAGATCATGCAAGTTGTTCAGCTTGACTATTCAAGCATATCACTGTGTCAGTCATAGGTCCTAAGGTTTCTGGTGTCATCAGCCTCAAGGAGAATTCTATGAATACTGGACTGTGAGAAGCAAGATAGAACTGAAAGCATGAGTTTCTGCAGAGATGTGAACAGGAATAAAGGTCAGAACAATATCTGTTTAGCAATCTGTTTGGAATTTCTAAATGTCTAACTCCTTCTGTGGTATCCACCACCCAGGAAGAGGTGGTAGAAAATGACAGCCCCTAATAATGAATGGTTTCTAGTCTTAAAAATGCACAATGTGACTGTGGCCACTCAACCCAGTCATGATACTATTCATTGGATAATTACCTTTCATATGGATGCCGCTTTCCTATCCTTTCTCCTCAAGTGCCTCTCTTTCCTAGTGCATAGGAGCTCTCTCTAGCCCCCAAACCACAGAAAATAATGTGTGTGAGTACATATTTTTGCGAAGAATATTCTATGTCTTTCTAAAATGAACTTTATTTTTAGAAATTTTAGATTTACATAAAATTGTAAATAAGTATAGTGTTTACATATACCCTAAACCCTACTATTAATATCTTACATTACTATAATATTTATTAGAATGATAAGCATATAATTAAATCCACACTATATTCAGATCTTCTCAGTTTTTACCTCATATAAAAATCCTGCTCCAGAATCTCTATCTAGGATAGCACATTCCATTTATTTATCTTGTTTCCTTAAGGCTCCTATTGGCTATAATAGTTTCTCAGACTTTTCTTATTTTTTTTTAACCTCGTCAGTTTAAAAAAAAAATTAATGTTTATTTATTTTTGAGAGGGACAGAGCATGAGCGGGGGAAGGTCAGAGAGAGGCAGACACAGAATCTGAAGCAGGTTCCAGGCTCTGAACTGTCAACACAGAGCCCAATGTGCAGCTCAAACTCACAAACTGTGAGATCATGATCTGAGCCGAAGTCGGATGTTTAGCCGACTGAGCCACCCAGGTGCCCTAACCTTGTCAGTTTTGAGGAGTATTGGTCAGGTATATTTTAGAATATCTCTCTACTGGAATTTTTCTGATTTTACCACAGGATTCCAGATTATAAGTTTGGAGGAGGAAGCCCACAGTGTTAAAGTGACCTTGTTTCACCAAGGACACATACTATCAACTTGACTTATGATTAACGTTGACTTGGATCACCTGGATGAGGTAGTGTTTGTCAAGTTTTTCTGCTATCAAGTTACTCTTCCATTTTTCCCCTTTATATTTTGTCCTTTTTTGAGGGAGTCACTATGTGTAACCACCATTTAAGGTGTTGAGAGTTATGTTTCTCCTCTTGAGATTGTCCCTTACCTCCTGTTTGTTTATTTACTCATTTATTTATATCACTATGAACTCACAAGGTATTCATTGAAACTTCAGACTATAATCCAACACTATTTTATGTATTTTGTTGCTCAAATTGTTCCAACTTTGGTTATTTGAAGTTTTCACTTGGTTTCTGTGTTCCTTTGACTCACCTCCATAATTATGGTTTTTAAAATTGTGCATATTTTTTTGTATTTCCTTAATTTCTGGCACTGGAAGATGCTGAAGCCTCATCTTGTATATTTCCTGCCTCATTCCTAGCTAGTGATTTTTGCTGAGTATCCCTGGTTCCTTTTAATGAAGAATGGTATTGAAAACCCAGAAACCAAGAACTAGGTGCATTGTTCCTTGCTACTTTTGTGTTATTGTTACTAGGTCCTCTCAGTTGACAGAGCAAGAAATATGTATGTACCTACTACACACATTTTTTAAATATTTTTATATGTAAACATTGTATGTTTATTAAGCTAAATGTAACTTCATATTGATATCTCCAACTGTAATCCATTAACACATGAACCATTCTTGCTTCCTGCTATTGCTTATCTATAAAGTTTCATTCTAACAGTGAATAAAACTGGGTCCCACCATCTACCACCCTTTAATGTAACTGAACTGCTCCACTCCTGTACATACGTATAACAGTATTAGAATTGTTAATTCTGGGCGCCTGGGTGGCGCAGTCGGTTAAGCGTCCGACTTCAGCCAGGTCACGATCTCGCGGTCCGTGAGTTCGAGCCCCGCATCGGGCTCTGGGCTGATGGCTCAGAGCCTGGAGCCTGTTTCCAATTCTGTGTCTCCCTCTCTCTCTGCCCCTCCACCGTTCATGCTCTGTCTCTCTCTGTGCCAAAAATAAATAAAAAAAAAAACGTTGAAAAAAAAATTTTAAAAAAAGAATTGTTAATTCATACCTGCACACATATACTATATGGTGGTCCATAAAAAATCTCAATATATTTTAAAATATTGAAAAATACAAAGTTTTGGGGTGCCTGGGTGGCTCAGTCAGTTGAGCAACTGACTTCGGCTCAGGTCATGATCTCATGGTTTGTGGGTTCAAGCCCCGCATCAGGCTCTGTGCTGACAGCTCAGAGCCTGGAGCCTGCTTCACATTCTGTGTCTCCCTCTCTCTCTGCCCCTCCCCACTCATGCTCTGTCTCTCTCTTGTCTCAGAAATAAATAAACATTTAAAAAAAAAAAGAAAAATACAAAGTTTTGTTTTCAGACTACAATGAGATTAAATAGAAATCAATTAGAATAGCAAGAAAATCCCAATATATTTGGAGATTAAGAAATTCTAAATTACTCATAAGTTAAAGAAGAAATAAAACAGGAAGCTAGAAAATATTTTTAATTGAATCATAATGAAAACATTTCAAGAAAGAAAGAAAGAAAGAAAGAAAGAAAGAAAGAAAGAGGAAGGGAGGGAGGGAAGGAAGGAGGGAGGGAGGAAAAGAAAGAAAGAGAAAGAAAAAAGGAAGGGAGGGAGGAAATGAAAGAAAGAGAGAAAGAAAGACAGGAAAGAAAGAGAGGAAAGAAAGAGAGGAAAGAAGAAAGAAAGAAAGAAAGAAAGAAAGAAAGAAAGAAAGAAAGAAGAAAGAAAGAAAAAAGAAAGAAATAATGGAAGGAAGGAAGGAAGGAAGGAAGGATGAGGGAAGGAAGGAAGGATGGGAGGAAGGAAGGAAGGAAGGAAGGAAGGAAGGAAGGAAGGAAGGAAGGAAGGAAGGATCTCATGCTTTCAGTTTGGCTCTGTGCCGGAGCTACTCTTTCAGCACTTACTAAAGCAGGCTATTTACAAGTCTGCCTTAACCTTCCTTCATTTCCTCTTAATCAGCCAGAGGTGAAAATTTAGGGTCTTCTCAGGTCTTTTCTGAGCATGCATCTTGCCCTGGACATGCATATGTACATGGCTTTCCAAATACCCCAGCCCTTTTTAATTCCCTAATTTCCCAAAGAAATTTTCTCCCCAGATTTTGCTGCCAGCCTTTCAACACTGTTTGGTTTGCCTCTATTGTAATGTTTTGTCCCACGTAGCAGCAAGTTGTTTATTTGTTTTAGAATATTTTTGAGGAATAATGAGTGAGTCTTCTTTGTAAATTCTGAGTTAAGAGCAATAAAAATGGGGGCGCCTGGGTGGCTCAGTCGGCTAGGCAGGGCACAAACCATCTCATGAATCATGAGATTGAGTCTCACGTTGGACTTCCTGTTTACAGCAAGGAGCCTGTTTGGGATTCTCTCTCTCTCCCTCTCACTCTGTCCCCTCCCTCCCCCACCAACACACACACACTCTCTAAATACATAAATAAATAAACTTAAAAAGAAAGGTGTAATAAAAACATGTATTTTGTGTTAGTCCTTCAGGCAGCTTTCAGGCAAGTCAAAGCAAAGAAATGCAATTCTTTCAAAACAGGTGTTTTTTTTTGTCCCTCCAGAACCAGAGCAAAGCGTTCTATGGTGGCCATGTGGACTGCCATGTCCAAGGTTGTCACTGAACTGGAAAGGAGAGTGTGGCAAGGGCAAGTAAAAATGTTGCAAAACTTTCTTATCATTTTAAAGTTGGCTTGCTCTGGCTTCAGCTATAAACCTTTGACAATTTTCTGGAATTCTGACAATGTTGATTCTGACAGTTTTTGCTTGATTTTCTATGTTTATTGGGAGGTATAGGACTATGCAGTTACCTACTCCACCATTTTTGCTGACACCACTCTCAGATATCTTTTCATAGTAAGATGGCTATTCAAATCTTTGGCCCACTTTTTAAATTGGATTTTGTTTTTTACTTTTGATTTTTAAGAGTTTTTTATTTTGGACACAAGTCCTTTATCAGCTATGCATTTTGCAACTATTTTCTTCTAGTATTTGGCTAATCCTTTGATTCCCTTAAAGATATGTTTTACAGAAAAGAAACTTCTAATTTTAATGAAGTGGAACTTATTAATTTTTCTTTAATGGATCATGGTTTTGGTCTTGTATCTAAACATTCATCACCAAACCAAGATTGATGATTTTGGTTTTTATGTGATCTTCTAGGAGTTTTATAGCTTTCATTTTACATTTAGGTCTATGGTACATTTTGGGATGATTTTTTGAAAAGTATGAGGTCTTTGTTCAGGTCTTCTTTTTTGCATGTTGATATCCAGTTGCTCCAGTATGATTTATTGAAAAGAATATCCCTTCTCCATTGAACCGCCTTTGTTTTTTGTCTAAGGTCAGTTGACTGTATTTGTATGGGTCTTACTTGCATGAGAATTTCTTTCTTTTTCTTTCTTTCTTCTTTCTTTCTTTCTTTCTTTCTTTCTTTCTTTCTTTCTTTCTTTCTTTCTCTTTCTGTTTCTTGGGGTCTCTATTTGGTTCCATTGATCTGTGTCTGTTCTTTCATTGATATCACACTCTCTTGCTTTTTGTAACTTTATAAAAAGTCACAAAATCGGGTAATGTGAGTTCTCCAACTTGGACCTTATTATTGTGCTGGATCTTTTAGATCTTTTGTCTCTCTGTATCAGTTTTACAACTAGTTTTTTTTTTTTCGTCCATAAATAACTTTCCTGGAGTTTTATTTGGATTATGGTTAATCTATAACTCAAGATACAGAGATCCGATATCTTAACAATATTGAGTCTTCAAATCCATAAATATGAAATATCTTTATTTTTATTCAAAAAATTTATTTATTTCATCAGAATTTTGTAGTTTTCCATATATAGATTCTATACATATTTTATTTATTATATTTCATTTTGGTGTGTGATATTATAAATAATGTTTTATTTAAATCTCAAATTCCAAATGTTTATTGCTAGTATATAGGAAAACAATGAATGTGTATATTAACCTTGTATCCTATGACCATCCCATACTCACTTATTATTTCTAGGAGTCTTTTGTTGATTTTTAAAATTTTATTCATAGACAATCAGATTTTCTGCCAATGAGAATATTTTTCCCCTCCTCTCTATAGCTGTTAATTCTATTATCTTATTGCATTAGCTCCCAGTATGAAATTGAATAGAAGTGGTGAGAGGGAATATATTTACATTTTTCATGATCTTGGGGGAAAAAATCCATATTCTCACATGCATGACAAATATTACATTAGCTGTAGGGTTTTTGTAGATATCCTTTATAAAGTTGAGAAATTCCCTTTTATTCCTATTTAGCTGCAAACTTTTATGATGTATTCTACATCAACTGATATAATCATATGATTTTTCTTCCTTAGTCTGTTGATGTGGTAGACTACAATGATTTTTGAATTTGAACCAGCCATATATACCCAGAATATATTCAACATGATTATGATGTGTAATTCTTTTTATAGATTGTTGGATAAGATTTGATAATATTTTATTGAGGATTTTGGCATTTATATTCATAAGAGATATTGGTTTGTAATTTTCCTTTCTTGTTAAACTTTTATCTAATTCTGGTATTATATGACTATGATCTCATAGAACGAGTTAGGAATTATTCCCTCTAATTTTCTGGAAGATTGTGATGAATAGGTATCATTTATTTCCTAAAGAAGAATTCACTGGTTGATTTTTTTATCCTTTAATTTCGAGGGGATCTGTTGTGATGTATCCTCTTTCATTTCTGATATTAGTCATTTGTGACCTCTCTTTTTTCTCTCTTTTTTTTTTTTATTTTAGTTAGTCTGGCTAAATTCTTACCAATTTTATATTTAGTTCTTTTTTCTATTTGTATTTCATTTGAGACATTTCTAGTGACCTATCTTTTTTTTTTTTTAACGTTTATTTATTTTTGAGACAGAGAGACACAGAGCATGAACAGGGGAGGGTCAGAGAGAGGGAGACACAGAATCTGAAACAGGCTCCAGGCTCTGAGCTGTCAGCACAGAGCTCAACGCGGGGCTCGAACTCACCGACTGCGAGATCATGACCTGAGCCAAAGTCGACCGCTTAACCGACTGAGCCACCCAGGCGCTGCTCTAGTGACCTATCTTAATGCTCACTGATCTTTTACTCAGTTATATCCAATCTTCAGACGAGCCTATCAAAGGCATTCATCATTTCTGTTACTGGGTTTTTAGATTTATAGAATTTCCCTTTAATTTTTCTGTAGAGTTTCCAAATATCTCTTTACATTAACAATTCATTCCTGCATACTGTCTACTTTTTTTAGTAGAGCCCTTAACTTATTCATCATAATTATTTACAGAGATTGTCTGATAATTCCAAAATCTGTGTTATATCTGTGTCTGATTCATATGTTGCTTTAACTTTTCAGAGTGTGTTTTGTCTTGCCTTTTAGCATGCCTTGGAATTTTTATGTTGAAAACCAGACATGACATATTGGGTGATATGAACTTAGATAAATAGATCTTTAGTGAGATTATATGTTAATCTGGCTAGAATTGGGGCCGTGTTTAATATTTCTGTAGCTGTGGATGGCAAAGACTTCAAATCTTCTTTTTCTTTCTTTTTCTTCCTTCCTTTTTTCCTCCGCTCCCCTTTTTTTTTCCTCTTTCTTTCTTCCTCCCTTTCTTCCTTCCTTTCTTTTCTTCTTTCTTTCTTCCTTCCTTTCTTTCTTTTTCTTTCTTTCTTTCTTTCTTTCTTTCTTTCTTTTTTTCCTTCCTTCCTTCCTTTTTTCCTTCCTTCTTTCCTGTTGTCTTTTGATTTCCTTAAGAATTGCTTCTTACATAAACTTTGTATGTTTTAGCTCATATAGCTATTATTCAAGGTTAATATACTGGACCCCTATTGGTATGATGGTAAAGTGCGAGGGAGAGTGATTGTTTTATACTCTTCTGTTTAAATATCATTTTTTTAGTGTGGGCCTGTGCTCTTGGGCTGTGACCATCATAAGTGTTCCTTAGCTTTTATTTTCTTCTCTTATTAGGTGAGACCATCAGGCTAGAGAGAAATAAAATCTAGAAAATGACTTTTCTCCAGGTGAATAAGGCTCTGGAAAAGTATTTTCCTTGGAAAGTAAGTTTTGGTATGGAAAATACTCTGACTATATTTCACAATGAGTACTCTTCCCTCCCTACCCACCTTTCCCTAAAACCATGAGAACTCTCTCTTAGCTCTTTCCCTTGAGAACATAATGTGGTTTCTTAAGGTAAAATCCATGGATATGTATGGGTCCTCCCCAAGACTCCCTCAGGAGTTGTCACCCTCATGCTAATTCATAATCAGCCTGCAGAAATTCATCACAATTACCCTTTATGTGTTCCAAGAAGCTTATGCTTTTAGTTGCTTCTGATTTAGGTAAGCAGACCTAGCTGTAACTCTGTATTTGCCTATTGCTCCAGATTTTGGAGTGGTTGTTTGCCCTGTGACCTCAATTCTCTCCTACATTCAAAAAAAAAGCACTTGATTTTTAGTTTGTTCAGCTTTTTTCTAATTGTAAGGACAGGAGTGATTACTTTCAAGCTCTTTACATGCTTGAGCTAAAACTGAAAGTTAGTATATGTGTTTTTGAGGGATAAGAATAGTGCATGCTTTTTGTAATTTTCTTTGCTGTGGAGTGAGGTTTTAAACATTAGGGAAAGGTTAAAAGGATTAGAAATAGTGGTTTACATGGCAAGGAATTTATGGGGTCTGGAGCAAGGCTTTTTGTACTATTTCAATAGAGATACATAGCTTCTAGCTTTCTTTCAATAGTTCGGCATCTACATTGAATTTATACATCTTCTAACTGCCTTACTGAAAAATTTCTCAGTAAATATCATAAACCCAGAATTAAGTCAACAATAATCAGGAAGCATATCGTTTTTGTTAATTTTCTTGGTTTAAACACATAACTTACATTTCTAAATCATCTACCTCACAAAGATAAACAGCTTACCAATATGTTTTCCTTATAGTCATTTTAATTTCGTGACTTTGACTGCCAAAACATAGAATAAAGATTTTATTACTGAAAGTGGTATGTCAGTGAACATAAAGGGAAATGAGTAAACGGGCTCATTCTAAATTTGGCCTAGTTCTCCCTTGCCCTAAGCAGTCCCTGCTCCAATAACATCACATACTATAAAGAGATCCATAATAATAAAAGGCTTGCACTTTCTTCATAGCCCATTTTGTAATGTTGGGACCCTTCATTTTCACAGATGCAAAAGCTGTTTGGGGATTTCCATGGCAATCCTATAAAGATATTCAAAATCTGAACATGCAGTTAAATGCTATGTAGGTGTTCTGCAGGAGAGCAGTAGAGTAATGCTGTGCCTTAATTCAAATCTTCTCTAGAAATGCCAATGTGTGGAGGGGGGAGGTGTGTGTGGGGGGGTCAAGCTCCTAAAACAAGGAAGCTTGTATATTAGAAACTGAGTAAAACAAGATATAAACAGATAGGTAATACAAGGAGATACTTAACAAATTTACATTTAATTTAAGGATCTATATTGGAAATACAAATGTATTTGTTCATTGAACATGAAGACTGGTGTGGATCAAGCTCGAAAAATGTGTTCACATAGATTTACAGTTTAATTTTTAGGAAACCAAACTTTAAACCCTCTTTAAAGGCATATCTTAAAGAGATATTAAAATATATGAAACAGATACACAGTGCATGCACAAATTGATTGTATACATACTTTTGTGCATATGAATTTAACAGTTGGATAACTGAAAGTTCCATTCTCATCCTGCTGTCTCTTTGTATACAGGTGAGCCTAAGTATACCCAAGGTACAGTATTCTTGATATTTAGAGACTGGAAGGAAATATCAAACACAAGTAGGTGAGTTTTACTAGTGTAGATGGGTAACATTTGAGCAACAGTGAAAAAGCCTGTAACACAGGAGAGACATCAAATTAACTCTTTTTAAAAAAATTTTTTTATGTATGTATGTATGTATGTATTTATTTATTTATTTTGAGAGAGAGAGAAACAGAGCATGAGTGGGGGAGGGGCTGAGAGAGAGGAAGATGGAATCCAAAACAGGCTCCAGGCTCTAAGCTGTCAGCACAGAGCTGGACGCGGGCTCAAACCCATGAATCATGAGATCATGACCTGAGCCGAAGTCAGAGCTTAACTGAGTAAGCCACCCAGGCACCCCCTCAAATTATCTCTTGAATTCATTGGATCTAGAAATATCAGTTGAAATCAAAATAAAAATTATTTTAAATGGTAAAATGAGAAGAAATGGGTAAAGATATCAAAGAATACATAATTAAAAGTTTAGAGGCTTCTAAAAAAGAACCAAATTATGCAAATGATATAATCTGATAAGGGATTAATATCTAATATATATTAAATACCTATATAATTCAACACCAAAAAACAAAAACAATCCAATTAAAAAATGGGCAGAGGAGGGGCACTTACGTGGCTCAGTTGGTTAAGCATCCAGCTCTTGATCTCAGCTAATGTACTGATTTCAGAGTCTTGAGTTCAAACCCTGAGTTTGGCTCCATGCTAGGTGTGGAGACTACTTAAAAAAAAAAAAATGAACAGAGAACCTGAACATTTTTCCTAAGAAGACATACAAATGGCCAACAGACACATGAAAGAATGCTCAATATCACTTACCATCAAGGAAATGCAAATAAAAACCATAATGGGATATCACTTCACACCAGTCAGCATAGCTAGTATCAAAAAGATAAGAAATAACAAGTGTTGGCGAGGATATAAAGAAAAGGGAACCTTTATGTACTATTGGCAGTAATGTAAATTGATGCAGCCACTATAGAAAGCAGTATGAAGGTTCTTCAAAAAATTAAAAGCAGAACTACCAGAAGAGCTAGTAATTCTGTTGTTGGGTATTTACCCAAAGAAAATGAAAACACTAATTTAAAAAGATATATGCACCTGTATGTTTATTGAAGCGTTATTTACAATAGCCAAGATACGGAAGCAACCTAAGTGTCCATGGAGAGATAAATGGATAAAGAAGATGTGATATATATATATAAACTCAGCCTTAAAAACAATGAGAACTTGCCATTTGCAACAACATGGATGTACCTAAAGGGTATTATGCTATGTGAAACAAATCAGTCACAGGCAAATACCATATGATTTCACTTACATGTAGAATCTAAAATACAAAACAAATGACTAGTCTCTCTTAAATACAGAGAACAAATTGGCCATTCATAGAGGAGAGGTGACTGGGGAATGGAGTAAAATAGATAAAGGGGATCAAAAGGTACAAACTTCTTGTTATAGAATAAATAAGTCATGGACATGAAAAGTGCAGTATAGGAAATATAGTATATAATATTGCAATAATGTTGTATGATGACGGATGGTGATTACACTAATGGCCGTGAGCATTGAGAAATGTATAGAATTGTCAAATCACTCTGATGTACACCTGAAACTACTATACATTGTATTTCAATTATATTTTAATCATACAAATAAATAAATAAAAATAAAAAGTCAGATTAATCTCAATGTGGAGGCTGAGGTGGCAACTTTTTATTTATATATTTTTTTAAAAAATTTAATAATTTTTATTTATTTTTCAGAGACAGAGAGAGACAGAGTGTGAGTGGCAGAGGGGCAGAGAGAGAGGGAGACACAGAATCCGAAACAGGCTCCAGGCTCTGAGCTGTCAGCACAGAACCCAATGTGGGGCTCAAACTCAAACCGTGAGATCATGACCTGAACTGAAGTCAGCCACTTAACCCACTGAGCCACTCAGGCACTCCTGAGGTAGCAGTGTTTTAGAAAGTACTGATAGTTAAGGAGTACATGAAATAAAAATAGGAAGTAAAAATAACTTCAAAAATATTTTTAATATTCTAAATATGTTAAAAGATTCTAGAATGTAGGAGAAAATTCTCATAATTCAGTATCTGTTCTTGAGAATTTTAAATATGATATAAGTTGCAGAAGAGTCCTTTTTTCCTGTCTTGGGTTGTTAATTTAACCCTGTATCACCTTAACATATTTCTGTTGGAGAAATATATTTAAACAAAGTTTCGCCTACATGCCATATGCTTTAGTCCAGCTTTTTTTTGATAGCTTATTAAGCATAGCCTCAATTGTGAAGTCTTCCCACCTCCATTTTTGTCTGTGTAAGCCTGATCTTAGTAGGAGGGTAGAATACAGTGTGCTTTAATGCAGCATATTAACACAGAAAGATGCTCAATAAAACTAAGAGTAGCTTGCTCAAATCAAAACGAAATGTCACAAGAGTCTATTTTGTAAGATTCTAAGCTATTTCTCCATTTCGGACAAGTGTATATTTTCTAATTTTCTTTTGTTTATGGGAGATCATGACTTATTTTTTCATTTAGTAATTATTTACTGGTTGAAAGGATAAATGGAGGTAATATTGGGAAGTGTGATATTGAGGGCAAATAAGAAACTCTAAAGAAGGGGCGCCTGGGTGGCGCAGTCGGTTAAGTGTCCAACTTCAGCCAGGTCACGATCTCGCGGTCCGTGAGTTCGAGCCCCGCGTCAGGCTCTGGGCTGATGGCTCAGAGCCTGGAGCCTGTTTCCGATTCTGTGTCTCCCTCTCTCTCTGCCCCTCCCACGTTCATGCTCTGTCTCTCTCTGTCCCAAAAATAAAAAAAAAATTAAAAAAAAAAGAAAGTGAAATTTAAATTATAAAAAAAAAAAAAAAAAAACTCTAAAGAAAATAATGAGGAGCTCTATGAAATTTGGCCAAATAAAAATCTGTGATTCCACACAGATGGTCACTATATATCTTATACCTTTTGTTTTTCTACCATGCGTGAAAGGAACACTCTGATTAATTACACATTACTTTACATATGATAACATCAAAGGGTGAATCACAGAAAAAAAAATGCCTCTTGAAAGCACAAGAATAATTTTTTTTTAATCTTGATTATTTTTTAGAACCTTAAGAGTAGATGAAGTCTGGGATGGGAGATACAGAAACCAATGCTACTGATTGGTTCCAACCTTCTCCAACATTCCTACATAATCCAAGATTCTTTGAGAGAGAAACGGGAGAGGATTCTTTTTGAAGTCTAGAAAATGGACTGAAATAAATAGTCCTTTAAAAGTGACAAAAGGGAAAAATTACAAATTGAGGATACTTAATCTTTTAAATATTTTAAAACCCCGTGGAGTTGGTTTATTGACAACAAAAGGCATGGCCTTAATGTTTTTGTAGATTCTTGCTTTTTCTCTAAAATGAAGTAGCTCATCCTTCTGGGGCTAAAATGATGAATTTGATTTAAGAAAATTTTATTTGAATTTTGATGATTTATGTTGATAGATTTTATATGATATTAATATCTAAGTCTAGGATTTGTTCATACTTATTTTTTGAACAATGATTTCGGTAGAAGCCTTTAATGATTTGTATAATCACTCATCAATAGTTTTACTTCTTAGCTGTGATGATTTTCTCTCTGAGCTAGGTTCTTTAGTGGTCATCTGATGTATGATATAGTTGGGTCACCGGGGTGGCTCAGTCAGTTAAGTGTCTGACTTTGGCTTAGGCCATGATCTCATGACTCATGGGTTCAAGTCCCACATAGGGCTCTGTGCTGACAGCTTGGAGCCTGGAGCCTGCTTGGGATTCTGTGTCTCCCTCTCTCTCTGCCCCTCCCCTGCTTGCCCTCTGTCTCTCTCTGTCTCTCAAAAATAAATAAATGTAAAAAAAATTAAAAATATATAGTTACTGGAACTTAAAAAATGTATCAGAGGGTATACTTTTTCCACTTTAGTGTCTAAATATTTTTCTGTAGCCACTTCAATAGTTTTAGCATTTTTATAGTTTATATGTTAGCAAACATTTATTGAGTCAGTTTTATGCAATCACTTTTTGGTAGAGCTTAGTGTTTTGATAAAGATGAATATACTTTGTTTCCTGCCTAGAACAATTTTGGAATTCTGTGGGCAAAACTCAACTATAGTATTATTAGTGAATATTATCAGCATTTGTGTGCATATTAAATTTCTAAATGTGGACAGTAGCATAAGAGTGGTTTATTTATGTATTTATTATTCATATTTTATTTTGAATCATTATTTAGAAATTTTCAAACCCTTGTAAAAGCTGCAAAAATTATATTATGAATATCTGTATATCTTAGATGACCAAATGTAAAATTTTGCCCATTTTGTTTGTTTTATTTTTTCCTCTCTCTCTGCCCATCTGCCTCTTCTGAAACATTTAAGAATAAACTGGAGAAAAGCAAAAAATTCACACAAATAATTCAGCATTTACTCCTAAAAACATGATCATTCTCTTCATAACCACAACACAATTATCATGCTCAGGGAATTTAACATTGATGTAAAATTGTTATCTACTATACAGTCATATTTAAATATCCCCAATTATTTGAATGTTGTCTTTTTTAGCTACTTTTTTACTCCAGGGTCTAATCAGCAATCACACATTACATCTCATTGTCACCTCTCTTTAATCTCCTCCAGTCCAGAACAGTGTATCAGCCTTCTATTTGTCTGTATCGCACTGGCTTTTTTGGAGAGTCAGGCTAGTTGTTTTGCTGATTGATTCTCATTTTGGATTTGTCTGATTGTCTCCTCATGTTTAGATTCAGTTTAAACATTTTGAAAGAAGATATTTCTTCGGTGGTATTGTTGTCTTCTCAGTGTGTCACATTAGGGGTATGATGCACTACTGAAATACCATGCTGGGTGTGAAGCACTTGGTGGAAATGAATCCATGAGGATTGAGAGGCTAGAGAGTAAGTAGATTGAAGGGTCATGTTTGATTCAAGAGACAGAATGAGGCACATTACTGAGTTCTTTGGACATAGGAATACTTGGATATAAAGGGAAGAACAACATTTAAACCAACACTGAAATAGCTGACTGGCTGAAATCCACACAATCCAAAGTGAAAGGTGCATTGTAAACTTTGTAATCTTCGGAGCTGGATTTTAGTTTTTCTAACTAAACCCATTGAGATGGCCTGGATGCTCATCACTATTGACATCCTAATTCTAGTATTTTGATAATGACAGAGACAGGAGGGAGTGAAGATATTGAACACAAATATATTCCTCTCCTTCTTGCCCCCAGCTTCTGGAAATTATAGCTAATATTTACATATATAGTGGTTCAAACTCAGGACCAAACTGGAAAAGAAAAATCTACAGAGTGGGTGAGTAGGAGTTGTTGTTTAGTATATTTACTACATTTGCTGACCAGAAATAACAAATAATCTTAGAAAATGAAAGCCAATGGTCTACTATGTTCCCATATTAAAAGCAACAATAATATCAACACAACCAAAAATCAAAACCAAAGCTCTTTGAATTACAACCCTCTCTACCTGGTCTTGATACCTTTTACAGTATGACTTCTCACAATAGTTGTCTAGAACTGCTATCTTCACTTCATTGTCTCTCATTCTCTCCTTGCTCTACCCAGTTCTTTATCTCTAGTGTTTTTCAAAACTATTGTTTTATAAAATCATCATCATCAAATGACCAATGGTCATTTCTCTGTCTTCATTTTACCCAACTTTTCAACAACGTTTGATAGTTGAATATTCCTTCCCACTTGAAATACATTATTTTCTTGACTATTATGACACAACATTTTATAGTTTTCCTCTTTCTTCATTCACAACTTTTTCCTATTCCCCATTTTTTTGCACCTTCCTTTCTGCAGTGGAGTCTGCTACTTCCTTCCACCACTACAGCTATTATTCTACTCCAAACCACCATCATCTCAGCATTGGCTTCTATGATGGCCTCTTGTACCAAACAAAACCTTTAACTCCCCTAATTAAATCACTCAGAAGACAATCCATCAAATGTACAATAAATCCAACCTCCATCAAGAACTTACAAGATCTAGCATCCTTCTACTACACCATCTTATTACCATGTGTATTGTCAGGTTGCCCCAGAGAAACAGAACAAACAGGAGATAGATGATAGATAGATAGATAGATAGATAGATAGATGATAGGAGAGTTATTGTAGGAGTTGGCTACAGAGGCTGAGAAGTCACACAATCTACCATTTGCAAACTGGAGAACCAGGATAACTGGTGGTATAATTAAGTCCAAGGCCAAGGATCTGAGGACGAAGGGAGCTGATGGATGAGTCCAGGAATCTGAAGTCTTGAGAATCAGGGGCTCTGTTGTGTGAGAGCAAGAAAGGATGGACATTCCAGCTCAAGAAAAGAAAAGAATGCATCAGCCTTTTGGTTTACAGGGCAAGGGTGGGCTGGAGTTCTCAATAGATTATATCCAATGTACGCCTGCTTACATAGGTGAGGGCAGTCTTTACTATCTATTGAATCAAATGCTAATCTCTTCCAGAAACAACCTCATAGACACACCTGGAAATAGTGTTTTACCAGCTATGTGGGTATCCCTCAGCCCAGTCAAGCTGACAAATAAAATTAACCATCATGCTATGCTTATTGCACCAATGGCTTTTTTTTTTCTCCCTAACACCTCAAACCTGGTCTCTAACTCAGAGCCTTCATCAGGGCAGGTAAAGAGGTTTTCCAAAGTAGTTAGATTAGCCAGCAACTGAATTGAGATTCTCTATGAGACAGATTCATGAACACTAACTCCTAGCCAGTGTTAGACTGTCACCCATAATTGCTATCATCCTTTTTTTCTTTTTTCATTTTAGCATTTAGACTATCTGATAAATCTGATATTTTGCTTGCTTATTTATTGTTCACTGCTTATTATTTATTGAATAATCTCTGTGACAACTTTTTATTCTTTTTCGATACCCCACCCTACCATCTAGAATATTCCTGGAACAAAAAAAATTGCTAAGAAGGTAATTGATGAATGAGTCAGAGAATCCACTAACAGAAAGAAAACCCAATTCAAAACATAAAGAAGATGTCTGCTGTGAAGTTTGAATGATTTAGGTCTACTGATTGGATAACAAGGAAAGAAATCTGGGAAAACCTCTGTGCCTCTGGTTAAAAAGATAATAATAAAAGTATAATTGGAATGTTCAGCTAGGCTGGCTTCACATTACTTCTCAGCTTTATTTTTGCCACAAGCACAGTCCAGCATCAGTCTCCCACTGTAGTGCCTATGAGCACTTGGGGTGGTAATCGGTTAAATCAGTTTAATCTGAAATAGAAAAATGATTTCTTTTTTTTTTTTATTTTTTTTTAAATTTTTTTTTTCAAATTTTATTTATTTTTGGGACAGAGAGAGACAGAGCATGAACGGGGGAGGGGCAGAGAGAGAGGGAGACACAGAATCGGAAACAGGCTCCAGGCTCTGAGCCATCAGCCCAGAGCCTGACGCGGGGCTCGAACTCACGGACCGCGAGATCGTGACCTGGCTGAAGTCGGATGCTTAACCGACTGCGCCACCCAGGCGCCCCTAGAAAAATGATTTCTAATAATAACACCTTTTATCTGTATAGCATTCTATATCTTAACATGTTTTTTTACATGCAATTTTATTTAATCTTCATAATAACTATAGGAGATAGACATTATTATTCTATTTTAAACATATGAAATGGAGACTTACACAAATTACATCACCTGTTAAATTTGTTGGTATGTGGGATATCTGGGACTTGAACTTAGATCATCTGTTGTCAAGTCCTGTTTTTTTTCTAATTGTATTATAGCTGCTCCTCTCATTAATTTATTATTTATTTTTTTCACCTAGGATGTCTCTTCATAATGTCATTAATGAAAATATGTAGTCAGCTTTTAATTTGTTTTTCTATTTCATTAATTTTGCTTCTGTTCCTAATGAATTTTGGCTAACTTTGTGGTCACAACACGTTGTTAAATGAAATTGATCATATAATGGAATAAATACAGTTAACTTACATTATTGAATCATCATTTTAAAGAGTAAATTTAGAAGAGAAACCCATTTCTTGAATAATGTACTGAAGCATAAGATGGGGTTATGAGAAAGTATAAATAGAATCTTTGTTTAAAAAGATAACATGATGCGCTGGATTGGTTGGCAATAAATTTTTTCAAAATATGCATATTTGGGGAATAAAAAAATGAAACGTTGAAAGCAGAATACTTTGAAAAACAGGTATAAGATTATATCTTTTGATACAAAAGCTGTGATTAACAGAATTCTGTTCAAAGCTAAGGAATTAGACAAAGACTTTTAAAGTGGAACCATACATATTAAAATTTTATGATACAAAAGATTTGCTGATTTTCATTCCCCAGTTTAAATGAAAAATCCCCTTTGCTTGAACCATGGTGATTGCAGCAGCAAATGGAATCTGCACATCTTTCTGCATGTTATCCCCAAGGTGACTGTGTCTATACTATGCATCACTTAATCCCATGTTATAGGCATCATGATAATATAGGAGTAGGTATAGGAGTAAAATATAGACTTTTAATTCAGGCAAACCTGAGTTAATTTGAAAACCACTTCTGTCTTTCAAGTTCACTGACTCTGAACTAGTTTCATAACTTCACTGAGCCTTCTTCCATTCATAAAACGGAGATCATAATACCATTTCAAATGATTCCTGTGAGAATGAATTAAATAATGAAAGTAGAATGCACTGTGCTTGGAATAGTAAGTGTTCTATCAAAAAAAAAAAAAAAAAGAAAAAACAAAACACACAAGTCAGCTCTCCTTGCCCACCAACTGCAGTCCATTACCATAAACTAAGGTGGGCTTGCTGGTCAGGAAAGCATTTAATTTAAAAGTTAAAACAGAAGTTTCATCTGTCTATTTATTTATCTATCATCTATTGTTCTGTATCTCTGTTACTGTGTTTATCATTTGTCTATATAATTTCTGGTAATAATGGAAACTTCTTTCAAATGAAATTTTAATTAGAATGCTAGTATGTATAATAGTGTAAATACTCTAATTGACAACTGGTTTCTCCAGAAACCACTCCACAGATCTGTGGGACACAGTGTGAAAATCACTAGGCTAAATAAGCTTTGCAAGTCCTGCATCCACTGCAATACAGCAAAGCTTTGCCAGACTTCTTCTCGTAGACACAACTAATACCACATTATTAACAATGATTTGAAATTTATTCTCTTAGTCATCCAACATTTTAATGAAGGATCTTGGTACCCTACCCAAATGAATTTTTCTGGACATCCAGAAATAAATCACATTTGATAATTACATGGGTATTCCATTTTTTAAATGTTTATTTATTTTATTTTAGAGAAGAGAGAGAGAGAGCATGAGCAAGGGAAGGACAGAAAGAAGGAGAGAGAATCCCAAATAAGCTCTGCTCTGTCAGTGCAGAGCCCGACATGGGGCTTGAACTTACAAACCGTGAGGTCACAACCTGAGCTGAAATCAATAGTCGGACGCTTAACCAACTGACCCACCCAGATGCCCCTCATGGGTATTCCATTTTTAAATAATAAATCATGTTACTATATATATAGTTAATAATACTGCATTATATATTTGAAAGTTGTTAAAAGTAGACCTCTGAAGTTCTCATCACAGGGAAAAAACCTGTAAGAATGTTAGGTGATGGTAAACTCATTGTGGTAATCATTTTGGAATACATACATGTATCAAATCATTATGTTGTACACCTTATGTCAATTATATCTCAATAAAACTGGAAAAGATAATAAAACAATGAATCAATACACTTTCATTCTAAATAACACTTTAATGTTTCCTACATGATTTGGACTACTCTGCATCTGTTTAGGAAGAGGCATTTAATGGCTTTTGGTAAGGAGGTGAAGAGAATTCCTAGATTACCATTGGTTTGGTAAAACTCAGGTTTTTAAGTCCAATGGAGGGAAAGTTAGACTTTTTTGAGAGAGAATATTTTTCTCAGAAACCTCAAAGTTAAGTTTTAGTATTAATAGCCAATTCTAAATACATGTATCATAGAATTATAATGATCAATGAGTAGGAAGAACAAGGCTTTAATCTAGAGAAGTTTCCTGGTAGGAAGGATGAAGAAGAGAGAAGAGAGACAGAAATCATAAAAATATAAATGTAGAAACATTCATATTAGGTCTAATGTCCCATTTCCATGGCTGTATCCTTGGGAGAACACAAACTTTCTACGGAAATCTGCATTCGTCTTGGCTTCATGGTCCCTATGGCATAAAAAGAGTAGAGGACAAATTTCTATGGGTGAGTCTAGGTGGTGCCTTTGGGACAACTCACAAAGAGTCCTGAACTCCTCAGCATGGTGCAGTGAAGACAGTCCAGAGTTCCTGTGCTTTCTTGGTGTTTTTGAAGTATTAAGAAAGCTAGTCAACTAGAAATTTGGGTTTTGGGCCAGGAGACTATCAAGCGAGGGCACCTCTAACTGGAGAAAATGGCAAGGTCCATGGTTATGAAAATAAGTTAGCATAAAGATGGAATGTTAGGTGAGCCAAGATATATACAGGAAAATGGAGCATGGATAATGGACTTTGTGGGCCAAGTGGAATGAAGTATCTCACCTGGATGCTATCGTGGAATCCATGCCCTTCCCCTGATTTCAGAATGCACAGAAACCTGAAGAGAAGATAATAGCAAGGGATATAAATAGGTGGTTGAGAAATTTCAAAATGGACTGAGTGTTTTATTTTTAGTTCTTGAAATGTCAGGTGGACAGTGACTTGAATATTTCTGATGAATCACTTGACCATATTGAGTGTCTTGGAATAGGACAGGACAAATGGTTTGCTGAAGGCAGCCTAAAGCTAAGAAGTCGTACTACTTTTTAGGTAATAGAGAAAGTTATATTACAAAAAATCTGAGACAAAGTATACAAAATTGTGCTGCATTATACTCTTGAACTTACCTTCTTATCCTATTCCTTTACTAACACAATGTTCTCCCACTGGCATCACCATTGCCCAAGTAGAAATCAGTCTCACACCAGTCACCAATGTGGAACCAACCAACACAATCACTCACTGGGAGGGCTCTTTGGCACTATGGGGAGAGGGGAGATACCTATCTTTTTTTATGGCAAGGTTGATTGTGCACAAAGTTTATAGAATGTATTAAAACACTTCCTTTAAATTTTCTTAATCACAGCCCTATTGTTTTCTCACTTGGACCCAGGCATGAATCCATTAATCTATAAAATGAATTTAAGGGATTACTACCACATTCAGAACTATTATTTCTCTTCAGTAACCAAACTTTCTTTATGTCATTTTTCTGGATAACATCCATCATGCCTGCCTTTTTTTTTTTTCTGAATGTGAGTTTTTCCTGGTGGTGTCCACGTGTGGTGGGTCCTTTAGACTCTAAAACCACCTTAAAAGTTAGTTAGATATGGAACCTAGGTAGACTTAACTAATGACCCAAGGGGGATTTCTATTCCTCTTGATATTCAGAGTTACAAACAGCATCATTATTCAATCTTTATATGACATCAGCATCATAGTATATGGAGAAGACCCCTGGACGTTGAATTAGAAGACCTATACTTCTTCCATGTTCTTCTACGTATGAGCAGTATGACATCTGACAAAAGACCCATCTCCCTGAGACAGTGTTTTCATATAAAATGCATAATTACAATGTCCTGTATTCCTTATAGATTTGATAAAATAGCATGATCATAAATTATATGAATACTCTTTGCAAAATGATATACACACATGATTTTTTTTAATAACTGATCTTAGCTCACAGCATCCCTTCCTCATATGGAGTCAGAAGTCATGTGCCAGTGCAAACAGATGATCTTCCTAAGGTGATGGAATTTACCGCATTTGATTAGGTCATGAATGTGTATACTTTTAAAGTAATTCACCTAATTCAATTTTATAACGGGTGATGTTTTTCTTCTACTTCCTCAATTTTGGTTCTTCCACTTAAACCCCTGTGCACATTCCACAGTAAATAGGAACAAAAGAAAATATCTTTGTTGTGGCTTAAAACAGATAATTATTCTAAATATGTTTCCCCTGCAATTTGAACATTCATGAGCAACAAGACTACTGAAATCCAGCTAAGCATTATGAAAGCTTTTTAAAAGTAATATTACTAGGCAGTATTATAGTGAGTCTTAGTTCTGCTTGGAATACTACATTTGCATGGGGTTTTTCTACTGAAATGGAATGTGTGCACATTACAATTTTTTTCCACATTAAAGAACAGAACATTCTGCCTCATTTTCATCTGCTTCACATCCCATCTATGCACAGAGATCCTATTCACTTAAAAAAAATAATAATCCATAGGGTGCTGCATTAGATGAACTTTGCCAAGATAGGTTTAAACTTTAAAAGTCACTACTCAATTTTTTCTTTGCTACTGTCTGTAATATTTATTAGTAAAGACAGGGTTTTACTATTAATCATGTAATTTTCACCCTATTCCTAAGAAGAGATATTTCCTATATTACATCTGTAAACTTGGTCAGCTTAATCAACTTCACAGTGAGTTATAAAGTGGATAGAGAGAATCATTCTATTCTGATGATGTTTTGATATAATAGTTATACATACAGACGGCTCATTTGCTTACATACAAAATGTCAAAATTGCCACTATTGGAGGTACCACAGTCATTCCTTCCTATATATGTCCTCTGTAAGGACTCTGTAGCTCCTCTCATCAAGAGGTGGAGTCTATTTTCTCTCCTCTTAAATCTGGACTGGCTTTGTGACTAGCTTCGGCCAATAAAATGAAGCAGGAGTGATGTGTCATTTCCAAGTCTAGACCTCAAATAGACATTGAGCATTTCTGCTCACTATCTTGAAATACTACCCAACATGTGAATAAGCTGTGTTGGCATACTGGAGAATGAGAATCTATGTGGAGTACAGCTGTGTTGTCTTACCTTAGACCATGTTGGGCCAACAAGTTCCCAGTTTGACCCATGAGCAGACTGCTGTTACATGAATGAGCCTAGCCAGGACCAGTAGACCTGAACAGTCAACTCACAGACTTGTGAGCTACATAAAATCATTGTTATAAACCATTGAGTCTTGGGATATTTTATTATATAGCAACAGATAACTGATAAAGAAGGACTAATACTTTATGTAGGAAAAGTTATTTCTCATGGTCCTGAAGTCATGGCTGAAATTTCATTTTCAATAAGAAAGGTATTAAAGTCAAGAAAACACTGAAGATTTGACAAATTCAAGTATAAAAAAAATAGCAATAAGAATGGTAATTTATATATTAATCTTGAAACTAGTCAATATTAAATGGCAATTAATTTCTTTTAGCTTATGAAATAAGAACAAAAACATGACAGGAAAAGAGCACCATGAAAAAGCTGGACCAGTTTTTGCACAATAATTGTCTTTGCACAATATATTATTAAGAGGTAAGGATACTCTTAAAAGGAACTTTTAACCTATAAAGTAACATGTCCACTTAGAACTTTGACCTACTCGTTTGGATTAAAAGGCAAAATGCCATGTCTTACCTGTAGCATGTGGACCTGCTTTCACTTGTTTAATGCTGGTTAGGTAGGTAGCTCAGATGGCCAGATGGCCAAAGGAAAATTACAAATGTTCTATTCCATGAGTGTTTTCTTCTATAGTTTGCTGAATACAATGTCTCAGTGTACAGGCCTGGGAGTTAAAACAGGGCTTGTGAATTAGAATAATTTTTAGAGAAAATTATCTAATTCTCCATAGGATCTGCCCTATGCGTGTCATTCGTCCTCCCATGACTATGTATGAACAGATAATGATGTGGTTGTTGATTATGATAATGTTAGTTGATTTTGATAATGATGTGATACATTCTTTCACAAGAAGGAATGAAAATTTGGCTGTTAAATTTGACACTAATGAAACCATGGCAGTCATGGTTCACAAATCCCGGTGATTTGAAGGGGAAAAAGTTACTAACAATCCCTTATTGCCTTGGAACTTTCTTAACATAATTGATCTGTATAAAACTGGCTATCTGAAGAGCTGATGAAGAGCAATTGCATCTAGTTATATTCTCATGAGCTGGTATCAAGAATTCACTTTTTTTAAAGTCATTATTACCTGAGAGCTATTCCTTGAGAGCTTACACATAATGGCTCATTTGCAATAGCTTCGGGAGAAGGGGGGCTTTGTGAGATATCTTTTCTCATCAGATATTTTAGTCCGTTGTGATCTTTTTTTTTCTCAGTAGATGGATATTATGAAAGATTGAGTGAAAGGACTAACAGGACAACCTCTAAAAATATCTTTTGTCTCTGAAAAGACATCCTGATGTAAAAACAAGATAGTGAGCTCCCAGAATAAAATGTGCTTAATTTAGGCTATGTCCTGATGAAACAGTACATAATACTGTACAGTATTATGAAGGTGCATCAATGACTAATGATAATTTCAATATAGTTTCACTTTTCAAAAATGTACACCAGTGGTTCTCAACAGGGGGTGATTTTTCACTTGCAGGGCACATTTGGAAACATCTGGAAAGAATTTTGATTGAGATGGGTTATGGGTGCCACAGGAATCTAATGAGTAAAAGGCCGGGAATGCTGCTCAACACCTGACCGTGCACAGGACAGCCCCTACAACAAGAATTATGTCGTCCAAAATGTCAGTAGTTCTACTGACAAATCCCAATTTAGAACCTACATTCTTGTTCAATGCAAATTCCACATCTTCGTTCTAGCATGAAAGACTTCCACACTACAAAGAGGAAATATCATACAGTATTTAAGAGTGGACTCAAGAATCAAGTTTTCCATTTTCAAATCCTATTAGTCATAAAGTGTATGACCTTGGACAGCTTATGTATCCTCTGTATTCATTAGTTTTCCAATCTGCAATATCTGAATAATAAGAATGACTATTTCAGAGAGGAATTGTGATAATAAAATAAATGTAAGTCAAATGCATAAAAGTGCCTGGCACATAATAACCACTCAGAAAATAATCATTGTTATTATTATATTCAAATAATCAAAGTTGAATGAAAAGTAGAGATAACTCTGTAGTATATGTTTATATCATACTTGAACTTGTTTCTCTATGTGGGTTCCAAGAGAGCCTCAGAAGTTGTAATGATGATGAACAACTGTCCATGTATTGCACATATTCAATGGTTAATGCTACTTGAGAGTTCACTTTTTAAAGACAAATTTTTACTGTTAAGCAAAAATATAATCACATGCACATGTTGTTAAGACGATTGCAAATCTTTTTGGAGCTAAGAGTATAACAAAGAAATACGTAACAATAAGTATATGGGTTTGGTTCAAAAAGAATTTATTGAGTAACATATATTTATGAGGTTTGATGCTTTATGGAAAGGATGGAGTGTTGTTCAGTTACTGTGCTCTTGTCTTTGCTTGGGAGAGCTCTGTCAAAGGCAGAGCTCTGTTTGGAGAGAACTCTGAACACAAGCAGGTTGGGGACACTGATGAACTGTATGGCTGATGTCTGTGGAAAAATTTCTACCAGAACTGAGTGCTGCTCTAACAAAGCATGTATGACATCTGGCACTGGTTTGGGATCCTGGCAGTCGGTGGCAAGCTAACTGTTACAGGAGTCCGAAAAGATGGTGACCCATGTTCAGCAGAGCATTTGATAAAACTTTCTCCTGTGATAGCATAGAAAACAAGCAATATACTTACAAACTTGTGGCTTTAAGTGCAAAGGTTGAGGAATGGATAGTACTTGCTAGAGTGCCTTGGTTACAATTGATTGCATTTAAAAATAATCTCAGTAAACACCTGTTGAATGAATGAATGAGTCTCCATCATTACTCTTTAGTTCAAATTCTTAACCTTTATTTGAATTGCTATCTGCGTCTTAGCTAGCTTCCTTACTGTTAATCTTATTTCTATTAATAATCTAATCTCCTTTTCACTCTCAGAGAAAATAATGTATCAAATATGTCAATTATTGCCTCACATCAAATGCTTCAGTGTATATTATATATAGTACTCCTTAGAAAGTCATACTGTAATTTAACTTCTGTTTACCTTTCTTTTCCACTGTTTTCCTACATATGATCTACCCTTCAGACACATTAAACTGCTTTTGTTTCTACTACTATATGTCTTTAAATGAGGAATTTCATTGAAATTTTGAAATTGCCCTCAAACCATTGAGGGTTTGAAATTGCCCTCTTCAGTTTTGCCTAGAAGATAGTAGGTCTATAAATATAGGTCTATAAGACCTGTATAGACCTATAGGTCTATAGGTCTATAGGTCTATTTATAGGTCTATAAATATATAAGTATATAAATACTTATAGACTGAAATGATGAATTAATATATGGATATGAAGCTCAAAAGAGGAAACTATTACACTCATTAAAAATATCAGTCAGGGGCGCCTGGGTGGCGAGTTGGTTGAGCGTCCGACTTCAGCCAGGTCACGATCTCGCAGTCCGTGAGTTCGAGCCCCGCGTCGGGCTCTGGGCTGATGGCTCAGAGCCTGGAGCCTGCTTCTGATTCTGTGTCTCCCTCTCTCTCTGCCCCTCCCCCGTTCATGCTCTGTCTCTCTCTGTCCCAAAAATAAATAAACGTTGAAAAAAAAAATTAAAAAAAAAATATCAGTCAGATGGCACAAAAACAGACACATAGACCAATGGAATAGAATAGAGACTCCAGAATTGGACCCTCAAAAGTATGGCCAACTCATCTTTGACAAAGCAGCAAAGAATATCCAATGGAAAAAAGACAGTCTCTTTAACAAATGGTGCTGGCAGAACTGGACAGCAACATGCAGAAGGATGAAACTAGACCACTTTCTTACACCATGCACAAAATAAACTCAAAATGGATAAAGGACCTGAATGTGAGACAGGAAACCATCAAAACCCTAGAGGAGAAAGCAGGAAAAAACCTCTCTGACCTCAGCCACAGCAATTTCTTACTTGACACATCCCCAAAGGCAAGGGAATTAAAAGCAAAAATGAATAATTGGGACCTCATGAAGATAAAAAGCTTCTGCACTGCAAAGGAAACAATCAACAAAACTAAAAGGCAAACAACGGAATGGGAAAAGATATTTGCAAATGACATATTGGATAAAGGGCTAGTAGCCAAAATCTATAAAGAACTCAGCAAACTCCACACCCGAAAAACAAATAATCCAGTGAAGAAATGGGTGGAAAACATGAATATACACTTCTCTAAAGAAGACATCCAGATGGCCAACAGGCACATGAAAAGATGTTCAACATCGCTCCTCATCAGGGAAATGCAAATCAAAACCACACTGAGATACCACCTCATGCCAGTCAGAGTGGCCAAAATGAACAAATCAGGAGACTATAGATGCTGGAGAAGATGTGGAGAAATGGGAACCCTCTTGCACTGTTGGTGGGAATGAAAACTGGTGCAGCCACTCTGGAAAACAGTGTGGAGGTTCCTCAAAATATTAAAAATAGATCTACCTTATGACCCAGCAATAACACTGCTAGGAATTTACCCAAGGGATACATGAGTGCTGATGCATAGGGGCACTTGTACCCCAAAGTTTATAGCAACACTTTCAACAATAGCCAAATTGTGGAAAGAGCCTAAATGTCTATTAACTGATGAATGGATAAAGAAATTGTGGTTTATATACACAATGGAATACTATGTGGCAATGAGAAAGAATGAAATATGGCCTCTTGTAGCAATGTGGATGGAACTGGAGAGTGTGATGCTAAGTGAAATAAGCCATACAGAGAAAGACAGATACCATATGTTTTCACTCTTATGTGGATCCTGAGAAACTTAACAGAAGACCATGGGGGAGGGGAAGGAAAACAAAAGTTAGAGAGGGAGAGAGCCAAACCATAAGAGACTCTTAAAAACTAAAAATAAACTGAGGATTGATGGGGGGTAGGAGGAAGGGAAGGGTGGGTGATGGGCATTGAGGAGGGTACCTGTTGGGATGAGCACTGAGTAAATTTCATATTTAAAAAAAAGAACAAAAATCTGAAGAATTTAAAAAATATATCAGTCAGACGCCATAGAAAAATTATCATTTGAAATAACTCAAATTTTAATGTGCATATATATCACTTGGGATCTTGTTAAAATGCAGATTCTGATTCAGTAGATCTGGGGCAGGCATGAGATGAATTTATAACTACAGCTTTCACGTGATAAGAGCTGTTAGTCCACTGCTCACACTTGGATTAACAAAGCCTTCACAGTAGAACTTCCCATAAAAGTAGAAAGGGAATATAGATAAAGCAACAGCATTAACAAAGTCACTGAGATAGAAAATTATTAGTTGCTTTAGCCATAATGAATTATTTCTATTTTGTAGTCACTTAGGATTTCTAGAGAGGAAATTTAGACAATGATGCTGGAAAGATAAGGTAAGGCCATATTATAAAAGATCTTGAAATCCACACTGAGAAATGTTTACCTAGTTAAGCTGATGGTGACAAGTAATTACCTTCTTTTTTTTTTCTTTTTGAGTAATGGAACTAGGGCTGTAATGTATATGTGTGTAAGTGTGTGCACAAGAGCATTTACTTTGGTTATCTTGATTGTGAGGAAAGAAGTCCAATAAAAAGGATTTTGGCATACCATCAGAGGGAAGTCAGACATAACAGCACCAGAGGGATGAGTTGTTGAAATTCAGTATTGATGTTTAGTACCACAAGAGTATTTTCAAGTCACTGCAGCACAATTTGTGAAGCCAATGTAGCACTTCCCTCCTAATTTCCTCTCATGAATTTGGATTCAATAAAATACCAGTATGGTTTAAGCTTGGTTCAGAAAAATAGCATACATTGTTTTTGTACCTGTTTCACAGAGAAATATGTAGATTTAATTCTTGCTTGGCCTAGTTGGCAGAATTAGAAACAAACAAGCTTATAAACAAACAAACTAGCATAAAGCCTAATTCAGTTAATGGCCTGATAAACAGTTTTACAACTGCTTTGGTTAGGAGTAAAGAGCTCAACAAATGTATTGAGTTTATTTCAGCTTTTAATTTACTTTTTGGTTGAATCATTGAATACAAACGCTGGATGGAACATCCAGAATGGATTTGGAAGCACTCAAGTACACAATGCTAAACTCCAAAATCTCTGAACTGAGACTGGTTAACTTGTGGGAGCTTATCTAGTGGCTGTAGTTCAGCAGGGAAATCCCAGTGGTGTCTACGATTCAGTATATGTATGCCCATCAGGAAACATTCTCATTAGAATTTGCTTAAGATGTGTAGGTTGGCAAATGAAGGGAACCTGAGGGGTTGGCATCATACATATTGTACACCCCCACCTTGTACTGTTTATTTGCAAAGTAAATCAAATTACTTTCTAAATGTAGCTAAAGCCAAACGTATCTATTTGATTATTCTTTGAAAATGTCTTCAATAACACAATCAGACTGTGGAAATCACCTTTGCAAGGTTGTTTGCTATTCATATTGCTATTCATATATATATATGAATATTAGGGGGACTTGATACTAAAAACAGAATTAGGATGCATACAGTTGACTGGAATATACTGAATGTTGGTGTCTACCTAAAAAATTCATATGTAGGAGTCTAATATCCAGTGTGATGGTATTTGGAGATGGAGCCTTTGGGAGGTGATTAGGTCATGAGGATAGAGATCTCAGGAAAGGGATTAGTGCCTCATAAGCAACATTTTTCTGGATATGTCTCCACAGGCAAGGGAAACAAAAGCAAAAATGAACTATTGTACTACATCAAACTAAAAAGCTTTTTAACAGTGAAGGAAATCATCAAACAAAAATGAAATGGCAACCTACTAAATGGGAGAAGATATTTGCAAGTGATATCCAATAAGGGGAAAATATCCAATACATATAGTACCCATACAAGTCAACACCCCTCAAAAATATAATTGAACAATGGGCAGAGGGCGTGAATAGATATTTTTCCAAAGAAGATATACAGATGTCCAAAAGACATATGAAAAGATGCTCAACTTCACCAATCATTAGGGAAATGCAAATCAAAACCACAATGAGATATCACCTTACACCAGACAGAATGGCTAGTACCAAAAAGACAAGAGACTACAAGTGTCGGTTAGGATGTAGAGGAAAGGAAACCCTCATACACTGCTGCTGGAAATGTAAATTGGCATAGCCACTGGAAAACAATAAGAAAGTTTCTCAAAAATTAAAAATAGAAATACCACATAATCCAGTCATTCCACTGCTGGGTATCTATCTTAAGAATATGAAAATACTAATTTGAAAAGTTATATATACCCCCTATGTTTATTGCAACATTATGAAGCTAAGGTATGGAAGCAACCTAGGTGTCTGTCCATAGATGAAGGGATAAAGATGAGTGTAACATCTTCTTTATCCCTTCATCTAAATGGGATGGGATATTACTCAGCCATAAAAAAGATATTACTTTTTATAGTATATTACTAAGTCATAAAAATGGGATATTACTCAGTCATAAAAAAGAATGAGATCTTGCCATTTGCAACAACATGGATGGACCTAGAGGGTATCAGGCTAAATGAAATAAAGTCAGACAGAAAAAAGATAAATACCATATGATTTTGCTTACATGTGGAATTTAAAACACAAAACAAACAAACAAAAAACCAGAAACAGACTCATAAATGCAGACAACAAACTGGTGGTTGCCAGAAGGTAGAAGAGGTGGGGAGATGGACAAAATGGTAAGAGGATCAAGAAGGATATACTTCCAATTATAAAATAAATAAGCCATGGCAATGAAAAGTATAGTATAGGGAATATAGTCAATAATATTATAATAACAATATTATAATAGCAATATTATCATTATTATAACAATATAATAATTGTTATCATAATAACAATATTATAATAACTGTATGGTAACAGATGATAATTACATTTATCGTGGTGAACATTGAGTAATGTATAAAATTGTGATATCACTATGTTGTACACTTGAAATTAGTATAACACTGTATGCCAGTTATACTTTAATGTTTAAGAACATGGGTTTTAAGAGACTTCAAATCCCAGCATTCCATTCACTGTATTTGTGATCTTGGGAGAATTACTTAAATTCTCTGTACCTAATTTCTTCATCTGTCAAGTCGAAATAATAAAATTTTGTTGCAAATGCCAGAGTGCAAGGATTGGAGATAAAGTTACACACAGTGTTAGTATAGTTCCTGATCCATAGAAGGTTTTGAATAAATGATATCTCTTATTAAGATATAATCTTCACATCTACAGTATTCAACATGACTAAGTCACCAATCCACACCCAGAAGGGCATTAAAAGAACAACAACAACAACATTTTAACCTTTCTTTCTTTTTTTTTTTTTCTTTTCCTTAGTTTATTTAAAGCCACCAATGGGGCGCCTGGGTGGTTCAGTCAGTTAAGCACATCTGACTCTTGATTTCAGCTCAGGTCATGATCTCTGGGTTTGTGGGATGGAGTCCTGCATTGAGCTCTGTGCTGGCGGTGCAGGGACTGCTTGAGATTCTCATTCTCCCTCTCTCTCCCAATCTCTCTCTGTCCCTCCCCTGCATGCATGTGCTTACTTTCTCTCTCTCTCTCTCTCAAAATAAATAAACATTAAAAAAAATAAAGACACAGAGAGGTAAGTTGGAGTGGGAAAGTTGAAACCTATGAAGGAAAGAAGGGAAATAAACATTTGAATCAGTTGTGAATTCTCAGGAGACAAAATGAATTCTAAAGATGATGGACAAAACTGTTTCCTTCTTGCTGAAGATGGGTAAAAGCACCTCACATTTTAAATACTTTTCAGTGGGAGAAATGAAACTATAAGCAGTAAATATAGTACTTAAAGCGTACCTACCAGGTCAACATAATGACTTTCAAAAGTTTATGCCAAATTTAATAGGAAACAAAACAGAGTATGACTAAGAGATCCTTATAAACTTTCAAGTACCAGGATCATCTCCCCCTGCATAGCCTTCTAAATTCTAAGAAGATAAAGCAAAATCACCCTTAATGAAATGTTTGATGCCTTTTCTAGCTAAGTGAATAGTTTTAGGTCAAATTTCTGATAAAATAGTTATCTGTTATACTGCTGTAGGTTTTCTCCACCCAAATAATGTACATAGCACATGGATATTTATTTTATATGATGATTTATTTTTAATGATGCTCTAGCATCATTTTGATTATTTATGTGATTATTGACTTGTATGGGTTTTTATGTCTTTGCCTCTATGACATGTTTGTTCAGGCTAAGATTTACTCAATGCTGAATTCTAGGTTGGGAACACAATACCCAATTATAATACTTTTATTTTACGACATGGTTTCTAGGAACACATTATGGCAAGAAGCATGAAATGGGTTTTCCTGAAACATAAAAACAAAAAACATAAACAAGCAAACAAACAAAAGTCTAGGAGAAACAAATGGTATCTGAATTCTACAGAAAGTGACAATTTCATAAGTAATTACTGTGCAAATTACACAACAAGGTTATTAAAGAGCAAATGTGTCAATTTGGGCTATATTTTGATCCTGTATCTTTATTTTTGCTCCTAACTTGACATAATTTGTGGTTTCATTTATAACACTCTATTATTAAAGCTGAATACTGATTCCTCCTTGTATTCAGACTCTAAACTCAATATTAACATGATGGAATTGAAGTATTTTTATTTTAAATTTGTGATCCTGATTTTTTTCTGACATATGTTAGAAGAACAAAACCCCAAATAGGAAATATTTAAATTGTGAAAACATGTAAGCATTTGGGAAAATATAGCAAAAATAATGAAATCACTCTATGTCTTGGCTTTTTAGAATAAATTCAATATTAAATAGATTCAAGTTATGTTTAGAAAATATATTACATTATTTGAGAATATTAGATAAGCAATACCTGATTTATAAACTTAAATAATTAAAGATGGAAAATATTTCAGACATTTGGAACCTGAAGAGGAGTTATTTTTTCAAATGTTTTTCCTCAGGCTGATTTGACCTTAAATTCTATATCACTTCCAACTGTTCATATCATAGAAAACAGAAATATCATGGACGTTGTGCATGGGATCTTCATTTTTTTAGCCTATGAGAAAAGCATTTTTACTTTGTTTTTCAAGTTTCACAAAACAAATCTGTTTTTTTTATTTTTATTTTTTTGTATGACAGAGTTTCAGTGGCTCTAATGTATCGATAAAGCCTTTTGTCCAGGATAAACATACCTGAAAAAGAAAGATCTAAATATTTTGATAGAAAAATTAGGAGATTTCTGCACTTGGGATTACATTTCTGGCAGTATGGTATAGAAGATAGAAAAATAAACCTCTCTGAAAACAACTAAAGTACATTGTTAACAAATATCACTGAATTGAAGAGAAATTAACTACCGAGATCTAAAACACTGTGAAAATAGGAAGCTTGAATGTATATAGATAGATAGATATAGATATACATACATACACACATGAATGTCAGAGATCTCTTTTGATTCCAAGTTTTCTGCCAGACCCTACTGTTCATAAGCTTTAATTTTGAAACTGGAGGCTGTGGAAATATATTGGGTAGGCTGGAGGTAAAGTCTAAGAGAGCCTCTCATGAAAAGAACTAAAAGGGCCATTCCATCCACGTATGAGTAAAGGCAAAATGTATCTACCCTTCTTCCCTCCTCACGTGACAACATGGATGAACCTGGAGGGCATTATGCTAAGTGAGATAAGTTAGACGGAAAAAGACAAATCCTGCATGGCATCACTTATAGATGGAATCTTAAAAAAAAAAAAAAAAAGACAAGAAAGAAAAAAAAGTTGAATTCATAGAAACAGAGTAGATATGTGGTTGCTAAGAGCTAGGGTTTGAAGAAAAAGGGATAGGTTGGTAAACACACAAACTTTCCGTTATAAGATAAAGTTTGATAATTTAATATAACATGGTAACTATCGTTAAAAACACTGTATTATGTAATTAAGATTTGTTAAGACAGAACTTAAATGTTCTCACTAAAAAAAGAAGATGAAAGGTAAATATGTGAGGTGATAGATGGGTTAATTAACTAGATGGGGAAAATCCTTTCACAATATGCATGTATATAAAATCATCATGCTGAACACTTGAAATATCTTACAGTTTTACTTATGACTTATACCTCAATTAACCCCAAAATAAATAAAATTACAACTAATTTCAGATTATCTAATGTTCTGTCTCATGATGTGATTTTCACATCCTTATAAATGAAAATGACTGTTTTGATTCTGTGTGGGTAAACAGGAATATCAGCAATATTAGGATTTTTCCCCCAAAGAATGGTGATGAATTTCTGACACATCCATCCTTTTTAGCTAGAAGTCATATAAAAATGGAATTCTTTTATAGTATGTTATAGTGCTCCATGGGTAAACAAAATTGCCTTCATGAGATTAAATCTTGGTCTACTTAGCCCCTACTCATAAATATGTTGGTTTCCATTTACAATAAATGAAAAAAAATACCTGTTCTCTCAAAACCCATTCCAATCCTTGTTTTGCAGAATGCAGAGATTCTTTGTAGCTAGGGTTCCAGATGTGATTTAGATCTGGGAAGTCAGATATCTTAATATAATACTTTGGTTTGGATCTGAGTCATGAGGCAAAAAAAGAATATGTTTGGGGCATCCAATTGTTGGCATGGATCATGACAGTGAGCCCCCTAGGGGCTCTGTGCCACTGTGGAATTAAAAGTCATTTTGGAAATCCATCCAAGAGTATGTCTTCAGCCCTCCCAGAAATTCTGTGAGCTGTGTCTATACCTATTAATAGCCTTTGGCACTTCCCCAAGAGTGGAGTTTCTTATATGTAGGGGTGTATCAAGAGGATATGTCGAACACTTGAATCTACAAATTAAACAGAAAACTAAATGCAGTAACACTTTCTTCAAGGGAAAAATAAGTTGATTTACCAATGACGTAGACATTTCTATTTTTTGTTCTATTTAATTATATAGACTAATATATAATTTCATCAAATAAAATAAGATATTTTAATATAAACAACACATGTGGAAATCTACTAGAATGCTTTCCATACTCATGTTACCTGAGAAAAGAGGTGAAGGTTAGTCTCATTAACCTTGATAATAATTATAGCAAATAAAAACACTTTTAATGTATCATTGGACCTTGGAGATTTGTCATTATGAAATGATCTTTTTTTCGTTATGAATGTGAATGGTTAATATAATATAGTATGTTGCCTATTGTAACACTGCTATTTTAAGAATTTGTTACTGACCTCCTTCCTTTGTCTCTGAAAGTTTTGATGGTTCATCCTATTAGCTGAGCTACAGCAACAGTGCCAGGAAGAAAAGGAAAAATTAATGTTAATAGATTTTTGTGACATTTATATCACAGCTAAGATGTGTATGATCACCTTGCTAATTGCAGCAAGTTTTTTCACTGTTTCTGTTATGAGTTACTTATGTGTATATGTTTATCTTCTTCTAAGCCATCCCAATGTCATTTGCCTGTTGTTATCTTCATACAGGGAAGTATATGTCACAGCAGGAGTGTTATCACCATTGGACTAAAAAAACCTATTGTTAGTGATGCAAAGAAATGGAACATAACATAAATTTAGTTCAACAGAATGATGACCTTTTCCCCATGATCTGCATGTTCTTATTTCTTATTGCAATATCCAAACCAATGTGTATTTTCCCAGAAATCTGTATAAGTATCTGAAGAAATGTGTAGTATTTAATTAGCATCCCGAACCCTCACTTATTTAATTGATGTTTGTGTATAGTACTTGTTTGAACAATTAGAATCTCCACATATATAAACCTAGAATTAAAAAAAAAAACATAAAAATATATTTCATAAGAAAAAGAGTGAAGGAATTTATAACTAATCTTTGTTTTTCTAGAAATGCCCTCACAAATCTATGTGGGTGTTTAGATGTGGGTCCATTCAGGCAGAAAGGGAAAAAATAAAAGAAAATCATTTAACAACCTATTTTGGAATAGCAAAAGCTTAGAGTTTGAATGTGTCTCTAAAAGTGGATCAAAATCAGCAAGGGTTCTCATTTTATCTAAAATAGTTTCCTTAAAACTTGGGTACTTCCAGTGCATCAGAGATTCCACCCCTTTCAAAGCTTCTGATTTAATCAGAGTCTAGAAGCCAATGTAGAGGAGAGCTCCACAATGTGCGTTCTTGATGACTTTAATTAAATCCTTAATCTATGCTTTATACTGAACTCCCTTTGCCAAGAAACACTGAACTCAGAAAAATTCTGAATTTCTGAAAAATTTTTTGTACCTTTTTTCTGTTTGGACAGATGTTAGTAGGTGGAGTATGAAAGACTCTAAAAAGACCTAGTTTAATATAGCTCCATGTAAGCTGTTGGAGAAAGACAAGAAACAGGGTATTTTGTTTCATATGATAAAGTTTTCTAGCAAGAGAACCAATAAACAAATCTACCTGTTTTAAGAAACTATGTTCTAAGTAAAAATGAATTCATGTAGTTATATGTTAAAATTACATAAATGATAATATCATAAAGTGCACTGGAGGCTCTGGTATTGATGAAGGAGTTTCCTCTGGTTTATTAAAAATGATGAATGACACTAAAGTGGAAAAGGAGTTATTTTTAGCAGGAGGCTTTATCTTACCAGCACTCTGGCCAGGGGTTAATGTGTGCCTTTTCAGGTGAAGCTAACTCAGTTCAGCATCACTTTCTCATTTCTTAGGAAATAGGACAGTGGTCAATAACCCTGCTAACTCTGAGTCCCATCAGTGGGACTACGAAATGGCCATCGGTGTCATTGTTTTTATCATAGAAAGGCATAGTTAGAAAAGAAGGAATAAAAGAAAGAGAAGCAAAAATGTAAAATGAGAAGTTGGTAGAAAAGAAAAGGTAGGCGATAAGAAAAAATTTAATATTTAGAAATACCAATAACAATTGACCTTGGGTCACTGAGATTTTCCAGACCTAATACGTAAATTTATAAGAATTAGTTCTGCCAAGTAATCCTTATTTTTGAGCTCTCTGTAGGCAGGTAGAAAAAGGGCTATGCAGAGAAAAAGAAAAGAATGAAGGAAGTGTCTCCCAGAAGAATGAAATGTAGTTAAAAAATGTCACTCTAGCTCCTAAAAACATAGCAGATTTTTTTCATGACAACATCTATTCAAACTATGACAAGTTTGGTTAGATTGCAGAATACATTCAGAAGTTTTTTCTAGTGTATAACTAACATTTTTGTGGATTACAACTGTTTTCCCTCAGAATCACATCTGATGGGGCATACATCGGAGCACATTAGCTTAACAAAATGATACCTACTCCATTGAAGATATCTTGGCTATTTTATTTCAGACCAAAATTAGAAATAAAATGGCAAAGCATATCATAATATCTCCATACTTTAACCCCTGGCTAATTGTCAGTCTCTAACTGACTTTAAAAGGCTAATTTTGAGGGGAAGAAAGATACTGGCTTAAAATGAGTATTCTGAAGGACTAATCGGTGGCCTACAAAGCACCTAGAATGAAGATATTAGAACTTCTGCAAAATATTCTATATTTTATGCATTGCTTTATATATTCACAATGTTAGTTCACAATTCCATAGTGTGGGCATAATCTGTTGTTGTTTATTAGTTTGTTTTGGGTTATTTTTATAATGGGGCCCTAAATGTGACAGCTATGAAACATCCTAGTTGTTATCAGCACATTTTGGCAGTCTCTTTGGTAATGTTGGTTCCAGTCCTCGCTCTGTTTGTATTTTAAAGAAACAATGGGAAATAGGATGATTGCTCTTATCACCAACAACAGAAGGACACAGAGCCGAGCTGCATATTGTATTAGAGATGTATTATAGCTGATTTAATTCAGCTGATGAGTAAGCAAGGTCCTGTTGGTTCACATTTTTTGTCTGCTCTTTTCTTTTCAGTCTGATAATCTCTTGGGGTTTGGGGATTTTTGTTTGCTGGGTTTTTTTTGTTTTTGTTTTTGTTTTTTTTTTTTTAGTTTTTCCTTTCTTTGTTCTATAATATTCCCGGTCTGTTTTTCCAAAGTTGAATAGCACACTCATTCTGAATGTTTAATCTACTCTAGATTTTTTTGTTTGTTTGTTTCTTAGGATTTCCTATCCCTTATTTGTTCCATACCTGTACCATTTTTAGAAAGTTATAATTTCCTCACATATTATAATAAGACCATTCTACATTCCTATGAATTCTTCTCCCATGTTAGAGACAGCCTCCACACTCATTTGTTTAAAATGAAGAAGTATAAAAATTTTACATTGAAATTCAGTTATTTTCAAGACTTTCAAATTTCCCATCTGGGAGCCCACAAACCTTTTTCCAGAGGACAAGCCACAGGGCTGGCAACAATTTTCTTTTCAGCATGCAAATGAGTTCAAAGACTAATGATCATCAAGCCAAGCCCCATAGTTTCTCTCACTGAGCATTCCCCAGCAAACTTTTACAGTTCCTAGGTGAGGGATCTCTTCACTGTAACATGTATGTTGTATGTCATGTCGTTGGCACAGCTATACTGCACGACTTGTTCCACTGTCTCTGATTTCCATCAGAGTGAGAGGGTGTGTAGGGACCTGAATACCTGGTGTGACTTCCATGTCCAGGTGGTCTGCTCACAGTAACCCGCCTGTCCTCAGCTATCTTTTGTGCATTGCTAACTGTTACAATCTCCTATTTCCCAGTCTGGTGCATTCTCCTTGCTCTCCATAAATGTCCCTCCAAATTCCCAGGAGGTGCCTGAAAAATGTCTTCCTAATTTGGTGAGAGAATTTGACTGTCTGTTATATGAATTTTTCAGATGAAAGAAGTTATCATTCTTCTATATAGTCCAGTCACCTTAGCATTAATGCATACCTGCTGATTTTGTATCTATTCCTGATACTAACACTCCATCTTATTTTGAGCTTGAACTGAGCATGAATAGGACATTCCTTAAAACTGATGGACAAAGTAAAGTGTTTACTGAGCAGCAATTTTGTGTCATATATGTTTACATATATTATTTCATTTAATTCCCCAAATGACACTGTAAGATAGGCATTTCTGTTCCTGGGCTTATACATGAGGAAATCAATATTGAGAAATAAGTGATGGAAGCAGGTTTAAAAGTTTCTATGTGATCAGAAATCTTATGATCTTTTCATTAAAACTTGCTTTCTCCTTATTACAAGAAAGAAAGAAAGAAAGAAAGAAAGAAAGAAAGAAAGAAAGAAAAAGAAAAAAAGCAGAAACCTTCCTTTAGCCCAAGTCTGAGAAGAAGACTGAGTGAATATCCTTTTGTTAGGAAATAATTCCCATTTCATTTCATCACTTGGCAGATTACCTTGGTTGGTAAGGCCACTCATCCTAAAACTGTCCTAACATGTGTCCATAGAAGCCATCATCTCCTATTTTTACTCCAGCCTTATTCCAACAACGTTTATGTTCCTAAGCAATGATCTATTTTCATGTTTGTTCTGAACAAGCATTATAAATTTTTTCCCGTTAATTGGGTTATGTATAATTTTAAGTCAAACAGATCACAGTGGGCAATAGATCTTGTATTAAAATCATAACAAATAATATTTCTGGAGCTTACTGAAACTGTATTATTTAAAAATTAGTCATAATTTCTATGCTATCTATATAATTATAATTCCCATTTACTCTGAATACATATATGCTTGTACGATCCGTTTAAAATAATCATCCAAAAGATGAATAGGTATCCTTCTGAATTGACAAGGATTCAAATATCTTAGAAATTGTTCCAAGAGGGATTATCTTCAGTATTAAGAACTGCTGCTTGTTATTGGGTGTCTGTGTTCATGCCAGGCACTGTCCTAAACAATAAGAACCTTATCTCTAATCCTCATAAAACCCTGCAAGGCGGATGTAAATAGCCTCATTTTCTAAATGTGAAACTCGAGCTTAGACTTTAAATAACTCATGTGAGGTCACAAAACTGTAAGTGGCAGAATCAAAAATCAAACACAGTGTTGGTTATGAAATTCCGTGTAGTAAGCCATCCAAGCAGGTCTTTTTAATTGGTTCCATCTTTTTTTGTCCAATGCTTCAGTGCGAGTCAGGGACATGAGTCCTGAGGCCCAGAATCAGGGATGGGTATATAAGACTCTACTCAATTGTGTGACCCCATTTTACCTATAATAAAACAAGATATTTTCTGATACTTATTTGGTCCCCAATGTTTATATTTCACATGATTGTTGGTGCTACGCATTTAGCATTCACAACATTCCAACACCAAAAACCAAGTTTTCTAATTCCAAACTTCTGCCTGTTTCACTACACTGTTCTCTTTCTGAAATTATTTTTTAATTTCAGGTGATAAATCAGCTATTTTTCTTCTTTGGATATAATTCAGTAATACCAAAATGTATAGAATAATATAGCAAGAAGTCATATCCCCACCACAGCATTTATTTTGCTTCTGACTATACAACTTGGGCAGATCTAAGTGGGGCTAGCTCATCCCTACTCCCCTTAGCGTCAGGTGGTACAGCTCAAAGCCTGAAATCATGTAAAGTTTTGCTTCCCGCAGATGATGGTAGCTGTCAGCTGGGAATTTAGCTAGTGCTGTCAACCAGAACACATACATATATTCTCTACATGAGGCCTAGGTTTCCTCACAGTATAACGTCTCCATTTCAAAGGTGATCATTCCAAGAGAGAGAGCCTGCTAGAAGCTCCAATGCCTCTTCTAACCTATTTAAGAAGCCCCATAGTATCATTTCCACTACATTCTTGCATTCTATTCATTAGAGACAAGCCTCTACATTCAGCCCATATCTAAGGGGAGGGGAATTAAACTCTGTCTTTTTATGGGATGAGTATTAAAGAGTTTGTGGAGGGGTGTGTGGGTGGCTCTGTTGGTTAAGCGTCTGACTTTGGCTTAGGTCATGAGCTCACGCTTTGTGAGTTGGAGCCTCATGTTGGTCTCTCTGCCGTTCGCACCGTGCCTGCTTCAGACTCTGTCCTCCTCTCTCTGCCCCTCCCCTGCTGGTTTTCTCTTTCTCTCAAAATAATAAATAAACTTAAAAAAAAATTTAAAGAGTTTGTAGACATATACTGAAATTATAGATATAGATGTATATGTATAATTATACATATTCTGTACTGTAATTATAAATACTCTATCGTAAATGTTATAAATTAATATATTATAAATATATATTTTGTTAAATAAGATATAAATACTCTATTGTGCTATTGTGTTTTTAGTTCAGCATTATGCTTTTAATTTGTCCTTGCTGATTTCTTTTACAGAATATTATTCTATTCTAAGAATATCCTATAATATCAGTATAAACTTAGGTTTATTTTAACATATGAGCAGATAGATACATAAATAAACATAAATTTGTGCATACTCATGTGTTAATATACATACACATATTTCTTAGCTGTCTGCTGAAAGGGCCTAGAAACAATGACACCTCAATAGCAAGTGCTCGGATATTGATATCTAAATAATATCATCCGGTACAAGGAATCAGAGTTTCTTTGGAGGAGTGTCTAATTTTAGGGTTGAAGCAGGGAAAAATATAAGCTGAATTTGGGGCATGTGTATGCCAGAAAATAAAGAAGTACTCAAAAACAAAAAGCTAGGGGAATGTCAGAGAGAGGAAGCAATCTGAAAGAGCTCTCCATGGCCAAAGCAGGTACAATTAGAGCAAGAAAATCAATAGCACTGAATTGGATTATAACCTAAAGTAATAACAAATACAAATATGTCTGTAGCAGTAAAAATAAATGACTGAATAAATAGACAAGTGAAAGGAAACAAGCAAATTTTCTTTCAGAGGAAGTCTAAATTATATAGAGAGATATTACGTCCTCCAGGAACAGGTAAAACTTAACCCCAACCCACCTTACTTGAAAGTAGGTAGGTCCAAGTTACTTGCTTCCAAAGAATAGTTTGAAAAGGTAAAGTAACTTTCACTAGAAACCTGGTAGTGAGTACCTCAGCCAACAGATAAAGATTAATATTAACAGTGATGTTACACTGATATCATGTACCCGCCGTACAATGTGATAAGAGAACACTTCACTGTGATATTTTCCCACAAAATCCACAGTCCCAGTATCATCATGACAAAAACCCAAATTAAGGGAACAGTCTACAAAATAGGTAACCAGAACTCTTTCAAGTTATTAAGGTCGTGAAAGATAAACACAAAAGAAAGCACTAAAAAACTGCAAAATCAGAAAAGACCATAGAGACCAAATGACTAGATGAGTGAGGTATTCTGGATTGGATCCTGTAACTGCAACAACAACAACAAAAGGCAATAATAGAAAAGCTGGAAAAATTCAAATAAAGTCTTTAGTTTCTTTTTGCACCAATTTATTAATTTCTACCATGATTATGTAAGATTTTATCATTGTTGCAAGTTGGTTGAAGGGCCTAAAGGATCTTCTTGGGCTATCTTTGCAACTTCTCTGTAAATCTAAAATTATTCCAAAACAAATTTAAAAACTGGAAAAGAAGAATATTCCACAAGTTGTTTTTCTTACCCCCCCCTTTTTTTTTTCCAAAATGAAAACCTAGATTCAGCTTTCTTTGCAGCTGAGGGTTGCCAATTATGGAAATGAAACATAGAGGGAACTTTTATAGTGCCACTTCTTTTTCCTGTTTTACTTCTTAAAATTCAATCAGCGACTCAAGGCAATCTTAAGTTCACTAAGAAGAAAACCATGTGTTAAGTAAGGAATGATGGAGAAGGAAAGTAAAAGAAGCCTGATTTCTTTTACTGATAAGTGTTCTGATTACATGATGGACACCTTAATTTTATAGCATTCATCACATCTTCATCCTTGTATAGGTCTCTCTGTACATATGTGAGCAGAATTGGTATGTAATAGGACACACACACTCTTACCTTTACTAAGTAATGCCAAACTTCTCTACCTGAGCATAAGAGTTCAAATTTTCTCATCTCTTCATTAGGGCTTCAGAATTGTCAATATTTTCTTTTATGTATTTTTTTTACTTTTTTTTTAATGTAGCCTTCCATGATCCAAATCGAAAATACATTATTAGAGTCTGTATTTTTTTAGTATGAGCAGAGCTTATTTGATGTTTATATCTCAGGGGTATTTTAACTATTTATTTTAGAATTTCTCTTATAACCCAAAATATAAACTTACTTACCTGTATTTTCTTTTCTGATTTTTAACAGGTAGGAATTTATGTCAGCTGAGATTTACTATTGTTACAAGTTGTTTTTTTTTTTCAACGTTTATTTATTTTTGACAGAGAGAGACAGAGCATGAACGGGGGAGGGGCAGAGAGAGAGGGAGACACAGAATCGGAAACAGGCTCCAGGCTCTGAGCCATCAGCCCAGAGCCCAACGCGGGGCTCGAACTCACGGACCGCGAGATCGTGACCTGGCTGAAGTCGGACGCTTAACCGACTGCGCCACCCAGGCGCCCCAGACAAGTTTTAAGATGTGATTTAACTTAAAAACTTTCCCTAAACTGACAGCTCACGGACTTAATGTCATTTATTTAAATAAATGACATTTGACTAACATTTGACATTTATTTGAATAACCTCCTGACTTGAAATAATATCACATACTTAATTGCCATTCACACAAGTTTTGTCTCATTTCTCTGTTTTGTTTAACTGCTTGATTGGTTTATTAGTGCACTGATGTATTCTTTAAACTATCACAGCTTATAAATAGTAATAATTATAATTAATCTTAATTGAATACTGAAAATGTGCAACTTTTCTAAATGATTTACATATGTTATTTCAATTAATCCTTGCAACAAAATTATGAGGTAGGGACTATTGATGTCCACATTTTATAGATGATTAAATTTAATTATAAAATGATTGAGGAAAATTACCTAGATTATATAGTTAGGAGACAATTTTTGATTTAAGTGTTTTTTTTATAATTTCTCTTTGAAATAAAATATATTTTCTGTACTCTTAAAAGCATTACAAAGTGAGATATATGTAATAGTAATATGCTCAAGTGATCTTAAAAGTGGGGTTTCTGAAACCCTAAAAAATGACTATTGATTGGTATTTGTTACTATTACTATCAGATTTCAAAATATGTTGCAAAGCTACATTACTTAAGATACTGTGTAAATGTTATGAGGACAGAAAAACAGACAAATATAACAGAGGAAAAAAAGAGTTCAGATATAAGCCTACAAATATGTTGTCATTCGTTTTTCAATAAGGGTGCTACCACACTGGTCTTTTTCCATAAATGGTATTGCTTTCATTAAGCGTCTATATAGGAAAAAAATGATGACCTTTGTTTCTTGCTACTCATCCTAACCAAAAAATAAAATATAATTTTAGATCATAAGCCTAAATGTGATTGGTAAAATAATAAAGCTTCTGGAAGAAAGCTGAGAGGAATATCTTTGTAGTTTCGTGGTAGGGAATGATTTCTTGAACATGAAATAAAAGGCATCAAATATAAAAGAAGACAATCAGCAAATTGGACTTTACTAAAATAAAAATATATATTTATCAAATATACCATTAAGGGAATAAAAAAGGCAAACTGTAGATGGGGAAAGCATCTTCAAAAAACAATATCCAACAAAAGACTTGTATTGGAAATACAAATATTGCTGCTTCACATCAATAAGAAAAACTAGGGGTGCCTGGGTGGCTCAGTCAGTTGAGTGTCTGACTCTTGATTTTGACTCAGGCCAGGATCCCAGGGTTGTAAGCATGGAACATGCTTGTGATTCTCTCCCTTTCCCTCTGCCCTTCCCCTACTTGCATGCATGTGTGTAAGGGTGGGAATGCATGCATGTTGGGAAAGGTGTGGTCAGATCACCTGGAAATGGAAATGGAAATCATAAACATTGCTGGTAGTAGTAGAATGTGAATAGCTACTTTGGAAATCTGTTCAGCAGTACCTACAAAGTTAAACATATTTCTATACCATGACCTAGCAATTCTTTTCCTAAGTATATAATGAATACTCAACATAGATGGGCATCTGTTTAATAAAATGTTTAATGACATGTACAGCAGTTTTATTCATAATATAAAAAAATTGGGGGAAAAAACAAATTTCCAGCAAAAGGAAAACACATAAGTAAGCTTAATTATTGTGTTAAATTCATACAGTGGAATGTAACTCAGCCACTGATATACTAAGCATGGATGAATTTCAAAGATATGTTTAGAAACAGAGGCTGGAAGCACTTGTTTCTTTAGTACATACTGTGTGACCTGCTTATATGAAGTTCAAGGACAGGCAAAAGAATTTTTACTGGTTTTGTGTGATTCAAACACAGGAGACTCTACCTGTATATAATTGGTTTATGCAATTGTAGGGGCTATAGCTATGCAACTTCATCGGCCATACAGTCATGGGGAAATTTCAAGCTGGAAGCCCAGGCACAGGGTTTGAAGTTCGTCTATTTTCTTTTTTTTTTTTTTAAAACACTTTTTAATGTTTATTCATTTTTGAGAGAGGCAGCATGAGCGGGGGAGGGACAGAGAGAGAGGGAGACACAGAATCGGAAACAGGCTCCAGGCTCCGAGCCATCAGCCCAGAGCCCGACGCGGGGCTCGAACTCACAGACCGCGAGATCGCGACCTGGCTGAAGTCGGACGCTTAACCGACTGCGCCACCCAGGCGCCCCAAAGTTCGTCTATTTTCTACAAGCAGAAGTTTCTCTCTCCCTTGAGGGAAGTCCTAAGTTCTCTTTTAAAGAACTTCTGGCTGATTAAGTCAGAATGACACAGGGTAACATAAAGCCAACTAGTTAGGGACTTTAATTATATCTATAAATTTCCTTCACAGTGATACTTATATTAGCATTTAAGTAAATAACTGGGAGAAGGTGTGTGTATGCTACAAAATGGCTGCCATATCCCTTTTGTCCTGTCTCACTTATCTCTCTTCCACCTTATCTGGAAATATACTAAAAACTGAATTTGGGAGAATGCAATTTAGCCTATCCAAGAGACACCCCATAAAATTATGAGTCTCTGACGGTGACTGAAAGTCACAAAATTATTTCTTTGTGGGTGGTAGCTATTGACCAGAAAGGAGCGGGAATGCTTTTGGAATATGAGAAATCTTTTATAGTTTGACCCGGCTGGTGGTAGTGCAGATATTCATACACGTAAAAATTTAGCAAACTGTACACTAATATTAGTAAAGTTTATGTTCTTTATTGTATACTTGTTATAGCTCAATTTAGAAAAAAATGAGAAAAAACAGTAGGCATAGACTTAGACAAAGGGATTGTGAGGGTCAGATGAAGAAGGGAAATAGATCTCATAGATTGAACATCTTGTAAGATGCCTTGGAAATAAGAGAAGCTTCTCTTACTATACTTATTATACTGAACGACTTGAGTATAATGAGCATAGATTTGGGATCAAGTGAGAGACAGTAGGCTATAGTTCCTGGATAAATAAGAAAAGCACAGAATTTGAAAAGGCCTTATAATCCACGTAAAAGAATTTGGACTTTCTTCCAAGGGTAATAGAAGGATATCAAAATAATTTAAGTAAGGTAATCACATAATCAAATGGATTTTTATAAACTCACTCTGGCTGCTGTGTGGAGAATTGATTGGTAAGCAGCAAGAACGGAGTGAGGGATTCTAGGCTTCACAAACTATAGAGCTGTGACATTCAGGATGTCACTTAACCTGTCAGTGCCTCTGTTTTGTCAACTCTAAAATTACCTGTTATCAAGTCTGCTTACTTACCTCACTGGATTGCTCAAAACCTTGGTGGGTACGGCTGTTTACAAATTGTATTTTAAAAGTATTTGTTAAATGAAAGAAAGAATGAATGAATAGATTTGCACAAGATGCCTAAATTGTTAATGAAGTTGTAACGTAGGACTGGCTGCATCACCCTGTGTCAGAAACTGCTCATGTCCCCCGATATTTTTCTCTCCTTTTTTTCTAAAATGATAACATGTTTAGCCAGGCATATATACAAAAAAAAAGATCTTATCACCCAAGCATTTTAAAGATAGATGACTAAGTTCTGTCCAAATAGGATGCAAACATATGTGATCTGTAGCAGTTTCCAAGAATTTCCTTAAGAGACATCTAGAACAAAGCATTTACAATCTCTTCTTTCTCTCTTTTTCCATCTTGTTTTCTAGAATGCACATGCTGCCTTGGAAAATATGCATTAGAGATGACAGAAGGTGAGCTGGAAGTATCTGGAGTCCCTAAACCACTTTTCTACTGCTAAACTATAAAGTTTCTGATATTTATACAGGTGAAAAATAAATTTCTCTCTTATTTAAAGCTGCTTTAACTCCAGGTTTTTATATTACTAGCTGCTAGAAATAATGCTAAGGAATAAAGAATTTGGTACTAGCAATGAGATGTTTAGATTGGTGAAATCTGAACCTTTCTCACTGGCTTGACTGAATTATTCATGTGGCAACAACTCAGATACTGCAAGCTTGAAAACCAACTTCATTCTTTTTTTTGCAATACATTTTGTGATACTGTCTCCTGAATTTTCTAAGGAGGCTGTGGGTTGATAAAACTATAGTGTTAGGAGAACTAATAGAAAAAAATTTAAATTTGGTGGGTTTTGACTAGTTTTGCTAATTTCCCAAAATACTTACAAAGTGAGATGAACACATATGCAAGTAGAAATCTAAGGAGACATAGTTCTACTAAAGATAGCATGCTCTGCCTGTGACAAGCAATCCAGGTTGGTAAAGATTTTGGTGACTTGGACACTTTCCAATTTCAAAGTACCTCCAAATGAAAGCCTTAGCAAAAGATAAGTCAAGGGCCTTGCCGTATGAAGGTTAATAGCCAACTGACAAAGACGATATCAAATGTGTTATTTTCACACTGAGGACCGTTGACATAGATGGCTTTAACTTAGCCATCATTATATTGAAACAGCTGCATGAAGAAAACACAGAGGACAGTAGAAAGGACCAAAGTTTAAGTTTAAAGTCTATGTCTAGATTGGATTTGTAACTGTGGTTACTTACATACGAAATTAAGTATAAGCTAACTAAGATTCTGAGAGAGTCATATTGTCAAAGAAATCAATCGAGTCTGTGATTTTTCAACTAAGCAACGCATAGGTCCTGAAGACTAAACTGGCAAGAGGTAGCCTGTGAAAGTTTGAATCCCTAACAAAGACTCCAATGACAGTCATCATTGTGGTCAGGGAGAACAACAGACCATATATTTCCTTCTACAGATCAGAATCAGGTGCTACCAGATCAAGAAAAAAAAAAAAATCAAAGATGTTACTGAACTATCAGAGAATAGAGGCTTTATAATGCCTACTTAGGAGAGTTTTATAATGTCAATGGATTTCTGACTATTTCCCTTTATTTTCTTTCCTAAATGAGTTTTTACTGATGTTATCCTGTTCTCACTCTGCCATTTTATCCTAGGATAGACACAGGCATCTTGTCTTGTAGTATAGAAGTTAATGTACCATGAGAAGCTACATGTCATCTACCCTGACATGATAGAAAAAATGCCACCAGAATTCCTAAAGTTTGAACTATATGCAGTAATTGGATGGACCATTGGATTGAATTGCTTGAGGACAGAATGAGTGTGTTGTATATGTGGGAAGAAAAGTGTGGGCAGTTATTTGAATGTCCAAAATTCTGGACTGTTCAAAATGTTGGACTGTCTGACCAAAAGAATGTAAAAACATATATCCCATGGCAGCTTCTAGAAACTTCCCTCAAGAGGCAGCAGACATAAGGCATGTGCTTTCATAACTGTTCCATTTCTCCATTTTGGTACCTAAAATGTAAATGGGAATGTTGCTGTACTATAAAGAAAATGGGCACCCCTCAGGAATAGGGGAATGGTAATCTGGGAGAAATCTGAATTCTGAAGGATTTTTAGGGCAGAATTCACATTTTTTTTGAACTGTAAATTTCCATACTTTTATGTAGCCATAGTTATTTTGGACTTTTCTATATTTGTAGTCAAAACCTAATGAACCAAGAGAGCCTTAAAATTCCCCTCAGTTTGAGCTTTACCCCTTTAAAATACCTTCCCAGCTTTTTACAGATTTTACAACCAAGGGATGTCTTTCTTAAGGACTCGGGAGCCATTCCTTTTAGATATAATCAAGAAAGATGACACTCCCAATTTCTGTGAGAGGGTAGGACCCTAATGTTGATAAATACCAATTAACAAACACAGATGACTTAATCACACTGACCACCCTCTTCCTAACATCCTTCGATATTTTTCTACCTAGCTCAGCCAATGTTTAAAAACTCTCCTGCTTTTTGTTTCAGTAAAGTTAATTTCAATTTCTTTTCCCTATTGTAGTTGTCTTAAATATAGTCTCCCTTGTCTATTTAACTTTATCCAGTACATATTTTCTTTGACACTAGTCCTGATTAATGTATCTTCTGTGTAAGGAAAGACTCCTGTCACAACATGCCAAGCTCTCTGTTCATTATATCCATATTGACATATCCAATAAGAAATGTTACCATGCTGGAGGAGGAAAAAAAAATGGAATAAAAGTGTCCAAGTGGAAAAACTCTGGAAGAAGCAGTGAGGTGAAAAGATAAAGGCAAAACCAAAGCAAAGTAATAATGGAAGAATTGAAAGAAGTAAAAAGAAGAGGAAAACCTAAATAATAACAGTACAATGGTGCTTTAACAAAAAAGGTGATTGTTTAATTCCTTCACCCAGAATTTGTAGGTATCAGCCACAAATGGAAAATTAGTGAATTCTTTCCAGGTTTCCAGATAATCAGAATACATCATATTATTCTCAAAGAAAAAAAAGTAATATACCCCTACAGCTCTGTATTGAAGTTAAACACAAATATTATAAGAGATTAGTGGCATGAATACATTTCCCGTAAAATGAGACAATAAAATAAATATGGATATAGCTTAAAGCTCCTATCTCCCTCACACTTATATGGTGTAGGCTATTTATGATGGTTGTTTTTATAACAATTACTATAATGCTACTTAATTATGATTGTTATTATGTAAATTTTATGCAAATTGACGTGATTATTACGGAAATTGAAGGTAAATCTCATTTGTATTCTATTAGTAATGCTTTGGATGAAGATGGAGGTTAATCACAAGAGAGTTATTTGAGATTAGCTTTAAAGAAAGGAAGAGGTGAGTTTCTATTGAAATCTCTAAAAGCATGCATACAAATAATAGTGAATGCATAGACTTCAGTCCTTTAATTTCATCTTTTTGATGAAGTAATGGATTGATCAGTACATATATCAATGTACTTCCTGTGGCTGGAACTTAACCTATGCAAGTCTAGAAATTTCTTATTTAGGAAAGAGAAATTTCAATGCCTTATTTTATCTCATATGGGGTTATAACATCTTAATATGCCATGCATTTTTGCTTTTTGACTTTTAAAATACTAAAGTTTAAGATCCAAAGTTTAAGTTAAGTTTAATAAAATGAATAGATAATTACTTATTCAACCAAACATAAACCATTTTACACTTTCTTTTTAAAAGATTCTACTATTTAAAATTTTTCTACAGTAAAATTTTATTTGCATAATCAAAACTGTAACATCATATGGTAGAACAGATGGCTAGTAATAATACCTTATTTGTATATACCATAACAGTTTACAAAGCAGTTTCATTTACATTATTTCAATTAAATTCAATGAGATGATTAATGGTGATTTTGTTTTCAGTAGTCTCTTTAGTATAAAAGCAGGAAAGGGAACAAATTCAATGTTCACTCTAATTTTCAAAAGAATTTTTTATTTTTACAAATGTCGATACAATAATTTCATTTTAACATTAAACTTAAAAAAATCTTAACTTTGTGCCTGAAGTTTACTGTATAGAATTACTTACTTACTTACTTAATTGTTCAGCATTTAATGAGTATCTGTTATTTTCCACAGATAGGATTAGGGAGTTCAAATATTTTAAAGAGAATTTTTAACATCTAAAATTTTTAATGATAGCACATAGAGAAGGAGTCATCAGCTCTGTTCTGAGTCAGGATAAAGAACTTGTAATGAAAGGTTACAAATATTTATACTAAATTGAAGAGTTGATTTGACTTATAGGAGAAAGGGCAAGAAGGAAGCATTCATATTGGGCAGAATATAGGGTGATCTTTGGTCATTTAAATTTTTACAACCTACACTGTTCCTCGGTGATTGGCATCAGATGCAATGAAAATTTGTGACTGTATCTCTGGTTTTCAGATTATCCAAATAAATCTAGTCAGCATCTGAGAAACTATTAAGATAGGCAAACTTGTCCATTTTGAAGGTGCCACTTGGCTCCTACAATTGTTCTACTCAGAGCATAGGTGTCCATTGGAAATTTAAGGAAACAGAGAAGTGACTTAACAAAGAGGAACCACTGATAAAATGAAAACCAACCTTTTACAGTTCTCAGCAATAATCTTTTTTTTTTTTAAGATTTTTATTTTTAAGTAATTTCTCTACCCAACGTGGGGCTCGAACTTACAACCCTGAGCTCAAGGGTAACATGCTCTACCAAGCCAGTGGGGTGCTCCACTCAGGAAAAATCTTACAAATTTATTTTTATTTCAGTTTTCTTAATTCCACAGCATTATTACAACTGGCAGCAATAATAATATCTACATTTTTTTCCAAATATTGACTGTGCCTTGAGAATGACTATGTGATTCTACCCATGATGATTCTACCCATTGGGATAAAGCCTGTTTCACTACCAATTTTACAGAAAATAAAACCAAGTTTTTGACAGATTAAATAACTTGCCCAAGTGTCCCATCTGATAATGGAAAAGCTACAATAGGAAATCATAGCTGGTCTGACTACAAAGCTTTTTTTTCATAAACAGTAAATTTTCTGTCCCTCAGTAAGTTATTCTTTCAATTCCTTTTGAATTCTATTCAATTCTATTCAATTCCTTTTGAAAGACAAATTGTTAAGTAAAGAACTTGATATACAAAGTGCTAGGGGAGTGGGGCTTTGGGAGTGAGGTTTATGACCAGGCATATAATTAGCTGCTGGATTCCTCATGTTGCAAGGATAGCAAAGTCAGCATCTGAACCTATTTCTGTTTTTTGTTTGTTTGTTTGTTTGTTTGTTTGTTTGTTTGTTTTGGGGGGGTGTTCTGTGAATCTAGGAAAGAGGCAGAGATCCACCTTCTATTATTAAACCATAAGTCATCATGATTTAGATTAAACCAATGAGATTTTCCCATGTAAAATCATAGAAAATACAGAGATAGCCAAGAATCCTAGCCCTAAAACAGCAGTGCCAACTATCCCAGGATAACATATTCAGGATGGTCACCCTCAATAATCTGTTCTCATTGTAAGAAAATAGTGGGATTACTCTTGTCCAGTTCTTCTTGGTTCCTACATGGGTTTGAGCCTATTTCAGTTTTTTTTCTTGTAGCTCTTGGACTCTGGGAAGGCTATTATTTTATAATTTCATGGAACTGAAGGATTACTTTGTTTTAATTGAAACTAATATCGAAGAGGCAACATGATCTTATTTCCTTGTAACTAGAAAAAAATCCACTAAATTTTGTATTATGTTTTCTATTAGCCTTTTTATTAATTCTTATCATTTATTTATCTGAAAGGCTTTCAGTAAATTGTTCTTTCTATTCAAGTTATGCAGAGTCTCTTGCTGCTGCTTTCCACCAAGAACCCTTGACTGACAGAGAGAAGAAAGAAAGGATTCAACATCTCATTTTAATGCATCAGCTATTGGGTGTTTTATCCCTCACTTTGCCATTAGAATGTTATTATGGGAAATTAATCAATGCAGAGTCTTAGAGAATGTTCCCTTGAAAATCATAAGCAGAGTTTTACTTTACTTTCAATAGTTTATTTCTCAATTCTGGTTTATGTTAAGGATTCTTTTTCAAGTTTCTTTGGATACAGGTGAATATAAATTAAGAATAAGTAATTTAAAAAATTCTCTATAATAAGGCATACTTTATTTCCCTCCTCCCCTTGTTTTAACTTGGATTTTGCAAGTGGGATTCAAAATTGGTAGAGATATTCCAATAAGACAAATTTCCTCATAAATGTAAACTTATTTATGTATTTTGTTAAGAATTAGAGTTCACTCCAGGACAGATTACATGTTAAGCTGCAAAACAGGTTTCAATACTTTTAAGAAGATGTAAATCATATCAAGCATCTCTTCTAACCACAACAGTATGAAACTAGATAAAGATTATAAGAAAAATCTGGAAAAGACACAAACAAGTGGAAGCTAACCAACATGCTACTAAACAACCAATGGGTCAACAAAGAAATCATAGGAGTAAATTTTTTAAAAATGCCTGGGAAAAGGGGTGTCTGGGTGGCTCAGTTGGTTGAGCATCTGACTCTTGATTTTCACGCAAGTCCTAATCTTTCAGTTTGTGGGATTGAGCCCTGCATTGGGCTCCATGCTGACAGCACAGAGCTTGCTTGGGATTCTTTCTCTTATCTCTCTTCCCCCTGCCGCCACAGTCTCTCTCTCTTTCTCTCAAAATAAATAAATATCCATTTTTAAAAAATACCTCCAAACAGATAAAAATGGAAACACAATAGTTAAAAATCTTTGGGATTCAGCAAAAGGAGTTCTAAGAGGGAAGTTTATTGCAATGCAGGTCTACCTCATGAAACAAGAAAAATCTCAAATAAACAATCTAAACTTATACCTTGAGGAACTAGAAAAGGAAAAACAAATAAAGCCTAGAGTCAGTAAAATAAGGAAGTACAAAGACCAGAGCAGAAATAAATAAATAAATAAATAGAGACTAAAAAAGATAATAGGAAAAAAAAACAATAAAACCGGGCTCAATCTTTGAAAAGATAAACAAAATGATAAAACTTTAGCCAGACTCATCAAGACAAAAAAGAGGGCTCAAATAAATAATATCAGAAATGAAAGAGAAGTAACAACCAACACTACAGAAATGCAGAGGATTATGAGACACTAGTACAAAAAATTACGTGCCAACAAATTAGACAACTTAGAAGAAATGGATGAATTTATAGAAATATACAACATTCCAAAAATGAATCAGAAAGAAATATAAAATTTGAACAGACCAATTACTATCAACAAAATTGAATCAATAATCAAAAAAAAAAAAAAAAAAACAACAAACAAAAGTCCAGGATCAGATGGCTTCGCAGATGAATTCTACCAAACATTTCAAACATTTGAAGAGTTAACACCTACTTTTCTCAAACTGTTCCAAAGAATAGAAGAGGAAGAAAGTCTTCCAAATTCATTCTAAAAGGCCAGCCTTACCCTGATACTCAAACCAGACAAAGACACTACAAAAAATAAAACTGTAGGCCAATATCCCTGCTGAACATAGGTGCAAAAATCTTTGACAAAATATTAGCAAACCAAATTCAACAATACATTAAAATGATCATTCACCACAGTCAGGTGGGACTTATTCCAGGGATGCAATGATGTTTCAGTATCTGCAAATCAATTAACATGATGCACCACATTAACAAAATGAAAGCTAAAACTCATATGGTCATCTCAGTAGATGCAGAAAAGGCATGTGACAAAATTCAACATCTATTCATGATAAAAAAAAAAAAACTCCCAAAAAGTGGGTTTAGAAGGAACACATCTCAACATAATAAAGGCCATATACGACAAGCCCACAGCTAACATCTGTGGGCTTGTATCAATGGTGAAAGCTGAGAGCTTTTCTTCTAAGATCAGGAACATGACAAGGATGTCCATTCTTATCACTTTTATTCAACATAGTACTGGAAGTTCTAGACATAGCAATCAGAAAAGAAAAAGAAATAAAAGGCATCTAAATTGGTAAGGAAGAACTACAACTATCATTATTTGCAGATGACATAGCCCTATATGCAGAAAACCCTGAAGACTCCACCAAAAATTATTAGAACTAATAAATGAACTCAGTAAAGTTGCATGATATGAAATTAATATACAGAAATCTTTTTCATACATCAACCAAAAAAGTAGCAAAAAGAGAAATTAAAAAAAAAAAACACAACTACAATAGCACCAAAAGGAATACAATGCCCAGGGATAAATTTAATCAAGGAAGTAAAAGACTTGTACTCTGAAAATTATAAAATATTGCTGAACAAAACTGAGGGTGACACAAACAAATGGAAGGATACATAATGCTCATGGCTTGGAAGGTTTAATATTGTTAAAATTTCCATACAATCCAAAGCAATCTACAGATTTGCTGCAATTTCTATCAAAATACCAATGGAATTTTTCACATAACTAGAACAAATAATCCTAAAATGTGACTGGAACTATAAAAGACTCTGAGTAACTAAAGCAATCTTGACAAACCAAAAACAAAACTAGAGGTGTCATAATCACAGATTTCAAGAAATACTAAAATATATAGTTACCAAAACAGTCTGATACTGGCACAAAAATAGACACATAGATCAATAGAACAGGGTAGAGCGCACAGAAATAAACCCATCCCTATATGGCCAACTAATCTATAACAAGGGAGGCAAGAATATACAAATCTTTAGTAAATGGTGCTGGGAGAGATGAAGAGCTACATGCAAAAGAATAAAATTGGACCACTTCCTTACACAATACACAAAAATACATACACAGTGGATTAAATACCTAAATGTGAGACCTGAAATGATAAAACTCCTAAAAGAAAACATAGGTAACAATGTCTTGGAAATCAGCCTTAGCAACATTTTTCTGAATATATCTCCTCAGGCAAGAAAATCAAAAGCAAAAGTAAACTATTGGGACTTACACCAAAAGAAAAAGCTTTTGCACAACAAAGAAAACCAACAAAATAAAAAGGCAATCTACTGAATGGGACAAGATGTTTGCAAATGATATATCCAATAAGGGATTAACATCCAAAATATATGAAGAACTCAAGCAACTCAACACACACAGAAAAGCAAATAATCCTATTTTAAAATGGGCAGAGGACCTAAATAGACATTTTCCCAAAGACATACAAATGGCCAACAGACACATGAGACGATGCTCAGCATCACCAATCATCAGGGAAATACAAGTCAAAATCAAAATGATGTATCACCTCGCTGCAGTCAGAATGGCTAGTGTCAAAAAGACAACAAAAAACAAGTTTTGGCCAGCATGTGGAGAAAAGGAAACCCTGTGCACTGCGGCAATACAAAGTGATTCAGCCACTATGGAAAACAGTATGGAGGTTTGTCAAAAAATTAAAAATAGAAACACCATATGATCGAACTAATAATTGCATTGTTGTGTATTTACCCAAAGAAAACAACAAAAAAACTAATCTGAAAATATATATGCATCCCTTTGTTTACTGCATTAGTTATAATAGCCAAGATATGGAAGCAACCCAAGTGTTTATCAATAGATGAATGGATAGAGATGTGATACATAATGTATTATATATAATGGAATATTACTCAGCCATAGAAAAGAATGAGATCTTGCCGTTTGCGAAAACATGGATGGACCTACAGGTTATTATGCAATGTGAAATAAGTCAGATAGAGAAAAACAAATATGATATGATTTCACTTATACATGGAATCTAAAAAACAGAAAAAATGAACAAAGAAACACAGAAAAAACAGAAACAGACTCCTAAATACAGACAAACTGGTGGTTGCCAGAGGGAAGGGGGTTTGGTTGAATTGGTGAAATAGGTGAAGGGGATTAAGAGGTACAAACTTCCAGGTGTAACATAAGTAAGTCAGGGGGATGTAATGCACAGCATAGGTAATATAGTCAATAATATTGTATTAACATCTTATGGTGACAGACAATAAGTACAGTTACTCTGGTGAGCACTGTGTAATGTATATTGTATGTGAACTATACTTCAATAAAAATTTTAAAAAATAATTAAGAACGTTTTACTAGAAATGTTCATTTCTATTCTATTTTTATTTGCTTAGCAGAATGTTTCTGAAGAAATAAATCTCCTCCTTCTTATAGGAAGGAGAAAGTGTAATTGATTTAGTTGAAATATAGGCAGACTTCACAATCCACATTGTCAACTATTTTCAGCTCTTCATGGCAGCTCCTGGACTGTGGGGATGCTGTTATTTTACCATCTCATGGAATAGCAGGATTTTTTGGTTTGTTTCATAAAACTATCATCAAAGAGCAGAGAGAACCCAATTTCCTTCATGGCTGAAAAAAAACATATTATCATATTTTCTATGTGTGCTGGAGGAAAAAAAGAATCCTCATAGATTTTCTAAGGAAAGAAAATCCCACCATTAGTGACAGTCTTGAATAAAAAGGAAGCAACATTTTTTAGTCTGTTTGTTTTGCAATTGTAACTTACAGACCCTGGGGCAGTTCTAAAAAGAGTATATCTTGGGTTTCCCAAGCAAGCCTGCTAGCATGGGCTGATAACTTTCAGTGAAAGACCTCTTAAATTATCTATATTTAATACTTCCTCTGAATAACTCTTAACTAAAAAAAGGAATGTTGGAGTTTTACTGTGCAAAGAGAATGTGCTGCACATGAGCAGTGGAAAGCAGAGTGAGACAATTATAGACTAAAATTATTTTATTATGCATTACATAGCAATTTTATAATTGAGGATAAAACTGGTGACTATGTCTATTGTAACTAAGAAAGCAGAAGCTTTTTAAAAGTTTTTTCTAAAAAAATTACAGTTTCAGGATTTTTTTTTCATATCTGGCTGACTGTAACAAAAGGAATGGTTGTAAGAGTTTTAAAAATAATATCTCAGTAGTGGTTTAAAAATCTTCCCATAGTGATTTTTCTACTTCTCTGCCTCTTTTTCTTTTAATTATTTATTATGAAAAGAAACGTAAAAATTAGAAAAGTATGATGAAACTCAATGTATTTATGTATTAGTCAATTTCAACAATAATCAGCATTACCAATCTTTGTTTATTTATACTCCAACCCATTTCCTCCAACAGCCATCAAATCTCTACCTAATATCAGCCCATCTCTACCCAACACTATCTCATCCCCGCAAGTTTATTTTGAAGCAAATATAGACTTTTCGTCATTTTTTCCATAAGTCTTTGAATATATTTCTCCAAAAATTACCCCCTGAAACATCCAAAATACTACCATCACACTGAAAATGAACAAATAATCCTGTAATATCTCAAATATCTAGTGAATGTTCAACTTTAAAAAGTTTTTTGGCCTTCCTTTTATTCTGCCTCCTCTCTCTATCTCTCTCTCTCTCCCTCTTTTTCTGTGTCTCTCTCTTCCCTCCCTCTCTGCTTGTTGACTGAATTAGGACCTGAATAAGTAGCATACATTGCAACTGATGGAAATATTTTTAGAGCCTTTAAAATTCTTTTATTTTTTATCATTATTTTTTCCATGTGAGTTATTTATTGAGGAAGCAATTATTTACTCTGCAGAATTTCATACCATGTAGATTTTACCATTTTATACACATGCTATTTTATAAACTGTGCCCCTCTCTCCTATATTTCTCTATACTGGATATGACCTAGAGGCTTAACCAGACTCTAGGTCACTGTTTAAGATTTTTATTGTTGATCCTTGGTTTTTTTTTTTTTGAAAGAGTGATTGTATACTTCCATTATAAAATATCTGTCTCTCTTTTTGTGATGTAAGCTGCCATTGATTCTCATTAATGCCCAGATGTGTTAATTCATTAGGGATTATAACATTCTGATGTCCCAGTAAAATTCTCCTTTTATTCTCTGAAATATTTCTATAATGTAAACATCCCCTCATCTACTACTTCATTACACAGAGGTACAGTTTTTAGAGAAAAGGCAGAATAAATCCTAGATTAGATTATATTGTGTTACTTTTATTTTCTGAAAATTGCAAATTAGTTCTCTACCATGCGTGAGCAGTTATGTTTTTTGTTTGTATGTTTGTTTGTTTGTTTGGGTATCCCTATGAATCAGTAGATATTTGTGTTTGAATCCACAGCAGTTATTATTTTTAAAGATGTTCAAATTCTCCGAATTTTGATCATTAGAACTTATCCAATTGACTCCTACATACTTAGATAGTCTTTGATGACTTCCTTGTTTGTTAGTGTGAAAATGTTCATCTGATACATTTCCTGCTCCAGATCTCAAATCAGCCATTTCTTCAAGAAGTCCTGTTTTGCTTTAAAAGAAAATAGTACTTGAAGAAAGGGGAAACTCGCTCATTGTTCTTAGGACTTTTCAGTGGACAAAACTATTTTTGAGGGGCACGTCTGAATGGCTCAGTAGGTTGAGAATTTGACTCTTGATTTCAGTTCAGGTCATGTTCCCAGGGTCATGGGATTGAGCCCCACACTGGGCTCCATGATGATTGTGGAGCCTGCTTAAGATTCTCTCTCTCTTCCTCTGCCTCTCTCACTTGCTCACACTCTCTATATATAAATAAAAATAAAAATAAAAATAAACCTATTTTTTTCTAGGAAAAAAAAATATTTCCTGAGCTCATAAGAACACCTCCAATTCTTATTTAGGACTGTAGGTTTTTTTCTTAACCTCAACAATCTTAGATCTTTATATCTTGTCTCCCATGCTAAATATCTTGGTTTTTAACAACACCAACACAATTACTCACTTTCTTTTTATCTTAGCATAAAAATAAATACACTAATTCATAACATAAAAGCTGAAAATAGTTTAAGACTGTTTTTAGTCTGTTAGTCCTTAGGGTATATCCCATTAAATATATATCCAAACTATTGCACTCAAAGGCACTTGGAATTGTCCCTGTATTAGTTTTTTATTGTTGCTATGAAAAATTACAAATTTAGTCGCTTAAAATGTGACAAACTTATTATCTTACAATTCTGTAGGTCAGATGTTCAGTACCGGTCTGAAATCAAGGCGTTGGTACGGCTGCTTTCCTTTCTGGAGGTTCTAGAGGAGAATCCATTTCCTTGCTTTTTCTAGCTTCTAGAAGTATTCTACTTTGGTACCCTTCTTCCATCTTCAAAGCCAGTAATGTTACCATCTTTCTGACATTTTTTTGTCTTCACATCTCTTTTGAACAAACCTGGGAAAGGTTCTTCACTTCTAAGGATTCATGTGATCCATATTGGACTCATCCAGATAAGCCAGAATAATTTCTGCTTCCTAAGATTTGAATCCCAAGGTCACATGCTCAAAATCCCCTTTGCCAGATAAGGTAACTATTCATAGCTTCGGAGCATGAGGGCCTGGAAATCTGTGAGGGAGGGCCATTATTCTGACTATCACAGTTCCTTTTTTGAGGCTATGCCACCAACTCCATATATAGTTTCATTTGTTTTATTTTCAGAGATTGTCTATCCATATAAACAATATTTTTATAATACATTTCTAGGATTCCAAAACCAAACCTATAAAGCAATATATATTCAAAGGAACCTACCTTCTGTCTACTCTATTTCCTCTTTCCCCTACAGATAAATATTTTTGTAACTTTTATGGTACATTCTTCCATTGGTTTATTATTTAGTATAATATATTGTATTCATTAATGTATATTTATGCTCCTCTCATATTGTTAGATAAACAGTAGTATACACTTTACTACACAATTTTTTACTAAACATTATATCTTGATATAACTCCTTCATAGTATACAGTTAGTTCTCATTCTTTAATACGATTGCATAGTACACCATTATGTGGATATTCATGGTTAATCCAACCAGTATCCTTTTAATGGGAATTTGATTGTTTCCAGCCTTGTGATAATGCAAATAGTGCTACAGGGAAAAGTACAGCCTTTTCACATTTTGGCTAGTTTATTTCTAAGTAGTGAGATCGCTAAATAAGAAAGTATATAGGTGTGTAATTTGGCTATTATTTTATGCCAACTCCCCATTCACAGAAGTTGTAACATTTTACATTTCCCAAGTCAATCTGATATGGTTCATAAGACATGAATCTCTGACCTGTGTTTGTGAACAGCAGCTCTAAAACTGGGCAGTAAACCTTTCCTATAAAGACACAGATAGTAAATATTTTGGGCTTCACTGGTCACACAGACTCTGTTGTAACTACTCAACTTTTCTACTGAAGTACAAAAGTAACCATAGATACTATGCAAACAAACTAGTGTGACTATGTTTCAATAAAACTTCACTTATAAAAACAGGCAATAAATTGGACTTGGACCACTGACTATGGCTTATCGACCTCTTCTCTAAAACAGATATTTAAAAAATATTTTAAAGTAAAATATCCAGAGATATTCCATTTTGTACAAAGTAAATTTTTGTTGAAAAATACAACTTAATGCCATAAGCATTTGAGTCGACAAATGGCTTACTTTCTATTCTGTAAAGAGTAAAACTTAAACACATTTCATAGACTCTTAGAAAAGAGAGACATCTAACACCTCTAGGACCTGGGTCATTGTGAGTCTTTCTCTATAAAGGCAGACTTACTGATTAACTATTTCAAACATGTTTATGTAAATACCTCTAATGCATACTGGAGACTTTTTGCTGTGTATTGTCCACAGAAGATATAAAAATAGCTAGGGAATCAGCAATTCTGTGGCCTAGAATCCTGAATATCTATGGGTATTTTATTTTAGGAAAAAAATGAAATTCCTGATGAGCCAGTAAATATATATCTGATGCAGTCTCCAGTTCTTCATAGAACTGCTCAGACAAGGAGTTATCTGAAATTTTCTTGAAAACTTCTAAAGATGGGGCAAGGAGCTAAATGACAGGGCAGTCCATTGTGTGGTAACTGTTAGAATGTACTGACCTAGAATTTGTTGAAATCAATTTACTCATAATTTTACCCATAGAGACTAGTGTCTGGATTCCACATGATACATACTGTTCTTCCTTCTGGCAGTACTTTAAATATAGTGATTTAAACTGATTGAAATCATAAATTACAATTTTTTGACACTCACTAGAGCTTTCTATATTACTCAGTTCTGCTAGTTGAATTAAATATTACATGAGACCATATGTTGTTTTCCTAAATTGTTTATTCCATCCAGACTGGCATCACTGTCCTTAAACACTGTACTCTTTTTGTAATTTCAAGCTTTGTAACTTATTTTACTAGCAAGCAAATGTTTTTCATCCCAGCTCTAACTCTCACCCTTACTTCCTCATGTCTTATTGAGAACTTGTGCTGTGTCAGGGATTGTGCTGAGGTCAGAAACTTAATAAGTAGAGAATACTTGATGCTTTTTAAAAATATTTTTAATTGTATTATTTGTATTATAATTTATATTATAGAACTGGTTTCTACATGTGTTTTGAATATCAACTCTTTTTTCAACCTTAAAACAGTGTGAGGAGTAAGAGGTGCAAAAAAAAAAATTCAACATGACACGGTAAATGTTACCCGCAATGGATGTGATAAATGCAGTGAAAAATTGGAAGATTTTACAGTGGAGGTGATGATGCTTGGTCTTGAAGAATAAGTATAAATTTGCTGATGTACTGAATGAATAAAGTCATGGAAAACAAAAGAGGAGCAGGATATGATAATAGATTTCAAGATTTTCCAGTTCTAGTATGGAGGAACTAAGTTGAAAACTTTGAATTCAAGTCTCTCTTTCATTTCCTAACTTCTTTTATTTGGATAAGTCATCTAACTACTCTAATACTTTTGCAACACCTCTCTCTGTGTGTGTGTGTGTGTGTGTGTGTGTGTGTGTGTGTGTGTATTATTCACAAATCATATACAAGGAGCACCGTACAACCAAGTAAACTGAACGCAAAGAGATCCAATCAATACACGTATAAACTGTTGAAAGACAAAGAGAGAATCTCAAAAGCAGCAAGAGAGAAGTGACTCTTCACACACAAGGGATCCTCAATAAGATTACTAGATTTCTCATCAAAAACATTGGAGGTGAGAAGGGAGTGGGTTGCTGCATTCAAAGTGGTCAAAGAGAAACAAAAAAAAGCATCATCCAAGAATTCCACATCTGGCAAAATGTTCTTCAAAAGTGAGGGAGAAATTAAGACATTCCTGGGTAAACAAAAGATGAGGGAGTTTGTCACCACTAGACATGCCCTTCAATAAATGTTAAAGGGAGTCCTAATGATTAAAACAAAAGGTAACTAGATGTACCTCAAAGCTGTATGAAGAAATACAGATTTCAGTAAAGGTACATACATGGGAAATTATAAAAGTTAGTTCAATTGTAACAATGGCCTATTATTTCACTTTTTGGTTTTTTTTTTCCATTAAGAGACTAATATATTACATAAAAAAAAAAAAACATATGAGGGGCACCTGAGTAGTTCAGTCAGTTAAGTGTCTGACTCATGTTCTTGGCTCAGGTCATAATCTCACAGTTTCCAGGATCAAGCCCTGCATAAGGTTCTGTGCTGACAGTGCAGAGACTGCTTGGGATTCTCTCTCTCTTCCTCTCTCTCTGTTGTCCTCCTGAATGCACATGTGCTCTAATTCTCATTCTCTCAAAATAAATAAATAAAATAAAATAAATATATAAAAAATAAAAAAGAACACACAAGTATTTATTTAAAAGCTAGTATTCTTACAACATTGATTTGTAACTTCACATTGTGTTTTCTACACAATTTAAGAAACTAATGGGTTAAAAATTAGTTAATATTTTCACCCAATGTATAAAGATGTAGTTTTGTAACATCTAAACTAGTGAAAGGGGTGGAGACCAAGTTGTAAATGAGCAGTTTTTGTATGTTGTTGAAGCTAAGTTGATATGGATTCAAATTAGAGTTTTATAACATTAGCATGTTAAATGTAATCCCCACAGTAACTATAGAAATAGCTATTGAATGTGGAAAAAAGAATTAAAACACTTCACTGCAAAATGTCAATAAAAGAATGGTAGGAAATGAAGAACAAAAAAGTTATAAGGAATATATAAAACAAATAGAAAAATGATGGAAATAAGTCCTTCCTTATCAGTAGTTACTTTAAATGTAAATGTATAATAAAAAGCCAGACATTGGAAGAATGTATCACAAAGCATCTTCTCCAGCTATACTGAACTAAAGTTAGAAATTAAAAAAAAAAAACACAGAAGGGCAACTGACAAATTAACAAATTTATAAAAATTTTAGTATATGTGCTGCCAAAGTGAGCGCTCAAATTTGTAGAAATTAACCAATAAACTCTTACACAACCAATGAATCCAAAAATAAATCACAATGGAAATCAGAAAATACTCAGAAAAAATGAAAACACACTATGCCAAAATTTATAGTACATAGCAAAAAATTCTAAGGGGGAGATTTATAGTTATAAACATTTATGTTAAAAAAGAAGAAAGATCTCAAATCAACAACCTATATTTAGAACTTAAAGAACTAGTTAAAGAACAAATTAAACCCAAAGTCAGCAGAAGGAGAGAGATAATAATGATCAGAACAGGAGTAAATAAAAAATAAAAAGAGAGAATAGAGAAATAATAGAGAAAATCAATGAAATCAAAGTTGGTTTGTCAAACAGATCAACAAAACTGAGAAAATGCTAACAAGATTAAGAAAAAATGACTATAATTGCTAACATCAGATACGAAAGTGGGGGACATTACCACTGATTCTACAGAAATGAAAAGGAGTATGAGACTACATGAATAATTGTATACCAGCAGATAACTTATATAAAATGGAGACATTCCCAGAAACATTAACTCTATCAAGACTAAATTACAAATAAACTGAAAATCTGAAAGGACATGCCACATAAAGAGATTTAGTTGGTAATCATAAATCCCCCAACAACAACAAAAAAGCCCAGAGCCTGATGGCTTCACCCATAAAGTCCACCAAACATTTAAAGAACTAACACCAGGGGCGCCTGGGTGGCGCAGTCGATTAAGCGTCCGACTTCAGCCAGGTCACGATCTCGCAGTCTGTGAGTTCGAGCCCCGCGTCGGGCTCTGGGCTGATGGCTCAGAGCCTGGAGCCTGTTTCCGATTCTGTGTCTCCTTCTCTCTCTGCCCCTCCCCCGTTCATGCTCTGTCTCTCTCTGTCCCAAAAATAAACGTTGAAAAAAAAAATTTAAAAAAAATAAAGAACTAACACCAATCTTTCACCAACTTTTCCAAAAAAAAATGAAGACTTGAGAATATTTTCTAACTGAAGATGAGGCCAGAATTACCTGATACCAAAGCTAGATAAAAACACTATGAGAAAAGAAAACTACAAACTAATATCCCTTACGAACACTGATGCAAAAATTCCTAAAAAATACTAACAAACAGAATTCAGCATGTTAAAAGGATTATGCACTATCATCAAATGGAATTTTTTTCCTGAAATGTAGATAGTTCAATGCATGAAAATCAATCAGTGTGATACACCACATTTACAAAATTAAGCGGGAAAATACTTATGATCATCTCAACTGATGCAGAGAAACCATTGGGTAAAACTCAATATCCTTTCATGATATAAACATAGCCAACTAGAAAAAAGAGGGAAACTGCCTCAGCATAATTAAAGCCATATGTGAATCCACAGCAACTATCATACTCAATGGTAAAAGACTGAAGATCTCTTAAGATTTTTTAACATCAGGAACACTTTGCAGATTATGTTATGTGTAGAAAAGCATAAATACCACACACACACACACACACACACACACACACACACACAATTAGATCTAATAAATAAATACAGAAATAGAGGATACAAAGTCAACACACAAAAATCAGTCTGTGGGACTCCCCACAGAGCCTGCTTGGGATTCTCTCTCTCCTCTCTCTGCCTCTCCCCTACTTGCACTCTCTCTCTCTCTCTCAAAATAAAAAAAATAAGCTTAAAAAATGGTTAAGATACTAGATTTTATTTCACAGTAAGTAAAAAAAAAAACTCGTTTTTCTAAAGTAATAATTATAGTATTCTGCTAGACAACAAAACATAGAGCGTATCAAAATAATTCAAATTATGTTAATTTTGTCATTAGTTTAGGAAATAAATTTCTTGCAACAGCTAAATGTTATTAAAAATTCTAAAATCTATACAAGCAAGAATCTTTTCTTTTTCATTCATTGCTATATAGTTATCACAGCATAGGACTTGGAATACAGTTAAGTTCAATTAAATAAAATTATGAATAGTTACATAATTTATAGATTTGTTAAGCATTCTTTGGGTATTACAAAATTTGTATTGTATGTTTGTGTCCATGCTTAAGAAACGTTAATAATTTTATATGCTTATATTTCATATTATGCAATGTAAAAGTATTTACATTAATGTTTAGTAAGTTCTTGTACTACCTTTTCCTAGGTCTACCTTACCACCAAAATACTGATTCCCCATGTACTTTCAAGGCAAGTGATGTGGCAGTTTGTTTCCACTTACTCTACCCATTTAATAATCCTAAATTTAAAACAAATCCCTTGGAAATACTTATTGCTGAGTCATATCTCAAGAGTCTTGGTCTGTGTCATATATCCTTATACTGCTTCCGTGGATTACAAGTGCTGAGCCTTCTGTTTATTTTTTAATTAACAAATGCCTTTTTAGTAAACAAAAAAGGAAAAAAAACTAAAAGATCTGTCATTTAGGGATAGTTATCATGGGGAAAACACGATATAAAAAAGTGGAATATACAGTTTAAGTGCCTGAGGTTCGCCTTGAGAGTACACTGTTGAACTCCCAAGTAACTGGGGACCTAGAGACTTCCCAGGCAGCAGAACAGGGCAGCAGTCTCCAGGGAATCTGGAGTTACATTTCACTCTTAAATTTTTTTTTAACGTTTTTTATTTATTTTTTGAGACAGAGAGAGAGAGAGAGAGAGAGAGAGCGAGCATGAATGGGGGAGGGTCAGAGAGAAGGAGACACAGAATCTGAAGCTGGCTCCAGACTCTGAAGTGTCAGCACGGAGCCTGACGCAGGGCTCAAACTCACGGACTGCACAATCACGACCTAAACCAAAGTCGGCCGCTTAACCGATTGAGCCACCCAGGCGCCCCCATTTCACTCTTTAACATTTACTTAGGACTTTTCTTTGTTAGGGTAAGCAAAGAGAAGCACATTTATGCTAATGTACCTTTATATCTGGATTATGAGTTGAACAAATTTAATCACTGCATTAGTCAAAACAGAATTTATATTTAAAATTTGACAAAATGGAGAAAAATGATTGGCTTATTAATGCTTTTTTTTTAGCCACAACATTTTTACCTCTGATATTACACTCTGGAGATACAGTTGAGTTATTATTAAAACTGATTTTAACGAAAATGTGCTAATGATGAGTTCACTGAAGCTGTGTCAGAGCGAAAATAAGCAATCTGTATCTAACTTTATGCTGATGATACAGTGGGAAATATGTTTGGTTAAAAAACCATCTGTTATTTTCAGGCATTTATATGGGATTTTATGGTGGATAACAAAACTATCGTGACTGTAACCTAAAAAAAGGCATATGTTATTAACAAAAGTAAAAGCCCCATATGCCCCTACATATTTGTTAAAGAGCTGATTTTAGTAAACTATTTGAAATGGCATTAGTTGCCTTCATTGTCTTATTCATTAATGTGTGTGCTTCATTAACCTATTAGACTTCCACCATCAAGGTCATTATTTTATTTTTTATTTATCTCATTTTTTTGTTTAAGCATCAAATTTTTTTTTTCAAAAAATGTTTTTAATGTTTACTTACTCTTGAGAGAGAGAGACAGAGCATGATCAGGGAAGGGGCAGAGAGAAAGGGAGACAGAGAATCTGAAGCAGGCTCCAGACCCCAAGCTGTCAGCACAGAGACCAATTGTGGGGCTCGAACTCACGAACCGTGAGATCATGACCTGAGCCAAAGTAGGATGCTTAACTGACTGAGCTACCCAAGAGCCCCTCCTTAAGCATCAAATTTATTATGACTCTAGTAAAAGTGCTTTTAAAATAAATTTTCTTCCTATCATCATTTCTAAAATACTAGCATCTCACAACTTTTTAATTTTTGTTTAGTTTTTATTTATTTAAGTAATCTCTATACCCAATGTGTGTCTCAAACTCAGGAAAGGTCATTATTTTAAACCGAAACTAAAAGTACAACAGGAGAGTGAAACTTTGGTTACTCTAAAGTCCCCAGGTATATTATAGTGAGAGAATGAATGCCTTTCTTTCATTTGGCTTTAATTTACTTTTCATTTGGCTGTCATTTAATTTAATTTACTTTTTGCTTTCTCTCATTTGGCTGAAGGCAGGCCACCCCAAGATGAGCCACTTTGGCATGAAGATTTTTCTAACCCTGTGGGCTCAAGAAAAATGTTTACCCCTCCCTTAACTATATAGAAGAACCTAAATTGGGAATCTTCCCCAGAAAAAGGTTTATCAGCAGAGACAAATTTTATCTAAGTGAACCATCTCTATGGCAGGGCAAACACCACATTATCAAATATCTACTCTTCTTATTGCCCTCTAAAGTACATTTGTTTCCTCTGAAGTCTCAGACCCCTACCCCCTTCTCTTTAGTTCAGAATGACATGTACACTCATTTTGCCTGATTGTCTTTGGAATTTCCATGCTGTTGTGGATTTCCTGTATGTATACAATTAAATTTTATTTTCTCCTGTTAATCCATCTCATGTCAATTTGATTCTTAGTCCGGCTAGGACCCTTGAAGGGGATAAGAATTCTTGGCCCTCAATACTGCAATATGAAAGAAGTCAACTCTAAGGTCTTTTATGAATCTAAGGTTTTATGATTCCATTAACCATCCAGAATAGAATAGAAAATATGTGGTTTATAGAGTTCCCTGGTAGCCGTTTTAGCACTATACACTATTCATCGTTTTAGAAATTTATTTAGGAGTAACTTATAAACGGTGACTTACACACACACACACACACATACACACACATACACACACACACACACACACACACACCACTGCAAATTTGGTTAACAGTTTGTAAACAGACACTCAAAATCCTTTTCCTCCTAAGCTTGTGTCCATGGCAGATCAGAGAACTGAATAGGCAGTCTTGATCTTTCTGGCTTAGAGCTTTTCTGCCAAGGATTAGCATCTGAACAGAAAACCTAGTCAGTCTTGCAACACCCAGTGATGTAGGAGAAACCCTCTGGCATCAGTGTGTGCTGTCTATTTTCCCATGGCATCCTCTTAGGAATGTTGTGCCTGCAGATTTCCCAGTCCAAGGTAGACCTGACTGGAGACATCCTCCCTCCACTCTCCTTCCATGCGCTCTCCCTGGAGAGTCCTCAGTGGCACTCTTCTGTTCTCCTGCTTCATTACACTGGAGTTTCCTTGGAGGGTAAGCAAATTATGCTACCCTTGGAAGCTCACTACATAAGACAATTCTATTTGCATATTCTTTCATTTACGTATATTTTTGTAAAATAACAGATTTCTTCTGTCTACTTATCATCTCCAACTTTGTCATCAAAATAGAATCCTCCTTAATAATTGTCCAAATATATTTATTTTCTATAGCATATTTAGTAAAAAGGATTTTTTATTCTTGACACCATCTCCGTGTTTTTTAGTATTTTTTTAAGAACTCTACACTGTAATGACTTAATAAGTGAGCAAAGAAGCCCTCTGCATCCTCATATATCAAAATGCGGCTAAGAAATTATCATTCTAAAAAATATTGAGTGTGATTGATTATTTTCCTTGTTTCTTATTAAAGGGAGACAAAGATGCAATTCTTTCATCCAGCCCCTACTGAACACTGAGGGACAGAGAGAGAAAGAGAGAGATACACCAAGAAGGGAAACATATGCTCTCTGGACATGTTCCAGAGGTAGGAATCCCACTCTAATCTTTCTGTAAAGAGCTAGGCATTTCTAACTGTTGTTTTCCTTTGTTTTTAAATTTTCAGTTATTGTACCCATTTTTTCCTCCTCTCATTTTTACCCAATAGTTCAGTATAGGAAATATCACAATAATAAAAATCCCACACATACTCAATTTCAAATCAAACCAAAGTTATCTGAGACATAAAGATCTTGATCTTTTTATTTATTTATTTTAATTTTTTTTTCAACGTTTATTTATTTTTGACAGAGAGAGACAGAGCATGAACGGGGGAGGGGCAGAGAGAGAGGGAGACACAGAATCGGAAACAGGCTCCAGGCTCTGAGCCATCAGCCCAGAGCCTGACGCGGGGCTCGAACTCACGGACCGCGAGATCGTGACCTGGCTGAAGTCGGACGCTTAACCGACTGCGCCACCCAGGCGCCCCAGATCTTGATCTTTTTAAAAGGCAGAAATTTCTCTGGCCAGGCTGTCAAATATAAAGTCAGTGAGCAAATATATCATATTTGTGCATGTGTGAGTTCATACAGACACAAAAGGAAAAGGATCAGAGAAAATAACTAAACTGGAAGAGAAATTAATCACCTTAAACATATGCAGGACTTTCAATAATAAAATAATGCATTAGTTTGTCACATTTACTACAAAAATCTCAACATTAGAAATATTCTTGGGGCACTTGGGTGGCTCAGTCGGTTAAGCATCTGACTTCAGCTCAGGTAATGATCGTTCAAGCCCCACATCGGGCTCTGTGCTGACAGCTCAGAGCCTGGAGCCTGCTTCAGATTCTGTGTCTCCCTCTCTCTCTGCCTCTCCCTAACTCATGCTCTCTCTATCTCAAAACTAAGTAAGACTTGAAAAAAAATTTAGAAAAAAAGAAATATTCTTTTTCTAAGCCTTTCTCATATATATATATACATATACATATATATATACATATATATACATATACATATATATACATACACATATATATATGCATTTTACATATATAATATAGATATAGATATAGGTATAGGTATAGATATAAATATAAATATAAATATAAATATAAATATAAATATAAATATAAATATAAATATAAATTTCTTTGCTAATTAGAAAAGAGATTCCTTTTTTCATGTTTATTTATTTTCTATAGAGAGAGCAGGGAAGGAGCAAAGAGAGAGGGGGGCAGAGGATCCCAAGCAGGCTCCACACTGCAGCACAAAGCCCCACTTGGGGCTCGAACCCAGGAACTGTGAGATCATGACCTGAGTCAAAGTCAGACACTAACCTGACTGAGCCACCCAGGTGCCCCAGAAGAGCAATTCTTATAATGAAAATGAAAGCACCTCTGTGATAACTTCAGTTCCATTTTCTATTGAATATTTCCAGGATGGAGACTGATTAACTAAATTTAAGAGTAATATTTCTTTTTCATTAGTTGAATTTTGTATAAAATCATTAAAATGGCTCCTTGCTAGAATATGAATGATATTTTGGGGGTAGGTGGAACAGACTGTGGCAATAATAAAAGGCATTTCAACTGTATAAGAAGTTAACAACCAATTTTCTTGATGCCTCCAATGATAATGTTCATCAGTTCCAAGTTCATTTTCATGGTATAATACTGTTATTAGAATTAGCATAAATTTAAAATGATGGGTAATTCATATCTATTAGACACAAAAGTCATCTTCTATTTACGAAATTCCTGTCACTGTTAAGTAACTCGCAGGCTTTAAATTAAATTTCCTGATTTGCATTAAGTTTAAAACTGTAAATAGCTTTTTAGAATACATAATTGAGTTGATATTGAGTTTGTAGACAAGAGCATCCTATTAAAATACAGAAATTTCTATTAACATTTGAGCTATGATTTCAGAGACACCAAGGGAAGACACAAGACAAGCAATATATTAGTAATATGCACAGTGTTGCTAGGTTCTTTCCAACAAGACTCACCAGAGAATCATAAAGGAAAGGGAATCAAATAATAGTACAATTACTGTTCCCCATTGAGCCATATTTTACAGATTACTACAGATGTAATTGGGTGATAGAAAATACAAAGAGAAACAAAAAAAATTAATATTGACTGAAGGAAAAGAAAATCAGCACTTTGCTAGTCAAATACAGAGATGTTTCCTACTCTTATTTAACACAATAATTGCAGAGGAAACAAATAAGCCATTTGATCTGCATAATAAGTTGATTTAACTAATTAAGTGAAACAGTGATTGAGATTCTGGTATTAAGAAAAATCTGGGGCACCTGGGTGGCTCAGTTGGTTAAGCGTCCAACTTCAACTCAGGTCATGACCTCATGGTCCATGAGTTCATGACCTCGCAGTCCAGGAGTTCCAGACCCAAATGGGACTCTGTGCTGACAGCTCAGAGCCTGGAGCCTGTTTCAGATTATCCCTCTCTCTCTGCTCCTCCCCAACTTGTGGTCTGTCTCTCTCTCTCAAAAATAAATAAACATTAAAAAATTTTAAAAAAGAAAAAAAGAGGGGGCCTGGCTCAGTCGGTTAAGCCTCTGACTTCAGCTCAGGTCACGATCTCGTGGTCACGGGTTGGAGGCCCCCTTTGGGCTCTGGCCTGGAGCCTGCTTCGTGGATTCTCTCTCCCTCTCTCTCAAAAATAAATAAAACATTTTTAAAAATTTTAAAAAAAGAAAAAGAAAAAAAGAAAAATCTAAGACATTTACATCTTGAAGTTGGGTTGTTAGCAATTAACACTTGAATATTCTTACCCTTTGGGGTCTGTAACAACATATTTTCATGATTCTTCTGATTCTCCAACCACATCCTCACTACTTCTTTTTTCTTTTTTCAGTTTTCATCTTTAGCCCTTTTCTTTTTTCATCTACTTCTGTGATTTGCAACTGTCACTTCTATGCAAAAAAAAAAAATCTTTAAATTTGCATCTCTATTTGTGAGCCTCTTCTCTAATTCCAACCCATATTTACTCACAAGAATTTATGGAAATTTGTCCTGCATGCTCCAATGTCACTTCCAATACCACATGGACAAACTGAATTTCCTTATCATCTTCCCTCAAATCTTTTCCTTCTCCTTGTGTTCTATTTATAAACCACTATTATTTTTGTCATATATTTGGCATTTGGAACCATGGTAGAGTTTTTCACTCTCTTTCCTTTCACATTTAATAATTGCCAAGGCTTATCATTTGTTATTAATATAATACTCTCTCATCTCATTCAATTTTCTGTATTTCTACTATCATTTGGTTTTTGATCTTATACCTTTAACCATCCCTGCACATAGGCACCACATACCTGCAAGGTTTTTGACAAGATAGGAAATCATACGTTTGTTCCTAACTTGCTCTGGCATAACTTAATCTATTGTCAGACTTGTCTTCATTATCCTACACCAATCTTTTAGCTGTAGAAATTGTATCTTATCTCTCTGGCTCCGAAGATAAACTCTTGTTTAAGGGAGTTGACTTATAAGCACTCAGTTCAAGTACTGGGTAATGGATCAAAACCAGCAAATTTAGCTTTTGTAGGATCCCAGTGTCTGCTCTGTATGCCTTCTAGTATCGCTGTGTGTTTAGATCTGTCACAAAACAAACAGGAAAGCTAACATCATGTCTGTAAATTTCTGGGGAAGAAGAGACCTGCTACCTGAGTGCATTTGCCTTCTGGATATAGCAATATTCAGTGGGATCCAGCAGTATTCATTGGGGTCCCCAAAGAAAATGTCTTATCATTCCCTACATATCACTCTTCAGACTTACTCTTTTCCTCATTTATAATCAACCAAACTGAATTTAGAAATCTAAATACAATAGTAAGGATTCACTACCTAAAGAAAACTTCTTATTTTCTTATTTATATATTCTTATTTATTCTCACTTATTTCCCATAAAACCTCCTGACCCAGAGCTGATAATAGAAATATTTTATTTTGTAAAGGTAATACTAACTGCAGTCCTTTTGGTAAACTCCCTACCATTTATGCCTAATTACCCAACAGTGTAATAATGATCATGTAAATCAGCAAATGTCATGTTAAATTGGCTGTAAATTTTGTTTGATTGCAACATTCAACCTTGTGTCTACTCAGAGTTTACTATGTATTGCTCATTTACTGTGGCCATATACCTCCAACTTAAATCAATCAAGAAAATACTTGGAACAGTAGTAAATAACTCAAGAGAGTAGTAGTGCAGATTCAATCTACAAATTTTAGGAAATTATTCAATTTTTGTTAAAAAAAAAAGAGAGAGAGAACATTAGAATCCACAACAGGATTGCAGAACAATCAATAGCCTAAATGCAGATAGTTCTTGGCACAAGATATTTGAGCTTCACGGATTATAGCAGATTATGATGATGATTCATATTCGATTTCTTAATTCAGAATACTTCATGGGACTTAACACAATAATTCTGTCTAGCTATTGAATATTGGAAACTCTCAACACGGTCCTAAGCCTTTGTTTCAATTATGCATAAAGAAAACCAGCCCAAAATTTAATGCCTTAAAACATTAGTCTATTATTTCTCATGTTTCTGTGGATTGGCAGGATAGTTCTTCTGGTCTCATCTGGGTTCACTCACATGTCTTTATTCACTTGGTCATCCTGGATCTATGGAGTAAAAGGTGACCTCATTCTCATGTCCAGAACCTCATCCGGGATAAGTAGGTCTCTGAGACCTCTCTCTCCACATGGTCTCTTATCACTCAGTACTTTTGCTCATCCTTCTTTACGTAGTGTAAAGTCAAAACAAATCATAAGCCAGCCAGATCTCTTTGGATCATGGCCAAAGGCCATGAACACTGGAAGTCTTGGTTAATTGAGGACCTCTATTATCACAATCTACCTGATACCTCATCTTTTCATTCTCTTTACCACTGAGCTCTAGATATATATTATTTTACATGGAAAATGTTTCTTGAGCATTCACTTTTTTCTAGGTACTATTCTAGACTGTGAGGACTAGATGTAGCCAAGATTAAAAAACAAAATTCCATTCACTTTGAGTTTACAATCTACTGGGGTGAAGGATATGAACAGGTAAAAACCTTCATAAAATAACCTTAAATGGTAATAAGGGCTAAAGGAAAATAAAATTACTATCGAAGAAGAAAAAAATCTCAAGGATCCTTTCTGATGAAGTAATTGTTAAGGTGGAACACTTAGGCTTAACTCCCCAGATTTCCATGGAAGTAGAGTTGCAACAGTGCTTCTCTGGCCTCCCTCTGGCTTTTTACTCACACCTCTCTTCTTCATACCTCCTCATGGAAGAAGCTTAGTTTGGCAGAAGCAACTGGACAGTACAGTTCCACATACAAAAAGAAGGCATTTCTTGCTCTTTCATGCCTTGAAATTTTATAGGATAAGACCATACAGAGAAGCCTGCAATCGTGCACTCTATGTCTGAGTAGCTAAGTTCAATTCTGGGATGTAGAATTAGCACACCAAACTTGTCTTCAGGCTCAAGTAACATTTCCAATTATCTTTAACAATAATGATGGTAATTTTTTTATTTCCATCTGTCTGACTTTCCAGTCTATGAGTTGATTCTGAATTTGAGAATTGAGAAGATGAGTGTCATTTATTGATATCCTAATATCCCAACAGAGACATTTTAATTAAGAATTTCAAGTATAAAGAGTTTGCCAAGCAAAGGAATAAAAGTGACTTTTCAATATGGGTGTACCAAAGGCATCACAATCTCAAGAATTACACAGACAAATTTATAATATCCATAAACAGCCCCTAAAAAGTATGGTCCTCTTTCCATATTTCTTAGGACACTGAATGGAAATACTATTCATACAATAATATAGACCAGAGCCTAGAATTCATTTGTTATCATTTTTCTTCTTCATGTGTCATTTAGTTTAGTAAATCCCACTTATCTTCTAAAAACTCTTGAATCTCTTTTTAATTTGTAATGTTATGTTTCAAGTTTTTATTTAAGTTCTAGTTGGTTAATATATATGGTAATATTAGTTTCAAGAGTAAAATTTAGTGACTCATCGCTTAAATATAACACCCATTGCTCAAAACTACAAACCCTTGAATCTAATGATCTTTTATTTCCATTTCAACCACCATTTTGCTATTAACTTTCAACTCAGCTTATTTTATAAATATACTGTTTTCTATAATGAATTTATACCTTATATGCCAGTTAAAGTAATTTACACCACTCCCTGTTTGTTACATTTTTTTCCTTAAGAATGTTTCCATTGTTTTATGATAAGTACTCAAAGCCATAACATGGTTGAGAAAGCAGAAATGTTAACCTGTTAATCAAATTTTATGGCCCCTTTCCACAGTGTGGGCTTGTCAAGGTAATTACCTTGGGATGGGATTGCATTTCCCAGTTTTCCTTTCTTTCTTTCTTTTTTTTTTTCTAAACTCATTCTCACTAATGGAATATGAGTGGAAGGAATAGTTGTCCTTTGTAGGTCAGGGTTTTACGGAGTCACTGGAGCTTCTCAGTTCTCTCCCCTTCCATGTAGATACAGAAAACTCGCAAGATCACAGGGATGGCAGAATCACAAGAAAGAAGTAGTTGGGTCATGAATCACACCATGCAAAAAGCCATTCACTAATCACAAACAGCTATTATGGACTTCAGGTAAACAAAAAATAAACTTTGTTATGCTAAGCCACTAACATTTTGGGACTGGCATATTTGAGTAGCTAGTATTATTCTAGTTTATATAGCCTACATAGCCTCAGATGGTCCAGCTTATCTTCTGTCTGCAGCTACACATTGTGCTTTGTCCTGTTTCACTATGTTCTCTTCATTGGATTTTATTCAGTTTCTTGAATGCTTCTATCAGAGGACTTTAGTCCATGATATTCCTTCTGCCTGGAATGTTCTCTAACACCTTTATAAAGCTTACTTCCAGACATCAGTAGTAGATATTGTCAGTAGTCTGTCCAGATCTCCTAGGATCTCTTTTTATGAATTCTATGTACTTCTCCAACCTCTTTCTATATGCTTTTGTATCTAAGAGCCCACATTTAGTATTTCCTTTGAAGGGCTGCTCACAGTCTACTGCTATTTGTTGTTCTGTCAGAAATCATACACTGGTTTGACTTTTGCCTTCTTTCCTATCCTGCTTTTCCGACTTTTGAGAATACTCCCTTCATAAATCACTTGCACAAGAATATTTATCATAATATCTGCACTCTGAAAAATCTGATCTACAGCAGTATCTCTTAGATCTCAGTTTAAATGTCACTTATTCAGAGCAGTCTTTCCTGATGTCCCAGAATAGATCATGGTCCCTATATTAAGATGCTTTTATGACACTGAGAATTTGACTATAAGGAGTATTTTGTTTTTGCTTAGTACTTGGAATGGATCCGACTATTAGTAAATACTGAATGAAAAAATGAGGCAAAGAAAGAAGGAAGAAAGAACTAAAAGGGAAAGGATAGAACTTCAATTAGTGGTGACATAAAAGAGAACCTAACCTTATAAGAAAAAGAAATTCACTGTAATGTCTGCAAGATATTTTTTAATCTCTCATCCCAGTTGGGAAATCAAATTGCATTCCAATCAACTACATAAATTACAGGAAATGATTTTGAGGAGTTAATTTGGGGGGTGCTTATCATTTCAAGTGTTTTATTAACTACTACCAACCATTTGTTTTTGTTTTTTTTTTTCTCCACCGGATCAAATTAGGATTTCTTATAAGCTGTCAACAAATGGCACCTTAAATACTTTTTTCTCCAATTAATAGTTTTTGTTGAGCTCTATTCTGTACTGGGCATTTGGTTAGCCATTGGGAAGACAGGGATGACATAGATATGTAGAGTCCTTAATTTTATAAGGCCTTAAATATAGTTGTTTGGTTATAATTATTCTTTAATATGTGATTATTATGTAAATATTAGGAGTCCTCAAAGGCTCATGTCCTTCCAATGTTTTTTGGGTCCTAATTGTAGTGATGTGAAGTCTTTCTGATGTTCTATTTAGCTATTTCTGAACTCCCAGACCTTTCCAGGGTGGCCTCTAAGAAGTGCTTACTACAACGGTTAGAAATATCTCTGGGTCAGTTTACACTCTCCCAATTCTCTTCAGTATATACTGTGCAGAGAAGTAGAGATGAGAGGGGATTAGAAAGAGATTTATGTTGTACTCAGGACCCTAGGGAAATGGTTGAGACTCCAAATGGACAAAGGAGTAGAAATGTTTTGGAGGCATGCATTTACCTGTAGACCTAGGAGAGTCACCTGAGAGTGAAAAGGTAGTGAAAGGCCAGGAGAGGTTGACTGGACTTCTTAAAGATGAGGCATGAGGATTGGGCTGTCCAAGACCTTGTATAATTTGCAAAGGGTAGGGCAGCCTGACTGAGCAGCCGAAATGCTACACTGGAGAGCAGAGTTTGCCTGAGGTGTTATAAAGCAGCTGAGCAAGGAAATCTGCTGTGCCTGGAGACTGCAATGTGGGCAATCCACCTGTGAATAATCAATTTTTGGCTGATGACTGTATATGCCGCTGGGTGTTTTTGAAATACTCATTCTTACTAGGATAGGGTCTGATAATAATTATAGTTGTTCTATAATCCAGTGCATCTCTCAAAAGTGATTTTATTAAGCAGAATTACACTCTGTTTTAAATCTAGAAGTTCAGGCTCACATGTTACGTATTTGTAATTATTCTAGATCTTTCCTTTTATACCTAGGCAACTCATTATTATATTGTAGTCATTTATATTAATAATGATCATGATGCACAGCTACAAACAATCCTGCAAGGTATTACAATATCAACAGCTGCCAGTTTTTAGGTGAAATGATTTAGTTCATTGGAGTTACTATTCCTTGGGGATTTGCATCTATTTCTTAAGTATATAAGTTAAACTTGCTGAAGCTATCCAAATAGAGTTTGCAGAAGTTTCCCTTTGCATTCATTATGAGTTACTAAAAGTATTCAAACAGGAAACGATATTTTTATGTGTTCAGAGATGTAGGATATAAAAGAGTTCTTGTTTATTTTAGAACTGCATACAACTGCATACAACATTCTGTACAGGTAAGAACAAGGAAAATTATTCCATTTTAATTTTTCAAATCAATGTTGAGACTATTTCTACACCGAAAAGGGGAAAAATTGAATTGCTCGAAAGTATTCAAATGAGTTGAGTGGATATAGGACAGTTTGAAGCGATCCAAACATATAGGTCACTCCTCTTTGTAACTGCATGAGTTTCAATTTAATATACAACCATCAGTAGTAAAATAACATTCTGGAGAACAAGTAGGAATAACAAGTTTTGTTTAAATTGTCTGATGTAGAAATATATTTCCATACAGTACAGTGCTCTCTGGATTAATCTTAAGAAAAGAATAGTTAAATAAAGTAAAATAAGGTCAGATTTTGCCTAGAATTGATTGAGGATAATTTTGACTTCCCTAAGGGGAGCAGTTTATAGAAGCAGCTGAAAAGGAGCAGATGATGCTGCGGTTTGAGTATCTGGAAAATGATCTGAGAAGATTTAAGCAAAAGCTGGAAGATCAAGGACGCAGAGGGAGAGAGCATCCTGAAAGAGGGTCAATGGAGGGGAATCCGTATGCTGGAGCATGACTTTGTCTTTCTATGGTCTGTCATCTACTTTTGTGACGATCCTTCTGACAGTGAATGCCTTACTACTATATTTAGTGATGGGCAAAACTTCAGCTGGAAACCTAAATTTAAGTTGTGTCATTTTAATGCACTTTTAAACAAATAAATTCATGAATTATAGGTAAAAATGACTTCCTCACAAAAGAGGTACAGATCTAAGGGATCATGTAATATTTTTACAGTCTCTTTCCTTCTCTTCAGCTATAGGTAAGGGCAAGTATTTTCACTGAACGTTCTTAAATTACACAGAACTTCTGTAAATTATCTAATTTGAGTTTCAAATCAATATCATCAAAAATAACTTCTTTGACCTGATTTTATGGGTGAAAACATTAAAACTCAAATGTTAAAAGACTTTTTCAAGGTCACAAAAGCAGCATTTGATCAAGGCAAGAAATGTGTGTGTGTGTGTGTGTGTGTGTGTGTGTTCATGCATGTGTGTGTAAGAGAGAGAGAAAAAGGGAGAGCAGGAGAGAGAGAGCTTCTTCTTTTAACCAAGAGATAAATTGAAGTGTTTATCACTTTTACTTTATTATGAGACATAAGAATTTCAATAATTTTCTTTTTCCCTTCACTTTTTGCAAAAAAAGGGAAGAGAGTAATAATTTCAAATTAATGAAATCCAGACACAATAAAAAGTTCATACTTACAGATTATATACAAGATAAGTATCTTGGGGAAGTTTTCATTTCATTATACAGTTATCATATTTTCCTCCAAATCAAAACATACCTTTTTTAGCCTATTATATTTTAAGATCTTTCCTTTAAAGTCTTGAATGTACACATTAATGCACATGCATGCTCATATGTATGTGTACTCTCTGGGATGAGAATTAAGCATACCAACCACAACGATTGTAATAATAACAAATGCTGCAATTTTTTGTACTTTTACAATGTGCAAAACTTTCTGTACTTAAAAAAACCTCTTTTAATATTTATAAGACTTACAGGACAGGGAATATCCTTATATAATAGATAGCTAATCTGTGGCTCAGAGAGGCTGAGAAACTTGACGTATTTGGTTTTATTTTTTTATTTTTTTTTACATTTATTTATTTTTGAGAAACAGAGTGAGACAAAGCGTGAGCAGGGGAGGGGCAGAGAGAGAAGGAGACACAGAATCTGAAGCAGGCTCCAGGCTCTGAGCAAGAGGTCAGCACAGAGCCTGATGCAGGAATCGAACCCATGAACTGTGAGATCATGACCTGAGCCAAAGTCAGACGCTCAACCGACTGAGCCACCCAGGTGCCCCTACGTAGTTGGTTTTATAAGTCGAATATACCAATTAAGCCAATAGGATTCTACAACAAATAATGTAAAATTGTTTATTGATCTACAAACCACCTAAAGCATTGATTAGACAATACGAAGTATATGGTAAACACTGTTGTTTGAAAAGTGATGCCTGTCATATATAAAAAACGCTTCTTGTATTTTTATTTCTTTCTTTTCCAAACAAGTGCCACAGTGACAGATGACAGCACAGGCACGAGGAGAATGTAATACAGTGTGTTTTGTGTTTTCAGGCCACTGGCAAGTCCTCCAAAGGTCAGGTATTGAACATGACTACGATAATTCTAAACCAGCATTTGGAGCGATCAAATCACATAAAACTCAACCACATGAAAACAAGTCTTCAGCCACAAGGGAAACATTTCATTACCTTACTTCCAAATCCCTACACCTATCACACTGTCATAGAGTAGAACAATTGAGGATTAATAGCTACACCCACAAAGAGCTACACCTACATCTGTGTCACTGGAAATAGAAGAGAATGACCCCCCCATTACCAAATTTTTGCTGTTTCCTGCCAGTCACTGGAGCCTCCTTTTCCTTTCTCATTCTTTATTTTATCATGACACTTGGGGATCTCCCTGAGTGACGATTAATGCTGCTCAAGATTGGGTAGCAACTCTGTTATCTTTACATTTATGTCTGCGTCTTCGGGGACACATTTGATATCCCCATAGGCTTGTGAACAAAGAAATCACAATCTACTTTTTGAAGTAAATTCTTTGTATTGCTAAGATAAATTTTGTAATGGCTATTAAAAGGTACTCAATCGCATACAATCATGCAATATTATTGGTTTCTAGGGGGGCTTTCAGCCTGTAGATGTATTTAGTGTTTCCCTTCCCCAGTATCTATTTTTTTTCCTTTAATCCACTCATAATTTCCTATAAAACTTGAATTTATATTTTCTTAAATATTAAATTTTTTACTTTCTATTTATTGATGGTTTTAATATATTCTATATTGCATTTTAGCTCTTCCTTATCATTTTAATAGAAACATTTAGTTTTCTTTATTTTTTAGAATGACTTCTGCACACTGTCTTCATTATTAAAATAGTTTCTAAAGTGATTCGTGGATAGCTTTTATTTGTAAAGGATGATTTCCCAGCTCCCACCCTGCTCCCGAGGGATCTTGAAGAGCAATCCCTTTATCCCTAAGTATTATTCTTGAAGAATGAGCAAGGCCTATATAAATTGCTGTCTGACTGAAAGATTAAGCTTGAGAAAGAAGGGAAATAATTTAAGGGCTGAAAGAAGGCAAAGGAATAGAACAGAAGTACAAAAAATATAAAGAATTACTGATGTGCAGAGGTAAGGTAATAGAATAAACATGGAAGAGTTGGACTACCAAATGAAAAAGGTGTTGGAGATTTTTGTCTCAGTTACTTCAAACATTGTCCCATCGCTGTGCCATACTCAGCGTTCTTCTATCACTCTCTGTAAGTACTTAGTACTGATCTTCATTTTCCTTTACCATTTTTCTCATCCTAATTCTACCCTCATCTCTCTTTGTGTGTGACACTACTTCATACAAAACACAGATGCTTCTTAAGACCTTGCTTTGTCATTTGTTTCCAAAAGCCACTCCTTGGATTCATCAACATGTTAAAGGTCAGGTGCTGAGACTGGTATGTGGGTATTTCTTGTGGCAGTTTTGATCATTGTTGACAAACACGAACATTGGGGCACCTGGGTGGCTCAGTCGGTTGAGCCACTGACTCTTGCTTTTGGCTCAGGTCATGATCTCACACTTTGTTGGATCAGAGCCCTGCATCTCACTCTGTGCTGACAGCATGGAGCCTGCTTCATATTCTCTCTCTCCCTCTCTCTCTCCCTCCCCCTGCTTGCATGTGTGTGCATGCTCTCTCTCTTTCTCTCTCTCAAAATAAATAAATAAACTTAAAAACAAATTATCCTTCCAACATACTTTCCTAGTAGTATAACTTTGCAGCAATAATTATATAACACTGCTATGGTACATCTTATCGTGGAAAACAGAGTTGGGTAAGATGTATAGTGATTATACTTATGCATTTTGCAAATACAAGACAAAAATTAGTAAATGATAGATATGTAGTCAAATTAGTATTCAGAAAGACTACAGATGCTCATTAGTTTTAATCATTTGGGAAATTCCTTATTATCATTTAGAAATGAAAAAATTATGAGACTCAATTTAGGGTATGTTTCCCCAAATCTAGAAATTAGGTTCTTATACATTTTCAAGACTGTACTTAATATATGCCTAAAATGTGTTTGAAAGTCAAATATCTATGTTTTACATGGAATGGAATGGATGGAATGTATGAATTGATGGCCAAAGTCCTATAAAATCTTACATAATCTCAATTTTGGTTGTTTAGGTGCTGTCTCCCTACAAATTTTATAAATGGCCAGGATCTTCAAGGCAGGAAACAAGTCAAGGCATCATGTTGTTGCATTGAGATATTAAGATCTTGAGATATTGAGTAGACATTTCCTTACACTGTTCTACTGTCCCATTCTTGTCCTTTTCTTTGGAGAGGGTTTAAGGTAGAAAGCACCATTGCCTCCATCTTTAAATTCAGGTGCCTAAAACATTTAGTACCCACACCACAACATCAGTAAGTAGGGCCTGAAGGATCCTTACCTCATATGAATGCTCTTGTCATGTTGCTTTCATTATAAGATGCTGATCCTTAGATTGTTTTCTCTAGCTACACAGAGAAGCAAAGCTCCAGGTTGGAAGATTACAGTTCAGTTCCTTCTCAGGTGCTTCAAGCTTCTACTTCTCTAGGTCTTATGCCATCAAAAATAGAATGTTTTCTTCATCACTTGTCAAGTGTCAATGTTATTAGAAGTGAATAAAATTGACTATAGGCCATGTCCAGCAGTACCTTCCTTCTCTAAGGTAGTAGAAACTGACCAGTTCACCCTAGGGATTAGCCCATAAGGAAAGGTTTCATTACCGGGAAGCAAAATGGTATAGGAGAGAATCAATCATCAAGTATACTGGGATCAGGATCTCTGTTTTTCATGTGGACGATCCAGATTTGTATCACTAGACAAACAACTTTAGAATTCATAACCTCACGTATTACATGAAGTTGTAGTATTTTACCAGCATTTTTCAATAGAGATTAAGAAAGAGAAACCATTTAGCTGAGTAACTACTTAGAAAACGTCTGTTTTAACTACCGTATGTAATCCATTTATCCATCAAGTGTGAGATATTTATATATAATTTATGAACCCACTTTTATGAACCAAACTTTTAGAGAAGTTCTGGAAATTTTTAAGAATATTACTTGAATCAAGATTGAAGACTTTTTCCTCCCTCAAAAAAAAACCCCAGTTTTTAAAGGACCCAGGCATTCCATAAAAAGAAATATCGATCTCTAATATTTTCAGTCTGTGAGTGTGTGTTAAGGAGGAGTCAGTCATAATCACAAATATTTACTTAATTATCCTCTGAGAATTATGATAAAAATTATACTCAAGAGACAGAGAGAGAGAGAGAGAGAGAGAGAGAAGATCAAATCCCAAGGATATGGAAACACTATTCTTTCATATCAGTAAAGAGTTCAGAAGAAACCTTTAGTTTTTAAATGATAATTGTTCTAAGAAGTTTCCAAAGGAACTGTAATGAATAGAACTGTTGGTAATAAAGCTTAAACGTTTTAATAATAATCAGGCATATGCCTATAAAGAAAACATTGGTTTAACTTTTATTACTCTTACAACTTGAATTTCCTACATTGCATTTTACTGGAAAATAGTTTGTATGCATTGTATTTTTACATAGATATGAAAATTACATAACAGTGTACATTGTGAGCCAACAGTGAAAAATAATATTATTCTATCAAAACTGCAGTGTAGACATGTACTATATGCCTATGAAAGGTGCATCAGGAGCACAGGGCATTTATTTTAAGAATGGCACTGTACACCTTCACTAAAATGGAGTGCCATGTTTTGAAATATAGCCTTTTTATTTCGTTGTGGTAGACATGCCCTACACACATTTTATACAGTGCTTTTGCACCCTTATTGTGAAGTTGCTATTGCTTTGTAGATGGAATCAGTGGTGCAGATGGGGACAGACTTCAAATTTTTCAGCCTCTGAGTCTGAACTATATTTTGAAATAGGTTTCTTCCTAAATATTGTATGCATGCTGAAAGCACATAGCATTGAAAACGAGACAGTCTTAAAAACATCACACACACTCACATACATAATGGAAGGAGTGGATATTTGCTTCCTCAAGAAAGAAAGAAAAGTACGTTTATTTCAGCTTTTTAGTTTCTAAAAATATGTGTTTCTCTCCCCTCTCCTGTGTCTTCTGGGTTCACTCAGTTGGAGAGCATGATTTCTATACTGTTAATGGTGAAATACAGTTTGCTAGATTTTCCTATAACAAAGCTTTTTTTTTTTTTTGAAAATGCTTACTTACCACACATTTTATAGAAAATTTTAGCATCATATCTACTTCAAATATTTATGTATTATAGTAACATACTATGGCTCATGGGTGCCACAAGCATACTGTGTGTTAGAGACCTCTGTTTTGGGGAACTGGATTGTTTGGTGGTTAGTGTGTTTCAAAGGCATGTGTAAATGTAGCCCTTTTCATCTGTGACCCAAACAGTGGAAAGAGAATGGCCTACCTTGACTCACTCGTGCTCTCTCCATCCACTCACCTCCAATGACACCAACTTGAGAGAGAAGGAGTCCCTCAATAAAGAGAGGGAGTCATTTTACCTTCCCAGCTGAATGAACTGTGTCAGATTCGCCATTTTGGAAAATGTAAAGTGTATCTGAATCATCCGGGGATCCTGTTAAGTGGCAGATTCTAATTCAGTAGGTATGAATGGGATACAGCGTGCATTTCTAACAAGGTCTCAAGGAGCAAGGAACTGAACAACAAAGATGTTTTACTCTAACTGCCGCTGTGACCCTCAACCCACCCGCAAGGTTGTGAGCCTGTGGTAGACGCTGCCTGTTGAGTGAAAAGGGCAAAAGGTATTTTTGAATAGTGGAATACATAAAGATATAGAAAATTCAGAAGTGAAGGAGGAGCCAGGAAACGCGAGGTGAGAAGTGACAGGGCAGAAATTGGAACTATAGAACAACTTGGAAAAAAATTGGTATCCATGCTCATGTAAAAAACCTACAGCTCACCTACTGAAACCGCAGCCAGTTGTATGGCCTGGAGGAGAAGACTGGATGGCCAAAGGAGAGAAGCAAGAAAATCTCAGCAAACTGTAAAGCACAGTGTTGGCAATAGCATCCTTTTGAATTACCTCAACTGCCTAGCAGCAGTTGGCTCTGATAGTCTGAACACGCATGCTTGAGAGCCAGAATTCCAAATTTAATATAACTTTAATTGTCACGTAGGTGTGGTTTAATACCCAAGCGGGTTCTTTGTCAGTGCATACACTTTTCAGTCAGTGAGTTTCCCAAGGCTCAGAATAACATTTCCCCAAAACTGTATGAAAAATATTCCCTGTGTCTGAAGTCAACTAAATCTGCAGTGATTGAATATAAACTAAAGAGACCTAGGAAGAATTGTAAATGATTCAACTATCAATAAAGGACTTTTTGTAATTATGAGAATACCATAAAGTTGCAAGTATTCAATTTTCCAGACAAGAGAACTATGCTTTTTTAATTAGTAAAGCACCTATTTTTTTTCTTCCTTTTAAATGCTCAACTTTCCTCTTGACATTTTAAAAGTGAGTTTGGTGCTTATGATTGATAATAATAACTTTACATTTAGCCATCTTTCATCAGTTTATCGATTTGTCTATTTTCTTATGGCTTTTTTCTTTGATTTCATTTAGCATTTGGGTGCACTTTATTGATTTCACCCTGTGGTCAATTTGCATTCAAAGTTTGCATTCAGTTCAGTAGAAGCACCTATAATACGGAGTATTAATGAGGAGTTTCAGAGACCAATGGCTGAGCTATCTGCTAAGGCTGCCTAAAGCAAATCATAGTAGATGAAGAGGAAATAATTCACATGTGCTAATTAAAGGTTATTTAAATAATGATTTTGAAGATAATACCGCTAAAATGAAATTATTTTAGAATACATTTCTATCCCCAGCCCTGGAAGGAGACCTTTGTGCTTTTATGTATGGGGTGGGGAGAGGATGTGAAAGAGGAAGGGGCTTGGGCCTGGGCCCCTGTGTCATCCATGCTTTCATTTCCACTATACATAACAAAACAGAAGAGACTCATAAATATGAAGAACAAACTGAGGGTTACGGGAGGGGGTGTGGGAGGGGGAACGAGCTAAATGGGGAAGGGGCACTAAGGAATGTACTCCTGAAATCATTGCTGCACTATATGCTAATTTGGATGTAAATTTAAAAAATAATAAAAAATAAAACAAATTAAAAAATTCAACTGCAAGTTGTAGAATTTTGCTATTCCTTCAATTTTTCACCTTTCAAATTAATTGCATCAAATACATTTTATTTTTAAGATGTTCATTCAATTCAATTACTAATATGTATAATCAAAATGTACATCATGGCAATAAAGTAGAATTTAATTTTACTAAGACATCATTTGCATTATGGAGCTTTTCTGCAAAAAAAAAAAAAACAAAAACATTGGCCTAAATGTATTTTAATATGGGGTTTTACCTTATACTTTGGTATTATTGTGTTAAAAGATGAGATGGTGTCCTGGGGGAAAATGCATCTGGAATTGATCTGATCTCTCTCTCTCTCCTTCTGTCTCTCTCTCTCTTTCAGAGGTAATTCAGTGACAAGCCCTTTAGAGAGATGAATGTAAGGTAATGTTTCTGAACATGAAGATTTGTGTGTTGGGGGAGGGGGGAACCTAATTAACCAACTTTAACTACTTCTATTCAAACACCTCAGGAAGATAACACCAGTCACAAATGTTAAATATCTGTTTTGCTTTACTTTGCTTACTCATGCATTTATTCAACACTTGCTATGGCAGTTTATCTAAAATTAGGTCCAAAGTAATTTAGGCAGCCATACCCTATGTGAAAGACTCTGTAGAAAGCTTTAAATCATAGTGACAGCCATTAGAACTTGCTTAAAGGTAATGCATTTCTGAATAACTCCAGAGGAAACAATAGGGGGAAAAAAGCAATAAGTATATCCGTAAGGTCTCATAAGAAATTACTCAGCATTTAGCTATGTGCGCCTTTGAAACAAATGGAATTAGGTATTGTTTTCTGTATTTGTATATATCTATCTTAAATAAAACAATAGCATATATTTGGTGGGCATTTATTCTGTGTCAGGTATGTGTCTTGATGCTTAGATAGCATCATAATATTGAATTCTCAAAATTTCTAAATTAAACAAAGTATTTATATTGCTACCTTCATTTTACTGATGAGGAAAATAGTAGCACAGAGAGTTCAAATAATTTGCCTAAAGTCACATAAGTGGCAGACGTGGGCTTTAAATGTCATCAGTGTGATTCCAACAGCCAGGTTCCTGACTTCTTGCTGTTTTCATTTCAGTCCTATCACTGATTTCTGTGTCAGTATCATAAAGTCCTTCACATCGGTTTTTCCAGCTGTCACAGGTGAACCAGAGTCATTCTAAAGTGTTTATGGAGACTTCTAGAGTTAGCTCCTCTGTAAGTTTCTAAATCTAGAAAATACAGTAGACAAAGGACTTAATTATCTGGTTATTATGTGAATATTATAAATATGTCCAAAACTATGAAATAATGCACATCTAAATATATCAATTTAACAGTCGAGTACTGCTATTTTAAGTCCAAGGATGTCGATAAAGTGGTCTAACTTAGAAATACGGGGACTAAATTTATAGTACCATAAAAACAGTCTCAATGTCTTATTCTGAAAAAAAAAACTCAGAAACTCATTTGATTTTGGAAGATATTTCCTTTGAAGTTGTGTCAAATTGGAGGGCTAGAATATTTTAGAATATGAATATTGCAATTATTAAAAATGTTTATCACAAATCTTTCCCCCATATTAGATGCTCTGACACAGAATTTAAAAGAAGGAAAGCTGCTTATAATCTCACGGGGAAAAAAGAGACATTTTAAAAGACTTTCTTACAGAGTTAAGTGTATATGAAACTTTGAGGAGTCTCATGGGTAATAGTCCAGACTGACATCCGTCAAAGAGAACGCCTGAGAGATATAAAAAAAAAAAAAAAAAAAAAAAAAAAAAAAAATTGTTGGACTCCAGAGAAAAGGTTGTGAAGTGTTTTCAGCCTTAGAGTTTTCCAAAGGCAAAATAAAATTAATCTAGAGAAATCTTTGCAATTTGCACATTTATTTACTTTTATTTATAATCACAGAGCATGACTTCCCTTTCTTGGGGGAGAAAATGGGATAATGACTCATTTAATCACTGAATGAAGAGTTAGCTTGATAAGCTTAAGGAGAACGGGCTTATTTTGCTACCAGGTAATGGGACATAGTCTCTGCTTTTATTTATTTATTTTATATTACAGGACAGTTAAGGATTACTATTACCTGCTAGAAAAATTCCAGATTCCTTAAAATGGCTTCCTTCATGCAGGCTCTGCTTTGGCCTTGCAAAAATAACTATTATCTTTACCCCAAAATACACATATTGATGTCTTGTTGCTTTTGACTATGGTGAGCCTCAGTCCTATTTTTTAAGGTTCAATTAAAAGTTCACAAAGCCTTTGTTGATGAATTATTTTAGTGGAAATAATTGTTCCATCTCGGAATCTCTAAACTCTGCTCAATCTTTTACTAGAACACTAATTTCATTTATCTTTCAGAGTCCTTACATTTTGTATGTATATCCCACATAGTTCTTAAATGCTTATAAATGGGCCGTATTTACTGTTAAATTTCCTTGTTGTAAAGGTAATAGTATGTTTTCTAAATTTTACTGTGTAAAGTATGAAAAATTATGCATATTTACACCCTCCAGAATTATCCTCATTCATTTTTCTGCTTTTGTTGTATTTATTTATCCATACACATTTGTGTACCCATATTCATAAATATCTACACAATAAAATGGAGATCATAGGGATACACAATTTTTTGTGTTTTTTATCACTCAAGATAATGAAATGACTATATTCCTTTATATGTACATGGCATGTATTCTTTAACAGCTGTATGAATGTCCATCTTTAGTGTGTATTTTGTTTAATCAGTCTCTAAAGACTGTTTGAAAATTTTTTTAGTTTTTATTTTTAACTTTATTTGAGAGAGAAGGGAGGGGAGAAGGGCAGAGAGAGAGGGAGAGAGAGAATCCCAAGCAGGCTCTGCACTATCAATGCTGAGCCCGACGCAAGAGTCAATCTCACAAACCGTGAGATCATGACCTGAGCCAAAATCAAGAGTTGGACACTTAGCCCACTGAGCCACCCAGGTACCCCTGTTTTATAATTTTAAATAAAATAAATGTAATATAACTGTACATAAATCTTTTCACAGATTCTGTAGTTTTGTAAAGATTACTTCTGTGTACAGAAGTTTGAGTTTTGAAATGTATTGCAACTTTGCTGTCTAAAACTTTGATTCTACTCTGGATTCAAACCATCACAGACTTTCAAACCCTCATCCGTAGTAACAAACAAGCATAATGTTATTTTAAACAATGTACATTTAATGTTTTGTGGATTCCCTGTTTGTGTAATTTAGTCATTTTTTAATTGCTGAGGCTTTAAAAATTGCTTTGACTATTATTTATAAATTAATGCTAAATATTTTACTTCTCAGAAATTATAAATATTTTTACTTCTTTTAATTAAAGAATCCTTTATTTACTTTCTATGACGAACAAACTTTTTCAAAGTCATAACAAAGCAAACAAAAATCTCCTAAGTTTGGTGGTCTAATATCTTTTATGGGAAACAAAGAATGCTAGCTCTTGAAAGACCAAGTTCTAATACGCGTCAGTGTTTTATTCACTGTAACAGTAACATAATAGGCAACTAAAATAGTTGCTAAATGAATAAACAGAAGAATGAATTACTGAATGACACTTTTTCTTTATCTGATGCTTGTCTTAAATACACCTCTATATATAGAAAAATTAAGCTGGAAATTCTTAACGACCAAGATCTTGAGGGAAAAAGAGTATCTTTGTTTATTGTATCATCCTCTAAATAAATTGTAAAAATAAAAGACAACATTTCTTCATCTCACATTTCAAATAAACAAGGTAATATTTTAAAATTCATTGAAACCATTACCCTACAAAGAAATATTAATCACACATGAAGTACTTTAGATATTATGTAAAAATACCATGATACATATCTAAGAAAAATTTACTGAAGTATTTCTATATATCTTATAAACTGCACTGACAAGTATGATATTCTGTGAATCTAATGTTTTAAAAAGCTTGCTTAAAAATAGTAAGCATATATACAATAGTATATGCAATAGTAAGATAGTATGCCCTGTGCCACTTAATTTTAAAACTAGAACACACAGATGAAGAGGTCATAAAATTTTTAGTCATTGCTAAAGTCATTGCTTTGAATGTATTTCAAAGTCCATGGAGATCATATAATCAAATAATACATAAAGAAATTAGATATATGTACAAACTAGGATGGAACGGGATTCATTTAACAATGCAAATTATCATATCTAGAGAAAAAAACGGTTTGAAAATAACATGTTTGGACACTGAAGAAACTTAGAAACCAGCAACACTGAGTAATATTGAAAAAAATCAGAGTGTAAAACTAGATCTTAGTATATCTCAGAGTGTAGTATTAATACCACAGAGCTATTCATCATGTTGAAAATATGGTTCAAAACCTTTAATGTGGCTTACTAAGCCTAAGCAAACTGCCTCTTGAGAACATCTACAGCTCCTCCTCTCTACTTGTCCTACTTGGAATATCAAGAATGATTCTTTGAAACACAGACTCTTAATTTTAGAGAACAAACTGATGGTTGGTTACCATAAGGGAGGTGGGTGGGGTATAAGTTAATAGGTGACAGGGACTAAGGATGGCACTTGCTGTGATGAGCACTGGATGATGTGTGAAGTGTTGAATCACTGTATTGTACATCTGAAACTAAGATTACACTGTATGTTAACTGGAATTTCAATAAAAGCTTTAAAAAAAAGAATACACGCACTAAATTTTTTTAAATTCAGTGTCTGTGACTGTAAGGAAGATCAAGCTCTACCTTGGAAGCACTAAGGTTTTAGTTTTTAGTAACAAACATGCTGATTAGAAATCTATACTTTTGTTGTATAGACATATATACAGAAATATCTTCCCAATAGTCCATTGACTGTAATGGCAAGGCAAGCAGAGTGTTCTGTGCAAGGTGCAAGGCTCTAGGCTGGTCCTCAATTCAGGTCAGTTATGCAAGGAGACTCATGCATCTACATTTACCCTTTCTCTTGAAATGTCCATAATGTTCCCATTTTGTAATGTAACTTTAATAGAATTAAAATTTTAAATGACCAAGGTCAAAAAAAAAGAATGATTCTTTGGCTTTTGGCCTGTGCAATAGGTTAATTTTTTAATCAGCTCAGATGGTAGTGTTATTCTCTAAATAGGGACCACAGGGATAAGACTATAAGGTTTTGTGGATCAGACATGTGTTAGGTTTTGTGCTTGGTATGAGTTGGCATCTTGTAAAATCAAATTGTGATACCCAGGAGAAAGTTAAATAGATGAGCCTGGAACCTTTCTGGAAGTGGCATAAGCTTTGGTAATGATTTATTTCTATATTTTAGTAGAAGACAAGCTGATATTCAGCTAGTATCTATTTGGCCATATTGGATAACTACAGATGGCCTTTTTTTCAGAACATATGGGATTGTGTCATACCTGTTGTTAATTATTTTGAATATGTTCTTCAAATAGAAGATTGTGACTGGATTTTCACAGAAAGAAATTAAGATGCAGATGGCGGTAGTCTGGGTCCAAAACCAATCCCAGTCCATATCTTACTTTGCTTTAATGCACAGGAGTAAATGCATGGACTTATATAGAAATGGAAGTCTGGCATCCATATTACCTGCAGCTTATCTCCATCTGAAAGGTAAAATCTACTAGCCCTTATAGTTAATGTACCTAATATTTTAACTGTAATTCTCCCAAGGTGGAAGTTAGAGTTATGTAACTTTTCAAACGAATTTTTTTCTAAGAAAGTTGTTAAAAATTGTTAATAATTCCTTATCCATTTGATTATTGGCTGTCAAAATATCTTCCCATTTCTGAACTTGAGGAAAACACTGATCAAGGTGCTCCTCTTTTTTTTAATTTATTCAGTTTGGATTTTATATAACTTTAGTAATTTGTGACAAAGCATTTAGTTTTATATGCCCTGGTAGGAGGTTCACTTTACTTCTTTATTTTTTAGATATTACCATGTTGCAATAGGTTTCCTAGAGTGATTTTCTTCCTTCTATTTCCTACTGTGTTTAAAAAGGTTGCATAATTTCTAAATGCACTTACTGGGCGCTCTTGCATCTGATATACTCATCTTTTACTAGAAATTGACCTTCTCAAAAGAAATCATATTCAGTATATGAGGTCATTATTATTCCATATTTTAAAGTCCAGTATATGTTTTACTTCAGAACCTGATTTTCTTGCCATGTGGTTTCATTCAGTTTATTCATAATGTTTATTTTATTCAGAACGAGTTCTAAAGATGGAATGATTGCAGTTGGAAGAAACCTCACAGCACTGTCTTGTCTTTCCCTCTATCACCAAGTACTTAAACTCTAAGTTCCTAAAGGAATATTTCATTTTAAAAAATAAAAGCTTTTACCCACTCACTCTCAAATTTTACTTCTCCCCAATTGCATTCATTATAACGTGTTTATTTGTTAAAACAGACAAGTAGATTTTAAATTTCTAATTTTTAACAGAGTAAATATATTTCATCATTTTTACCAGTTACTATTTTTAGTATATATATAGTGTTTGTATATGTATGTATGTATTCATGAAGAGTAAATGCTATCTGCTGCAGAGTAGGTACCAACAACTTCATAAGAATTTCACTCTTCTCAGGAATGATTCCATAGGAAGTATCATGGGAGGATTCTAAAGGAGGCATATTTCTAATAGCCAAGCTACTATTTGAAGAGCAGAAGAACCTAGGTCCTAATAGCCAGTTGTATCATTTAATTATAATAAAATTAATTGAATATTTAAAATATACAAAGCACATTAATACATATAATACATTCTATTTTCATTTATTCTTCACACCAACCTTTAGAATAGGGATTGTTATTCCCATTTCCAAGACATCACATCATCCATGGTTGGGGTCAATGTTAAGAATCTGCTGCTTTCAAATGACATGAATAACTATAAAAAATATTAAACCGTATTGGTAGATAAAAGACCTACCTGTTGTTTCCTACTAAGTGAAATTCTAAATATCTACATAGAATATCTAAATGGAACTTAGATATTTTAGGATTAAAATTGTATGTCATTTATCTCATGCTCATTTCAATAACAATCTAAGATCTTGACTCTCTAACTGTTCTTATGAATCTAGTGAATATAATAACCCTCAGTTATCTCAGTTCTTCAAAAGGAACATTCAGGGAAATAAAAGTGATAATCATAGTTTATATTCCTAACTTCATTTTGGACCAATTAGTTAGCACTAATCCTAACATTAAACTATTTAAGTCTAATATTGTCAAAAATACATCAAACAATTTTTAATCTAAAAATTAAAGGCAGATGGTGGTGGTTAGACATTAGCAAAATTGAGATGATCTTTATCTACTCAGATTATTTTTAATTCAACTATATAGTATGCATAGGAAATAAATATTAATTTTCCCTCTCCAAACTTTTAAGTTTTTCTCTTAAATCTGTATTTCTTATCATTTGAAAAAAAGTGCATTTTGAATAAACATTAAGTATATGAAGTTAAGATTTAAAATCATATATGTAATCAACTTTTGGAATTAGTGTGATTAATAAGAAAAGCACATTTATGATTCTGAACCTGTTGAAAATATCTTTTCACATATCACTTTTATCATGAACATGATAATGCTTATGCTATAATTGCTAGTTAACTAAACATTTATGTACTTGTGATTATATTGTAATTTTAACTAAAGATGTTTACACCATATATGGAAAGGTATTACTGAGCAATTAGATAATTTCTTTACCTCTGTATTACATATTTACATAGTTAGTAAATTGTCTGCATGGAAATTACCATACAAAATGTACACTTATAAAATATTTTATAGTAAATTATGTAGTTGAAATAAAGGATGTTATTAGAACTTAGGGTAACTTAGAAAAGTTTCACGTAAAACATACATTTTCTAAGAAATTCTGCTTTAGGAACAGCTTGTGTTCTTGAGAATCTCTCATTTGCTTACAAAGTACCCATCTGCAAATGGAATAGACTCTTGTCATCTATAAGGTAAATATCCTATGAATTTTGAGACTCTCCAAGTATATAAAAATGCTTCATAACATTTAATTCACCAATTAAATGCAGTGAAATCAATCTGAAAAACGAAAGCAACCTCTGTAGACCCTTAATAATTTTATAAACAGGACTAAAGTCATTTATAAACTATACAAATACATTCAGAATGAGCTCTCACCAAAACCAGTTCCTATATCTTTTTAAATTTTAATAGTTCATATGAATTATTCATGTCTAGATGAACCATTGCCAAATTAGAGATTCCTTTTTTGCTTTACATATTTTATCTATATTTGCTAGCTAAGAACTATCACTTTAGGGGTCTTAATTCAACAAAAATTACAGGGTGCTTACATGGGCCAGACACTGTACTAGGCTCTGTGGCTAGCTGTGTTTATTTGCCCTCATAGAATTTCCATTAATTCGTTCTTCCCTTCCACTACCATCACTAGCAGTTTGCTTTATGCTGTGTTTACAATAAAATTCAAACATCTTACGTGGTCCTATAATGTCTTAATCCATCTGCCTCCTCCAACCTCCTCCTTCCTCTTCCCTCTGTGCTTCTGCTATAGCATAGCAGTCTCCTTTTCTATTCCCACAACACAGTCGTGCTTAACTCTTTCTCACCTCTGTTTCCTCTGGCTAGGGTTTTCTTTCTCAACTTTTTCATGGCTAAGTTCATAATGTCGTTCAAGTCTCAACTCAAATGTCACATCTCCATAGAGATCCTATTGACTATAAAGTTCCCTTTTCCCTTCCCCATTAAATTATCTGCCCTTTACTCAGCATTTAACACAATTTATGCACCTGTTTCTGTCTCTCTGCCATACAAGAATATAAGATGGAGAAAACAGGAAGTATAGTAAACATTCAATAAGTGATTATTTGATTAACAAATAAATGGAAATTGGGTAGAAATAAATTTTTTAAATGTTCCATAATCTTTTTTGAGAAATGCTGCTTTTTATACCTTGGAGATTCATAATACAGATTAGCATATTAAAGGTTCTGCATAATTTGTAGTAAAGAAACCCATTTTATTTGTTTGATTCAGAGTTTCAGAGGCTTTTTGAACATGAAAGCTTTATTTTGTTTGTTTTTTAAATAGTATCTATTAACATGTCTCTTAACTATTGTTCTTTAGAACACTTGATGGCAAACATTAGTCTTTTCTCATCCTATTGAGATTTTCATAATTCAAAATACAATTTAAACATGCATTCTAACAAATATTTGAAAAGAAAAGTTTAAAGTATTGAGAGAGTCAGAATTTGTTTTCTGAGTGACCCAAGTTTAGTTCAAAAAGAAAAAGGCATTTGCCATTAGCTTTCTTGCCCATGGTTGACAGCTGATGGAACAGTGCATGGAGTAATATGTTTTCCTTTTGCTTTCTAAATTTATATTAAGCCCATAGCAAATCTGCAGCAAATTTAATGATGTTGTGGGGAAAATGTCTAATATAAAATATTTTATTATAAAAATACCAAACATTAAGGTTACACTATATCTGCTTCCATGTTTGACAGCATGGAGAAAAAGTACTATACTTACAGGGAGGGATGCAGATGTTTTTAGAAATGAAAGTGAAAACCTGAACTGAATCGACATTTTCCCTAGTGCTCAACTCTGAGATGTTTGTACTGTATTTTGTGTTTGACAAAACAGTTTTTTATGTTCAAATTTGGGGGAAGTTTAGCCTGTTCTGGCATAATGGATTAAGTTATAAGATCTCTTGCCATTTCTGAAATGGTACATTGAAAGATATTTCTGAAATGGGATGTTAAAATATATTTACTATAATTCCCTCATGAAAGAGTTTCAAATTTTTAATAAAAAAAGATTCAGCTTTAAGAGATTTGAAAGTCTTTTTCAGGGTCATATTTTTATCTACTTTTCTTTTTTGCAAGGATGATGTGTCAACAAACTTCCATTAAAAGTATTAATTACTCAAAATCTGAATCTTAAGGGGTGCCTGGATGGCTCAGTCTGTTAAGCATCCAACTCTTGATTTCGGCTCAGGTCATAATCTCATGGTTGTAAGATTGAGCCCTGCATCAGACTCCACATTGAGTATGGAGCCTGCTTGGGATTCTCTCTCTCTCTCTCTCTCTCTCTCTCTCTCTCTCTCTCTCTCTCTCTTTCCCCCTCTCCCTCTTCCCCTCTTCCTGGCTCACTCATGCACACACACAGTCTCTCTCTCTCTCAAAACAAACAAAAAAAGAATCAAGTGAAATAAAGAAATTCTGCCCTAGGTTTTAGATTTTATAGAATTTCTATCAACTACTAATTTTCAAGACTTTAAAAGAAAAATAATGTCTATCTCCACTAAATCCAGAATATTAGGCTGAAATTCAAGCTACCTGAATTGTTATCTGTTTAAAAAAAAAAAGCATGCTTACAAATGGTTGTGTTCCTTGAGAACATGTAGCACAAATACTGCTTCCTTTCTAAGATGAGCTTTAGGTAAGCCTAAAATAAACTAAACCATGTCAGCTGATACTTTTTTCTTTAACCAGATTATTTGGATGATTTAATTAAGCTGGTGGCCCTTTTAAGAAACATTAAGAAATGCTAAGGGATTGTCTAAGATTCTTTCCAAACTCAATTCCCACAGCTACAAATAACACTAAAGTTCATTCACAACTCTGGGTTCTACCTAAAACCGCTAAGGGTTCCAAGGTGCATATAAGATAGAAGCATTTATCATTCTTATTCTTTTCTTGCACTCTCATTTTGCACCAGGTCCCACCTTAACCACTTTGTATATGTTCTGTTTTGATTCTCACAACTCCAATGTGGACATGAAATACTGTTCCCATTTACGGAGTCAGAACTCAAAAGCAGGCCAGAATTCAAAAACTGCTCTACAGAAACGTAATTGCTTACTCATAACGCATATTGAGGGCTAGAGATTTAAGCGTTGAAATAATGTAGAAAGAATTAGTACTTGTAATCAGATAAACGTGCAAATGTCAAGGAGGGAATTATAGACGGGAAAGATCAAGAAGCAAATGCACACTAAGCTTTTTACTTTGGAATACTGGAATTCAGTATGAAAGGGCGAGAGAAGGATCTCTTTTTAAAGACAGAAAAAGAAGAGCGCTTTCAGAAAAAAAGATAATAAAATTTTAACAGTGTTAAAGGAGGTATTAAGGTCAGAGTTTTGTACAATTGGACTATATTTTTGAGTTAAGAAGCACTGAGATATCACTAGCACTGCCACGTCATATTCAAATGAGAAACTGAGACCTAGTGAATAATTGGTGATAATCATTTACTGAGCATTTGTTGAGCCCCTACTGTATTCCATGAAGTCGGCTGGCTGTGTTCACATAAAGACACCTGCCCTACTCTTAGGGAACTCGGTGCTTAGAATGTGAGAAAATGGGTGATTATGTTCAACATGATAGATGTGGTAAGAAGTTATGTTCAAGAAGCAGAACTAGGTTATAGGTCAATTCTATTTCAGTAGAAGTTAGTAGGCAAGATCCAGATTTCTTTTTCAGAGAATGTGATCATTGAACTGTGCTTTGAAGACTGAGTAGGGTAGGCAGGTCACATAATGAAGGAAGAACATTACAGGTTGAGGGAGGAAGTACGTGCAGAAGCATGGGGCATGAAATACATCAGTGTCTGTGGAAGGCCATATAACATTGGTATGGGCTAACATCAAAAACAACTATTTCCCATCATTTCCTGGTTATCTTTTTGTTTCACCTCCTTGGTGTCATGTAGGAATATAAAAATAGTGTAGCTTTTAATGTAGTATTATATATGACATCTTTAATTTTCCAGCCTATAACTAGAGGAGTTCATTAGAACTTAATACATTTTTATTTCTAATGGTACACACCTTGTTTTACATCGCTACTTGCAGGTGTAGCGGCTATGTTTTTATCATACAATATATAGTAAATCATATTTATTCTTCGCTTGTATTTGCTCTTATTTTGACAATTAACTAGATTTCCAAGTGGGTTCTCAATGTATTAAGTTCAAGGTCACAAATGCAACCATCCATTGTAGCCAATGGAGTGAACTCCCTAAGTGAAATGGCAGGATGCCAAGTGCATGTGCATACTTTGTGTGGTTGGTGAAGATGAGGCAGCCTGAGGAGACCATGTACCTCAAGGAGAGTTTATTGTTACCATGGAGGAAAGTGAAATTGGTTCCAATTAAAAGCACTTTTATAAAAGCACTGAAATATCTTTTTTTGTTTTTGAGAGAGAGAGTGTGTGTGTGTGTGTGTGTGTGTGAGTGAGCCAGGGAGAGCGGCAGAGGGAGAGAGAGAGAGAGAGAGAGAGAGAGAGAGAGAGAGAGAGAGAGAGAGAATCTTAAGGAGGATCCATGCTCAGCACCGAGCCCAATGTGGGGCTTCATCTTACAAACTGTGAGGTCATAACCTGAGCCCGACTCAAGAGTCGGACACTTAACCTACTGTGCCAACCAGACACCCCTGAAATACCTTTTAAATATTCTAACTGATCAGTATAACAGGACTAGTTTAGGTCAATAACATTAAGATGTCCTTCATTCTTATATTTTTACATTTGAGTAAGTTATTTATAGAACTTTTATGATATGGAATATTTATCTTTATTTTGTATATTTCTATAGAAATTTTCTATTCCTAGGTTTCTTTTGATATGCTATTTGTTTTGATAATTTTATTCTCTTTTCTTTTCTAAAGGTGCTGTACAATCCCTTCTATGTATCAGTTTGAAAAGAGAATTAAATGCATAACATTAAGTTCTAATAGTTTTAACTTAAGTAGACTGTGGTAAGAAAAAGCCATTTAAGTATTCACTGAGGACATCATGGAACAATACAGAACACTGAATGATACTTAATCTACAACACAACATCTATTAGGGGAGACACAAAAACTACAACTTGTTAAAGAGCCATACAAAAACCTAACGAAGTGATTGATGTGCTGTGAAATATTTCCACCATTGGCATTAGAAATAATTAGGTGTATCTGCAAGCTTACCAACTTAAATTTTAGGAAGGCCATATGAGACATGCATCTCATCCCTACTCCCATAAATCTGGTGATATAGTGATTTATTATCAGGTTGACAAAGAGTTAATAGCAACGCAGCTATACAACCCTTACTTAATGCATATAAAGTATCCTGTACTCACCACAGTCTATAGTGCTGGATCTATTCTAGTTCAATATGTCACTTAAGAAAAGTACTTAAAATACCTAAAACTTTACCAGAAAATATTATAATGAATAATCATCAATGTACATGGCATTTAGAGTAGAGATAAAGCATTTGTCTCTGTGTATGTCATGTATGTGTAGGCGTAGATGCACATACACACTGATAAATATGAAAATATTCACATTGCCAATATACAAATATATATTCATGAATAAAAAGAATAATCCAATTCTATTACTATTTAAGGCTTTAGGGATCATTCACGATGGTGATCAGTCCTGTTATATCTTTCAGTCAGTGTCATCTCTTAGTCTCCATTATTTTGCTTCTCTATAGCAAGCATGACCTCTTATGAAAATTATTTTAAATATAGTTTTGTTACGTATTTGATATAATTTTTCCAGATAATAATGCTATTAAGAAATCTATCTTATTTCCTTTAATATCATATAACACTTTTCACTATCCAACAGAATCACAGGGGGAAAAAAGTTGTTGACTCCAATTAATCTAATACAAACCAAGATAATAATGGTCATTTTTTTCTGCTTTCACTTTCTTCTCTTTGCCTCCACAGATATATAGTCTATCTCCCTTGCATCAAATTTAAATAAGATTTACAAGATTTAACTCACTCACAAATTGGTAAATAAGACTATGTTTTCTAAACACATGTATTTCTTTTTTTTTTAAGTTTATTTATTTTGAGAGAGCGATAGCACGAATGGGGGAGGTGCAGAAAGAGGGGGAGACAGTGGAGACAGGGAGACAGGGAGAAAGAGGGCTCTGCACTGACAGTGTGGGGCTTGAACTCATGAAACTGTGAGATCATGATCTGAGCTGAAACCAAGAGTCATATGCTTAACCGACTGAGCCACCCAGGCAGCCCTGTATTTCTTTTTTAAGAGAATAAATTTTGTGCCTATTCACAGTCATAACTTAAAGACGTGAAATGGAAAAAAATAAAGATGTGAAATGTATTCACATCTTACATGTCATACATTTCCAAAATGCCTTTAATTGAAAAATTACAAATGAATAAAAAACCAGCCATCAAACAGAAGGTCATTGCATATTTTCTACAACCATCATTAGCTACTATTTGAGCACCTGTGACTGCACATTCACCCGCTTCATTCCTTGTTTCCCCTGTTCCTCCATAGGCTTCTTTTCTGCCTCTCATACCTTGAATTGCAATATTCCCAAAGACTCAGTCCTGGCCTTTTTGTCTTCTCTTTCTGCACCTTTTCTGGCAATATTGTCTCTTATCATGATGTCAGCAATCATTTCAAATTATATCCCTTGCCATTCTGACAGGTGTGAAGTGATATCTCATTGTGGTTTATTTGCATTTCTCTGATGATTAATGATGTTGAGCATCTTTTCATGTGTCTGTTAGCCATCTGGATGTCTTCTTTGTAAAAGTGTCTTATCATGTCTTCTGCCCATTTTTTAACTGTATTATTTGGTTTTTGGGTGTTGAGTTTGATAAGTTCTTTATAGATTTTGGATACTAGCTCTTTATCTGATATGTCATTTGCAAATATCTTCTCCCATTCCATTGGTTGTCTTTTAGTTTTGCTGATTGTTTCTTTCACTGCACAGAAGCTTTTTATCTTGATGAGGTCCCAGTACGTTCATTTTTTGTTTCCCTTGCCTCTGGAGACATGTCTAGTAAGTTGCTGCCATTGAGGTCAAAGAATTGCTGCTTTCTTTCTCCTCCAGGATTTTGATGGTTTCCTATCTCACATTTAAGTATTTCATCCATTTTGAATTGATATTTGTGTATGGTGCAAGAAAGATGTGCATTAAAGAGGGCACTTGTTGGGATGAGCACTGCGTGTTATATGTAAGTAATGAATCACTGGTTTCTACTCCTGAAACCAATACTACACTATATGTTAATTCACAAGAATTTAAATAAATAAATTAAATAAATAAATAAATCATTACATCCCTTACTTCAACTTCCCCCCTTAGATATCATCCCAATAGCTTCCTCTTAGAAATGCTTACCTGAAGATTAAGTTGTCCCCTCAGTGTAATCAGCAAATTCATTAACCTCTATCCCCAGTCCCCTCCTTTGGCTGATCTGACTCCTGTCCATGGCATCATCCTATTCTCAGCTACTCTGCCCACAATTTTCAGTCTGTGTTGTGAGTAAACAAGGAGTTCTCAGTAGTGCCTGAAAAACCCAGTGTGTTATTCATTGCGTGGGACTCTGGCTCCTACCTTGTGCTCTTTTTTGACCAAAGCAGCTGCACTTTCATTTATTTGATACCTAGGTTTTCTGGATAAGATTGTATTTGTCAGTAAAATAAACAGATGAACAAATAAGCAAACCTGAAAACCACTGACATTTGAAAAATCTTGAAGCCATTCTTAATCATTTATTAACCACACAACTTCCCTCCCATTAACAATCAACATTTCAATGATTTTAAACCCATATTTGTTTCTGCTGGAAAATTTGAAGTATTTCCCAATGCCAGATAATAAAATTGCCATTCATTAATGCATTCCCTGAATGTGTTTGGTCTCTGAGGATGGCTGTAACCTGTCTCTGGCCTTAGCTTATCCAAAACCTATCCCTACGCAAATGTTATTCTGTTCTATCTTTTTTTGATCAGAAATCTCCCTCTCCATAAAGTAAACTGTATCACCCAACTTTACATGTCATACTTGTAAATTCTTTACATGTCATAATTCTATTCATTCTTCAACTAGTAGCACAAAAAAACCTTCCCTGGAAATCCAGGGGAAAATAACATATTTCTTCTTAGAACTTCTATAGAATTTTTTTTACATTTCTCTATTTCACAAATTCCAGTTTATGCTGAATTATAAATATTGATGCACATGACTTTTGATATCTGCTACTCTCCTGGGTCAAGGGGATCTATTTTTATCTTATTCATAAATCCTTTCATACCTATTAGAATGACTAATATAAAAACTTAGAAATATGTTCAGTAAATCAATGTATTTCTTTTAATGCCTTTATTTTTCAGACAAAAAGCAAAGAATATAAGTATAATAAGTTTATTTGCCTTCTTTTGTAAAGTTAGTTGGTGTCAGGAGAACTCATATTTTTGAATTCTCATTGCAAGAATTACTCTTTGATATTCCTTGTGATATGCACCTGAATTCTTCACAAATGTGTTCATAGCAAATTTAGTGTGAATTAGCCCAGGCAAGACTCCAAAAAAGGAAATTCCAGCAAGCCATTGGTGTTTTACAATTCAACTTTATAATGGTTTGTTTATCAAAAAGTTTTCATCAGAAACAAGCTATAGATTTAGTCACCAAAAGGTCTTTCCCACAGAGTTTCTAATAAGGTCATCAAAATCCATCTGTTGAAGAAGAGTGTATTATCTCAACAGTGGGTGTTGAGTTGAGTTGGTTTTATTGAAAATTACACTTTGGTCTCTCCTCGTTCTGCAGAAAGCAAGATCTCATCACTAGGCTTACCAGAAAAAGAAAAGAAAAGAAAAGAAAAGAAAAGAAAAGAAAAGAAAAGAAAAGAAAAAAGAAAAGGAAAAAGAAAAGAAAAGGAGAGGAAAAAGAAAAGAAAAGAAAAAAGAAAAGAAAAGAAAAGAAAAGAAAAGAAAAAAGAAAAGAAAAGAAAAGAAAAAAAAAAGAAAAGAAAAGAAAACAAAAGAAAAGAAAAGAAAAGAAAAGAAAAGAAAAGAAAAGATATATTTCTGAAAGTATCCCTACAATTGAAGTCTCTGGTTGGCTACTGTTTTCAAATGGTCTATATACACTTCGGATGTTGTTTTGTTTTGTTTTGTTTTTTCTGTTTTCTAATTTCAATACCAAATGCATTTCCCAATTGATGTATTGTTCTCACAATTAAGATCTGAAGTTGATAGTATTAACCAGTGATTGCTAATGGAGGATAATAATGATCAGTATAATCAAGGTGACTTTTACAAATACACATTCCAAAGCTCTAAGGCCAGGTCTGCTATAGCGAATTACCAGGGAATGTAATTTACATGCACACACACATATATACATATCTTTAGATGTATAGATATTTAAAATGCATATCCCCCTCACCTCCCAGGATTTCTGAACAGAAACTAGATTTAGCAAACATAGATAAGAATTTACTCTGTGCTCCTTTAGAGAACAAAACTGGACAGGTTGCTATATGTTGATAGATTAAGGTTAAACTCTAGAGGTAAAACAGAAAGAAAACTATCTAGTAGTAAGGTAATGAAGTGAGCTCTCTTTAATTTCCCTAAACTCTGGCAAGATACACTGTTAAGATTACTGGAGTTGTTTAAAGACTGTTCAGAGAATCGTCCTCCAGATTTTCTATAGTTAAAAAAATTCTCTGAATTTAATTATAGAATTCTATGATTTAATCAAGATATTATCATTGATGACATTACATATCACTGAAAGAAATTAATAACATCAGTTAATAATTTCTTTTGCAATTTTTTATTAATAAGAATTTATTTTCTTAAAAATTTATTTCTCCTAAAATAGATTTCCAAAATACATTTCTAAAGATTTTTATCCCAAAACAAAAATTTAAGGTCATGAAATTTCCAAGTAGAAACTGGATATGCCAGGAAAATCACTTGTATGAGGAACTATTTTGCTCAGTTGTTTACATGGCAAATATTTATTTATCACTTTTCAATACAAGATACTAAGCTGGGCACTGGGAATACAAAGAAAGATAAATTATTTTTTGTGGTTCTAGAGGCCTTCAGATTAGCATATTTGTTTTTATCTTTTAAATTTTTTCTTCACAATATAGCTTTCTATTTATATGTTAGTAATTTTTTCAGTATATCTTATGGTAGCCATAACAAATTCCCAAACTTTTTCTTTAAAAGAAGGATATGAACTGTAATAAAATGTTTTAGAGGATTATAGATTATAAAATAAAATACTTAGCATATAAATTTCTATATTTAATTGTTAATTCATTATTTGTGCCGCTCAAGCAGACGGTGTGGTAATTTGCCTATAAAAAATATGTTGATCAATTTTGTGAAAAAGCCTAGCATACAATTTGTTCAAATTTTATGACACTATAAACTGACTTAGGATAAAAAAAAATTAGTTACGGAATAAATGTGACAAGCATAAACAACTCTGACTGGCAAAGACTGCCTCCCATCATAGTAAGAATAGTAAAGGTAGAAAGAATACCAAGGCTTCTGAAGAGACCTGAGAGTGGGCTTTAGGAAAATCATTAAGAAAAACACACAGTCTTATTTGGAATTAGAAGAGGAAGGATGGGACATTTCCACGTGATTGGAGTTGATGGAGTTAACTAGGGAAAACCTCAGCACTTTATTTGTGCTCCGACGGACTTCCTCATTCTGAGCAAAGTCAGACACATTTTATCCATTAACATTAAAAGAGTTTATTTTACATTATTTATATTGAGTAATGGTCAGAATCCAAAACAGTCTGGACAGAATGGAATGGTAGGTGAAAATTGGTGAAACTTGATATAGAGTCCTGAAATTAGTTTTAAAAATCATCTGTGAGATGTGGCGCTAGTTGGTTTGTACAGGTGTGGCTCCACTGGTCATTTATAGCAGGCTTACAGTGTCATTGGTCAAGAATCTGTTCTGATTGATCAATGCCTCTGACCTCCCTAATGTTAAATGTTTTGCCTATCTCTTCTATAGCGAAGTATAAATGACAATTGCTAGTTACTATAAAATTATGAGTTGTCTCTGGATATAATGCACCCCTTTTCTTTTAAGAGCTCTAAAAGCATGGGTGCATGCAACAAATATGGTAGCAGAGCAAATAGAAATGACTTGGGATTACATTGAATAAGTAGATTGTTTTGGGTTGTGTCGACATTTTAACAATTTTGTTCTTCCAATCCATGAACATGGAATGTTTTTATATTTTTTTGGTGTCGTCTTCAATTTTTTCATAAGCTTTCTATAGTTTTCAGTGTATAGATTTTTCAAATCTTTGGTTGCACCCCTTTTCTTTTAAGAGCTCTAAAAGCATGGGTGGATGCAACAAATATGGTAGCAGAGCAAATAGAAATGACTTGGGTTTTGTTTTGTTTTGTTTTGTTTTGTTTTCTTTTGTTTTGTTTGTCTTCAGATTTGCTGTGACTGACAGTTTGATAAGGATTCTAAAAAGAGTTCTGTGATTCCAGAATTTGGAACAAAGGAGAGAAAAGTTCGATCATACTTCCACGGGTATTTTCATCAGCTCACACTGAATCTGGCGTCTTTGTTTATAAGTGTCTTCTACTGGTACACTGTTGGGAGGACGTGATAGCAAAGACATAAGAGTATTCAGGAAGAAAAAAGAAGGATTTCAACCTTCCCCCACACCCCCCCACCCCGGGAATAAGAAGAGTTAGCAGAATTAAACTGAAACATATAAAATCTTCCTCAGAGAAGTGGATGTAAGAAAGACATCCACTTTCTTAGAAAATGTGAAATTTGAGTGAAATGCCCATCATCCATTTTCCCCTCTCCCCTCACCCATCAACCCTTAGTTTGTTCTCTGTATTTAAGTCTCTTATGGTTTGCCCCCCTATCTGTTTGAAACTATTTTTTCCCCTTTCCTTCTCCCATGGTTTTCCGTTAAGTTTCTCAAATTCCACATATGAGTGAAAACAAATGATATCTGTCTTTCTCTGACTGACTTATTTCACTTAGCATAATACCCTCCAGTTCCATTCACGTTGTTGCAAATGGCAAGATTTCATTCCTTCTCGTTGCCAAGTAGTATTCCATTGTATATATAAACCACATCTTCTTTATCCATTCATCAGTCGATGGACATTTGGGCTCTTTCCATAATTTGGCTATTGTTGATAGTGCTGCTATAAACATTGGGGTACATGTACCCCTATGAATCAGCACTCCTAGTAAATAAATAAATAAAGTAAAGTAAAAGTAAATAAATTTATTAAAATAAATAAAATAAATTTATTAAAATAAATAATTATTTATTTATTTATAAATAAAATAAATTTATTAAAATAAATTTGTTAAAAGTAAATAAATAAATTCCTAGTAGTGCTATCTCTGGGTCATAGGTTAATTCTATTTTTAATATTTTGAGGAACCTCCACACTGTTTTCCAGATTGGCTGCCCCAGTTTGCATTCCCACCAACAGTGCAAGAGGGTTCCCCTTTTTCCACATCCTCGCCAACATGTGTTGTTTCCTGAGTTGTTAATTTTAGCCATTCTGACTGGTGTGGTTTTGATTTGTATTTCCCTGATGATGAGCAATTTTGAGCATCTTTTCATGTCTATTTGCCATCTGAATGTCTTCTTTTGAAAAGTGTCTCTTCATGTCTTCTGCACGTTTCTTCACTGGATTATTTTTCAGGTGTTGAGTTTGGTAAATTCTTTATAGATTTTGGATACCAACCCTTTATCCGACATGTCATTTGCAAATATCTTCTCCCATTCTGTCAGTTGCCTTTTAGTTTTGTTGACTGTTCCCCTTGCAGTGCAGAAGCTTTTTATCATGATGAGCTCCCAATAGTTCATTTTTTCTTTTATTTCCCTTGCCTTTGGAGACATGTCGAGTAAGAAGTCACTGCTGCTGAGGTGAGTTCTTAATCACAGATACAATTCAACGGGAGCACTAGATGAAGATCTATTGGAGGTAATGAGGAAATGCTGTGTTAAGAGCTCAACTATGTAATTCTTCAGTTGTCATTCAAACCTGAGATTATTTTGTTCTCTGATTGGTTAAAGCAGTTGTTCCCAACTGGGGGGGGGGGGTAATTTTGTGCTTCCAGGAGACATTTGGAAATGTCAGTATAGATTTTTGTATGTCATAACTAGGGTGGTTCCAGTAATATTTAGTGGGTACAGACAAGAGATGCTATTACACATCCTGCAATGCACAGGATAGTCCTCCACAAAAAAGGATTATCCAGTCCCAAATATCAATATGGCCAGGTTGGAAAATAGTAGGCTAAATGAATAGAAAACTATTTGCATTCAGTAAAGTATAACCTATCTCATGTTCATGGGGTACTTCAGTGTCAGAAATATCTGCATTGATTAAGGGGAAAAAAAAAAGATACACTCTCAACCACTGGTTTTGTAATACAGTGTTCTACGTTTTTCACATTTTCTGAGAAAAAACTAATCAGTATTCAAGTTCTAGGGTTCACTTTGTATCATTTTCCCCCCTTTTTACCTTACTTGACATGAATACCTTTTGTTTCCTGACTGTCCTGTTTTGTCATTTTTTTCAAGTTCCATTTCTACAACTGAATTAAGAATTTTCCTATTCTACCTCCTATAGTGACAGTGATACTTTGCTTTTCCCAAAATGCTGGCCAACTTCCAAATAAGTAATTATATTTTACCTTTCAGGATTTATCATGTCGTTTCTGTTCTGAAATGTTGGGCAATTTTCTTACATGCTTGAAGTATGTAATCTTTAGTTATGGTAACATTTCAGGTGACAAAAAAAGGGCGGGGGAGACCAATGCTCATGTGGTGCACATACTTTTTTTTCTTTAATTTCTGCAGTTCTGGGGGTTCTTGAAAAAGCATGGGTATTGATAGCAGAGATTCATCATTTCTGTATATGTCTCTTTGTTTTCCTTATTGATATTATGGTGTTACTTAACTAGTAATAGCAATATCAGTTTAATTTAACAAATAAATATAGAGATTTTTTATTGTTATAGGCACTTTAAAAACATGGACTTATTTAATCTTTATAATAACAAATGAGGCATAGGTATTATTATTGTCTCATTTTACCAATGAAGGAATAAAGGCACAGAGACACTGAAGAACTTGTCTAAAGCCATTCAGCTAATAAATTACAGAGGTAAGTTCAAACCCAGGTAGTCTGGCTCCACAATACACACTTTTAAACACTAAGGTGTGCTGTTTCTCCCAATTTTATATTACATATGATATACTTACATATCTACAGACACACATATACACATATATACACGTTAATGTACATAAACTATTTAAAACAGAGTTATACAAACTATGTGCTATAATTCTTAGCTTATTTTATATGCACAACAATCCTAGGAGATTGGTACATTTATTATTTACCTTTTTGGGGTTGAAATAATGGGTTCTGAGCAGTTAAATAACTTTCCCCAAGTGACACAACTTATCAGAGTGAAAGAATTATGATATGAAGCCAGGAAATTTGGCTTTAGTCCAAATCTGAAATACTATAGCTTCCTACTAGTAAGCCATTAACTGGCTTTCCTACCCTGAGTAATCTTTTAGTATAAACTTTAACTGGATATTGTTCTTAGTCATAGCAAGTTGTTTTCTTAACCTGCTACCCCGCTTCTAACAGTGAGTATGGAGGGGGTACACAGGTAAGTTTCTTAGCCTCATAATCTATATTCCCTTCTTACGTTAGCTGAGGGTGTGTTTCTTTTCTGGACATTATTCCATGCCCTTCTGAAGTTCAGGTAAAATTCTAGCAATGCAGGTATGTCTGAAAAATATATTTAAAATCATTCTATTTTAGTTATGATTTCTCTGTCTTGTATCTCCTTCGTGTTATTTCACCAACTGCTGCTTATGCAAACCATGAAGGTCTTGTTTCTAATAATTAAGAACTGAAATCATGTTTTTAGCTTTTTAATACAATATTTGCCATGATGTTCTTCATAATATCTGCTATTGGAAAAATAAAACTAAATACCAGCAAGAAATGTAACTGTTAAGCCAATTACAATATACCAGTAGGATGGATTAAACTGCTGATCTTAATATATTTATGAAAAATCATGGGAAGCATATTTGTTATGTTACCACATTTAAAAAAAAGGATCAAACATAGTATCTACTCTTTAAAAATAAGCATAGCAGAAAAGATCAACGTACATAAAATATATTTTCTAAATATGTTACTGGAAACTGGATATTTTTCCCTTTAACTGTTAATGCTAAATTTTCAGTGCTAAAACATTTTTCTCCTCAGTTGATTAAGCCTTCACATTAATACAGATTTTTAAAATTCTTCAAAGCCATTTATTTGAATATTTAGGCATTGAATCTATTTTGTCTTCTAAAAGTATTCACTTTCATACAAAATAATGAGTAGAAAATATTTTAATTCATTCAAATTATTAATACATTGAGATATGTGAAAACTTGTACTGGGGATGTTCAAGATAAAAATAATAACAAGGTATGGCCTCTGCTCTCTAGGAAGTCACAGGCAAGTATAAATGTCTCCAACACTCAGTAGATTATAAAAGTTTTATGAAAGTGGTATAAATAAAAACCTGTGGGAACTTAGGTAAGTACAATTCTGGAGTGGAGATCTGAGGAGGCTTCTATGAAGTATAGCGTCCAAATATAATTTTGACCAATGATGAGGATCTCAGAGAGAGAAGAGGATTTTTAAAAGTAACAAGGAATCCAATTTGTAGTTTCAATATTTTATATACCAAACTCTAGCCATTTTTCAATGTCAACTCCACTTAACTCTTCTGGTATTTTGGTATCTTTTTATTTTGCTTTACAGATCCTGTTTTGAAACCTTATTGTATTTTGTTCTACTATTTTTTTTTATTAGCCTAAGTGACAGGATATGAGCATAGGCTTCATATTCATGAACTACTCATTCTTCAGGTCTCATTATTTTCTTTTTTTAAATTTTTTTTAACATTTATTAATTTCAGAGAGAGAGAGAGAGAGAGACAGAGCCCGAGCAGGGGAGGGGCAGAGACAGAAGGAGACACAGGATCGTAAGTAGGCTCCAGGCTCTGAGCTGTCAGCATAGAGCCCGACTTGGGGCTGGAACCCATCAACTGAGATCACAACGTGACCCAAAGTCAGACACTTAACCGATTGAGCCACCCAGGTGCCCCTCGTTATTTTCTAATCTTGAGTTATGATTTGCTGTTGAAGGACCCAAAAGCTAAAGGGGCTTCAAAGTAATAATAACTTGTTTTCCATAAAACATCCCATCCAGTGTTATTACTAATTTTGAATTATCGCCTTTGCTAGAAATCAGTAATCACAATAAGTGAAGAGTTCATCTTGCTACACCTCCAAATAAGATTACAGTTCAAAATTACATTTTTAAAAAGTTTACATTCAAAACATTACAGTTATACAGAAGCAAATGATAACAAAATGTTTACTGAATGGCTGACCTAAAGAACTATAATGAATGCTTTTTGGACTTGGACTTGCATTGTATTATCAACTGATTCCCTAAACACTCTTCCTTTAGAAATCCTACTTAAGCATTTCCACTTAAATTGGTCTTTGACAGCATGGTTATTGGGAGAATAAGAGTTCTTAATTTGTCCTCCCATAAGTTATGTCTAAAAAAGTTCCCCTTGAAGATGAAATCAAAGGGTGGAATGAACTGCTTAGGTTATTGATACCTGCCATCACCTAAATCTCAGAGCAGCATATCCTAAATCTTCAAAGGCTCTGCTGACATTTTCATGCCATTTTTATTTCACCCAGACCAAATTTGAAAGTATTTCAAGAGCAAATGCAGTCTAGTCATATTCCTATTTCTCTCTCTCAAAAAAAAAAAAAAAAAAACCCACAGAATTGGAACAGTAATTCACACACCCTCTCCAAGTGTTTAAAACTTAAAGATAGTTCGCTAACTAAATCACTGGGCAGTTTTTACCAGTTTTATGGCAGTCGTATTCCTTTAAACTTCTTTGCCGGATGTTCATTTTGTTCGCATACTTAGTGCCTTGTCATTCTGACTACCCCTGGCTAATGCTCTCTAGCTTAAAAATACGGTTTGAAGGAAATTGGCTTCTGGCTCTTATCATAATAGCACAAATGGCAAGTCTCCAGATGCCCTATGGTGCCATAACACAGAGTATTTGCATACTTCCTCTTACACGATAGACATCAAGAATACCTGACATTGTTAGAACACAGCTCAGAAAGCTGGCAAAAGAGTGGCCCTTACTGAAGTGTCTGGGATATTGAACTGAAAACTGAGATCTAATATATGGTTGAATTAGTGTTTTAAGAAGTAGGAACCGTTCAGTCTACATTATGGAAATATTCCACACATTCACTTAGCGTGCTTATTTAAGGCAAAATTCTTCCCCGTGGTGTCCTTTACCAATGTTTTTGTTTCTTATTTCCTCATACACTATCTGTATACAATCTACATCATATACTCACAGAACAGTTGTTTCTGAAAACCAAAAGAAAGGGATATGAAACAAGACATTATATGAAATATATATGATTACCAAAATGATCTTGGTGAACAACCATGTAATTTAAATGTGTAGAGTTTGTTGTAAGTATTCTGATTATTCATATTCTCTACAGTAAAGTCCACTTACTTCAGAAGATGAAAATAAAATTATTTTTATGTAAGGGGAAAAGCCTTAAAATCTCCTGTTTCTAAGGTCAAGGATCCTCTGCCATTTATGAAACCACTACAACTTTTTCCATTTCCAACATCAGTAGAAACAAGACAGTCAAAAAAAACAAAACAAAACAAAACAACAACAACAACAACCCTGATTTCACAGTTATTGTTTTTCTCTGATTTGATTTAGCTTGTGGTTTTCATACCTATAATTTTAAGAACTACAAGATTTAAAAATTGCAGGCACACACAAGAAATGTAACATTGAACATCAGTAAATGACAGTCTTGTGTTCATACATTTTTGCCATATCACTGGCTACCTGCTATGTTGCAGACAATTGTAGAATTTTTAATATAGTAATAAGTCAATCATAGCTCTTGGACTTAGAAATGAAAACACCATGCCTGAGGAATATTTCCCACACTTTCAATAAGAATTAATTTAATGAGAAAATATGATATCTATGTCGCTGATGATTTTAGGCTAAACAGCTCTTTTAAACGTATTTTGAGAGTAAACTTTCTGAACTTAAAAATAATTTTGAATCTTTTAGTTTAAAATAAAATTCTGTCAAATTATTTAGATAGCTAAAATAAAAAATGACTCTACCAAATACCTCAAAACTCTTACATAGAAGTTGTTTCCCTTCCCTTGATTATCTTCCTTTAATAAGCTTTCCCCTTAGGTCTGAGATTCAGAGCATGGAGCCAGAAGGAAATTCACTGTGGTCTTAGTACGGAAACAAAGGGCTTGCCGAAACCTTTGAGGTAGTCTTGAGAAGTGAGTCACTGTGCACTGATGATTTCAGTCTAAATAGCGTATGTCTTTATGCAGTGTGTTTATATAAGTCTTACCTTATGAAGCAAAGGAATCAGGATTGTGTGGGTTGGGCCACTGAAGGAGAGACTAAATGGAGCCTGTTCAAAATCCTCAGGTCTGATTTGTACACGAAGCATCTGACGGAAGCAAAAGAGCAGGCATTATGGATGAGAGCAGGACTGGAAATTAATGGCTATAACTCTGAGAACTATTTGTCTTGATATTTTAGTGTTTAAATTTTATAGCAATAAATAAAGTACAAACATTAAAAAAAAAAAAGACTGTGCTTTTTTGTTGACTTGAATCCCAATCAGGGAAAATAAAATGCCTGTGAGTTTAAAATGAAAGTGGATTTGGTTTTGCTGATCACTGCTGGTAGTAAGCAGCCAGCTAGATGTCTCAAATCTCACTTTCAAAAAGCCTATTTTCCATTGGTGATGATCAATTTGCCCCTTGCTTATACTTATCAGTGGGTGTTCAGTTGTTACAGCAGATTGGAAGTGATTCAGTTCATTTCTTGTGTATTTTCAAAAGCAGAGAAGGATTTCACACTCAGTGGTGTGCTGCCTCACCAAAAGTAAAGAATATTGCAGCTTATGGGAGTGATAATTAAAGCCAATAATAACCTAGAAGTCTCCCTGGCTCTGCAATGTTGGGAGTAATACTTTACCATTGTATACCTGTCGGGTTGGAGATGTTCTCGCTGGCTCTGAATCAGGCTGAAACTGCAATTCAAATGGGAAATGCTGAAATCATATTCCTAAGCTTTCATGTGGGGAGTTAAAATATGCAAATACAGGTTGCAATGATGAAGGTAGTGTATAAAGGTAATGTGTCATATAGGAAAAATAATGAAAGGCTACCCAACAGATGAAACAAGATAAGCTCACAAAAGAAAATGTCTAGAATGTTCTAAACATTGTGGAAATAATATAATATAAACCATGTCAAATAGTCTCTTGCTGTAATGAATATTTACTCTTTATTTCCCTTATAAGTTGGTGAAAGAGTCATGCCTTACATTAAGAAACAAACTAGATGAAGTATCCAAATAAGATTCAGACGAAAGAATAATATTTCCCAAAGAGTAAGTAGAGAAGTCATTGTATTGGTTTGGAATGCTTCCAATATAAAAATAAGAGAATCAGGATCCATCAAGACAGTAACTCTGTATGGACAGTTGATGGGATTCTGACTCTCCAGTGTTTAATTTCACATTTCACACTTTTGTAAAGAAGTAACCGGAAATGTTTCCAGAAGAAAGTACTTTATTTTACACTGTGCTATGGATTTGAAATTACTGTGTATGGGAATCAGGGTAGAAGGTAAGTAGGTAAATTTATAAAACTTGTCGTAGTTTGAATTATGAGTTATAAGATATAAGAGTTTGTAGAATTATGAGTTCTCTTGATAATGTCTTTGTCTCTGACAATGCAGACTTCGAAAGAAACATACATTAGGATTGATCTAACTTCTATATAAATCCTTTTGTTAAAAACAGATGGCTACTTACTTACCCAAATACTGTGTGTTGCCTAAGTATGATCCTTTCAATGTGTTAATATAAATATAGTAGGTTTCAAATCCAGTATCTACCATAAAGACTGTTCAAACTTGGGAAAGTCCCTTAACTTCTTAGATTCAATCTCCACATTTGTAAATAGACATCATCATAATAATAATTTCTAAATCATAGGATGCTTATAATCATTAATTTATTTAATATATATTAAGTGCTTAAAATAAGGCCTTGTAATGATGTTATCCCAAATATTACCTGTATTACATTAACTCTTATAATTGAATAAAAACCCCTCTTAAATAACTATGCCAATATATTTCTCATACAGTTATGACTTAATATTTTTTCATTTATTTATTAATTAGAAAATCATTTATTATTTATTCTTTTTTTAAGTTTATTTATTTTGAGAGAAAGACAGAGTGAGCACAAGCCAAGGAGGGGCAGAGAGAGGGAGAGAGTGGATCCCAAGCAGGCTCCACACTAACTGCGTGACACAAGGCTTGATCCCAGGAACTGGGAGATCATGACCTGAGCAGAAATCAAGAATCAGAGGCATAACTGACTGAGCCACTCAAGCACATCATTATTGTTTATTCTTCACGTGCCAGTTACCATCCTAGCCCAGTGAGATATTAAGATGAATAAAAATATATCTCCATCCTTTATCATCTAGCCTAAGCCTAGGCTGTCAGAATACACAGAGCCAACTTAAAGAAGCTTTGAGAAGATGGAAGTTTATTTCCCTCTTGGGTAACATTCTTAGTCAGCAGACAGATCTATTCCACATGGTTATTTAGGAACCCAGTTTCTTTTCATCTGTTTTCACCATCCCAAACTACACTGTCACAGTTAGATAGCCACCACATCTGGGTTGTAGATGTTGGGAAGTAAAAAGAGATATGGAAGAGGCATGCCCACTCTCTTAAGGGACCTTGAGTGAAGTACACACTTTATATCTGCTTATCTTCCATTTGTGAAACTTTAACAAACATGGCAACTCTAACTGCAAGGGATACTGGAAATGTAATATAGATAGGCAGCCAAGTCTCTGGCTATTTCCAAGGAAGATGGGGAAAAGGGATTTTGTTTGACAGCTAGCAGTCTCTAACATATAGCCCTCCGAAACTCACTGTCTCCTTTAGGGGAACAGTGATCACAATGCAAGGTGAAACTGCTAATCCAATGATATGCATATAGTCAATTTAAACAAGTCAGAAAGAGCTGCAAGCTGCAATTTAAACGAGTGTCTTGTTAAATTTCAGTTTCCTTAAACTGAATATATATATATATTATATAAACACATTTCAACAATTTCATTTGGTTCATTAACTAATGAAGAAACCAATAAAATGTTAAAACCAAATCAAAGGAGAATTCAAAGAACACAAACAGTTGGGCAACCCAGACAGTTGAAATGAATTTACAAGTGGATGCAAAACTGATCAATATCCACAAGGCAATAATCAGTTACATCTCCACCAGACACAATGCAATTTGTTTACATTTATGGATAAGGATAATTTGCATTACTATCTTATTTCTATAATTTATGTAACTCTAAATAGTTGAAAAGACCATGAAAAGTGGAGATAATCAGAAGAGCACTCTCAACAAGATATCCAGTGATCACCCTTACCTATTTCCAGGTTATTCACAATTTTTTCGGACAATAGTTAAGGGGCTTTGATGCTTCCCCTACCCCCTATTTTGGCATATCTTCTCGCAAGTCAAAATTTAATAATGTAAATTTATTGTGAAAACATTTGAATCCCTATTTTAGGAGTAAATAACTACATGTTGTTTATTACTGTATTTAGTATATTGTTGATGCCCACAAATTATTATCATTATTATTAGTCATTGTAAATATTACACATTTTCTTCATTACTATACAAGCAGACAGTATGATTCAGTAACTAATCAAGGCAAAGCTTGTGAAAATACAAGATCCATGAACACAATATGGAATCTGATGGAAGAGTAATCTGCTTAAAAAAAATCTTTATTGTTTGGGATTAACTGCCCTGTCTGGGTTTTTGTCTCTCAGCAAATGTGTAAATCTCTCTTCTCAGGAGGTACTTCCAAAAGTCCATCCAATGTCACCAATTGTTTGCTTATTACAAGAAGACCAAACGTTCATTGGTTCTAGCAACAAAGGAAAAGAGTACATAAGAAATGAGTGTGTATTCTATGTACAAAGAAGTGGTGGGGGTAGGGTAGATGTTGAAAGGCAGTTAATAACGGCAGCACATAGAGGGTTCACTTGGGAAACATATGGAGAACACTAAGCATTTGGCATATTAAATCACAGCAGCAATAAAAACTGTGGCAAAAGATGGGGAAAGTCTTTGAATAATCTAAGTTTGTCTTCTTGTCCAGTAGTTTTCAAAGCTTTAAATCTTAGGATCTCTTAACTCTTCTAAAAAATGTTAAGAACATCAAAGAACGTTTTTCAAAAAATTGTGGGTTACTTCCGTTGAAATGTGTTATATTAGATATAAAAATGGGGATGGTTTAAACTGTGACTAATTCATTTTAAAGTAAGAATAATAAACTCACTATATGTTACCTTCAATAACCTTTTTAGAAGAATTAACTAGATTTTTAAAAACAAATATTTAGTAATGAGTGACATTGTTTTCATTTTTGCAAATATCTTATTTAATGTTTGCCTTAATAAGAGATAGTTGGATTCTTATATCTGCTTCTGCATTGTTGCTTGGGTTGGATTATATGAAGAAAATCCCACTAGACATTGTTACATACAGTAAAACTTTAGATTGCGAGTAACTTGTTCTGCGAGTGTTCTGTAAGACGAGCAAACATTTCCAGTAAATTTTTACTTGATAAACAAGAGATATCTTGCAATATAAGTAGGATGTGATGCTGAATGTCACATGATCACAACTGAGCCATTGGTTCTTGAAATTCACTTTGATATACAAGTGCTTTGGATTACAAGCATGTTTCCAGAATGAATCATACTTGCAAACCAAAGTTGCACATAGTTAGAAAAGGGAGAACCTCTGGAACCCTGTAAAAGTCCTTGGGGCTATCCCCACTGGGGTCACTGGATGTCATTTTTAGAACTGCTACTTTAGTCCATTTATGCTCACCCTTTTCTAGATAACATTAACTTCTGTCTTCAACCTCATCTAAAGATCTTCCTTATTTTATTGAAAAAAAAACATATAATCTCTACCAACATGAACTTGTGCTCATACACTCTTCCAACTTTCCTTTTCCTTCAAATAAGTACCTGTGTTCTTTAATTATGATAGTCTGCTTCAGCCCTTATTCTCACATCTGCTGATGACTCCAGGATATTGCATCAGCATTTCTCCTCTTTATGTCTGACATCATCAATGATTTCCTCTAATACATAATTTCCATCAACATATAATCATAGTGTTGATTTTACAATATTTAAAATAAAATAAAATAAAATAAAATAAAATAAAATAAATCAAATCTATCTTGAGTCTACATTCCTATCTACTACTATTCTATTTCAGTTACGACTTAGAGCAAAACCCCTTGTAGCACTTGCTCCAATTGTACCTTGTAGAACTACCTCTAATTTCACTTCTTTTATTCTCAGATGAACTCTTCCTAATAAATCATTTTCTCTACTTTTAAAAAAATAATTTTTAATGTTTATTTATTTTTGAGACAGAGAGAGCATGAGCAGGAGTGGGGCAGAGAGAGAGAGAGAGAGAAAGAGAGAAAGAGAGAAAGAGAGAGAGAGAGAGAGAGAGAGAATCTGAAGCAGGCTCTTGGCTCTGAGCTGTCGGCACAGAGCCTGATGTGGGGCTTGAACTCCCAAAGTGGGAGATCATGACCTAAGTTGAAGTTGGACGCTCAACTGACTGAGCCATCCAGGTGCCCCTCATTTTCTTTACTTCTTTACAAAACTGCCACTGTGATGGTCAACAGTGACCTCTACTTTACAAAATTTAATGTTGATTCTCAAAAGGCATATTATTTCACTTAGAAACAGTGTTTGATGGTTGGCCACTTGCAACTAAATCAATCATTTTGTTCCATTTGGCTTTCAGGAGTTTCTCAAAGGTTTTTTTTCTACTTCATTTGCTTCTCACCCCCAGTCCCATGTTGACTCTCCCATCTCTTCTATTTATTATATATTTGGAGTGTCTTAAAGTTCAGTCCTCAGATTTCTTTGGTTCTCAATTTATATTCATCCCTGATAATGTCAAAGTTTAGCTCTCCCGAACCTCAAAATCAAATATCTAAGTGATAATCCACAAATCCACTTGAATATCTAATGAGTATTTAAAATTTTAACATATCGGGGCGCCTGGGTGGCGCAGTCGGTTAAGCGTCCGACTTCAGCCAGGTCACGATCTCGCAGTCCGTGAGTTCGAGCCCCGCGTCGGGCTCTGGGCTGATGGCTCAGAGCCTGGAGCCTGTTTCCCATTCTGTGTCTCCCTCTCTCTCTGCCCCTCCCCCGTTCATGCTCTGTCTCTCTCTGTCCCAAAAATAAATAAACGTTGAAAAAAAAAATTTTTAAAAAATAAAAAAAATAAAATTTTAACATATCAAAACCATTCTAATGATAATCCCTCCTCCATTTTATTCTTTCTAATTTTCCCCATTTTGATAAATTCCACTCTATCTGCCAATTATTCATGTCAAAAACTTGAGTTTCATTCTTGGTCTTTCTCTTTTTACCACATCCTATATCCAATTACCTAGCTAACTTCCCTTTACCCTCCATATCCAAAGCTACTATTCTAGTCTCGTGTACCATTAAATATATTAAATAATCTTATTGGCATTATTGCATTAGTATTCTGATCTTCTACCTTCTGTACTTGTCCCCCACACTCTAGTCTTAAAATAATAGATATGAAACAAAGATCATGTTTTTTTCTCACTGCAGAATCCTCTAATATTTTCTGATCCCATGGAGATTAAAAGCTAAAGTCCCTCTTAATCCACTTTACCTATTTTGCCTGCCTGCCCCAACTCCTCCCTGCTCTGGTAACAAACAATTTGTTTCCTTTGTTTATGAATCTGTTTCTGCTTTGCTTTGTCCATTTGTTTTGTTTTTTAGTTAATGTACAGCATAGGGAATATAGTCAATAATATTATAAATTTATATGGTGTCAGATGGTAACTAGACATCATGGGAATCATTTCACAATCTATAAAAATATCAAATCATTATGATGTGCACTTGAAATGAATAGGATATTGTATGTCAATTATACTTCAATTAAAAAAAAAAGAAAAAAGCTAAAGTCCCATCAAAAACCTCAAGGCCTTGGATTCTGGGAAGATGGCGGCGTAGGAGGACGCTGGGCTCACCGCGCGTCCTGCTGATCACTTAGATTCCACCTACACCTGCCTAAATAACCCAGAAAACCGCCAGAGGATTAGCAGAACAGAATCACCGGACCCAAGTGCAGACGAGAGGCCCACGGAAGAGGGTAGGAAGGGCGGCGAGGCGGTGCGCGCTCCACGGACTGGCGGGAGGGAGCCGGGGCGGAGGGGCGGCTCGCCGGCCAAGCAGAGTCCCTGAGTCTGGCTTGCAAAAGCGGAGGGGCCTGACGGACTGTGTTCCCACAGCAAGCGCGACTTAGCGTCTGGGAGGTCATAAGTTAACAGCTCTGCTCCGAAAGCGGGAAGGCTGGAGGACAAAGGGAGGGTGAGCTGCGGAGCCCCCAGAGGACAGAGCTCAGTTTGGCGGGGAACAAAGGCGCTAGCCAGCGCCATCTCCCCCACCCATTCCCCAGCCAAAATCCCAAAGGGAACCGGCTCCGGCCAGGGAAATTGCTCGCTCCGCGCGAACACCCAACTCTGTGCTTCTGCGGAGCCAAACCTCCGGCAGCGATCTGACTCCCTCCGGCTGCCACAGGGCTCCTCCTGAAGTGGATCACCTAAGGAGAAGCGAGCTAAGCCTGCCCCCCCTGCCGCCGTGCACCTTGCCTTCCCACCCCAGCTAATACGCCAGATCCCCAGCATCACAAGCCTGGCAGTGTGCAAGTAGCCCAGACGGGCCACGCCACCCCACAGTGAATCCCGCCCCTAGGAGAGGGGAAGAGAAGGCACACACCAGTCTGACTGTGGCCCCAGCGGTGGGCTGGGGGCAGACATCAGGTCGGACTGCGGCCCCGCCCACCAACTCCAGTTATACACCACAGCACAGGGGAAGTGCCCTGCAGGCCCTCACCACACCAGGGACTATCCAAAATGACCAAGCGGAAGAATTCCCCTCAGAAGAATCTCCAGGAAATAACAACAGCTAATGAGCTGATCAAAAAGGATTTAAATAATATAACAGAAAGTGAATTTAGAATAATAGTCATAAAATTAATCGCTGGGCTGGAAAACAGCATACAGGACAGCAGAGAATCTCTTGCTACAGACATCAGGGGACTAAGGAACAGTCACGAGGAGCTGAAAAACGCTTTAAAGGAAATGGAAAACAAAATGCAAACCACCACGGCTCGGATGGAAGAGGCAGAGGAGAGAATAGGTGAACTAGAAGATAAAGTTATGGAAAAAGAGGAAGCTGAGAAAAAGAGAGAGAAAAAAATCCAGGAGTATGAGGGGAAAATTAGAGAACTAAGTGATACACTAAAAAGAAATAATATACGCATAATTGGTATCCCAGAGGAGGAAGAGAGAGGGAAAGGTGCTGAAGGGGTACTTGAAGAAATTATAGCTGAGAACTTCCCTGAACTGGGGAAGGCAAAAGGCATTGAAATCCAAGAGGCACAGAGAACTCCCTTCAGACGTAACTTGAATCGATCTTCTGCATGACATATCATAGTGAAACTGGCAAAATACAAGGATAAAGAGAAAATTCTGAAAGCAGCAAGGGGTAAACGTGCCCTCACATATAAAGGGAGACCTATAAGACTCGTGACTGATCTCTCTTTTGAAACTTGGCAGGCCAGAAAGAATTGGCACGAGATTTTCAGGGTGCTAGACAGCAAAAATATGCAGCCGAGAATCCTTTATCCAGCAAGTCTGTCATTTAGAATAGAAGGAGAGATAAAGGCCTTCCCAAACAAACAAAAACTGAAGGAATTTGTCACCACTAAACCAGCCCTACAAGAGATCCTAAGGGGGACCCTGTGAGACAAAGTACCAGAGACATCACTACAAGCATAAAACATACAGACATCACAATGACTCTAAACCCGTATCTTTCTATAATAACACTGAATGTAAATGGATTAAATGCGCCAACCAAAAGACATAGGGTATCAGAATGGATAAAAAAACAAGACCCATCTATTTGCCGTCTACAAGAGACTCATTTTAGACCTGAGGACACCTTTAGATTCAGAGTGAGGGGATGGAGAACTATTTATCATGCTACTGGAAGCCAGAAGAAAGCTGGAGTAGCCATACTTATATCAGACAAACTAGACTTTAAATTAAAGGCTGTAACAAAAGATGAAGAAGGACATTATATAATAGTTACAGGGTCTATCCATCAGGAAGAGCTAACAATTATAAATGTCTATGCGCCGAATACCGGAGCCCCCAAATATATAAAACAATTACTCATAAACAGAAGCAACCTTATTGATAAGAATGTGGTAATTGCTGGGGACTTTAACACCCCACTTACAGAAATGGATAGATCATCTAGACACACGGTCAATAAAGAAACAAGGGCCCTGAATGAGACACTGGATCAGATGGACTTGACAGATCTATTTAGAACTCTGCATCCCAAAGCAACAGAATATACTTTCTTCTCGAGTGCACATGGAACATTCTCCAAGATAGATCATATACTGGGTCACAAAACAGCCCTTCATAAGTTTACAAGAATTGAAATTATACCATGCATACTTTCAGACCACAATGCTATGAAGCTTGAAATCAACCACAGGAAAAAGTCTGGAAAACCTCCAAAAGCATGGAGGTTAAAGAACACCCTACTAACGAATGAGTGGGTCAACCAGGCAATTAGAGAAGAAATCAAAAAATATATGGAAACAAACGAAAATGAAAATACAACAATCCAAACGCTTTGGGACGCAGCGAAGGCAGTCCTGAGAGGAAAATACATTGCAATCCAGGCCTATCTCAAGAAACAAGAAAAATCCCAAATACAAAATCTAACAGCACACCTAAAGGAAATAGAAGCAGAACAGCAAAGGCAGCCTAAACCCAGCAGAAGAAGAGAAATAATAAAGATCAGAGCAGAAATAAACAATATAGAATCTAAAAAAACTGTAGAGCAGATCAACGAAACCAAGAGTTGGTTTTTTGAAAAAATCAACAAAATTGACAAACCTCTAGCCAGGCTTCTCAAAAAGAAAAGGGAGATGACCCAAATAGATAAAATCATGAATGAAAATGGAATTATTACAACCAATCCCTCAGAGATACAAACAATTATCAGGGAATACTATGAAAAATTATATGCCAACAAATTGGACAACCTGGAAGAAATGGACAAATTCCTGAACACCCACACTCTTCCAAAACTCAATCAGGAGGAAATAGAAAGCTTGAACAGACCCATAACCAGCGAAGAAATTGAATCGGTTATCAAAAATCTCCCAACAAATAAGAGTCCAGGACCAGATGGCTTCCCAGGGGAGTTCTACCAGACGTTTAAAGCAGAGATAATACCTATCCTTCTCAAGCTATTCCAAGAAATAGAAAGGGAAGGAAAACTTCCAGACTCATTCTATGAAGCCAGTATTACTTTGATTCCTAAACCAGACAGAGACCCAGTAAAAAAAGAGAACTACAGGCCAATATCCCTGATGAATATGGATGCCAAAATTCTCAATAAGATACTAGCAAATCGAATTCAACAGCATATAAAAAGCATTATTCACCATGATCAAGTGGGATTCATTCCTGGGATGCAGGGCTGGTTCAACATTCGCAAATCAATCAACGTGATACATCACATTAACAAAAAAAAAGAGAAGAACCATATGATCCTGTCAATCGATGCAGAAAAGGCCTTTGACAAAATCCAGCACCCTTTCTTAATAAAAACCCTGGAGAAAGTCGGGATAGAAGGAACATACTTAAAGATCATAAAAGCCATTTATGAAAAGCCCACAGCTAACATCATCCTCAACGGGGAAAAACTGAGAGCTTTTTCCCTGAGATCAGGAACACGACAGGGATGCCCACTCTCACCGTTGTTGTTTAACATAGTGCTGGAAGTGCTAGCATCAGCAATCAGACAACAAAAGGAAATCAAAGGCATCAAAATTGGCAAAGATGAAGTCAAGCTTTCGCTTTTTGCAGATGACATGATATTATACATGGAAAATCCGATAGACTCCACCAAAAGTCTGCTAGAACTGATACATGAATTCAGCAAAGTTGCAGGATACAAAATCAATGTACATAAATCAGTTGCATTCTTATACACTAACAATGAAGCAACAGAAAGACAAATAAAGAAACTGATCCCATTCACAATTGCACCAAGAAGCATAAAATACCTAGGAATAAATCTAACCAAAGATGTAAAGGATCTGTATGCTGAAAACTATAGAAAGCTTATGAAGGTAATTGAAGAAGATTTAAAGAAATGGAAAGACATTCCCTGCTCATGGATTGGAAAAATAAATATTGTCAAAATGTCAATACTACCCAAAGCTATCTACATATTCAATGCAATCCCAATCAAAATTGCACCAGCATTCTTCTCGAAACTAGAACAAGCAATCCTAAAATTCATATGGAACCACAAAAGGCCCCGAATAGCCAAAGGAATTTTGAAGAAGAAGACCAAAGCAGGAGGCATCACAATCCCAGACTTCAGCCTCTACTACAAAGCTGTCATCATCAAGACAGCATGGTATTGGCACAAAAACAGACACACAGACCAATGGAATAGAATAGAAACCCCAGAACTAGACCCACAAACATATGGCCAACTCATCTTTGACAAAGCAGGAAAGAACATCCAATGGAAAAAAGACAGCCTCTTTAACAAATGGTGCTGGGAGAACTGGACAGCAACATGCAGAAGGTTGAAACTAGACCACTTTCTCACACCATTTACAAAAATAAACTCAAAATGGATAAAGGACCTAAATGTGAGACAGGAAACCATCAGAACCTTAGAGGAGAAAGCAGGAAAAGACCTCTCTGACCTCAGCCGTAGCAATCTCTTACTCGACACATCCTCAAAGGCAAGGGAATTAAAAGCAAAAGTGAATTACTGGGACCTTATGAAGATAAAAAGCTTCTGCACAGCAAAGGAAACAACCAACAAAACTAAAAGGCAACCAACGGAATGGGAAAAGATATTTGCAAATGACATATCGGACAAAGGGCTAGTATCTAAAATCTATAAAGAGCTCACCAAACTCCACACCCGAAAAACAAATAACCCAGTGAAGAAATGGGCAGAAAACATGAATAGACACTTCTCTAAAGAAGACATCCAGATGGCCAACAGGCACATGAAAAGATGTTCAGCGTCGCTCCTTATCAGGGAAATACAAATCAAAACCACACTCAGGTATCACCTCACGCCAGTCAGAGTGGCCAAAATGAACAAATCAGGAGACTATAGATGCTGGCGAGGATGTGGAGAAACGGGAACCCTCTTGCACTGTTGGTGGGAATGCAAATTGGTGCAGCCGCTCTGGAAAGCAGTGTGGAGGTTCCTCAGAAAATTAAAAATAGACCTACCCTATGACCCAGCAATAGCACTGCTAGGAATTTACCCAAGGGATACAGGAGTACTGATGCATAGGGGCACTTGTACCCCAATGTTTATAGCAGCACTCTCAACAATAGCCAAATTATGGAAAGAGCCTAAATGTCCATCAACTGATGAATGGATAAAGAAATTGTGGTTTATATACACAATGGAATACTACGTGGCAATGAGAAAAAATGAAATATGGCCTTTTGTAGCAACGTGGATGGAACTGGAGAGTGTGATGCTAAGTGAAATTAGCCATACAGAGAAAGACAGATACCATATGGTTTCACTCTTAGGTGGATCCTGAGAAACGTAACAGGAACCCATGGGGGAGGGGAAGAGAAAAAAAAAAAAAAAAAAAAAAAGGACGTTAGAGTGGGAGAGAGCCAAAGCATAAGAGACTGTTAAAAACTGAGAACAAACTGAGGGTTGATGGGGGGTGGGAGGGAGGGGCGGGTGGGTGATGGGTATTGAGGAGGGCACCTTTTGGGATGAGCACTGGGTGTTGTATGGAAACCAATTTGTCAATAAACTTCATATAAAAAAAATAAATAAAATAAAATAAAAAAAAAAAAACCTCAAGGCCTTAAAAATTCTACTCTTCCCTTACTTTCTGGCTTCATATCCCACCACTATTACTTTATCTTCCTCTGCTCCAACACTCTGGCACCTTGCTGTTCTGAAGAATACTAAGCATGTTTCCAACTGCCTGATATGGCCTACTCTCAGATCTCCACATGATATCTTGCTCCTTTCAGGTCTTTGTTCAAAGGTCCCTTCCTCATTGGGACCTCCCCTTGCTTTTCTATTTAAAATTACAATTCTTCCCACAGTTATCCCTGTTCACTGTGTCATTTTTCTCCCTATAATTTATTAGCAATTATCATTTTTATCGGCTTTTTTTTCCCCCACTGCTATATCTTCAGCTTAGCACCTAGTAAAAGTTTAATCAATCTTTCTGGGAAAAATCAGTCACTCAACATGTCTGCTCCCTTCTCAGTAAACCAAGGCACTATTAATATAGTAATATAAACCCATTTACATCTGAGAGAGAAGGTCTCAGCCACAATCATGGCCAGAACTTGGTAAAGTCATTATTTCTGTTCAATTCTAAGAGACTTATATTCTAAATTATGCAGGAGCTCAGAAAATACTGTTTTTGAAAATATTGCTTAGAGAATTCTAACCCAATCAGAAAAAAGTCAAAATTAGTAATATAAATAAGAGGAACTCTTATATATAGAAATGTGTTATATAGATACAGAGAGAGAGAGAAATATATATACATAATAGTTAAAAATAATTATTGCAATTGATAGTCACAAGATTGAAGGAAAATAAGTAATTTAGAATTGCAATATAACTAAAGTAAAATACTATGATTATGACAATAATCTTGGGCTATGTTTTCTTAAAGCCAACAAATAGTAAAAAGAAAGAGAAAATCATTAGGAATATATATCAGGAATAGCAAAGGAAGTAATTCATTAGGATAAACATGAAAAATCAAACCTTATTCTTTGCTTTTTACATTTGACAATTAGAGAATTTTTGTGTAAGTACCTATTTTAAAAACTTAAAGGACTCATTTTACATACTTATCAAATCAATTTAGAAGACATATTCCAACTGTGAGTTGACTAGATAGTTAGAAAAAAAGTATGAACAAATAGCATCAAAGCACAAAAATGCTAGCATCTAATCTAAAAAGAATAAGCATAAGTGGTTTAATTTCCTTCAGGTTATATAAGAAGGAATTCCAATCATACCCTACTTATAAAAGAAACTTGTAAATCTCCACCTTGTAGTAAGGTTGCAAATAAAAATCTAGAAGATGACAGATCAGAGAATTTAAAAATACAATAAAAAGAAAAAGCAGTAATGGCAAAACTGTTATCCTGTGTGTTTCCTAGGGTGAGGTGACAAAGTATTACAAGCCAGACGGCTTAGACAGGAGAAAGCTACTCTCTCGCAGTGTTAAAAGCCGGGGGTATCAGCAAGTCACGCTCCCTTGAAAGGTTCCAGGAAATTCTCTGTGCCTCTCTCTCTGAGCTTCTGGTGGCTTTAGGCATTCCTTGGCCACAATCCTTGTGAAGGATTATCTTTTCCCTGTATCTTTTCACGTGGCATTTCATCCCTGTGCATGCATGTCTGTGTCCAACTTTCTTGTTTTCATAAGGACATCAGTCATACCGAAGTAGGGGTCTACCCTACTCTAGCACTACATCATCTTAACCAATTTTATTTATAATGGCCCTATTTCTTTTATTTGTATATGTATATGTGTACACATTTATTTATTTATTTATTTATTTATTTATTTATTTATTTCCACAATGACCCAATTTCTAAATAAGGCCACATTCTGAGGCACTGGAGATTAAAGCTTGAACATGAGATTTTTTTGGGGGGGTGGGTATAATTCAATCTCTAATATCCTGCAAGTAGAATTCAAGACAGGCATAATATTAAATGAGAACATAAGTTTGCATTCACAACTATAATCTGTAATGAATATGTGAGTGGTAGTTATGTGTCAAATAACATAATTGCAAAATAAATGTTTAAACATTTTGGCATACAAAGAAAAATTCAAAAGAAACATAAATTAATTGGGAGATAATTTTAACAAATATCCCTCACACTATGACAAATATGATAATCAAAGTAAATAGAGAAATGTACTTAGATAATATAGAATAAAGTTAACTAATAGATTTATAATCAAATTACTTCACTACAAATGAAATAAACTTATTTTATTTTCAGGACCTACCAAACATTTTAAAAGCATGGATGATATAAGGAAAATAATATGTATATACTGTTAATATATTCTAGGCTCTGTTAAGTAGTATCTGTAGTATTCACATTACTTTACATAGAACAAGAAATCTATGAAAGTTTAAAAAAATTTTCTTTTACATTTATTCGTTTTTGAGAGACAGAGTACAAGCAGGGGAGGGGCAGAGAGAGAGGGAGACACAGAATCTGAAGCAGGCTCCAAGCTTTCAACACAGAGCCCACACGGGGTTCGAACTCACAAACCGCCAGATCATGACCTGAGCCGAAGTCAGACAATTAACCGACTGAGCCACCCAGGCACCCCTAAGAAAGTTTAAAATTTAAAAACTGACATCAGGATATTTAAAAAAAAAATAGGTTGTAAGGCCAATCAAATATGTATTAACAGATTACTGCAAATTCACAAATGGACTTATATCTTAAAATTACACTACTTTATTATTCATAAAGAAACAAATTACTTGATCCATTTAACTGAAGAAGTAAATAAATATAACTACAAGAAAAATACATAATACAAATACAAATAATTGACCAGAGAACAGATAATAAATAGAATAAGGGTATAAGGTAAAATGTAGTAATGTATGGAAATATGCTTTAAAAGACAAGAAACAGAGATAAAGTAAATTTGTGAGCAAATGGTGACTATATTTAAATAATTATTTTAAAATTTCTGTATTTATTATCTTTCTAGTTGAGCTGATTCTGAGTAAATTCAAGTTATTTTAAACTTCTCATTATACTCCTTGTTTATTGAGTTGAAAAATTAAATGCAGTGAATTATCTGGAAAATAGAAATAATTGACAGACTCTATACCCAATGTAGAGAGACCAATAATCATGGGGAAAATTACTTCTACAGAAAACCATGGACCCAGAGAATTCCTTAGGTGAGTGTTTTCACACTTTCAAGCATGGTTATTATCCTATAATGTGTTTCAGAGATGAAGAAAATATGAAAAGACATACAGAGATCCCTTTATTTAGCTATATTAATTTTTATACAAAGTTTAAAAATATAAAACCAAAAATATCCGTGACTAATGTCACTTAATGTAAATGTGGACGTTTTAAATAAACTACCAATAAATTGAAATCAGCATTACATTTAGTATGTATAAAACTGTCTTTTAATTTCTCTTTTAATTTTGCCTGTTTTAAATCCATGACCACTACTTCTGTTAACAGTACTTTGTTTCTGTCTTATGAAAAATCATCTTCCTTGTCATGTGGACTTTTTTTGAAGCTGTGAACCAGCACTCCCTACTGTTTTCTCACAAAAGTGAGAAAACTAAGAAATCTGGCTTATCAGACAATTTCATTCTTCCTGGTTACACATTTTCTTTATATATCAATAAATTCACCCACACGCACACACTTTTTTTGCAACCTCTTATTGTTGAGTCTGTTTCATGAAACCAAACCCAAAAATATAAAACCATTACAATCTACCTCAATCAAATAAGACTTAACCTAAGAATTTAATAATAGTTTATTCATTAGAAATCTATGATCGAATAAATAAGGCAAATGAGAAAATAGCACCCCAAGAGATTCTGAATGTTATTTAATACTCTTTAAAAATATTTATAAACTTAAGGCAGGAGAAGTGCAGGAGTGTTTCCTTAAAACTGTATAAAATATGTATTTTAAATCAGAAGCCAACATGAAGCTTAATGATGATGCACAAAAAGTCATACTTATTAAAACTAGGAAGACAGCAAAGATGTCTGTAATTGCTATTATTATTTTATATGATTCTAGTTGTTCTGACCAAAACATTAATAAATGAAACATATAAGAGAGAAAACTCTTAAAAAGGAAAGTATAAAATTATGGTTTTCAAGTGACACAGTGATATGTCTAGGAGCCCTAGCGAATCAACTCAGATCTATTAGATTTAATAAGAAAGGTTATCAAAATCTAGATATATAATAAATATACTTGAAATGGTATCTCTAATCTTCTGCATTGGGGATAGGTGTCTGTAGGGGGCAATAATGGAAATGTGTGTGGGTAAGTTTTAATATTCAAGTAATATGGTGTGAGAAACCATTACCCATGTTGAAGGGAGTCTACTGTACCACCATGTTATTCCTGAGAATCCCCCAGGAAAGGTGTCTTTACATACCCCACAGAATTATACTTGTAAAGTATGTATGCTTAACAACTCTGTACTTTCTATGAATAGTTTTCCAGGCTGCTTCAGCGCTTCTCACTCTATTATGCTTCAAATTATTCTATTAATTCCCCAAATCACTGCTAAAATAAGACTACCTTGTTTAACAAGTTTTATCAAATGCTTGTGGACAACATAAAGGAATTACAATCCATATAATGAAATCTGAAAACCAGATAATCAGATTTTATTTCTCCTTTAGTCCACTGGCTAGAACCCTCCCCAGAGCTCTCTTTTCCTTGGGATTAGTCTGAACACTATTCTCTTTTTAAAAATCTGTCTTCCAAAGTGCCTGGGTAGCTCAGTAAGTTAAGCCTCCACTCTTGATTTTGGCTCAGGTCATGATCACACCATTTGTGAATTCAAGCCCTATGTTGGGCTCTGTGCTGACAGTGCAGAGCCTGCTTGAGATTCTCTCTCTGCCCCTCACCTGCTTGTGCTCTCTCTCTCTCTCAAAATAAATAAGTAAAAATAAATAAACAAACAAATAAATAAAGATAAAAATCTGTTTCTCCCTAGGTTCATAGATTCTAAAAACTCAACTTCTTAGTAGGGTGTCCCTCTTTCCTCTCCCCCCTCCAACAATGAAATAAGAATGAAAGACAAAACTGTATAGCTAATTATCTTATGGAGATGCTCATGTCCCAAAAGAAGATCTAATTTATTGTTAAACTGAATGCTTAATACCTCAATGAGAAGCATTGGTCTTTGGACAGCATCCCATTTTCAGAACTTCCTTTATATTTGCAAAAACATAACGGCTTGCTAGTATGGTCACTCTAAAGAAGAAAGAAGAATATGCCTCAAAAACAAAAGCTAGCTTTAACCTTTAAAACCATGGGGAAAGAAAGTGCAGACAATTTGAAAACAGCATTTTGCCTTGGCTACTATCCAACATGTATGCAGACCTGTTGGGCTTAATCTCAGAATAGTACCCTTCCCAGTAAAATAAAATAAAAATTTTAAATGAAATAAATTAAGTGATATTGTACTCTGGCTATAACCAGAAATGTACAATGCATAAAGAAGTCAAATTACAGCTGCCCCCAAATAAATTGCCACCAAATAGCCATAGAAGGAAATGTGTAGAAACACGTGAATAAAATTACAAATCTTTACTGCAAAATGTAAAGAGAACTTGAATAATTTAAGATATGACTCACATTTCTATATATTCTTGCCAAAGTTAAGTTGGAAGATAATTTCAATAAAAAATCTCACTCATATTGACATGGGCAAAGACAATTAGCTGAAAGAATAACATTCTATAATTTATTGGATAAGATTTTAGATAATTTCAAATTTCAGGATATTGGAAAAAAGAGTAAGGTGGGAGAGCTAGTTGTATAAGATATGATCTAGATTCTAACAGTATAATAATTAAAATTAGTCCTTCCATTGGCTTAAGAGTAGATAGGTGGTTAGCAAGACCACAGTAAAAACACAGAAATAAATACTGGATAGATAGAGAGAGAGATGGATGGATGGATAGAAGGATGGATGGATATATAGGTAGATGGATAGATAATAGATAGCTAGATGATAGATAGATGATAAATAGATAATAGCTAATATACATATATATGATAAAATGAATGGGGTAACAAAGCTCTTTCCATACATAATTTTGAAACCAATGTTTGACTATTCTTTTAAAAATAAATTTATTTTCAAGTCACATATAGGGGAGGAAAAATTTTTCCTTTACCATTCTAGGTTCTTTGGACTTGTCTATTAATTACATTGATATAATACAGATTAACAGGAGAAAAACATATTTAATTATTAATATTCAGGATCCCCATTAGAATATGAGACCCATAGGCAATAAGACAACTGAGGCCTATACTGAATTCTGGGTTAAGGAGAAGAAGGTAGTAGTCTAAGACTTGAGACTAAATGGATGATAGTTTATAGAAAGATAGGAAGAGCAAAATGTTTGGTAAGGAAATGTTTGCAGTGCTGTGCAGAGAATATATGACACAGGAATTTGATCTCCAGACCCTTCCCCCAGCTTGCCAACCCAGTCCATATTCTTTGTAGTTATCTCCAGGGGTGATAGTTCTCTTCCTGGACAAGACTCTCAATCTAAATTATTTTGGGCAGTGAAGGGAGAGATAAAAGCTCTTCCTGAGTCTTTTGTGCATCAGTTGATCCATATGCCAAAGTGACACATTTTGGGGAGGCTTATTCTGAACCCCTTCATTAATTTCAGGTAGATTAAAGGGTTGATAATAAAATAAAAAGCAAATTAAAAAAATAAGATGCTATTGAAAATTTATATTATAAAGACTGGCTTGACTACATAAACATTTCTGCAAATTTGAAAGAAAACCATATGAAGAAGCAAGAATATTATATACAAAACAAAGGAAAAACTGGGGCGCCTGGGTGGCTCAGTCAGTTGAGTCCGACTTCGGCTGCATTCGAGCCCCATGTCGGTCTCTGTGCTGTCAGCTTGGAGCCTGGAGCCTGCTTCAGATTCTGTGTCTCCTTCTCTCTCTGCCCCTCCCCCACTTGTGCTCTGTCTCTCTCAAAAATAAATAAATGTTAAAAAAAAATTAAAAAGCAAAGGAAATACTAAACAATAAATTAGGGAAATATTTGTAATACAAATGATAAATCAGTGATATTATTAAAATATAAAGGCATCATAAAAATGGTATTTTTATAAAAGTAAAACTCCAATAGAAATAATGGGCAAATTATACAGACACACAAACATGAAGTAAATATGGATAGCAATTATTTGGAGGAAAAAAAATCAACTGCCCTTAAAAATCAAACACAGTTAAATACATAAAAAGCAAGTACAGTAAAGCCTTGGTTTGCGAGCATAATTTATTTGGGAAACATGCTTGTAATCCAAAGCACTTGTATATCAAAGCAAATTTCAAGAACCATCAGCTCGGTTGTGATCATGTGACGTTTATCATCATGTACTACTCATTGCAAGACGTCACTCGTTTATCAGGTTAAAAATGTATTAGAAATGTTTACTTGCCTTGTGGAATACTTGCAGAAAAAGTTACTTGCAATCCAAAGTTTTACTGTATTTTTCACCTATCAGTGTCCTTAAAACACATATTTGGAAAAAGTAGCTAAGCTCTGAAAAGTACAAAGTAATTAGTTGGCAATTCTCTTACAAAGGTGATGAGAATGTGAATAAGTGAGACTTATTCACAAAATAATTATTCACAAAATAATTATTCGCAAAATAATCTGGTAATTTCTATTAGAAGCCTTACACATGTTCATATTCTTTAACTCAACAGTTCCATTTCAGTGTTTAAAAAATTCATCAGAATCTATTTAAAGAAATAATCATACATATAAAAATTGCATATAAGCACTGAAAGCATGTCTGTGGGCTAATAATAGTAAAAGGGTTAAATATAAAATAATGGTCCAGAAATAGTGAAATTAAATTAAGTTAAAAATGTTAAAAATATCTTATTATAGAAATTTAAATATCATTAAAATGATATGTTGAAAAAATGCATAAATTATAATATCGAATTTGGAAAATTTAAATTCATTACAGAATTGTGGATTATATATTTTTATTATATGAAAAAAAGGCATTGGTTCCTCTCCTACCACACTGATTATGCCAACTCAGCCTCCTGTGCTGTCTGCCTTTCATTTCCTCAACCTCTAAATTGTGCTGTAAATCAAAGCTCTGTCTTAGGAATTCCTCCCTCCTTTATCTGTGCTCATTCCTTGGGACATCTTAAACTACTTTCAGGGCTTTCAAAACTGTCTATGTACTGAATATATGTGTAACCTTGACCTCTCCCCTGAAAATGAGGTAAATATACCTAAAACTATTCGACATTTTCAGCAGGATATTTAATAGGCGTCTCTAACTTAACATGTGCAGCAGCAAAATTCTATCATCCTCTCCAAATCTATAAATGCCAACTCTATCCTTCTAGTAGTTCTAGACAAATACTATGGAGTTATTCTTGCCTTCACTCTATAGCTCACCAATACTACCATCCAACTGATTATCAAATGTCGTTGCTTCTATCTTCAAAATGTATCCAAAATTAACCATTTGCCACCACATCAACTACTATTATATCACAGATCTGAGTTGCAGTCAGCTCTCACCTGTGTTATTTCAATAGCCCCTAACTCATGTTCATTCTTTCAGTCTTGTACCCACAGCACTGGTGACCTGGCTACAATACAGTTATATATCTCTTCTGATCAAATAATCAAACGGCTTCCCATGCCACTTAGAATAAAAGCCAAGTTCCATATGATGGACTACAAAATCCTGTAAGATTGGGCACCATCCTCAGTTCTCTGACGTCATCTTTTACTACTTTCTTTCTTATACTAGCCTTCATTTCATTTCTTATGTACACTGAGGATACTCCTTCTGGAATAGCTTTCCCATGTATGTCTGCAGGCCATTTCTAGCAGGTCCATGATCTACCTTCTCTTTTTCCTGTTTCTCGCCATTTTCTTGTCCACTTCTCACCATTTTGCAGACTATACATATATTTTTTTGTTTCCTTGCCTACCGTTTGCCTCTCCCGGCTAGAATGTAAGCTCTATGAAGGCTGAACTACTTCGGCTCAGTACAATATCAGACTCAAATTTCTGCTCAATAATTACTGGTTGTATGCATGAATAAAAACTCACATCACATTAGTATACAATACAAGCCAAAAACATCAAAGTAAAAATTCTACAAAGGAAAATTAAGTTTGAAAAGTAATAATAATTATAATATAGTTTATATCAAACTAGGTTACAGAATAAAATGTCAATAAAGTATGTCATAAATACATAAAGGCATTCAAAACATTCACACCTGAATATTTATACTGCATAAGTTCCAAAAGTCTATATAATACCCACTCTTCCAGATAATCAGAAATATAACAGTGGCCACTATATTTCAAATCAACTTATAGTGACGATACCAAGCCTCATGAATATAAAGATTATTTCTAGTTCATCAAAAATAAATGCCTCCTCTAAAAGTATACATTTTTTATTCTTCCAAGTTTTTATTTAAATTCCAGTTTGACAGCATCACAAACTATTTAACTATTCTTATTTAAAACATTTTATTGTACTTTAAATATTTCCAATTCTTTTTGTCAAGCTAATTTCTAGATGTTGCTCCACATTCAGTATTCAGTATTCAGATTTTTCCAGATCTTTAAGTTGTGCTGCAGAATGCATCTTTATTCTAAATAAGTTTTTGAAAATCAAATTATTTTAGACCTAACACTATCTTTTTTTTTAAGTATACTTATTTATTTTGAGAGGGAAGGAAACAGAGCATATGAGCAGGGGAGGGGCAGAGAGAGAGGGAGAGAGAAAGAATCCCAAGCAGGCTCTGTGTGTCAGCATACCACCCAATGTGGGGCTCCAACTCACAAACTGTGCATGACCTGAGCCAAAGTCAAGAGCCAGACACTTAACTGACTGAGCCACCCAGGTGCTCCTAGACCTAATACTTACCTTAAATCATTAGTTTGTGATGGTAAAGTCCAAACATTAGAAACATAGTTAACATATTGATAAATAATTGACACACTGTGTTATACGAGATCCACATATGTAAACATAACTCATATTAGAAGAAAGACCTTATGGTTAGTAGACTTTTGGTTTTACTGGATCCTATTTCTGGAAATCATCCGTGACTCTGGGATCTTCTTGGGAATTCCACCAAAATCTCTCTCTCTCTCTCTCTCTCTCTCTCTCTCTCTCTCTCCCTCCCTCTCTCTCTCTCTCTTTCTCCCTCACTCTCTCTCTCTTTAAGTGCATTTAGAGGAAAGTAGGAGGGTCTTTTCTATTCCCTATATCTGTTTCCTAGACACTTAACATGGATATCTTCATTCTGTTAGAATTTATGGTAGCTTAATGAATCTACACAATTATTATGCTATTTTCCTGAAAATAGACACACTTAGCTTACTTCAGATAAAAAGAATGCAAAGTAAATATATATTGGATTATAAAAAATCAAAAATATGTTGCAAGACTTAATAAGAAATAATATTTATTATTATTCAGGATCTAATAGGAAATCTAGTAGTTGGATAATAACGCCTTATCAGATATATCATTTGCAAATATCTTCTCCCATTCAGTAGGTTACCTTTTCATTTTGTTGATGGTTTCCTTCACTGTGCAAAAGCCTTTTAATTTGGTGTAGTCCCAATAGTTTATTTTTGAGAAGACTAATCCAGAAAAATGTCCAAGAGATTACTGCCTATGTCTTCTTTTGGCAGTTTTATGGTTTCACGTCATATTTAGGGAACCCTATGCACTGTTTGTGGGAATGTAGATTTTTGGTGCCACCACTACGGAACACAGTATGAAAGTGACTTTAAAACTTAGAAAATAGCAATGCCATATGATCCACTATCCCATTGCTGTATTTACCCAAAGAAAATGACAAAAAAACAACAACACTATAATTCAAAAGGATATATGTACCTGTATGTTTATTGCAACATTATTTGCAATAGCCAAGATATAGAAGCAATAGCCTAAGTTTCCATTAATAGATTAATGAATAAAGAAGATGTAGTACACACACACACACGCACACACACACACACACAGTGGAATATTATACAGCCATAAAAAAGAATGAAATTTTGCCATTCAAGACAACATGGGTGGAACTGGAGAGTATCACACTAATTGAAATAAGTCAGACAGGGAAAGGAAAATATCATATGATTTCATTTATGTATGGAATCTGAAAAATAAACCAACAAACCAACAAAAAACAGAAACAGACTTATAAATATAAAGAACAAACTGGTGGTTGTCTGAGCAGAGGAGTGTGGGAGGATGTGTGAAATAGGTAAAAGGAATTAAGAGGTTCAAATCTCCAAATATAAAATAAAAATAGGGATAAAAAGGGAATATATATTCCATATATACATATATATATGGAATATGGTCAATAATATTGTAATAATTTTGTATGGTGACAGATGGTAACTACACTTATAGTGAGCATTGCATAAAGTATAGAATTGTCAAATCACCGTTGTACACCTGAAACCAATAAAATATTGTATGTCAACTATAATTCAATAAAAAAAAAGTGACAACACAGAAAAAATCATCTACTGGCTGGACAACAGTTCTGGTAATCCAGCAGTATTTTTGGCATTTGGCCTTGAAGAAATGGAATTTCAGTAGGTGTTACTGAGGTTGGAAAGACATTCTAAGTGTTTGGAAGTATTGAAATGTTATACTGAGTTCGGATCCTGAAGGGCTTTGTATCATTTAGTTTATTGATATGTAACAATACATTATAGTACATATTAGTACATACTAGTATGTACTTAAGTACATACTTAAACAATAAGCCTTTATTATTACATTTAAGTCTTTGTCTCATCTAGTTGGTTCTCCTGATCAGGGTTAGACTTGGCTGACCTCAGCTGGGCTCACGTATGCATCTATGCTCATATTATGTGCTGGTTGGGCGGGCTGGTCCAGGATGGCCTCACTCAAATGTCTCGTGTAGGTCTGCTGTCAGCTGGGACAATGGAGTTTCTCATCCCAGGTGTTTCTCATCACCTGGTAGGCTTATTCATATGATGATGTCAGGGTATAGAGGGAATAGGAGCATGCAAGGTATTTTGAAACCTGGATTTGGTACTGGCAAACTGTCACTTCCAGAACATTCTATCTGACAAAGCAAATATCAAAGTAAAGAAATAGTATTTATTTACATTTTGATGAAAGGAGCAGCAAAATCACATAGCAAAAGTGTGGAGCTAAAGAGGAGAAAGATTTGCTAACCATTTAGTAATCAATCTATCACAATGAATTTCAAATTAAGGTTTGTGGTATGAATGAGTAGTAGAAAGTTTTTCCATCCTTTGACATGCAGAGGGAGACAGGATCAGAGCTTTGAAATTAACATGGGACCAATGAAAAGTGGATTGAAAGTGGGGATAAACTGCAAGTGAAAAAAGCAGTAGTGATATTATTCAAATATGCATTAACACGATAATGAGGGATTAAATTTGTTTTTTTTTTAAAGGAATAGATAAATTGAGCTGGAAAGGTACAATTGACCAAAGCATGGAACTTCTAAATAACCCAAAGAATAAAACCATTTCTAAATTCTTGCATGTTGGTGTTGGGTAGACTTTCCAAATAAAATATAATGGGACTTAATTTGACCATGTGTCATTTGATTTTTTTCTTCCTTCAGTGTGGGGGGAAGAGTTTAATTCCTGCTGGAAATCACTATAGTCACTTAGTAACATAACACTAGAATTCCTTTACAAGGAATTTAGAAAGATTTACGGTCCTTCTACAAATTTACATTTACTCCCATTTCATTCCCTCTGTTTTTTTTTTTTTCCCTGCATGGGGAAATTCATACCTTCTCTTCATAAGCTTTTCAAAAATATTCTTCAGGATATGCTCTGGAAGACTTTCAAAATTAGATTATCCTCTGGAGGGAAATTAAATCTATGGATTCACAGATTGAAAAAAGAGCTAAAATAGCCTCAAAAATCTATAGATATTTTCTTCTTATAGGAGTCCTCCATTTCCTTCAATTTATCAATAGCTACTTCTAGAACAATACAACTTATTTTTAAGTCTGTACTCCTTCAGCAAGAACTGTATCTTATCTTTTTTTTATTATTGATATCACAGAACTAAGAGGACAAAAAGGTATACTTCCCTTGAATTAGCTCAAGTTCTTAACATAATTTATATAGTATTTCCTTAAAGAACTCTAAATTCAGTCTTAGAAAACAGTAATCATAAAGTATTGAGTTTTCTGTTACAAGGATATAATGGGTTGAAATATGAAAGCCCAAATTCATATCCTGTGGTCCTAACCCCTAATGCCTGAGAAAGTGACCTTATTTGGAAATAGAATTGTTGCAGATGTAATTAGTTAAGACAATGTCATTAGTATTGGCCCTAACCCAAGATAACTGTTGTTTTTTGTAAAAAGAAAATTTGGAGGGGCACCAGGGTGGCTCAGTTCGTTAAACTTCCAACTTCAGCTCAGGTCATGATCTTGTGGCTCATGGATTCGAGCCCCATATGGGGCTCTGTGCTGACAGCTTGGAGCCTGGAGCCTGCTTTGGATTCTGTGTCTCCCTCTCTCTCTGCCCCTCCCCTGATCTCTCTCTCTATATATATATCTCTCTCTGAAAAACAAATAAATGTTGAGAAAAAAATTAATAAAGAAAACAAAAAGAAAATTTGGATACAGAGACATACACATAGTGAGAGCACCACGTGAAGGTAAAGGCAGAGGTCTATAAAGCAAGGAATGCCAAAGATTGCCAGAAAACCACCAGAACTTAGGAGACAAAATTGGAACATATTCTTCCTTATCACCTCAGAAGGGAGTCCCCTTAAGAATGCAATGTAGAAACACTGGCTAGTTTCCAGGCTGCCGCCCTGGAGAATTCAGACTCGAGACTGCAACATCAATTCATCAAAGTCTCCAACCCGCTGGTCTGCTCTACAGATTCCATATATGCTAGCCATAACCATGTGAGCCAATTCTTTAAAAGAAGTTTCTCTCCTCTCAGAGAGATAGATAGATCGATCAGTAGATACATAGATAGATCGATTGATTGGAAGATAGATGGTGGATATAGATAGGTAGGTAGGTAGGTAAATAGGAAGATAGTTAAACCAGATACAGACATGTCTAGATAGATATCAATATCTCTATGTATATATCTATATCTCTCTACATATATCTATATCTGTATTTGAGAGATTTACTATTGGTTCTATGTCTCTGGAGAACCCCAAGTAATACAAAGGAATTATGCACTAGCTTAATGAGAAAGTTATAATTGCTCTCATTTTACATATGATAATACTGATATTTGATAATTTTAGTAACTTGCCCAAGGTTACACACTCATAGGTGACAAAAAAGATTCACACCCAAGTCTATGATTTCACTGCTCATTATTTTAGGCACAGTGATATTCAGTTACATCTTAATTCAAATTGTTTTCTATTTTTTATGTGACTTGAGGGAGGATATTTCCCCGTTACTCTTTCTGCATCTTGAGGAAAACTGTAATTGCACTTTTTAGAACACATACTTACAATTTCAGCAATGTAGATGTGGAGATGTGGTGACTCAAAAGACATTTCAGTCAAACTGCAAACATCATTAAAGTTAGTCCTACTGTGAACTCCTACCTGATCCCCATACAGACAAGGCAATGCTTCTTTAGAATGTAGGAATTAATCACAACCTTACTTCAGAAATTCTTTAGACTAGTCACATCAATCTCAAGGTGAGTCTTCATAATCTTAGCCTGTGTCCTGTATCCAATCTGGAAGTCTTTCTTTTATGTATCTAAAAATATACACATGCACTTTGAACAGCCCTTTCTAAACATTAAGAGTTACTTCTGCCATACTGTGTTTTATAATAAATATATATATTTGGTCATCTGTATGAACAAAATATATTTCTCATATATATCTGGTTTTCATCCACAGTTCCTGGCTCACATCTCCTAAATTTCTCTGAATTTCCTGATCAGTAAGATCAATTGGAGCATCTGTTGTTAAAATGGTCTCTTGTCCTTAGTTCCTGAAAAGACCCTCCAGAGCCTTAAATGTGAAACAGGTGCGTTGTTAATCATAACAGGTCCCTTTCCCCTACAACTGGGTTTATGTTGACAAAGGTGACTTTTGGAAAGTACCTACGGATGGGGAGAGGGTGGTTTCCAGGGGAAACATCCCTGGGAATAGAGGGTTGGAACTTTTCAAAGTCCAACCTTCTGATTTCCAGGAAGGAGAGAGGGGTTAAATCTTAAATCAATCATGAATGGCCAGTGATTTAGTCAATCATGTTTATGTAATAAAGCTTCCAGAAAAAACCCACAAGAATGGTTTGGGGGAGCTTCCAGGTTGGGGAATCAGAACATTTCCATATGCCATTGTGTCAGTTCCAAATTCCATGAGGACAGAAGTTCTTTTGTTTGGGACCCTGACCTCTGGATAAAAAGAGAATCGTAGTAAAAATTTGGCAATGAGAACGTACATTTAGCAGGGGCAAAGCTGAATTTGAACAGCTCATATAAATTCAGCCACCCCTAGCTTTCAAACCAACTGACAACTTGCCCTGAATCAGTGCACTCTGGTAAGGCGATGGCAGGGACAACTGCAAAGTAACACGAAAGGGTCACCTAGACCTTCCATGGCCAATGTATGTAGAAATGCTTAAGAGGCAGGTGTTCTGAGGATGAAATCACAGAAATTATCATTGATAAGGTGACATTAGTGACATGAGAATGAGTCACACTAGAGCATTCACAAGTGACAGGCTGGTGCCAACAAAGCAAATTGCAAGAGAGTTTAAAATAAATGTTCAAAATAGTCAAGATAAAAATGAAGAACTAAATCCATAACACAAAAAGAGGACAGTTTGAAAATGGCTGTTTTGTAAACAATCACAACAAGCAGATATTAGAAACTGAATAAGCAGTATTTAAAATAATGTACAATAAAAAATATTGATCCTGATGATAATTTTGAAGTTTCTCTCTAGTAATAACTGATAAAAAGAAAGTTTCATATTCTGAACATGTAATCGTGTGTGTGTGTGTGTGTGTGTGTGTGTGTCTGTCTTCTGTGTGTAGGTGAAAAATATACTTTTACTGGCATAGTGTAATTAAATAATGGTAATCACTTTGAAAACCATTAGTTGCCATCCCCCTTCCTAAAAATGAGAAAAACCATAATTCCAGATTCCAGAAACTATATTGGATATAAATTCTGGCTACAAAATTTAGTTTTAAGCATCAAAAGAGACTCTAAAGAAAATAACATATTTTGATTTCCAGATTTTTATTCCTTGGATTATGCTTTCTAAAAAGAGACACTTTTTGAAGAAGCTTATTGAGCCATCATTGACTATTTGGAAGTAGTGGTCATGTTGTTTTCATAAATGAAATATATGTTTTTCAACCTTTGGCCCATGAGATACATATCAAGGCCCAACCTGGCTATCCTCTTCCCTCCTATGGATCTTTGTAGCCTGGAATTAATTCTGATAATCACTTTGAAGTGATTCAAAGCAAGTTAGTCAGCCTACCAAATGTATATCTTACTTCTTGTGTACATTCTACTATCTAGAATAAAGCCTTAAGTTAGATTTTTTTCATATTAAATATATGTGATTTTTATTCATATTTATTGAACATTTAAATATGTTATTATACATGGATATAAGGAGAGGGAAATCACACTACCTCTCCTTAATAACTACTAGTGAAATATATTCTTTTAGCATCTAAGAAGAGCATTTGATTACAAAAATGCAACAACTATTAAATGATTTTTCCCCTAGATTTATTTTCTACCTCATCTGGCTGATCATATTTCCTTCAGTGATTTTAATTAGTCTTTCCCAAGGCATGTGGCTATGGAACACTTCGTATAAAATAAAAGAAGTAACACCTATAGAATAGGTTAGTAGAAATGACTTAGACTGCATTGCTGATTTCTTCAAGGCTCTAAGGATCACTTCAAGGGAGAATTGCTAATTAACCATACCAGTAGTCCTCTAATGGAGTGGCAGATTGGGTACCCGAGGGCTAAATCAGTGGATGAGAATATAATCACATGATTTTAAATTCTATATAGTACATTTTCTGATACTTAAAATGATCTTTGTTGCTTTGGCTTGAAGCTATTTAGATGTATGATGAAGGATATCTCTAAAGAAATAAAAATTAAAATTGGAATTGTTACCATGCCTTAGACTATCATTGCTATCTACATTTTCTTACTCCTTTCTATTTATATTCCCTCCTCCGCACAATGGTTTTACTTTAATTCTTAAATCTATAAATTTCTACCAAGAAGGCTTTCTAAACAAAAATGAATGGATTAGTCTCCATGCTTCATCTTGATTAATTCATTTTCTTAATGAGTGGAGTTTCACCATAATATGAAAAATCAGGAACATTTTCAGTTTTATCTCCAGCTTTTAAGTTTCATATTTTCAAATAAAATTTAAGAATGCTATTTAAGTACCAACCATTTTTTGAACATTTAGGTAGAATATAAACTTAATGCCCAGTAGAACTTCTTAGGAGATTAATCTTTCTTTCTTCTTTTTAAAAATAGTTTATTGTATTCTATCCTTAAACAACTGAGGTTAAGTGCATGTAAGAAGTTTAGAACATGCTGGTGGAACAAGAATGGCAGCTGATGATTCCATTATTACTGAAATATAGAATCACCAGATAAAAAGATAAAAAGATACCTTCTTTTGCAACTCAATTTTTGGGGGTTTTCTATGCGGGAAATGAAAAAAAAAGCATATGTATCCTATATCATATATCATATATAAATATATAACATATTTATATATTATATTGTATTCATTTAAAAATATATACTATATAAGTAAAAATATTACATACAATGAGTGTTTTGGGAAACATATATATAAACCTAACAATATAAAATACATTGTATTCTACAGATGACCATGTTCTTACTTATATTCTTGCTTACATGTTTTATATTTATCAAGTGTATTAAATATTTTGAAAGCAAAATTTCCTTCCTTTTAAGATATCCAGCACTTAAAGTTCAAGACTTAACTGAATATATTATTTTGTCATGCAAACTTTTGTGGAAAAGGTCAAAATTATTAATGTGTTGCTCAGTCTTTGTCTTCTCTTTGCTCCCTGGGATTCTGACCTAGTCTGGTTCTCCAGACTTGCATGGCAAAGACTGTGCAAAGACAAAAGAGTAGAAAGGATGAAGGCAATTCACTCAGAAAGTGGCCAGAGTAAAGGATGGACCACTTTCCATTCCAGCATAGCAGAAGGCATAGCAATCAGTTAGAAGGAGGGACTGGGAATAGATGGGAAAGTGAATTCAGGTGAGGTAGCAGGGTGAGAGCCTCTCAGCAACTTTTAAAGTATAGAAAAAGAAAGATATTTTTAATAAGAATTTCTCTGGACAATATACTTGGATGTCCTCTAATCTTATTGAGATGTGATTGCAACAACTGGCATTTATTCAGCTCTAAGTTTGGATCAGATAGCACTTGTTTTGATATAGCAACATATTTTAGTTCAAGTAGAGTGGTTATATTATCAGCACCACTCCCTACACACCTTCCCTAAGACCAGTAAATAGACCTTAAAAGGTATAGCAATATACATTAAGATGTTATATTAAAAATCACACTGTAATAACTCTGCACAAGAAGATGATAGTTCTATAAATACTTTTATTATTTGGAATTATTTACTAATTTTTATTAAGTAGCATTATTTATGTTTTGGCATTTTCTGGCTCTATTAAAATAATTCTTTGTTTTTAATGTTTATTTATTTTTGAGACAGAGAGAGACAGAGCACGAGCAGGGGAGGGGCAGAGATGGAGAGGGAGACACAGAATCCGAAGCAGGTTCCAGGCTCCGAGCTGTCAGCCCAGAGCCCGACGCGGGCTCGGGCTCAGGAGCCATAAGATCACGACCTGAGCCAAAGTCAGACACCCAACCAACTGAGCCACCCAGGCGCCCCTCTATTAAAATAATTCTTAAGACAAGATTAGGACAGTATGCCCCAGGAGGGGATTAATAAGAGAGTATAGCAACATGTTGGATGTGGAGGTGGTTTTAAAGCAATACTGGGTGATTCTTAAATCCCCTCACCTTGCAAGCTGCACAGTCTGAGTATATTGGTTTTCTTCAGGTACGTTAGGGCAAAAAAGAACATGAAAATTGCCTTTATTATTTATTGAGTAACTGGAGGGAAAAGAAGCAAGGAGAAATCATTGGTAGTTGTGTGGCAAGGACCACCAAACCAGGCATTTTAATTTTCCTGATTAAGACCACCAGAAAGCTCATTCCTGATGAAGTGAAACTTGCTTTTCGGGTCTAAGTAAACAGCTGCTTCAAATCATTAGTGACCAAAATGTCTGAGTCAGCTTTCATTTATTTAAGACTTCAGATTTAAAATGCCATTTCAGGGGCGCCTGGGTGGCTCAGTCGGTTAAGTGTCCGACTTCGGCTCAGGTCACGATCTCACAGTATGTGAGCTCGAGCCCCGCATCAGGCTCTGTGCTGACTGCTCAGAGCCTGGAGCCTGTTTCAGATTCTGTGTCTCCCTCTCTCTCTGCCCCTCCCCCGTTCATGCTCTGTCTCTCTGTCTCAAAAATAAATAAACGTTAAAAAAAAATAAAATGCCATTTCAAAAGTGACTGCATTTTTATTTAAATAATAAGGGCAGATTTTAATTACTGAAAAGAATCACTTTATATTATTATTGATGTCGTATGCATCGAAACCACCATTTTCATATAATAATTGCGAGAATAATATTTAATATACTTTGCATTATAAAGTAAATCCTCTTGAACTTGGAGACATTTATTTGTTCGGCCCTTTTGGCAAAAGAAATCCAACATTCTGAGTTAGTCTTATGATTGTGTGGGGAGTATTGCCACTGAACATCGACCTGTTCGAACTACTTCTTCACAGCATTCAGGGTAATCATTGCTCACATGGCATTGAGACAGATCCTAGTCCTGTAAACAGTGTTCAAAGCTGATGCCTTGCACTGGAAAGCGGTTCCTGCCACATAAATCATAGATACCATAAAAACTGCCTGACAGGAGAGGTGAAATTGATAGGCGATTTACCACTGAGAGAATGATTGACAGCAAGACAATGCAAAACATCTCTGACTGAGGGAAATGTGTCCTATAGGGGACTGCTTTTTCAAACCCCAAGAAATGGTTTCTACTAGAATAAACAGGAAAACACTCTTAGCTTAGATATCTCTCCTAACGTGACTAATTATAAGAAAAGGGGGAAAAAGTAGAACTCCATATACTGAGGGATAAAGGTGACTTGAATTTTGCTTCCTATGAGGTAGTGATTCTCAGACCTGTGCATACATCACCGTGATTAGTGGTGCTTATGAAACATGAAGATTCCTCATCCTCACTGCAGACCTAGAGAATTGTAAACTCAAGGGTGGAACCTCAGTCTCAGCATTTTTAAAAAGTTCCACAGATGACTGTGATAAACAGCCATGTTTGAGAACTACAACTAAGGAATACTTTAAATCTTAAATATTTAGCTTGCATCCAACAAAAAGTCTGTGTTTATCATCTTCATTTCCTCAACACCATTGATTTTATACTAATATACATTCATACCATAATAACTTCTTTTTTGTATTATCATGGCACACGCTTTCTAATCTCTAGGACAGATGGAGCATTATCATTTCTCTTTTCTAGTAACTTCAAATATCACCTATTATCTAAAGACCGAGATTCAACCTCCTTTGATAAAATTTGGAATGTTTGACAATTTTTCCCCCATTCTTTCTTTAAATACTTATTTATTGTATGAGATCCTCAGCATTCCATGACCATGCACAGCAATTTCAAATAATGAGGTTGGAATGGCAAGAATATCCATTTCATTATTTTTGTCAATGATTGTATCCCAGAAATAAGAGGTATTTTCAATTATCTAGAAATTTAAAGTAGGAACACACACACACGTGCACACACACACACACACACACAGACATACATCAAAGAGTTAAGAATGAGCATTTGGGACAGTGTTTCAAAGTAGTTAGGATTAATAGAAAGGATAATAAAATTAGGAAGGGATAACAGGTTGAAATGACTTTAAACAAACAGAGGGAATAGAGGCCAGATGAGCAAATTGTGCAAGCTCAATGGAAAAATGGAAGCAATTGAAAATATGGATGGATAAAAATACCAGAGAGAAATAGTATCAATTTTGTTATAAAATTTTTCTGTAGACACCTGGGTGGCTCAGTCGGTTAAGCACCTGACTTCAGCTCAGGTCATGATCTCAACGGTTCATGAGTTCAAGCCCCACATCAGACTCTCTGCACAGAGCCTGCTTCAAATCCTGTGCCCCTGCCCCTCTACCCCTCTCCTATTTGAGTATGCTTGCAAACATGCACTCTCTCTCTATCAAAAATAAATAAACATTTTTTTAAAAATGTTCTGGAATTATGCAAAATAGGCCTAAATTAGTGAGTTATTGCTGTGGTTGAAATGAAGATTATTGGCTTTGAAATGATATAGCATCTCTGAGATAAGAATGTAGAATTATTCATATAACATCTTAGGATGATAACAAGAGTTTGGGTAAAGGGTAAAACAGTGAACAAGGGACTAAAATGTTCTTAAAAGGGAATATGTGGAAGACTGGAGAATGACTGTGACAAAATTGCAAGAGGAAGTATAAAATGATATAATGTGGACTTTAAATAAGGAGTAATTTTTGAATGTGGTAGAATGATTTCCTGAAATGGAGAGAGACAATGAAGATAATTCCACCATTTTGTCTTGGCCTTAACATGGTATGCGTGGAAAAGGCAATTCCTTATAATTAATAAGTTTTAACATGTCAAAAAACACAAATTAATCATTTATTATATGATTAAAACTATGATATATTTTATAAGTAAAAGGGATTGGATAAACCAATAAATAAAATGAATATTTTACCTCTAAGATGAGCTTGTAATCTAGTTAGAGAGACAGATTTTCACACACTATAATGTATGGACAAGAAGTTGAAATAAAATTGGTTGAAAATATTGATTATATCTTAAATATAAAACAATTTTGCACCAGGATTCCAAATCAAAAATCTGCTATGATGATATAGAAAACCCATTTTTAAGTCCAGGTCAGTGATACAGGAGATGATTTGATTCCCAAAGCAGGAAGTTGGAAACAAAAGCTATAAATTTATAACTCATATCTGTTATTATTTAAATAAAAAATATTAAAGGCCTAAGTTGGCCCTGCGAGTACAGTTAGCATTTATCTTGATGGAAATGGAAACATCTTAAAGGACGAAAACAAGAAATCATAGAGCTAGAGAGGATGAATGGATTCTCACCTTGACTAATTTATTGTGTTAAAGAGATGATAAAAAAAATTTATAATTTTTACTTGTTTGGACTTATGAAGAGAAAAAAATAACTCAATGTATTTATTGAATTTATTTATAAAATAACCACTTACAACTTGTTTTAACACACATGTAACTATTTGCAAAACATCAACAAACAAACAAAATTGTTGTAGGTGCTATTGGGTTAGTAAGTGTCAAAACTGTAATTAACGGGACCTTTGAAAGTGATTCACATCAGGCTTGGTTCACTTCTGTCATTAATTATTTCATTCAACATTTAAACAGCCATGTTATTATTAAAGTTTAGTGGTGGAAACCAATTACAAAATCACACAAACAAATGTAGAATAGTAATTGTATCAAGCCAGTCCTGAAGAAGTCGTGCTTGAGCTGACATTCTTAAGGATGAGAAGTAACTAAAGAAAGAAAGAGACATGACAAGGTGTAAGTTCCTACAGTGTAAGGAATTACTAGCAAGTTCACAGAACTGGAAGACACCCACGATGACCGGGCCCAGAGAGAATGAGGAGTTTAGTGTGAAATAAGAATGAACACGAGGCAGGGCACAAGCTACATAGCATCTTTTTGGCCATGTCCAAGATTTTTTACTTCCTATTTGGACAAATAAGAAACTATTAATATCAGTTATCAATGAACTCAATGACTCTGCATGACAAACAAAAACACAAATCTCAGCAGCATCTAATGGAAAGATTATTTAGCTCATACAACTATGCTTTTGGGGGGGGGGGTTCAGTACGTGAGGGGCAGTTAAAATTGTTTCTATGTCTCTTATTCTTGTTTTGGCCCTGGGTTTGCCTGGACAGGTTCTTTTACTGATAACAGAGGCACTAGAAGGCAAGTGGAATATCACAAGTCTTCTGAAGACCTGGGCTTGGAAATGGATCACATTTACCTCTGGGTTCAATTGTTGGCCAAAGCAAGTCATATGGCTGGAGACAAAGCCAACGGGTAGGAAAATAGTCTCCACTCCTGTACTGGGGAAGGAGAATTAGTTAAAAATTCTGAATATTAATCTAATGTACCACACTATGAGAAAGGTTAGATATGCATATATGTGTGTACGCTTGTGTGTAAAAGAAAGTGGGGAGAGGGGAAAGAGAGAGAAAAGTAACATGATAACATTATCTTTTAAACACTTTTTATTAAAAATGGAAAAATAAGTTTTATCTACTTACCTACCCAACTTCTATCTAGCTTCCTAGGTATCTATCAAAGAGCTTCCTATAGTACTCTTTGTGAGAAATAATGTTTCTTTGGACTTGGATGTGAGAAGTGGCGAAAAATAAAAGTGAATAAATTTGGAGGATATTTAAGAGATACAACCAACAAGACAATGATGCCTTGATTATAGAGATAGAATCATAGGAATTTTGTGAAGATGGTGGTAAGTGTTGTGGGTTGACAAATTGAATATATGATGGTGCCATTCATTGGAAAGAAAACAGCAAAAGAAGTTCAGATTTAAAGCCCTGGGTCGTGTTCAAAAGTTCTCCTTCAGAAATATATGATGGAAGGTGCTTTTGGCACATACAGAAAGAGATACTAATTAGAAAACTGGATTTTAAGATTTGAATCTTAGAAGGAAATCTCCGCTGGGGATAAAAAGTTTTGACTAGATGGACTCACCTAGGAAGAACATTGAGAAATACTGATGAGCTAGATCTTCATGAAAAGCCCATGTAGAGGAAGGTTGGTCTACAGAGAAGTCAGAAGAAGCAGTTAAGAAGGTTAAAGGAAAGCCAAGGAATCGTTGTGTCATTGGAACCAAGTAAAGAGTGTGCTTCCAAAGAGAAGCAGGGAAACAAGGATCAAGGGCTGCTGTCGGGTCAAATAAAATGAAAACTTAAAGGTTTCCATTCAATATACGGATTTGCTGACATAAAGTAGGGTAAAGAAAAAGGGGATTAAGCTTAAAATTGAGATATAGGGTGGTAGCTTTTACGTAAAAGGTATTCTAGCTTTTATATTTTAATTAATTTTCTGTACAAAAAACCAGTGCCCCCTCAAAAAAAAAAAGAATAAAAAAAAAGTCAAGCCAATCAACAAACAAACAAAAAAACCCAGGGCTATGCATCTCGTGTCAGTGGGATTTTTTTCCTTCTCTCCTCCCTAATTCCTTTTTATGTAAAAGTAAACACTCTACAAAATCTTGCTAGAGATAAAAATAATATGTGTACAAAAAAAGTACAGATTGGTGTCTTAAGGGAATGTCACATTCCTCTAAGAGCAAGTACAGAAAATAGTAGCATGCCAACAGAAGCAACTGACAGTATGTTGAGGATCTCTGCTTTTGGACAGCAGCATAGAAGATGTCAGTCACGTGAGTGAAAAAAAAATGCCCCAATAAAACACAACAGGCATATGTGAAGTATTAGGCTGAAGTGTTAGATATGTAAAATCATACATTTTAAGTTCTTAGTACATATTGAGGTTGGTGAATGCTACCTTTAATTAAGAGGTCAACTTTCTGTTTTAAATGCCTTTACATTAGGGGCTCCTGGGTGGCTCAAGTCAGTTATGCATCCAACTCTTGATTTAGGCTCAGGTTGTGATCTCACAGTGCTGAGACTGAGCCCTGAGTCAGGCGCTATGCTGGGCATGGAGCCTGCCTAAGACTCTCTCTCTCTCTCTCTCTCTCTCGCTCTGTCTCTCTCCCTTTCTTTGTACCTCCTCTGTTCATGCTTATGTGCATTCTAAATAAATAAATAAATAAATAAATAAATAAATAAATAAATAAATAAATAAAGCCTCTACATTATGTTTGGAACAAACTGCCCTAAAACTATTGTTTAAAATAACAAATATGTTGACATTCAAATGAATGTGAAATCTTTGTTTTTGACTATAGAGAAGCTACTGTGATCCATTTGATATTAATGATATAAATACTGACTATGAATACCAGAAATGTAGGGTATGTTTTATGTTTTACATGATTTGGATTCACAATGAATGTTGAACAGAGAAATAGGGTGCTAGCCTTTTTCCCAGATTATCAAAGTTAACACTACTCAGAAAACACGCTGATGCACACAAATCTTTACAATTCTATTATAAACCAATATGTTGAAATGCTCAAAAATTTTGTGTAATAGAACATATGGAGCAATTCAAAGAATTTAGCTTAAAAACCCCCACGGATATATTTTTACATCCATGATAATAGCATTGTACATTATAAAATATAGATTAGGTTCCTTAAAATGATATTTAATATATAAAAGAGCTACATTAAGTACTAAAAGACTTTTTCACACTATATCTCAAAAACCTATAAGTGACTAAATTAATGGGTAACAAATAAGTGGTGTTGAATAAATATATTCCATAAAATCATGTTCCAACAAAACAAGAGACTTCAGTGTTTCATTCTGTATTAATTCTGAACTGCCAGATGGCAGGTAGATAATGTTTGAGTCAGAAGAACTGGTAAGTAATATGTTTAGAGGCTGAAGAACACTTTCCATTTAATATAGAGAGACTATAGACTTCAGTTTATTTCTTTTGGGGGGGGATTCAGGTTAATTCTTAATTTTTTAAAAAAATTAAGTTTACTTATTTTTGAGAGAGAGAGAGACAGAGCACCAGCTGGGGAGGGGCAGAGAGAGACAGAGACACAGAATCTGAAGCAGGCTCCAGGCTCTGAGCTGTCAGCACAGAGTCCAACACAGGATTTAAACTCAGGAGCTGTGAGATCATGATCCGGGTGGAAGTTAGAAGCTTAACTTACTAAGCGACCCATGTACCCCAAGGTTAATTCTTAATTTTGAATTTTAATCTCTTGAAATGCTTAAACTATGTAAATTTGCTTTAGATGGTTCTTAAAGAGTTTGAGCCATTCAATATGATCTGTTGTGATTTTAAAAGTTTGTTATTGTTTTATTTTCATTTATAGGATAGAAGTGAACTTGGTCACATAATTTTAATATAACAGATGGGTACAACTGTTAATTTGAACACTAAATGCTGCCTTTAAGGTAATCATGTTCCTTAGTTCAATCAATTCAAGAACCTGAATAAACATTTATAACAGTGTTCCATTTATGTCATCTTTGGTCATATTCTTCCATCCTTTCAACCTATATGTTGTGCATGTGCATCATGGAAATAAGTGATAGCTTCAGATTCTTTATTCTTACAACACAAGAAGTGTTAAAAAATCTGTCATGTAAAACACTAATTCTGATTACACTAGGAGCACCTAAAGTTATTGGTATGTTAATTGAATGTGGTTTGGGGAAAAGTGTCATCTGCCTTACAGCATTCATTTGCATATTAATAACAAAACTTTGTTCAGTAGAGACATTTTCTGACGAAAGCGCTAACATAAGAACTTGCTTAGAGATTATATGATCTCAAATTATGATCTGAAATAGTCATAATTTCTAAAGAAAAAGTCTTCTCAGACAAGCTATTTTCATAAAGGAGCAGAGAAACAGATTGAGACTACTGATACCACATCTATACCTACCAAAAGAGTAAGAAAGCAGGGTTCTAAGGCATGTTACTGAACATTTCTGGTTCTTCTGAAAAGAAAAGGAAAAACAAAACAAAACAAAACAAAACAAAACAAGGAAAGGAAAGGAAAGGAAAGGAAAGGAAAGGAAAGGAAAGGAAAGGAAAGGAAAGGAAAGGAAAGGAAAGGAAAATTCTCCCTCAATGATTTTATAGAGCTTTATGGTGGGCAGGTAAGGTTTCCATGTGTTCTTGCAGGAAGGACTCTTGTGTGAGCTTTTCCCCAAGAGGTCGGCATAAGGTTGGGAATACTGGAACACACACTCACATGGCCAACAATGACTATGAGACTTTGAATTAGTGCCATCAAATACTCAGAAATATTTAAACTGCTACATATGTCTGGAATACTTCCCAACTGTATGTCTAGATCCTACCAACAGACCCTCCTGTAGATTCTATTTCAGAGAGTTCCACTTCTAATTTCCTTGGTCAACTTCACTCCATTTAGATTTTTAAATAAATGTGTAAAAATTATGTAGATTATACTGATAACTTCGGCAAAGGTTTTCAGAAAACTATGCTTTCTAAAAGATTTCCTTTTTTAAGAACCTTCATTATTTAATCCAGCTGCCTCAGACTGTGCTTCGCAATTATGTAGTTTCCTTTGGTTGAATACACACTCATCTTATCTCATGAAGATCATAATTTTGTATAACTACATTGTGGTTTTATAATTTGTATTACATAACATTCCTTGTGATTTTATATTCATTCATTTTTTTACATTCACTATTTTATTCTTTTGGGAAAGGGGATAAAGTTTGTACTCAATTTGCAATAGCTTACAATTGCAAATATATGGGTATTAGCATACACTATTAACTAGTACCCTGTGGGGTTTTATTAGGTATCATTATATATGTGGCTCAGATTTTTCTTTTCAAGTTAATTTCCGTCAAAATGGGCATAAGATATAGGAAGTTTGACTCCCCAATTTATAATTAGGTTTAAAAAAGGTGATACTAATGACCCAACAATTACTCATGGCAATGTATTTGCATTTAAGCTTTCATTCTCTCTTACTTGTCATTGGCATAATTTTACCAGGTAAGTCAAAAAGAAGAAATTAAACTGAATCCTTAACTTGAACTTACTAAAGCACTGAACCAAGTAGGAAAAGGAATAGGTAATACATGAAGTTTCAAGTCATATTATATTACATTCAGAAAATTATCACATCTTCCTGCTGGACATCTCTAGTTGAATGCCTTAGAGATACTTACATGCATAACACTAAGTTTATTTTTTTCCTCCTTCCCCAGACCTGCATACCTTTTCATTTTCCCCTATCTTGTTGAATAGCACCATCAGGTATCTAGTTACTGATGTTAGAAAGCTGAGAATTGTTCTCATTCTTCTCTCTCATCTCACTGGGCATAAAGCTCTATCCACTTTGCTCCTTAACGCTTCTTGAATTCCTCCCCTACTCTCCATCCTTACTGCAACTGCTTTATTTCAGACCCCAATCACCTTCCTGCCTCCCTGCCTTTCACTAAAAGCCCCATGATGGGTTCCCATGCCTCTGATCTTATTTTTATCCAATCCAATTTCCTTGCTGTTGTAAGAGTGACCTTTACACTGCACAAATGTGACCATGCCATTTTTCTGCTACAGATCCTTCAGTGGCTTCTTTAACTTTCAGGCTGAAGTCTTCAAAAGACTTATGGCATGAAGAATCTTTCGTATCTTAACAACTTCTACCTCCCAAGCCTGATCTCTTGCCATCCTTTCTGTAGCTCTCTAATCAAGCTATACTTACCTTCCTGTCTTTATCACATCATTCCCTGTTTTCCTTCTGAGCCTAGGTACATGTTTTTCTTTCAGCCTAAACATGGCTTCTTTTTCTGCTTAGCTAAGCCTTATCCCTCCTAGTATGAAGGTTTTTTTGACCCTTTCTTGCTACCCTTCTGGGATTCCATTCATTTTCTATGAATTGCCATAACATCTCAAATTTAGTTTAAGTTAGCACTAATTAACTCAAATTATGTGTGCCTTCCATTCATTCAATCTACATATCCTAAACCCAGAGAATTTGTCTTTCATATTGTCTCCTCTAATTGCTAGCACAGTACTTGGCACACAGTTCAAAAGCCAAATGTATTTGTTGAATGAGTGATTAAATGAAATAAACCAGATTAATTTATGACTCATTTAATTTTTCTTGGTTTTGCTGTTCAGAGATTTTTATAGCAATACAAACAAATTTATATGCAGCACAATTGATATGTCTGTCTGCCTCATTGACAAAGGACTCCTACTTGAAACCATTCTATAAAAATAGAACAATCGTTTCTACATTATACTCCTTACCATTCACACTGTACCCCAAGCTTAAAACCTCAGAAGTATCTTCGACGCTTTAACTCTTTAATTGTTCACACCTAACATCCAGTACGTCCTTTTGATCTTATCACCCAAATATCTTTTTGGAGGCTTTACCTACCTTTTCTTTTAATTCCTACCCCCATTGTATTAGCTCCTGCTTATCATTTCTCATGGAAATTGGTCCCCCTAAACAGTTTCTCTTGGGTTTCGCCTCTGGGTAGACCAAAAAATACACTTATGCTCTGTAATGTCACTGTGGTTGTAATTATAAATTTGAAATTTACTAATATTATTCATACTTAAAATAATTCAATAGTTTCCTCTTTTACACTGAAACATAAAAAATTTTTAAATAAAGTATTACAGAGAAAATGCCATAAATATACCAAATCAACTTCATTTTTCTCTTGGGCACATGGCTAAACTTTATCTCTCAGATTCCATTACTGAGAGGCAACATTTCAACTCTTGTGGATCTTGTATCATAGCATGGGTAAACAATGTCATCACTGACATTCTCTGTAATGTCATCACATTTATTATCTGTAAAACAGAGATAATGGTCCTTACTATATATAAGGTTGAGGATTAAATAAAATGATTTGTGAATGTGTACTTGGTATATTTTATGCTCTTAATTAAGTTAATAGATGTGGTTATTATTATTACACTAATATGAATTGTACTATGGAAATTCCTGACAAGGTATTAGATGATATAGACTCTAATGTTATTATAACTTCAAAAAATTCTAAATCTTTAATCATGGTGATCTCTCAACTATCTAACAAAATGCTGCTTATATGAATGTCATCTATTTTTATTTGGGGTGAACAAGGAATGCAGATACACTACTGACCATTTAAATCTTCAAATATCACCCTCTTTCCCCAAAATTTGTGAATAATTAACAAAATGCAAATTGCTTTTTGGTTATGGACCAAGAGGTAGGAGGGGGTGTTAGTACAAATAATGTACAAACTGACAACTGTAACTTGAAAGAATGAAATTTGCTCTGTATGCTGTTAAGTCTCCATTGTAGTTGGTAGTGACTTTAAAATCCCAGTTACGTTTGCTTTATTTTGTAACTGGTGATTTGATATCCTCTCAAAAAGCTATAATCTAAGATATAACTATATATGGAGAAAAAGGAAAAAAAAGGATAACATTCTGTTTAAGTACATATAAGAAGATATTTTAAAACCACTTCAGACTCTGATATTTCTAATTTTATGAGTCAAGAGACTTAAACACTGTCACAAGTACATGATTTTCACTTACAGGTATATTATAGCATACTCAAAACTACAATTGAATTATGAATAATAGTTGTGATTTTAGAAGCTGAGAATAAAAATGAAATAGTATAATATTTACTTCTCCTTAGAGTATATTTAGTCTAGTTAAAGCATGCTGGTATAGATTTGAGCAGGTAATAATTGACTGTATTTTAAGGCTGGAGGCAAACCCCAAGGTACTAACTCAAGCAGGTCATTAACACACTGGTAAAAATGCTCACAGGATATATTATGTCTATTTGTGCATTTTATACATTATATACATTACTGAAGATGCAAAAATTGCTAAATAATACAATTTGGTATAACTTGATAATTTATTAATATTATCTTATAAATTGACCATTTTTCTGTCTGTTATTCTTTCATACTTAATTTTCCTCTTGATATACACCTTATTTCTTTCAAGAAAATGAATAACTACAGAGTTGTTTCTACAACTTTGTCTTTAGATGCTATAAAGTCTATCAGGCAAAAATATAATATTAGATCTCAACAACGTTTATAAATTTATGTCTTACTTGCTAAATGCTTATTGCTGATTGAATTACAAGTATTTGGCATTTAAAATTTTTTAATTTTTTTTTTTATTTTTGAGAGACAAGAAAGAGACAGAGCATGAGCAGGGGAGGGGCAGAGAGAGAGGGAGACTCAGAATTCGAAGCAAGCTCCAGGCTCAGAGCCTGACGTAGGGTTTGAACTCATGAGCTGAGAAATCATGACCTGAGACAAAGACATATGCTTAACTGAATGAGTCACCCAAGTATTTAGCGTTTTGATAAGCAAGCCAATATATTAACTATTTTAAGCAATTAGAGTGCTATACTTCTTTTTATTGTTTTTCTTTTTTGATTTGTTTAGTTACATTTATTTATTTATTTATTTATTTATTTATTTATTTATTAAAATTTAAATTCAAGTTAGCTAACATATAGTATAATGATTTCAGGAAGAGAATTTAGTGATTCATCACTAACATACAACACCCAGTACTCATCCCAACAAACATCCCCTTTCATGCCCCATCACCCATTCACACCATCCTCCCACCCAACACCCCACCAGCAACCATCAGTTTATTTCTTGTATTTAAGAGTCCCTTGTGATTAGTCTCCCTCTATTTTTTTGTATTATTTTTGCTTTCCTTCCCTTATGTCCATCTGTTTTGTTTCTTAAATTCCACATATGAGTTAAACCATATATTTGTCTTTCTCTGAGTAATTTCATTTATCATAATACCTTCTGGTTCCATCCATATACTTGTAAATGTTCTTTTTGACTCCCAACTAATACACACACACACACACACACACACACACCCCATATCTTCTTTATCTATTCATCAGTCCATGGACATTTGGGCTCTTTCCATACTTTGGCTATTGTTGATAGTGCTGCTATAAACATTGGAGTGCATGTACCCTTTGAATCAGCATTTTTGTATCCTTAGAATAAATAACTAGTAGTGTAATTGTTTGGTCATAGGGTAATTCTATTTTTAACTTTTTGAGGAACCACCATACTGTTTTCCAGAGTGGCTGCACCAGTTTGCATTCCCACCAGCAGTGCAAAAGTGTTCCTCTTTATCCACATCCCTGCCAAAATCTGCTGTTGCCTGAGTTACTAATCTTAGCCATTCTGACAGGTTGAAGTGGTATCTCATTGTGGTTTTTATTGGTATTTCCCTGATGATGAATGATGTTGAGCATTTTTTTCATGTGTCTATTAGCCATCTGGATGCCTTCTTTGGAAAACTGTCTATTCATGTCTTTTACCCATTTCTCCACTGGATTATTTGTTTTTTGGGTGTTGAGTTTGATAAGTTTTTTATAGATTTTGGAGACTAACCCTTTATCTGATATGACATTTACAAAACTCTTACCCCATTACATCAGTTGTCTTTTAGTTTTGCTGATTATTTCCTTCACTCTGCAGAAGCTTTTTATCCTGATGAGGTCCCAGTAGCTCATTTTTGCTTTTGTTTCCCTTACCTTTGGAGACGTGTTGAGTAAGAAGTCACTGTCCAATGTCAAAGAGGTTGTTGCCTGATTTCTCCTCGAGGATTTTGATGGCTTCCTGTCTTACGTTTAGGTCTTTCATCCATTTTCAGTTTATTTTTCTGTATGGTGCAAGGAAGTGGTCCAATTTTCTCAACACCGTTTGCTGAAGACTGACTGTCTTTTTTCCATTTGGATATTCTTTCCTGCTTTGTCTAAGATTAGTTGGCTATATGTTTGTGGGTTCATTTCTGGGTTTTCTATTCCGTTCCACTGATCTATGTGTCTGTTCCTATGCCAGTACCATACTGTCTTGATGATTACAGCTTTGTAATATAGCTTGAATTCTGAAATTGTGAGGCCTTCAGATTTGGTTTTCTTTTTCAGGATTGCTTTGACTATTCAAGTTCTTTTCTGGTTCCATACAAATTTTAGGATTGTTTATTCTAGTTCTGTGAAGAATGCTGGTGTTGCATTAAATATGTAGATTACTTTGGTTAGTATTGACATTTTAACAATATTTGTGTTTCTAATCCAAAAGCATGGAATATTTTTCCATCTTTTGTGTCTTATTCAATTTCCTTCATAAGCTTTCTATAGTTTTCAGTGTATAGATTTTTCATTTCTTTGGTAAGGTTTATTCTTAGGTATTTTATGGTTTTTGATGCAATTTTAAATGGGATCAATTCCTAGATTTCTCTTTCTGCTGCTTTATTATTGGTGTATAGAAATGCAACTGATTTCTGTACATTGATTTTATACCCTGAGACGTTACTGAATTCATGTATTGGTTCAAGCAGTTTTTTGGTGGAATCTTTTAGGTTTTGCACATAGAGTATCATGTCATCTGCAAAGCGTGAAAGCTTGACTTCCTCCTTGTGGATTTGGGTACCTTTTATTTCTTTGTGTTGTCTGATTGCTGAGGCTAGGAAACCAACACTATGTTGAATAACAGTGGTGACTGTAGACATCCTTGTCATGTTCCTGACCTTTGTGGGGAAAAGCTTTCAGTTTTTCCCCATTGAGGATGATATAACTATGGGTCTTTCATATATAGCCTTTATGATTTTGAGGTACGATCTTTATATCTCTACTTTCTTGAAGGTTTTTATTAAGAATGGAGGCATTTTGTCAAATGCTTTTTCTGCATTGTTGAGAGGATCAGATGGTTCTTATCTTTTCTTTTATTAATGTGATGTATCACATTGATTGATTTGTGAATATTGAACCAGCCCTGCATCCCAGGAATAAATTCCACTTGATTGTGGTGAATAACTCTTTTAATGCATTGTTAGATCTGATTTGCTAGTAATTTGTTGAGAATTTTTGCATCCATGTCCACCAGGGAAATTGGTCTGTAGTTCTTTTTAGTGGGGTCTTTGTCTGGTTTTGGAATCAAGGTAATCCTGGCCTGTTAGAATGTGTTTGGAAGTTCTCCTTCCATTTCTGTTTTTTGGAACAGCTTCAAAAGACTGGGTGTTGACTCTTCTTTAAATGCCTGGTAGAGGGGCGCCTGGGTGGCGCAGTTGGTTGGGCGTCCGACTTCAGCCGGGTCACGGTCTCGCGGTCCGTGAGTTCGAGCCCCGCGTCAGGCTCTGGGCTGATGGCTCAGAGCCTGGAGCCTGTTTCTGATTCTGTGTCTCCCTCTCTCTCTGCCCCTCCCCCGTTCATGCTCTGTCTCTCTCTGTCCCAAAAATAAATAAATGTTGAAAAAAATAAATAAATAAATAAATGCCTGGTAGAATTCCCCTGGAAGGTGATCCAGTCCTGGACTCTTGTTTGTTGGGAGATTTTTGATTACTGATTCAATTTCTTTTTTGCTTATGGGTCTGTCCAAATTTTCTGTTTCTTCCTGTTTCAGTTTGGTAGTTTATGTTTCTAGGAATTCGTCCATTTGTTCCAGATTGCCCAATTTGGCATATAAATTCTCATAATATTCTTTTATTATTGTTTGTATTTCTGTAGTGTTGGTTGTTATCTCTCCTCTTTCATTCATGATTGTATTTATTTGGGATCTTTCCTTTTTCTTTTTGATCAATCTGGCTAGGGGGTTATCAATTTTATTAATTCTTTCAAAGAACCAGTTCCTGGTTTCAGTGATCTGTTTCACTCTTTTTTGTTTTTGTTTTTGTTTTCTGATTTCTTTTTTTTTTTTTTTAACGTTTATTTATTTTTGGGACAGAGAGAGACAGAGCATGAACGGGGGAGGGGCAGAGAGAGAGGGAGACACAGAATCGGAAACAGGCTCCAGGCTCCGAGCCATCAGCCCAGAGCCTGACACGGGGCTCGAACTCACGGACCGCGAGACCGTGACCTGACTGAAGTCGGACGCTTAACCGACTGCGCCACCCAGGCGCCCCTGTTTTCTGATTTCTATATCATTGATTTCTGCTATAATCTTTATTATTTCCCTTCTTTGCTGGTTTTTGGGCTTTCTTTGCTGTTCTCTTTCCAGCTCTTTTAGGTGTAATGTTAGGGTGTGTATTTGAGAACTTTCTTCCTTTTTTAGGAAGGCCTGGACTGCTATATACCTCCCTTTTATGACCACCTTTGCTGCATCCCAGAGGTTTTGGACTATTGTTTTTATTTTCATTGGATTCCATGTATTTTTTAATTTTCTCTCTAATTTCTTGGTTATCCCATTTTTTTTCTTGTGGTTGATTTCAAGTTTCATAGCATTGTGGTCTAAAAATATGCACTATATGATCTCCATATTTTTGTACTTGTTGAGGGCTGATTTGTGATCCAGTATGTGATCTATTCTGGAGAATGTGCCATGTGCCCTCAAGAAGAATATGTATTCTGCTGCTTTAGGATGAAATGTTCTGAATGTATCTAAGTACATCAGGTCCAGTGTGTCATTCAAAGCTATTGTTTCTTTGTTGATTTTCTGTTTAGATGATCTGCCCATTGCTGTAAGTGGGGTTTTGAAGTCCTCTACTATTATGGCATTATTATTAATGAGTTTCTTTATGTTTGTGATTAATTGATTTTTATACTTGGGTGTTTCACGTTGGGGGCATAAATATTTACAATTGTCAGATCTTGGTGGATAGCCTTCTTAATTATGATATAATGCCATTCTTCATCTCTTGTTCCAGTCTTTATTTTAAATTTTAATTTGTCTGATGTAAGTATGGCTACTCCAGCTTCCCTTTGATGACCATCAACATGATAAATGTTTTCCATCCTCTTACTTTCAACTGCAGGTGTCTTTAGGTCTAAAATGAATTTCTTGTAAGCAGCATATAGATGGGTCTTGTTTTCTTATCCATTCTGATATACTATGTCTTTTGATTGGAGCATTTAGGCCATTGACATTTAGAGTGAATACTGAAAGATATGAATTTAGTGCCATTATGTTGCCTGTAGAGTTGGTGTTTCTGGTAATGTTCTCTGGTCCTTTCTCACCTTTGTTGCTTTTAGTCTTTTTTGCTTTGTTTCAGTTTTTCTCCAAAGAGTCCCCCTTAAAATTTCTTGCAAGACTGGTTTAGTGGTCACAAACTCCTTAGTTTTTGTTTGTACGGGAAACTCTATTTCTCCTTCTATTTTGAATGACAGACTTGCTGGATGCAGAATTCTTGGCTGCATATTTTTACAATTCAGCACTTTGAATATATCCTGCCACTCCTTTCTGGCCTGCCAAGTTTCTGTGGACAGATCTGCTGCAAACCTGATCTGTCTTTCCTTATAGGTTAAGGACTTTTTTCCCTTTGCTGCTTTCATAATTCTTTCCTTGTCTGTGTAATCTGTAAATTTTACTATGATATGCCTTGGTGATGGATGGTTTTTATTGACTGTAATAGGGGTTCTCTGTGCTTCTCAGATTTTGATATCTGTGTCCTTACCCATTTTGGAATGTTTTCAGCTGTAGTTTGTTCACATAAACCTTTTGTCCTTTTTTCTCTCTCCATCTTCTGAGACTCCTATGATTCAGATGTTATTATAATAAGTCACTGAGTTCTCTAAGTCTTGTATCATGATCTTTTGGTTTGTATCCCTCCTTTTTGCTGCTTCATTATTTCCTCCAATTTTAACTTCTATATTGCTGATGCACTGTTTTTCTTCGTCCATCCTTGCCATTGTGGCATCCAGTCGAGATTGCATCTTGGTTATAGCATTTTAAATTTCATCTTGACTAGATTTTATTTATCTACACAGAAAGGGATTCTATGCTTTTTTCAACCCCAGCTAGTATTCTTATTATCATGGTTATAAATTCTAGTTCAGGCATCTTTGCTTATATCTGTTGCTTAAGCCCCTGGCTGTAATTTCTTCCTATTCTTTCTTTTGGGATGAATTCCTTTGTTTTGTCATTTGGAGGAAGAAAAAAAATTAATAAAATAAAAATTTTTTTAAATTAAAAACAAAACAAAAAAATCAAGTAAATGAAACTAAATCCTAGATGTGTTTTGGTCTGCTTGTTGAAAGAAGCTATATAGAATAGAAGAAAAAAGGAAAGAAAAGAAAAAATAAGATAAGAAAAATTTTTAAATTAAAAAAATTATAAAATAAAATAGAATAAAATAAAATAAAGAAAATGCAATAGAATAAAAAATTAAAATAATAAAAAATAAAGTAAAAAAATAAATACATAAAAATAAATTTTTCTATTTCTGTATTCAAGAAAGATGAAGAAAAGAAAGAAAAAAGAAAACATTTTAAGCAAAAACTGAAGCAAAGAAAATGAATAAATGAACCAGCAAACAGAATGAAACCTGAATGAAGTTACATCCAGTTTCCCCTAGAACTCAAACTATGAAGCATTCTATAGTCTGTATGCTAAGCAGGTGGAGGGACTTATGCTATTCTTCTAGGGGATGTGCTTGGAGGGCACAGTTGGGCAGGACTTGGTGTAACGGCTCTGTTCTTGACTAGGTGTCACTGCTTAGGTTACTGGGGTGCATAGGAGAGGTTGAAATGGCTTCTCCCAGCTTTCTAGTCTCTGGCACAGGAACTTCACACTTTCACCAACCTGTGATCAAGCACCCCTCCCTTGTCTCAGGCCTCCATGCCACTCCTCAGATCTACCCTGTCCATGTCCAAGCTGTCCACCTACCAGGAGGCACCTCCCTCCAGAGTTTTATCTCAGATGACATTGTGTTTCAACACCCCACACTTCAGAGTTTCTTGTGGCTTGGACCCACACCAGCTCTCTGGGGGAGGGTATTGTTGAGCAATGGCCTGTTGCCAGCTTGCTCCAGAAAGCATTCCTGCTATCACGCAGTGGCAGAGGTTCAGGGATTATGGCAAATCACGACACACAGCCAGCACCAGATTTCACTGCACTCTGGCATTTTTTTCCCAATTCCAGCAAATGTGGCTGCTTTCCAGGGTCCACTGGGCCCTTTGCCTGTGGGGAGGCCATATAGCCTATACCAAATGCTCTCCAAGCCAGAGGAACCAATTCACCCCCTGTGGGAAATGGACCCATTAGACCATGCTGCCTGCTTCTGGGGGATTCACCCTACCTCACCGGAGCACCACCAAGCACTGATCTCTGAACCTTCAGACTCTGTGTTCCACTGTTTATAGAATCCTGTAATTTCTTTCCATCAGTGGTTTTGGGGAACAGATTTCTCATTCAGTCCCCTGTGATTCACTCTTTTTCTCTCCAGCTACTTTCGGGGGAGTGTTTTCTTGCATGATCCAGATGTGCCACACTCTCTCCCTTCCTCTTTCTCTGTCCTCTGTCTGCAAAAGCAGCTCCCTATCCTCAGCGACTTTTCTCTCCCCCAGTTCATCTCTCCATAGTGCATACCTGCTGACTTCTGTGGCTCAAGTTATGCAGATTGTTGTCTTAATCTTCGGATCAATTTCCTAGGTGTGCGAAATGGTTTTGTGCTGATCTAACTGCATTTCAGGGACAAGACAAGCTCAGGGTCTCCATGATGTTCTGCCATATTAACTCTTCCCAAGAGCTATATTTCTTAAACATGAAAATCTTGCATGTAAAATTCAATTTATTAAATACTTTTAGAAAATAAATCTTCCTCCTGGCTACTCTCCTTTATACACTACTTACCAGGACCATTTTTCATCCTTTCTCATCTTTGCTGGAACTTATTAGAGATTTTTAACCTCTTCCATCTCATTCTCCTGGCACTTATGACTGTTTCATCTGTTTATGAAACCAACCATTTCCTCATTTGAAATCTCTGCCATTCACTTATTCTTGCACACCTCTATTCCTTACTACATCTCAGCATCTTAAAGACTTCCTACCTTCCTCAGGGGTGATAGCACTTAGTTTAATTTTTCTCTAAGAAGTCACAAATATAAATATTTCAGTATCCAGGCATCTAATGTAAATATTTTGGGTGTTAACTATCATCAAAGAGGAGTTGCAGAGCCTACGGCAAGAATATAGAGAACATTCCATCTAACCACATTCAAATTCAAAACTTATACTTCGTACTTTTCAAACTAAACAGGGATCCTACTGCTGGGTACCAGTTCATAAACCCTAGGCATGGGATAAAGTACAGACTCCTTAGGATACCCTATACTGCCCTTAAATATCTAGCCCCAACCCTTAGACTCAGCCCATCTTCTCACCATTTGGTGATACACACAAGAATCCAGTTGCACCAAAATTTTCACATCTATCTCTCTCCATCTTTTCTATCAGACTTCGAATTTTCACAAACTCATCTCTTTGCCTGGTTTCTCTTTCCCGGCAATCTCTTCCATATCTGAGATTGCTTAGAAAACTTCTCGAAGCTTATTAGGATAGTTATACTTAAGATTATATTAGTATAGTCATACTTAAAACAATGCTCTGATCAGATAGAATAACTTCGCAAAAAGGAATTACCTGAATTCATGAAAAGGCCATTTTATATGATTATAGACCCGATGGTCTATTTTGTGACTTTAAAAAATAAATCTCTTTTGATGGACTCCAAAACATATTAGGTTCTTGCCAATTTATGCTTAGTGATGAAAAAAAGATTCTGGTGTATTAATTTTTCTCCCTAATCCATTGCATTATATTTGACAATAGCACATTTGGGAGAAACTAGCATAGAATTTGGAGGGCTATATACTAAATTCATCTTTGCCACAGATTTTGGGACTGTGGGTAAGTTATCATCTCCTCTGTAACATAGTGGCTTAGACTATATTATTTTAAATTTTCTTCCATATTCCAACAATTTTCCAATCGTCTAAGAACTTTTACTAAAGACTTAAAGTTGAGAACAATAAATACTAAATACCCTCATATTTGAAGCAATGATATTACACATGTCCATGTGTTATTTACTAAAAGACGTCAATGTATGTTAACTCAACTGGAATTTAAATTAAATTAAATTTTTAAAATGTTAAAAAAAAAACTTCTCAATCTTAAAGTCATTGTTCAAGTTTTATCTCTCTTGAGAAGCATTCACTCAAATAAAGCAAGTGAACTGTAACCCAACGGCTGCACAACGATTAAAGAACTTATCTAATTACTTATTTATCTCTGACATCCCAATGTAAGACTGGCAGTTCTTAAGTATGTGAATGTCTACCTATAACCTTAGAATATTTTGTTCTCATTACTTTTCAGCTAGATATTGACACAAGTCTTTTGTATCAATTAGTTATTCCTTTGTGCTATAAGGTTTTGTTTGCCTCACATAATGAGACAAGAAAGGTCAACCACAGTGCCATCAGAGAACATTACTTCTATCTTGTCAATTAGCTTTCATTAGTTTATACATATTACCTCAAGGTTATAAGACAGCTGCTTCACTGCCAGTATCACAGCCATATTCTGGGCAGGAAGAACTAGAATGGCCGAAAGTAAAAGGGTATGTGCTGGCTGGGGTAGTTCTCTTTAGAGGATTGTTTTTCTTAAATAATCAAATAGTTACTCCCAATTATATATACTGGGACAAAATTATGTTACATGAACACTTGTAGCTGCCAGAGAGAGCTAGGAAATAGCAAAATTTTAGTTGGTTCCATTTGTATCCCGAATAAAATTGGGCTTTGGCAGTAAGGAAGGGAAGAATAACTGTTGGTTTCCTTATATGTCTTCTGATTGTCATTGTTCAACACTCCTTTGTGACCCTCATAGGACCTTTCCACATGATAATTTTGAAATAATGTAAATCAAAATGAGAGGGAAATCATGGGGAAAAAAAGAAACTGCCAGGACAAATAAAAAGAAAAATGCAGAACAACAGTTTCACTTTTGGAGTTCATTTAGAGTATACAGAGGCATACACTTATCTTTGGAAGAAATGGCACATGCAATAAGAACACCATATACTTAATGCACTTGTACATGTCATGACTGAGAAAGTCTCTTTCTGGAGTCCTAGTGGGGCTTAGTTCAGTTAGTTAACAATTCTTGTTAGTGTTGTTGCTCATCCACACTGGTTTGGACTATTTCCCATTCTCTCATATGTGTCTTCTTTTCTTGGTGATATCTAGCTACTCTGCTACCAGCCAATAGGTAATAATGAATTAATATCATATCCAGTCTAAGTAACATATTAACACATTAACAGAGGTACTTGCAAGCTAGGCTTTAACACAAGGATATGAGTAAATCTCTAACACAAGGATATGAGTAAATCTCTAACACAAGGATATGAGTAAATCTCAATCCCTGGACAGGTCCATGGCAGAAAAAACTGTATGGGTATGATTTTTAGCAACTTCAACTCTGAGACAAAGTAATATTCACATGGGTCAGCTTACTTTGTTCCCTGAGATATCTAACATGGATGACTTTATCTGAATTCTCTCCTCTGTGCCATAGTCTCACATTTAGGTGTACTCTTAATCAGTGCTAAACTTATATCTGCTGTGTGCAACCATTTATACATCACAATTGAATAATCTCCGTTACTTTCTTCTCCTATGCTCTTAGGTATAGAGCTCCTAGAAAACATACACAAGCAATTTTTTTTACCTACTATACATTCCATGGACCACCAACCACACGGATTAAAGGTTTCCTGTTGATGTACCCTTTTCTGGGAACTCTCTTCCTTGTTCAGATTGTTCCAGAGAACTCCCATCACAAAGAAAACTGCCTTCTCTGAATATGCATGGACCAAGCCCTGAAAAGCCCTGACCTTGAGTTCTCTGCCACAGCATCTGCACCTGGATTATTGCAACACACTGATAACCAGTCTCCTGATGTCTAGGCTCTCAGTTTTAATTTGTTATCTCCAGGCTATTAGAGATTTTTTTCTGAAACAAATATCTGAAACATATCATTCTCCTCTATATATGCTTAAATGATCTAAATTGTTCAAAATATGTAAGCATGGTATCAAAAGGTGTCAAGTCTAGCCTATAAAATCTATAGAGACAATAAACAGATTAGTGGTTGCTTTGGGAGGGAGAGAGGATGAGGATTAACAGTAAATGTGCGTGAGGGATCGTATTGGGTGATAAAACATTCTAGAACTGACTTATGGTGATGCACAATTTAGTAAATTTGTTTTAAAAACATTGAATTGCTTTTTTTTCACTTGAAATGGGTGAATTCTAGGATATGTAAAATATGCCTCAATAAAATTATTTCTTTTCGCATGTACATTATGCCTTTCTTAATAAGATGACTTCTCAGTAGGAGCCATTTTCTGCTACTTTGAATTTGGGCAATTCCTTGGAAAACCATATGGAAGTGGATATCAATGAATTGATCAAAGTTTCTTTCAAATCCATAAGTTGGATTGGAAGGATGTGTGGATAAATAAAAGGGCAATATTAGTGAAGGCCACTTGAGATGAGGGCATAGTCACCTCTCACCATTCATGTTCCCTTCCATCTTTCCATGCACAATTCCTTTCAGATTGTTCAAATCTTCTTGACCAGGGAAATTTTCCCAAGACAAAATCTGCAAAAAAAATTTAAGGAAAATATAAAAAATAATGGCAGAGATACTTATGGGACGTAGTAACCGCCTCTATCTTCCCTAGCTTTAGGGTTAGAATTTGAAAAAGATAATAGCCCTGAGACAAAATGTGGGCTATGGCCTGCAGGCAGAATGTTTTCCTCAAATTCACCTGACCTCAATGTCCACAGTAAAGTCTCATCAAGAATCCAGGGCCCAAACTAGATATCACTAAAACGACTTCCTCCTTTTGTGAGAGGAGCTTGTCATTGAGATTATAACCTCAGTGTAACCATTGAGGTTACATAAGCAGTGAGTTCTAGACTTAATATGTAAACACAGGTATTTGGACACCAAATGGTGTGTTCTTTTCAGGGAAAAAATAGATGCTAACAGTATCAGTACACATTGAGCTGTTGAGTATGAATTCTTCCAATCTGCTGTCCATTCTTGCTGAACAAAAGATGTAGTCCTGGAGAAAACCTTGTCTTCTTGATGGATGTATTCCATGGTCCTGATTTAGAATATGCCCTTGAAGTTCTTGGCTTTTAAAGCCTGCAGGTCATGAAGGTAAAGATCAGAGATTTGCACCGTTGTGGGAGAAGGCATCCTGTTTCTCAATAATAATACCTTGGTTCCTAGTAATGATAAGTCAATGGATATGCAGGGAATACAGGGTCCTTTCAGTAATGAGACACTGAAATGGGTACTTTCAGGGTAGAGTGAACCAGTTGAGAGAGCTTTCTAGACAGAAGTTTCATAATCTTATAACTCTCTTTCTCCAGTTGCAGGTCAGACAGAAAGGATAGGTACACTGGTCTGCTAGAAGGCCATGACTATTTTTCTCTATTCCTTTAGCTCATATAGAACTCTCAGAAGTCAATCTTGCATATCTACATGGTTCAAAATTATCTTTGTTTTAGAGCTTTGTGTCAGATCATCCATTGTCTTTTTATTAAGAAAAATAAAACATTTTGCTAAGTAATATCTACAATAGCGATGTGCAATGCTTTTACACTTGCTTTTCTTCCTTATCCTGATTTTTTTCCTTCTAGCACTTCAGCACGTAAAAGCATGTTCCACAGCACTATACAAATGATAAATATCATCCCCATTCCTCTCGCTCCTCATTTCTTTGCTAAACCTCTGAAAGTGCAAGATACCATTTTACACTGGCACTCTGCGTATTACTGGCTCTGACACATCTTCCCTGTTTCTGAGAGAAACACAGGAAAATAACAGGGCATCTTCTGGGACCATTATGTGTCTGGGGGAAAAATATCCAGAGGTTGTCTGTAACCTCTAACAGTGCATTGTCCATAAGCATGGGGTGTTGAAAGAGCTATCTTTCTTGATTAGGAGGTACTTTCATTTGAATGGTCTCATATGTCCTCTTCTATACACAGGCAGCACTTACGCTCCATTACAACTGTGACTACTGGGTTGTAACAATAAATATGATTTTATTTTGTTGAACAATTCTCATCATTGCCAATATTGATTCTCTTTGGTAGTATAGAATGGAACAATATGAGATATTTGGAAGAGGGTGATTAAATATATACACAACCATTTGACTCTATTATATTCACTTATAAAAAAAGACAAAATGTAAGAAAAAAAGACAAAACTTAAATGTGAGAAGATACAGGAAAGTGCAGGTAAAAACATGAGGATAAACACAGTGTGAGGCATGCCCAGTGTTGAAAAGTTTCAAAGAAGAATGGTTTGAGAGCAAACTGAGGGTCGATGGGGGATGGGAGAGGGGAAAATGGGTGATGGTCACTGAGGAAGGCACTTGTTGGGATGAGCACTGGGTACTGCATGGAAGCCAATTTAACAATAAATTATATTTTAAAAAAAGAATGGTTTATATAATAGCTTTTATTTTATGACTTACACAGATGTTTACTATTTTACTTCTTAGAGATGTTATATTATGTTATGTTAAATTTAACTCTCTGGAATGTTGAGCAAAGTTATTTTTAACCTCAAAGGAAGAAACTTGGATTTATAAACTTAATTATTCAAATTTTTATTTTTATAAATGTATAAACTTTTCAATCACCTAATCTAATACTAAGAAACAATGGCTGATTTTATTTTTACAATTGCAAAAATACTATTAAAAAAGAGGCAGCATAATTTTGTGTTAACATGTTTTCTACCATACACTGGGAAGAAATATCATAGTGGGTAAAGGCCATTCCATTTGAGACAGTCAAGGTTTTGCTTAAGAAAGCATAAAACTTCTCAACTTTATTGCTTTCATAAGTATGATTCCATCATAAAATTGATTAGAAGATATGCTGTGAATAATTTGGAAAACCTATTTTTTTAATTTCTTTAGTCCTAGAGAACATTTGTCACAAGTGCATTTGCTGCCCATTTTCTATTGTTTTATTTTTATTTATCATTTTTATACATCCTTTTTGGAAGTGCCTTTGAGTTTCATGGTTAGATCACTCAGTGGAAGTTCACTGGATACATTCCAAAATCTAATTACTGGGCTTAATTGAAACACATTTACATTTGTACTGGATGGCATTTTCTTATACCACAGATAATACTTCAGTTTTTCTCTTCCAAGTAAACCTCCTCCCCCAACCAAGCACACACACCTACAACAAGTAGCTGAGCTGTGACTACCTCCTGCTTATAATTACCAGCAAAATAGAGAAAAATCACAGATTGTCTCTTTCCTGCAGTGTTGCTAAAGGAACACCTCAATCTTAGGGAAAAAAATATGTTTGGTGAAATTTGGAAATAATGAATTGTCAAGATGCCATAAATAAAGTGAAAGTAAGCTTCTATTTTACTTCAAAATATGTAAGCACTTTTTGTGAGATGTGTTTAGAGTGATAGTTTAAAAATATTTCCTGTAAACAAATATGAAACACTGCCATTTGACATTTAATATAGCATATGGAATAATATATATTCCCTGAAAGAGAAGGAAGGAAAACAACCTTTCTGGGCATATATGTTTATGGTTGAAAATTTTGTATCTTATATGTAAAAAGAAACATATAAATTATTACCTAACAAGACGGCAATGGAGAACACTATCAAAATCACAATCAAATAACTGCAAAATTTAAACACACAAGTCAATTAGAATGAAACCAACTTTGCTGAGGACTTGTTCTTATATGGATGCCACTGGCAGTCAATTTCGACACTATCTCTTTTAAGTTTCATAATAACATATTAGGATTGTTGCAACCAACATCTTATAACTGAAAAAATGAAGCTCAGGAAGTTCGAAATCATGTCTACTTAAAAACTTAAGAGTCAGGGTCACATCTATTAGTTCAAAGTCCATGTTCTTTTCACCACATTATGTCAAAACTGGTCCCTTTATTATCCATGCAATTCCTCCCAGCCAGTTGGAGGACATTGATCCATGTTACTGCATAGATATTGGTTGTATATTTGAAAAGGTTGGTTACAGGGGGACTTATAAATTATAAGATATGCATAAATCAAATGTTTAATTTAAAATGAATCCTGTTAATTTTCTAAGTCCAAGAACCTTTCTTTGAGTCCAGTTCCAAGAAATGTTTTATAATTTCTTTTTTGCCTAAACCACATGAATAATACATTGTGTAAAATTTCAAATATTTGTTTCTTTAATATGGAATGAGAGAATTAAGAATACTTGAGAAGAAATTTAAATGTATAAACTTTTGAATTTTGTGATTTTTCCCCCTAATACATACTGACTTAACCACACCAAATTTGGCTGCCTAATTTTTCAGCAACTACTTTTATTTGGAGTTTTCAAAACAATCAATTTAAATTTAACTGGACCATTAAAAGTAATTGCACTTATATATCACTGGTCTAATTTCAATGGTGCATTTAATATTTAACTTATAATAATAGGATAATTTTCATAAACAGATGTAGAAAAAACAAATGACTCAGTAGGCATGCAAATTGAATTGTTAGCAGAAAAAAATGCAGAGGTATATAAAAGTGCTAGCCATAAGCATTTAATTTACTATGATTATCAACTGATATACTTTACAGAGGGAATGATGTCAGTTTATCTGGTGAATCAGTTAACTACTAATTGAAATATATAGAATATAGTAATATAAAAAATGAGTTCATTAGCTTAATGCATTTTTAGGTATTCATTTTATTCTCTATATTAATTATTAATGCTAACAGGTATTTAACTAACATCGTGGAGTTAATAAACACAATAGTTAAAGAAAGAAGATAATTAGTATATGTTGAGTACCTCCTATTTGTCAATCATTTTTTAGACATTATCTAATTTTATACTTATGCTCAGAGGAAATATCATTAGCTTTAGTTTGAGCAAATGGAGGCTCAGTAAGGAATGTCATAAAACTAGATAGTTCAGAATTAGAGTATATGCTACTTTTGCACTAACAGCATTCAAAATTCAACAGATGTTTATCTAATACTCACTTTGTTCTAAGTATTTCTCTAGGTGGGTTGACAGTAGTAAGAATGACTACAAAAGCTTCGCTTAATGGAGGTTGCTTGTTAGAGTAAAATCAGAAATTAAACAAGTGAAAAAAAAAAGATAATTTTAGGGGCGCCTGGGTAGCTCAGGCAGTTAGGTATCTGACTTCGGCTCAGGTCATGAACTCACAGTTCATGGGTTCGAGCCCCGCGTTGAGCTGTGTACTGACCGCTTGGAGCCCGGAGCCTGCTTGGGAGTCTGTGTCTCCCTTTCTCTCTGTTCCTCCCCCGTTCATGCTGGCTCTTTCTCTCTTTCTCTCAAAAATAAATAAAAGCTTAAAAAAAATAAAGAAATATGATAATTTTAGATAGTAATGAGTGCAAAAGAAAAAATACACTGTGATGTAATAAGTTTTTTTTTAAATTTTTTTTTTTTCAACGTTTTTATTTATTTTTGGGACAGAGAGAGACAGAGCATGAACGGGGGAGGGGCAGAGAGAGAGGGAGACACAGAATCGGAAACAGGCTCCAGGCTCCGAGCCATCAGCCCAGAGCCCGACGCGGGGCTCGAACCCATGGACCGCGAGATCGTGACCTGGCTGAAGTCGGACGCTCAACCGACTGCGCCACCCAGGCGCCCCTTTGATGTAATAAGTTTTGAGTAGAATAGGTGATATTTCATAAGGTAGATTCTTAGAATTTTAAAAAACTGTTAAAATAATTAAAATAATGTTTATGGCATTGAAATCTTTATTTTGAAAATATTATTAGGGTTATTAATAACATTAACAAAAATTTCACTACTTAAATACATTTTAACATATATTACCCTCTCAGTTAATGAGTATAAAACAAGTGATTTCAAATTTCTTAATGTAATATAGTCAAATAAACAGTATTTTATTTTTTATTATTTATTAATTTTTAAATCTTACTTATTTATAGAGAGACAAAGAGAGTACAATTGGGGGAAAGGCAGAGAGAGAGGGAGAGAATCCCAAGCAGGCTAAGAGCTGTCAGTGCAGAGCCCGACATGGGGCTCAAACCCACAAAACTGTGAGATCATGACCTAAGTGAAATCAAGAGTCAGAGGTTTAACAGAGAAAGCCACACAGGTGCCCCAAATAAACACTATTTTAATTTGTGCCAAAGTTGGAAGCTTTATTTTCTGTGATCTTGTGATTTATAGTAAGAAATATATATTTGGTCTTTGTTCTCATTTCTGGCAGAGCTCCTAAAACCCTTAGGCTAGAATACCTAAATAAGGAGAGATGTAAAGGTATCTTTTGTTATATTAATGAAGTGACTTTTAGACCCCACCTAAGGAGGTGAGGTTGCCATGGAACCAACCACGTGATTAGAGGGTTTGAACTTTCTGTCCCACCCTGACCTCCCAGGAGGCAATTAGGGAATGGAGCTAGAGGTTGAATGAATCACCACTGGCCAAAGATTTAACCAGTCATGACTGTAGTGAAGGCTGCATTAAAAAAAAAAAAAAAAAAAAAAAAAAAAAAAAAAAAAAGGAGAGAGAGGGTTTGAAGTTTCTAGGTAGTGAACACGTGGAGATGCAGGGGCATGGTGCCCTGGGAGAGGGCAAGGAAGCTCTGCACCTTCCCCACCTCCCATACCTTACCCTTTCCCCATACCTTGCCTTATATGTCTCTTCCATCTGGCTGCTTCTGAATCATGTGTTCATAATAAACTGTTAATTTCGTGAGTCACAGAACTCAGCAAAATTAATTACACCCAAGGAGGGGCTGTGGGAATCTGATTTATAGCCAGTTGGTCAGAATAGAATAGATAGAATACCAATAGAATTGGTATCAGAATACCTAAAGATTTTTATGTTGAAATTCGTGATTGATAATTTCACATTGAAATTATGATTCTGGTAATTAAGTATTTATAGAATGCTTTAATGGATACCTAGGAAATTAAGGATTGAACAAATTACTAACCACATTTTTTTAGGGTACCATATGGAACTTAAAATATTTTGTCTAGTGTTAGGCAGTGTCTTCTATTTGTATTATAGGGCACTGGTTCTGAAAAACTTTCATTATCGTATTATTAAAAAGTGCAATCAATCAAAAGGAACTCCTGTCACATGATACAAGGTGGATGAAATTTGAGGACATTAAATTAAGTGAAACAAATAAGACACTCATAAAAAAACAAATACAAATACTTTATGATTCTTCTTATATAAGGTGTCTAAAGAGATCATTTTTTTTTAAGAGAGAGTGCCAAGTGGAGGAGGACCAGAGAGAGAGAGAGAGAGAGAGAGAGAGAGAGAGAGAGAGAGAGAGAATTTCAAGCAGGCTCCATGCTCAGTGTGGAGCCTGATGTGGGGCTTGATCCCATAACTGGATCCCACAATTCTGGGGTCATGACCTGAGCCAAAATCAAAAGTCAGATTCTCAACTGACTGAAGCCACCCAGGTGCTCCTAAAGGAGTCAGTTCTTAGAAATAGAAAATAAAATGGTGGTTACCGGGGCCTGAGAACAGGGAAAATGGTTAGTTTTATCTAATGGGTATAAACTTTCATATATGCAAGATAAAATGTTCTAGATCTCTGTTTCACAAAAATGGAAATATACTTAACACTACCAAACTGTACTCTTAAAATGGTTATGACGGCACATTTTATGTTCTGTTCAAAAAAAATTGTTTATCACAATAATGAAATAGAAGCAAAAGAAAAAAGAGAGTAAAAATTATAACTATGCAAATAAATCCTGGATTTAATTCCATAATAACTGAAGAGAGGTGAGAAATTAACACTGGTAACAGAATATTTTTCTCTTGGCCAAATGTTTATGCAAGACCTACATGATAATCTATTTATTAGAGTTCAATTACAATACATAACAAATTTGAAATGCATCTTGATTGTCATTATTAGAAATTAAGAATTAGTAACAGAGTTAAAAAATTTTTGATATCTATTGTATGTATAACTACTGATATCAACAGTATATATAATCTCTGATATATATACTGGTTAACTTATGCCAAAAGAGATATAGGAGAAGTCTATTGGGTAGGTCACAGAATCAGTAGGAAGGCTGGTGACCCGGTTCAGGAAGGAGGCTAAAGGACAAGGCAGAGAGAAGAGAACAACACTGCTTGAACTCATAGCATAGAATAGAAATGCTTGTGGCTGAAGGTGCTGCTGTTGTTGCCATGGCCCTGATAAATCTGGCCTTTCATTTCCATACCACTGGAATTTTAGTTTTATTCTAGCTATAGTTCCAGGGGAAAAAAGCACTGATAAATTTGTCTGTCTCTAAGATTATTCTCTAAAATTTTTATGTTGACCCAGCACCCTCAGAAATCATCTTGAATTATATTTCATGGAATTTTAACAGGCTGCTAATGCATTATTATTTTAGAGAGATAAGACTTTCCCTTCTAAGTTATTATTATTATTGTTATCATTATTGAAGTATAGTTGACATACAATATTATATTGGTTTCCGGTGTACAAATAGTGATTTGCCATTTATATACATTATGAAATGCTCACCATGTCTAGTCACCATCTGTTACTACACAAAGTTATAAAATGTTATTAACTATATTCCCCTTGTTGTACTTTACTTCTCCCTGACTTACTTACTTTATAACATGAAGTTTATACTCCCCCCACCCCCCTTCTAGGTTTTTATTATTAAAAAAAATATATGTTTCTCCAGATGGGTGCTGGAATCTGGAGTTACCAGCTAGGGTCAAGGAATTGTGGACAATGAGAGACATTAGGAGAAATGGTTTCTCTTCTCAAGAAAACTCCATTAGCCAAGGTTGTCAGAATCTTCAAGCCAGCAGAATAATCTTTCAGCAGGAAGGATAAACTAATTTGGGTTTCAAAATACTTCAAGCTTCTTTAATCTCCTATATTCCATTTTTAATAATCAGTATTCAATTCCCTCTCTACACATCTCTTATGTATCACATGAGAGATCTGATGAGCCTGGGAATAATTTTACTTTTGTAATTTGACAGTCTTCTGGAGCAAATGTTGGCTTCTTTTACAGAGACTCTTTGGGTCTTTTTAAAAGGAACCCAGAAAGAAAAAGAAGGAACTTAGAATGGGCTTCTGTTTCAATCTTTACCGTGAGTCAGATTTTAGGTTTCTGAGCTTGTCATTCTTATAAAGTGTAATGGAAATGATCGAAAATGATCATTTTAGTTTCCTCCTGCCATTGGTACTGGTTGATCCCCACCCAGATACCAAAGACGTCCCCCCTCCCCAGTGGGTACTCTATGTCAGGTGGCCATACAAATAGATTAAAGGGTTCATTTCCTTCTGTATGCTGCAGAATCACATATCTCTACCTTTAATGCTGATTGGGTGTTCATTATCTTCAGTCCCCAAAATTCCAGAGACAAAGTCCAGATTTCTCTATGTCCCCGGAGGTCTGTTTTTAGAAACCACTTCAATTTCTATACTAGTCATGGTTTGTAGTTACAAATAACAGAAAAAAATTAAACAGAAAAATACTTTTCTTGGAAGGGTTTCAGGTCGACCATACGTAGAACAAGTAGGAAAGCTAGAGAACTAAACTTGAGCAACAGCCAAGGCAGGCGAGGCACAGTCAGTATGGTACCACAGGGACAATATGCATCCCATAGAGTTTTGAGCCAGCTGGATGTTGGCCATTGCCTCCGGAACTGCTGTCGCTGAAGGCTGAGCCTTTCTGGTATTCACTGTATTATCCGTTTCTTTGTGTATGCTTTGCAGATTTACTTCAAGTACGTACACTTGCTAATTAGAAAAGATACCATTTAATCATGACTTACTACGTACTATATGTTAGATATTTGCTAGCTTTTTATATTCATAGCCCATCTAAATATGATTGTCAGGGTTGACGCGTGCTCATTCTGAATAAGAGGAAGTTTGACCCAGAATTTAAGTAATTTTCATAAAAACCATGTAACTGATATTGGTGTAGCTGTCTTTGAACTTCAGTTCTGTCAGACTCCTAGATTCATGGTCTCTCATCTCACCTCCTCCACCACTGGCTATATTCCCCGGCTTATTTTTATTTTTGCTTTTGGAAGTAAACTGGCTTTCATGGTGTTTTTGTACTACAACCCAAGACAAATGCTTGTGTTTGCTTTGGCATTAAGCCAGTCCTGGTTGGGTCTACTCCTGCCTATTATGGATGATACTATGTTCTTTGTAGGGGCAAATGTTCAGAAAGAAACTAGTTTAAAACATAAGCAACAGGCATCAAAAAGAATGTTATTAGGGAAATTATACAAGGCCCAACTAATTTCCTCCAACTGCCTGCTACAGTGCTGGGAAAGGTAGTTGGGATTTATCTATTCTGCATTTTTTTCTAATCAGGAAATACTTTGGAATATAAATACCTATAATTTTGGTTCCATGAGAAAAAAATATTAAATTGGTAGGATGAAGGAGAAGATTAAGACTTGAATATTTGTAAGAGAATGCTAGGACAACTTTCACGCAAAAGAAAACAAGCCCAGATCTTTAAGTGCCCATGTAGTGTAATCAAATACAGGTGGTGGTTAAGTCTACAATGGCCCACAGGCAAGGCAATGAACTCAGTTCAAAGGTTATGGTCTTCATCTGTCCCAAAGGTTTACAACTTCATTTTGTGGAGGTGTAATTTAAGTGAGACAGAGACGAAACAGAAAAACAGAAAAAAAGAAGAAAATAAATGGTAAAGATGGAAAGTTCAACTAATCTTGCTTTTACTTAAAAAAAAAATCTACCTTTTATTACATGCTCTTTGAATTATTAGCATTTTAGGGTACCTAAATATACCTGCTTTAGAAATTGATTCTCTCCTCTAATAAGATCTGGACCTTTTAAAAATATTATTAGAGGGGCGCCTGGGTGGCGCAGTCGGTTAAGCGTCCGACTTCAGCCAGGTCACGATCTCGCGGTCCGTGAGTTCGAGCCCCGCGTCGGGCTCTGGGCTGATGGCTCAGAGCCTGGAGCCTGTTTCCGATTCTGTGTCTCCCTCTCTCTCTGCCCCTCCCCCATTCATGCTCTGTCTCTCTCTGTCCCAAAAATAAATAAACGTTGAAAAAAAAAAAATTAAAAAAAAAAAGAAGTATTCCCATCTTTGTATTAAAAAAAAAAATATATTATTAGATAAACACCATAGTAACTATGTAAGTAAGATCATGAACTATTTGTATTCATACAGACTAAGTTTGAGTATCACCTCTACCACTGACAAGTGGAGTGATCCTGACTTGTCCTTAAACCTAGTTTCTGCATTATGCCATTGGGTTTGTTAAAAGATGAAATGAGATAATGCTTGCAGAATACTTATATTGGTATACGACATACTGTTAGGGCTTCTCAATAAATGTTAACTGTCATCATCACCATCATTATGTTAGAACGGTGGTTAAATTAACCATTTAAAGCCAATTGCCAACATCATTATTTAATGACTAATTACTAAAACAGTAGATAGAACCAAGATAAATTCTATCTGCATTCTTGTTAACAAAGAATTGAGGCATGAAACAAAAATCAAAGTGTTAATCATTACAGTGAGGAAAAAAAAGTTTCATTATTAACAGTGTTAGCACTAATATATGTATCATAGGGCATCTATGATTTAGTTTTGCTTTTTTTTACATTGCTATAAATGAAATTGCATTCTGTGTATATTTCAATGACTTACAGTTTTATTCAAACCTGTGATTTTGAAATTCATGCATGATGATATATGTAGCAGCAATTTGTCCATTTTTCATTTCTTTATGTATTCCACTGCATGAATACTCCACAATTCATTCACCCCTTCTTCTGTTGAATGGAAATTCACGTTGTTTCTACGTTTCTTTGTGTTGTTGCAATTCTTTCTCTCTCGCTCTCTTTCTCTCTCTCTCTCTCACACACACACTTGAAAGAAAGAATATACACTTCCTAGATAATACCATTTACCACCTCTCTCTTGCCTAATGGCCCACAATTTTCCACTCTATCTCCTACATCATTAATCTCCCCATGCCCACCCCAACTGATTATGCCCATCACCATACAAATATACTGTAATCTCTCCCATACTTAAAAGTGCCTTTTTAAAATTCACATCCTTTGATCCAGATACTGCTCCATTATTCTTGTTTCTTCTATACAAAAATTTCCAGAAAGTGTTATCTATACTTACTGTTGTCTGGTCCCTCTCTGCCTTTATCTTTTCAACCCATTCTGGTCAGGCTTTTGCTCTCATTTCTCCAATGAACCTGCTTATGAATGTCACCATGACACTAATTCTCACATCTTATCCTGTTCCACTGGCAGAATTTGATCCAGTTGACCATTCCCTCATTCATAAAACACTGTCTTTTTTTTTTTTTTAAAAAAAAAAAAACAACACTGTCTTCATTATTCTTCCATGTCACACTTTCTTGGCTGCCTATTTTACTTTGCTATTTCTCAGTAACTGTTAATATCTTTCCAACTTCTAAAAGTGAGGCATCCTAGGACTCAGTCCTTGTCCCTTTCTCTCTTTTATGTTTATTCTCTTTATGTCTTTATACAGGAACATGGTTCTAATTGTCATTGATACACTAAGAATCTCCAACTGTACATCTTCAGTCTGGACTACCTCTCATTGACTTTAAGACTTATATATTTAAGTAACTTGATAACATTTCTCATTCAATGTCTAATAAGCATCAGAACATAGTATGTCTAAATTCATTTTTTCCTCACATACCTGTCTCATCAGCCTCTTCCTCATTAAATAAGTGGTCACTCTATCCTTACAGCTTGAACCTTGATGCTACCCTTGATTTCTCTTTCAAGCTCATGTCCTTATCCACTTGTCAGTGAATCTCATTGGCCTACTTTTAAACATACCAAAATATGAACATGTCTTACCACTTCTGTCATTAGTGTCCTAGGTCAAGTCACTAGACTACTTAAGTCTCTGTTTGAGTGTCATATTCTCTGTGAGTCTTCTCTAACCACCTTATGTAAAAATTCAACAACTATGCACACATCCAAATATTCTCTTCCATGCTACATTTTTCTCTTTTGCATTTATCAATCACTAGCATATTACATTATTTGCTTATTCATTCTCTAAATTGTTTCTCTTTTTTGTAATATAGTTCCACATGGGCAGGGGTTTTGTTGTCTTTTTTTTTTTTTTTTTTTTGGCTGGATATACAGGGCCTAGTATATCACCGTCATATATTAATGCTAGAAATTTTAGTTGGAAGAATGAATAGATGAACAAATGAAATGTACAAGAATGTGGTCAGTCTCATAGTCATAACAGCACAAATTAAAATAATCATAAAACCTTATCAGTTTTAAATTAAGACAAAAATGAACTCAGACTAATCATTGTAGAAGGAATAAAGCAATATGAACAAAAGTATTTCAAACATGTGGTTCCCACACTCAACAGTTCTATGTCTGGGAATTTATCTTGAATATAGGTATGTTCACTGCAATGATGCACATATATACACAAACAAAATAAATGTATTTAAATAAACTAAATAATTGCTTAACTATTATATTACGCAATGTGTATTTTATTGGACACAGGTTGATCTCTTTCTCTGTCTCTCAATAGTCTTTATTTTTTTGAGAGCATTTTGAAGTTCACAGCAAAATTACGTGGAAAGTGCAGAAAGTTTTAATATACTACCCCCTGTCCCACACTCCCCACTATCAACATCCTAAGTAGTACATTTATTATAATAGATGAATACACATTGACACATCATTATCATTATCACCCCAAGTCCATAGTTTATACTAGGAATCACTCTTGGAGTTGCATATTCTAGGTTGATTAATTTTTAGGGGAAAAGGCATGTCACAAAACAGTGTAAATCATGCTATCCTTGTTCATTAAAAATACGATTTCTGAGAAAAAAGTCTTAATCTATGAAATAAATATTAACTTTGGTTATCTCAAGACATTAATAATAAAGATGATACTTTTGGCTCTTTGTATTTTATACATTTGTTTGTATAATGGCATTTCATATTCTTCTAAACATGTGCTAACATTTGCTTCTAGATTTATCCTATCATTAGTAATTAATCCAATTATATGAGTGTCATTTAAAAAATAATAAATTTAGAAAACCTACAAAATTATTAAAACTGTCTCTAAATTCATGTAACTGAATTATTTAATACAGTTATTAATGTGTCCACTTTTGTGTCAACATTGTAGTGTGAATGTAACTTAAATCGGATGTTTACAATGCATTAAGATGAATTTTCAAGTTATTATATCATCAAATGAAAATCTAAAGTCACTGATGATCTTAAACTGATCCAATGTCTAGAAAATAGGATTTAAACTGCAGTCCAAAAAGAAAATATATATAATATCTATTAATCCACTCTCCCTCTTGAATTCAGTGCTGTAAACATTTTTCTCAAGTCAGTGGAGAGGATAACGGCTTTTTGAAAGATCAACTCTCAGTGGAGAAATATTTAAGACACCATGTTACCTGGTTTGCCTCAAGTTATCAATCCCCATAAGTTGCAAGAAACTAATCAGAAAAGTCTAAAAAGCATTAGTTTCAAGCATGTGAAGTAATTTTTAAAGTCTAAAAAAAATGTGAAACCTCTAATATTTCTTGTTAATGTAGGCATTAATGAGACAGTGGATAATACATGTTTGGATATAAAGAGAGAAAATAATTAATATAGAGTTTGCTTTTGTTTTTGTGATTTCAACATTTCTACATGAAACTTCCTTGAAAATTGTGAATGGTCAGTTCTGTGGCCTGATTGCAAAAAAAATCAGATCATCATGTGATTTTATAAGTTTGTTTTTAGAGGATAAAGTGATGGTCTCATATAAATTCTCAGAGTGCTTCCTGTTAGCTTAGAGAAGATGGAATCGAATGTAAACTGCCCTTTAAAAAAAAAAAAAGTTCAATACAGTTGTTTTTTTTTTTTTTTACTGCTTCTAAGGAATTACTAATCTATCTCAAAATCACTCATTTTATTCTACATTAATTACAGAAGATAAACATTTCCAAAATATCTCAGGCATTTGGTCAGTAGAACGAAATAAATAGTTGTAGAAGTGCCATTATTTTAGCAAAACTGCAGACAGCTATGAGTTTAAAGACATGAGTTTTAAGAATAGTTCTGCAATCGAATAGCTGCTCCACTTGGTTAAGTCAGTTACTCAATATTTTCACCAGATTTCTCTGAAGGAAAATTACTGATTTAATATCATATTATTGCGATATTATATTCATCAGCGTTTCATTAAAAAACACAAATGTACACAAGTGAGATTTCTAGATTAGATTTGTGCGTGCATGCCAGTCCTTTGGAAGCTTCCTTGATATTTTGGTTGGACACTTTGCTGAAAGACAATTTACCGTCATAATAATTGGGAGATAGATTCTGATGGCTGCATTGAAAAATGAAAACCTTGAGAGATGAGTATTTATCTTGTGATACGTGTTTTTTCTGTAGTGAAGAATGAGTTAAAATTTGATATTAGCTAGCAAAGCAGCATCTAGAATAATTTAAAATGTATCACCCCCAAGATACTCTTTGGGAGATCTAGTTGCTACACAATGAAAAGAAGTCAGTGGGTTACAATAAGATAGCTTTGTTTTGTCTGTATTTGGTAGACTCTGTATTTTATGTTTTCTGTAAATATGCATAAACGCAATAATTTCAGAATTTTATTTTGTTTTACAGACAGAAGACATGATATTTTTCCATGTACAATTAAAGGGAAAGAATAACTTATTTGTGTTATCTGTCAGTAAGAACCACACTTAAAATTTTAAGGGCAAAGTTACATGTCGCTAATTGTGTGACTCCCTGCTAGCTAATATAACTTTCCCAGTGGGATAAATAACTATTGAGCTAAGGAGAATAAAAGCATAAACTTTACAGTACAATTGCATTATTCAAAAGATGTCATAGTCATAAAAATATTTTTAAAATTAGTTGTTGAATAGGCATCCCATGTAATAACGCATAGAGTAGAGCATGTGTCTCTGTAAAGATATTGCAAAATACTTAATTATCCAGAATTATACACAGAAATGTGTTCGCTATTAAAAATATAACTCTAATAGAGCATGTAACTTATGCTGACCTTGTTGGCGTATAGATCAATCACACCATGCTGTGAATTTGCGGAGGTGCAGGGCTCAGTTTTAAATATTTGTTTATATCCCAAGCAGTGGACACTATACTTGATACATAATTGAGCTACTATTGTGTTTCAGGCTCTTTTAGGTATTAAGAAGATGAAGGTAAGCATAAAAGACAAGACTAGTACCAGTTCACTCTTGTAGATTGCAATCTAGTCAAGGAAATATACAATTAAGCATTCAAACAAAGGTAACCTATCGTCATGACCAATGTTACCACAGTCAACTTTTTTTTTTTGTAATAGAGGAATTTAACCTGATTATTAAGGTAAGTAAAACTTTTCTGTGGTAGTAATGATTGACATGAAATCTGAAGGGTACTAGGGGAAAGAAGACATTTCAAGCAAAAGGGACAACTTGTTCCTTTCTTCTTGTGTCAGGAAGAGTTTGTATGGCACAAGAGATTTAAAGAAGTCATATTTGATTACAAAGTGGACACTAAAAAACGATCTGGACTTTAAGCATCCAACCATTTCAGTGTAAAGCAATTCCTAAAGGAATCTGAAAATTCAGTTACCAAAAATATTCTTCAAAGTTGTCCTCCTCTTCTTTTGGGAAATAGTCTAATATTTCTAACACAGTGGTTCTCAATATGTGATCCTCAGATCAGTAGCATTAGCATCACATTGAGCTCTTTAGAAGTGCAAAATCTCAGGCACAATCTCAAATACATGGAATCAAAAATTCTGGGGGGAGGGGCAAAGCAAGCTGATTTTCAACAACCCTCCATATTGATGCATGTTAAAGTATGAGAATAATTAACAATCACTGATCTAGGTTATTTTGACTGGAAAGAGGTTGATGTATCTAGATATATACCCCCTATTATGAAGGATCATAAATTACAGAAGGTCATAAATTATTGATGGACAGAAACTGACTCCTGGCTGGGAAAAGTAAGGAAGAGCGTAAGGATAGATAATCTTGCATGGGATGAAATTAAAATTACTTTCCAGAGAAGAGTCAAACCTAGAGAGAAATGCAAAAGCAAAACAATATAATTCACATATTTTTCACAGAATTCAGGTATACAAACTCCTGGGGAATGTTTAAAAATACAAATGTCTAGACTTCACCAGCATTCTTCCCTCCAGAGTTTATTTTGTAAAAATTTCCAAGGTTGAGAAATTTAGCTTTAGTATGACTAATCCTGCAATACATATGCCTATCCACGTGATGGCAGCAGTGTACCAGAATCCAATGATACCCAGGAAGGAAGAAATTTGATTTTTTTTTTTTTTTTCATTTAGATAACTCTGATGTTTATCTGATTTGGGATTACTGCTTATTCTTACATTTTGGTAATTGGCAATTGAGAAAAATTAGAAATTTCAGTACTTCATTTTCAGGATTATTTTTATTTCTCCAAAGCAGTTCTTATCGAAACAGCTATACTGTCAGTAACTGAACATCTCCAAAACAGTTATTACTGAAACAGCTATACCGATAGTAAAAGGACAATTTATGACTAAAATATAATAAACTAGTGATTAGAAACACCAATAAAACTATTTTTTCTTATTTTTTCCCCAATATACTACTATAGCCTTTTTTTGCCATTCTAGACTCTGTTAATACACTTTTAGGTATGGTATTATTGTCAGATTTGCAATCAAAATCATCTACAGTCTACATTTTGATCTGAATCCATTGATCTCTTTAATTTTAAAAGCAGAATGGAATTTTCTATAGTTGCTACCATCTTTTGAGTCAAATGCCTACAGGATATGGATGTGTGCTCCAGCAAAACAGTTTTTGGCACAAGCTTGTGGCATCTCACTCTATATATTACCTTATGGATAAATATATGTAGCAACAAGTATGAAACCCATGGAGAGAGGGTCTGATGATCTTTGGGTAATGTAATTAAGCTACACAGCTTTTCCCCAGGCTATGATTATTTAATTACTTTACATTGTTAGTGATTCCATTTGAAGGTGATTTTTTTCATCCTCTTATAGATACAAAATAATAATTGATGAAAAGAAATACATAATGTTCTGGTATGGAGAGGAAATGGTGGTTATGAAATTAGCTAGCCCTAAAATTTTCCCCCTTCAGTGACAAGCGAGTCACTGAAAACAAAGAAGTTCAAACTGCTACCTCTGTGTGCCAGAGAAGGCTTTGATCAATGTTTTACAATGTGTCATTATCAGGGAACACATTCTTCACAGTAGGTAATTAGCAGGTGATAATGAGAATCAAGACCAATATTTCACATAGGCCCCTAAAAGCTATACTTCCACAGGAAGAAAGAGCTGAGAAATTGAGTTACAAAAATGGTTTTCTGCATAGGAAATAGAAAAGTAAGTTCTTTTTTAAAATCAGAAAGCTGGACAAATGTTAGGAAATCAGAATCTGCGAGCAATTGATAACACTATTGATCATGAACTGTGGATTAGCTATTGCAAGTGGGTGTGTTGGTTGAGCTAATTTTTTTTTTTATGTTTATTTTTGAGACAGAGAGAAACAGAGCATCAGTGGGGGAGGGGCAGAGATAGAGGGAGACACAGAATCTGAAACAGGCTCCAGGCTCCAAGCTGTCAGCACAGAGCCCAACACTGGGCTTGAACCCACGAACCGTGAGTCATGACCTGAGCTGAAGTTGCACATTTAACCAACTGAGCCACCCAGGTGCCCCAGTTGAGTTAATTTTTAAAGTAACATGGACTCTTGTTACATACATATCACTGATCCTGAACAAATATTTTAGCTCATTCAAAATCAACAACAAAAGTTAAAAGTTACTGAAAACTGAGCACCAGCTGAATCTACTAGACAATATCTGATGTAATAAATGACATGATTCGTGTTAAGATCTGCCACTTAGAATCTCTATCATCAGATTACCAGACTGGATCACTAGAGTGGAATTGTTCAATTAAGATCACTCTTGGGATTAAAACAGGGAGGAAGTATAACATGGTGGTTAAATTCTAAAGCTCTGGAATCCGAAGTGTTGGGTTTTCATTGAGTCCCATATTCTCAAACTGGGTGACTTTTGACAACTTCTTTAAACTTTCTGAGCCTCTGTTGTTTCCCCTCTATCACTAATGGAGTGAATAAAAGTGAATCTTTCCTACAGAGATGTGAGAAAGACTGGCAAGCATAAAGGTAAAATCCTTAGTAGAATGCTTAGGAATGACAGCTCTATAAATCGTAGCCGTTATTTTATTATTATTATTATTATTATTATTATTATTATTATATTGGTACTATTTTACTATAAGCATAATGTGTCTAGCACAACTAACATTGACCTAGATACTGCCCACAAAGAGCTGGAATATCAAGCTGTTATCTACCACTAAAAAGAAATGGGATATCAAATTAGATAGCTTTCACCTGACTTGGAGAAGTGTTTTGAGGAAGTGGAATATGTGACAGGTTTGTTTTGATAAAGCATGGTGGGGGTAGGGAGAGACTGAGGAGCAGCTTCAGTGCATACAAGAACTGTTGCCTCAAGAAGGCAAGCTTAGATGAGTCCTGGGAATTAAGCAGAACATTATTACATGATAACATTGGGCTGTCAGAAACAGAATGAATCAAAAGACGAATGCAATGTTTTCTTAAACACAGAGTGGAATTTAGGGAGCAAACCTGAAATTATGCAGGAAGAAAACTTTGGTAATTAAATTAATACTAATTGAGTGATAAGCATTTGTCAGGGACTGTGTCAGGAGGGGTGACAAAGTGGCACTTCTCCTAAGTAACACTGTTGGGTAGAACTTTGATGCATCCATTAAAGACAACAATCTCTATTCAACCTCTAGAACAATTTAAAAATGTGCAAATATACATCTAATTGGTATAAATAAGCACTAGATATAGATATAGATGATAAAGATATAGATTATATAGATGTATAGATTAGATAGATAGATATAGATATAGATATAGATATAGATATAGATATAGATATAGATATAGATATAGATATAGATATAGATATATAGATATATAGATAGAGATAGAGATACATAGATATAGATAGATATCTGAGTTATGGTATAGTATTCATATATGGCATTTGTGCCTATTTTTTGCAGGATTACACAGATTATTTCATCACACAACAACTTGCCTTTTCTCACCAACATTTTATTTTTTTTTCTCACCAACATTTTAAAAGCCTATTAACGAAACTATTTCCTTCTAGACAACTCTTATTACCTTAGCTAAAATAGATTATGATATACCCAATGAATTTCCAGATAAGGTAAAGCAAAGTGACCTTCCACAAGATTCTATAGTAAATCTGTGAAAGTTATAGCTCTATATCTCCCTTAATTGACTCACTATAATAATAATAAAAAAAGAAATAATTACCTTTTATAACCACTCTGAGATTGCTCACTACGACTCTAAAATTGTTATAGTAACTGGCGACTGAGAAAATGCCAAAGGCATTCACGGAAATCCAGAGTTCATCACAAGGTTCTGCTTTATTAGTCTTTGCTGTTGAGTAAAATGATGCTTAATGAGAGGGGAAACAGGGCAGGGGAGAAAGGTAGGAAGGCAGTGCTGTGTTTTGGATAACTATGGAAACAGTTGCTAAGAAGCATACACGTCTGCAATTCTTTTCCAGGACCCACTCCCCAGCCCCTAACCCTTGCTCTGCTTCTGGGATTTTATATTGCCATTTATTGCTGCAATTGGTCAGTGAGCATTTTAGAGAGTACATAGGCTAATGATGGCTGATCTTACACTATCTTGGATTCTAAAGACCAGCGCATATCATTATGATGAGATAGAACTGCTAATGAGAGAAGTAGATGTTAATTTCTAGTGAGAAGATGGCTTTCCAAACTATTTCTATCGCTTAGCGTATTCCTTTGACATGATATTAAACTTTTTGGAAAAAGAATGCTGAATGTCTTTACACCTAGCCCATGTCACCTTTGTTGTCAGCTAGAGAATACAAAGTAAATTTATCTTTAAGAATAGTGGAAGGGGTGGCTCAGTTGGTTAAGTGTCTGACTTTGTCATGATCTCGCAGTTTTTGAGTTCAAGCCCTGTGTCAGGTTCTGTGCTGACAGCTCGGAGCCTGGAGCCTGCTTCGGATTCTGTGTCTCCCTCTCTCTCTGCCCCTTCCCCAGTTGTGTTCTGTCTCTCCCTGTCTCTCAAAGATAAATAAACATTAAAAAAATAGTGGAAATTTATCCCAGCAAATTATTATGAATTGCACAATGTTCATAATGTGTTCATATGAGTGTTCGATGACACTCTTTGTGACAGGTTGCTTTTGTGTTTATTCATTTAAAAGTTGCCTTTGCAATGGGAAACACATACTCTGACAATTTTACAGGCCAATGAACAAATCTATATTATTAATTACCACTGTCAGAAAGTGTCTTGATATTTGATTACTGGCAATGGTTCTTGCTGAACAGATTCTTGGTAATAAGATCCTTGATTCTCTGAAAAGGTAGCCTGACAGATTAACCAACCTGTGATTTATCCAATCAAGGACACTCTCAGGAAGATTTGAGTGTTTCCCTCCCTTTCAATCATAATAATGAGACTTGCTAGCCCAAGATCAAGATAGACATTTTTCCTATAAACTCTTAAAAGAAGAATGAAGCCCTACTCACTAGTTCTTATTACATTGAGATATTTATCTAGAAATAAAAAAATGTGAGAAAAAAATCTTTGTTTAATGAAACTCAACAAATATCTACTAATTGCTAGTATTATTCTTTCTCAAGATAGGAGTGTTAGTTAAGAAATTATATTAGTTTTCTATGGCTGATGTAACCAAATTACCACAGAGTGGGTGACTTACAACATGTCTAAAGAATGTCAATAAATATAAAATATATAAGTGATAAGAAAATGTAACATAGTTTCACTAGCATATTTTTCTTTCCTAATGTTACATAAATAATAGTGTTTTTCACTGATGGCATTTGAAATTTAATAAAACAGTTTATGCATTTTGTTTATCTAGTATCCTTACTTCTGGGTAACCTACCACCCCAACACCATGTTGGAAGGTCACTTACAGTACCCCATATTTACCACAAGGGTGAGTGGTGAACCAAGTAAGTCAATCAGAATGTTACCATCCCTTCGCTATTGGGGATGTCACTCATGTATCTCCCATTCTCAAAACAAAGGTGAGTAATGATCTAGGTCAGCCACTTAGAATATTTAAACCCTTGGTCATAATTTATTTCTAGATGCACTGGAGAGTAAATTGGGATCAACCAGAGTCTTTCCTAAGATATAATACATTGGTCTTAGAAAAGTTTATTCTGCTGGAATCAGGAGCACCTTGAATAATTTTTACTGGAAACGATTAAGACTATCTTCTTTGAACATGTAGAGGCAGATAATGAGAACAAGATTTAAAGAAATGTATACAAAAGCACATATGAGAAATGGAAAAACATAAGCATTCACATGAGGTCCACTGAGGTCTTGGATCTAGCCATGCCTGAAGAAATGATGATTATGATGGCCATAGCTGATTTCATGCTTAATTTTAAAATATAATTTAAAATCTTTTTATTGGATTAAAAAATATTGTAGTACTTTGAGTTCATATTGAGTTATAACTAAATTTTGGTTGATTAATGTCTTATAACATTGGTTTATCTTGTTCATAAATGCAATATTTGAATTTCCTTATATTGTTTCCATTTGCTGTAATGCTTCATTAAGCTACAGTCTTGCCCTAACTTGGAAACACATAAATAGGTATTCATTCATATTAATATATAAAGTAAAAAATATCAGAAAAATCTCATACTTAAAAGGCAAAGAAAAAGCATCACAAAATCCAGAAATATAATTTAACTTTTTTTTTAAACACCCTAACATATTTCTATAATACATTTACTTTACATATATTGGACAAGTATTTTTTGATCATCTATTCATATGATAAGAATTTTGCAATTATTTTAGAGGGAGGAACTATGAATTGGTGTTTCCTTAGCATGGTTGATTTAAATTTGTATTGTCGATAGTTTAAACATGAAGTATATGTGAACCAATTTCTTCACTTACAGTTTTACAAGTTTAATAACTGAAAGAAATTTCCATAGACCAGCTTTTGGCTCCAAACATTGTTTGGCTCAAATCAATTGGCTCAAATTGGCTCAAATTTTGTTTCTCCTCCACTAAACCACAGATTTCCGGAACTGAGTGCCATGAGGGTAAGAGTTTTTCTGGAAGCCATTCTTACACCAGAATTGGTGGCAGTAACTTAACTATACAGGGAAATGGCTACAATTTATATGGGAAGTAGGATTAATTGCTGAGACACTGTCCTCAACCGAGTGAAAATATCTTATTTTTACAAACTTAAAAAAAAATATAAATCTAAGTGAACACATTGCTGAGGTCCCTCCTATGACCCTGAACTGAGACCATACAAGTGAGTCCTCAAATTCAATCTTCATGAGCTTCCTAGTAAATTTATTTCCAGGTCTTACATAATAATTTTTAAGTATCTCATGTTTCCTTTTAAATGGTTATCTGAGTACAGCCATTTACATTAATTTTATAAGAAGCCATCCTGCTCCTATATTGTCTATAATATTAATAGATACAGTAGAATCACATTCTTGGGATGATTCCCACTTGGTAATGGTACGTTCCTCCACCACACCTGTCTCTTCTCAGTGGTTGCTTTTGACCATCATCACATTTCTGTAACTGTGAACTTTCCAACAGATTGCTGGTCCACAGAGCAGACAGGAAGGGCAACTTCAGCTGTGCTCTTGTGGCCCTTTATTTCAACATTTTCTCATTTGTCTTCAGTCCATTAAGTTCCTATTATTTGGGTAATTATCACTGTATAATTATAATTATTCTTTTTCCTTCTTTGCCTCCCATGATGCACAGAGATAAATGGTGAACAACTCAAGTTATTTCCCCCTCCCCTGAGACAGTTTGGTGGGAAAGAGGAGCTTTATGTTAGCAGATTTTCCCAGCACTGGTCCAACACCCTGGGATGCCTACTGAAATGCTTAGTCTGCTTCTCTCCAAATTTGAGAGTTATATTGAACACTGGTAGTGCTCTACCTAGATCCTCTTGGATCCTTTTAACAGGTTCTATGCATGTATCTTCAGTCTCTTTGTGCTTTGTTCCCAATGGTTTTATAAAGTGTTACGATTTTATTCTACAGAACTCACAGAAACAATAGCTATCTCTTTGGAAAGACCAAGAGCTTCAACCCCTAGACTAAAGCACCTATTTTTTTTTCTTGTGAAACCCCAAATAACAGAATATACTTTTTCTGACTTTCTCAATCTTACTCTATTTCTGAAAATGGATATTCTTGTCTCACACATATTCGTGTTTCCATGTTTCTTTGTCTTGTGACCAACATAAGTTCCTGAAATACATAAAATGAATGCTAATGGTCAGGGGCAGGAGCAATCACAGCCATTGAAATTTTTCTCCTTTCCTTTTTTCTATTTTCTGGTCCTCTTATTTTGGAGCCATTGATAGATCAGAAGATTATCCTTGAATATTCCAGAAAGATAAAACTGGCTGAGATTTCATTTATATTTCTTGAAGCAGCTTATAGCCAGTGATTGGTGCAGGAGTGTTGATGCTCAATTCCATGTCCCAAAGATGGGCTGACTAAGGTACAATTTACACTTCAGTCTCCCCTGCTGAGGAGAGACTGAATGCCAGATGATTGGCATTGGAATCATCTGGAATCACTCTCTTGCTTAGCTTCTATGTCTTACTTTCCCCACTCCTTTACTGGTTTCTCCGGAGATCACTTCCTTAATGAATTACTTTCATGTTAATCCCCATCTTATAATCTGTTTTTAGGGAACTTGAACTAAGACAGTAGTATTTTTGAAAATTTACTAGCATTCTGCCCTTAAGTAACAACAGAACTTACTATTTCTTTCCATGACTGCAGTTTTCCAGTGTTTGTCCTGGGGTTGCAGCTATTTCCTTGTTTGTCGTTATGGCCAATACACACACACACACACACACACACACACACACACACACACACACAGCAACCACTCCAAAGCCAGGACAGAAAAAGCAGGACATATGGGTGTGGATGATCTCTGTTTAGTTTCCTATTGTTGATTCAGTTTGGGACACACGGTCTTAGAATATTGGGTACTTAGGTACTTAACAAATGTTAGCAATCAATAAATGTAATCTTGTTATATTATTAATTAAGAGAATGTAAACACAGCTACAAAAGGAGAGCAGTCCCTACTGGGAGATTTTTCTCTTTATTTTCTTCTATCTTTATCTATCTACCATCTACCTACCTACCTACCTATCTATCTATCTATATCGTTTGCCTACTGCTGACAAACAGATGGGTTATATGATGTACACCTCTCAAGTCACAAATAAAAGGACAAATTGGCCTGTGGCCATTTGATTTTTTTCCCATTCTTCTACACTGCTAATTGAAAAATCAACAGTATTGCCAATAGCTGACTTGGTTGAGTAGTTTAGCTAGCTGAAATTGGCACCTTTAGTCCACTATGCCTTTACCAGACAATAAAAAAAGCCTAAATGCAATTAGGCCTATATCATGTTGTAGAGCTTCTCCTTATGACATATATATGCTTATCTTATTTAAAAACCTTTAGGTTTAGTACTTTTTTTAAGTTTATTTTATTTTGAGAGAGACAGAGACAGTGCAAGTAGGAGAGGGGCAGAAAGAGAGGGAAAGGGAGAATCCCAAGCAGTCTCCGCACTGTCAGCACAGAACCTGACTCAGGGCTTGAACCCACGAACCATGAGATTATGTCCTGAACCAAAACCAAGAGTCAGAGGCTTAACCAACTGAGCCACCTAGGTGCTCAGGTTTAGTGCTTTTAAAGTGAGTGGTTGATAAGTGACAAGTGGAAAAGAAAGGTTGAAGTAACGGTACTAAATAAAAACATCTGAAGTGCACTTTATTTTGTAGTGCCATCTAGTAAAATAATATTTATTTGAATATTTCCTATTCAGAGAAAAAGAAAATTGCTAGGAAAGTGGGAGAAGATACCACAAAAATGCTCATGATTTCTTCTTGGGAGGAACTTGAACTCCCGTTAAGTGGTTCCTGATCTTTTTTTCTCTTCTCTGATACCTATCTTCAGATACATCTTATTCTAATAAGCAGACATAAATTTGGATTGATATTCTCTCTCGTTGTTTCTAAACCACTTAATCTACATCTATTCTTAATAAATATAAAAATATTTCCCCATTTTTGGCACACACTCACATTGGCAAGAATGTGAAATAACAAAACTCACACATTTCTGGGAGCAGTGTAAAGTGGTACAATCAACCAAAAAACTGTTTGGCAGAATCTACAAAGTCAAACCTTATGACTCAGCAATTCTCTTCCTAGATATTTGCACAAAATAAATAAAAATATTGTTCACAAAAAGTCTTTCACAACAATGCACATAGAAGTCTTACACATAATAGCTCAAAATTGGAAACAATTTGAGTGTCCATTAACAGGAGAATTTGAAGCACAAATAAAGGTGAAAACTAATGCTACAATATCCAACAAAGTTGATAGAACTCAAAACACATGATTAGTGAAAGAAAATTGATGGGAAAGCATACATGTTGAATGATTCCACTTATATGAAGTTCTAGAATAATTAAGACTAATGGATGATGATAAGCAGGACACTTGCTACTTTGGGAGAGGTATTTACTGGACATAATCATTAGGAAACCTTCAGGGACTATAGAAAAGTCCTAGATTTTAAGCCAGATAGTGGTTACACCAATGTACAGTCAAATGCTCTACCCCTGAGCTATACCATCTCTGGTTACACCAATGTATAAATTTGTCAAAAATCATAAAATTGTACACATAAGATATTAACTTTTATGTATGTAAAATATACCTTAATTTTTAAAAAAAGTAATGAAGATCTTTAAAAAAGAAGAAGAAGAATTGAATAACTGTGCAAGTGCTGTGCTAGGCATTTTATATGTGTTAACAATCTCATCCTTATGACAGTCCAGTGAACTATATGTTCTGTCTACTATATAAAGATATCAATTATCAGGTACATTAATTTATTTGACCAATTTATATAAAGCAAATGGAAAAGTCAGTATTTAATCAGAACTTATTATTTTTAAAGCTATTGCTTTTTCCATTATAATCATGGACTAGGTAATTAAATCTTGCATTAAAATAAAATTGCAAATAGGTTAAAAAGAATATGGAAGAGTTTGTAAAAGACATAAGATTATGAATAAACACAAACACAAGATAAGCTAAAAACAACTATTGAGAAAATGAGAAATAAACAATTAACAAAAACTCTATTAAAAAAGGATTCACTGTTGTTTTTGAGAGATTGAAATATGAAAAAATAAAATTCACAACATCAAAGAAAATGTATTATAGCTGAAAATAAAAAACAAAACAAAACAAACAACCCAGAGAGAAAATACCAAAAAGGAAGATACAGGAGGAAGGTGATTCAACACAGGAATCTCCACACAGGCTGCAACTCACTTTTTGTGATTTTTGGTAAGTCATTTAACCTTTGCCTCATTTTCTTCCACATGTAAAAGTAGAAATTCTAATAATGACTTTCCTATAAGACTGTGGGGAGGATTAATTAGGTAATGTTCACAGGAGCTTTGAAGATTAAAAGCCTCAAATAAGTGCTAACTATAAAATACAAAACCAAAGAGACACAATCAGAAAATACACAAGTCAGAAAGATGAAAGGAGAAAAATAAGCTTATAAAAGAGATGGAAGTTAAACTTTGGAAAGATATGAAAAGGGACACAGGATTTATGAGTTTGGAAAAATTTAACTCTAAATAAACCCATACATGAAATACAATATTTTTTAAATGATGCTGATATATATTAATTCATTAAGAATATGACATTCTCAAAATACAGATCAGTGTTTGTACTGCAACAGAAACTGTTAATATTTTTCTTTGCAAGATTACAAGATGTGCTATTTTCATCATCCCTATCACTTCAAAACTGTGTCCTTCATTCTTGTCAAATCTGCTGTTAGGTGTCACATGCCTATCCTGTGTAAAACCTTTGTTCCCAGTTTCTACTTATCCCTACATCTACTCTAAATGTGTGAGATTCACAAAGTCAGCCCAAAATAAGATGGATGGGACTCAGTGACCACAAAGGGCTTCAGTGAACTGTGAAACAGGGAAATGAGCCAGTTGCCAGAAAGAAAAGATTGGATGGAGTAAGAAACTCTAAAGCCAATTGCTGTAGTGAACTTCACTCTATAATCTCCTAAAACTAAATGAGAATTTCAAGGAGAGAAAAATATTGTGACTTAATCAGATGGTAGTTCTGTAAAAAGTTTTGGGTTTGGCATGAAGACTTTAGCTTACATATGAGTTTGGAATAGAACTAGAATATTTAACAATAGATACCACACGGACATTGACCAATTTGAACAGATGCTGGTAATATAAAAATGAATTGGTACATTCCCAGTGGATATTAATGCTGAGTAGGACCAGTGGTAAATGAAATAGTGAGGTTGGCTTAGTTTAATTTCAGGATCTCCAGCTTTTCTCCGTCAATGACATTTTCTTCTAATTTTCACATACCTGGTCCCTGACTAGTGTTCTTTCACCTGCAAGCTTCCTACTAACCTTTCAAGTTCACTCACTACATCATCCTCCTGATCTTGACTCTATGATCTACATTACCTTTTGGCATCTTATGTTATCAAAATTCCAATTTCTTCTTGTGTAAGACTACTTTAAGGAAGAATGTGATCTGATAACATACTTTACACTAAGATATTATAAAGGTACATAGCCGAAAGGTAAGCCACTCCTTTCATGACCCATCACAAACTGTATTGAAATGGATTAAATGACTCTAAAGTACTTTAAGATAATTCAGAGGGATTCTTCTCTAAAAGCAAAATAGGCAAGGGGCACCTGGGTGGCTCTGACTTCAGCTCTTCTCATGATCTCATGGTTCCTGAGTTCAAGCCCTACATAGGGCTCGCTACTGTCAGTGCAGAGGCTGTTTGGAATCCTCTGTCCCCCTCCCTGTACCCCTCCCCTGCTTGTGCTCTCCCAAAAATAAATAAATATTCAAAAGCAAAATTGGAACTTCTGAAGCTAAACATTTTAGCAGGTACTTTGGGGGAAGATTAACCTAGAGACCACAAAGCAAACAACTGATATATCCATATGCGTATTTCTCCTTAGGATGATCTGTAAAATAAATTTCATAAAGATAACACTTATTTGATACCAATGCTTAGCCCACCTTTTCATGAATCTTTCCCTTATTCCTACCTCTCTTCAAAAGTCACTCTATAGTAATTTATATAGTTTTTTGTTTTATCTTCTGGACTATGAATGACAGTATCCTATCTAATTCATCTTTGTATACAATGGTAACAAATCTGGTATATCTGTCAGATTAGATAACTGATACTATATTACCAACACAGTACTAGGCCTTTAGTGTTTTTTGATGTTTGAATAATGCAATGAATAAAGAATGGGTACGTGAAGGAAGTATGGTCATTATTCAAGAAACTATCCTTTGATGTTGCCAAAGACAAATTAGGATGTCAGATTATCTCCCAGATCACATCTCTGAACATGCTTCTTTCCAGCTTGAACAGCTTCTAAGACTCCCATTGCATGCTAAAACTCAAAGTTCCCAGATAGGAATTAAAAGCGTTTCAGGGTTTGGGTTCAAATACACTCTTCACCTTTATTGGCAATTATATACACTTAGGTGCCCAGGGAAGACATAATAGTCAAACAAGATTTTGATCATTTCCTCAACATGCCATTAAATTTCTCATCCTTCACTACATTTTGAATGCAGTTACCACACTCTCCTTCTCACACACCTGTCCAAATTTATAATGTTTAGTAGTGCTCTTGTGAAATATTTTTCTTCCCCTCTTAATGCACTTTTCACTTCTATTTCATGTTATTTGTGGTTTATTTCTACTGAGGGCAAGGATCATGTCATATCCATCCTTGTACACCTTATTTCATACAGTGTAGTACCTGTGATGTGACCTCCTCTGAGGGATCATGGTGAACTCAGCTCAGTAATGTCCATCACCAGACTTCAAGAAACTAAGGAAACTGCCCCAAGTCCCATTTAGTATGAATGATTGCATTCAGAATTACTCTGAGATCAACAATCTCTTAAAATTACTTCAAAGTCAAGAAGTAATATAAAACTGGCAAGCCTATAGTAAATTTGGAAGAGAAGTATATCATAAATTATTTTTTATGAGTGAGAAAATTATAGGCATCTTCGAACACTCACCAAAATATCTGAAAGAAATATTTAAAAAACAGTTTGAAACAAGGTATAACTGTGCCAAGGGATTCTGTGTATGATTACGATGAACAGAAACACTCAATTAATATATTTACCTACACAGCTAGTTTCCTCCTGGAAGGAAAATGGCACTTAATTAATTTGGCTGAATAAGACTCCTAACTGAATTCTTAGCTATGCTGCTAATGGAGTCACCTCCAAGACCAACTAGAAATACAGAAGTTATTGAAGAAAAGAATTGGAAAGATTATGTATAGTAGACCATCTAATTAAAGGCAATTATTCGATAAAGTCATTGTCCTATTTTAAATGTATTATTAGAGATGCCTACCTAGAAGGGAAATGGCACACAAGCAATGGGATTAAATGTAAGAATCTAGTTTAGGTTCTATTGGTTTGAAAGGAACCTGTTAACTCCTGGCTGTCTTTGGCCTCATCCCACATTCTCCTGTTAGCAGGTGCAAAGTGGGTCACCCTTGAATCTTATCCTTTCCATCTTATATAAAATGAAGATATTGGGTTGATAAAAATGCATAAAAGGAAAGAAAAACTTCTAGCCATGGCCAGGAGCTATTGAAATCCTTTTTTCCCTCCTGAACATAACATTTTAGAAAGCTTCAGAAGAAATGTTTTCAATAGCGATAGCAAATGCCTTCCTTTGATGTTAGATCAGAGGTACCCGACTTTAGTGGTCAAAGTCATAGAGTATCTAGATAAAACTCAAAATATGAAGGGGCAAATACAAATACAAAATAAATACAAATAAATACAAAAGCAGGTAAACTTCATTGACTAATGTTACATTGGACTTGCAATTCAGGGCTTTTCTGCTAAAGGGACTTAGGTCACCTATGTCTTTAAATCATACTTCTGCTTGGATAGGGTTTAGAAAGTACTATAAATAATTATACAGTGACAGATTAACTTATGAATATCACCAGATATTTTCTTTTGACACTTTCTTATGCCTGTGCCAGATAAACATATTTGTTTGGCATGCAGTAAGGAATTTATGACCTTTAAGGAAAGCCTGATCTGTAGCAGTACGAAAGCCAGAGGGCTAGTTGTATAAAGGGAGGCTTTAGAGCTATTGAAATATGCATCAACAAACAAAAAATAAAATACTTTACATATCTGGCAAATATCATCTGAGGCAACAAATCATAATGTGTTTATCTATTATGTTGCAAAGTGTCTCTGCTTGATATAAAGTCTCCCTTCACTGAAGCAACTGGAAAACTTAAGGTGCTTACGGAAACAAGGAAGAGAAAATAAAGACTTGGAGAGCATAAAACAGATCCAAAACTGAAGGAAAACACTTTCGAGAGAGATTTTTGTTTGTTTTGGGAGAAGAAAAGAAGTTAGTCACAACTTCAGTTATGGTTTATTCGGTACTTAGAAATTCTAACAATCTAAAGAGGAGATGTGACACACTGCTTACCTAAGGCTGCTCTCTCCCTACAGGGCTTACCTCTCAACAGTCAGCTCACCATAGTGGCAATCTGATCTAAATTTAGAGAGCGTTCTCATTTCCCTCACGCACAATCATGTTAGAGGTACAAGATAACAAGTGTGATTTAGCAAGTATTTCCCATGTGTAGTCATGGTTTGATTTTGAAATCATACATAACCCTCATCACTACAGAATCCAATACTACAAATACAAATAAACATCGTGACATATTATATATGTGATATTAACTATCAGCGATGTATGTGGTAGTTGATATCCATCAAATATGAAAAAAAATCAGTAGGTAGTATTTTGGTTCAAATTTAAACAAATTGTTTTAAAATGCATCTATTTCTAAGGCATTCTTAGAGGAACAACATGTTCTTATATAGAGTGCTGACTGGTTAGGGTCTGTTCCGTAAGATAATCTCTTATAAACATTTTTTTTTGTACTAAATATGTTTTAAAACAAAATTGTTATTTTTTTCCAACTAATTCTGTTACTGGGTGTAACATATGCCACTTCACAAATTTCCTCCCTTTGAAAGTTAGGTAGGTGTGGTGTCTAAATGGGATTTCTCTTGATTGGTTGGGGATGCCCAGATGTGGGTCGATGATGGGGTGGAAACCTCTGGCCTGGGAGGTGAAAGAATTCATCTGAGGCAGAACAAAGGAGGTAGAAGTTTACTGAACACACCACAAGGGTGCAGAGGACAAGACAGCAAGGAGAGGCTGTCTGCAAGGAGGCAGTGGGAGGGGGCTGCTTTTAAGGAGGGAAGGTGAGGAGGTATGGTGATGTATGGAACTTTCCCTTTTGGGGTAACTGTGACTAGTAGTAAATAGCCCACTGGCCAGTTAGGGCTTATGGGTATTTTGGGGTGGGTAGACTGATGGCCTGTATGTACTCAGCCAGGGGGGTCACTGTGGCCCTTTCTGAATTCCACTGCTCAAGCCTGTTTGCCTAAAAGCAGCCTCCACAGTAGATGGTTTATAACTTTATCATATTCTAGCAATGCCATATTTGAGTATTCTCAGAAGGAAAAACATACCATTTTTTCTTGTTTTCCTTGGGGATGCAGCAAGGGGAGCTTCCTAGAACTGAATTTGCTTATAGAAAATGTGCATTTTAAGGGATGATAGGTATTATAAAATTTCCATTCATAATCTTTTATACCTTTTATACCTTGGTTAAACACCAAATGACTGATGATATTATATCCTACCATGTGTGGTGAAGGGTCTCCCAGTTGGGTGGAAAGGGGGGGGTGTGTGGTGAATTAAACATGCTTAAGAAAGAGACAAGACCAAAATGGAGCCATGTGCCTGAAACAACACATTCTTTGCTAATACCTTTTTTTTTTTTTTTTTCCTATTCCTTTTCTCTCTTTAAAAACCTTTCTTATTCTACAGCTGGACAAGCTCCTTTCAATTTGCTGGATGGGAGTCTGCCCAATTCAGTTTCCTTGGATAACATTATTTTGATCTCTAAATTTACTCAGCTAATTTTTGTTGTTAAACAGCTCAACCTTTCTATTCTACCCTCACCAGACCTAGTAGAATGGTCTACCCACAAACAGTCTGCTGAGTTAGGTTGTTAAATAAATTGGGTTCTAGTTTGGCCATTTTATACACAATGTTCCCCCTTTCCTACTCACTACCTCTTGTATCAATCTAATTTTCCATTTATATGCCAGTCTTTTCTACTAGAAAATAAATCCCTTTTTTCTCTGTTTTACTCACTTTCATTTTCTTTTCAGTTCCTAGCACAATTTTGAAAATTCTAAATATTCAGTCAGCAAATGTTTGCTGAATAAAATTATCTATGGAAATTTATATCCTAATATACATACATACACTAATATATGTGTTTATATACATGAAGACATATAAATTGATGTAAAAGTTTATGGATATGCAAATATGTATATATAATTTAATAGAAGTCTGGAATATTTCCTGAGTCACATGATAATATTTTAAGCAGGTATTGAGTTCCAGATCTCAAAAGCCTCAACAAAAATGACATTTTTGTTTTAGGGGATTCTTTTTGTATTTTCAAAGACAGCCAACCTTAGATGTTTCTATCTGCAAAAGAGCCTAGTTTAGACAGAAATGAAAAGTGTAATGCAAACTTCTTCATGCCAAACACCCTTGTTGGTTTTTCCTTCCTTGTAATGTTTTCTGGCTCTGCACACCTGGATAGAACCTGATAGTAACTTCCTGGCATCATCTTCTGGGCTTGCTCAGAGTGGAGCTGTGATTTTTCTAGTGTTACAGCTGATGGTTGACAGCTAATCCTAATGGAAAAGCAATGCCACCTTTGCTAATCCTAACAGAGAAGCTAAACCACTTTCACTTTCAATCTGAACATCCAACATCAGATGAGTTTTTTAAAACGAGACACCACTCTAAATTCTATCCCAGTACATACAAGATTGTGTGTGTTTATATATATGCATAAATATTCCAAGTCATTTGCAGTGTTTAAGAATGTATTTGAAGTCACTTTTCCCCATGTTATAAAAAAGATAACCATTTTTACAACTCTATTTAAAGGTCCCACAAAATCTATCACAAACTATTAAAAGAAATGACAACTATGCCTTTGCCATGCACTAACCACTTTATTTCTTTTCTTAAATTTTTAGATTGTGGTTTATAATTCATAAAAGGAATGTGAGTTCATATATCGTTTTCAAAATTTTGTTTTTGAAACAAGGTATATAAGGAATCATATAGCTAATTTATATTATTAATAAAAAGTTATTAACAACTAAGATTTATGTACTGTTTTACACGTTAGAAAATATTTTCTCAGACATCTCTTAGAACAATCCACAAAAGAGAAATATTTTATTAGAATATATATTTTGGCATTATAGATGAAATCACCTACACATGAGAAAGTTGGGCGCATGGAGTAGATTGCTGGGAACTGAAAGGGAGGGCCTATACCGGCCAACTCCATCTTGTTCTGTGTCCTTCACCTTGACCACGCCTCCTCCCCTTGAGTAACCTCCCGCTCACCTGCCTAACAGGACTCGGACCCTTCCCCAGCCAATCGGCTGAGGCCACAGCCATTACCTCACAGGCATTACCTCACCAATTGCCCCTAGGCCCCAATAAAACCTTTGTCCTTTTGAAACTCGCTCTCTCTCCCTGGTATCTCACCGCTGCGTCGGTGCAGGTAGGGGACTGAGCTCGAGCTAGCTCAAATAAAGGCTCTTTTGCTTTTGCATCAGACTCGGCTCCCTAGTGGTCTTTGGGGATCACGAATTCTGGGCATAACAGGAACAACGTATACTGGATCACTAAAGCTAAAGGGAGTTCCTGCAGAGATGTTTTACTTAGCCAGACACAAGTGTTTGTCAACGGGCTACAGGTTATAAGGAAATTTGGTTCTATCTGCCATTTCCTTCTGCCTTTGTTTCCCACATCACTACGGAGGGGTGATGTTGGGGCTCCAGGAAACGGAGTCTATAGGTTTCTGGAGATTAGGCTTTTGGTAAGATTGCCTTTTCTTGCAATTTACTAAGATATTTGTAAATAGATGGAGACTCAGGTCCTGCAGGACTATGATCTCTATCAGTTAACCCTTTGTTTTTCCCCTTTCCTTTGTTCTTGGGCAGCCAGGAGTGACCAAGGAATATTACGCGTATCCCACCTGGGGGGTGAGCGTGGTGTTTGCTGCCTATCAGCTTGCCTTATGCTCCCTCATCAATTATCTCATTATTTATTACAACAATTCTACAAGTATGTAATATTTGTTATTAATAAAATAAGAATTACTATTATTAGTATTACTAGCATTCCATAGGTGAGGAAATGAGGCTTTGAAAGCTTAAGCAGCTTGTACAAGATCACACAGCTAATAAGTGTGGGATTTTAAAAGAATCATCAAAACCACCTTTCATTATGCAGTGCAGTAATAAACAATAATGTAGACAACATGGAGCTAAACGGATGGCATACTCATTGAAATCTCAGGTGCAATATAAAATGAGAAAATGTTGAAATCAATTAAGGTATATATCTGAAGAGAAAAGCTAAAATTATGCATTTTAAGTACATGGCACTGTTTTTTCCCCACACTCATAAATATACAAATATTAAAGAACTAAATAGAGAGTTATTCCATATCATAGATAGGAAGACTCAACATTGTCAGGATGTCAGTTCTCCTAGGAAGATTTATAGATTCAGTGTAAATCTCAGCAAATTATTTTGTGGCTATTGACAAACAGATTCTAAAGTCTATATGGAGAGACTATATGGAGAGAGATCCAGAATAGCCAGCACAACATTTAAGGAGAAGAACAAAGTTAGAGGTGTAACACTACCTGACTTTAAGACTTACAGTAAAGTTACTGTAATCAAGAAAGTGTGGTATTGGCAAAAGAATTGACAGATAAATTTATGGCACAGATTAGAGAGCCTAGATATAAACCAAGGAATAATAGCCATTGCCTCTTTGACAAATATAATAAAGATAGTCTTTTCCACAAATGGTGCAGGAACAACTAACTGCATGCAAATAAATAAATAAATAAATAAATAAATAAATAAATAAATAATAATCTAGACAGAGACCGTAACCCTTTATAAATTTAACTCAAAATGGATCCTGGACCTATATAAAATGCAAAACTATAAAACTCTGTTTTGTGCTGGTCTCAGCCTTTCCACAGTGACTTTATCAGCTAAAAATGCCTGGAGGCATTCACCTGGGCTCCCACAAATATTTCCCTTTTTGGAATCAGTGTCCTGGCTGAACCACCCCCTAGGATTCTTATGATTACAAGGTACCCTCAACAATAACCACTAGGAAACTCTGAGAAAAGAACAACAAAACATCCACCAAACAAAAAAAGGGTTTCTTACTCACAGCCCTGGAGGTACTTGGCATGCCTGGGACCACACAGTGTGGTTGTGGGTGGAAAGAGAAAAAGAATGTGGGTCTGGGGTTCTGCTTTTCTTGGGGTTGAGGGTGGGGTGGCTAGGGTTTTGCAGGTTCACCTTTTATTGGTGAATTTAAAACATAAAGGCAGGAATTAAAGCCTGCAAAGGGAAAAATATGCTGCCAGTTGTCAACTAAGTCAATCAGAAATGTCTAAAACAGAGGAAACTTCAGGAGTGGGATGGCTTCACACTTTAACTAGTCTGTGGTTAGCAATGTATTTATTCAAGGTAGTTGTCTTTTTTTTTAACGTTTATTTATTTTTGAGACAGAGAGAGACAGAGCATGAACGGGGGAGGGGCAGAGAGAGAGGGAGACACAGAATCGGAAGCAGGCTCCAGGCTCTGAGCCATCAGCCCAGAGCCCGACGCGAGGCTTGAACTCTCGAATTCATGGACCATGAGATCGTGACCTGAGCTGAAGTCGGAGGCCCAACCCACTGAGCCACCCAGGCGCCCCAGGTAGTTGTCTTTAAAGTGGATGCCTGAGTAATCAAAAGCTTAATGTCAGGCATTTCCATTACAATAGAAACAAAACAAAACAAAACACCAATGGAACAACAACAAAAAAACCCAAACCAAGTGTCAGGATCTTATACTACAAACTCCTCGAAGATAAAGTAGGAGAAAACCTAGATGACCTTGGGTGTTGCATTAACATTTTAGATCAACACTAAAAGCACAATCTATGAAAGAATTGATAAGCTGGGCTTTAAAATTTAAAACTTCTGCTCTGTGAAAGACACTGTCAAGACAATAAGAAGACCAGCAACAAATGGGAGAAAATATTCACAAAAGACATATCTGATAAAGGACTGTCAACCAAAATATACCAAAAAACAAAACAAAACAACAAAACAAACAAACAAAAAACTCTTAAAACTCAACACTAAGAATATAAGCAATCTGGTCAAAGATGGGCAAAAGGCCTTAAGCGATACCTCACCAAAGAAGATATACAGATGGCAAATAAACATATTGAAAGATGTGCCATATCATATATTATCGGGGAAATGTAAATTAAAACAACAATGAAATACCACTATACACTTATCAAATGACCAAAATCTGGAACACAGACGTCACCAAATACTGGCAAGGACATGAAACAGCAAACACTTTCATTCGTTGCTGGTGGAAATGCAAAATGTCACAGCCACTTTGGAAGACCTTTTGAAAGACAAAACAGACTCTTAACCATTCAATTCATTAGTCACACTACTTAGTATTTACCCAAAGGAGTTGAAAACTTATTTTCATGCAAAAACCTGCTCTAGATGTTTATAGTAGCTTTTTTTCATAATTGCCAAAACTTGGAAGCAATCAAGATGGACTCAAGTAGTTGAATGAATAAACTGTGGTACATCCATACAATGGAATATGATCCAACACTAAAAGGAAATTAGCTATCAAGCCATAAAAAGACATGGGGGAAACTTAAATTAATATTAACTGAAAAAAAAAGCCAATATGAAAAGCCTACATATTGTATAATTCCAACTTTAGGACATTTTAGAAAAAGGCACAACTATGGAGAAAGCAAAAAGACCAGGGGTTGTCAATGACTGGTGGTAGGAGGGAAAAATAGAGCACAGAGAACTTTCAGGGCATTGAAAGTATTCTGTACGATACTGTAATGATGGATAAATGTCATTATACATTTGTCAAAACCCATAGAATATACAATGCTAGAGTGAACTATATGCAAACTATGTGGTGAGGGAGCATAAGGCAAGCTGACAGACCACAAACACTAAAACCCCAGAATTCACTGCCCTGACATCCACGAATCTGATTCAGGACATGCACAGGTCTCAGTCCTGGTTCTGACTCTAAAAGTAAACCATTTGCTAGGGTTCACACCCTTAAATCCAAGGGTTGGCCTATAGCTATTTGTAGAGGGGAGACCTGCAGTGTCCAATGCATGCTTATGAGGCTATTCATGGTGAGGGGAAAAGAGAGGCTGCTAGTGAAGGGGAAGAAAAAATAGAAGATGGAAGGTGGAACATAATGTGGGTAGAAGCCCAGAGTTGCCACTTTTTGAAAGGCCAGATTCTGCCACAGAACTCCAAAGACTAGTGAAACATCATCTTCCAGAGCATTATAAAAGTATATGTGTCAAGTAGAAAGAACATCTTTAATAGTTTTTCATCTTGATTTATAAATTTTTAACATTTAGATTTATAGTTTGTGAGACTCCATTTTCATTTTTGTTCTGGGCTCCACAGATATTCAGGATAGGCTTGCCGCGAGTATTGGTAAATACTTCTCTCCAAGCTTTCCTTAAATATAGGCCTATGGGAAGAAATGAGGCAAGTACTATTGCATTGAATCTACTTGTTCAATAAGTTGAAAATTCTTTGTTGACTCTCTCACACAATTCTATGTGGAGTTACTTTCCTGTGTACCTGTCTGTAGCTCTGGAATCTGTTTAGCAGTGCAAATGATGGAAATATAGCACATGCAAGTTTCCTGTCTAATGAGCTACAATCTAGTATCACAAATATGTTTAACTTCTGCAATGTGAAATTACTATTTGCAGTATACAAAGAACAATTTCAAATGTAGATAGTCAATCTACTATATGTATGCTTTAGTTTGGGATGGTGATACATTCAGATAAATAACAGCAACAAATCATCCGGGTGATGATTCAAATATCTTAGAGTCAAAGAATTTCTCCCATTTTGTTTGTTGATGATTGTATTGGTTCACACACTTTGTATCTACTTTTAGGTATTGTTTTCTTACACAGTTGCAGGGTTTGGACATAAATGTTTTATTAACATTGACATCCTTTACTACTGCTTTAGTTTCACAACTACAGTGTTCATTGAAAAAAAAAAATATTGGTACAGAAGTCCAATATTTGGGAAAAGAAAATCCCTCAACAGGGTGAAATAAATGTTGAAGATAAAAATTGGGGGTTGACGTTGGTCCTCTATTAGGTAAATAACCTCAGAGCCACAGGTATGTGTTAAGTTTAAAATATGTATTGTTACATTTAAATATTGCCTAAAGATTTTAAGGCTGTATATAATATATAGTGGAATTGACAATGAGTATAAATACATGGACTCAGATATCTTGTCAGGTAATAACACTGGAAGGTTGATGACCATACACTAAAATCATGACTGAGTGCTAAGAATTACAGGGATTTTTTGATGCTGAACAAGTGAGAGAGAATTCAGGAACCTTGGTGCAAATGTTTATAAAGAACTAGGCAATCAATTGCTCATGTGGAGCTCTGTTTTCTTTGTTCTCTGCATCAAGCTTAACCTGAGCTCGTCTTCAGATCTATGAATAGGCCAAACAATCACATTGGAATAGAACAAATGCCCTTAGATGATCCAAGAACTAAGTCATGGAACCAGTACAGAAGCTATTTTCCCAAGTTTAGGCAAGGAATATCACTGTTGTTAGTAATACCACCCCAAAGGCCAAGGAAACTCCATTAATGAAAAGGTACCACTGTGGGTAAACACAGAAGTTCCTATTAAACTGGCAGACTAGTCAGATTTTCTTTGGGACCATCTTGATGTCTTGAATACAGTAGTGCATACATTTGAAATGCATTGACAATTTCACATGAGGTTATAAAATTTAGATATCCAAAAAAATCATATGTGGGACATTATTTTGTGTTGAAAAATATATTTAGAATAACAACTTTTGAAGTCTTATGAGTAGATCATGTTTTTAAAATGTTTAAAATAATAAAAAAGATTTTCTAATTATCATTTGTATTACTTTTTCTGAAGATCTCAGAGCAATCAAATTATGCAAGGTCTTCATAGATTTCTGAATTTTTATCATGGTGTAGGAACAAAAAGGTCCATGTGAAATTGGGTAACAATTATATAAGAAACAATGAATTAAATTTAAAGTCATATATGCATGCATGTTTGATTAAACTATATGATATATTACTTTAGATGTTGAGACCCACAGAAAATTGTTTCACTAGATTGAAAAATGTGCAAAGGCTCTAAAGTTAATAACGCTTCAAAGTTGAAAAGCTATATACTTTAAATTGTATAGGTTATTTCTGCAATATGCTGTTACATTTTTAATTTTACAACTATGTACAAACTTTAAAATGATCTCACATTTGGATACATACCAAAAATTAGGAGAAGAGGCTTGTTATTGTAAATATGGCAGAAAAGTACATATTATTTTCCTGAGGTGTAATTTTTTTTGTAATCTAAAACCTGAATTTAGAGACTGAAAAAAAATTCTCAGGAAATATTTTCTACTCTATCAGCTCTATGTGGTATTAAAAAGCATTTGAAGTCCATTTTAAGCTTTCAAAAAAAATTTTTTTTAATTTTTTTAACATTTATTCATTCTTGAGAGACAGAGAGACAGAGCATGAATTGGGGAGAGGCAGACTGAGAGAGGGAGACACAGAAACCAAAGCAGGTTCCAGGATCTGAGCTATCAGCACAGAGCCCGACATGGAGCCTGAACCACAAACCATGAGATCATGACCTGAGCCGAAGTCGGACACTCAACCCACTGAGCCACCCAGGCGACCCTCCCCTCCACAAAAATTATTTTAAATTTAATTTTATACATTAAATAATAATCTTATTAAAAATGTAGAATTGAGACAGATTTAAATACAAATAGCTTCTGGATGTAAAATCAAATTTTCGCCCTCTAGGCCCTCCCACAAAGATGACTCAAAGTAGAGAGCCCACTTGCTAATGTGGTGAGTAGCATTCCATTGCCACCAGTCCCCAGAACAATTGCACTGTAGAGCAGGTCACTGCTCAATTTTAGGTTCTGACCAGCCTGACCTGATTCTTTTTTCTTTTCTTCAGAATAATTTTATATTTTTTCAAATATTACACATTTATTTTAATTTACCCTTTATTTATCTATTCATTTACTTAAAAATAGTTCCCTCTTTTCTATCTTCTCTTCCCCCACCCTACTTTTGTTTGGTAATTTATGTAACACTACTGTTCTTCCTGCAGTATTTTTCCAAGAAGAAAGGGAAGTCATTAACATCTTGTCCTATTGTCACTTTCATAGAAACAAACATTGCCCACTGGTGATGGTTGATCATGTATTTGCTTATGAGTTAACTTCTTAAATGTCCTCATATGTTACCTTAGGATACCTACCTCTTTTTAAGAGGTGCCTTTTTGAGCACTTTGTGTGTTCAGACCTTATAATGATATGAAATAGCTCAAAAAAGCAATCAAGGGAAGTGGATACTGCCATTTTCACAGATCAAATTTATCAGTAGAGTTGTTATGAGACTAATATAAATACACACTTAAAATATGTGGTCATTTGTATCTAAATTACAGTTAATTCCTTATAATACTAAAATATGTTAAATGCTTTATTTAATTTGGTTAAGATGGGGAATATCTTAACAGTGTAATAATTTTAAAAAATTAACTGTGGGATGATAATGGCAATTATACCAAAGCTGTGGATGCAGAACTAATCTAAGATATATGGTCATTTTCTTGGTGGATCCATTAAGTATAGAACTACCATATGTTATTTTACCAAGGAAATGACCGGAATGACATTTTAATATTTAATTCTAATATGATACAGTCTTGTTTATAAAAAGTTATATTTTGATCTCAAGTAATATTTGATTTAATAAGTGAGTTAACTGTGCAGGTTAATATACATATTGCACAAGGGCATGCTAATGCAATTAAAAATTAGCTCAGGCAAAAATTATCATGAAAGATTTATAGAGTGCTAACAGCAAATATTATTTCTGTATTTACTATAACTAACATTGGTTCTTCTAAGACGTGTTTCATATCCATGTTCTTTTGTAACTTAACTCTTTCTTAGTATTAAATATTATTTGAATTCAAAGATAAGTCTGCATTTTAACAAAAAGTTTCTAAGTCAACATTTACTGAGGCCATAGTGGTTAACTTTCATATTGTTATTTAAAGCTTAAGAAAAAAGAAGTTAAGGTTTCTTGAGAGACTCATTTGTAACTATGCACATCTCTAGCCATTAAGTTGATGACTAGATTAGTCTTTTTCATAAGGAAAGGCTATATAAATTTTTCTCTCTCACTCCCTTTCATTCTCTCTCAGATGTTTTTTTCTCATCAAAAGTTTCAGAATTGTTCATTGTTTTGCCAAAGTATGTATATTTAGGCACATTTTTCTTCTGAAAGCTGTAACAAGGCAGAACTGAAAGTGATTTTCTTTAGTCATCTAGAGAGAAAAATAGGTATTGTCATACTGTTATTTGATAATCTCTAGATTAATAGTCATATACCTTTGTGAATAACAGATATTTTAAAATATCTATTATATTTATTTTTCCATCTTATCAAATGTGTTCATTTACTATCTACTTGTCATTGACACTGCTTACTGTCATATAAAGAAAAATCAGATACGTTTCTCAGGTTCACTATTAACTTATTTTTAATAAAAGGGTAAAGTTGTTTTCAAGTTTTTGGATGCATAATGATCAATTGTTTTTTGGTAGGGTGCTTTTGTGTTTTGTTTTTGTTTTTGTTTGTTTGGGTTAGTAGCCCACAAGCAGGAGATCTGATTTATTAGCTGTTGGGTAAGAACAAAGATGTGTGTTTTACCATGCACTTCATGTGGTTCTGATGAAGAGAATTTCTAGAGCACATGTGACAAAATAAGGTTTAAATAAGAAAGAGAACATGACTTTTAAGATCAAAAAGCAAACAAAAACCTATTTGTGTTCTCTGATATCACTCTTCAATTATAGGATTTAATTCTAAAAAATCATCTAGGAGTCCTTCATTATCTTTGCAGATCATCAGTTCTCATAAGTTATCTCCTTCCATCCCCCCATTTATATGCTTCATTCTGCTTTCTCTGAGGTAATAGATTACATTACACTGGGCAACCATTATCAGCACCTTTAAGTTCCCCATCCCTGTCTGTCTCAATTCAGAAATGGTTGCCAAATGAAACAATGGGTTTGATCGGGAGGATATAACCCAAGTCATATTTTTGAATCTTGGCTAAGTCTGACAAGGAAAGGTTCTGAGTGAAAATCTTATCTCCTGCTATTTAGGATATAGAAACATTGACTTTTCCATCTCCCTCAGTCTCCTGATTCTCAGTGATTTCCATTACAGACCATGGGCAGAGAGACCCTCACTTTCACTATTGCCAGCAAACTGGCAGATTCTTGCCTGAACTTATTATCTCTTTCTTATAGAATTCTGCTAAAAGTGGTAGGAACAGTCAGAATTCTGTGTTTTTCTATCCTCTTCCCCTACAAACCACAAATCCAAAGGCATTTCATATGACTACCAGTTGTTATAGGTCATAGTTTATGAAATGTTTTCCCTTAACAAGTGTCACAAGCTTACCAGTATATAGCATATCTTTTCTTCACCGGCTGTCCATATACCAAGACAATGGTACATATTTTTAATTTTTATTGTTGCAAAGCCCCACTTCCAGGTACCAACTTCTGTATTAGTATTTAGGTTATACTCCTGGAACAAGAGATCCCACATAATGTGGCTTGAAAGACAAGGGAGTTTACTTCACACAAAACAGTACAGAAGTTAATTTTCCAGGGCTTGAGAAACTAATCTGCTCTAAGAAGTCATTTAGGTATCCAGATTCCTTTCATCTTGCTCTGTCATCTCCAGGTGTTCTATCTTGGAGTATGTCATCATTGTTAGCTGGCACCCATATGCACCTTTGAGACAGAAGAAGGTAAATAAGGAAATCCATGTTTGGTGGTTTTGACAGGGAAAAAATCTGTTATAAGATGGCCAACAGAACTGATAGGGAAATTCCAGTCCCCGACCTAAGACTCCCCTTCTGGGTTCTTCTTCCTACCCCGCTTGCCAAGTATGCCAAATTACTACTAATGCAGAATGCAGAATGTGGAAATAACAGACTAGAAATTGTTCCCTCTGCTTATGCTCTTGGAGCTCAGACCTCTGGAGAGTGATCTCCTCTGACCCCACTGGTGTAAAATAAACTTCCTGCCTTCCAAGATCTCCAAGTACCACTTGTTTCTTCCACTGGGTGATCCAGACCATGTTCCATAACAGTTTTACATTCAAGGTGCTGATCTAAAACTTGTTCATTTAATTTCCTTGCATATACCACTGGCCCGAAGTGAGTACGTGGATGCATCTACACTAAAAGAGGCTAAGAAATACATCTTGCTTGGTTATTATGTTGTAACTAAAACTTGGGTGTCCCGTTAATAAATGGAATAAAGAGAAAATAAATGTAAGAGCACAATTAGCACTCAATGTCACAAAATGGTACTCGTAAAGGATAATGAGAAAATTGAATAAAAAAGTAGATTTGCTATGCACATGCTAGTTTTTTTTTAATTATACTATCCATTACTGCTGCAATACTCTTTTCAGATCCATTTTCATTGTGCAATATTTCTCCTATAGAAACTACAGCTTGGCTTTAGTATTTCCTATTCTATCAAATACATGGCTTTCTGAGCAGCCTTCTAGCTCTCCAATGACTGCTTCAACTACTTGTCTATCCTCACCTCTCAAATAATTGTACTAAGCTATTAGTAACACCCACTCATTCCTCCCTTTGTGGGTTTTTTGTTGTTGTTATTGTTAAGTGGGCTTTATGTCCAGCACAGAGCCCAACACGAGGCTTGAATTCATGACCATAAGAGAAGACCCAAGCTAAGATCAAGAGTCCGACATTTAACCGATTGAGTCACCCAGGCACCCCGTTCCCTTTGTGTTTTTAATCATGGAATTTTTTTTCCCTAATATCACCACTCATTTATCTTCATCATCTTCAAAAGCTTATTTGAAATTTTCCTTCTCCATAAACTACCATAGTAACCCTGTATAATTTGCTGTTTCTTACATCATCACTTTTTACTATTTTAATTTGCACTTGTGAAGATGTTACCTTTCATAATTTTAACACATTTTCACATTTATATGCCATTTTCCATCTAGACTGCAAACTTTTCCAAAACAAAGAAAAAGTACTTATGAACACACAAGAATAGCATGGTATTAATGTTCTTTGCTAAAAAAGCATCCTTCTTATGAGAGAATTCTTTTTGGAAAAAAGCACAAGGTTTGAAGACGAAAATGCCCTTTCTATATCTACCATTTAACCAGTTGTGTGATCTTTGACATGTAACATGATACCCTCTTTTTTGTTATTGTTGTTATGCTAAAAATGAAGTCAATACCTCTGCCAGCAGAGTTCTTTATGACTAACCTTGGTGACTACAGCATATTGCTTATTCAGTTTTATTGGTTAGAATACTTAATGATATCCTGTTCTTTGTAAAAGTTCATATTATTTATAACTATTTTTTGTTTTATAACTATTTTACATGATTTTGTTTGTTATAATATAAGGCAACATTGGCATGTATATCAATGAATACTACTATCAGTATATTAACTTATTTTTCTGAGTTTATTTATTTACTTTTGAAAGAGAGAGAGAGAGAACACACAAGCAGGAGAGGGGCAGAGAGAAATGGAGAGAGAGAATGCCAAGCAGGTTTGGCTTGATCGCACAAACCATGAGATCATGACCTGAGACCAAATCAAAAGTTGGACACCTAACTGACTAAGCCACCCAGGTGCCCCTCAGTATATTAACTTCTAATGACAACACTCTACTACTTTTTCTACAAACCCATAGGACCATACAAAAAATGAAAATTCATGGGTGCCTGGTTGGCTCAGTTGGTTGAGCATCCAACTTTGGCTCATGTCATGATCTCATAGTTCATGAGTTCAAACCCCGCATGGGGCTCGTGCTGATGGTTTAGAGCCTAAAGCCTATTTCAGATTCTGTCTGTCTTTCTCTTTCTCTGCCCCTCCCCTGCTCATGCTCTGTCTCTCAAAAATAAACAAATATTTAAAAAATTTTAATGAAAATTCACATATTAGCCCTATTAAAAAAAGACATTTACTATTTATCTTACTAAATAAAAAACCATTTGATTAAAGCAATAGATTATACACTGTGACCTAAGGCCCAACAATCTCAAATTTGTAAAACCCAAAGTGAACCAATTCCATATATAGTTCATACTGACTCAACACTTTTATGCAGAAGAATTAATGCAAAATAATATGTTAGGGTTATTTGATCTTTAATGTCCCTTCCAGCAATAACACTTCATGATTCATACTGCAAAATATGAAAGTTTCTTTATATTTCCAAATATTAGTATAACATTCACATTATCATTTTTCTAGTAGATTAACTTAAACCTATCATATAAAGAACTATACATGAATTTTTTAATTTAATATCTCTTACGTTACAAATAATACTTCTCACAGACATCAAAGCCATGCAGTTTTGTATCCTATACTATCCATCAAGAAATACTAAAAGTAACTAGTCATTCTGAAAATAAGCCTGGGCACTTTTTTGACTCTACATAATAGGTATTTCATTTTCTATTTTAATGCCCTGAATGCAGAATGGTTCTGTATGTACAATAACATTTGTATAGGATAATAACTAGAAATTAATAAATTAATATTTATTCCTTTCCCTTCTAGTTGTTATTTTTTCTGAGTCAATCAGAAACCAAATTTATGTGTCTTATATACATATTCACAGAGGTTCTACGTTCTCCTACCAAATTTCTTATAGACTAATCCCAACTAAAAACAATTGACCTTTTGTAATATCCTAAATTTGTATCAGTACAAAATGAAACAGAGATGAAAACATAAGAAACTGTGTTTCAGTTGATAAATCTCAAGACACTTGACTCAGATGGTTAAATAGTTGCTAATAGTAATCCACCCAGGACTAACCTAATTCATGGAATATTGCCTATCCTTTATTGTAAGCCTGGTCCTTCATCTGTTCTTTGGCCTACAAGAAATTTTTATTTTTTAGAATATTTTTATTAAGTTAGTTGGAATTGGATTTGTGACGTATAATCAAAGACCCCAAACTAATCCAATTATTTTTATAACTTTTAAACAGGAGAATACAAACAATTGGGGAAGCCCTAGAGCAAAGTAGAAGGTAAAACCAAGCAGACAGATGTTTCAAAACCTCTAAGAAGGTTTAATTTATTTTAGTCCTATATTGAATTAAAGAAATGAGCACCAACGATGGGATAGGATAACACTCTCGGGGATGATGATATTGTAAAGAGACTTTACATTTTTCATTCTAATACCTGTGACTTGGACTGCATAGAGACAAGAGTATATGACAATATGACAATAGAACAGACCCTAAGTTAATCATGGTTTTAAAAAATGTTAGCAGACAGGTTATTTAAATTAACCATGATTGATATATTTAAGAAGCTAGCGAAATAAATGTAGAAAGTTTAAAAATGGAAAATATCACTAGAGAACTTGAATCTAAAAAAAAAAAAGGAAATTCTAGATCTGAGTGATATAGTCACCAAAATTACTAAAAGCAAACTATATACAGGACAAGACTGAATTGGTACAATGAAAGATAGCAATACAAGTGGTAAATCTGAAAATCTGGGAAAAATATAAATATGTTAGTTTGAATCATGTGGAAAACAAAGAAAATACATGTCCTTTATCTCATAATGAAAAGCGTCCTGAAACAAAGGGAGAGAGAAAATGGAGCAGAAACAATATTTGAAGAGTTGAATGTCTGAAAATTGTCCAAAACCACTGAAAGACATGAACCTTCAGATTCAAGAAGAAACTACAAATAATAAGCAGCATGAAGAAGGAACGAGAAAGGGGGGGGAGGGAGGGAGGGAGGGAGGGAGGGAAGGAAGGAAGGAAGGAAGGAAGGAAGGAAGGAAGGAAGGAAGACATCTTATAACTAGCTAGCGGGGGCGGGGGAAGGGGAAGGGAAGAGACTTTACTTTCAAAGGAGGAAAAAACACTGGCAGATGATTTGTCAAATTAATGATGAAAGACAGAAGAGATCACATTTCTTTTTTTTTTTTTTTTTGAGATCACATTTCTATAGAAAGGAAATACCTACTATACTTGAATTCTACATTCAGTGATAACCTACAAAAGTGAAGATAAGACTGTGTTTCTGACTAGGATATAGAGCTGCAAGAAATCAAGACACCGTGTATCATACTCTAACACAAATAAGCTAGAAAAACTACAGTGTCATAGTTCTTTTGAATATAACAGAAAGCTGAGTACAACAAGAAATCCATATAAACTAAGATGCAGACTGCACAAACTCTTCTTAGTAGTGAGAAATCATGACTGTTTGCATTCTTGGTGAAACAGCAGGAGGAGGAAAAATTTACCATAAAATGGGGTATGAAAAAAACAACCGGGACTTCATCATTTATTGATGGAGTGAGGCCTCATTCACGTTTTGGAATTCCAAGCACTTCTAGCCACAGAGCAAGATTACACTAATCACCATTTCTAACACTCAGGCCTTCACTGAAAGCTTGGGAATAATATGCTGAAAGTGGAGTGAAGAAGCAAGGCAAGAAAACTGACAGAAAATCACTCTGAGGAATTCTGGGCAGTTACCAAACGCAAGACAGCTGGTGGCATGGTAGTCATGCCGAGACATGAGAATCAAAGCTTTTGGCTTTCTCTGTAGACTTTTCTCTGTAAAAGATATGGTTTTATTTTTATATTGTGTATGAATTTTATTGCTAAAAATAACTATTAAAAATGATTGCTAAGCACTGTCATGAACTTGAAAGCACGCTGTGCCTTTCTATGAAGGTTACCTAACACCTGGTAGGCTATTCTGTCTTCCACTTGAACTTGGTATGCAACCAAAGCTATTCTTTTACTGTTCTGATTTTTAGGTAGATTTAAATTTCATTAGATCAGATTGTTTTGTTTTGCTTTTTTTTTAAATGGAACCTTTTTCATTTTGAAAACTGCAATAGTAATTTGTAGGGAATGTTAAGATATAGCTTTGTTTATGTTGAGGGCAAGTTAATACATCTATCTATTTCTTTTCATTCTATTCACTTGTCAAATGTTGACTATTGAAATGTTTTTTTTTTAATTGGTATGATTCTTCATAAAGACTTTCCATTTAAAGTGAGCAGTTTATAACAATCCTTAAAATCCCTTTGCAGTCTCTTATTCATTCATTCAACCATTTGAATCAACAGGGATTTGTTTGAATGTGTGTTATTGTATGAGACTTTGTTCTAGAATGAGGAGCCCTGCTGGGTACATTGCCCTCTTAGGTCGGTGGAAAAAATTAGTAAATTTTCGAAGATACAAAAGATGTTAGAATGATGAGCTAAAACATTCCAGAGACAATAAAAACCTTTTTACTTTTATTTGATTATTGGATCATCATCTATTTCATCATTCCCACGGCTTTTTAAGGTGAAAGCCAACTATGAATATGCTAAAAAACAATGTTGAACATATACAGCTATGGTGTATGGATGTCATCTAATCTTCACAATATCTACCCATGAGATAGATAACATTACTTCCATTTTCGGGTTGAGTAAACGTAAGCTCATGGTTAAATAACTAGCTCAATATCCCAGAGAAATCCTAGTTTCTCTGACAGCAAAACCCACAGCTTTTTTGATACAGTGTGCCCTTGCCTTTCCTACTGTAAAGTGACAAATGTCACCTGAGACTACTGGGTTTATTTTTAGTCAAATTAAGTAAGCTTGCTTACCAAGCAGTATGTAATGCATGGGTCACAAATCAAGAAGAATTTATAGTAAATATGGACTGTGCCTTGCCAGCCTTGGAGATGCTTACTACATGGATTTGCATTCAAACATTGCTCCAAGTGAAAACATGCCTGATTCTAACACTGGTGTACATAATAATGATAGAGCTCTGAGTGAGTTGTCAGAGGTCTTTTGGATTGGTAGGGAATTAATTCATTTTACATTCTGAAATAACAGACACTCGTTTCTCTTAATAATGACACTTGAGAATTCATTAAAGTAACAAGTCCATATTGATTGACAGTGTTGATTACTGAACACAGCTCTCTCTGTGTGACCCGTTCATTTGTTCTCTTGCTTTGTTCTCATATCTTTTGCCTCAGTGGAAGCTCTATTTCAATATGTCTGTCTTTTGAAGATGAAAAAGAGAAGTTTTACACCATATATTTTTTTTCTCCTTTAGAAGAAAAGTTTAGGGTAGGAATACTGCCAATATTGCCAATATTTTATTTTTGTTTTCATTTTTATTTTTTCGTTTCTCTTGGATTGTAGGTTTGGTATGTAGACCAGATCAGAGCTCAGTGACTGAAATGGCTGTAGCACAGCTGGTCCACAAATGTCAGCAGGGAGGTGTTGGGGCATACATGTTATTAACTGCATCACTGATTTAACCATGGTAACTGATATTATTTCAAGAGTTGGGGGAAAAAATAGATCCACTTGGCTACAGCTCTAATAGACACAAATTCAGTTTTTTAAAAACTGGCATAAGACTCATTAATTTTAATAAAAAAACCCTTTTCTTCACCTCAAGAAAGGCTTCCAGTTTCTGTCATAACTTGAATCCAGATTTGTGATCTTAGGCTTCTTACCTCTGATAATTCATTCAAGAACATCTTGCCTACCAGTATCTTTGTTTCATCATTAATGAATAACATCTGATCCGAGACACATGCATTTACTATGTGTTGGAACATCTATTTGAAAATCTCCTCTTTTAAAGCCAAAGGTGGAATATTTTTGCACATCCCAGTCCTCTGGAGGTTCTGTCTATGTCTACAGTATGCTGACTAGGTAACATTCTGCCAAGCAAACCTAATTTCCTTCCTTCCAAAATAACTCTAAATGTTTGTATTATTCCTTTCACATTTTTGTATCAAGTCAGTCCAGAGAAAGGGAATAAGGAGTTCAGGACACTGCTCAATTTTATGCCTTATTGCAAAAATGTTTTATTATAATTTCTATACTATTGAAATAATTGTAATATAACTGCATTTAGAGTAGCATTATGGTTATAATTCACACTGCCTGGGTTCTAATCTTAATTTTGCCACTTATAGCTGTGTAACCTTGAGCAAGTTAATAAAGCCTTTTGTGTCTCAGTTGCCTTATGTATAATATAGATAGTAATTGTACCTATCTCTGTGGCGAGGATGAAATGTGTTAATACATATATAGAGGCACAGGATTTAGACTTCTTGGCACATATTTAGACTTCAACAAATGTTATCCATTTTCATGGCTGTTGCTGCTGCTCTTGTCATTAGTCAGGCACTTAGTATCCATGTGTCATGGGTTCATAAGAGGAATTCCCTCAAACTGTGTAGAAAGTCACTTGAGACACCTAGAAAAATAGTGACTACCCCCCTGTAGAGATGGAACAGGTCTTTACAGCAAAATTCCTTTTCTTCTTTACTTATGAATTTTCATGTGGTAATGTAATTCTTCTCTTTCCTCTACATTTTCCTTTATGCCATTTAAATGTGCACAAGGAAATACTAAAATCATGCATATGTCCGAGATTTTACTCTGTCCACTTCAGCAATTCCAAGTATACTTGAGAAGAATTCCAAAATTATTTTTTTTGGCAAATTCTGTTATCCTGGGCTCAACCAGGACCTGAGGATTTTGAAGAAGGAAGGTTTTTATTAGTGATCAAGAGTAATATTTTCTCCTTGATAAGCTGGGATAAAAAAATATGTATTTGGTACTAATGTCTATAATTCATAGCATTTTCTGGTTTCAAATTCTTATAATATTTAATCTTCCCAACTAGCTAAAGTGGAAATTAAATAGCTTCCTTAGGGGTTGGATGGGCTGTAATGGCTAAAACAAAACAAAACAAACAGTAATATCTCTCATTGGGGGAGAAGTGGAACCAACTGGTGGACATTTTAAGATTACCTATGTAGCAGTAAGGTAGACTATGTGACAAAATAATCCAAATCTCTGAGCTTTTCAAACATTTGTTAGGGTTTGCAGAGGAAAGTAAAGGAGTATACAACTTCTAAGTTCCCCCTCCCTTTTCATATTCAAACATCCATGCACCAAATATTTAGAAAGCTATATAAATGTATTTTTTCCTCCCATTAACTGATTTTTGACATCCTTTGAGATAACCACAGATAATCTTGGTGTTTCTTAACCATTGTTGACAACCACTGGGTGATGATGATTCAGCTAAGGAAAGAAAATTAAGGTCCTTATTTCCAGAATTCTCAAATCAAGAAAAATATTTGTTCTAAGGACAAAGTTTGAGAATTGGAGCAAAATTCTAGCTAGTTTTGAAATTATTTCTAAAAAGGACCCCAAAGACCCAGGTACATCTACTCTTTCTGTCTTGCTGTTTCCATCTCCTAAAGAGATGCTATCTTCTTGGCTCAATTTCATCACCACACAGTATTTAAGAAGAAATATCGAGAAACTCATGAAATAACACAAAGATAGGTGGTTAACCATGTAGAAGTTTCCTATTTTTATTTTATTCTACACGTGCTTATTATAATAGGGATTCTTTCACTTTGGGAATGTTAGATTGCATGGTGCTCATCCCAGGAGTAGACCCTGAAATGAAAGTTTGAGGGAAAGTGGTTTATTTGAAAGGTACAAGAAACGCTGAAGGAATGTGATAAATGAGACAAGGAAAGGAAGGCAGCAAATAACGAAGGTATTATCAAGTAAGCAACCATTATGGGGGACTGGAGCTTAGATCTACAGAAACTTCGGGAAATGGTATAAAACACCCATCTCAGAGTTATTCCATATGAGAGGCAAGTAGGCTGGAGTCTTTATTTCCTAACTGCTGTTAGTCACTGATGGATGGTTGCCTCTTGGGGAATGGAGAAGAGTATTGTTAATTCCTTGATATTCCTAGCCTGCCAGTCTTGCCACAATAGTTTTCTTCCCCTCATGAGAAAGCTTGCTGGCAAAGAGATTTAGATACTTTTAGTTGCAAGTTGGACAGTAGGCTTTAAAGTGATATAAACACGGTATAGCCTCCTCTGTGTCTTTTAAGTAAAAGCTATTCTATCTCGAGCTGTTCTTCCCATGTGCTTGCATATCACACTTTGGTTTTCATTAACTATATCATTACACTGTAATTGGTTATTTATTTGTATTCTTCCTATTGTTCACCTGTGAAATTCCAGTGCACTACCTTGTAGTTGCTCAATAAATATTTCTGGAATAAATAAAAGAAGAATGTTTTCAGAATCAAGAATGACATTTTACAGTCTTCCGTTGTTGATTTTTCCTACTTACCCCATGCTAGTCTAGACCACTTGCCCAATTCTAACTTATGAGTAGGATTATTCTAATATTTAAAAAAAATAATGTTAATTTATTTTTGAAAGAGAGAGAAAGAGTGCAAGGGGAGAGGGGCAGAGAGAGATGTAGACACAGAATCCGAAGCAGGCTCCAGGCTATGAGCTGTCAGCACAGAGCCCAACCTGGAGCTCGCACTCACAAACCATGAGATCATGACCTGAGCCAAAGTCAGCCACTTAACTGACTGAGCCACCCAGCCACCCCTGATTAATCTAATATTTTAAACACATTTTATAGTGACTTCTCTTTAGAAGCACGTTTTCAGTCACTCTGTTCTCCTACCCTATGACCATTTAATTAGAGTTTTCAGCAAAGGAAATAAAATGCCATGCACATATCTTGGAATACCCAGATTGAGAGAATAAATTCATTAAACACCAAAAATGAGGTAGTGTAATTACATGAATAAATATGCATTTCCAGGTAAATGCACTTTGTTGGGATGCTTTGAAATTTGAAGGTTGGCAATGCAGAGAAAAGAGAACAGGTTGTGATTGAGATTTTAAATGAGCAAAAAGTGTCCCTGCCAATTTGAGAGTGATCTAGGAATATACTTGCAGCAAAAGTGCTGGCCAGTAGAGCTGTGGATGAGTTTCCATGGAGGAGTAAGAGACTCTTTATTCAACTTTTTGCTTTTTGTTGTCAGTACTTACATTTTTACAAGTATAATATTTCCAAATTAATTGAGGCTTGAATAATTTCTCCTCAGTAGTTTTATGTCTTTGGTTCTTAAACTTTGTGCTCTCTATATGTGCAATGGCTTATGTTCTAAAACATAAAATCTCTGGTTATATCAACTACACAGCTGCCATCCAAAAATGTAGTGCTGAAGAACTTTAACTTTCTTTTAAGTAAAGGCACTTTCTAAGGTACTCAAAAGTATTCATTTACACTTATAGCAAATACATTTAAAACCCTGGAGGTGTGTGTGTGTGTGTGTGTGTGTGTGTGTGTGTGTGTATCTGTCTATCGATCATCTATCTATCTATCTACCATCAATGAGGAAGACAAAGTATTTGAGGAGAGTTACCTTACTCTTGGTGATCTCTTTATTGTTTCCTCTTCTCCCATGTCCTGTTACTTTAAGGCATGCCTCTTATAACACTTGAAATTTGAGAAGCCTGCAAGTTGATAAGAGAGCCATGAATTCTTTGCTAAATACAAAAGGCAAAGATCTCATAGCTTTGAATAGTAGAGCTTCTAAGTTGAGGATACATAAAAAAAGGACACTATCAGAAAATGATCCCTTTAAGTGATTTCCAGACACTGGTTACTAGTTATTTCAAACTTTAATTTAGTAAGCAAGGAGGTAGCAAACAGGGAACAATAATGACCAACACTTGCTGTCATTACTATTTAATAGATGCTGATATAGGCATTTTACATAAATTTTCTCCTTAAATCATAGCAACAACCCAAGAATAGACATTATTCACGTTTTAGGAGGGTGATATTTGGAAACTTAAATAACTTGCCCAAGATAATATAGCTAAGAGTCCAGCCAGGCCTCCAACTCAGGAGGTCTGACTCCAAAAATCATACCCTTAATAAAATTTTGTGTATAATTTAAAGAGGAGGAATATAGGAGATATCTTAAAATAAATTATTGGGATCCCAGGCTTCAAATGTCCCAAAAGTGTAATTAAGGACTCTAGTAGAACTTACTGAAGCACACACCTTAGGGACATTGAGAAGTCATCATTAAGTGGTAAGGACTTATATGAAGGTTATAAGTTTGTGAATGGAAATCTTGAAGGCTTTGAGAGATTAAGGTGACATTGTTTTTGCAATATTAGTTACGTTGGTAATTTCCTTTCTATCTGGTAATTGGCCAGATAGAAAGGACTGGAAAAGACTGGACTAACATGTGTTCAACTTCCTAAGAAATAAGTACTATTAGCATGTGTGTGTAATACCATGCTTTTTGCAGTTCAGCTCCTCTGCTCACATTTTGGTCTATAATTACTAGTAAGCAAGTAAGTGATAGAGGGATGGCACAAGAGTGGGAGGAGACCATAAAAACATCACCACTTGCAGAGCGCTCCAAAAGTCAGTCATTAAGCAATATTGTCTGAGAGAAAGAACATTATTGGACTTCAGAAAAATGCTTTCTAAGGCAAGGAGTTAATTTCAGACTATCAGGAGATCCAAGATCCCTTGATACAGTGAGAGATACCTATAAAGTCATGACTGAAGATGTCAAGAGGAAGTGATGATGAGTCTCAGGTATATCTCAGATATATGGTTAACTTTCAAAGCATCATGACACGGAGTTTCATTGCAAGTCACACTTAATCGGCAAAACTAATTTTGGCTCTCAGACTATATAAATCCAAAGATGAACCCCATATGCTAGAGAAGGCCAAAATGCCTAAGTAACCTGTCACCTGTCACCTACAGCAGTGGTTGTCAGTGAGAGATCTACTTTGCCACTGAGAGACATGTGGAAGTGTCTAGAGACATTTTTGGATATCACAAGTAAATAAGATGCTACAGGCATCTCTTAGACAGAGGGTATAGATGCTTCAAACATCCTACAATGCACAGGACAGCCCCTGACAATAATTACCTGGCCCCAAATGCCAATAGGTCAAGGTTGATAAACACTGACATATTAATAAAGACTTATTTGGAGGCACCTGAGGTGGCTCAGTTGGTTAAGCATCCAACTTTGGCTCAGGTCATGATCTTGCAGTTCGTGAGTTCAAGCCCCGCATCGGGCTCTGTGCTGACAGCTCAGAGCCTAGAGCATGCTTCGGATTCTGTGTCTCCCTCTCTTTCTACCCCTCCCCGGCTCGTGCTCTGTCTCTGTCTCTCAATAATAAATAAAAATTAAGAAAAAAAATTAAAAAAAAGACTTATCTGGAACAATTTCATCCATGAAGGCTTGAGGTCAGGAAGTAAAAGTCTATTGAGAAGGGACAGCAGGTATTGGGATGGTGAAGGCTTGTGCCTCTATTTGTTTAATGACTGTACAAAGCTAATTATTGAGGATTGAGCAGAGATTGTTGGATTATTGGGAATCCTGGATAGGTAACTGAACATTGGCTTTTTTTATGAGAGCTTGAGTAACAAAAATAATAATTCTTAATCTTGTATGAATCAGTTTAGGCAAATAAGCTATAAGTATACAGATATATCATATAAATTATTCAAAGTATACTATAAAACAATATTTATATATGCCTTTCAAAAAAGTATTTTCAGTATTGGGGCACCTGGTGGCTCAGTCATTTAAGCATCTGACTTTTGATTTTGACTCAGGTCATGATCTCATGGCTCGTGAGTTTGAGACCCACGTCAGGCTCTGAGCTGACATTGAGGAGTCTGCTTGGGATTCTTTCTCTCTCTCTGCCCCTTCACCACTCATGCTGTCTGTATGTCTGTCTGTCTGTCTGTCTCTCTCTCAAAAATAAATAAATACACTTTAAAAAAGTATTTTCAGTACTAATGATGTGTTAGGTAAAAGGCAGAGAGAATGGCACGTAAAGATATTGTTTTTAAGATTATTTTTCTACATGTTTTGCAAAAAAATTAAATATCAAAAATCCCAATGAATTGCATTGTTGCAAGGCATTCTTGATTTCAGCTCACAAAACTACAGTAGGATGTAACAATAATGGTTTTCCCCACAGGTTTGGAAAAATAATAACAACATATCTCAAATATTAAAAATCTTAATAAAAACATCTCAAACTTTTCTCATAAGGAAAATCATTTCACTGTATATTTGGAGAATGCACTTTGCACTAAATTTTTAACTGAGTGATAATCACAGCAAAGTTTCTAATTCTGATTTATACATTTGATTTCCTAGTCAAATGCCAAATGTCTTGTTTTCTCTGAGATTTCTATCTTGAGTAGTACTATGAAGCATATTTTGTAATTGTGCAACAATTAGTACTGTTTGTAGTTGAATGCAGTTGAAGGTAGAAAGGCTCTAAATTAAGCATTCTGAATTTGGGGATGGAGAATGGAATTCTGGGGTCTTTAAATCCTCTAAAACTGAATGCAAAATTCCATGTTTGAGTGAACTTTTTTTTGCCTATATAAAAACGGTTTATAGTTTTCACGGGACTGTGTGACAGGGTCCATGGACCAGTTACCTAAAACCATTACCCTGGAGGAAGGTTAGAAAGGGCTTAGCTCAGTCAGAAAGCCTGGTTCTCTCTTTTTTATAGCTGGAAGTATAAAATTAGAATTGTCATTTTCCCTATTGGAGCAGAGAATAAGAAAGGTGAAAATTTCTTTTCACTGTAGACTCATAAGAAATATCTATCTTTCAAAAAACTCATATTTTTACAATACTTTGGATTCCTTTTTAAGCCTAAATCAACAAAATACTGTAGTTTTAAAACACTTCTATCTACTTCTTCCAAAGATCTGAGGATACACACACACACACACACACACACACACACACACACACACACTGAATTTAGTGAGTCCAATTTTAAAATGAAAATAACTATAAAACAACCATTTTAGGTATAAGCTGTGGCTCTAAACACTGCAGTTGTAATCACTTACAATTAACCTATTGTTAGTCCCTGTCTCTGAAACAAATTCATAAAGTTAGCAAAAATATATTGACATTGTAATTCTCTTTTGATTGTTATTTAAGAATGTTCAATTTATTTCCTTTAAGGCATTCCTGTAGCAATCAGTTTGGATCTCTATTATGTTAAACATGTCATTCTGTATTTCATTATAATTAATTGCAAACATGTCTCTCTTTTCCACAGGTTACCTTCCCGAAGTCCAGTATGATTTCTTATTCATGTTTCTTTCTCCTTTATCAGAGTACCTTTCGAAATGAAGGTGCTTCAAAAATGATGGATTTTGTATATTCTAATAGCACTTCAGATTTGGTCAAACTAGTTCTTGAAAAAAACAGAAAACAAAAAGAAATCACTGTGTCAGATAAGAAGAAGGATCTAATCTGTTAAAGGTACAAATGTGTAATCCAGGTGGAGGAATAAATCTGATCCTCCAATATCTTGAATACAAATACATAGTGAGGTAGAGTTTCAAACAAAGGTCTCCTTTCACTAGGACATAAAGAAAGACACATGTGGGAAAAGGTAATATTTTGACAAGTATCTGATTAATAATCACATAAATAGCTTTGCTACTTAGAAAACTTTTACTCCATCTGACCCAAACTTATACTTGGAAAAGTGGTAAATTCTATTTTCCATTTCTCTTTTTCCTTGTCTTCTCTTTTCACAGGAGAGCTGTGGGCAGCAAATACAAGCAACAAAATATCCAGATATTGCAGGCCAATGAATTAAGGACACACTCATTTAGCCAATTTTGCTTCCACAAGATGTACATTTTAATTGTAACTCATAACATTGAAATTTTGTAAAGTTAAAGACAAATAAATGTAAAATTTCTTTCCCGTGTGCAAAACTTTACTGGGGTAAAACAAAAATTCACCATTCAAAATGTCAGTGTGCCAACTGCAGATTTATGGAACATCCTGAACTGGACTAAGGAGGACTAAATCAAAAACCAATTTATATAATTATTTGATAACTGTTCCAGAGCCTTCCCAGGCACTGCAGCTTATTAGCAGGTGCTACATTACCCCAGCCAGCTGTCAATACCTGCTGTCACCATGCACATGCAAAATATACACAGAAATACAGCAAATATATTCCCCTGATATCCTTCACCATTACATTTTGAAATTAGATTGTGTAAACCTTATTATCTTCATTCTGATTCATTACTCTAAATGAAGATCTACATGATGCATGCTTTTTAACGTTGATTTTTCCAATCATTGTTATTATTGATAAACACTGGCAAAACTCACTTTAAGATACTTAGAAATTTGATCATTGATATGTGAGTAAAAACTGTTGATGAATTTTCCACAACTTAAATCATGGGGAAATTTTCCATGAAATTACATTTATTTTCACAGTGTGATTTCCTCTTTTTAGTTACACACTTTTCTTTGATCTCTATGTTACTTGTAAGACCATGGGTTCACTCGCTCCAGCTTTCTCTTTTGTAAATTCTCTATAAAAAATATCTATGGGATAGATATACTAAGAAATAAAGTTAAAACTGATGGAATTCTTTACCCTTCTAGCAAGATAAGGTACAAAACAAAAATTGTCAAGATCTTAAAGTTTCCAGACTTTGTTTTTTTAAATTAACTTGCATATTGTTAAAGCTCTTATTTTCCCCAAGCTATTTTCATCTGAGATCTCCCATGAGGGGTTTATCTTCCAGTTTCCTTCTCAACTGGCACATACACAACTTTCCAAATTCCTTACTCGACAGTTTGAGCAAACATTATGTTTATTCCTACTCAATTGATCGAATTTCCCCCCAACCATATGTTTAAATTCATGTCTACCATAAGAACAGATTTGAAAGTGATTTTCCTGCAGGTGGTGGCTTCATATCAAAGTCAGTTTCCTTATACAAATGCTGGATCATGGGAGTTGGCTCCTGTCTGACTAGTCACACACACAGCAATGAGGTTCAACAATAGTACTTAGACAGAATGAATCTGAGGAAACGATCTTCTTAACAAATAATTCATTCTACTTCCAAGGTCAGTTTTTGTTAGTGTGAGACCTTTTCTCTGAAGGGTTTTATTATATCAGACAGTTTCCAATGGGAGCAAAAATAGTCTTTTAGGTATTTTGAGCTCTATCTCACTCTCCATCTACCTGATAATCAGATATTACAGATTAATGTAATAATGCATCTGGAAGAGATTTGAAACTACCGTTTCATTTTGTTGCTTTTGTCCTGGTGCTTGAAAAATAAATAGACTCTCAAATTACAATTTATTTCCTTCTAGGTGAAAAAATTAATAAATCGACAATGTATTCTGATCCTTCCCTGCACATTGGGGTTTCAGGTCGTGAAATGAGAAAGTTTTTAAAATCCGTTTCTTCCATTTTAGTCAAGTAAAAATGTCATCTTATATTAAATGATGACTTTGTTAAATGATTGAATTGTTCTCTAGGTATAACTGCATAGATCTGGTTTTCTTTTCTTCCAACCAAGCGACAAGGAGAGATTTAATAATCTCCTATACATAAGCCAACTTAAATAAAATTGTTTTACCTCTATTAAAAAACACTCTTAGGTAAATGTTAACCTCATATCTCTTGATATTGAAACCAAGATATTTAAATAACTTGGCAGGGTCTCAAAGCTATATATTTATACATGTGCCATAAGGCTTTAAAATAGAGGTTAATTGCAGTTGCTAATTGCAAAGCCCATAATCATGTTGTAGATGGAACTCTGTGGCCTGAAGTAATATAGAAAGAGTACATGGATTAAGAAAATAAAATTATAGTGGCACTTTCAGCCACTGTTGGAGAAGTTGATGGGTTGTGGTGCTTTGAGTCATGGAAAAGATGAGATAATAATACTACTACTACTAAATATATTAGTTCCATTAGAAGTATTAAATCTGAGAATAATATTAATACTATAGAGATGTTTAACTATAACATTATGCACCTGGATAAAATTTTGCTTATTCTGTTGAAATAATACCGCTCATGTCATGAGATAGCATCAAGTACAACATCATTAGCTTGTTAAGTGAAAGGTACTTTCTGACATCATCCAACACTAAAAAATCTTTTGTATGAAAAGCTGGGTTTATAAGTTTTGCAGCATATTCCAATTTATACAGCACTTGTATTACGTTGATTTTTTTATTTGCGTTAGTAGGAAAGTAACTTTTCTTTGTTTTTGTCCATAAGGTGACAGGTGATTTGCTTTTAACACATAATTTCCACTTTCAGCTTTGCTCTGATAAGGGGTCAGATTATTATGGTCACTTGTTCCGGAGTTGGCTTTATGTTGTTTTACACTGGAAGTGCCTTTACATTGTTTTATCATACGTGTAAATTATTTTACCTCAATATAGCTTTATATTATTTAGTTTTCTAAAAGACTGCACATGCTCACATATGCTTACAAAACCCAGGTATCTAGGTATTCAGTAATGCCTATAAATTTATTAGGTATCATTTCACTTATAAGTTACTGCTTTAATGCTGTGGTACCCTGTTAAGAAAGAATAGGATCCATATTATTATATTCTCTACATGATTGTATTGATTTTTATCATAATTTCCATAAAAATAAAAATCTTTTGGAAGTTTTGTTACTTTGCTTTCTACAGAGGTGATCCCCCTCTGCAGGAAATAAGCATAAAACTGGACAAAATCCTTCCCCTCCCCATCATAATTATTTCGTAGTACAAAAGATCAACCAAACACAGACAACAAATTGAGAAATAATTATTCTTCAAAACTCCAACGGTATTGGGTGAGAAAGGTGGCAAATCTGTAGCCTTCTTGTTGGGCTTCCCCACCAGCTTAATCAGAGAAAGCTCCAGTTTTAACTGTGGTGGAGAGCAAAACTCAGCAACTTTGAAATAAGAGATAGAAGACTCCGTTGAAGACTGAGAGACAATAGAGTAGCAACAACAGGTTTTTGTTGTTGTTGTTTTGGCTGAAGACAGCTGACCGGGACTGAGGTTATAGGCCAAGTGTATGGTGGAGGGAAGAGCAGCCAGAACATAACAGGGAGATTCTAGAAGTGACACAGAAACAGAAACGCTGATATGAGTTCTCCAAATATTTCTGGATAATTTCTAAACTTTGCAAATGTGAAGAAACCTGAGAGAACCCTGAAAAAAATAGAAGCCCAGTGAGATTTAGGAAGTAACTTTGGCTTTGAAGGTGTTTCTCTAGTCACACATAGCTTAGTTTGCTAAAGGCAGAAGCATTATGGTGTTGAGGTTTATGAGCACAACATCCACTTGAATTATTGGCTAATGACTAAATTATGAAGACATCAGTAGGAGTCCTCTTGCCCCTCTCCAAAAAAAAAAAAAAAAAAAAAAAAAAAAAAAAAAAAGGGCTGAGCAGAGATAACTATAGCTGCACACTATGAGAAAGTGTGGTTATATAATTTAATTACTGACAAGAGAATAAAACAAAGAAGCAAGAGTGCTGAGAGAAATAAAAACCGAATCCAGAATTCCTATAATTTATCATCTAAAACATCCCAGTTCAGGCAAAATTCCTACATATACTGAGAAAAGAAAACTGTGACACTTGCTTAGGGGAAAATAACAACAACAGCAACATATAACAATAACATTAAAACAACTCAAAATGGTCTCATATGGTGTATGTTGGAATTAGTAATGAAGACCTCAAAGTGACTATTATAAATAAGTCCAATAATTAAATATGTCCAAACACTTAAAGAATTTTATAATAACAGTTAGAATATGAATAGGGACTCTAAAAGAGAAATGATAAGTATAAAAAAGACCAAGTGGAAGTTTTAGAGATAAAAGTTATAATAACTAAAATGAAAAAATTCAATAGAAGACCTCACCTGTAAATTGGAGATGGAAGATGAAAAATATGAACTGAAGATAAATTAATAAAATTATCTATTTCAAAGATTAAAGAGAACAAAGGTTGAAAGAAAATAAATAGTGCCTCAAAGATCTTTGTAACAATATCATGTATTTCAACATACATGTGATGAGTGTCTCAAAAGGAGAGGAGAGGGAGAAAGGAGAAGAAAATGAAGAAATAGCCAAAAATTATTTGTCATATTTAATCAAAAACTCGAACTCATAGAGCCACACTCAGACACGTAATACTCCAACTGCTCAAATTCAAAGACAAAGACAAAGTACCCCAAGTAGTAAGAAAAAAAAAAACTGACCCACAACGTGCAAGGAAAAATGAAAACATCATTGTCTGACTTCTCAACAGAAATAATAAAGACTAGTAAGCACTAGAATGAAATATTTAATGTACTTATTGTTAAGGAAGACATAAAACTATCTTCTGTGGCAGATAAAATAGATACAAAATAATCTTGTATGTGGAAAATCATAATGAATCAAAAAAAGTTTATTAGAACAAATAAACAAGTTTAGGAAGGTTGCAGATTACAAGATCAATACCCCTAACCCAACTGCATTTCTGCTTATTAGCAAAATAAATCTGATAATGAACTTTAGAAATTCCACTGAAAATAGTTATGAAATAGAAACATTGATGATAAAATTTAAAGAAGACAAGTAATTGGATATACATACCATGTTTAATATTTAGAAGATTCAATATGCTAAAAAGCAAATTCTTCCCAAATTGATCTATCTACAGATTTAACACAAACCCTAACAAAATTTCACTAGCTTTTTTTGTTGGGGGAGGGGATAGATTTACAAGCTTAGCTTATAACTTATAAGGAAACATAAAGAATCTAAAACAACCAAAACAATTTAGAAAAAAAATACTGTTGGAGTACATAACTCTCTGATTTTCCAGTTTTCTATAAAAGCTAAAGTAATCAAAGGAGATTAGTATTGGCACAAGAATAGATTTATAGATCAACGGAACAGAATAGAGTCCAAAAATGGCCCCCACACATATGGGGAGTTAGTTTTGAACAAAAGTGTCATTGTAATTAAATGAGGAAACAATACTCTTTTAAATAAATGGTACAGAAATATTTGTATATCTATTTTCAAACAAAAAATTAACATCAATCTCTCCCTCACACCATATAAATAATCAGGTTAAAATGAATTATTGATTTAAATGTAGGAACTAGAGCTATAAAATTTCTGGAAGGATCCACAAAAGAAAACACTCTGAGACCTTGCCATAGTAAAATATTTCTTCGGTAGGATACAAAACAGCACAAAAAATAAAAGAAAAATGACTAAAAAGATTTTATTAAAATTAAAACTTTTACTTATCAAAAGACATTCCTGAAAACAGAAAGATAAGCAACAGTCTGGAAGAAAATATTTGCAAAACCTATATCTTATGTATACAGTATATAAAGAACACTTGAAACTCAAAAATAAGAATTCAAAAATTTCCATTAAAAGGAAAAAAATATTTTAATTGTTAGCCTAGCCCCACCTTCCAAAAGATGACTGAATGGCGAGAAACACATGACAAAATGATTCATGTCAATCATGTGAATAATTCAATATTCAACATGATTAATCATTAGGGAAACAAATTACAATGACAAGAGATACTACACTAGAATTCATTGAAAGAAAGAAAGAAGAAATAAGGAAGGAAGACTGGCATACTAACTGTCAGTAAGAATGTGAAGAAACTAGAACACTAATGATTTGCTGGTGGGAACATAAAATGCCATGGCCACTTGGTAAAACAATTTGCTAATCTTTCAACGTTAAATTTACATTTACCATGTAACCCACCCACTCAACTCTTCAAAGTCTATTCTAGAGAAATGAAAATATATGGCCACTAAATTCTTTTATGGAAAATTAATAGCAGCATTATTCACAGTAACAAACATCTGGAAACAACCCAACAATCCACAAGCTGGTAAACAGATAAGCAATCTGTGGTATATTAACATAATGGAGTACTATTCAGCAAAAAAAGAAGGAACTACTAATGCATGCAGTAACATAGATCAATCTGAAAAATATGCTATGTGAAAGAAGTCATATATAATTTATATGGATTTTCTGGGAAAGGCAAAATTATAGAGATAGAATCCAATACCTGGTTGTCTGGGACTAGGTATCGGAGTGGGGATGTACTGCAAAGAGCACAAGAGGATGCCTGAGGTTATAACAATATTCTAAAACTGCACAAACTGTATGCATTCATTGAAATCATTAACTTGTACTTATAAAAGAGTTTAATTTTTTGCTATATAAATTATACCTTAACCAAGCTGTTAAAAATTCTCTATTAAAAAAAGAGAGAGAGTGAAAGAAAGAAATTAAGGTTTGGGGTTCTGATTATTGCATTATTTATGTACATACAGTTTAACATTTTTTGATCACCTACTATGTTCTAGGTTCCCTAAGGAGATTAAAAAAAAAGTCTCTGTCCTCAAGTCACAATAAATGACCAAAATAGAACTGAATAACTTTGAGACAAAAAATGAGATAAAAGTTAAAATTGAGATAGGAGTTGCTATAAAAATAAAATTCATTGATTTTAATTGAGCATTCCAAAGAACACTTCAGAATGAAGAGTGTGCCTGTTAGTTGTTGAAAAAAATGATCGGATTTAAAAATGCAGAGTTGATGTGGAGAAGACATTTACCAAGGAGGAAGCAGCAGGAGTAAAAGCATGTAGGCTCTAAACATATCACATCATGTTGCTATCAAAAAATAATAGGGATGTCTCTCTAGTAAAGTAAGAGCCTGTAATTTTCTTTTAAAAACAATTTTATTAGGGAGTATACATTGGCAGCCTTTTTTTATTAAAATAAATGAGCAGTATAAATTAAAGTTACAATGTCAAAAATTTAATTACTCTGATCTTGTTTATAATCTCCCTTGGGTTTCAAATATATTTTTAAATATACCAACCATGCACCTGTAAATCATATTTTTAGGCCATCTGTAATTTTCTCTAAGACCTCATAATATAGGTGATATTTACAATGGAAAATTATGATCACGTAAACAAGAGAAAACCAAAGAAATATAATTATGCAAAATTATAAAATAGGTGTACTTCTTTTTAGGAAATGAAGGACATAGCGATATTGTTTAAGAAAACAAACTGAAAAGCATCTATTCATGTAGGAATATTATTATTTAGCCAAAAATTTACAGTGGAGTTTGTCTAAGGTATTACACTCAACATTAAGCTACCAATAAGCAATTAGAATGACTTTACTTAGTTTACGGAATAAAGTTTATCTGTACTTACTTAGGCTCAGAAATAAATAAATCTAGTTAGAGTAATGGAGAATGTAGAATAAGTACCTGAAAGATTGCCTAATGGAGTTACTGCTCTAGCGGAGTCTCCATATTTCTAGCTTTTTATGGTCTACTCCATCACGCAGCTTCTGAACGTTTCACTTTGAAAGTCACTCTGAGGTTAAGTTCTGATCACACATTTTTTAGTTGACCTGAAAATGATAATTCAGGCCTGATATTTTGGAAGTGTTGGTGTTAAAAGATGAGTTATCTTTTTATAAACATAATCACTTTGTTGATCACAATCAACGCTGTCATACAAGATAAATGGGCAAGGTGTGTAAAGAAGATATATTTTAAGTCCAAGAACTAACTGCATTGATTGCATAGGTTCACAATTGAAAAGTAAGTTTGCATACTTCCTTTATACTTTATATATTTTTATATTTTCTAGATTTTTATATTTACATTCATTTATTCATTTATTTTGTCTTCTGAACACATACCTATTTCTACGAGAAGACCCTGAAATTTACAGAAGGCTAAAAGAAAATTTAAGTGCTTATTTGTGTTATAGCAAATCTTTTTTTTTTTCTTTTTACTCTTATTGCTCTGAATAAGATGGCTTCGATTAGCTGAAATAAGCTGAATAAACTAGAGATGAAAGAGTCTCAAGAACTTTCTGGGTCTTCCACTACACTGTTGGCATCTATCCAAAAATAAAGATGCAGATGAAAATGAAAAATAATTTCAAAATATTACCATGATGAGAAAATAAAAATAATAGGATAATAATTAATGTGAATTTTTATGAATCATATATAGAATTGGGTAATTTTAGCTGTATTTACTCCCAAGCTTTCATTTTTACCCTTTTGCTAATAATCAACATCGATGTACATTGTATAAGCCCCATGATTTGCCTTCTACTGGCACTATATTTTGCTGCTAATCCTTGTTAAATGCTTAGGAAAAATACTAAAGTATTAAATGGAAACATAAAATACAGCAATAATTTTTTAAGTGAAAAGACAATGTCAAGTTTTAACACGGGATCATCATTTCACATAGTTAAAGTCAGACAAGAATTGAGACAGAGCATGTAAACTAAAATATCTCAAAACTATTTATATGAAAGCTAAGGAAAAGAACATATAACTGAATTATTCCAAATATGCTATATATACCTAGTAAATGGTACTACAGAGCAGGTGTTTTTCATTATGCTATGACTTTTCTGGTATCATTACAGTTTAATAGTTTTTTTCTATATGTATTAAATTTGAAGCATAATAATTAATCAGGTAAAAACATATATAGAATTCCTAATGAGTAGATATTCACCATATACGCTCACCTTTAAATAATTGTGATATGACACTTATATGTACTCTGCACGTAAAACCATATTTTTTAAGCAAAATAATGGAAAATTGTTTGAGCATTAGACTTTTATGTGTCTACTTATGAGATACTCTGACATAGGCTGTCAGTGAGATATCCAAATAGAAAGTACACATCTCTATTCAGATTGGAATGCAAAAAAAAGTACTTAAATACATTTGCATTACTCTATGAACTCCTTTGCTATAGATAAAAATCATATTCCCAACTGTACTCTCCAAAAATTAAAATCAAACTTCAGAGGTCAAAATCCTGGTGGAATTCTATAAACCTGTGTCAGACATCAGACCTGAATCCCAGCTTAGAAGACAAAAAATTTCCAGTGTATAGGTAAAAGCTTACAACTTGACAAATATATAGTCATTTTTTGCCCAGAAAGAACAGAATGGAATGTTACTGCTTACATTTACTTATCCAAATCAAGAGAGGGGAATAAAAGAGGAGATAATGCAAAACTATAGTTAATCAAAATACATCATATTTAGATTGCAATGGGCTAGATTGCTTTTTTTCTTACCTCACTAACCATGTTTTACTAAAGTGAATTCTGAAGTTTAATTGGCAGTATTAGGGCACACGTGCTTTCCGAGGTGGCTCAGAATGGCTGAGGTAATAATTTGAGAAATATTCTCAGATCAAGCTATTATTATCATCTTTAAAACAAACTTTTTAACTTATATAATAATAATGGAAGGTCCAGGTTTTGTGGTACCTGAAATTTATACAATTTTGGAGACTCTCTTTAAGTAAAATAATGCAATTGTACAAATATAAAATTAAGTACAAAAGCAAATCTTAACTGAAAGTGGTCTTAACTGATTGTCGTCAAATTTCTAGCTGCTGTAAATTTTACAAAAATGTATGAACATATTTCTAGAGCCCTTGAAAGAAACCAGTGCAAATGAGGGGCCCCCAAGCTTGATCTTCATTAGCTGTAGTACAGACCTTCCACGAACCTATAAGCCATTTGAAACATACTTCTAGGCCTAAAGATGTGTAAAGATATAATCTGGATGCTATCCAGCTAGATGTCAGAAAGGAAGTCTTGAAATTGGATGGGATGACAGGAAGGAGAGGTTGTTCACAATTGAATAGGGCTTTCAACAGGGCACAGTTATTTTGTAGAGTTATTCAAGGAGCAGTGGAATTGAGCAGTATAGGATTATGAGTATGGGAAACATGGCAGCAAGATCTTTGTACTTGTTGTGATCATTTTTAAATAACATAAATGAAAGAGGCAAGACCTTAGACAACTTAATCCCAAATGTCCAAGCAAAATGCCTTCTATTTCTGGGTCTACTGGTGTCTTGATGGTGGAGACCATCAATAGTCTGAAAGGCAAGCTGGTGGCACAGAAAAGAAGAGAGGGCTGGTGAGGCACATCTTTGCATCTTTAATGCATACCATCTTCAAATCCTGTTAAGTGTTAATATATAATGACTCGGTTGCTAGAAGTATTTTTACCCTGACAGTGTTGAGTTATGTAGACCAATAGTTCTGAGAACAGAGCGGTCAAAAATCTTTTAATCTCTTGTTTATAAAAGTTATTAGTCCATTGCTGGAATTTAAGAGTGGTTCTTCTTCCTCTCTCTAAAACATACCATCTTATCTATTAGAAAGTAAACATCTTGTCACTCAGGAAGAAAACTTGCTGTAATTTTATTTGGCTCAAAGAATATTCCCCATATATGTTGTTCATTTATCCAATTTGATAATAGGTGAATCCATCAGGATTCTTTAGATAAGAAAGGTTAATGTACAGCTTGTTCCAGACATTCTTTCCTATTACTTTTATCTTTTCCTATTATATTCTTAGCTCCCCCCCAATTCTACTCTTTGATTACTCATGCAATCTTGCATTTAAAAATTATATCTCAAGATTATTTTTTAACATGCACCCCAGTACTGGCTCAAGTTATGGATAATTAAACATTCCTACTGCAGAAAGCATGACAAGAATAAAATTATAATACCAACAATAAAAATAGATTTAATTTATTGATCACTTACATGCTGAATGCTTAACATCCACTATTTGGTAGCTATTATTATTTACTCCCATTTTAACAGATGAAGAAACTATGTATTTATGAGCTTGAATAGCCTACTCAAACTTATACAATTAAAAATATAAAATTCCCAACACTGAGGTCATGCTCAATATGTGCTATAATCTAAATGATTTATATATTAATATATTTAATTATTATAATAATACTAGAAATACTATTTATCTCTGTTTCTTAGATGAAGAAACTGAAGCAAAGTGAGGTTAAGTAACTTGGCCAAGATCCCATAGCAACAAAATGATAAACTCAGGCGTCATACCTAGCTGATTTGGCCATAGAGCCCATCCTTTTAATTACCTCACTTAAAATTTGTGTACTGAGAAAATAAATCGTAACATTAATTGATCTCAAAATGTGTATAATTAGCCATTCTAAGAGAAACAGAAAATGAAAAATGATAAGAGTTCAGTTCTTTTCTCAACAGATAACAAACTGCAAATGTGTTCTTGTAATTCACATCGAGGGTGATAAACCTAAGTCTGATTCTAGACCCAAGTCAAGATCAAAGGAAGATCTAACTCTAAGAAATAAGATGAGATAACATTATATTTCACTGAAGTGTCAGGTATAGCACAAAATATCTGAGATATTTGCTTACTATTCTAAAATTCTTTAAAAACAATTTACATAATGAACTAACAAACATGTAAAGGATAAGCATTTGAAAAATTCAACATGGACACATGACAAAAACTCTCAGCTATGTAGAAATATAAGGAGCTTCCTTAATACAATAAAGGACATCGACAAAATATACAGCTCAAAATATATTTAATGGCAAAAGAGTGAATAAATACATTGCCCCTAAGTCAAATTCACTCTATGATTTTTGTATATTCATATTTTATTCTGAAAATTTTCTAAAACTATGTATTGGTTTACTAAACTATTTTGTTGATTTCTAAGGATTTCCTACATTGATAATCATATTGTCAAGGCATGGCTACCATACATTTCTTTTTTTGCCTTACTGTACTCTCTAGAAAGTCCAGTAAGTTGTTGAATGGAAATGGTGAGACTTGATAGGCTAAAGTAAACAAAATGCTCCTAAAATGTCCACCTGGCTGAAATATCAATTTATGTACAGGGCATGGTCAGTTGCAAATAACTGGTTAAGTATTAAGGGTAATGTGGGTGTGCTTTGGTCCAGTGTAGCACTAGAAATTAAAATACTTACGCTATGTGGTTTTATAAAGCATGTCTATCTGTATCATTGTATTTCATTCCACTAAAAATCCTTTATTTTTTTAAAAGTTTATTTATGGGGCGCCTGGGTGGCTCAGTCGGTTAAGTGGCCGACTTCGGCTCAGGTCACGATCTCGCGGTCCGTGAGTTCGAGCCCCGCGTCGGACTCTGTGCTGATGGCTCAGAGCCTGGAGCCTGTTTCCGATTCTGTGTCTCCCTCTCTCTCTGCCCCTCCCCCGTTCATGCTCTGTCTCTCTCTGTCTCAAAAATAAATAAACGTTAAAAAAAATTTAAAAAAAAAAGTTTATTTATTTATTTTGAGAGAGAGAGAGAGAATTGGAGCAGGGGAGGGGCAGAGAGAGAGAGAGAGAGAGAGAGAGAGAATCCAAGTAGGCTCCTTGCAGTCAGCACAGCACCACACACAGGGCTCAATCTCATGAACCATAAGATTATAAACAGTTGGACACTTAACCAACTAAACCACCCAGGTGCCCCTAAATATCCTTTAAATTAAAATCACATAATTTGTGTTATTAATATTTGGGGGCAAGAAGAAACAGCTCAGTTAGAAGTCTTGGCCAGTATTATCTAACTTTGGCTTTTATTCTAAATCCTATGCTTATGTATCACCGTAAGATTCTCTGTATATGCACTAGGAACAATAGACATACACAATACTCAATGCAAGTTGTAGCAATAAGACAATAAATAAAAAATGGTTAGATGAGGGAGTAAAGGATATTACATGTTGCTTCTTAGAGAAAGTGAGTGTTGAACCAAATCTTGAAGGAATAAACTAGTACAGATTTGTTAATAGGAGTTGTAGAGAGTCTGGATCACTGAAGATTATTAAATAGAAGCTAAGTAAATATGTGTGGAACAGAAGTTATTTCAGGAGTCTGAGAATCCTATGAGCAAAATCATAGGAAGGGGAGAAAGAATACTTAACATTTCTGTAAAGGTGCTAGTAAGAAGCCTGGACAAATTAAAGGGAACTGCTAAGTGGAGTAGTAGAGCATTACCTCAGAGATCTGGAGAAAGGAAACAGAAGGGGAGGTTTATAAAAGAAGGTTCAGAAAACACATGCATTACCATTTAAAAAGAGAATAAACTGGGAGTTGAGGCCTAGACATTGAAGCTAGACTATACAGGTATATTTTGCAGTAATTGTTGTTATAACAGTGGATAATTTTGTTAGCTCTCCAGGTCTCAGTTTCTTCACACTAAAATGGGACAATAGTATTGTTACAAACGTTGTAATACTTCAGTTTAAGAATTAAGTTGTCCTTGGGGCGCCTGGGTGGCTTGGTCGGTTAAGCGTCTGACTTCGGCTCAGGTCATGATCTCACGGTCCGTGAGTTCGAGCCCCGCGTCGGGCTCTGTGCTGACAGCTCAGAGCCTGGAGCCTGTTTCCGATTCTGTGTCTCCCTCTCTGTCTGACCCTCCCCCATTCATGCTCTGTCTCTCTCTGTCTCAAAAATAAATAAACGTTAAAAAAAATTTAAAAAAAAAAAAAAGAATTAAGTTGTCCTTACATACAATGTCTATAAAGCAATGAGCAGAGCAATAGTTAGCATCATATAATGGCTTACATTAACAAATAGGAAATAAAATGGAGTTCTGTAGTGTCTGCTGAAATGATTGCACACAATAGTCATCATTAAATTTTTTGACACATCAATACTGTATTTGATCTACACTATAAGTACCTTAACTAAAAAAAAAATAGTGGCTTCTCTAAAGTGATTTCATTTATGTGTTTCTTTTAGCTCTAACGGGGTTATTGGCACTTATCATCATATGGCAGCACATATTATTGCTGCCAGACTGGTTTCAAAGCAAAACATAATTTTTCACTAAAGGCTCTATAATTTAATATTGTCCAAGATATAAAAACTAGTTGTGCATAGCAGTGACTTTAAAGGTATTTTATAATTTAATTGGCCTTTTCTTCTTTCTTTTTGAATTCATTGCAGATTAAAGTAGGCATTATGGTTTCGATGGAACAAAAGAGTTATCTTCAAAACATGTCACAAAGGCCTGGGAAGCTGGCAATAAAAAGCTGCTAATAAGAACCCGCTAATAAGCGGCTCTAAGGTACCTCAAAATAACATTACCATGAGCTTCTCCATCCCCCAAGCCAACTTACAAACATCAAAGAGAAAGAATACCCAACAGAAATGCATATTGATTATTACCTGCTTTTTTGCTGTGGGTATCTTTTGTCATGCACAGTTTGAGGAGCTGAATGTGTATAAAACAAGGAATATAGCTTAAAAGTAATGAAATGTGAGTCCTATTGTTAATATAATATTCCTATCCTACTTCACAGGCTGTAAGAACTGAGATAATGCTTTTATTCTTGTCTTCCTTCCTACCTTCCGTCTTTGCCTCTTTCTTGCCCTCTTTTTTTTTTTTTTTCAACAGAAACCTGAGTTGATAAAGTTTTACTTATAGAATTCATGATGTGGGAGTGCATTCCAAATAAAATCACATCTGTAATAGGGTTGATGATAAATCTTTATAGATGGGGCCCAAAGGTGAAACTACTAGACTGATTTGGGTAATCATTGGATACGAGTTATATTGCGGCCCTGTAACTATTTCCTCACCATTTTCGTTCAAGAAAATCACACGTGTGCCCACTCTCAGACGTGCATCTTGGATGAAGTTCCATATGCCTTTTGACAAGATTGGACAAGTTTACATGGAAAATGTCTCTTAGAATCAAACCATCATATCCTTGGGACTCACATGACCAGGAAGATGCTCATGTGACCAAGCAGAGTTAATTAAAAACAACGCCTTTGCTTGAAATTTAGGGAAAGGAGTTTTCCCCTTACTGCTGGCAAAGAAGTTAGGGTTTTGAGGACTGGGCCTTCTGCAGCCACTGTGAGACCATAAAAGAATCTGTAGGAGTATTAATTCAACTTGGATGAACAGTAGGAAGAAATTTCCCTTAATTCAGTTTACTACCTTTCACACTTCTTTTGAGATTTTGCAACAGGAAGAATGTTGATGTTTAACAAAATACTTACTGAATGAAAAATATATCTTTATTTACTTCCTTCAGAGTAAAAGAAAAAAGTTACTTATCAGTACTTTTTGGGTGCTAAATTATAAGACACTCATTTTTCTTTGTATTGAAAGGCAAATATATTATAAACCTAATTATAGATATTACTGAAGTTTAACAATCCTATTGTGATTAGCAGACTGTATTTCTGATAGGGTTTTTTGTTGTTGTTATTTCCTTATTATTATTAACCCATTCTCCTAAGTGCATCTCTGGGTATGTTGTGAACACAAGCAGCCAAGTATACAGAATATAACAAATATCCTTTAAGTTGAAAAATCAGCTGTCATCTTTTTGTGTGGTCTTTTAAATTTCAGATCTCAAGCCACTAAATTTGAAAAAGTGAATGAACAGCATTAAAATATAAATTGGTTATTTTAAAGCTAGTTTTTATAGGAAATTGACAGTGAATTCAGCCACATATATGTCACATAGTAATTGAATGTATTACTACTTAACTCTAAGTATTTTCCTGAAATGCAGTCTTTAATATATGTTCCCTATGGTTTATCAGAGTCTAAATACCTGTGGTAAAAATCAGAGTTAGAAACATAGTAAATGAATAATTAAGCGATGCCTACACACCATACTTCTAAAATAGTGAATTCCAGCTCCAGAAATGACAAAGTAGGTTATATTGGAATAACCAGCCAAAGATAACCATTATAAACTCTGGTGGTGGGAGGAACAATTATACAAAGCTATTAGAGAGCTATCCAAAGCAGGAAAAAACTTCAGGTTATCTAACACTTTACAACATAAGTTAACTGGATGAGATCTAAGTACACATATCTTTCCCGTGAGGATATTTCCTAGGTTATTAATATAGAGGCTAGAAGTCAAGTAGAAAGATACATTTCTATCAGTTTAATGTTTCACAAGACAGAATTTTAGGTAGCTAGAATGTCTAGAAATTAAGGAGGTAAATCTCAGAAAGAATGAAATCCAGTAGGGTCTATCCCCAAGTATATCCATAAATTCCTTTAAAACCATGGCTTACCTCTAAGCTAAACACACATGTGGAACATTCTGAAGATCCATGTGGTATATATAAATACATACATACATACATACATACATACATACAAAGTCTGGAGGACTGAAAGACCAAGAAAGGATTTCAGCTTTTGCTCAAAGGAACAGGAGTGGCAGGAACAGGAGTTTTGAGTCCTGTCAAGTTAGAGGTATTGACTAAAAACCTTGAATTTTCCAGAGTCTGCCCTAATAGAGCATAAAACCAAGCCTCTGCAAGTTCAAGATGAATTGCCAGTAACTTAATTATCTGCTGAAACAAAAAGAAACCATCATCAGTGAATACTAAAATCTAAGAACTCTACAGAGCGTTATTTATAAAGTCTAATATACAATAGAAATGTATAAAATACACTGGTAAGACAATGTGACCAACTGTTCAGGAAAAAAAAAAAAGACATTATAAACACAGTAAGGAATAACCCAATGTGGAAATAACAGTAAATATCTTTAAAGAAAATGTTCAAATATGTTTAAGGACTTAAATGAAAACATGGTTAAATTAACTGAATATAAATGCAGAAAATCAATAGTGGACAACCCAATGGAAATTATAAATTGAAAATTGCAAATCTGACATGAGAAATAAAATTACTAGATAGGCCTGATAACAGAAACAAGAGGACAGAAAATGGGCTGATTTTTAAGATAGACTAATAGAAACTATATAATGTCAAGAACTAGAGGAAAATGACTTAGAGAATGAAGAGAAGCTCAGTGACTTGTGAAGCAACAGTAAATGTTTTCAGACATGTAGAATTGAGCCCAAGAAATAGATGAGTAGAAAAATTGGGACAGATTTTATCAGTGTGATGAAAATCATCAAATAACAAACCTAAACAAACCAAAAAACTCTGCAAACCCCAAGCAAGGTAAATTTTTAAAATGAGCTGCACCTACTAAATCAGCTGAAATGCAAAATTTAAAAAATCCAGTCAAGTTCTACACTTAAGACCTGTTCATTTTACATTATGCAAATTTTATGTGAAAACCATATGTGAACAATAATGTGTTTTAACATATAGATTCTTTAGGATCATAAATTCTAAAAAACAAGATCATAAATTTTAAAAAAAGAAGATATGTTCATCTTAATAGATTCATAACAAAAACTCTCAATAAACTATGGATAGAAGGCAAATTCTTCATTAAGATGAAGAGCATCTTAATGGTGAAATATTGAACATCTTTTCATTAAATCTCCCAAATAAGGAAAAGAAATCTCTCAGTTTCTCTTCAGTATTGTATTAATTGTGCTCATCAGTGCAGTGAGGGGATAAAAAGAAATAGTAGAAATAAAGATTGAAAAGGAAGAAGTAAAAGTTCTTTATTCCCAGATGACACAATTGCTTGCTTTTGTGGATGACACAATCCAAAGACATTTACAGAACTATTACTAGAACTAATAAATGAATTTAGCAAGACCACAGCTCAATATATTACAATCATTTGTGTTTTGTATATTGGTAGCAATGAGAGAAGAATTTAAAATCCATTAACAGACACATCAAAGTCCATATTATACAGATAAATTTAGCAAAAGATGTGTAAAAGCTCCACATGGGAAACTAAAGAGATTGCTACAAGGGATCAAAGATAACCTAAATAAATGAGAGATGCATCATGTTCATCAATTAAAAAAACTTAATGTTGCTACAATTTTAATTGATCTAAAACAATTAAATGAATTTTAAGTTAAAATTCCACCAAAATTTTAAAATCTTAAAATTTAATTGAGATTAAAATGTATATGGATATTTAAAATATCTTGACTAGCCAAAAATAATTTTGAGTAAAAAAAAGTTGAAAGACTCAAACTGCATGATTTCAAATCTTAATATTTCTTATTATGAAGTTACAGTGATCAAGACAATGTGTTCTTGGAGTATGGACAGAAAAATAAATTGACAGAACAAATAAAAAGTACAGGTACACATAAAAGGTCAATTGCTGTTTGATAAAGACACTAAGCCAATTCAATAGAGAAAGAGGAGTATTTTCAAAAAGTGGTTTTATGCCTGCTGGACATCCACATCAGAAAAAAACAAAAAAACAAAAAAACAAACCTACATCAAGTTTGACACAAAAATATTTGTAAGATGAAATTCATACAATGTACGAGTAAAACAAGAAAGCTCCTACATGAAAACATGCAATACATCTTAACAACCATGGGGGAAGATAGAATTTCTGAGAGAGAATCAAAACACACTAACTATGAAAGAAAAAAATACATAGAATTCATCAAAATTAGAACTTCTCATCCAAACATATTTTTTAAGGCCACAGATAAAATATTTACAATGCATGCATTTGATAAAAGACTTGTAACAATATAAAGAATTCACACAAGGCAATAAAAAGACAACTTAATTTAGGGGCCCTGGGTGGCTCAGTCGGTTAAGCGTCCGACTTCAGCTCAGGTCATGATCTCACAGTCTGTGAGTTTGAGCCCCGCGTGGGGCTCTGTGCTGACAGCTCAGACTGGAGCCTGCTTCAGATTCTGTGTCTCCCTCTCTCTCTGCCCCTCCCCTGCTCATGCTCTGTCTCTCTCTGTCTCAAAAATAAATTAAAACATTAAAAAAATTTTTTAAAAAGACAACTTAATTTTAAAATAATTCAGCAAGAGATCTGAACAGATATTTCACAAGTGAAGATAAACAGATGGCTAATAAGCACACGGAAAGATGTTCAAGATCATTAATCATCAAATTAAAACCACAATGAAATCATTTCAAATCCAGAATTGCTAAAACCTGAAAGATTGACAATACTAAATGTTAGTGAAGAAACAGGGTTATGGGAAGTCTCATGTATTGCTGGTGGAATGTGAAATGGTATACACCCTTTGCAAATATGGCAGTTTCTTAAAAAGTTGAATATATACCTATCTATGACCCATCAATTCTAGATATTTACATAAGAGAAAAAGAAAAAGTATATTCACTAAAGACTGTACAAAAATGTTTGTAGCAGTTTCATTAAAATTAGCTCAAAAATAAATGCTCAATTACCTTCATTAAAAATCCTGGGCAAACAAATTGTAGTGTATTTCTTCAATGGCATACTACTCAGCAGTTAAAAGGAACAGGTTACTGATATATGCAGAAAAAATATAGGGGGGAATCAAAAATATATGTTGAACAGAAGAAGCCAGATGCATAACAAACAGAATATTATCTCTGCTTCCATTCATATGAAATTCAAGAATGGGGAAATTAAACTATGTGGTGGTGGGTAGTGGGTGGTGGGTGGCTGGATAGGTGAGCAGTGATGTGCACATGTATGTTTAAGCACATCTCTGTGGGGTGTAAAAGTGAATTTTAAAAATGTGATTTCCATGTTGTAAATACCGACCTTGCCCATTTCAAGCTACTGTCATGAAGTTATTGAAGACAGAGTCGGGAATGTGCAGTAAGACAATACAAATATGGTTATTTCTAAAACACAGAAGCAATAGACAAATAATCTCAAGAGCAGAACAGTAAAATGTAGTAAAATAATGAATCTGATTTTTGAAATTAACTACTAATTTTTTTAATTTATTGAGCTGTAAGTTCATATGTATAACTTGCTTTTTAATAATGCCTATTTAATAGCTCACAAAAATTCCTGAAATAGGGTCAATCTCCACTTGCAAATTTTTATAAGCCATTCTCAGTATACCCTTGGAAGAGGAACATTTCTGAAGCAATGGTAATGTTCTACATCTTAACAGGGATGATGGGTCATGGTTGTGTATGTTTATCAAAACTCATCAGTTCTCCACTTAAGACCTGCTCATTTTACATTATGCACTTACTACTGAAAACCATATGTGACCAATAATGTGTGTTAAGATATAGATTCTTTAGGATCGTATATTCTTACTTTTCCTTGAGTCTATTGAGTGATTTTATCTGCTTATTTCTAAATCAGTTAATTTTTTGGAGTTATAATTAAAAATATTTTTTATTAGGGAAAATACGTAACAAGATATACCATTAACCATTTTCGTATGCGCACGTCTCTTAATCACAGTCACAATGTTATACAACCACCACCGCTGTCCATTTCCAAAATTTTTTCATCATCCCAAACAAACTCTGTTCTATTTAACCAATAACTCCCCATTCCCTCCTCATTTTAACTTCTGGTATTCTCAATATGCTTTCTGTCTTTACAATTTACCTGTTCTAGATACTTCCTAAACATAATCCAAATATAAACAAGTGATTCACTTATGCAACAAATATTCTTTTTACATCCTACTATATGCCAACATTTTTAACATTGTACTTACAGAAATGAGCAAAATATTTAAACATTTTTGCCCTCATAGAGTTTACATTCTTCTTATGGTAGTTTAGATGATGGATATTTTCTCAGTCTGTCTGTCTCTCTCTCTTTCTCTCTCTCTCCCCAGGATTTTAGTGACACATGATTTCTAATGAGAACATACCAGAACTTGGAAGCATGACTAGAGATAAGCCCTTTTATTTCATGTTCTAAATAGCAGCTACCCTGCAGGAGATGAAGACTTAAAAATGGACACAAACATTAAGGTTAAGTTTTTCCATCATCTTGGTAATTTGTTTTTCAACTCAAGTTCCAGAAAAGACATAGATAAGTTGATTTTGTGGTATCTGGTTCTTTATCCATATCATATTATGATTAGTTCATTATAGAGAATCATTATATTTTTAGCTGAGTCTGTTACCCAAAATTGTGAATTCCTAACTAAGCTAATAAAACATGTTGAATTTATAGTGCTTTAAACATTCATGTTTATGACAACCTTGTGAGAGACAACACAACAGGAAATAATTTCATGTCTTATCCGTGAGGAAACAAAGATTATGTGATTTACCCAGCATCAGATGAAAGATGTGGTACTCAAATCAAGATTAATTTAAGTATTGTTATAATGGACTCTATTGTCTGATATGTGTGACATAACTATCCTTGGCCCTAGTAGATTTTGAGAGCATTTGAATAATGGATTATCAAAAATATTATGTAATAAAAAATTCACAAATGAATTGCATATATTTTTTTTAATATTTTTTTAACGTTTTATTTATTTTTGAGACAGGGAGAGACAGAGCATGAACAGGGGAGGGTCAGAGAGAGGGAGACACAGAATCCGAAACAGGCTCCAGGCTCTGAGCTGTCAGCACAGAGCCCAACGCGGGGCTCGAACTTACGGACCGCGAGATCATGACCTGAGCCGAAGTCGGCCGCTCAACCGACTGAGCCACCCAGGCGCCCCTTGCATAGTATTTTTAACTTAAAATTTATGTTATATTTTACTTGCTTTTAATTTTTTGTTTCACTTAAAAACAGGTTTGTAAGTACCATGCATTTAAATGATAGTATTTATGGTCTGAAAATGCATGGTAAGCATAGTGACTCACTATGTCACAAGAGTTAGAACACACTGTCCAACTTTCTATGGTCTATATGGCCTGAATTGTGATGACAATGGGTTTTAATATTATTTATGTGCTTCATTAAATTAAAAAAATTATAGTCACGATAGCATCAGTAAAAAGTAAACATTGATTTTATGTTAGTGAACAAATTAATCCCACAAAGTTGATGCAAACATCGATATGGTAACATATACAGTGCTTCTTAGAATTTGTGTGCAGATAAACCAGCCTTTTCACAGATATGTGTGTAAAAGATCCCATGTGAACTACTTAAAGAAGGACAACATAGACCTTTTGAGACTACGTGGCTGTTTTGCAAAAGGTCAGTAAAATAAACAAACTTCTTTTTCAGACATCTTGTTATAGGAATCACAGGCTAAATTTATCATAGATATTCTCGAGGTTTGATATTTGATTTACTGTTTGGCTTAAGACTTTTAATATTTGTACATATATACTTTAAAAGTATAATCATCATTTTGGTTAATTTTGAATATTTTTTATATGATACTCAATTTATCAGGATTAAACTTGTCATTGGCAGATCACTTAACATAATAAATATACGGGAGATTAATTTGAAGAACTTAAAGTTAGTAAATATTTCCTCCCAATATATACTCTTTACTTATCTACATTTTCTGCATAAATTAACTTATAAATTAGGCAAATTCCAAAATTATTTTTATATACCTAAATAGTATATTTTGTTAAGAGCCACATTCTTAACTTTTTATACTTGTCAATATGAACTCTATATGAATATTGGCTACGTTGTTATACTCCCACCTCTTTTTTTTAGGTTTGTTCCACCATGAAACAATTCCAAGTCTCTGATAGTAGTAATAACTGGTTTTCACTTTTTTTTTTTCATGTGCCAACTTGTTCCCAAGTCTGACAGCTGCTGGTCTTCTCATTAGTATCACTTTCATATTTTCATGCTATAAGAGCTGGCATATCAGACAAGAAGCTACTTTTTCATCAATTTCTTTGTGGGATGCTTGCCAAAATACTGTAGCCCATGCTCTTCTTTTGCACCATTTCATGTGCCCAAATAGCCATGATGTATTCTGTTTAATACTCTCTGGCAAAGGTTACTGGAAAGAACTATGCAATTATCTTTCAGCAATACACCATTTACCATTGTGAGAGATACCCTGATGTTCCCATATGCCCATAAGGCTTTTCTAGTTTCTTTTACTTTTTCAGCCAACCTACTCATAATAAAATTAATACATTGTTAACATCGGGTCCATGGCTATCTCCTATGCCATCCATCTGGACTTGTCTTCTGTAATAGGCAAGATTTTATGAATGGTTTCAGTCTGTGTTCCCAGACCTGAAACATTTTGGACAATAATCCCAAAGTTAAGAACTTTATAAATAAACTTACAACGGGTATTTCTAAAGCATTGGCCATATTATCAAATTTGACCTTTGATACCTTGATTATCCTCAAAATGAGAGGTGTTAAATTACACAGACATCTTCTATGTTCTTCATTTGATGATCCTGGGTTTTTAGGTTTTTTTGTTGAATAGCTTACACGTACTGCTCTTGCCACTGACAAAGTAGAACAGAGGTGACATATGGGCAGGTTTATTTAAGAGAGCTTTCAGGAGAAGAAGAGTAAGGGGAGAAGCCAAGCAAATGTGTGGTTTTTGCTAGAGATTTGCTTTAGCAATATTCCACGGGGACATTTGTACCACTAACTGGACCAGAGTTGTTTCTACTTTGAGCCAAGGGAGCCAGCCTTCAATATCATTGTGTCAGAAAGTCATTGGCTGTGGTCTTCTGAGAGAGGCTGGGCAGATGATCCCCCAGTTGAACAATTAAGTAAGCCTCCTGTTTGGCCCGAAAAAATTCTCCAGAAAAATAAAGCTGAAATGTCCACCACAGGTGAAAAACGTGGCACACATACAATGGACTGTTATTCAATGTTAAAAATGAAGGAAATTCTAATACATGGCACAACATGGATAAGTCATGAGAACATTATAATAAGGGGGAAAAAACCAATCACAGAAAGGCAAATACTAAATTATTCCATATATATGAGGTTCTTAGAATAGTAAAAACCATAGAGACAGAAAGTAGAATGGTGTTTGTCAGGGATCGTGATAAGGAAACGAAGTGTAACAATAGTGGGTGCCTGCCTCTCTGCCTGCACGTCTGTGATGAGAAGCAGAAGTAAGTGACCAGGACACAGCTCTGTGCTATCTGGAAGATAGGATCCTTGTTGCTCACCTAGATTCTGGCAAGATGTATACAAAATGCTCCAGCACACATACATAGTTCCCTTTCATGGAGCTGAGGGAACACATGGGTAATTGCTGAGGAGCTGAGTTGAAACTTGCCAAAATTAACTGAATTTACTATCCAGTCCTTCCCCTGGAAGGCACAGGCCGTTAATAGGCTCCATAGTCCGAAATAGTTACATCAAACAGATCCTGCCAGTGTAATTACTACCTGGGTGGGGAGACAGAATCCTGGTACTCCCTACTCTGCCATTGTCGCAGAGTCCTCTCGTATATCGTAGCTTTTAAGATTTCAAAGACATTTCAAGACAACATACACATACATTTGAAACAACCCAAGAATTTAAAACAAAGTATAATTAAATGAGAATATATAAAGTTCTGTTATAAATTTTAGGAGAGATCAGAAAGAAGCTAGTTCAGTGAGTGCATGCTGATTCCAAAATTTTAATAATGTGTCTTAGATTTGGCATGGAAACATAAGCCTTGAGTAGATGGAAAAACAGGTATCAGGTTACAATATAAAGGGCTAGAGACAGTCATGACCTTAAATAGTAAAAGATCTGTTTATGGAAACTTCATTGGCTGGAGCTGATGCTATCATGTTAAAGTAAAATGAAGACAGACTGAAAAGAACTTTCATCAGTTTTATTCCAAGGACTCTGGCAAGTTCTTGAATGACTTAGTGGGGGAAAATGTGTGCACATGTGTGTGTGTGGGGGGGTGTGGGTGTGTGTAAGATTGCTGAATGAATATTAGAAAGGAGATAGTAAAGAATGAATCTCAATTTGAAAACTATGGAAGCCATTAAAAGTGATATAAAAACAACAAAGGTGTCAAAAATAATGCTACCTAAAATAGAAGTGGTAATTCATATACACTATATTTATATTTTTAAAATTTATAGATATGGATATTGGTGTCATAGGATTATGGATAGTTTTACTTGTTTAAAAAATTTTTAATGTTTATTTTTGAGAGAGAGGGAGAATGTGCACATGAGCAGGGGAGGGGCAGAGAGAGAGGGAGACACAGAATCTGAAGCAGGCTCAGGGCTCTGAGCCCTGAGCTGTCAGCAGAGAGCCTGATGTGGGGCTCAAACCCATGAACTGTGAGATCATGACCTGAGCCAAAGTCACTGCTCAACTAACAGAGCCACCGGTGCCCTTCAATTTTAAGTATTTTCAAAGTATAAATATTCTTTAATATTTTTTGTAGAAGTATATGTGAGAGATAATGGAGATGTAGAATTGTAATGGAAAGAAGTAAGTACAAGAGCTGTCGAAAAAAATACATTATATATAGTTTTTTATATATTATATATATAAGAAAAATATAAATAACTTATGTAGCTAGGTTTTTGTCACCCATATAAATATTATAATTTTATTTGCTATACACCTTCTGGGGCAAGTCAAATACTTCAGGAATGCATATAGAGAATTAACTGAGCTTGGGTATGTTGGCTCTGCTTGCTTTCTATCTTAATGTTTTGACTGGTCGTATTAGTTTTATTCTCTAGTATGTTTTAAATTTCCTCTATGATTAGGACCTGAGGAAGATGGCGGCGTAGGAGGACACTGGGCTCACTGTGCGCCCTGCTGATCACTTAGATTCCACTTACACCTGCCTAAATAACCCAGAAAACTGCCAGAAGACTAGCAGAATGGAGTCTCCGTAGCCAAGCGCAGACGAGAGGCCCAGGGAAGAGGGTAGGAAGGGCGGCGAGGCGGTGAGCACTGCACGGACTGGCGGGAGGGAGCTGGGGCCAAGGGGCAGCCTGCCGGCCAAGCAGAGCCCCCGAGTCTGGCTGGCAAGCGGAGGGGCCAGATGGAGTGTGTTCCAACAGCAAGTGCGACTTAGCATCTCGGAAGTCATAAGTTAACAGCTCTGCTCGGAAAGCGGGAAGGCTGGAGGACAAAGGGAGGGAAACTTGCTGAGCCCCGGGATGACAGAGCTCAGTTTGGTGGGGAACAAAGGCGCTCGCCAGCGCCTTCTCCCTCACCCATCCCCCAGCCAAAATCCCAAAGGGAACCGGTCCCTGCCAGGGAACTTGCTTGCTCCCTGCAAACACCCAACGCTGTGCTTCTGCAGAGCCACCCCTCCTGCAGCAGGTCTGACTCGTTCCCGCTGCCACAGGGCCCCTCCTGAAGTGGATCACCAAAGGAGAAGTGAGCTAAGCCTGCCCCTCCCGCCCCCGTGCACCTTGCCTACCCACCCCAGCTAATACAAGATCCCCAGCACCACAAGCCTGGCAGTGTGCAAGTAGCCCAGAGGGACCACGCCACCCCACAGTGAATCCCACCCCTAGGAGAGGGGAAGACAAGGCACACACCAGTCTGACTGTGGCCCCTGCGGTGGGCTGGGGACAGACATCAGGGCTGACTGCGGCCCCGCCCACCAACACCAGTTATACACCACAGCACAGGGGAAGGGCCCTGCAGGTGCGCACCACTCCAGGTACTATCCAAAATGACCAAACGGAAGAATTCCCCTCAAAAGAATCTCCAGGAAATAACAACAGCTAATGAACTGATCAAAAAGGATTTAAATAATATAACAGAAAGTGAATTTAGAATAATAGTCATAAAATTAATCACTGGGCTTGAAAACAGTACAGAGGACAGCAAAGAATTTCTTGCTACAGAGATCAAGGGACTAAGGAACAGTCAGGAGGAACTGAAAAATGCTTTAAACGACATGCAAAATAAAATGGAAACGACCACGGCTCGGACTGAAGAGGCAGAGGAGAGAATAGGTGAACTAGAAGATAAAATTATGGAAAAAGAAGAAGCGGAGAAAAAGAGAGATAAAAAAATCCAGGAGTATGAGGGGAAAATTAGAGAACTAAGTGATACACTAAAAAGAAATAATATACGCATAATTGGTATCCCAGAGGAGGAAGAGAGAGGGAAAGGTGCTGAAGGGGTACTTGAAGAAATCATAGCTGAGAACTTCCCTGATCTGGGGAAGGAAAAAGGCATTGAAATCCAAGAGGCACAGAGAACTCCCTTCAGACGTAACTTGAATCGATCTTCTGCACGACATATCATAGTGAAACTGGCAAAATACAAGGATAAAGAGAAAATTCTGAAAGCAGCAAGGGATAAACGTGCCCTAACATATAAAGGGAGACCTATAAGACTCGTGACTGATCTCTCTTTTGAAACTTGGCAGGCCAAAAGGATTGGCACGAGATCTTCAATGTGTTGAACACAAAAAATATGCAGCCGAGAATCCTTTATCCAGCAAGTCTGTCATTTAGAATAGAAGGAGAGATAAAGGTCTTCCCAAACAAACAAAAACTGAAGGAATTTGTCACCACTAAACCAGCCCTACAAGATCCTAAGGGGGATACTGTGAGACAAAGTACCAGAGACATCGCTACAAGCATGAAACATACAGACATCACAATGACTCTAAACCCGTATCTTTCTATAATAACACTGAATGTAAATGGATTAAATGCGCCAACCAAAAGACATAGGGTATCAGAATGGATAAAAATCAAGACCCATCTATTTGCTGTCTACAAGAGACTCATTTTAGACCTGAGGACACCTTCAGATTGAGAGTGAGGGGATGGAGAACTATTTATCATGCCACTGGAAGTCAAAAGGAAGCTGGAGTAGCCATACTTATATCAGACAAACTAGACTTTAAATTAAAGGCGGTAACAAGAGATGAAGAAGGGCATTATATAATAATTACAGGGTCTATCCATCAGGAAGAGCTAACAATTATAAATGTCTATGCGCCGAATACGGGAGCCCTCATATATATAAAAGAATTACTCATAAACATAAGCAACCTTATTGATAAGAATGTGGTAATTGCAGGGGACTTTAACACTCCACTTACAGAAATGGACAGATCATCTAGATACATGGTCAATAAAGAAACAAGGGCCCTGAATGAGACAATGGATCAGATGGACTTGACAGACATATTTAGAACTCTGCATCCCAAAGCGAGAGAATATACTTTCTTCTCGAGTGCACATGGAACATTCTCCAAGATAGATCATATACTGGGTCACAAAACAGCCCTTCATAAGTATACAAGAATTGAAATTATACCATGCATACTTTCAGACCACAATGGTATGAAGCTTGAAATCAACCACAGGAAAAAGTCTGGAAAACCTCCAAAAGCATGGAGGTTAAAGAACACCCTACTAAAGAATGAGTGGGTCAACCAGGCAATTAGAGAAGAAATTAAAAAATATATGGAAACGAAGGAAAATGAAAATACAAGAATCCAAACGCTTTGGGACACAGCGAAGGCAGTCCTGAGAGGAAAATACATTGCAATCCAGGCCTATCTCAAGAAACAAGAAAAATCCCAAATACAAAATCTAACAGCACACCTAAAGGAAATAGAAGCAGAACAGCAAAGGCAGCCTAAACCCAGCAGAAGAAGAGAAATAATAAACATCAGACCAGAAGTAAACAATATAGAATCTAAAAAAACTGTAGAGCAGATCAACGAAACCAAGAGTTGGTTTTTTGAAAAAATAAACAAAATTGACAAACCTCTAGCCAGGCTTCTCAAAAAGAAAAGGGAGATGACCCAAATAGATAAAATCATGAATGAAAATGGAATTATAACAACCAATCCCTCAGAGATACAAACAACTATCAGGGAATACTATGAAAAATTATATACCAACAAACTGGACAACCTGGAAGAAATGGACAAATTCCTAAACACCCACACTCTTCCAAAACTCAATCAGGAGAAAATAGAAAGCTTGAACAGACCCAAAACCAGCGAAGAAATTGAATTGGTTATCAAAAATCTCCCAACAAATAAGAGTCCAGGACCAGATGGCTTCCCAGGGGAGTTCTACCAGACGTTTAAAGCAGAGATAATACCTATCCTTCTCAAGCTATTCCAAGAAATAGAAAGAGAAGGAAAACTTCCAGACTCATTCTATGAGGCCAGTATTACTTTGATTCCCAAACCAGACAGAGACCCAGTAAAAAAAAGAGAACTACAGGCCAATATCCCTGATGAATATGGATGCAAAAATTCTCAATAAGATACTAGCAAATCGAATTCAACAGCATATAAAAAGCATTATTCACCATGATCAAGTGGGATTCATTCCTGGGATGCAGGGCTGGTTCAACATTTGCAAATCAAACAACGTGATACATCACATTAATAAAAGAAAAGAGAAGAACCATATGATTCTGTCAATCGATACAAAAAAGGCCTTTGACAAAATCCAGCACCCTTTCTTAATAAAAACCCTTGAGAAAGTCGGGATAGAAGGAACATACTTAAAGATCATATAAGCCATTTATGAAAAGCCCACAGCTAACATCATCCTCAACGGGGAAAAACTGAGAGCTTTTTCCCTGAGATCAGGAACACGACAGGGATGCCCACTCTCACCGTTGTTGTTTAACATAGTGCTGGAAGTTCTAGCATCTGCAATCAGACAACAAAAGGAAATCAAAGGCATCAAAATTGGCAAAGATGAAGTCAAGCTTTCGCTTTTTGCAGATGACATGATATTATACATGGAAAATCCGATAGACTCCACCAAAAGTCTGCTAGAACTGATACATGAAGTTAGCAAAGTTGCCGGATACAAAATCAATGTACAGAAATCAGTTGCATTCTTATACACTAACAATGAAGCAACAGAAAGACAAATAAAGAAACTGATCCCATTCACAATTGCACCAAGAAGCATAAAATACCTAGGGATAAATCTAACCAAAGATGTAAAAGATCTGTATGCTGAAAAGTATAGAAAGCTTATGAAGGAAATTGAAGAAGATATAAAGAAATAGAAAGACATTCCCTGCTCATGGATTGGAAGAATAAATATTGTCAAAATGTCAATACTACCCAAAGGTATCTACACATTCAATGCAATCCCAGTCAAAATTGCACCAGCATTCTTCTCAAAACTAGAACAAGCAATCCTAAAAGTCATATGGAACCACAAAAGGCCCCGAATAGCCAAAGGAATTTTGAGGAAGGCCAAAGAAGGAGGCATCACAATCCCAGACTTTAGCCTCTACTACAAAGCCGTAATCATCAAGACAGCATGTTATTGGCACAAAAACAGACACATAGACCAATGGAATAGAATAGAAACCCCAGAACTAGACCCACAAACATATGGCCAACTCATCTTTGATAAAGCAGGAAAGAACATCCAATGGACAAAAGACAGTCTCTTTAACAAATGGTGCTGGGAGAACTGGACAGCAACATGCAGAAGGTTGAAACTAGACCACTTTCTCACACTGTTCACAAAAATAAACTCAAAATGGATAAAGGACCTGAATGTGAGACAGGAAACCATCAAAACCCTAGAGGAGAAAGCAGGAAAAGACCTCTCTGACCTCAGCCGTTGCAATTTCTTATTTGACACATCCCCAAAGACAAGGGAATTCAAAGCAAAAATGAACTACTGGGACCTTATGAAGATAAAAAGCTTCTGCACAGCAAAGGAAACAACCAACAAAACTAAAAGGCAACCAACGGAATGGGAAAAGATATTTGCAAATGACATATCGGACAACGGGCTAGTATCCAAAATCTATAAAGAGCTCACCAAACTCCACACCCGAAAAACAAATAACCCAGTGAAGAAATGGGCAGAAAACATGAATAGACACTTCTCTAAAGAAGACATCCGGATGGCCAAAGGCACATGAAAAGATGCTCTACGTCAGTCCTCATGAGGGAAATACAAATCAAAACCACACTCAGATATCACCTCACGCCAGTCAGAGTGGCCAAAATGAACAAATCAGGAGACTATAGATGCTGGAGAGGATGTGGAGAAATGGGAACCCTCTTGCACTGATGGTGGGAATGCAAATTGGTGCAGCCACTCTGGAAAACAGTGTGGAGGTTCCTCAGAAAATTAAAAATAGACCTACCCTATGACCCAGCAATAGCACTGCTAGGAATTTACCCAAAGGATACAGGAGTACTGATGCATAGGGGCACTTGTACCCCAATGTTTATAGCAGCACTCTCAACAATAGCCAAATTATGGAGAGAGCCTAAATGTCCATCAACTGATGAATGGATAAAGAAATTGTGGTTTATATACACAATGGAATACTACGTGGCAATGAGAAAGAATGAAATATGGCCCTTTGTAGCAACGTGGATGGAACTGGAGAGTGTGATGCTAAGTGAAATAAGCCATACAGAGAAAGACAGATACCATATGTTTTCACTCTTATGTGGATCCTGAGAAACTTAACAGGAACCCATGGGGGAGGGGAAGGAAAAGAAAAAAAGAGTTTAGAGTAGGACAGAGCCAAAGCATAAGAGACTCTTAAAAACTGACCACAAACTGAGGGTTGATGGGGGGTGGGAGGGAGGGGAGGGTGGGTGCTGGGTATTGAGGAGGGCACCTTTTGGGATGAGCACTGGGTGTTGTATGAAAACCAATTTGACAATAAATTTCATATATTAAAAAAATAAAAAATATAAAAAATAAAAAAAATAAATTTCATCTATGATTTCCCTGGTTATAATTGAACGAGCTTACTTATTTATTTTTTTATTTAAGAGAGAGAGAGTGCGAGTGGGGGAAAGGGGCAGGGGGGGGAGAGAGAGAGAGAGAGAGAGAGAGAGAGAGAATCTTAAACAGACTCCACACTCAGCACAGAGCCTGATGGAGGAGTTGATCCCATGACCCTGGGATCATGACCTGAGCTAAAGTCAAGAGTCGGACGCTCAACCATCTGAGCCACCCATGGTGTGCCCTGAGGAAGTTTATTATAAAGAACGTATTGCTTTGAAAGCTAAGACAATTTTAATTTTATGCTTCCATTTAAAAAAAATATTTATAGGGGTGCCTGGGTGGCTCAATTGGTTGAGCCTCCGACTTCAGCTCAGGTCATGATCTCGCAGCTCGTGAGTTCAAGCCCAGCAACGGGCTCTGTGCAGACAGCTCAGAGCCTAGAGCCTGCTGCAGATTCTGTGTCTCCCTCTCTCTCTGCCCCACCCACTCACATTCTGTCTCTGTCTCTCTCAAAAATAATAAAAAATAAAAAAATAATAAAAATAAAAAATATTTATAACTATAAATAACGCAAACAAAACATCCACAAATTCTAAAATGTATTATTTAATTTTGTAAAGCTATTTTGAGTAATTCTAAAGTTTAGGGTCAACAAAAAAGAAATTTGGCCATTATCATCTGTAGTGAAATGGAAGAAGTGATCAAAAGAAGTAAGTCCTCAGTATATAATCTACAGTATAGTGACAATAGTTAATACCACTGAATTAAAATATTTCAAAGTTACTAAGAGAGTAGATCTTAAAAGTTTTCATCACAAGAAAAATAACGTATAACTATATGAGATGATGAATGCTGACTTACTATGGTGATCATTTCCCAACATATAAATACATTGAATCATTATGTTTTACACCTGAAACTAAATAATGTTATATGTCAATTATATCTCAATTAAAAAAATAAATGTGGCATTTATTTGTCTACTGTTACCAGAATATTGTATATGCCTCATGTACAAAAGCATGTATGACTTTTAGCCAATAGTATTTTAATACTTAAAGTGACTTCTATAGTTATGTTCCATAGTATTTTCTTCAATATAAATGGAAAAAAGTTATGACTTTTTAATATAAGAGAAAATGATGCATGGTTTCTCTTTATTCTATGACAACTACAAGGATGGTAATGAAGAACTGTCCCCAAAATGGTTAAACTGTATTTAATTTGCATGTGGTAAGGTAATAGTTAATAGAATGTATATCAGTAAATCCTTAACAATCCATTGACCCATTTTCTGGCCTCTTATTCTTATTTTTTCTAAAAGGTTTAGAAAATATCATCATAATGATAGGAAAAAGAAAACCTTATCTAACTTGATAAATGTCATAAACTGAGTTCCTTTTAATAATAAAACAGAGGCGCCTGGGTGGCTCAGTTGTTTAAGCATCCGACTTCAGCTCAGGTCATGATCTCACAGTTTGTGAGTTTGAGCCCTGTGTGGGCTCTCTCAGAGCCTTGAGCCTGCTTCAGATTCTGTGTCTCATTCGCTCTCTGCCCCTCCCCCACTTGTGCTCTGTCTCTGTCTCTCAAAAATAAGTAAATGTAAAAACAAATTTTTAAATAATAAAACTTAAATTTATAAACTTAAAATGTGTCTTGATGGTTTGTGTGATTTCTTAAAATTGTTTGTACACAGTTTTTCTTGGATAAATTTTAATCAGCACACTTTCCATCCACAGTAATTTGTAATATGTCATTCTAATTAACAAGAGAGGATATACACTGTGAATTATATCTATGTTAAATAGATGTGCATGTTAAGTTGAGTGTCACACATAAAAATGAATGATGAGCAGCTCAGTCTTCTCAGTACTGTCAGAATTACTCAGTATTTTAGCACTTTGAAAGCCTCATTTAACCACCATCTGTGCATTGTGTGGTTTATACACCTTTTACTTCTTCCTGAAAAGTTTGGGATTTCTTTCTCATTACCTGTCATAACCAATCACTGACCAATGGAGTGTGATATACATCGATTCTGGTGGAAAGATTGTCTTAAGTTAGCTCCACTTCAGACATCCATTGTCTTACTGAACACCGAACTTATTTTACTTGGCCAAGGGAAGTCTGGACCCAGCAAAGTTCAAAAAGGTGAGACTAAGTGCAATGGTAAATGATGGCAAATCAGAAGGAGACTACGCTGAACTATCTTAATTTTCTCAGGTGACTTGTTTGAGGAGCCATTTAATAAAACTGGCAATATCCTAGAGGTGAGGGTTTTAGAAGGGCAGCATAGGAATTTTAAGTTCTGAATAGCAGAGAACATTTCCCTTCTCTTTCCCTTCCTCATTTTATTAATATTAAGTAATCATATAAATGAAAAGTTTTTTTTTAATTTTTCACATTTATTCATTTTTGAGAGAGAGAGAGATACAGAGAGACAGAGCATGAGTTGGGGAGGGGCAGAGAGAGAGGGAGACACAGAATCTGAAGCAGGCTCCAGGCTCTGAGCTGTCAGCACAGAGCCCGATGCGGGGCTCAAACTCACAGACTGTCACATCATGACCTAAGCCGAAGTCGGACGCTTAACCAACTGAGCCACCCAGGCACCCCAAATGAAAAGTTTTTTTTAAACACTTTGTTTTATTCAATTCCTATAACATCCTTTGGATTACATAAGCCTGATACCATTACTCTGCTGGTATATATAATAAAATCAAGGCACAGAGAGAGCATTATATATATTTCAAGATTATAGTCTCAAAGTGAACTATATGTGTATGTGTGGTATAGGCCATCACTTCCCACTCATTTGCCCACAGTAGATGTCACTATGAGTCATGATATAATTCATAAATTACAATTTCTAGAAAAAGGAAAATCTAGCCCAGTGAACTAGCATGCCAGCAATTTTCTTCTAAGGGAAGACTGGGAAGCTGATGAAAATCTTTGATTTTAATCTATTATACTCTTTCTTGCAGAATTCCAAGATACCATAACCTGGAGATTAATTTTCCAACCAATTGTCTGCTGAAAATATCGTATCTTCTCCCCTTCATCTCAACACTTATATCTCTCTTTCTTCTTTCCCACCCCCAACCTTGTTTTCTTTTGCATTGTAGAGAATTAGCTAATATTGTTTTTATCTTCTATTCTCCAAATCTTTCAAGTTTGTTTTATTATAAATGGGGCAACTTTAAGAACTGAATGTTCTATGAATGTTTGAGATCAAATTGAACTAATTAAAAGTGACAAATATTTCCAAACCATTTAAAGTACCTATTATACCTCCCAAATTATAAAGCTTAGGATACGGTCCTGATTCTCCAAAACATTAATGTTATATGACTACACACACACACACACACACACATTACTATAATTACATTTACTTATCTAGTAAAAGCAGGATAATATAAGCATATTCCTGTCTCTAGACAGAATAATGGAGTGACTCATGAGATAACATTATTTGCACTTTTAGAAGAAAGCAGTGTAATCACCAACCTGACTTAGTAGTCTCTAGTCTGCTTTAATAATTTTAATACTTGCTTTTTAGTGCTTTCAAAAATAGAATTTTTATTAGATTTTTTATTATTAGTAACAATTCATTTGAAGTCTGAAGAGAAATTATTTTTAAGTAACTATTATTTTCTTTGTTACCTACATCAGATTTTTTTATAGTCTAGACATCAAGCAAATCTTGGATTTATTACAGATTTCTCTAAGCAATTACATAGTATTTTTAAATCAATGGTAATGATGCTTTAAATTTTACTAAGCAGTTAACAGTTTGTGCCTATTATGCTCTCACTTATCCCCATGACTTTTTGGTTACTCAATATTAAGAGATGCCACAAGATTCTTAATTTCCTCATTTAGTTTAGGAGTGGTTCAGGTCTGATTTTTCCTTCTTTCTTTCATGAACTCTTATGTTTTATACCAAATGGTGGGATCATATAATCCTTTAGAACTCATTCTTCTGTATTTTTCTTACCTGTCTTAGGTTTTTTGAAAGAGTAGTATATACTCAATCACTCTAATTCTTAATTTTGCATTAATTTCTCAATGTCCTATGGTTGGATTAGTTTTGCCTTATTTCATTGAATCTGTTTTAACTTAATTTCCAGAGAGCCTCCTTATATATCAAACCAAATAGATGTCATTCAGTTTCAAACTTTCTTCCTATTTTTCCTTTTGTAACTTGAAAATAGTATCTATTATTTCTTTATTAAAATCCTACTCATTTTGTGTCAAATATACAACTGGTAGATATCCAAATTTCTCCATGAAACTCACAGCTTAATGTTTCCCCCTAGATGTCCTGATAGCTGAACTCCAATATATACTACATTTATCACTTTACAATCCCCAACCAGTTTTCTCCTTATCTTGGTTTCTACTAGTGGTACAGCTATCAGTCCAGTGGCCCAGATGGAGGCCATCCATATCTTTTACCCATCGGCTATATCCAGTTAGTAACTAAGTACTATAAATCCTCTAAAGAGAGCTTTGGTACTCTTTTTAATCCATTTTATTTGTCCTTCAAGAAATATGTGTTAATTACTACTATGTTCCAGCTATTTCTGTAAGAGTTGTCAATATTAGTGAGAAAAACAGGCAAGTTCTAATAGTGATGAAACTTTCAATAGAAGAAGGTAGAAAAATAATAAACAAATGGACAAATCAATGAATTGTTTCAATTAACTATTGTTGCTGAACAATAGACACATTTTAGTGACTTCATAACTAGTTCATTATACTCACAACTGTGAGGTCAGGAATTCAGGCAGTGGTGCCTTTTCTTTGCTGCATGATGTTTGCAGCATCAGCTGAGGTAGCTCAAACAACTAGAGAGATTTTAGATAGCTCAACTGGGTCAATTTTCTAGGGCCTCAAATATCCACTTGGCATTTGATAGTGCTGAAATGTCTAAAACGGCTTCTTCACTGGTACCTGGGCTGGCCTGCATCACTCTCTTTACACGGACACCTTCCACTATCTCAGAGCAAAGTGGCCAGAAGGCAGTCGGATTTCTTCCATGATGGTAATTTTCTAAGAGTAGTAAAATGGAAACTATTGGTCCTCTTATTAAACGATGGGGCCAGAATTGAAATAGCATTACTTTTGCCATATTGTATTGGTTGAAAGCAGTCACAGGCTTGCCCAATAGTATATGGGGACATTTCTGGTTTATCCTGGGAGATAAATGCTCCCACCAGAAACATTCAGAATTCTGTGGACTTCCCTTAAATCCTGCTTTGGTAATCTTTTTTTTTTTTTTTCCTAATGTTTAATTTTGAGAGAGAGAGAGAGAGAGAGCACACATGCACGTGCATGTGTGTGCTTGAGCTGGGTTGGGGCAGAGAGAGGGAGACACAGAATCTGAAGCAGGCTCCAGGCTCTGAGCTGACAGCACAGAGCCCTACATAGGGCTCACACTCAAGAACTGTGAGATCATGACCTGAGCTGAAGTCAGATGCTTAACCAACTGAGCCACCCAGGAGCCCATGCTTTGGTGATCTTGAAGATGAATGAGGTGGTTGCCTAGGAGCACTGCTTTTGTCTGAACTTGCTTTCCTTTCTTCCTCCTTCTTTTTTTTCATTAGCTCAATAGCCTCATAATGAATCTCCTTGCCTCTAGCAATATTTTCTTTCCCTCTATACTACACATTTCAGACAGAGAAATCTTTCAAATTGAAAATATGTCTCATCAGTTTTTGTTTAAAACCACTCAGTGCTTCTCCAAAACTTTTCTGATAATGGTTGAATTTCTGAGTTCTCATTGCTTTCCCCATGAAGTATTCTATATTCTAGATCTCTGATCAAACACAGGCTATGTTTTCATCACAGTTTTCTGGATGTGTCATGTTTACTTCAGTACCTCTTAATTCTTTTTTCCTGACTGTAATTCCTAAATAGCTTCTCCATCCTTGTGGTGCCATTAGATATCATAAAGCATTTTTTCTTGCAAATTATAAACGGTATCTCTTCCTCTTTGGTGAATAATGCCAGCACGAGGACGTACAACTTGCCAGAGCATGTGCCAATTTCGACCATATGGTAATATGTCAACATTGCCAGATACCCTTGTGTGGCGATTAATACTTACCAATGTACATGGAGGCATAGCTCTGATATCCTGATGCTGGCTTTGAGTTCACACTCACTCTTCATAACCTGTATGAGTTATCACCTTTGGAAAATACCCCCGACACGTCTTGGGAAGAAATGATACATCTCTCTTTGTAGCTACTATTGTACCTGCATGTATATACTCTTACTCAAACACTTAGTCACACTGTGTTGTTACTTGCTTACATGTAAACACCTATTTTAGAAAGACAGATTTTTTAAAAATAAAATTTTTAAGGTTTTTATTTAGTTTTGAGAGATAGAGCTCAAGCAGAGGGAGGGCAGAGAGAGAGGGAGACACAGAATCTGAAGCAGGCTGCAGGCTCTGAGCTGTCAGTACAGAGCCCGACGTTGGGCTCAAACTCATGAACCACGAGATCATGAACTGAGCTGAAGTTGGACACTCAATTGACTGAGTCACCCAGGCATCCCATAGGAAGGCAGATTTTCTTTCCTTTCCTTCTTTCCTCCTTTCCTTCTTGAGAGACTCCTTTTTCAGTTCTGTAGCCCTAAGGCCTGGTGATACTTTTGGAATCTGGTTATCATTGTAATAGCAAACATTAATATCACTTTCAATGTGCTAAATGCCCTACTAATGCTGTGCATATTTTACCTCACTTAACACACACAATGTTATGAGGAATATGATAACCTCATTTTACAGATAAACAAAGTTAGGTCACTTGCTTATATTACCATTGTAAATATTTTAAAAACTGGCTCTTAGACATCAGTGTTTACAAACACAAGCACACTTGTGTGTGTGTGTGTGTGTGTGTGTGTGTATAACACATAAATATATGTGTGTTTACACATATAAATATGCATACATATTTATATATTAAATATTTATGTATTATAAAATATATATACACATAAATATTTGTTATATACTTATATATACATATGCATATACAAAGTGTATATTTACATATTATATGTAATTAAATATAGAACTTATAAATATGTGTGTGCAAATTTAAACTAAAAAGTAATTGCAATGATTGTTTAAAACAAGAAAAAGGGATTTTTAGGGAACAGTATTTTCCCAGTGCTAATGTTTACAATTGGAAGTGCACAGTGATGAAAGGGAGACCAAATTTGTTAGTTTTATATTGCTGCCTTTGAGGTCTCTAAGGACAATGGGCTCCACCTACTTCATGTATCTAAAGCAATCACTCCCACTGTAACACACCTCGGACCCCTCAGCAGCTGGCTCTACCCAAAGTAAGGGATTACCTTTTCCGAATTCTCAAATCATTGCTAGGCCAAGTCATGTTTCCAAAGGGCTACATCAATGTAGAGGTGCCACCTTCCCCCACCCTTTTCTTTAATTGCACAGTTATCTTATGAGTTAGAGGTAACTCAGAATTCTAGGCAGGAATAATAGAAGTGAAAAGGCACTTTGGCATGAAAGACGATGACATTCAGAAAACTGGTATTAGGACTAAGTGCTGAGTGAGGAGAGAGTGAACAGAGAAGGAGGTCATGTCAGAATATCAAAAGCTTAGAGTACTAATCAATGCAAATGTAAGGAACTGGAAATTAATTCTATTTTCTTTGGGGGGATAACTGAAAGTCATTAATTGAAATTTTCAATATGGAAATATCTTTCTGGCCACAGTGTGGAAGATAGAAGGGTAGAGAGTAAAAGTGGAGGCAGGGATCATTAGGAACCTTTTGAAATCTTAAAGAAAAAATAATGGCTCTGAACTAGAACAGCATTACTGGTAATTGTACACCTTCCACGGCTGCAAAACCAATGCAGCAGCAGCTGAGAAGTGACAGAAGTCAGAATATTTCTGGTGAGAACCCTGAGGTCCCAGATTCTCTGGGAACTGTCTCATGTAGGGCCTTCTGTTCCTCCGATACCTCACATGAAACTGAACCATGAGATAAAGTATGTTATGTGAATTCATTGCCGTTTTCAGGCCAGATGAAAAAAAAAAACTTCAAAAATTAAAAACAGATTAATTGTTTTGAACAATTGAAACTGAACAGCTCAAGTCTTCAAAGTACATGTCATCAGATTATGTTGTATATAAGCCCTCAGTGTTGCAATTATTTATCACCCAATAGCTACTGCCTGTCATTTATATCACCCTCTCTCAGCCACTACTCCTGACAGCATCCTTGATGATTCCTTGCATTATAGATGTTGCATTATGATCCAGTTGACTTGCTTGCTTCAAATAACTTTGTCTTTCAGTCCATTCCGTTAGCTACCACATCCGTGCTATCAAATCTGGCATCAGCAATAATTGTACACCTTTTGTAAGTCTCACTTTCAAGTATTCCAATCTTTGGGCACTGCTTCTTAGAATTCCAGTTTAGTATTTCTTAAACCTGTAATCCAATAGTTCCTTAACCCTAATAGTGTCTCTTATCCACTGATATCCCTCATTTTCACATCCATTAGCCCCTTCATGTTCTCATTTGCCTTTTTAGCCAATTGATTTCAGTTTGCATCATTAAAATCACTTCATTGAATGTACCTCAATTCTCTTTTCTCTTTTCTTATCATTCTTTCCAAGAACAACCTCAGATATTGTTAAATATAGTATTTGCATCTACCACCTCTTCTCCCAACCAGCTAAAAATGGCTAGAGAAAACTTTTAAGAGAAATATACACTGGCCTCACTTTAAATGTGTTACCACAAACCGCAGGTGATTCCTTTTAAGGTCCTGGCAATCCTGCAGCATTTCCCAAGGCAATTTACGCTCTTACTCTCTGAGAGGACTATTTCACACCTACTCTTCACTGTATTCTTATTTTACTTGCTTCTAATTTCCTTGATAAATGTAAGTGATCTGAAAGGAACTTATTCTCAACATCCAGAGCTACTATCCTACAATTTCTGTATCCATATATATTCATCTTATGGTAACGGATGAATTGACTTTACTCCTATCTAAGGCTAAAATCACTGAATGTACACCAGAACCTGTGGCCTGCTGAATTTGAGCAAGAAATAAATTTGAAATTTGATAGCTCTTGAAATTGAGGGTTGTTTCTATAACAAAACCTGAGTTATTCAGACTAACTCATGAATATGAAAATACCATTATATTATTTTCCTATTGCTGCATAACAAATTACTACAATTTAGCAGCATAAATCAGCACACATGCACTAGCTCACCATTTCTGTGGCTCAGGTGTCCAGGCACAGCTTAGCCGGGTCCTCTGCTTGGTGTGTCCCAAAGTCTGTAAATGAGGTTTTTTCAGGTTATACCTTCATCTGGAGAGTTGACTGGGAAATAATCCACTGGAAAGTTTCTTTGAGTTGTTGGTAGAATTTGTTTCCTTATAGCGGCATCACTATGGACCCCTACTTAGTGCTGCCTGTTGCCTGAAGTTCTCTCTTGGATCCTTGAGGCTGCACACAATCACTTGAAGATAAACTTCTCCAACAGAATCCCTCACCACAAGGAGAGTCTCTGGCTTCTTTTAAGGGCTTTCACCTGATTGAGTCCTTTGAAGGGCTTTCACCTCATCAAGTCTTTTCTTTAAGGGTTTCCACCTGACTGACTAAGACCATGCAGGAGCTCCATCTCTTGATTAGTTCACAATAAACCTGGACCTTAATTATTTACACAGAATCCCTTTACGTTTGCCATGTTCTATTGATTAGTAATTAATCCCCTACACTCAATAATACCCAGTTTTGAAGTCCAAAATCCAAAATTATCCTTGACACCTATGAATACTATACCATACTTAATTTTTTCCATTGAGTTTACTAATGAAAACTGTTTAACTTTGTCACTTTTTCTCTATGTTTGATTCTCATCACTGTAATCCTATCCCAGTTACTAAAATATTTAAATTATACTCTGAAAATCTCTAACAGCATTATATATCTTTATCTAATCATATTTTTGTCTACGTATTTTGTATTTAAATGATTATATTAAGCAGAATTGTAAGATGGTCTTTATGATTCCTGTAAAGATTCTTATGTTACAAGGCTGGATATGACACTAAACTAAACAGAGCAGAAGCTTGAGGGGCTTGATATTCAAGCTTGAGATTTTCTTTCTTTCTTTCTTCCTTTCTTCCTCCCTTCCTTTCTTTTCTTTCTTTCTTTCTTTCTTTCTTTCTTTCTTTCTTTCTTTTTCTTTCTTTTTCTTCTTTCTTTCATTCTCTTTCTTTCTTTCTTTTTTCTTCTTTCTTTCTTTTTTTCTTTCTTTCTTTCTCTTTCTTTTCCTTTCCTTCTCTCTCTCTTCCTTCCTTCCCCCCTCCCTCCTTCCCTTCCTTCCATTTTTCTTTCCTTCCATAACAAAAGATTTGGAAATTGATTATCTGGTATTCCAATGGTTTGACGCACATAGAGTTTTGCAATTACATTGGATTATGGCAAGCCAATAAAGTTCAGAGTCATCAAAGTTCAAGCAAGTAGCATGGAGTGGGCAAAGAGCTAGACTAGCCAATCTTATGTGGGCAAGAATAATGGTTGTCAAGGTAAGATAAATACACAAGCAACTGCAGCATGAAGGATACCTCTATGTGACCTGCTTTTACAAAGTCTGTCGGTTTTCATTAATAACTTCAGAGTATTTTCTAGTGCTCCAGTCCTTATAAGGAGATGTCTTTTCAAGAATATATAACATGTAACTTATTCAAATGTTCACTTATGCCAGACAGCACACACAAAGGACCTTTACTTATAATAATTCTTATTTTCTTTACCTGGACCACAAATGCACCGAAGTAGATTAATTATTAGTTAATGGCAAACTACAAACATGGCCCATATATGCCCTCTTTTATTTGGACTTATTCTATAGCCCTATGATTCTGCAGTTTTTCTACTCTATTTCAGACAGGGTGGGTAAATTTAATTCTGAGGTGATGGGTTAGCCAGTCAAGTGTTTCCAAATTCATAAACTGCATTTTCTAAAATAGCATTTGCCAATGACAAAGCTGATATGTTAATTTCATCTGTCTTCTTTCTGCATCCATCTCTTAATTAGTTCCTAACTCATGAAGAAAAGAGGAGTTTTATACAGGTATCTCTCAAACTCCATATATAACAAATTGCTTTTGATTGCACCTTGGGATATTGGTGCTTATTTTTTAATTAGGGTGGTCATATAATTTACCATCCAAACATGGATGTTTAGAATGAAAGGGAGCGTTAGCAATAATTAGCCATCCTCTTTAGTAACTATGGAATACTGCATCAATTAGTTTTGTGGCATACGTACTACTCCAAGATATAGTGACTTGAAAGAGCTATAATGTATTATCTCATTTTCTGTGGTTTTGCTGGATAGCTTTTCCAGTTTCATCAGTTTTTCTAGTCTGGGAAAACCAGGCTGAATGATGTAAGGTGGGCACACGTATGTCTAATAGATGTGGGTAGGCCTCCTATGGGTTGGCATCCCTCTGCTCAAAGTGGTCTCATATTCGCCAGCAGGCTAAGCCCAGGTATCACATGGCAGCCCCAGGTTTCAAATGAAGAGCACAGGAGGACAAATCCCTAAGTATAAACATTTTTCAAGTCTGCTTTCCCAGATCTCATTGGCCAAAACTAGTCATATGAACCAAACCCAGAGTTCATATGGAAAGGGACTGACTATTCGAGGAAATGGATAGGGAAAGACAAAATAAATGAAGACCACTACAAAAACAATCTAGCACCACTATCCTTAATTGCTCTTCTGGAAGTGTATCTGACATATTAAAAGATACAGCCCCATTCTAAATATTAGCTTATTTAACTGAACAGAAGTCTGAATCATTTCCTTTGATTAGAAATAAAACTAAAAGTTTTAGGTTTGTAGTAGTTTCATAGTCATTCAAGAAATGTCACATTTTTGTTTTTAATTAGTCAGATGAATTTTGCCTCCAACCCTACATCCTAACAGACAGAAATTTGAAAACTTGTGATACTTGAATTTTCTCCTTCTGTAACAATGGGCCAAATTATTGAGATTTTACCAAATGCAAATGTAATCGGGGTGTCCTCTCCTGGCTCAGTGTGGTTACCACTAAGATAGACAAATGGTGTTCCCTGTCATGGTGCCCTCAGGTATACTTACTCTGCTGTTTTCATTCAAGCTGTGGGTAGAGAAAACTGTATGACTTTGGTAACCTTGGCTTATCAACCTACTCTTCTCTCTTAGATGTGCTGGTTGGTCATTTCCTCTGAGATGTTGCTTCCTCCCTTGGAGAGCCACCAGAATCAAAGAACCAAATGCTGTTTCTCCTGCAATCATCAAACTTTTTACTCTTTCCAGCTCATCGGAATTTAAAATAAGTTTCTGGCCTGAAGAAAGTCTCCATTCAAACTCTATTCCCTTCAATAGGGTTAGGATTCCCTGGTGGAGGTGGAAATGAGGTCTTTTTTATTTTTTTAATATCTATAAGTTAAATGATTTAATTTAATTTAATTAATTTAATTGTGGGAAGAATTTGACATGACATCTGATTTCTTAACAAACTTTTAAGTGTGTAATATATTACTATTGACTATAGGTACTCTATATTATAGCAGATTTCTAGAACTTATTCATCTTGCTTCATGGGAACTTTAGCCTGTTGATTAGTCTTCTGGAAACATATATGCCACTCTTTGATTCTATGAATTTGACTATTTTAGATACTTCATATAAGTGGAGTCATGCAGGATTAGTTTTTCTGTGACTGGCTTATTTCACTTAGTGTAATGTTCTCAAGGTTCATCAATGTTGTCTCATAGTGCAGAATTTCCTTCTTTTCTAAGGCTAAATAGTATTCTATTGTATGTATATAACACATTTCCTTTATCCATTCATCTGTCAATAGACATTTGTTTCTACATTTTGACTTTTGTGACTAATGTTGCAATGGTCATAGGAGTGCTAATATCTCTTTAAAATCCTGATTTCAGTTCCTTTGTAAAATTACCTTGAAGTGGGAAGTGGGGATTACTGGATGGTATTGTAGTTTTATTTTTTTAATGTTATTTATTTTTGAGAGAGAGAGACAGATAGAGTATGAGTGGGGAGGGGCAGAGAGCGAGGATACACATAATCTGAAGTAGGCTCCAGGCTCTGAGCTGTCAGCACAGAGCCCAACGCGGGGCTCAAACCCACAAGCCTTGAGATCATGACCTGAGCTGAAGTCAGATGCTTAACTGACTGAGCCACCCAGGCATCCCTGTAGTTTTATTTTTAATTAATATTTTTAGGAAACTCCACTCTGCTTTCCATAGTATCTGGGGAATGAAGTCTTAAAGACGACTTCTTCTTCTTCTTCTTCTTCTTCTTTTTCTCCTTCTTCTTCTTTTTAATGTTTATTTATTTTTGAGAGAGAGAGAGAGAAAGAGAGAGAGAGAGGGCAGGGGAGGGGCATAGAGAGAGAGGGAGACACAGAACCCAAAGCAGGCTCCAGGCTCTGACCTGTCAGCACAGAGCCCGATGCGGGGCTGGAATTCACAAACCACAAGATCATGACCTGGGCCAAAGTCGGATGCTTAACTGACTGAGCCACCCAGGCACCCTTTGAAGACTACTTCATTAGATTCTGCTACATCCAAAAAAAAAAAAAAATCGTTCCTAATTGCTTGAGAAGAGATAGGGGGAAAGAGGAAAACACAAATGTGTAACTTGAAAAATTATCCAGTTTCATGCTCATATCAAAATGGCCTTTTTATTTATTTTTTAATACTGATTTTTTTAAGTTAATTTATTTATTTTGAGAGAGAGAGGGGGAGAGAAAGAATCCCAAGCATGTTCCATGCTGTCAGCGCATGATGTGGGACTTGATCCCACAAACCATGAGATCATTCATTACCCAAGCTGAAATGTCAAGAGTTAGATGCCCAACTGAATGAGCCACCAGGTGCCCCTCAAAATAGCCTTTTTAGAATTGATAAGATAAACTTTTCAATGGTATTTTGAGTAATAGCAGCATCATTGAAAACCATGGACTCCCTCCATGCTTTAAATTTGAATGGCAAAATACGTGGAAGTATAAACTCTTGTACATTTATTTTCCTCTCAAACTCTCATTAATTGGCACAGTATTCAATGTTTTACTGGGAAATAATGCATTGATGAGTAAGTAAAGCTAGAAGAGCCAAGTAAAGAGCATAGTACTGCAGTACTTTCTGGCATGTTCTTAGATTTTTAGGTTTCTAAATATCATGCTAGGTGTACAAAATAACATTTTTGATTTCTGAGTTGAACTGCTAAGAGAAAATGCTGTGGGATGGAAGAGAAGTAAATAAGCAAAGATAAAAAAAAGTACGCTTTTAAGTGTTTACAGAGAAGAAAATTTTCAAAAAAAAAATAATAGAAAAGTCGATAGTAAGCCTCCTGTGTGATAAAAAGTGATGGTAAAATAGAGAAAAGAGATTGATTGGCGCCCGTTTACCAGCAGTAAGCCTGGGGGAAGCAGACTACTTCTCTAGGCACCAACAAATCCAGCAACCTGTCAAGTACTCACTCAACATGGCATCTACTTCCCAGATAACAGAGGATAAGGGCAAAATCACCATTACTTTTGGTATTTATGCCTTTCAGGACACAAGTAACTCTGAGCAATTAAATTAAATTATACACATAACTTTTTGATCTGCACATTTGTTTATTCTAACCTGCATAAAGTGAATCCTGGATTATAAAAGCATTGGATTGTTGTTGTTGTTGTTGTTGTTGTTTTCAATTCTTACAGCTTAGTTCTACATTTCTAATTGTTCTTCTAGTTTAAGCAAATGTGCATACTGGATAGCATTTGTACCCATAAACATTTGTTAAAAGGGAATTCTATTTAATTCCTTTCCCTGAATTTGAATTAATATATTTTTATTACCCCAGAAATATTAGTTTATTCCCTAAATATGACTAGGTGGATACTTGAGTTAACTGGTAAATTAGTAGATGTGGAGATTTCATTTTGAGTGCAATTTTGGAAACTGTCTTACCTTGTTCTCCTAAGAATTTGCCTGGTCTCATGGAAATTTATAAGGAGCTCATATTTTCTTTGATAAGTAAATATTCTATGTTCTTTTTTCTCACCCTTTTTTAAACCTTACTTTGGATAATTCACATAGCATAGCATAACAAGCATGGTACTTTTGATTAAGCTTTAGTCAGAGATAGCGACATTCATCATTTAATTATATGTTCAATATTAATTACACTTTTCTTTCTAGAACTTAGCACAATTTAAATCCTTTTACCATGTTCCAACATAGCACAGCTATTATTGCTGTGAACTTTAATTCTTTTAATATATGTTTTATACCTGTTTAGATAATATTTTACCATATATTATATTAGTATATTTTAGACATACTTTCAATGTTTATTATTCATTCTTATCCAGAAGTTTTTATCTAGGATCATTCTTCTGATTTAAAAATCCCCTCATTCAAAAATTTGATTTGGTGAATGTTCAAAAATTTTATCTATAAATATGTTTATGTCACCTTCATTTTTGAAAACTATTTTACGGGCATACAATTTTAAGATGGCAGTTCTTGTTCTTCTCATTCAACAGTTTGAAAATACCAGCCTACTGTCTTTGAGCTTATACTGCTTTTGTTAAGAAGTTAGTTGTGAATCAAATGATCATTCCTTTGGAAGTACTCATTGATTTGGTGGTAAATAATACACCATTTACTATTAAGATTTTCCCTTTGTCATGTTTTTTAACAGTAGTATTATGATGTGTCTATATATGGTTTTGTTTTTCATTCTTTCTTTTTTATATATCTGATTTGGTTTTTTTAGAACTTAGATCTGTAGCTTAATGACTTGTTGGTTTTAGAAAACTTTCGGTTACTTTCTTGTCAGATACTTCTGCACCGTTCATTTTCTCCTTTTCCTGTGGGTACCTATTACATATATATTAGACATTCTCACTATAGAAATATGTATATACACACACACAATGTACTTAGCCATACTGAGGGCCTATAAGTGGGACTGTGATACCCCAGTAGGATGGAAATAGGGAAAGCTGCCATGTGATCAGAAATATTAAGAGTTCGGTGCTCGCTTCAGCTGCACATATACTACAACTGGAATGATATAGAGAAGATTAGCACGGCCCCTGTGCAAGGATGACACGCAAATTCGTGAAGTGTTCTGTATTAAAAAAAAAAAAAAGAAATATTAAGAGTTGGGAAAGCCAAGGACACTAGTCACTAATACTGTTTTCTTAGTCATGTTGGATAATGGTCATCATCAAATCTCCAATAAGGATAAACTGGGAGTGGATATCTCTTAAAATATTTTTATTTCAGATTCAGATACAAATCCTTTTGTCATTTTCACTGAATCTGGGATTTTAATGCTTCAATAGGATGAATTTTTGTTCCTTAAAATTATGTTATTTATGTCACTCAAAATTGTTATTCTCATGGGTAAGAATAGGCAAACTTCCTCACAAAATGCTGTCTTTATAGGGTAATTTTAACTAAGCTATATATTGCATTATTTACTTGAACACAACTATATGATGATTAACAACAAAACATTCCATTTAATTTAATAAAAGCTTGTTGGAATTATTATCATATTGTGCATATATTAAATATTTAAATATTAAATATTTGTATATATACATTGTGTGTTAATATTAAAATACATAAATTACAAGGTATGCCTTTATATGAAGTACATTTTATTTGATCGGTAATAATGCTATGGAGGTAACAACTTATTACAGATATGTGAATCTCAGCAGGGGGTAGGGTCTGGTGTCACTAAAAAACAGGAGACTTATCCAGAGAGGTAGATTCTCAGTCATCAGGTTCTAATCACTTGTTTGTAACAATAAATATTTGAGAATTTGATATGCTATTTTTATCTTAATTTACTAGATATAAAAAAAATAACACTCAAACCACCTTGGCCACGTACCATTCACTGGGATTTTTATTATTATAAGAAATGAATCACACTTATGAAATGGTGTTATGTCATTATGGATGGATTGATTGTGTTTTGTATGTCTTGAGAATTTAATTGAGTTTGTTGATTTATTTCTAATAGTACACTCAGAATCTTTTTCTATACTTTTCTTTTTTTTTTCTGTAAGCAATGAGAAATGGGCATCTCAATGATTTAATATGCCCTAAACTTGAGCAGATTAGATATGCCTTAAATATATGGTGAGAGTTTAAAAGCCTGATTATACAGATTAAACAAAAGTTAGTAGGTTTAAGATCACATCGGGGACAATAGACTTTGCTCTTTCCTACTGATAATTAATGTACCTATTATCTTAGGTTGCATAGTAGTAATATTCTATTTTCAGCAATTCCTAAACCACCAATGTATTTGATGTATGTATCCCTGAGCTCTGAGGATCTTCTCTGTAAACACCTCCCAAGATAACCACCATTTTTCTTTCCACTCTTCAAATAGCTTGCTCCCCATTTGATGAATCTCCAAAGTTCCCTTTCACTTTTCAAAACTTCAATAAATTCTTCCTTGTCATTTTAAAAAAGATGGTGACAAATAAAAAAAAAACAGGAAAAATTGTAGCCACATTTTCCCTTTATTCTGCTTTACAAAACTGTCAGCCTAGGTATTATTTAATTTTTTATACTACTAATGGGTAGATGGATGTTAGAAAATAACAAAAGAATGTAGAGGCCAGTATATAATTTTTCAATATATAATTATCATATCATTTATAATAGAAATGATAATTGCATTTCTAATTGCTATTGTCCAGAGTCATGTTTACTGAAGTGATTAGAAAGGTCTCTGAACACGGTGCAATCTGAGATCATCTCATTAATCTAATTAACAGGCAAAGAGAAAAAGAGCCTCTGACAAAGGAAAGATTTTGGAGTTAATTTTATTTTTAGTTCTCCATATCTGACAGTCATTTCACTTGTGAGATAGAAAACATGGTATGGTTCAGGAATATATTCAGGGATATTTTCAGGGTATATTCAGGGATGCCTTGAATAATGAACAAGAACAGGATAAACCCCTATATTATAGGCAAGATATAACAAAATCACAGTTATACCTTTATATTTCGTGTGTGCCTGATTCATTCATACCTGTTTTTCTCTTTATTATTATATCCCCAGGGCCAAACATACTACCTGATAACAGCAGGGAGTTATTTAATATTTTTAATGAATGGTTAGCATGCATGGTATCTGTCTGTATATCAAGATCGATGAAGATACTAGATCATTCATGCCTATAATTCTGGATGTTTCAAGAGGGATTGCTGTTTACAACAAAATCAACTTTATTCTTTCCTGCTTATACCGCTTGTCCAAATCCAATCTGTTAGGCAGTTCACTCTCATTGTTTGGATGAATTGTTGAGCAGAACTTCTGAATTTTCTGGACACACAGATAACCAAATTTCTTCTAGTCATCTCAAACAACAAAAGCAGTTTCATTTGAGAAATTAAAATGTCTAGTAATATATTAATCAGAGTCTAAACTTCACTAAAAACATCTGTTCTCCTTTAAAAATATGGTGTGAGGGGGCGCCTGGGTGGCTCAGTCGGTTAAGCGGCCGACTTCGGCTCAGGTCATGATCTCGCGGTCTGTGAGTTCAAGCCCTGCATCGGGCTCTGTGCTCACAGCTCAGAGCCTGGAGCCTGTTTCAGATTCTGTGTCTCCCTCTCTCTGACCCTCCCCCGTTCATGCTCTGTCTCTCTGTCTCAAAAATAAATAAACGTTAAAAAAAATAAAAAATAAAAATATGGTGTGAGTTAGAGGAGGTCCTGGGATGGAAAAGGGGTGTGTGATTAGCTTCTTCTCTTTGTTCATGACTTGTTTTCTGTCTTCTTTTGTTATTAACTGTTCTTTCTGGTCCTTTGAGTTAGAAAAAGGAAAGTATGGAGGATAGTGTTCATGAATATGAACCCCCGAGAACCAGGGACTGAAGGGTGAGATACAAAACATACAGCCAGAAAAATCACCACCCGTATCACAGAATTGAAGACGACACTCTCCATCTAAAAAGAATCCTTAGCCTTCTAAATATTACATGTAGACATTAATCTGCTGTAACCAGCTTCCAAGCTCAGAGAAGAGTCCTTGCTCTAAGAAATGACAGTTCAGTTAGTTTTCCCTAGTCCTTTATCCCTTATCCTTCTCTTTTGTTGGTTTAAGGTGAGTAGTTAGCTCAAAATTGGGTACCTTATTTTCAACTATGGGTGTGTGCTCACTGTCTGCTTCTATCCTTGGGCAGAACTGAATCAGAATTACCTAGAACTGCTAATTTTGCCAATAGCAGGATATATAATCATTAGCCCATTTACTAAGATTTCTGAGTTTCAAATGTCTCATATGTAAAGTGGAGATAATCACAGAAGTTTTTCATATGGATTTCTGGTTTTTGTTTGCAGGTAAATTTAACTTATAGAAACAAAAAGACTAATACAGTGCCTGTGGTTCCATAAACAGTAAATAAACAGTAGCCACCGTTATTATCTTTAAAACAATGCCTTTTCCTCCAGTAGTATTTCTGAAAATAGAAGGGTTAAATTCTTACACCTTTACTATTCCTTTTGCTGAAACATGTTTAAAACTTTGACTCCATATTCTTATTTCACTCTCATCATAAGTGCTATGCAATGGAGCAGAACTCATATAATATTTTTTAAAACAAAAACATGCAAATTATTTTGACCAGTCCAAATCTACAGTTAAATGGTTAAGTTTTAAAAGGAAATGAGAAAAGGTTGAACTGATATTACCTGAAGACTAATCCATATTACTGAATGTGATAAACTACAATTTGCTAAATCATTTAAAGGTTACTTGTCCTATGTAATTTGGTAGATAAATACCTGTCTCGAGAAGTTTAGATGACTGATTTCATCCCAATGTATTTATTGATCAATAGCAATATGAAAGACTCAACTAGATCTAGTAGAACTAAGTACTTTCACCAAGGAATCAATGCAGAAAAATACCTGAAACCTTCATTCACTTAAAAAAAAATAAGATAATCAATTTTAATAAAAAAGGATAAATGCACTAGCTACTGAAACAAAACTTTTTCATTATAGGTGTGGAATTTTTCTCTTGGACACAATCTGTTTGAGATTTATTTTGCAATTTTTTTTCTAGGCTGTTTTGAGACTTCCCAAAATGATTAACTCTGCTTCCAATTTCCCCCTGACAGGCACAGACTTGCTCTTGATCCTCTCTGGAATTGTCCCTTTAACAGACCAGAGGCAAAAATCCCTGTCTTTCTGAGCACTCTTTTTCAAAGATATGGCAATCTACAATAATAACTTCTTCCCTCTTCCCTAATCTATAGTTTGCCATCAAAACACCCATGCTATAACAAATCAGATATTTACACATACTTCATATGTATACATATATACATGAACAACCATGATTTAACAAATTAAACATATATATTATATATAATGTATATTTTCCTTTGAATTAAAAGCCCAAAATTTGGAATATACACATTGAATTTAGAAAACTAGCTCTATGAAATTAGTTTATCTCTTCCCCAGAATTATGTTTGTTCCCCTAATTGGTTGTACATTTTTTATCCTGGTTACAAATGTGCTATGTATTTTTTTGGAATTCAATCAGCAGGGAGTCTCCAAGGTAGTTTCTTCAACTTATAAAAGTATTTCTTGTGAATATGGTAGGGGTCATCATGCATGGCGATGCTTTATCATGATGTCTACAATTTCAAAAGCGCATTCCCTACCCTGTCTTCCTCTTTGATTATCTTTCTGCCTCCATGTAGAGATAACCACTTTTAGAAAACAATGGAGCATGAAACAATTGAAATGTTATTGTATCTTTTAGTTTAAGTTTTCAAAAGTGCCAATCCATTAGGAAGGGGGGAGCAGAAGATAGGTAAAATCTTGTCAGGAGTGAATACTGGAATCACAGTTTTGACCTTGTGCCGAAAATATTTTAAAATCCCAATAGCAACTCATTTGAACCATATATACTCTCCCGTCAGGAAGAATGTGCTTGGGATCTCATGGCACATGAGTCTTTAGGAAAAGTTCTAGAAATGTTCACAATGATGAAAAAAAAAGCATGTATGGTTTATTCATTTATTGTTATGCTCCAAAATGTCTGAGTGCTAGACTTCTCTTGCTTGGAAAAAAAATGTTAAGAGAACAGAAATGTGTCAACCAGTGTCCTGTGGACTAGTTTTTGTTTTTATTTTTGTATTTAACTATCCTTAAACCCAGCCTTAGATAAACTTTGCAGCTCATTCACTTTTGTTCTTATCCGTGAGGTACTGGTTTCAAAATATATGCTTTTAAAAAGAGGTTCTCGGGGCGCCTGGGTGGCGCAGTCGGTTAAGCGTCCGACTTCAGCCAGGTCACGATCTTGCGGTGCGTGAGTTCGAGCCCCGCATCAGGCTCTGGGCTGATGGCTCGGAGCCTGGAGCCTGTTTCCGATTCTGTGTCTCCCTCTCTCTCTGCCCCTCCCCCATTCATGCTCTGTCTCTCTCTGTCCCAAAAATAAATAAACGTTGAAAAAAAAATTAAAAAAAAAAAAAAAGAGGTTCTCAAGTTATCAAGGACAACATGGAACTTCCAGACAAAATGCAGTAAGAGCAGATAAAAACAACCTTTACCTGAACTCTGCTTTCTGACTGACCCTGAAAAATAGGTTGTATTGTAATTCATGCAAAAGTTTTTCTTACAAGTTCTTTTCCTATTAAAACAAACAACAGGGACACCTGCGTGGCTCAGTTGGTTCAGCTTCTGACTCTTTTTTGGGCTCAGGTCATGATCTCACACTTCCTGAGTTTGAATCCTGAGTTGGGCTCTGAGCCCTTGGGCTCCTGTGCTGGCAGCTCAGAGCCTGCTTGAGATCTTCTCTCTCCCTCTCTCTCTACGTCTCCCCTAATTGCACTCTCTTAATAAATAAATAAATAAATAAATAAATAACTTAAAAAAAAAACAAAACAAACAAACAAATCTGTGATATCCAAACTCTAAACCTAAGTAAGGCTATTTGTTCTAGTAGCATAATGCAGGATCAGTCCTTGTAAATTCCATCTATTATTTCTCCATAGTAGTATACCAAAGGACCTAGTTATAAGATGGTATCTTTTATAAGATGGTTTTACAGAATCCTAAAACCTTGTGCAATAATACATATCTCTAAAATGTTATCACTAGCATAAATTTTCCCATATAAAAAGTAATTCGCTCTACAAATCTCAAATATATATATATATATATATTTTTTTTTAATTAGATTCATTTCTTCTCTACTTTTAGGAATCAAGAATGTAATACTATTAATGTAATGGAACTTTTTCATCTACATGTTTACATGAAAACATAAATGCCAACTATTATGCAATTTATTTCATTGTATAAATATTAATTTTTCTAATATAAAGTATTCATTATGAAGACTCGCTTTTTCACAATAACTTACTAGATAATCATAAAAATTATATTATGGTGGGAACTTTGACTTAGCATATTAAATAATAGTACTTTGAAATCTAATCATTTCAGCATTTGGTTTTGTCTGTAATTATTGTTAAACTCTCTGGTTCTCAAAGGTAAGATCTGGTAAACAAAATCAGAAACTTCACAGCTCCTACAGTCAGAAATTGACTATCCTGGGTCAAGGAATACCAACAATCTCCAATACTCTTCGTGTTTTTTTGTTTTGTTTTGTTTTTTGTTTTTGTTTTTGATTTTAGAGAGAGAGAGAGTGCAAGTAAGGGAGAGACAGACAGAGAGGGAGAGAGTTTTAAGGAGGCTCCATGCCTAGTGTGGGCCCCAAGGCAGGGCTTTGTCTCTCCACTGTGAGACTATGACCTTGACCTGAGCTGAAATCGAGTCCAATGCTTAACTGACTGAGCCACTGAGGCACCCCATCCAAGATTCTTTGCATTGACAGAGGGTAGAATTATTTTCTTTGTCTTCGATCCAAGTAATTCATCTTCACAAAGCGCGTTACCTGGTTATTGACTATTTTAGGAAGAAAATAATTAAAAATCTTTATGTTGATTGTAAGTTCATCAGATAGAAGTGTTTTCAAAAGACTTCTGCAATGTTTAATTTTTTTTTTTAGCCTTCAATGAAACAGGAAGATCTTTTTTACTCTAAAATTCAGCCTACAGGAATAATTCATATAATTTTGAAAAATTTGCATAGTTTTCTACCCATCAGCTTATCTTTCAAAGTGAGAGCTCAGCAGAAATAGGTCCTATTTTCAGGAACATACATAATGATTATAACAAGCTTTGATTGAATAATATATTTAAAATCCAGGAAAGTTTGGTCCTGAATGAACTCCTTTCAGTCTATTTTTTCTGAGAGTAAAGTTTCCTTTTCTGTAAAAAAAAAAAAAAATCAACAACAACAACAAAAACCAAAACAAAACAAAAACAAAAAAAAAAAACAAACAACAACAACAACAAAAAAAACCCAGCATGTATTCTCAATCTCCAACTTCTGGTTCCAGACATAAATTCTGATATGTTAATAAATTTTACTGGAGCAAATATCCTAACCTACTCCTATTTCATTATAAAGTATGTGAAAGAGTTCTCATTTAATACCTTCTCTCTCTCAATGAGTTGATAACTGTCATGCAAGGAAAAGAGACCATTACTAAGCATTGCTGGATGAGTTTTTGTCAAGAATGACTGTTTTGAAGTGGAAATAAATGAGTCCTGGGGTCTCCTTTTTTATAAAGTATCAGATGTGTAGCCAGGCATCACAGGTGTTCCACCTGTGTGTAGAGGTAGAACTTTTTTCCTCACATTAGACATTTGCTAAATAAAGAATATTTTCTCCACCTTAAGGATACCATTGGCCTATTTTGTTCTCAAGTGAATACCCAAACTAATTTGTTCATGCCATCACTGTACACACAACCAAATAGCAGGAGCTGCTAGTACTTACTTTAAGCACCGATCACTTTAAAATATATGAGGCAATATCTGAAGGTCTTTAGGAAAATATATTTGTCAAGAAATAAAAGGAATACCTAAACGATATTACAAATCATTAAATAATAATCCAATAGAAAGAAATGTTGAAAAACTGAATAGAAACCTCAGGTAAAATGATACCCAAATAACCCATAACCATTAAGAAGTGTTTCAATCTACAAGTCACGGGAGACTCCACTACAAACAAACCAAAAATAGCTTAAATTAAGGAGACTGTCACTTATAAGTTCTGATTAAAATGCAGATCAACTGGAACTGTTAACACATGTTAATAAAGGGAGTTCAAAATTATTTGGAACACCTGTTATTATCTATCAACTGTGAGCATATGCATACCCTCTGATATATACACCACAGAAATGTACACATACATGCTCCAAAGAACAAGAAATGTTAAGAATGTCTATGACACGATTATTTTAAATAGTTCCCAATTAAAAACAATCTATACGTCTGTTTCAGTTTGCTCAAACACCCATATTCCTATTTACTACCATAACAAAATAACATAGACTGGATAGCTTAAACAAGAGAAATTTATCTTGTCAGAGTTATGGAGTGTGGACTGTTCAAGTCAAGGTTTAGACAGGCTTTGGTTTCTGGTGAGAGTTCTCTTCCTGGCTTGCAGATAATTCTCTTGTTGTGTCCTTATTTGACACAGAAAGAGAGAGAGAGAGAGAGAGACAGAGACAGAGACAGAGAGAGATTTCTTCCTCTTCTTTTTATTTAATTTTTAAAAGCAATCTCCACACTCAACATGGGACTCAAACTCACAACCAAGATCAAGAGCTGGATGCCCTACTGACTAAGCCAGCCAGGCTCCCCTCTTCCTTTTTACATAGGTAACAGTCTTATCAGATTGGGGTCCCAGCCTTAATGACTTCATTTAACCTTAACTACCTCCTAAAGATCTTATCTCCAGAAACAGTTCTAGGAAGTTAAAGCTTGTTAAAGCCTCAACATATGAATTGGGGAGGGAGAGCACAATTAAGTGGACAGCATTCTATATGCCCATCAACATAAAACAAAACAAAACAAAGCAAACAACAACAAAAATTTTATATAGTCATTCAAGGATTAACAGATACCAGCAAAAATACAAAAATCAGCAAAGTAGCTACTGCTACATACAACAACATAGATTCATTCCATACATAAAAAACAGCTAGGACAAAAGATGAAGACAAAAAAGAAAAATCATAAAGTAGAGTTCTATTTTTTTTTAAAGGAAAACATATTTATCCTAATACATGGTGTTAGAAGTCAGGGAAGTAATTACCTCAAGTAGGACAAAAGGACATATATTAGAAGGGAAATGTTAGGGAGCTACTGGTAATGTTCTAACTCTGGTGGTAGTTACACAGTTGTATTCATTTGTAATAATCAGGCTGTACACATCTGATTTATATACTTTTGTATAGGTAGAGTCTTTCAAGGAAAAATTTCTTTAATTTTTTAAAAGTCTTCATACAGCTTTACTTTTCATTTACTCTAAGATACAAAATAGTTTATGCACCATTATAACTTAAAAATTAGCAAGTTCCCTTCAATAATGTGTAATTCTTGCGTCCATTTATTTTGCAATTCAATAAAAAGTTCCTTGTTTTTCCAGATAAAGTGTGTCTATTAGAGAATAATCCATATTTCTCAAGCCTACCTTTTGATGATAGAAGACATACTTATAATTGAATAAATTGAAGATTATTCCTTCCCTTTATTATTCATTACTCCATGGGAAAGGATTATAAACATTCTGGCATTCATATTAATTTTTTCTGATAAGGAAAGCTTCAGTGTACGTAGCTATTAACATATATCTTTGATATATTGTCAATATTAATATAATCATGAAGAAAATCAAGACAGTTACCTACCATAATAGCTGTAGATTAAAGTATTCTGACTAAAACCACACATTAACTTAGATCCCATTAGGTATGGTAGTGACGACTTTATATTACCTGTTTTTTAATGATGACATTTCAGATTACCTCAAATTTGGGGTGAGGGGTGAAATGATACTTTAATAGTTTGATTTAGCAAAGTAATACATACTTTCTCAACACAGACATTTTTTTAAGTTGATTTCTTTATTTTGAGAGAGTCAGAGAGAGTGTGAATGGGGGAGGAGCAGAGAGAGAGGGAGAGAGAGAATTCTTCCTTTCAACAAGGAGCCTGATGTGGGTACAATTTCACAAATTGCAAGATCATGACCTGAGTTAAAATGAAAAGTTGGACACTTAATTGACTGAGCCATCCAGGTGCCCCAACACAATTTCCAACATAACAGGGAGGAAACAGAAGAAATAATATAAAACATTTAATCCCAAATCACATATTCTTTAAAGCCCAACCTTGGTTTTGTATTTGAAACTGATTTTTTCCTTCCTCATCCTGTAACCTTTCTTTTGTTGTAAAACAACCTATTTCTGTGATGCCTTCCACCCATAGTAGTTTTCACATATTTGAACCTTAAGCTTTATCTTCTCTTTTATGATGATTTCATTTCTCTGATAACGTCTGTGCTCAAAAAATCTTTCTGGACATCTGGAATATTTGTGTTGCTGTTGAATTCTGCATTAATGAAGGCACAGTACAGACAACAATTCTATAAACACTCTTTAAGGTGAAGCTCTTTAAAGTGAAGTCATGAATTGATAGAAAGGCAGAGACTGATGTAAAAACAAAATTATCCAGATCAAGGATTGGATTCCATATCTCTTCTCTTAATTTAATATTACCCGTGCTCTGAAGTGAAAATTGAGCAGCACTCCTTGTTATAATTCATCTATGGGATAAATATGTGACTTGTGGCTGCTTGGTTATATTCGTGAAGGAAGCCCTTGTGGTTTTTGTCCATGACATTCTTCTACCTTGAAATATCCTATAACTGCCATTGAATATGTCTGGACATAATATAAAACCTAAGAAGTCAAGACAGTTGGAAAAAAGAGATGAACATGTAAGGAACCCAAGATGGTGACATAGGGAGATCCTCTATGGGAAGAACCTCTTCTCAGAAATACATCAAATCTATAGCTACATATGGATCATCTCCTTTTGGGGAAAAAAATAACAATAACAAACAAACAAAAACCCCTGAAACTAGAGGAACTACTCTCCACAATGAAGGATAAAAGGATGACATTGACATTGAAATGAGTCTCGGCACACCTTCAAGAATGGGGGCATTTCAAGAATAAGTCAGGTGTTGTAGACAAAGATTCAACAAGAGCCAGGGCAAGAATATATAATGAAGGGGGCACCTGAGTGGCTCAGTCGGTTAAGCATCTGACTTCAGCTCAGATCATGATCTCTCAGTTCATGAGTTTGAGCCCCGTGTTGGGCTCTGTGCTGTCAGCTGAGAGCCTGGAGCCTGCTTCAGATTCTGTGTCTCCCTCTCTCTCTCTGCCCCTCCCCCGCTTGTGCTCTGTCTCTCTGTGTCTCTCAAAAATAAATAAAAACTTCAAAAATTTTTTTTAAAAAAGAAGATACAATGGAGGAAAGAACAGTCTCTTCAATAACTGGTGCTGGGAAAACTGGACAGCTACATGCAAAAGATTAAAACTTACCACTATCTTAGGGGCGCCTGGGTGGCGCAGTCGGTTAAGCGTCCGACTTCAGCCAGGTCACGATCTCGCGGTCAGTGAGTTCGAGCCCCGCGTCAGGCTCTGGGCTGATGGCTCAGAGCCTGGAGCCGCTTTCCGATTCTGTGTCTCCCTCTCTCTCTGCCCCTCCCCCGTTCATGCTCTGACTCTCTCTGTCCCAAAAATAAATAAACGTTGAAAAAAAAAATTAAAAAAAAAAAAAAAAACTTACCACTATCTTGTACAAAATCAACTCAAAATGGTCTAATGATTTAAATGTAAGACATGAACCCCAAAAACTCCTAGGAAAAAAACACAGGCAGTTAGCTCCTCGACATCATTTTTAGCAGTGTTTTTTTGATCTAAGTCTAAAGGCAAGGGAAACAAAAGCAAAAATTAACAAATAGGACTACACAAAACCAAAAAGCTTCTGTGTGATGAAGGAAACCAACAAAATAAAAATGCAGCCCTCTGACTAGAAGATATTAGTAAATCATATTTAAGGGGTTAATATTCAAAATATATAAAGAATGCATACAACTCAACAACAACAACAACAACAACAAGTAATCTGATTTAAAAAATGGACAGATGATCTGAGTAGACTTTTTTCCAAAGAAGACAGCCAAGCACATGAAAAGATACTCAACATTACAAATCATCAGGAAAAGACAAATCAAAAACACTGTAAGGTATCACCTCACACTTGTCAGAATGGATATTATAAAAAATACAGGAAATAACAAGTGTTGGCAAGGATGTGGAGAAAAGAGAACCCTTGTGCACTGTTGGTGGGGATGTACGTCAGTGCAGACACTAGGTAAAACAGTAGGGAGGTTCCTCAGAAAATTAAAGATAGAACTACCATGTGATCCAGCAATTCCACTACTGGATACTTATATTATAAATATTAGGTGCTAATTTGAAAAAATGTATGCACCCTTATGTTTATTGCAGCATTATGTAAAATGGCCATGATATGGAAACAACCTGTGTCCATTGATGGGTGAATGGACAAAGAAGATGTGGCGTATATATACAATAGAATACGACTCAGCCATAAATAAAGAATGAAAGCTAGCCATTTGCAACAACATGGTTGGACCTTGGGGATATCACGCTGAGTGAAATAAGTCAGATAAAGAAAGATAACTATCAAATGATTTCACTTATACGTGAGATCTAAAGAACCAAAACAAGCAAACAAACAAACAAAAGACAATCCAGACTCATAGATACAGGGAAAAGATTGGTGGCTGCCAGAGGGGAGGAGGGTGGTGGGCACAATGGGTGAAGGGGACTAAGAAGTATAAACTTGCAGTTACAAGTAAATGTCATAGGGATATGATGTACAGCACTGGGAATATAGTCAATACTACTGCATTAACTTTGTAAGGTGACAGAGGGTAACTAGACTTGTAGTGGTGACTAGTTTGCAAGGTATGCAGTAAGTGTCAAACCACTATGGTGTACACCTGAAGCCAATACAGTATTGTGTGCCAACATACCTTGATACATAAAAGAGAGATGAATGTGCTATCTCAAAGGCAGTATTAAATATATCCTTAAAAAATATTTCATCAGCATGTCACTGACTGTTTTATATAGTTCTCTGTAAGTACCAGAATATCTTACTACAGGTATAGATTTGACTTTTCTTTTTGGACAATTGAACACTACATTTTCACAGCAAGTGGACACCAAATTCTTTAACTCAGGTCTGTGTTTTGTAATATGATACATGGGGAACATTTACTGTTCAATAGCCCTCAAAACTTTCACTTCCATTTGGATGGTAAGCCATCATGAAAAATATCTTTAAGGCCTGACATCAGTTCCAGAGTCCCTCGTGAAAATAGCATTCTCAGCTTTGTAGCAGAGATAGGGAACAGCATATTCCATGCAGGTAAGCAGGTGAAACAGATGGTTAGGAAAGTGACTCCTTACCTGAAGATCTAAAACACAGACATTAAAGTCCATGTTGTGAATTTGGGAGTTTTTAGAATAATCAAAAAAGAGATGAATTACGGATAAAAGAGGAAGCATGAATCAATGCTGAATCTTCATCAAACCTGAACTCAGCATTATCTTCTCCAATTGCAAACGCATGAACCACGACTTCCTCTGTCCTTCCTGGAAAATCACCGCTGCCTTCTTCCACCCTAGATAATCAGTGTCCATCTCTCTCTCTGGAATGCGTGGCTCTATCCACTTGAAACACTCATATGTTATCTTTTAAGAGTCATCCCAAACATCAGTCACTCTCTGAAACTTGCTCTGATTTCCATAGGTCCACTTGGACACATCTCAGTTCCTATTTCACTTTTTATGTATCTTCATTATAATTTTCATATCAAATTATTATAATCCCATTATATTTGTTTCTGTGTTTGAAATATAGCCCCCTTAAATTTGAGACTTTATGAAGGCACATACCATTTTTTCCAACTATATACATAAATATCTATGACCTGGATGAGTATCTGAAAGAAAAGGAAATTAATAAAAATGTATGAATGTATATCAAATATAGTCATAACTATGAGCCAGAATCCAAAGTCAATAGCCATTCACTTTCTCTACCAAAAATGTATTTTAAATGATAAAATGGATGTTTATATGTTTGGAACTTGAATCTTTTTTTTTCCAATGTGAAAAAATGTGCTATTTACCAATCATACAAAATAACAATTACTGTCACATTAGAATGATGGAAAATCATTTGATCAAAAAACCTGAGTATTAACCATATGCAAGTCTAATCTGTAAGGTTTCATAATGATCAAAATTTGATAAATTTTATCTACTAAATGATTGGCTCCTTGAGAAATATAACATGAGTTTCTCTCTATTTGCCTTGCATAGGTAATATAATGTCTAGCACCTATTAGGCTCTAAATACCTCACAGTTGAATAAAGGAATAACTTGAATAATGAATAAATGACAAATATAGATTATTTAAAACTATAGTGAAGTGAAAGATACTTAATGAGCAGATAAAAACATGGAATTTTTGGATTACTTATTGTTGTTTATTGCTTTTAGTGTGTGTGTGTGTGTGTGTGTGTGTGTGTGTGTGTGAGTGCCTGTTTCAATCCCTATTTTCATTTATTTCACTAGGCAGTATATATTATTTTTTGTTTGAGGCCATTTTTCTTATGTTTATATCTGTTAACCTACTAGAGCAGAGTTTGTGAGTTTGTAAAAGAAATCTCAAAGTTTTTCTGAACCACACTGGGTATTTTGAGAGGTAAAGGAAGATTGGACTTGTGCTCTACCTAAAGGTGAAACAAAGGAGAAAATAGGTCTTTTAAGGTACGGTAACATAGAAGAATAAGTTTTCTGAATTTGATTAAAAAACCTTTTCCTTGTTTATATAAATACTTTTTTTAATTTTTATTTTTTTGTTAGAGAGAGAGAGAACACGAGCTGGGGAGAGGAGAGAGACAGAGAGACAGAGAGAGAGAGAGAGAATCTTAAGCAGGCTCCCTTTAGTGTAGAGCCTGATGCAGGGCTTGATCCCATGACCCTGGGATATGACCTGAACAGAAATCAAGAGTTGGACCCTCAACCGACTGAGCCACCCAGGCACCCCCCAGAGTATATTAAAAAGAAAAAACAATCAAATTATATAAGCAACAAAATTGTAGGTTAATTTTAAAAGGAAAACAAATGAACTGTTGGTATCTAAAATAGTTGTGATCTTTTTTTGGTCCTATCCTGGAGGTGATATTGAGAAAATAACAGCCAGGTATAATACATATAAGTTAATAAATATTTATGTAGTGTTTGTGGTAAATTGCATTGGGTCATTGAAGAGGAAGTTGAAACACAAAATTAAGGTAAGTATTTTATGTTCACTCTTTAGGTTTAAATACTAGTGATTTTGTTTGCTTCTTAACTATGGGTAATATATTTAAATATAATGAACCCTAGGAAATATGTCCATTCTTAAGGACTGGCTCAAGAGGGGATAATTTCCTAAGAGCCTTAGCCAAAGAGAGTTTTCAAACATAAAGTGTTATATAGGTTTATCAATTTTGAGTTTCATTTTAGAGACCCAATTTATTTCTAAGGGAAGTAAAATTATCTTTTCTATGAACAATTTTATCAACTTTATCTTCATAACTTAGGAGACTTATTTTGGGGGAAAGAAGAAAAAGAAAGAGCTTGCTCACAGATTTTTCTAAGATCTAACAGCTCTAATTAGGATAATAATCTCTCTTTATGGGAATTGTAAAGAAAATGGGGACAATGCAACTCCAAAGAAGTATTATTAAAATGTCAGCCTCAAAAAAGTCACATATTTTAAAGCATTCAGTTTCCTTGCCTCAGCATTACTTCCTCCTATCCATCTTACTAATAAAAGTGTCTTTTCGCTACTTATTTATGTCTTTATTATAGAAGAAATATACATATCTTATGTGTTCTTTTGTAGACTTACTATTTTAAATTTATTAAAAATGGACGATGGATAGCTGACTTGCCAAAAGCAATTACTGTGTTAACACTTTGGTAAAATATCTTGAAATTGTTAATAATTTTTTTCCAAACTAAGAGTTTATAATGGAGAACTAAAAAGAATGTGACCCAAAAAAATGTGTTCTTGAAGAGCCTAATATAGTCACGAGTCATAAATGTAAGTCAGACCATTATAATAAAATATGATGGCAGGAAGTTATTATAGTTGTCATGTATATGTACTATAGCTATTATAGAATCAGGTTTGGGGAAAATTTGATGTGGTTGGGACAAGTGTGTTGGGAGAAAGAGCTCTCTTTCAGAATCGGTAGTACAAAACACAACATCTTCTGAATATTCACATTTTAAAAAAGGATAAAAAGATGTAGATATCCACATTTGATATATAAGAGTGACAGCGCTAGGTTTCATATATAAGATTGGTTTGAATTAATCAGGTAAAGGTAAGATGCTTGTTCAGATGAGACTGTCAATATATATTATGTAGGAATTTGGCTTCATATTTTAATTAATATTAACCACAAACACATCTTTTTTTATAATAGTATATATTTATCTTATTAGTATAATGGGGAAAATGTTAGAAATAATACTCAACAAGGAAAATTTATCTTATGAGAAAATATCTTGAATGAAAGGAAATATTTTCACTGAGAAACAAGGAGGGTTTCATATTTTTAGAAGAAAGAGTTTGTCTTAATGAAGAAAAATATTATCTTCTTAAAACTCATAAAACATATCTATTAGTTGTTTGGCTTTAGCTAAATATGATAATAAGTGAAGAAAGTGAATCCAGTTAAAATAGTCAACTTGAGCTTTATTAAATCCCAAAATAAATATAAAGTTAGTATCCATTTGTCCCTTTTATATATCTTTAGATATGTTTGTTCTGCCATTCAAAAAATTCAATGAAGTGTCTGAAACCTTCTTACTTGGCATTTTATTATTGATGTTTTAAAAATGTTTTTCTATCCCAGTGAGTTGAAGAGCAAGATATCTAAATTATCTTTTGCATCATAAATCTGCAATGATTAGTGTGTTACAGGCAGAAAGGATTATAGATTATAAACAAATTTATATGACCACCAAAAATGTCTCAGAACTACTGCATTTAAAAGAATGTTACTATTCTAGATTCTCAAGAATTCTTAGATTATGTACATCAGCAAAATGAATCCATGTTTATATTACATTATGTGCTATGTTATGCTGTAATTGCTTGTATTCATAAACATCTTAAAATGTGTTTTGACAAATTAAGAATTACTTTATATTATAAGAATTTCTTTTTTTTTAAGTTTATTTATTTATTTTGGGGGCAGAGCAGAGAAAGAGGGAGAAAATCCCAAGCACGCTTCCTACTGTCAGTGCTGAGCCCAACAGCATGGTTCAATCTCATGAACCATGAGATCATGACCTAAACTGAATCCAAGAGTTGGACTTAACAGATTGAGCTACCCAAGGACCCTTATTACAAGACTCTAAATGACATAAGAAAAAGCATAGTTTTAGTTGCTTAAATGATATCCCCTTTACTAGTTCATAGTCCTGGTATATATATGATTTTGTGATACTTCTATCAGCAGGACATTCATTCATAAAACTATTTATTTTAAAGATGAATGTTTCTGGAAGGGTTAAGATTTTTCCAACTTTAGTTGTCAAAGACCCTCATGGAGTTAATTCAGAGGTAACTGTGTAAAAATTTTAACTTCACCCTTTGGGACAGCAATGAGTGAGAGTCTTCCCATGGGAGTAAATTTAAATAAGTACATATTGGAAGAGATTAACCAATCCAACCAAATAGAATGGATTGCATATTAAATTTCACTTCCAGTAAATAATTCACTCACTGTTCACTAAATAGGTGGCCTTCTTTAGTTGTTTTGTTAATTTTCTTCCATAGAACTTATTAAATAACCTCCTCTAGGTAAGTCTGAATAAACTATTTTTAAATAGCTTATTTTTTTTTAATTTGAACAAGAAGCAAATGAATATAACAACTCAAGAGGTATAAAAGAACATATATTAAGAAGGAAATCTCTTTCATCTATTGTACTCTTTTTATCCAATTTCCTCCACTGGGGGAAATCAGTGCTATCATTTATGTATATTTTCAAAGATATATACTTTGCATATACATTATTTTGGGGGTTTTGTTGTTGTCTAATTTTGTCTTAAAACAACAGCGGACTACAAATGCCACTACTCTGCACTTTAAATGATTTTTGGAAATCATTTATAATGGTTCATATAGAAAGGCTTTATTTAAAAAAAATTGAATATTGAATAATTGACTATCATGTCATTGTACAGATGTCATACCTGATCTAATAGGTGAATTTGGCCTATTGACTAGTATGTTTTTAATTCTGTCATCTACTTTTAGTTATTTTTTAATTTTTTATGGAGGCATAATTTAAGTACAGCAAAAATTCTTCATGAATTTTGACAGATGTATATTATTTTTTATATTTCCATATCTGCCACCATATATTCTGTATTTTCTTGCGTGTGTGTGTGTGTGCCTGTGTGTGTTATATTTAATGACTAGGAAGGTTAGACTTTGTATAATGGTTAATGCTCTTCCAGTTACTGTTGCTTCATGTGAATTACTACAGTCTTAGTGGCATCAACACTTTTATCATTCTCACAGATTCTGTGGGTCAAGAATTTGGATAGGACAGGACAGGGATGGCATCTTTTTGCATATAATGTCCCACCTGGAAACACTCAATGGTGGGACTGATTTGCCAACTGGGGGCTGGAAGCATCTTGAAGTATCTACACACATCTGGTGATTGATGTTGGCTGTTTGCTGAGACCCTATCCGGAGCTGTGGACCAGATTACACGTGACCTCTCTGTATGGCCTACATCCCTCATAGCACAGGGGGCTGTGTTTCACCCACATTTTCCTTAGACTGAGTTAAACAGTTAAAAGGAATCATTGCTCACCAGCAGTCCTTTTGCAGTAGTTTCCTAATCCATTGTTTAGCATTTTAGTTAGCCCTCTAGGAGCTTTTTCAAGAAGCACTCAGCTGAGTTTAATCCCACTGGTCTCTCAATTCTACTTCCAAACCAAATGTTAGCTGGGTATTCACAATTCCCTTATAGTGCTCTTTTATCTTGAGCCCTTGCTAGTCATTGTCTGGCTGTTGTAAGTATTGGATATTTCTGTGGGGAAGTCAGAGACTAGGCTTGTAAGATCATCGTTTAAATACCTGAAGGATTCTTTCTTCATCCCTTTTTTTCTTTTATGGGTGTTAATTCTGTGTATACTTCCCCCTAGAATATGGTTTCCCACTTCAAACTAAGTATTTATTGGTTCTAGAAAGATTTCTCAAATTGTATTTTATTCCATTAGGTTGGATTTTTATTTTACAAAAACAAAAGGTTTGCATTTTGGTTCCTCTATCAGTTTCTGTATCTATTGATTTTTTTCCTAACCTTCTTCTTTGATTTGCATTTTTATTTTGTTGACGTCCCTTAATCTTGACCTCACTGCCTCTTATTACGTCTTAGCAATGTCTATCTCCTTTATACAGCTACCAATGTGGACTTCGTTTCTAAATGAATTTATTTTTCTTTTCTTTTTTTTTAATTTATTTATTTTAAGAGAGAGAGAGAGAGAGAACACGCCAGCAGGGGAGGGGAAGACAGAGAGAGGGAGAGAGAACATCCCAAGCAGGCTCTGAAATGTCAGCGCTGAACCTGAGCTGGGGCTCAATGTCTCTAACTGTGAGATCAAACCTTGAGCCAAAATCAAGAGTTGGTCACATAACCGATGGAGCCACGCAGGCGCCCTCAATTTATTTTCAATTGTACTAGTTTTAAATTTCCTTCTACCATCTTGCTTTATAGTCCCCAAATTCTTGAATTTCTGCTTTATGGAGGTGCCGTTTTCACCTTGATTTCTGTGTAAAAGCCTATTTATTTCCCATGATAGTATTTTTTTCCTGGGGGCTTTCTTGGTCTGCTAGTCTTTCTTTTCTTCCCATTTTATTTTACCAAGAATTATCTTTTTATTGACTCTGCACTGTTTCTTTTTACTTATTTATTTATTTATTTTTTGAACAAGGTGATTGCTACCTGGAGCAGCTGTCTAAGGGAAGTTCCTCTTGGAGTAGGCCTGGGCCAATTTCCATATTTCAGGGACTTTCTTTCTTATGACATAAAGCTTCATGGGTGGTTGATTGATTTGTTGGGTCTTTGCTTTTGCTCATCTAATAGATTTCTAAACACAAAGAACTCCTTAAGAAGCAACATTTTCTTCATTCTGTACCATCAAAAGACTGTTTCCTAGAAATATGGATGTATCTGTGATTGTCTATGCAATTCAGCCTCTCCTGTTCTCTTTGATGACAAATTTGACCCAGCAAAGTTCCCAACACAAATCTACAGATATTGTTTTCATTTTTTCTAAAAAGATGGACCCTTTACTTGGAAAACTATGTGTAGTTTCCTTGTCTGAGATCAGGAAAGGAGTACTCTCTTGGTTCCTCCCTGCCTCTCTAATTACAATAGTCCTTCCTTGGGTATTGTCATTCAGGTATACAGATATCTTTCCGCATTATATGTGGTAAAGTTTGTCCTTTAATTTCGTGTTTTTATTTTTTGATTATTTATTAAAAAAAGAGGGCAGCATCATTTTGTCACCTTTTTATAATTTTTTTGTTACAAACCTGGTCAGTTTATGCCTCTACCTCCTAACATTTTTTTTTCTGCATCAAGAGCCAAATGATTATGATTTTTGCTACAAACTTGTCATTTTATGACTCCACCTCTTAACATCACTTCAAATGTCAAGTCTTTCCCGACTCTTTATCCTGAACTTTTCACCACTGACAGACTTAATCACCACATCTTCAAACACCTTGAAAGTCCTTAAATTTTATGACTATCACAGTATGTATACATAGTTTTACATGGCTATCTTCCTTATAAATTCCCTGAAAATGAAGACAATAACTCATCATTTCATCCTCTAATAAAGGAATTAAGCCTAATGTATAATACACACCTAATAAATATTTCTTGAATTGTTGAAATGTGACATCTAATTACCTAGTTTATACAGGAAAACACTAATTATATTTGTTCTCCTTTGGAAATATCCTATATTTAATTATATTAAATTGATGGTGATGTTTTGATTAATGATTTTTATTTTTATCTCCATTTTCAGTGAGGAATCATTACAAATAATTCAGTTATAAAAAAAAAAAAAAGGCCAGGTCTCAAACTGCATAATCATCAGCTATGTTTGTTTCCTTCACTGTACAGTTAGTTGATCCAGTCTTGTCATGAAGTTTTCTTATAAGTGTTGTGTTATTCAATAGATATCAAATGTTTAATAGGAATTTAATTCTATTTCCATTTCCTTCTGAAGAATACAAAAGATGCTTTCAATGTAGACCCTGTTCTCAAAAAAACAAAGTATGGTGAGAAATGAGGCTTGTACTCCCTTAAAAATTTTTTCAAATGTAAAAAAATAATGCAACTAAGACAAAATTACAAATTGTCTATCATCCAAACATCTTTATATAATCACACCTAATGTTTTATAATGTTTTCTCCCATATATTTTTCTTTCTGTAATAATGTAGGAAAGAATAGCAGAGTAAATTATAAAAAGGCTTTGGAGTTAATAGAAATGTTTGCCTGAGTAACTTATCTACTTAAACCTCATTATTCACATCTTCAAAGATGGGTGGAAAATATGACTACTGTATAAAGCAATTAGCATGATATCTCAGTCGTAAAAGCACTAACATACCCGTTTGGGGGCCCCAGGGTGACCCAATTGGTTGAGCGTCCAACTTCAGCTCAGGTTTTGATCTCCCAGTCCATGAGTTCAAGCCCCGCATGGAGGTTGATGCTGTCAGCACAGACCCCCCTCTTTGGATCCTCTGTTCCCCTCTCTATTTGCCCCTCCCCATTTGTACTCTCTCAAAAACAGTTAAAAAATAAAATAAAATAAAATAAAATAAAATAAAATAAAATAATAATAAAATAATATACTTGTGTGTATCCTTGGGTTAGACTATAGTCCAAAATTTATAAGTACTACAATTAATTTAATCATTTTCCTTGATAAACATTTTATATTTTTCCAGTTGTTGGTTTCCTTGGCTTTTTGTTTTGATTAACAATTAAAGTTATAATTACAAGTAATGCTGGTGTGACCATCCTTGACTATCTTTATATAGCTATCTTTATATCCCTGCAAACATTTTACAACAAAATTCCAGACGATGAATGATTGGATTTTTTTTCCTTCCCACCCCTTTATAACTGCTGAACTTTTGCTCATTCACACAGCCTTTTAGCAAATACTCCAAGGGAAAGTAGTTCTAAATATAGGCCTTCCCAGTTTATGCTTCCCTTTTCTTCAATCTTATTCCCATGAGTCCGTTTTCTAGGTAGTTTTCCAATGCCTACAAACACATTCTTTTTTTTTAATATCTTTCCCAGTTCTTAGCTGCAGATTTGATTTGCAACAAGTGTGCTCACCATTACCACCAAGAAAACAAATTATTTCTTGACAGGGTAAACAATTCTAGTCTGATTATTATTTTAACACACTACTATAGAAAGTTAATTCCATTATTTTTGGATGGCATTGTTATCATTTGGAAGTCTGCTAGTTATTGAATATTCACTTTCTTGTAGGTAAATGTATCTTGTCTCCTCTTGCTTTTAAAATTGCTTTCTTTTTTTTTTAAATATCTAAATGGTGTGTCTAATTATGGAGTTTTCAAAAAAAATAATTCCAATTTAATTTATTGTGCTTCTTATCAATTTTGTCATATTTCTGTATTAGAAAATTCTCATCCACTTGTTTCTCAAATTTACCTTCCCTCAATTCTCCCAAGTCTTTTATTCTAAAACTTTAATTAGACATATGTTCATTCTAGATACCAAATATCTTAAATTATCTTTCATATTTGTAACTTATTTTTCTCTTTTTGCTACATTAAAAAATCCTCAACTAGATATTTTGGTCCTTCAATTCATTCTTAATTTTGTTCTGTGTTGTTAAACTCATTAATTTTGCATTTTGTTCCAATAAACATGTTTAATTTTCAAAAATTTATTAGATTGATTTTAAGATCTCCCCATTATTAATGAAAAGCTCTTATAGCACACTCATGCTTATGAATTCATCTTATGAATTCATTTCCTTTTTTTCCCAAACATAGTTATCCTATATGCAGTGAGAGAATACTTCAGATAATCTAGTCCACCATGATCCTGAAAGCACTTGATAAATGATAAAATTGCACTCTGAGTCAAATACCTTTATCTTAGTCCATTTAGAGGCTCTAACAAAATATCCTGGACTGGGTGGCTTGTAAACAACAAAACTTTATTTCTCATATCTCTGGAGGCCGGAAATCTGTGATTAGGGTGCCAACATGGTTATGTGAAAGACCTCTGTTAGGCTGCAGAATTCTCCTTGTATCCTCACATGGCAAAAAGGGCAGGATGTTTAGCCTTTTTATATAAGGGTATTAATCTTATTCATGAGAGTTCTGCTTATGATCTAATCATCACCCAAAGACCCTACCATCACATTGGGCATTAAGATTTCAATATATGGATTTGAGATGGGACACAAACACTCAGACCCTAGCACCATATCTGTACAAAATTCCAATCCTATATTCAGAAATAACTGTGCTATTTTATCTGTATTCACTGGATGCTTTCCTGTTCTTCCAGTCTCCATATGGTTTTCGTTTGTTTGTTTTCTGACCTCACTTCATTTTCTATATGTCAAAACTAAGTAAACAATAATTTTATTCATTCTCTCAGGATTGTACTCAAGATTTCAAACCTTCATAAACGTTCTCATATTGTTTGTACTAATTCTTCATCCCTAAATCAATCCAATCATTTATTTTCTTCTACTCTTATAAGAACTTTCCAACAAGCGAGGGAAATCAAAATATCTTTTGATTGTATATATTAGAAATGTTATGATATTTATTTATTTTTGTTCTTAGTTTGCCATCAATATTTTACTCATTTCCAGAGGGTTCCATTTCCACATTTTTTGGTTAGAAAGTTACTTAAAAGAACCTCTAGTACTTCTACCCTTAACTTTCTAAACAAATGGCTAATTACACTATATCAATTGTTTTTAATGAACATACGAAGATAAATTATGTTAGCTATTCTTTACTTCCAAATTAATTTTTGTTTTTATCATGTTAAACTTTTTTTCCTGTTTAGAGCAAACATTAACCAAGGTAATTTCCTCTACCACACAGATTGGAAGCTTGATATACTTCTGAACAATATTAAGTATTTCGGTACAAAAATGAGTAAGGCAAGGTGGCCAAATTTCCTGAGAGAGTCATGTAAGTTAAACACAAACGTTTATGAGACTATGATAGTACTACAAAACAAAACAAAACAAAACAAAACAAAACAAAACAGTACTACAAAACATCAGGAAAGAAGCACCAAATTATATACACAGTGGGAAGAATAGTTTCACACCCAAGATTAGTTTTAAAAGGAGTCTTACAGGACTTGTATGGCTTCATTAGGGTGGAAAGGAGTCTAAAAAGATATTCTAAACATAGAAAAATACGCAAAATCAATATCATCTGAGACAAAATGGCATGATTAAAGAGATGAACACATTTGTATAGTTAGCCAATAAACTGTATGGGGAAGTAGGAGTAAGAAAGAAACTTATCTCACTTTATCATATAAGCATACATTTTTATGTATTTTTATTTATTTTTTATTTTTATTTTTCAATATGTGAAATTTATGTCAAATTGGTTTCCATACAACACCCAGTGTTCATCCCAAAAGGTGCCCTCCTCAATACCCATCACCCACCCTCCCCTCCCTCCCACCTCCCGTCAAACCTCAGTTTGTTCTCAGTTTTTAAGAGTCTCTTATGCTTTGGCTCTCTTCCACTCTAACCTCTTTTTTTTTCCCTTCCCCTCTGCCAATGGTTTCTGTTAAGTTTCTCAGGATCCACATAAGAGTGAAAACATATGGTATCTGTCTTTCTCTGTATGGCTTATTTCACTTAGCATCACACTCTCCAGTTCCATCCACGTTGCTACAAAGGGCCATATTTCATTCTTTCTCATTGCCACGTAATACTCCATTGTGTATATAAACCACAGTTTCTTTATCCATTCATCAGTTGATGGACATTTAGGCTCTTTGCATAATTTGGCTATTGTTGAGAGTGCTGCTATAAACATTGGGGTACAAGTGCCCCTATGCATCAGTACTCCTGTATCCTTTGGGTAAATTCCTAGCAGTGCTATTGCTGGGTCATAGGGTAGGTCTATTTTTAATTTTCTGAGGAACCTCCACACTGTTTTCCAGAGTGGCTGCACCAGTTTGCATTCCCACCAACAGTGCAAGAGGGTTCCCATTTCTCCACATCCTCTCCAGCATCTATAGTCTCCTGATTTGTTCATTTTGGCCACTCTGACTGGCGTGAGGTGATATCTGAGTGTGGTTTTGATTTGTATTTCCCTCATGAGGACTGACGTTGAGCATCTTTTCATGTGCCTGTTGGCCATCTGGATGTCTTCTTTAGAGAAGTGTCTATTCATGTTTTCTGCCCATTTCTTCACTGGGTTATTTGTTTTTCGGGTGTGGAGTTTGGTGAGCTCTTTATACATTTTGGATACTAGCCCTTTGTCCGATATGTCATTTGCAAATACCTTTTCCCATTCCGTTGGTTGCCTTTTAGTTTTGTTGGTTGTTTCCTTTGCTGTGCAGAAGCTTTTTATCTTCATAAGGTCCCAGTAGTTCATTTTTGCTTTGAATTCCCTTGTCTTTGGGGATGTGTCAAATAAGAAATTGCAACGGCTGAGGTCAGAGAGGTCTTTTCCTGCTTTCTCCTCTAGGGTTTTGATGGTTTCCTGTCTCACATTCAGGTCCTTTATCCATTTTGAGTTTATTTTTGTGAACGGTGTGAGAAAGTGGTCTAGTTTCAATCTTCCGCATGTTGCTGTCCAGTTCTGCCAGCACCATTTGTTAAAGAGACTGTCTTTTTTCCATTAGATGTTCTTTCCTGCTTTATCAAAGATGAGTTGGCCATCCGTTTGTGGGTCTAGTTCTGGGGTTTCTATTCTATTCCATTGGTCTGTGTGTCTGTTTTTGTGCCAATACTATGCTGTCTTGATGATTACAGCTTTGTAGTAGAGGCTAAAGTCTGGGATTGTGATGCCTCCTTCTTTGGCCTTCCTCAAAATTCCTTTGGCTATTCGGGGCCTTTTGTGGTTCCATATGACTTTTAGGATTGCTTGTTCTAGTTTTGAGAAGAATGCTGGTGCAATTTTGACTGGGATTGCATTGAATGTGTAGATACCTTTGGGTAGTATTGACATTTTGACAATATTTATTCTTCCAATCCATGAGCAGGGAATGTCTTTCTATTTCTTTATATCTTCTTCAATTTCCTTCATAAGCTTTCTATACTTTTCAGCATACAGATCTTTTACATCTTTGGTTAGATTTATCCCTAGGTATTTTATGCTTCTTGGTGCAATTGTGAATGGGATCAGTTTCTTTATTTGTCTTTCTGTTGCTTCATTGTTAGTGTATAAGAATGCAACTGATTTCTGTACATTGATTTTGTATCCGGCAACTTTGCTAACTTCATGTATCAGTTCTAGCAGACTTTTGGTGGAGTCTATCGGATTTTCCATGTATAATATCATGTCATCTGCAAAAAGCGAAAGCTTGACTTCATCTTTGCCAATTTTGATGCCTTTGATTTCCTTTTGTTGTCTGATTGCAGATGCTAGAACTTCCAGCACTATGTTAAACAACAACGGTGAGAGTGGGCATCCCTGTCGTGTTCCTGATCTCAGGGAAAAAGCTCTCAGTTTTTCCCCGTTGAGGATGATGTTAGCTGTGGGCTTTTCATAAATGGCTTATATGATCTTTAAGTATGTTCCTTCTATCCCGACTTTCTCAAGGGTTTTTATTAAGAAAGGGTGCTGGATTTTGTCAAAGGCCTTTTCTGCATCGATTGACAGGATCATATGGTTCTTCTCTTTTTTTTTGTTAATGTGATGTATCACGTTGATTGATTTGCGAATGTTGAACCAGCCCTGCATCCCAGGAATGAATCCCACTTGATCATGGTGAATAACGCTTTTTATATGCTGTTGAATTCGATTTGCTAGTATCTTATTGAGAATTTTGGCATCCATATTCATCAGGGATATTGGCCTGTAGTTCTCTTTTTTGACTGGGTCTCTGTCTGGTTTAGGAATCAAAGTAATACTGGCTTCATAGAATGAGTCTGGAAGTTTTCCTTCCCTTTCTATTTCTTGGAATAGCTTGAGAAGGATAGGTATTATCTCTGCTTTAAACGTCTGGTAGAACTCCCCTGGGAAGCCATCTGGTCCTGGACTCTTATTTGCTGGGAGATTTTTGATAACTGATTCAATTTCTTCGCTGGTTATGGGTCTGTTCAAGCTTTCTATTTCCTCCTGATTGAGTTTTGGAAGAGTGTGGGTGTTCAGGAATTTGTCCATTTCTTCCAACTTGTTGGCATATAATTTTTCATAGTATTCCCTGATAATTGCTTGTATCTCTGAGGAATTGGTTGTAATAATTCCATTTTCATTCATGATTTTATCTATTTGGGTCATCTCCCTTTTCTTTTTGAGAAGCCTGGCTAGAGGTTTATCAATTTTGTTTATTTTTTCAAAAAACCAACTCTTGGTTTCGTTGATCTGCTCTACAGTTTTTTTTAGATTCTATATTGTTTACTTCTGGTCTGATGTTTATTATTTCTCTTCTGCTCCTGGGTTTAGGCTGCCTTTGCTGTTCTGCTTCTATTTCCTTTAGGTGTGCTGTTAGATTTTGTATTTGGGATTTTTCTTGTTTCTTGAGATAGGCCTGGATTGCAATGTATTTTCCTCTCAGGACTGCCTTCGCTGCGTCCCAAAGCGTTTGGATTGTTGTATTTTCATTTTCGTTTGTTTCCATATATTTTTTAATTTCTTCTCTAATTGCCTGGTTGACCCACTCATTCTTCAGTAGGGTGTTCTTTAACCTCCATGCTTTTGGAGGTTTTCCAGACTTTTTCCTGTGGTTGATTTCAAGCTTCATAGCATTGTGGTCTGAAAGTATGCATGGTATAATTTCAATTCTTGTATACTTATGAAGGGCTGTTTTGTGACCCAGTATATGATCTATCTTGGAGAATGTTCCATGTGCACTGGAGAAGAAAGTATATTCTCTCGCTTTGGGATGCAGAGTTCTAAATATATCTGTCAAGTCCATCTGATCCAATGTATCATTCAGGGCCCTTGTTTCTTTATTGACCGTGTGTCTAGATGATCTATCCATTTCTGTAAGTGGGGTGTTAAAGTCCCCTGCAATTACCACATTCTTATCAATAAGGTTGCTTCTGTTTATGAGTAATTGTTTTATATATCTGGGGGCTCCTGTATTCGGTGCATAGACATTTATAATTGTTAGCTCTTCCTGATGGATAGACCCTGTGATTATTATATAATGCCCTTCTTCATCTCTTGTTACAGTCTTTATTTAAAGTCTAGTTTGTCTGATATAAGTATAGCTACTCCAGCTTCCTTTTGACTTCCAGTGGCATGATAAATAGTTCTCCATCCCCTCACTCTCAATCTAAAGGTGTCCTCAGGTCTAAAATGAGTCTCTTGTAGACAGCAAATAGATGGATCTTGTTTTTTTATCCATTCTGATACCCTATGTCTTTTGGTTGGCGCATTTAGTCCATTTACATTCAGTTTTATTATAGAAAGATATGGGTTTAGAGTCATTGTGATGTCTGTAGGTTTCATGCTTGTAGTGATGTCTCTGGTACTTTGTCTCATAGGATCCCCCTTAGGATCTCTTGTAGGGCTGGTTTAGTGGTGACGAGTTCCTTCAGTTTTTGTTTGGGAAGACCTTTATCTCTCCTTCTATTCTAAATGACAGACTTGCTGGATAAAGGATTCTCGGCTGCATATTTTTTCTGTTCATCACATGGAAGATCTCCTGCCATTCCTTTCTGGCCTGCCAAGTTTCAGTAGAGAGATCGGTCATGAGTCTTATAGGTCTCCCTTTATATGTTAGAGCACGTTTATCCCTAGCTGCTTTCAGAATTTTCTCTTTATCCTTGTATTTTGCCAGTTTCACTACGATATGTCATGCAGAACATTGATTCAAGTTATGTCTGAAGAGAGTTCTCTCTGCCTCTTGGATTTCAATGCCTTTTTCCTTCCCCAGATCAGGGAAGTTCTCAGCTATTATTTCTTCAAGTACCCCTTCAGCAACTTTCCCTCTCTCTTCCTCCTCTGGGATACCAATTATGCATAGATTATTTCTCTTTAGTGCATCACTTAGTTCTTTAATTTTCCCCTCATACTCCTGGATTTTTTTATCTCTCTTTTTCTCAGCTTCTTCTTTTTCCATAATTTTATCTTCTAGTTCACCTATTCTCTCCTCTGCCTCTTCAGTCCAAGCCGTGGTCGTCTCCATTTTATTTTGCAGCTCATTAATAGCATTTTTCAGTTCCTCCCGGCTGTTCCTTAGTCCCTTGATCTCTGTAGCAAGAGATTCTCTCCTGTCCTTTATACTGTTTTCAAGCCCAGGGATTAATTTTATGACTATTATTCTAAATTCACTTTCTGTTATTTTGTTTAAATCGTTTTTGATCAGTTCATTAGCTGTCATTATTTCCTGGACATTTTTCTGAGGGGAATTCTTCTGTTTTGTCATTTTGGATAGTCCCTGGAGTGGTGCGGACCTGCAGGGCACTTCCCCTGTGCTGTCTTGAATAATTTGCGTTGGTGGGCAGGGCTGCAGTCAGACCTGATGTCTGCCCCCAGCCCACCACTGGGGCCACGGTCAGACTGGTGTGTACCTTCTCTTCCCCTCTCCTAGGGGCTGGATACACTGTGGAGTGGCGTGGCCTGTCTGGGCTACTTGGACACTTCCAGGCTTGTGGTGCTGGGGATCTGTTGTATTAGCTGGGGTGGATCATCAAGGTGCAGGGGGACGGGAGGGGCAGGCTAACCTTGCTTTTCCTTCAGAGATCTGCTTCGGGAAGGGCCCTGCAGCACGGGGAGGGAGTCAGACCTGCCAGAGGGATGGATCCTCAGAATCACAGCTTTGGGTGTTTGCACAGCTTTGGGTGTTTTCACGGTGCAAGCAAGTTCCCTGGCAGGGACTGGTTCCATTTGGGATTTTGGCTGGGGGATGGGCGAGGGAGATGGCGATGGGGAGCGCCTTTGTTCTCCACCAAGCTGCGCTCTGTCACCAGGGGCTCAACAACTCTCCCTCCTGTTGTCTTCTAGCCTTCCCGCTTTCCGAGCAAAGCTGTTAACTTATGACCTCCCAGATGCTAAGTCCCGCTTGCTGTCAGAACACACTCCCTCTGGACCCTCCGCTTTTGCAAGCCAGACTTGGGGGCTCTGCTTTGCCGGTGGGCTGCCCCTCCGCCCTGGCTCCCTCCCGCTAGTCCGTGTAGCCCACACCGCCTCTCCCCCCTTCCTACCCTCTTCCATGGGCCTCTTGTCTGTGCTTGGCTCTGGAGACTCCGTTCTGTAAGTCTTCTGGTGGTTTTCTGGGTTATTTAGGCAGGTGTAGGTGGAATCTAAGTGATCAGCAGGACACGGTGAGCCCAGCATCCTCCTACTCCACCATCTTCTCTCAAAATAAGCATACATTTTTTAAACATGTTGATCTCCATATTAAAGCATGAATTCTCAAATCATGGTAGCTCTTCAGTATTTTGTGGTTATTTATTTTAGTACTTGACTAATTGTAAATGTTCAATAAACATTTTATTGATGAAAATGAACCATTATCTCACTTAGATCTAAAGGACCTCACATAAAAGAGCACAATTAAATTTTGAGATTAATATTTTGTTTGTGTGTCACTCACCGTTAAAATATACCTTTCTTTTTAAAGACAGAGATTGTATTTTTACAGTAACTCCATCATTTATCACATCAAAAGGCATAAGTTAAAGACAGTCCTGAAAGGTTATACAAGAACAGACTAATAAATCTTGATGGAATTATTGAGAAAGAAAACCCAGTTTCCAAGGGTTTTATGTTTGTGTAAGTATATGAAACATGGTAGATAAGAAAGTGATAGAATACAGTAGATAAGAAAGATAAGAAAGTAGATAAGAGTAGATAAGAAAGAATTTCCAGGACAACTGAGGTGGCAAAAGAATAGAACACAGAGCAGAGGAGGAATGGAAGTTGTGAAGACTGTCAGTGAGATCAGGTGACTGAAAGAGGATGCAGCACATTGGCTTGACAATATATAAATAATATCAAATGTCCTACAAAAAAGTTTTTCTAAGTGGAATTTTAAAAAAAACAACAACAAAACATGTTTCAGAAAGGTGCTAAAGGGAATGACATCCTGTAAGATTAAATGTTGAGAGTGATGAATAAGTAGACTGTCTGTGACAGCAAAAAGTGAAAAAAAAATTAAATATGTTGTGGGGAAATGAGTTTTCCCAACTGTAAGCTCTTTCTAAGTATTTCAATCCTCTCAGTGTTTTGAACTATGGTTAAAGTCATGTTCAATTTAGGTTCTAAATGGCAATTATTCCAAGTTCTTCTGTGAGAGACTCCAAGACCTAACTCATGGAGCAGGGGAGATTTATTAAGTGTTCAGTGAATATTATTGCCCCAACCATATCGCACATACATACAAGTCTATATTGCTTATTTTATCCAAGAAGAAATTTAATTTTAGGTAAGAAATGAAGTTTCGAAGTCACAGAGAATTCATATTATTTTTCAAGAAGAGTTCATTTTATTTCTCAAACCATCAATAAAATCAGGATTAGACTTTATGCCCTGCTTCTCTCAAATGTATGGTGACTGTTGACTTTTGCTATAGTAAAAACATTTTCTTTGATAGTGCAATAAAATTAGATGTACTCAAAGACTTGAGCAAGCAATGAATGTTTTAAGTAGAAAAAATACAATTTTTAAAACACTAGCATTAAGATTAGAAACGAGTTCTGCTCCAAAAAAGGAATATGTGTCAGCAAATCTATTTAAATAACACAATATTAGTAGCATCTGAACAGAAATATGTGTCATGTCTGAGCTGTAATATAACCTGTGTGGGAGAAGAGATTAAATGTGGGATTTTTAAATACCTTTCCTTTATAAAAAGGAAAGAATAAAAGAAATCTGATATGCTTTCTTAAAATTAGAGCCATGTGGGTAGTCTAACATCTGCCTCCTGCTGCTGCTATCCATAGTTGTTAAAACTATCCTAATCAATCTGGCATTAATCTTACACTTAACTATAGGGATGAATAGATAGATGATAGATAGATAGATAGATAGATAGATGATAGATAGAAGATAAATACAATATTATCTATAGTGTATGTGTGTATATATATATGTGTGTGTGTATATATATATATATACACACACACATATATATATATATGTATGTATATATATATATATATATATATATATATATATATATTCTTGTTAAGTGATACTAAGTCCTGTTTTATGTCCTCGCCTGTGAAGAGATACTTGTGTAGAACAAAATCCAATCTCCACTCAGGTTCATTCTGATAACCTTTATGCGAGGCATTATTGGGGGATCATAATAGAGATCTCTATCCCAAGACCCTCCCTGAGTAATGGATAAAAAAATACAACTGCGTATCTATCTAAGGTCACCTTTTTTATTCACTTTATATCTAATTCAAATGTTTATTGATCTACTCAATCTATATGTCAAAATAGATAATAGTATCTATCTAAAATGCTTATGCACCCAAATACTTTTCATTTGTGTAATTACTAATTATCATTTGACATCTCTGTTCTTTCTGGTGTGTAAGCATGGGCTTACATGCACCCATGCTGGAGTCTCATAAACTTGATATCTGAGCAGTTTTATAAAACTGGGTCTATCAGTTAAGATGGCTTCACAGAATAGTGGAAACTGGATCTTGATTTTCTCTTTCAGGTCTGTACCATAAGGACAAAATATTTTGGCTACTTCATGTTAAAATATAAGCTTTTATTTACTTGCGTTCAACATGAAAATGTGTCTGCCTTTGGAAATAGATGAATAATGAACTTGTGCAGAGTTTTCAACATGGGTATTAAAAAAGAAAAACAACAACAACAAAAACAAACTCACGTCCCCTTTGCCTGTTGAAACAGCCCCAAGATTTTAGGAAAGCCCAGCTATATATTTCCTCAGTTAAAAGAAAAAATTAAGAGTATGCCTGCTGGAACAACATTTTTATGCATATCGCTAAGTCTCTTTGATCATTGCTGTTTTTCTCAACACCGCCCCCCTTTTCTTACAACAAAGTTTGAAGTAAGAATGCAGTGATGTTTAAATAAGGATAATACCATCTTATTTAACTGCTTACTAAAGAGCTAGTTTAATCAAAATTATTTGACATTTAACAGCAATTTGAATAGTAGTGACAGTGAATATAAGCAGAAATTTCGTATTATTTTCTGAAGGAATTAGTATTTTTTATATGAAAGAGATGTTATACAAGGGAAAACACACGTTAGAACTATTATATTAATTTCCAAACATATAAATAAAACCCAACTAGCCACTTAACTGCTACTGTTCTTTTCTTTTGGCACAATTTAGCAATTACTGAATTCACCCTCTGCTTCTTTCTTTAAAGAGCATGTCTATAAAATTAATGAACCTTCTACTCCCTGTTGAACATACAGATTTCACGGAAGCAGGAAAAATAATCATCATTCCAATGAGTGTAGGCATTTGTATAGCTATACCTTTATTTATATCTACTCTGTATTCGTATTAAATTTGCTTATTTTTGAAAGAATATAGTCATTTTTAAATTTTTTTTTTCAACGTTTATTTATTTTTGGGACAGAGAGAGACAGAGCATGAACGGGGGAGGGGCAGAGAGAGAGGGAGACACAGAATCGGAAACAGGCTCCAGGCTCTGAGCCATCAGGCCAGAGCCTGACGCGGGGCTCGAACTCACGGACCGCGAGATCGTGACCCGGCTGAAGTCGGACGCTTAACCGACTGCGCCACCCAGGCTCCCCTATAGTCATTTTTTAAATACATAGATTTGGTGAAAAAAAGTCCCTAACTTTCTGCCTTCTAATTACTTAATGAGACTATGAATATGGATAAGACACACCTACATATACACAGGCCTGTATGTGCTTTTCATTTCTACAATGGAAATAAATTGCATGTGCTTAACATCTAACATCATCCCTTGTTTGCCACCCATGCGTTTTTTTGTTAATTACAGAAGCACCCTGATTTCACTTTGGGGAACTCTTTTTTTTTTCCCCTATTGAATCAAATCTTGGAGAGGCTTCAAATCAAATATTCTACGTTCCTCCTGCTCAAAGTGCAGATAACCCCCACAGAGGCCAATGAGAGGATTTATCCCTAGATTTTGAAGCTGGACTGATTGCTGTGGGCTGGGAGCATTTTCTCACTTTATCCAGTGTACCATGCAAATATTTTCTTTTTAAACCTGCTGTGAGAAGGTTGAGAACCAGTGATTATAGTGTCTTTACTTCTTTTCTATAGTACTTCTTAAATTGTTTATTTTATTTATTTATTTATTTATGTATTTATGTATGTATGTATGTATTTATTTATTTATTTATTACCTTTCAAGTAGGATCTGGATATTATGTTCCTAATTATATGGCTATAAAGCTGGAATCTTGATGGATTTCTGAGGACGTGAGGAACAAGGAAGCAGAGATTTTAACTTCACTTTGACATTAATTTTTTTTTAACGTTTATTTATTTTTGAGACAGAGAGAGACAGAGCATGAATGGGGGAGGGTCAGAGAGAGGGAAACACAGAATCTGAAACAGGCTCCAGGCTCTGAGCTGTCAGCACAGAGCCCGATGCGGGGCTCGAACTCACGGACCGCGAAATCATGACCTGAGCCGAAGTTGGCCGCTCAACCCACTGAGCCACCCAGGCGCCCCTGACATTTTAAAAAATTAATCATTAATGGCTTTGACTTGAATGATTCTGTAAAGAATAAGAGGGAAATACTTTATTTCATGAAACAAAACTTCTTCCTTCCCAATTCCTGCAAATAGGATAAAAAAGATTTGCTCAAAAGAGCTAGTCTTTTGGTTCTAATGGTTCTTGTTAAGAGATTGTGAACAAAAAAATAATTAACATTTCCACAGTTGAATCACCAAAGGGAAGAGCAAGTCATAGATTTGATAATTTGCTTCCTATTTTTATGAGAGACACAATGATGCAATGTTTATATTCTTCCTCAATCCAAATGGATATTTAAATACTTTTTTCTCTTATCCAATTTTTTTTTTTTGAGAGAGAGAGAGAAAGATCATGAGCAGGGGAGACGGACAGAGAGAGAGAGAGAGAGGGAGGGAGGCAGGGAGGGAGAGAGAGAGAGAGAGAAGAGGAGAGAGAGAATCCCAAGTAGGATCCATGCTCAGCACAGAGCCCACTCGGGTATCTATCCCATGACTTTGGGATCGTGACCTGAGTCGAAAATCAAGAGTCAGAGGCTCAACAGACTAAGCCACCCAAGAGCCCCTATTATCCAAATTTTTAAAAAGATGTAATATGGGGACTGGGACAGCAATTCGTCTTACTCTTAGTCCAATATCACTCTATGGTAATGATAAATAATCTCATCTTTATTTAACATTGTTCAGTTATTGCAGACTAGGCAATCGATTGATATTTATGTTCTGGTCCAGTTTCAGTCCTTAGCAATTTGAATTTCTAGATATCCATTTTATGCCCTATTCATCATGTAAAGCGTGGTAAAGGTTTTATGTAAGATTGTTGTTAAAATGGCCTGTGTTCCAGGAATGAAGTGCAAATAGTATAAAGCTTTGTACCATTGAACATATTTGAGAAGCTGTATACCTTTCAATGTGTCATATGTGACAAATCACAATGAAATTTAGAGAGCAAAAGGCCTATAAAACGTTGCCCAATCATACTGTATAGGTAAAGTGGAAAGACCCCCTATAAAAATTCAAACCATACTTTGGTATCTAATTAATGAAACCCATCTAACATATAATACCTACATTTGCTGATGCTAGAGTTTTTTGTAAAATTACTTATCAATAACATGATAGCATTTGGTCTGTATTAGGTTTGTTGTCATATGTCATATAAACAGTTGTGCAAATCTTTGAACCATAACTAGTTCTCTACAGAACTTGATGTATCAACAAATCAGGGCAGATTTTTTTTTTTTTTTTTTTGATGTGACAAGTTCTGAGAAAGCAATTTGGGCAAATAAAATCTCTGAACAAATCCTCCAAAGCACATCCAATTACTTGGTATGTCATTGATGGATTTTTATTTTGCTCTTGAAATTAGTAACATACACAATTTGAACCAACAACTATCCCACTCCATACTCGGAATGTGTCAGCCATTAAACTGAAGCATATTTATTTCACCACTTGATGAATTGAATAAACAATTAATCACAGATATTCCTTTCCTTCTTCTAACCCTTGATGAATGCTCTTGTATACATGATGTCATTGATGGATATTTATTCTACTTCTGTAAATAGTGATGCATAAAAGTTTAACTGCAGATACATGCCTCTTCCACTGTTAGTGCATAAAAATGTAATTGCCACACATTGCTGAGAGATAATGGACTGCATCACTTAGGACCTAAGTTACTCCGTGTTAGTTTCTTTTTTAGGAAGATTCATTAGCCCAACTAACTATTGTTTTTGCCTGAGGAACTGCAATAGAGAGACACTGAAGAGCTTTTTATTCATCGTACTCTTAAAGCTCTTTAGGGCCTCACGGTTGGGGCTTTGGTTGTTCATATTATATTCCAAATGTCTAAATCTCCTATCATGGATATTTGCTAAATTGATAAGTTAAATATTCACAGGAATAAAGATCATTAGAATGAATCATTAACTCATTCATTCATTCACTCATTCATTCATTCACTCTTTAAAGAGTAGTCTACAAACCTGTAGACCTCTTTCCATTTAGATTTCAAAGCTCCTCCACTCTGGCTTCTACTCCTACTCTTCTTTTGGTATTATTATTCTATTTTATATATCATATTTTCAATCCTTAGTTTGTCTTATCTGTCCTTTCTGTGATGTTTGATCATGCTGATCACTCTATTTTTGAAATTATTATCTTTTCTTTTATTAAAAATATCTTTTTTCCCTTGAGCTTTGTTTTTAGCCATCTTCTCAACCATAACTTCATCTATAACTTTTATGTAGATTACTCTTTTTCCGGTTTTAAGCCACCTAATTCATTCTCCATATACCATAAAAATCATTCTTCTGAAATGCAAATCTCTTCATGTCACATTCTTGCTTAAAGTATTTTAATACTTTTATTAACTATGTAGTCAAATTTCAGTGTAGTATGCAAAGCTTTTCATACCATGACCTCCATCATTATTCCCAAGATCATCTCCTTACTGTCTCATATTTAAATTCTACATTTCAGACAAAATTTATGGTACACATTGGTTCCCCAAGTAAGCCATGATTTCTCATGTCTTTTGACATATTCGTTCCCTCTGTTAGATAGCTACTTCTTCCTTCTTTTCCACCATTTGCATGTTTATCCAGCAAAGATGGCTCATCTCAGATTTTACCTCCTCAACTTCTCTGGCAGAATAGTCATTCCCTCATCTTGCTTCTCTTAAAAAATGCTGAATAACACAATGTCTCACTTCCTTTCTATATGAAGAAAAGACTTCCATATATCATGAAAACAACAGTTATGCCTGAGAATAAAAAATATTTACTTAACCTCTAAGTAATTTCAGTTTCTGTATAGGTATATTTCCTTCACTAAATTATTTCAAAGTAGTGAGTACATTTACCTATTCTTATATCCACAAAAGCTAGATTAGTACCTACCATGTAATTGTTACTTAAAAAAAAAATACTGAAAGACTGAAGTAAAGGATAAAGCCAAGAGATACAAAGATTTAGAAGCATGGCTAATGTATTAATTTCTTCTTCAACTTTAAGATTTTAATGATGATGGAGAAAAGAAGATGTGTATGGAGAACAGATATCTATGTGGTATCTAGAAACAGAAATAGGCTTTTTTATATTATTATTTATGAAAACAACATGAGTTCTTTGAAGAGGACTAAGCATGTTTTACAAAATTATAGAAGCCTGGGTATGTTAAGAAATTTATTAATAAAGTGCTTTAATTTGAAATATGATGGAGAAAGAAAAGTATCAGAACGATTTAATATTTCTATGAAGAAAATACTTTCAATATCATGATAAAATTAGGCATAGCAGAGTATGAAGAATATTTAGTAAGTCTCTCAGTAATTTTCAGTAAAATCTAACATAGGATGGTGAAGTGTATAACAATCTCATTGCAAGATATCTCTCTACTGGTACCCAACATGTAAGTGATTTATAAACAAAGTAAACAGGGGAGGAGCCAAGATGGTGGAACAGCATGGAAGTTTTTCGTGTGTCTCGTGTCCATGAAATACAGCCAGACCACACTAAACCATCCTGCACGTCTAGAAAACTGATTGGAGGATTAACACAACAATCTGCACAGCCTGAACCACAGAATTCAGCAGGTACGCGGCGTGGAGAGCTGAACTTGGGAAGTGAGAAGCCATGGGAAGGGAGGCACTTTTGCGGGCAGAGAGAAGATGGAGATGGTAGGGGGGGAGAATACGAGAAAAGCACCCCTCCCAATAGCAGCTGGAGAGAAAGTGGAAAATTGGAAACAGCAGCAGGGACTAAACTAAAGGGACAAAGGAGAAAGGAGACAGGAGAAAGGAGATGGTTTAAATTCCATTAAGACTGTAAACAAGGGGAGCACAAAGTCTGCAACTTGATAGCTGGTGATACCTGCGATAGCTGAAGCTCCATACCTAGCGGTGCTCTGGTGGGAAGGGCGAAACCCCAGGAGCAGGGTGGAGTCCGGGAGTTTCTTGGGCCACACGGGGAAAAGTGGTTCCACTGCTGGAAGGACATTTGGTAGAGACTGTTGAAGCCACCTGGTCCAAACAGACCCCAGAGAATGGCCACATTCGCTGGTGCTGGAATAAAGATGTTAAGGGTGAAGCCTGGTGCCAGATGTGTGTTGTGATTTTCCATAATCCCTGAAACGCTGCTGCTACATTGTCTCGCGTACTGTTTCTGGGGCGGGCTGGCATCTGGCTTCAGTCTTGGGGCACCGGCAGCAGCAGGGTCCAGCAAGCGTTCCTGGGTGCAGCTGACATTCGGCCATGGCTCATTCGGCCATTGCTCAGTGAGACACTCTCACAGAGGGGCGGAACGGGTGAAAGCAGCAGTCGTTCAGAAGTAAGGGCCCGGAGAAAAGAGCCACATCTGAGAAAAGCCAGGAGAGAGGTACCACCTGGGGCTTGGTCATGGACAGTGAAAATGTGGGGAGTGGACAAAAGCTGAAGACAGAGGACGGGTGCACGATTGTTGATCGGAGAGAACAGAGTTCCTCCCAGGTAGCTGGGTGACACCATTTCCAGTGCTTCGGCGCATGCACATACGCACCTTCGAGCGCCGGAACACTCCACGCCAGTAGGCTAGCAGCACCATCTAGTGGAGAACAGAGCCATTACGCTGAGCCCCGCCCAACCGGGTCAACCTTGCTCTTCAAGAACACAAGTCTCACCGCCTGCTTAGTTTATGGACTATAAAGCCCTTCACAGTCTGATTACTAGGGGAAAATGAAGTAATTTTAGTCCTATTTCAATCTGTTAGCAGGTCCATCTATTAATTTTTTTCTTTTTTTTCTTTTTCACTTTTTTCTTTTTCTTGAATACAGAAAGAGAAAAAATTCATTTTATTTTCAATTTTTATTAAAAATATTTTTATTTAATTTTTTAACTATATTTTTTATTTTTGTGGACATTTCTTCCAGTTTCTATTTTACTTCCATCATTTTATTTTAGCCTACTTCAGTGTATTCACTTTTTCAAATTTTCAAACAATTTCCTTTTTTCTTTTTTCTCTTTTTCATTTCTTTTCTTTTTCTTGAATTCAGAAAGAAAAAAACTTCATTTTACTTTCAATTTCAATTAAAAGTATCTTTCTTTAATTTTTTTCTATATTTTTTGCTTTTATGTAAATTATTTCAAATTCTATTTTACTTCCATCATTTTATTTTAGTCTACTACAGTGTATTCACTTTTTCAAATTTTCAAATGCTTTTCTTTTTTTCTTTTGTCTCTTTTTCATTTCTTTTCTTTTTCTTGATTACAGAAAGAGAAAATTTTCATTTTTATTAAAAATATTTTATTTAATTTTTTTCTACTATATTTACTTTTGGGTAAATTTGTTCAAATTCTATTTTACTCCCATCATCTCATTTTAGTCTACTTCAGTGTATTCATTTTTTCAAATTCTCAATTTTCTTTGTTTTTTCTTTCCCCCTTTTTTTCTGTAATATGTCAAACCACTTTCACACCCAGACCAAAATACGCCTAGGATCTAGCATCATTTATTCAATTTTGTGTGTGTGTGTGTGCTTAATTTTTTAATTTTAATTTTTTACTTTAGTTTTTTTATTTTAATTTTTCTACCTCATTCCTTTCCTCCCTTCAAAATGACAAAATGAAGGAATTCACCCCAAAAGAAAGAGCACGAAGAAACAACAGCCAGGGATTTAACCAACAGATATACAAGCAAGATGTCTGAACCAGAATTTACAATCACGATAATAAGAATACTAGCTGGAGTTGAAAATAGATTAGAATCCCTTTCTGCAGAGATAAAAGAAGTAAAAACTACTCAGAATGAAATAAAAAATGCTATAATTGAGCTGCAATCACAGATGGATGCCGCGGAGGCAAGGATGGATGAGGCAGAGCAGAGAATCAGCGATATAGAGGGCAAACTTATAGAGAATAATGAAGTAGAAAAAAGAGGGAGATGAAGGCAAAAGAGCACGATTTAAGAATTAGAGAACAGTGACTCATTAAAAGGAACAACATCAGAATCGTAGGGGTCCCAGAAGAGGAAGAGAGAGAAATAGGGGTAGAAGGGTTATGTGAGCAAATCATAGCAGAAAACTTTCCTAACCTGGGGAAATACACAGACATCAAAATCCAGGAAGCACGGAGGACCCCCATTAGATTCAACAAAAACTGACCATCAACAAGGCATATCATAGTCAAATCCACAAAATACTGAGGCAAGGAGAGAATCATGAAAGCAGCAAGGGAAAAAAAGTCCCTAACCTACAAGGGAAGATAGATCAGGTTTGCAGCAGACCTATCCACAGAAACTTGGCAGGCCAGAAAGTAGTGGTAGGATATATTTAATGTGCTGAATCAGAAAAATATGCAGCCAACAATTCTTTATCCAGCAAGGCTGTCATTCAAAAAAGAAGGGGAGATAAAAAGTTTCCCAGACAAACAAAAATCAAAGGAGTTTGTGACCACTAAACCAGCCCTGCAAGAAATTTTAAGGGGGACTCTCTGAGGGGAGAAAAGATGAAAAATAAGACCAAAAGCAACAAAGAATAGAAAGGACCAGAGAACACCACCAGACACTCCAATTCTACAAGCATCTAATGGCAATAAATTCACATCTTTCAGTACTCACCCTAAACATCAATATGGTAACAGAATGGATAATAAAACAAGATCCATCTATATGCTGTTTGCAAGAAACCCACTTTGGACCTGAAGACACCTTCAGATTGAAAGTAAGGGGATGGAGAACCATCTATCATGCTAATAGTCAACAAAAGAAAGCTGGAGTAGCCATACTTATATCAGACGATCTAGACTTTAAAATAAAGGCTGTATCAAGAGATGCAGAAGGGCATTATATCATAATCAAGGGGTCTATCCACCAAGAAAACCTAACAATTATAAACATTTATGCGCCAAATGTGGCAGCACCCAAATATATGAATCAATTAATCACAAACATAAATAAACTCATCGATAGTAATACCATAATAGTAGGAGACTTCAGCACCCCACTCACAGCAATGGACAGATCATCTAATAAAAAAATAAACAAGGAAACAATGGCTTTGAATGACACACTGCACCAGATGGACTTAACAGATATATTCAGAACATTTCATCCTAAAGCAGCAGAATATACATTCTTCTCCAGTGCACATGGAACATTCTCCAGAATAGACCATATACTGGGACAAAAATCAGCCCTGAGTAAGTACAAAAAGATCGAGATCATACCGTGCATATTTTCAGACCACAACAATATGAAACTCGAAATCAACCACAAGAGAAAATTTGGAAAGGTAACAAATACTTGGAGACTGAAGAACATCCTACTAAAGAATGAATGGACTAACCAAGAAGTTAAAGAGGAAATTAAAGAGTATATGGAATTCAATGAAAATGATAACACCACAACCCAAAACCTCTGGGATGCAGTAAAGGTGGTCATAAGAGGAAAGTATATAGCAATCCAGGCTTTCCTAAAGAAGGAAGAAATATCTCAGATATACAACCTAACCTCACACCTTAAGGAGCTGGAAAAGAACAGCAAACAAAACTCAAAACCAGCAGAATACAGGAAATAATAAAGATTAGAGCAGAAATTAATGCTATTGAAACCCAAAAAGACAGTAGAACAGGTCACTGAAACCAGAAGCTGGTTCTTTGAAAGAATTAACAAAATTGATAAACTACTAGCCAGTTTGACCAAAAAGAAAAAGGAAAGGACCCAAATAAATACAATCAAGAATGAAAGAGGAGAGATCACAGCCGACACAGCAGAAATAAAAACAATAATAAGATAATATTATGAGCAATTATATGCCAACAAAATGGGCAATCTGGAACAAACGGACAAATTCCTAGAAACATATATACTACCAACACTGAAACAGGAAGAAATAGAAAATTTGAACAGACCCATAACCAGTAAGGAAATCAGACCAGTAATCAAAAATCTGCCAAAAAACAAGAGTCCAGGGCCAGATGGCTTTCCAGAGGAATTCTACCAAACTTTTAAGGAAGAGTTAACACCTATTCTCTTGAAGCTGTTCCAAAAAATAGAAATGGAAGGAAAACTTCCAAACTCTTTCTATGAAGCCACATTACCTTGATTCCAAACCAGAGACCCCCACTAAAAAGGAGAACTATAGACCAATTTCCCTGATGAACATGGATGCAAAAATCCTCAACAAGATATTACCCAACCGGATGCAACAATACATTAAAAATATTATTCACCACAACCAAGTGGGATTTATACCCAGGATGCAGAGCTGGTTCAATATCCACAAAGCAATTAATGTGATTAATCACATCAATAAAAGAAAGGACAAGACCATATGATCCTGACAATAGATGCAGAGAAACCATTTGACAAAATACAGCATCTTTCTTGATAAAAACCCTCAAGAAAGTAGGGATAGAAGGAGCATACCTCGAGATCATAAAAGCCATATATGAATGACCCAATGCTAATATCATCCTCAATGGGGAAAAACTGAGAGCTTTCTCTCTAAGGTCAGGAACAAGACAGGGATGTCTAATCTTGACACTGTTATTCAACATAGTGTTGGAAGTCTTAGCCTAGCAATCAGACAACAAAAAGAAATAAAAGGCACCCAAATCGGCCAGGAGGAGGTCAAACTTTCATTCTTCACAGACGACATGATACTGTATATGGAAAACCCAAAAGATTCCACCAAAAAATTGCTAGAATTGATTTATGAATTCATCAAAGTTTCAGGATATAAAGTCAACATATAGAAACCAGTTGCATTCCTATACACCAACACTGAAGCGACAGAAAGAGAAATCAAGGAATCAATCCCATATACAGTTGCACCAAAAACCATAAGATACCTAGGAATAAACCTAACCAAAAAGGTGAAAAATCTATACACTGAAAACTATAGAAAGTTTATGAAAGAAATTGAAGAAGACACAAAAAAAATGGAAAAAGATTCCATGCTCCTGGATAGGAAGACCAAATATTGTTAAAATGTCAATACTACCAAAAGAAATCTACATATTTAATGCAATCCCTATCAAAATAGCACCAGCATTCTTCACAGAGATAGAACAAATAATCCTAAAATTTATATGGAACCAGAAAAGACCCTGAATAGCCAAAGCAATCTTGAAAAAGAAAACCAAAGCAGGAGATATCACAATCCCTGACTTCAAGCTATACTACAAAGCTGTAATCATCAAGACAGTATGGTACTGGCATAAGAACAGACACTCAGATCAATGGAACAGAATACAGAACCCAGAAATGGACTCACAAACATATGGCCAACTAATCTTTGACAAAGCAGAAAGAATATCCAATGGAATAAAGACAGTCTCTTCAGCAAGTGGTGCTGGGAAAACTGGACAGCCAGAAGAATGAACCTGGACCACTGTCTTACACCATACACAAAAATAAACTCAAAATGGATGAAAGACCTCAATGTAAGACAGGAAGCCATCAAAATCTTCAAGGAGAAAACAGGCAAAAACCTCTTTGATCTTGGCCACAGCAACTACTTACTCAACACGTCTCCGGAGGCAAGGGAAACAAAAGCAAAAATGAACTACTGGGACCTCATCAAAATAAAATGCTTCTGCACAGCAAAGGAAACAATCAGCAAAACTAAAAGGCAACCAATGGAATGGGAGAAGATATTTGCAAATGACATATCAAATAAAGGGTTAGTATCCAAAATCTACAAAGAACTTATCAAACTCAACACCCAAAAAACAAATAATCCAGTGAAGAATGGGCAAAAGACATGAATAGACACTTCCCCAAAGAAGACATCCAGATGGCCAACCGACACATTAAAAAATGCTCCACATCACTCATCATCAGGGAAATACAAATCAAAACCACAATGAGATACACCTCACACCTGTCAGAATGGCTAACATTAACAACTCAGGCAACAACAGATGTTGGCGAGGATGTGGAGAAGGAGGATCTCTTTTGAATTGTTTGTGGGAATGCAAGCTGGTTCAGCCACTCTGGAAAACAGTTTGGAGGTTCCTCAAAAAACTAAAAATAGGATTCTGGGAAGATGGCGGCGTAGGAAGACGCTGGGCTCACCGCGCGTCCTGCTGATCACTTAGATTCCACCTACACCTGCCTAAATAACCCAGAAAACCGCCAGAGGATTAGCAGAACGGAGTCACCGGACCCAAGTGCAGACGAGAGGCCCACGGAAGAGGGTAGGAAGGGCGGCGAGGCGGTGCGCGCTCCACGGACTGGCGGGAGGGAGCCGGGGCGGAGGGGCGGCTCGCCGGCCAAGCAGAGCCCCCGAGTCCGGCTTGCAAAAGCGGAGGGGCCTGACGGACTGTGTTCCGACAGCAAGCGCGACTTAGCGTCTGGGAGGTCATAAGTTAACAGCTCTGCTCGGAAAGCGGGAAGGCTGGAGGACAAAGGGAGGGTGAGCTGCGGAGCCCCCGGACAACAGAGCTCAGTTTGGCGGGGAACAAAGGCGCTCGCCAGCGCCATTTCCCCCGCCCATCCCCCAGCCAAAATCCCAAAGGGAACCGGTTCCGGCCAGGGAAATTGCTCGCTCCGCGCAAACACCCAACTCTGTGCTTCTGCGGAGCCAAACCTCCAGCAGCGGATCTGACTCCCTCCGGCTGCCACAGGGCCCCTCCTGAAGTGGATCACCTAAGGAGAAGCGAGCTAAGCCTGCCCCCCCTGCCGCCGTGCACCTTGCCTTCCCACCCCAGCTAATACGCCAGATCCCCAGCATCACAAATCTGGCAGTGTGCAAGTAGCCCAGACAGGCCACGCCACCCCACAGTGAATCCCGCCCCTAGGAGAGGGGAAGAGAAGGCACACACCAGTCTGACTGTGGCCCCAGCGGTGGGATGGGGGCAGACATCAGGGCTGACTGCGGCCCCGCCCACCAACTCCAGTTATACACCACAGCACAGGGGAAGTGCCCTGCAGGCCCTCACCACACCAGGGACTATCCAAAATGACCAAGCGGAAGAATTCCCCTCAGAAGAATCTCCAGGAAATAACAACAGCTAATGAGCTGATCAAAAAGGATTTAAATAATATAACAGAAAGTGAATTTAGGATAATAGTCATAAAATTAATCGCTGGGCTGGAAAACAGCATACAGGACAGCAGAGAATCTCTTGCTACAGAGATCAAGGGACTAAGGAACAGTCACGAGGAGCTGAAAAACGCTTTAAAGGACATGCAAAACAAAATGCAAACCACCACGGCTCGGATGGAAGAGGCAGAGGAGAGAATAGGTGAACTAGAAGATAAAGTTATGGAAAAAGAGGAAGCTGAGAAAAAGAGAGATAAAAAAATCCAGGAGTATGAGGGGAAAATTAGAGAACTAAGTGATACACTAAAAAGAAATAATATACGCATAATTGGTATCCCAGAGGAGGAAGAGAGAGGGAAAGGTGCTGAAGGGGTACTTGAAGAAATAATAGCTGAGAACTTCCCTGAACTGGGGAAGGAAAAATGCATTGAAATCCAAGAGGCACAGAGAACTCCCTTCAGACGTAACTTGAATCGATCTTCTGCACGACATATCATAGTGAAACTGGCAAAATACAAGGATAAAGAGAAAATTCTGAAAGCAGCAAGGGGTAAACGTGCCCTCACATATAAAGGGAGACCTATAAGACTCGTGACGGATCTCTCTTTTGAAACTTGGCAGGCCAGAAAGAATTGGCACGAGATTTTCAGGGTGCTAGACAGCAAAAATATGCAGCCGAGAATCCTTTATCCAGCAAGTCTGTCATTTAGAATAGAAGGAGAGATAAAGGCCTTCCCAAACAAACAAAAACTGAAGGAATTTGTCACCACTAAACCAGCCCTACAAGAGATCCTAAGGGGGACCCTGTGAGACAAAGTACCAGAGACATCACTACAAGCATAAAACATACAGACATCACAATGACTCTAAACCCGTATCTTTCTATAATAACACTGAATGTAAATGGATTAAATGCGCCAACCAAAAGACATAGGGTATCAGAATGGATAAAAAAACAAGACCCATCTATTTGCTGTCTACAAGAGACTCATTTTAGACCTGAGGACACCTTTAGATTCAGAGTGAGGGGATGGAGAACTATTTATCATGCTACTGGAAGCCAGAAGAAAGCTGGAGTAGCCATACTTATATCAGACAAACTAGACTTTAAATTAAAGGCTGTAACAAGAGATGAAGAAGGACATTATATAATAGTTACAGGGTCTATCCATCAGGAAGAGCTAACAATTATAAATGTCTATGCGCCGAATACCGGAGCCCCCAAATATATAAAACAATTACTCATAAACAGAAGCAACCTTATTGATAAGAATGTGGTAATTGCAGGGGACTTTAACACCCCACTTACAGAAATGGATAGATCATCTAGACACACGGTCAATAAAGAAACAAGAGCCCTGAATGAGACACTGGATCAGATGGACTTGACAGATATATTTAGAACTCTGCATCCCAAAGCAACAGAATATACTTTCTTCTCGAGTGCACATGGAACATTCTCCAAGACAGATCATATACTGGGTCACAAAACAGCCCTTCATAAGTTTACAAGAATTGAAATTATACCATGCATACTTTCAGACCACAATGCTATGAAGCTTGAAATCAACCACAGGAAAAAGTCTGGAAAACCTCCAAAAGCATGGAGGTTAAAGAACACCCTACTAACGAATGAGTGGGTCAACCAGGCAATTAGAGAAGAAATCAAAAAATATATGGAAACAAACGAAAATGAAAATACAACAATCCAAACGCTTTGGGACGCAGCGAAGGCAGTCCTGAGAGGAAAATACATTGCAATCCAGGCCTATCTCCAGAAACAAGAAAAATCCCAAATACAAAATCTAACAGCACACCTAAAGGAAATAGAAGCAGAACAGCAAAGACAGCCTAAACCCAGCAGAAGAAGAGAAATAATAAAGATCAGAGCAGAAATAAACAATATAGAATCTAAAAAAACTGTAGAGCAGATCAACGAAACCAAGAGTTGTTTTTTTGAAAAAATAAACAAAATTGACAAACCTCTAGCCAGGCTTCTCAAAAAGAAAAGGGAGATGACCCAAATAGATTAAATCATGAATGAAAATGGAATTATTACAACCAATCCCTCAGAGATACAAACAATTATCAGGGAATACTATGAAAAATTATATGCCAACAAATTGGAAGAAATGGACAAATTCCTGAACACCCACACTCTTCCAAAACTCAATCAGGAGGAAATAGAAAGCTTGAACAGACCCATAACCAGCGAAGAAATTGAATCAGTTATCAAAAATCTCCCAACAAATAAGAGTCCAGGACCAGATGGCTTCCCAGGGGAGTTCTACCAGACGTTTAAAGCAGAGATAATACCTATCCTTCTCAAGCTATTCCAAGAAATAGAAAGGGAAGGAAAACTTCCAGACTCATTCTATGAAGCCAGTATTACTTTGATTCCTAAACCAGACAGAGACCCAGTAAAATAAAGGGAACTACAGGCCAATATCCCTGATGAATATGGATGCAAAAATTCTCAATAAGATACTAGCAAATCGAATTCAACATCATATAAAAAGCATTATTCACCATGATCAAGTGGGATTCATTCCTGGGATGCAGGGCTGGTTCAACATTCGCAAATCAATCAACGTGATACATCACATTAACAAAAAAAAAGAGAAGAACCATATGATCCTGTCAATCGATGCAGAAAAGGCCTTTGACAAAATCCAGCACCCTTTCTTAATAAAAACCCTGGAGAAAGTCGGGATAGAAGGAACATACTTAAAGATCATATAAGCCATTTATGAAAAGCCCACAGCTAACATCATCCTCAACGGGGAAAAACTGAGAGCTTTTTCCCTGAGATCAGGAACACGACAGGGATGCCCACTCTCACCGTTGTTGTTTAACATAGTGCTGGAAGTTCTAGCATCTGCAATCAGACAACAAAAGGAAATCAAAGGCATCAAAATTGGCAAAGATGAAGTCAAGCTTTCGCTTTTTGCAGATGACATGATATTATACATGGAAAATCCGATAGACTCCACCAAAAGTCTGCTAGAACTGATACATGAATTCAGCAAAGTTGCAGGATACAAAATCAATGTACAGAAATCAGTTGCATTCTTATACACTAACAATGAAGCAACAGAAAGACAAATAAAGAAACTGATCCCATTCACAATTGCACCAAGAAGCATAAAATACCTAGGAATAAATCTAGCCAAAGATGTAAAGGATCTGTATGCTGAAAACTATAGAAAGCTTATGAAGGTAATTGAAGAAGATTTAAAGAAATGGAAAGACATTCCCTGCTCATGGATTGGAAAAATAAATATTGTCAAAATGTCAATACTACCCAAAGCTATCTACACATTCAATGCAATCCCAATCAAAATTGCACCAGCATTCTTCTCGAAACTAGAACAAGCAATCCTAAAATTCATATGGCCCCGAATAGCCAAAAGTAATTTTGAAGAAGAAGACCAAAGCAGGAGGCATCACAATCCCAGACTTTAGCCTCTACTACAAAGCTGTAATCATCAAGACAGCATGGTATTGGCACAAAAACAGACATATAGACCAATGGAATAGAATAGAAACCCCAGAACTAGACCCACAAACGTATGGCCAACTCATCTTTGACAAAGCAGGAAAGAACATCCAATGGAAAAAAGACAGCCTCTTTAAATTTTTTTTTTTCAACGTTTTTTTATTTTATTTTTGGGACAGAGAGAGACAGAGCATGAACGGGGGAGGGGCAGAGAGAGAGGGAGACACAGAATCGGAAACAGGCTCCAGGCTCTGAGCCATCAGCCCAGAGCCCGACGCGGGGCTCGAACTCACGGACCGCGAGATCGTGACCTGGCTGAAGTCGGACGCTTAACCGACTGCGCCACCCAGGCGCCCCAAGACAGCCTCTTTAACAAATGGTGCTGGGAGAACTGGACAGCAACATGCAGAAGGTTGAAACTAGACCACTTTCTCACACCATTTACAAAAATAAACTCAAAATGGATAAAGGACCTAAATGTGAGACAGGAAACCATCAAAACCTTAGAGGAGAAAGCAGGAAAAGACCTCTCTGACCTCAGCCATAGCAATCTCTTACTCGACACATCCCCAAAGGCAAGGGAATTAAAAGCAAAAGTGAATTACTGGGACCTTATGAAGATAAAAAGCTTCTGCACAGCAAAGGAAACAACCAACAAAACTAAAAGGCAACCAACGGAATGGGAAAAGATATTTGCAAATGACATATCGGACAAAGGGCTAGTATCTAAAATCTATAAAGAGCTCACCAAACTCCACACCCGAAAAACAAATAACCCAGTGAAGAAATGGGCAGAAAACATGAATAGACACTTCTCCAAAGAAGACATCCAGATGGCCAACAGGCACATGAAAAGATGTTCAGTGTCGCTCCTTATCAGGGAAATACAAATCAAAACCACACTCAGGTATCACCTCACACCAGTCAGAGTGGCCAAAATGAACAAATCAGGAGACTATAGATGCTGGAGAGGATGTGGAGAAACGGGAACCCTCTTGCACTGTTGGTGGGAATGCAAATTGGTGCAGCCGCTCTGGAAAGCAGTGTGGAGGTTCCTCAGAAAACTAAAAATAGACCTACCCTATGACCCAGCAATAGCACTGCTAGGAATCTACCCAAGGGATACAGGAGTACTGATGCATAGGGGCACTTGTACCCCAATGTTCATAGCAGCACTGTCAACAATAGCCAAATTATGGAAAGAGCCTAAATGTCCATCAACTGATGAATGGATAAAGAAATTGTGGTTTATATACACAATGGAATACTACGTGGCAATGAGAAAAAATGAAATATGGCCTTTTGTAGCAACGTGGATGGAACTGGAGAGTGTGATGCTAAGTGAAATAAGCCATACAGAGAAAGACAGATACCATATGGTTTCACTCTTATGTGGAGAAACTTAACAGGAACCCATGGGGGAGGGGAAGGAAAAAAAAAAAAAAAAGGACGTTAGAGTGGGAGAGAGCCAAAGCATAAGAGACTGTTAAAAACTGAGAACAAACTGAGGGTTGATGGGGGGTGGGAGGGAGGGGCGGGTGGGTGATGGGTATTGAGGAGGGCACCTTTTGGGATGAGCACTGGGTGTTGTATGGAAACCAATTTTTCAATACATTTCATATATTAAAAAAAAAAAAAAAACTAAAAATAGAACTACCCTACTATCCAGCAATTACACTAGTAGGCATTTATCCACAGATACAGGTGTGCTATTTCAAAGGGACACATGCACCCCAATGATTATAGCAGCACTGTCAACAATAGCCAAAGTGTGGAAAGAGCCCAAATGTCCACTGATGGATGAATGTATAAAGAAGTGGTATGTATATACAATGGAGTATTACTCGGCAATCAAAAAGAATGAAATCTTGCCATTTGCGACTACATGGATGGAACTGGAGGGTATTATGCTAAGTGAATTTAGTCAGTCAGAGCAAGACAAAAATCATATGACTTCACTCATATGAGGACTTTAAGAGACAAAACAGATGAATATAAGGGAAGGGAAACAAAAATAATACAAAAACAGGGAGGGGGACAAAACAGAAGAAACTCCTAAATATGGAGAACAAACTGAGGGTTATTAGAAGGTTTTGGGAGGAGGGATGGGCTAAATGGGTAAGGACACTAAGGAATCTACTCCTGAAATCATTGTTGCACTATATACTAACTAATTTCAATGTAAATTAAAAAAAATAAAAAATAAAGTTAAAAATACAAAAAAATAATAAACAAAGTGAACATACACACACATGTATTTATAAATATCTGGATACTTCTAGAACATTCATTTTTTTCTAAAATTAGTAAATTTGATAAAGTATTGACTTAATGGCCTAAGAATTTTCTTCTCTGTAAAGAAACAAAGGAAATAGCAATAACTATTGGGACTTTGAAAATATTACTGTAAGCAAAGAAAAATTGGTCACTAACACTGAAGAACCAGGAGATATTGACCAACTTTTGTACTAGTTATCAAATTAAATTCTTCACATCAGATAGTATAAGGAAGTGATGATGATAACAACTTACAACAAAACATCTTGAGAGGAAAGAGGAAGATCCCACCAATGTCAACAAAATATTCAAGGTGATTCAAAGTTGTAAGAAATCAAAACAACACAATTTATTACAATCGATCATTAAAAAAGGAATAAAATAATTTTCTAAAAGAAAGAAAAAAAATAATCGGTATCTAATCTCTAAACATTCAGAGATCTTGGATTGGCAAGAATCTGTAAAATAAGATGAAGCTTAGATCTTCAGCTACCTAGAATATAAACTGTCTCCAATACTTTCTGAATGTCTAAAAGTTAAATTTTGTTGTAGTGTCCTGGGAGTATAGAGCCTATGTGTCAGTATAAGCATCACAATACATTGAGGCAAGTAGACAATTCAACTGCAGTAATTTATAGAGTCTTGTTATGCTTTATTTTCAGAGGCCAAATTTGTTTTAAAAAAAAACCGAAACCACAACACAATATATAGCTTGTTTTTGAGAAATAGTAAAAGGAATTTGCTATATTTTATAGGATAAAAGATGATTAATGGGAATAATTATAGATTCTTAATTGTTTAAAGTCATTTAATTTCTAAAAATTTAATTTATCCAATGTTGCTTCAGAGGGTGAAGGAAATAATGAGTCTGGCTTCAAAAAAAAAAGAAAACTTTCTGATAGTTCTAATCAACCAAGACAGTATTTCTTGGAAACCACTTTTTCTCTCACTAGAAATATACAAGAATGTGTCGAGTGTTCACTATGTCAAGAATGTTGTGGTAGTATTTTTGAGGTATATGGATTCTTTATTTTTAAGCCTCAAACTTGTGGATAAGTAATTTATTTTCTGTATTTTTATTTTTTAATATTTTTTCTCCTTTAAATAGAATTAAGTTATAGAACACTCAAATTTGAACAGAAAAATAAGGTTAATTGACAATGTGTAGCTTCAAAACTGGTTCTCTACTCAGTAGTGGCTGGAATGCTCTATCTTTCCACGTGTATTTTGAATAACACTTTAGCAGATTGCTGTGACGTTGAGGGGGATGGGTAGGGAAACTCTAGCTTTGCTTTTTCTCTATAACCTAGATAATTTATTATCAGTTGAAAACATAAAGCTAGTGCATATTTTCACACTCAGTATGTAAGTTCTCTTTTAAATTTGGGATAACCATTTTGAAATATGGAAGGAGAACTGGAAAGATGAGGTGACTGCCTTCAAAGAGACAGAGTCATAAATAATGTGCTGCCATTTTTCCTTCTTCCCTTTCTTGTCATCCCATTCCCCTTCAAATATTTACTATGTTCAATTTTCCAGGATTGAATTAGCCATAGGAATAGAAAGAATAATAAGAATGTATGCTTCAAAAAAATAAAATACTTTATTATTTAATAATGCAGACATGAAAGCCATAATGTTAGTAATTTCTGATAAAGCCCTATATTAGGGAGGAAGTGATTGACTCCAAAGGAGGGAGTGATTGACTCTTGGGAGATACATTGACTGAGTTGGATCTTGAGCATTAAATTATAGTTTACTGGGGAAATAAAGAACCAAGAAGAATTCTAGGAATGACGGCTTTTCTGTTTAAGGTCATGAAAGTGTGAGATCAGATGGCACATTAAGTAAAGGGCCAATTTGGGATGGCTACAGAATATAGTGAGAATAGAATAGATATTGCAGGAAACTAAGATAGAAAACAGGTGGATTCTAGAACCTGTAAAAGGATTGTGTATCTTGCAGAGGAGTGTGGATTTTATTCTGTAGTTGATAGGGGCTTATCAAATGGGTTTGGGGAGATGAATAGGATGGATAAATTTGTCACTTAAAGAGAAGACTCTAGCAGATGATTAATTGGTAGTGGATGGTATTAGGGGGTGGGAATCTACTTAAAATCTGTTCCTATAGCCCCAGTTAGAGGTGATAACACTCACGTCTAGAGCACTGCAATGGAGAGGAGTAAAGAGATCCAATATACTGAAGCAGTGTTGATAGGATTTATAGTCTTTTGGAAGTTGTGGGTTGAATGAGGTTTAAAAATTATCTCAGGTAGTTCCAAACATTTTTGGTGGTAGTATTAAGCAACATGGAAAATATTAGAAGTGGAGCTGGTTTTGGAGGATAAAGGGCATACTGTGGATAGAGTGATTATTCCTTAAGTAACACTTAGGTATACTTATATTACATAATAATCACTAATACTTTTCTTCTCAAGACTCTACTATTAGGTCAAATTTAGAATATATTGAATTATTTGATATCTGGAACTAAATTAGTCCTTTTTAGTGATTTTTTAAATGCCCCTATTCTACATTAATATTTCTTTGCCATGCATTTAGTAATTACTTAGAGTTTAAAAGAGTGGATCAAAATCCCAATTGAATATTGGGATAAACACAAATACAGAAATGTCTTTAGTTACTGAATGGACGTCACAAATATTAGATTTGTAAAGCTGTCATCATACTCCTCCGGAATTTTCCCTTTATATTCATTTCATTCACAGTCATTCTATTTTCCAATATCATCAAGTGTCTTTGTATTAACAGTTCAGACATGGTTCGTATTTGACTTTTGCCAGATTACTTATATAACTTTAGGAATGTTTAGTCTTTAAATAACATTTATGAGATATTTGATGTTTCATCCATTTGCATGTAACATTAGTCCATCCCTCTCACCTGGAAATTAGTATTTATAACTAGGTAAGTTAATAAAACATATAAGAGAGGGTACTTCTTGGTTTTGGTTATTTCAGAGTCACCTTTACTGATTAAAATACATATTCATTGGCCCCTTCCCCAAACCTCAATATTCCTTTGTCCTCATTTTTCTTTTTTTTCCTAATTTTTCCCTCACATATTCTTTTCCAGTCACATTGACCTACTTGCTGCTCCTCATACCTGCTAGGCAAAGCCTTGATTTAGTAATTCTGCGTTCTTCCCTACGATATTTTACAAGGCTTTCTTCAAATGTCACTTTCTCAGTGAAGCGTACCTGGTAACTGCTTAAATTGAAAATACCTCCTGAACTTGTTGTCTTGAGCACTGGGTGCTATATGTAAGTGATGAATCACTAAATTCTACTCTTGATGCCAATATTACACTACACATTAACTAAGTAGAATTTAAATGAAAATTTGAAACAACAACAATAAAAAAACACTTCCTGTTCCCTTTCATACAATTTTTCACAGTATTTTTTAATTTACATCATCTTCTAAAAATATCTATTTATTATCGCTCTATAATATTCCATACTCTACAAATTTTTATTTTCCCTTTTCGCTCTCTGATATCTCTCAAGTGCCTGTAATAGTGCTTGGCTATTAGTAATAGTAAATGCTTCATAAATAAATGAATTTATTCAATAAAAATCTCTGGTGTTCGAAGCCAAGAAATTTTATAAACTCCACATGCAATTATGTTGCTTTTTCAGGCTTGCCAACCCCTGACCTAGAGAGGAGCATAATATGAATGTAAACCATAACACCTTTTTAATAGGCAACAAAAAATAGTTCTAGCCAGAAGACTTGTTGATCTTTCTTATTATATTAAACTATCTCTTTTGTTTTGGGGTAAAAAGGATTCATCTTTCAATAAACACAAAGCTGTCTGATCTGATGCTATTTTACAGATAGAATAGATTACAGTTGAGTTTTCCACAAAATTAGCAAAGCTTGTTTATGTTTGTATCTTAAGAAGATATGATTTAATGTAATGAAAAAAAAAAGATAGGATGACTTACTTGCTATTTGTATAGTTGTTTCTTGCTATTTATATAGCCATTTCTCTGACCTTATCACTACTTAAAATTTGATTGCAAACCATAAACGGAGCTTTATCTTGTCCATAGTATTTTAACTCTTGGGTCATCAGTGCAACCTGTAAAGACAGATTCTTCCTATATATTTGCCTCACATGGTACTGTTTCTGGGCTAATAAGAATAGTAAGAGTTGGCCAGGATGGGCCACTAAGCAAGCAAGTTAGTGTAATGAACACAACAATGAATACTTAAATTAGTCTTCATGATGGCAAGATGACCAGAGTGTGTTTACAAATCAGATTAGATATTGTGGATTTACTAAATCTCATAGATATTATTGTGGAGCATGTAGATAAACTTGATAATAGATGATAGATTGATCAATTAATTGACTGTCAGATACTTTTTAAAAGAACCAGTGTTTTATATATTTGTCTTAGGTGTAATATAGTCACTGCCAGACCCTGAGCCTGACTTCAGTTTTCCAGATTGCCGTTCAAAACTTGTATTTTATCTTAGCTCATGTTGCCTTACTTGGCACCATATTACAAACCATCTAGGGAGAAAACTGAAACATTTGTCTATTTTGACAAGTGGAGTAGATACTTATCTACTTAGATTAAATTATTATATTTAATTCTGCCTAAGCATTGGGAGATGAAGATGTCCTTTTATATTTTCAAAATGATATTTGCAAATAGAAAAGTGTAGGCAATGTATGGTATGTGTCAATATTCATAGCTCAAACACTACAGCCTAACCCTCTTAACTAGATATGCAGAGCCTTAAATATTAAGATATTATGGAGAATGTACTTGAGAAAGGAAGTGATCAGATGTTCTCTTGACATAATTAGATGTGCTGATATTTCTGGAAAGAAAAATAAGGGATATTATATATGAAATACATCAATTCAGCATGCTATTTCATAATTGTAGTTTTTTAAAACTTACTTGACTCTGGGGCACTCTGAGAACAGCAGCTGATTTATTCTCTATTTCTTTAAGTCCTAGACCTCTAATCTTCCAACCTGGCACACATAGTGAAGAGAAGCAGCAGCTAAAAAATGATAAGGGGATAGTACTGTGTGTATTTCAGAATAGAAGCAGGGCAGGATAGAATGCATAAATCCTCAAGTCTTATGGATTTGTAAGAGCAATGTGCAGTTCAAGAAAATTGTAGAATGCCACTTTTTCTGTGCTCTCCATAATTTTTAGCCACCTATACTTCCACACCCATTTTGTTTTTTTTTTAAATTAAAACTTTAAAGGATGGAATGGTAAAGCCACCACCCAAACACAGGATTGTAAATGAAATAAATATAAAGCTTTGCATGCCTTTTATGCTTTATTTATGGTGAGAACTGAACTTGCAAATTTAGATGTTTTTGAAGAATATTATGTCCATAAATGAAACCGATTCTAAATTATGAATCCCTTTATATATCCTGATAGGCAGAATAATGGCCTATCAAAGATATCCACACTCTAATTCCAGAACATAAAAATATGCTGTGTTACATGGAAAAGAGGAATCTGGGTTGGAGATGGAATTAAGTTTGCTACTCAGCTGACCATAAAATAAATAGGAGGATTATCCTGGATAATCTGCAATGGACCCAGTGTAATCACAAGGGTTCCTAAGGGAGAAGACTGAGGCAGAAGTCAGGTCAGGGTGACCCCCTGAGAAGGACTTGATCTGACATTATTATATTTGGAGATGGAAGGAAGGGTATGCAAGAGGTCTCTAGAAGCTGGAAAATTCAAGGAAGCAAATTCTAGATTCTCTCTTTGAGTTTCCAGAAGGAATGCAGCCCTACTGTCACTTTGGTCTTAGCTTGGTGAAACTTCTGACCTATAGGACTATAAGATAAATCTGTATTGTGTTAAGCCACTAAATTTGTGGTGATGTGTTACAGCAGTGATAGAAAACTAACATCATGCCTTCAATAAGTGTTTCGCCACTGTCTTAACCTTTATGGGTTAGACTACTTAAACATTTTTTGACCCTCTAAAATTTTATTTAATTTTCCTGTTCTATAAGAAGTGGCAGATTCTTGATGCATATATTTCAGGGAAAAGCTTTACATATAAAACAGGTAAAATAAAGCACCAAACAAATTCTTAAATCTATATTGTATTCCACTTAAGAAACATTGACCAGTAACTGAATTTGAACAATATTGGCATTGAAATAATATTTTGAGAAAGTTTGGATAACCTCCATTTTCAGGCCAAAAATAATCAAAATAAAAAAAAAGTTAAAAAATTTATTACTTTGAAATTTTGCCTTACAAAATGCAGGGCCTTTTAATGAGCCCTTTGGTAATGACCTACTTTGTAAATGTTTCTCTCAGAATTTGATTTGTGTGTAGAGAAATATATATTTCACATAATTGCGCAAAATTTCTCTTACTTTATTTAGCCTGTTGTAAAAAGTTTTTGAAAATTTTTATTTTCACGACGAATCCTGGAGCCTATAGTTCCGCAGGCTTGATTCCATATTTCTCCCTGTTCAGTGACAAATTTATAACATGCATTCAACAGTAAATTTTGCAGCATGCTGCAGTGGGCTATATGGTACCTCTTACTACATCTATTAATTTCCAAGAGTATTTTTCTTTAGCCATAATTTATACAAGCCTCTGTATTATTTATCACCAACTCCCTATCAATCATCTAGTTTAAGAATGTTTATTACTAGGTTTATTTGAATGGGGGAAACAGAAAGGCAGTAAGGACTTTGGGTATTAATGTTAGGCTTGTGGGAGGATGCATTACCCTTCTCAAAGCAAGCCGACATTTGGTGGTTGACTTGCATAAATTGTGGGCAAATGCAGCGGGATTCTGTGTTTCAAATGGTCGCTAAATAAATAAACTTGTTAATAAAATTAACCTACTAGGATCAAAGCAACATGTGCTTAAAGGCACAACCTTCCCACTCTTTTTTCAAATTTAGCCGAAGTGATCCTCCAAAGGACTCACAAGAATTCATTTACTCCACAGAACACACATTTCCTTTAAATAACCATGAATGAATACCGGTAGGAATCCGTCACATTTGGATGAAATAGTAATCTGGAAATGATCCACCACTGCAAAGTAGAAACTAATAATCTTTAGTTATACAAATGGAGAATTTTAGAAACGGAAAGAAAAAAATGATTCAATAGCCAGGAAGTGCGTGAAGTGTGTCTAGTTAAGATGGTGTTGAACTGTAAATTTAAGCCTAGCTGCCCCTCCCCCATTATCTTACTTTAATGTAAATTTAGAAAATTAGTTTAGAGTATGGACTTGAACAGGTTGTAAGGTTAGCACTTTTTTCTTCACCAAGTGAGGCATTATGAGAGAGATCAAATCTAGTGCTTTGGGTCTGTAAACCAGAAATTAATCCAGTGTGAAAGAACAGCCTCCAAAGGCAAGGTTCTTCTCTTCTATACTTTTAATTAACTAGATAATTATGAGGCTTATCACCAGCATTCCTAAACTAGTGATACTAAGGATCAAATATAAGTGAAGCTGTATTTACATTTGAATTTACATATTTCATTTACATGACATGTTTATTTCTCAAGTTTTTCACTTGACATTAAAAAGACAATGTTCCAATCAACTCATTCATAGGAAAGAATTTTTAAGCAGTAGTCGTAACATACCCATTACCTTATACTTAGGAAGTAGAAATAGTTGTTATTAGTTTGCTAATTGTTAATCTGCTCCCTGTCCCATCCCTGTCCTTTTGGAGCCTTGTCCATTTGACTTACAAATCATAAGGCTTAATTCCATTAACTGAGATCTTCTGAAATACACAACACTACATGTAGGTACCCAGCAAATTATTTTTAAATATATCAATACATTTTCCAAGGTCTTTGAAAAAAATCTCCTAAGCTTTTGCCAAAATCACCCTCTGCTCAAGAATTTTTAGAAATAAAATTCTCCTTTTGTCCTGTGTAGAAATAGTTGAGATTAATTAGTTTTCTCTCTTCTTTCGACCATTCTTTAAACAAGTGACGTAAGGGCTTCTTGTTACAGTCATGAGTAAAAATCACAATTTAAATACAGTTTAAATATAGCATACACAAAATTAAGTTGGCAGAGGATTTTGAGGGACATCTCCTTAAAACCTAGAGTCCTTATTCTATTTACAGAACTTATAGCAAGTTTTTAAAAAAGACCATACTTAGTGACTCCCCTAATATGTTGCCTACTAGTTTTGTTAATAAAGAATAATCATAACAGCATTCTTTTAGATAGCACAGAACTCATATTTACCTTACAAATTTCAGGATACATATTTGTCTGATTTCGAACTTTAAAGAGATCTGTTTTCCACTAACAGCTTCATTTCATGTTAAAGGTATATTACTTTTATAAAAGTTAGAGATAATACCTGTCTTTTCAACCCTGAGCTACAGAATAGAAAGATGTTTAAAATGCATCCTTCTATTTTTATCAGTGTATATTGCATTACTCCAAGGAGATTAAGGCACACTTTTCCAACTAGCTTTCAAATACTAATCCTGACAATATCCTTGTAATTTGTTATGTTGCTTAATTAAAATGACAGTTAAGTCTTATCCATTGCTCATAACACTAGGGATAAATAAAAATAAGACAAAACGCCTCTTCTCAAATGAACGTGCACTCTTATGTTGGCTATGATTATTAACCCAATGAATTCCTTTGAAAGCAATCTGCTCTCAACTTCCTCTGAGAGTGTCATAAATATGATAATACTGCTTTATATTTACATAGCACATTCTGATTTTCATATCACTCTTAAACACATTTTATTATAGACTTCCAATAATCATACAAAATGCACTTACTAGTAATTTCTGAGTTATCATCCAATAAACGTTTGAAGAGACTGAATATTCAATGAGAGTACATGATATCCTCCATGTAAGGAGACTTTTTGGCAAATGACAAAATCAGAGCTATAATCAGGTTCACTTGTTTCAACATATTCCAGTGTTGTTCTACTAAACTCTCCTTACTTAGGAGAGAGAGGAAAAATCCTTTTCAGTAAAACCATCATGAAGAGGATGATGTTGGCAAAAAATTGCAATCATTAGCCATGATAAAATCAAGGAATACTACACAAGGCTGGGTAGTATGTAAATGACCTAAGAGTCACCAATTATTAACTCGTTATCTGACATTCAGAAGGTGCTCAAACATAAAACCTTCAATTCTCTTACCTCTAAAATTGAGGCATTGCTTCAACAATTCCTATCTGAAATGAAATTCTATGGATCAGCAACAGAAACGAATTGAGTCTCAGATATTGCTTTCATTTGGGAAATCAAATGTTTTGTCAATAATATCAGCAATATTTATTTATAATGACTTATCATTGAAAACTTAGTACATGGCAGGTAACATGTTAAGGCTTCAGATCCATAGATGAAGTCACATTATGATCTCTATTTTATATGTGAGGAAAAAGAAAACTTCAAGTTTAGGTAACTGACTCCCAAATCATTCAGCTAGTAGGTTACATGAAGCTGGAATTTGAAACCAGATTTTTCTTACTCCAGATACTGCTCTTATATTACATGTCTGTTGTTTTTTTCTGTTGTTCCTATTTTACTGAGTGCAGCCATAAAAGTCTAGTCTAATGTTATTTAACTTTTAAATAAAAATCACCTATCAATTCATCTAGCAGGCAGATTTATTTTAATCTGTTCACTCATATGAGGACTTTAAAAGACAAAACAGATGAACATAAGGGGAGGGAAACAAAAATAATATAAAAACAGGGAGGGGGACAAAACAGAAGAGACTCATAAATATGGAGAACAAACTGAGGGTTGCTGGAGGGGTTGTGGGAGGGGGGATGGGCTAAATGGGTAAGGGCCATTAAGGAATTTACTCCTGAAATCATTGCTTCACTATATACTAACTAATTTGGATATAAATCTTAAAAAATAAAGTTAAATTATAAAAAAACATCAAAAAATTTCTGTTATTTACCTATGGCATCACTTGGCTGTAAATTAATTTAATTTCTGTCAGGACAGATTTTTAAATAGTAGAATGCTTACTTTTTACATTTGCATTGGGAATTTGACCTGTTTACACAGAACTAGTTTATAAATGGACTTCAAAAAGAGCATATATAGCTTGCAATGAACATTGTGAGGACGTAGTTAGAACATTGTTGTTACTAATGGGTGTGTCATGTTTACCTGTTGCTTATCATTTTTTTAAAACTAAAAGGCTTGTTTTATTGGAACAGTTTTAGATTTCCAGAATAACTGAGAAAATAGTACAAAGAGTTCTCATATATGTCCTCAAACAGTTTCCTCTGTTATTAGCATCTTGCATTAATGTGGCACATTTGTTACAACAAATGAACCAATATCCATACATTATTATCTATTAAATCCAGTTTACATTAAGGCTCAGTCTTTGTGTTGCACTGTTCTATTGGTTTTGACAATAGATAATGTCATGTATTTGCCATTACAGTACCCTACAGCATAGTTTTACCCTAAAAATTCTCTCTGCTTCACTCTTTATTCCTACCCCTCCCACTCTGAACCCCTGACAGCCATTAATCATTTTACTGACTCTACAGTTTTGCTTTTTCCAGAGTGTCATATAATTAGAATTATGCCCTATATAACCTTTTCAGGCTTGCTTCCTTCACTTAGCAATAAGCATGTCAGTTTCCTCCATGCCCTTTCGTGACTTGATAGCTAATTTCTTTTTATTGAGAAATAGTATTTCACTGTAGGAATGTACCACAGTTTGTTTATCCATTAACCTATTGAGAACATCTTGGTTGCATTCATGGGTTTGTGTGTGTGTGTGTGTGTGTGTGTGTGTGTGTGTGTGCCGTTTTTTAAATAAAATTGCTGTAAACATTTGTGTGTAGGTTTTTGTACAGACTTAAGTTTTTAATTCAACTGGGTAAATAACTAGGAGTATGACTGGTGGATGGATCATATGGTAAGACTATGGTTTTGTAAGAAACTGCTAGTCTTTCCAAAGTGGGCATATTATTTGAAATTCACATCAGCAATGAATGAGTGTTCCTGCTGCTACACATCCACTCTAGCAGTTAGCGTTGTTAGGTTTCTGTTTGTTTTGTTTTGTTTTGTTTTTAATTTTAGCCATTCAATAGGTATGTAATCGTATCTTGTTTTAATTTGCAATTCCTGATAACATGATTTTAAGCATCTTTTCATACGTTTATTTGCCATCTGGGCATCTTCATTCATGAGATGTCTGTTCAGATCTTTTGCCTTTAAAAAGATTGGTTTTCCTCCTTGTTGGTTTTGAAGAGTTCTTGTATATTTTGTATACAAATCCTATATCAGATATGTTATTTAAATATTTTCATCCAATCTGTGGCTTTTCATTCTCCTAAGATAATATCATTTCTAATAAAAGCATTACTAGATATTTCACATATTTCAATAAAAATGACATCACTATCATCTTTTAGATGCCAGTAAGTAACTTATTCATTGATGAAAGCAATATAAAAGAGAGCTCCAAATCACAGTTTTGTAAAAGTACTGCCATGTTGTAACATTTTTTATCCAATGTTTTATTATAAAAGATTTATGATCTCAGTAAGAATATTTACCTGCATTGGAATGCATAAGTATATACGTATTATATATTATTATAACATGTACTGTACATATTTTATAATATACATGTTATATATATATGAAGAGAGAGGTTAGTTAGAAATTTTGTTATATGTTTCATATTGATATTATATTAAATGTATATCATACAGTGTTTGCTTATCAGTTGTTTGAGAACCAAGAACAACATACAAAGCGCTACTGTAAATTTAAGCTGTCTTTCAAGTTGGTCCTCTACCATTTGTTAAAATGAAGGTAAGCAGGGGCACCTGAGTGGCTCAGTCGTTCAGTGTCTGACTTTTCCGCTCAGGTCGTGATCTCACGGTTCATGAGCTCGAGCCCCGTTTTGGGCTCTGTGCTGACCGGTCCGAGCCTGGAGCCTGCTTCAGATTCTGGGTCTCCTCCTCTCTCTGCCCCTCCCCCGCTAATGCTCTGTCTCACTCTGTCTCTCAATAATAAATAAACGTTTTATAATTTTAAAAAAAAATGAAGGTAAGCAGAGGTATGTCTAGGTGTGATTCCTACGTTTCTCAATTTCCGAGTAATTTCACAGCATCGGGAAATAACTGCACATAGTCATTGCTCCTCACAACATATTTGATAGTTAAGCTTTCAGGCTACAGAAGTAAAATTTGGGTCCATGTTTCACCATTTATCAGCTGGATGACCTTAAATAAGTTACTTAACCTGTCTGTGCTTCAAGTTCCTTCATGGGTAGAATGGTGATATAAATATTACCTGACTTACAGATTATTGCAAGGATTACAGTACAGTGTTTAGAAAGAATTCATATTATGCACAGTGATCTTATTTATGTAGCTGTCAAAAGTTATATGTAATGTAATATAAAATACAAGAATATATTGAATACCAGAGAAAATACTTGCTAACTCAAAAATATCATATATGTTTGGAAGTAAAGGAATTCTAAAGTCTTATTTTTTATTTAAGTGGTATATTTTCCAACTTTAAACTTATTTCTTTGACATATATTGAATATATCAACAAGAATTTATAGGCTGATAATATAGATAGGTAATCCTTTGTGCACATAAAGCAAATAATTTTATTATAGTGGCTGTGATGATTCACAAAACAAACATGAGATGATACTACAACAATGTATCAGTAGAAGTTTGCAATATGTGGTCTCAGACAGCTCCAAGGCATACATAAAATGACACTTAGACTGTGTTTGACATTTGGAGAGGAAAGAAAATGGTCTTTGAATCAGTAATGGGGATAAGAGTTTCCAGATAGCTCTCCTATATGAGACCAAATTGATGAGTTTTGAGCCCATGAAAAAGGGGAGCCAGAAAATGATGCTCTGAAGCTGTTTTCATGTATTTAAGACCTGGGAAATGATAAAGCCTAGTGTTAGAGAAAGAGACATGAAGCATGGCTCAAGTATGGGGGAATCTTGGGATTTTTCAGTTTGAGGCAATAGAAGCATCTTTGACACGAAAGGTTGCATATGTTTTCCTTTGTGTTTAGTCCATCTGTGTTTGCTAATTTTCAGTTAAAGTTAGGCTCTTACCTTTCTATAGAAACTGGGAGAGAGTGGTCACTATCTCCTTCTGTTTTACACTCAAAGAGATGATCCCCAGGCCCTTGAGAAAGACGTTTCCTGGGTTGTAAAACTGGCAGGAGTCTGGAAGAAGATTTACATACATATCAAAGGGGCAGAGAAAGAATTTACAGTTACAAGTTTTCTAAAGTAAATGATCTTTAAAAAAAGGGAGGTCAGAGGCCCAGAGAGGAAGACTCTTGTCTAAAATTTAGTCAAGCTCAAGGGAACTTCAGGCCATCTTGGTCAGACCTGAGATATTGGACTTGCACAGATATAAATATGTCAGGCTGTCTGGTCATCAGCTGAATCGTGAGGTACAATATATCAACTCTAGAAAGTTTTCTGTTTTATGCTCATTTAAACTTCTCTGCAACTTCTCAGCCCTTTGTCTAAACTCACACTTCAGTAGCTGAAACTTGGATGGTGGGCTAACAACCTCAGTGTCGTCTGGAAGCTTGTAAGAAGTATGGTCTCTGACTCCACCTCTGATTCCTGAATCTGCATTTTAGCAAGATCCCCAGGTGACTCCTGTGCTCCCTCAGGTTAGAGAAGCACTGCCACACATTGTTTGTCTCCCTCCATTCATCCCCATCAGATTTTTTTCCTATTAGTTCCAATTCCACAGGCACGTGGCCTTAGATTTATATGGTTACAACTAGATAATCTAATAAATGACAGCAATATTGTATATCAATTGGGAATAATGTATTTATGAGAGAAGAAGAGCAACGGACTTCTTTTCTTGCAATCAATGTGATTTTTTTCCCCCTGATTGGGTTAAACAATGACAAGAGGTACTCTATTTCTTGTCATTGTTTAACCCAACTGAAAAAAAATATTCAAATTAGCTAACAGGTGAAAATATCTTTTGTACAGCTGTTTAACCTTTACCAAGAAGCTGTGTACTCTATCTATTGGCAGGGGAGTTCCACATTCATACATTTTGATAAGAGTGGATAAAACAGTGCATTGTTACCATGACAACAAAGATATTGAGATATTTTCCCTGCTTTAGTACAGTATCTTTCTTTTTTCTTTTCCTTCCTTTCTTCTTCTGCTGCTGCTTCTGCTTTTTTTTCTTGTTCTTGTTGTTCTTCTTTTCTTCTTTCTTTTTCCTTGTGTTCTTTATAGCTGTTAGATGAAGATTTCTGGTGAATTTTCTTGCATTTATTTATATTTATTTTTTCTTTCTTAAAACAATATAATATTTAACCTACCTTCAAAAATAAGCAGATTTATTTCTTTAGGTGCTCGGCCATTTTAGAAATTGAGAACCTGACTCAATGAATTATCAGTATTTTCCCAGTAAGTGTTGGAGCGAGGATTAGAATCAATCCTGGCTTCTAGCCCTTGTGCTGCCTCTGATTGGGTGCACAACTTATTTGAACCACTTGTTAGTGGTGGGATTCAGTTTTTCATTCATAAAGTCAGGAGCTTTAGTAGGAAGGTGCTCTCAATGTGGCTTCTAGATCAATAGTCTTGGTTTGTCATGAATATGAATCTCCTCTTAAGTGAAAATATCATCCTTTACACTACAAGTGGTTTCTTTGTACCTTACACATTTTTTTTATCAGTAACATTTTTTTTTCAACTTGTATGGACTGGACTAAAGACTGGCAATCATGATATACCTGATATATAGCATGTGATGTTTTGTTCAGTACTTTAAACAGTTCCTTGGATGCTCTGATATTAAAGGCTTAGATCAGGTGTACAGAAAGTGAAAGAAGCTTCTACAAAGCAATTTCACTTTTACAACACCTACTCCCCAAAATATGTGTATTTCAGATAATCATACAATCTAAAACATGTGAAGAAACAAAACACATAAGTCACACTCAGTGCAATATGAGGATGGGGTATCTAAACTTGAAGGAGAAATGCCGCTAAGGCAAATATATCAGTTAAACAGTTTATAGTAGGTTGAATAAGGGCCACCCAAAAATGTCAAGTTCTAATATCTGGAGCTTGTAAATGTTACATTATTTGGAAAAAGAAACTTTGTGGATACAGTTAAATTATGGATTCTGAGATGAGGACATTACCCTAGATTACCTGGGTGAGCTCCAATTGTCATCACATGTATCTTATAAGAGAGAGGCAAAGGAAAATAAGAGAGGAGAAAGGAGTGTGAGCATGCAGGCAAAGGCAGGAGTGATGTGGCCACAAGCCCAAGAATGTCAGAAGCTAAAAGAGGAAATGAGTGGATTCTCTGTTAGAACGATCAGAGAGAGTACAGCCCTGCTGAATTTTAGACTTGGAGCTTCTAGAACTGTGAGAAAACAAATATCTTTTGTTGTATGCCACCAGTTTGTGAAGGTTTCGTACCATAGTCTCAGGAAATTAATGCTTGGTACATTGTTAGAAAGAAATCTTTTATAAAAGTAAATCTGCCACCTCCCAAAGAAAAACAAAAGGAAGTGGAAAATAATTCAAGTCAAAAAAAAACAGCAAGTAATCACTGAATCTGAAGCGTACTAGTTAAAATAGTAATTTCAACTCTCCAATATCGTCTGCTACCTCAGAATTTCATGGAATAGAAGACAAGAGGACTAGTAGGAAATCAGGACCCAGTTTGAAATTGCATACCTCTTGGACTTGTTCCCAAATCAGAGTAGAAGTAGATATGGACAAGTTCTGGTAAAAGGACTCTCCCATAAAGGGAACATGTTCTTCTAATTAGCAGCAATGAGAATGTGGAAATTCTCCATTCCAGGTCTGTTTCCTATAGAATTCTCATTCTGTCTTACTACACAGAACTCCACAAACTCTTTATGAGAATGATCGCATTTTAATCATGTATTCGTTGCTTATAACACAGCTAGCACATGGTTAATCTGTCTTCTCATTAAATCTTCTCAACAACCTTGTGAAGGAAGTTTGTTTTGTGAAATTTGCTTAGAAAATGAAAAAAAAATAGATCTAAAGCTTTTAAATAACTTGTCTCAAATCACACAACAGTTAAGGTGTGAAACCATATTTCAAATCTAGTAGTTAAGATCCCATAATACACTTTCTTAATGACTGTGTTGCATAGAAAATACCTGACGGTAGAAGGTTTACAATATCCTTTCTTTATTGGACCAAGACTGATCTGGCCTTCAAAACTCTGGAGGGGCACCTGGGTGGTTCAGTCGGTTAAGCATCCTACTTTGGCTCAGGTCATGATATTTGGGTTCGTGGGTTTGAGCCCCTTGTTTGGCTCTGTGCTGACAGCTCAGAGCCTGGAGCCTGCTTGGGTCTGTTTTCCTCTGTCTCTATTCCTCCCCCACTCACACTCTTTCTCTCTCTCAAAAAATAAATGTCAAAAAAAATTAAAATTCAAAACTCTGAAAAACTGTTTTGACATACTCCATGGGCACTTCTGAACTGATATTGCCCATTGATATATGTATGACTAAAGAATATGAAACAGATTCGCCCTATTTGATTTTTAACTGGAGACTTGTACTATCTTTTCCTCTCCATCTCTTTGTGGAGAATTACTGCATCACCCATTTCACAAATAGTAAGCATTTTTGGTTACAGTGTGTAGAATCTTACTAGTGTAACAAGCATTTTTAGATATGAATGTGACAGTAGAGATACAGAGTTCAGTTTGTTGACCTTGACACATTCTTTTGGCTTATTTTCAACTGTTTGACATCTGAATCAAGTTGTTGTTTTCTTACATGGTTTCTGACTTCTGGAAATTGAGAAAAAATAATGAACCTTTTTCTAGCTGAAACCCGGATATAACCCAAAGGTCGAGTAACAAAGCTTCTTTAATGGATACATCTAAGATGTTGGGTAATGACTGGATCTTTCATGAATTTCACACCCTGAATTTTTAGGTTGCCATTCTTTAAAGGGACCAATTTAAATCCTCCAACAAAATCATTCTTCAAGCTTTGCCTTGAACCGATTTTATTTATTCTGAGATTCATTTCCTTTTAGGTGTCTTAGTCTAATCCTTCCTTTCCTTCATCCCTAAGCCTATTTATCCTAGGTTTACTATATATTCCATATAGTAATATACAATAAATGAATATATCCAAATTTTAATATAAATATTAAAATAAAGTAGTATATTTTATATATTATTGTGTCTATTCATCACTTATTATAACCAATAGGGCCATTTAAAAATATGACTATGCTTACATAGAAATATCATTTACCTATCTATATAAGTGTTATTACAATTATAATACACATATATCTAAAATGACACTTTGACCCTGTTGTGTTATGGAACCTAGCATGCCACTGTAAAAGCTTAAGTATGCATGACCAATGGCTTCTTAGTTGCCATCTGTCAAATAGACATTTTCCTTTAATGTCTTTCTGGGATCCTTCTAAGGGCAATGTTGTTTCACATATTATACACATCAAGCCTAACCTTTGCCAGACTTCTGTTCCAGCTGCTACTCTTGCTCTCCATCTTAGCCTTTGTCTTCTCTTGTTCTGTCTGCCCACATTGATGTCACCTACACCACTCTGCTCCTACCAACCTTTGTCTGAGCTGTCTACAAAACAGCATTGTGAGTCTCTGAAATGTCCTGGCTGAGAAGACCCTGCTGAAATTATACATGAGTCTCTGGAATACCCTTGCTGAGAAGACTCCACTACCCATCTTTTTGGGGGGAAATTATTATTCATTACAGGCTGTCTTTGGTAGTACAAACTACACAAAAAGAAATCAAAATCACCAAGTTACATTTTCTATTGAAGATATCTTATAAAAACATAATACATCTAGTTTCTAATCCTGGATCTGCTCTTACTATAGATATTTCTTTGAACAAGTCACTTAATCTCTCTAAGTCTCAGTTTTTGATTCCACAAAATGAAGATATTAGCCTTGTTTATTTCACATGGTTGTTGTGAGGATAAAATGGGAAAAATATTTATGAGAGGAAATTGCAAACTGTGGAAAAAAGGATACACTTTTGAAGATTTATTATAGAATCAAAACTTCTTGCCTCTTGTAATTCTACAATGGTAAGTTTCTTTTTATCCTTATTAAATTTCAATTTAAATGTTACACTTTATAGTATATTGAGCCAATTAGCATGTCGGTAGTAATATATTTTATGTTGTGAATAATTATTCACTCCTTTAATAAACATTAGTATGTACTATGTAATAGGTATAGTAAGATAAATGAGTTTATACTCTTTAAGGATCTTAAGTTCCAATGGAGTATAAAATTAGAAAAGACCAATAACAGCAATGCAAGTTGAGACATTCAATGACAGACCTAAATGTAGGATGCTTTTATTTTTTTTTAATTTTTTTAAACATTTATTTATTTTTGAGACAGAGAGAGAGCATGAACGGGGGAGGGTCAGAGAGGGAGGGAGACACAGAATCTGAAACAGGCTCCAGGCTCTGAGCTGTCAGCACAGAGCCCAATGCAGGGCTCGAACTCACGGACCGCGAGATCATGACCTGAGCTGAAGTTGGCCACTTAACCGACTAAGCCACCCAGGTGCCCCTATAGGATGCTTTTAAAATACAAAGATTTTAGAGGCATTTTGATATTTTGAAGAAAGTTACACAGATCCCCAAGAGAAGAAAGAGATCTGTTAGTTATATTCCGGTCCAAGTAACTTGAATGTAAATATATCTAACAAAAACAAAAACAAAACAAAACAAAAAAACAGGAAATTTCATTGTGTTACATAATTGAATGTTCCAGTGATGAATTTGTTTCAGTCATGACTGGGAGTAGGAACTGAAAAATTACTATCAATACTATCTATCTCTGCTGTTTTCTTTTGCATTGATTTTATTCTTTGTTTAGATTTCCCTCTGTGGTATGTAAAGCGGCTACCAGTGGTTGTAGGCCTATATTGTGATTATAGCTGAAGGTACTAGAAAAGGGAACACTTTCTTCTAATGAGCTCCAGCAAAGACTTGGAGAGGACCTGCTATTGCTTTAGTTTGGATCACATGTCCAACCAGGAATGATTACTATAGACAAAGGCATGGGTTCTCTGACTATCCAGCCTGAGTTCTATGCCCATTCTAAGGTGGTTGATCAGAGTTGGATTAAGGAGAGCTTCTTCAAGTAAAAAAGGATTAATAAGTACAAGGAATTTTATGTGTGTATTTATGCATGTAGGTATGTAATTGTTTGCTTAATGTGTCACCCCTCTAGACAATAAACAACTCTGGCCAGGGAGTTTGGTCATTTCGTTTATCATTACCGACTCAAGTGTTTCACAATGCCTGATACACAGGAAAGGCTTGCTAATTATTTGGTTAATTAATGAAGTAAAGGCAAAGATCCACATAATATGAAGGAAGGAATTGAAGAATAAATCAAGAATAAATTTATTATACATTTACCCATAATTTTCTTTATATTCTATATCCAAACTTAGAAGTTCTTTTGAAATATTTCATTAAAGACTCCACTGATGTCAATAATTAATATTTTCACTTTAATTTATAATTATGTTTATGTTTTAGCAGCAGTTAGTTTAACAAGTTAAAAATTCTTAAAGACATGGAACTCCATGTGTCCATCTCTTCAACCAAGGCAGTTTAACTAGCTTGATTGAGTGTCTGACTTCAGCTCAGGTCATGATCTCATGATTCATGTGTTCGAACCCCATGCTGGGCTCACTGCTGTCAGCACTGGGCCCACTTCAGATCCTCTGCCCCCCTCTCTCTTTGCTCCTCTACTCTCTCTCTCTCTCTCAAAAATAAATAAACATTTAAACTTATTTAAAAAAATCATATATTTTTGCTTCAGGATTTTATAGGCAAGAGTGATTTAATATTTATTCATTATGTATGTACTAGATATTAAGTGGAAAACAAAGGAAAATTCCATTTGGCCCTCATCATGAGTGGATTCCAGATGGGCAGGAAAAAATTATTTCCAGTCAAATAGGACAAAGGAAATAGAATAGAAAGAGAAGTGTGGGCTCATTGTAATAGTTCTCCAAATGCTTACCTTCAAGGAAGTATGCAAAATTCAGATAATGCTCCTTAGAATCAGTATCTATGTTATGTTGTGAAGACTTAGAGTTGAGAACACTGTAGCTCTTTCTTGGTGATTCATTATACTGAAGGTAGTGTGTGTCACAAATGAAGTCTTCCTACAGTAAAAGAAACTGGTGGTAGAAATAAAATATTTGTGTAAAGATTACACAGCTCTGCAAGTTGAGGTTTGCAGCTCAATTCTAGAACAAGCTGGAAATTGAAGTAGGAGTCAAAAAGCTGAGTCTAGCCTTTCAAAATTAATGGCCACACAGTCCGGGATAGATATTAAAGTTGTACATTAGCATTGATTTATAAACAAATAATTCTATTTGCCACCAATGTATACACCATAGCCAGTGCATGAAGCACCAAAACAATTCCAGGTTGTATTAACCCACATGGAGCTATGCTAGGCTGTCCTCATATTTTAATATTAGATTTTGAAAAAAAGTAAGAAGAGGTCAGGCCTGGAAAATAATTGAAAAAAAATAGGTTAGATACCTCTATAAAAACAACAAAAATTGTGTTCATCTGTTGTCATGGTGGATGTGAGGGATCTCTACAGCCTAGAATATCTGCTAGAGATTTTTTTTAATGTCTGAATGTTTACTACTGTGATGCCAACTCAGTCAAGAGTTTTCTTCATGTTAATTGACATATACAATTTACAGTTCCCCTGTTATGAGATCCAGGGAGAGGTGTAAAAAAACAGCAAGAGGGATGAGATGGAGTGGCCAATGACGTGAGAAGAGAGGCAGAAGTATTGTGTACTAATGGCCAAGCAAAAAATGTCCATCAAGAATGAGAGGATGATCAAATGTCATCAAATCCTGATAATAAATCAACAGAGAACTAGCAATTGTTCATTGAATTTAGAAACCCAGAAATCATTAGCTCTGTTATTGATAAGAGCACTTCTGTTGAAGTTAAAGCATGAACACTTGGTGGAAGTGAGTTTAAGAGAAAATAGGAAAATATAATTAGAAGTAGTGAAGATAGACAATTCAAGATACAAAGCAATTGGGCAATGCCTGGCAGGAAACTGGATTCAAGAAAAGTTATTTGTTTGCTTATTTTTATGGAAGAATAAAATAATATTTTCATGCTGTTAGAAACAATCCAGGAGAGAGTATATGGCCAGAAGGAAGAATTGCTAGAGCAAAATGGTTGAAAAGTAAGAGGAGATAGGATCTGGTGAAAAGGTGGAGAGATTTGCTAAAGATGAACATAAATAATTCATTAAGGTATGGGCCAAGAAAGTAGAGAATGTGGGTGCAAATGTTACTGAGCAGAGAACCACTTGGTTCCTTCTACTCTAAAACAAGAACAAGAATTTTCATTTGGTCTTTGGTCTCAAAATTATTCAAATGACTTCCATTCTCAAGTTGTAGGCATTTGTTTATTCCTTTAGATTTCTTAGGAAAAATCCCTCTTCTGGGTCCTGGAAATGTGTTTGTGGCAGACATTGCTAGTTGATTACATAATACATATTTTCCATTTTTCCTTACCAAGAAAACCTCAGTTGTATTTGGCAGAACTATACCAGCCAAAATACCAAGAGCTACTATTCTGGCCAGTGAGAAAGAGGCTGAAGGTACCTGAGAAAATTCCATATCTTTTGATATATGCTTCCCACTATTTTTCCCCCTCTTCTAAGAAATAATGCGCTAAGTGTCATTGCAACAAGAATCTTGAAGCCATGAAGTGGTAAGCACGAGTATGAAGACATATATATTAAGAAAAGTGGAAGAGAAAGAAAGAGGCTAGATCCCTAATAATATTATTGAACTAAGATACCATCTGTGGGATATATAACTCCATACCTTTATTTGCATGATATTAAATAAATTTTTGCCACCACAGGGAAGTTTGTTTGTTTGTTTGTTTGTTTGTTTGTTTGTTTTTGAGTCAGTTTCTTAAAAAATTTCCTAAGCAGCTTTGGGCATTCTTCAGAGTTGTTAATTCTGTGAGATCTGAGTGATTTGGATATGCTTTTCCTAAGGCCCTCTCTTTGATTTCTTGAATAGATCCTGAGAATAGGTTCAGAAAGGCAAGACTTGTGTTGAAAACAACTAGAAAAATGCCGACCTTCAAAGATATTTCATATATTTCTTCTCAAAATGGAAGGCTGCCTATGGGAAGTCAAGTTCCATTTTCTATAAAGAAAGGAGAGTGTATTCTGATTGTCCTAGAGTCAAATCTCCTTTTATCATCCTCTCTTCTTTCCAAGTATAAATGAACACACACACACACACACACACACACACGCACACGCACACACTTATGCATATACACAGATCTATAGACACTAGATCACACTAGCTTTTTATTGAATTTGACTGACAAAATCTAGGTAACCAATATTTACATATTAGTGGGACCAAGTACAATAAGGGAAAGACTGGATGTAATAAGGAAAGAATTTTTTTAAATGTTGGTATTAAACAGAAAGGAGACATTATGCAGAGTGATCATCAAATTCAAGCTCACTACCTTTGGGCTAAAAATAGGTCTCTAACAGAAAATGGGAGAGTAAACAATGTCTGGAAATATTCTCCTCTCTTTGAGTTTATTGTTTATATTGTAAGTACTGGGTGTGTGTTGTTGTTGCATGATAATTCTCTAGCTGCCCCTCTTATTGCTGCACATCTTGTGACAGCTTTTGTCTTTTGTTCTAGTATATTTTCAAGGATGTTTGTATAGCAAACAGCCTAGGATAATAGAGACAGGTCTCCCTCTGGAGCAAAGACAGATTAGTTTATTACCCAGGATAATAAAGATAATGTCTCCTCTGGGACACAGTTTGGGTAGTTTGCTAGCAGTCCCCTTATAAGGTGGGCGTTTTCCCTAAGCCCAGAGTTCCTCAATAAGGAGGCAAATCCTCCAGAAGTGAGCACCCACCTGGACTACTCTACATGTCTCCCATGATACTTCAGGAGTAAAAGGGAACCAGTGAAAACATAAAGCACATTCAGCCCGCTGTGGCATGAAGAAAGTATTCTGTGTCTGAGCCAGGAGTCTTGTGCTAGCATCCTTGAAGCTATGGCAAGCTAACCTGTTGGTTTACAAGTGATATAAAATCTAAATTCTTCACAGTTCTTGGCACATTGATAGGATTATTCAACATCTTCACCTCAGGAGAAAATGTTGCCTAAAAAATACTTCCCACATTTGCCTCTTAAAACTTTTGGCATTGTAATGAAGAAATCTATAATACCACACCCTGTAAATTACCTTTCTCGTGAAACCTTCACTGGTGCTATGTTCTGAATTAATTACTGTTATTCTTTCTCTCTTTAGAACTTGGCAATTAACATGTCATGTAATTAATCCTACTCTTAAATATGAACTGTGTATATGATGTCTTTCCATCTGATTGTGAATAGTGCGGAAGAATGGGGAAGAATAGTATTTTGTTCATCTTGGACCTTGCCAAGTACTTTATCTAAATATAGCAATAACATATACTTTAGAATTATCAAAGAGAATTGAATTATTAAAAAATTCCTTAATTTCATTTGAAAAATTAAACAACACATTTCCGTAACACTTTAGAGTTTTCAAAGGGCTCTCATATATTATCTAATGTAATTAATTTTATTCTAACTTTCATGTGCAATAGGAATACTATATCTAAGGAGAAAATGAACTGTGAGAACCCAAATCTTCTGACTTCTAGCTTCATATATTTCCTTTGGAATTGTCATTACCCTGAAAACTACTTAGTTGTTTGTTTTATCTCGAATTTTGTATTTCTCATAAATAGTAAATAAAGTTGGCATTTTTTCTTTTCTTTTTTTTTCCTCTCGCATTGCCTGAAGGCTTTCTTCCAGAAAAGTTCAAAGCCGTTATTCAATTTAAGAAATGTTACAAGAAGAAAGATACTAAAAAGGTCTAGAGCTGTATGTTATGAGCCTTCTAAGAAGAAAGAGGCAGTTATCTCTGTATGCAAAGGTGAAGGAAAATGTCACAATTGTGTTAATAAAGAGTAATATTAACACAACATTAGAGTAGATTAAAAGTCAGAAAGGAGAATTTTTTGTGAAAACTTGTCATGTTGTAAATCATGCAAATTTTCTACTGTAATTATTATTATTCTTTTAATCCCCACTTGATAATGCTCTTCATAATCACTACAACATTTCTAAAGGAGAATAGAAATGAGTACAATTATCAAGAAATAATAGGGTTTAGAACATATTATGCTGGCTCTTGCTCTTTTAACTATTACAGTAGACATGATGAATTAACACATTTCACTGAGATATCCCAGCAGGCTTTAAATTATTTGACTGAAAATTAATCCCTCCTCTGTTTATTGATTGTATATACATGTATGTGTGTGAATGTGGTATGTGCATTTGTGGAGGGGGAAGGGTAGTAGGAGAAAATTTCATATGCAGCAGTATTTACCGACACAGCTGATTATTCTGAATCCTACTCAGAAAACAAAAACAAGATACAAGATTGTGTAGGGTACTTTGTTCGGTAAAACCAAATTAAGCATCAAATAAAAACCTATCAAAACAATTGTCTATGTATTCCCTCTAGATTAGAAAATATCCAGGGTAATTTACAAAATAAATTTCTACATTTTACAACAGAGATAATAAAAGAACCGAGAATGTTAAGTGCCTTGTTATCATAGAAAACTGAACAAAAGGCTAGACTAGTACTCTATGATCTATAAATCCTTCATATTTTTCATTAAAAATCTACCTAAATATGTTTACACATATTATAGAGATATTGTAGAATATGAAGGTGCAGTTTCAGGAATGATAATTTTCCAAAATATAGGCAGAGTATATCACCAAACCATCATGAAAAATCATGTCTATAGTGATTATTTTTTACTATGCATTTGCTTTCATAGTGACATTTTTATTGAAATACAAAGCTGAGTACAATAGCAGTATGATGTTATTTTTCTAATTAATAACCCAGAAGTAAAATTTTGATAATATATCTCCAAGGGGGAAAAAGGAGTGTTTAAACAATCCCTTTTACATATATATTTTTTTTAGGACAAGACACTGTTATATATTTGTATTGTTGAGTTTCAATCATGTAGAAATAAGAGAGTTTTATTTTATGAGACTTAATCAGAAAATTGACACTCAAGTGACAGTATAGCCCAGGCTGGTGATACACATGACCTGAGGTCACCTTCCAGTCCCTTTCAAAAGATAAAACCCGCACTCAGCTCCAAGTGGGCTTTAATTTAGAAGGCACAAACAGGTTCTTCACCCTTAACTCCACTTTTCCTGAAACTCTATATTCAATCCATCAGAAATCCTTTCTCCCCCCACTGCCTCTAAAATATATCTGTAATCTTATCTACCGATGACAGTAGTTAAATTTTGGCTAACTTATTATTATCCCTTGTCTTATTGCAATAGACAGATACCAACAGATATAGCTGTGTCTGCCTTTTAATCTATCAGAAACAAATGAAAGCAGTAATGCTTTTGTTTTTTAAGTCAAGTTTTTCTCCTTCCCTAGTTAAGACTCTGGTATCTCTCGAAGTAAAAGAAAATATTCTTACAATGGCCCACAAGGTCCCCTTGTGTTCTGATTCCCTTCTACTTCTCTGATTTCATGCAGTACTCATCTTGTTTCCTCAACTCTCTTCTTGAGCCACAACGATGCACTTGCTGTTATTGGAACACACGACTCGCACTCCTACCTTAAGGTCTTTGCCTTTCTTGTTCCCCTTGTTTGGGAACCTCTTTTCCTTCCTCCTGTACAAGACTGTCCCTTTGTAATCTGGCAAAAACCCAGCTGTTGTAACCACAACTGGGTATATTGCAACACAGTTTGATGCTCACTATCCAATTTTAGCATCAGAACCCACAAGTTAAGACTCAATGCTCCATAAAACCACCCTTGCTTCAGATGCACGCCATACTTCAGGAGTCCCCAGGACACTCATATTTCTGACCAACTGGCTTTAAATTCAAGACTTTCTTCAGCCCTCTAAGGTTCAATTATGAACTAGAATGGCTCACAGAACTCAAGAAAGCACTATGCATAGTGAGAGGCCTGGGAGGGTCCCAAATGCAGGGATTCCATGCCCTCTCCCCATGGATTCAGGATGCTGTGTCACCTTCTCGGCACAACAATATGTCCACCAACTAGGAAGCTCTACTGAACTTCAGTGCCCAGAGTTTTGGGGGGGTGTCTTTATTATGTAGTCATGATTAATAAAATCATCAGCCATGTGACGAAATTCAACCGTCTGTGGAGGATGTGCAGGCTAAAGTCCCAACTCTCTAATCATATTGTGGGCCTTTCTGGAAGCATGCTGAAACTATCTAGTGACCTAGCATAAGTCACCACATTTGCATAACAGAGATGCTCCTATCACTCAGGAAATTTAGAAGCTATGTGCCAGAAACCTGAGACAAAGACAAAAAACTCTTTATTATCCCAAACCTCACATCCTTTAAGTCATTTGTCAAAGGTCAAATGTTCAGTAAAGCCTCTCTGATCAACTAATAAAGAGTCTGACTCATTTTTTCTTGTTTGACCATTGATTTCTTTTAAAACATTTATTTCCATTCCTCTTTGGCCCCCCTATCAGGACAGGCTGACAAGAAAGCCCAGGTGTGCTTCTTCTCAAACCTTGCATCTAGCTTGAACATGGGAACTTTTCCCTCTCCCTCCTTAAAAGGGCTAATCTACTTCCTCTGTATTGAGTCAGCCCAAGCCTTCTGCCCACTCTTCTCTTCCCTAGGAATACCTTGTATGAATGATAAACTTTCTCTCAAATTCTCTTGGTGTATGAAGGGTCAACAGTATCAACATTTGAACTACACTTCGGATGGGGACCCATCTTGCCTCTGTGTGTGTGTGTGTGTGTGTACATCAAGTTACTGAACTGTAAAACTCTATCTTAATTAAAACCACCTCTCCTCCCGTCTTCCCACAGTAATTCCTAGTGACTTTTCCTAGTTTCGCCATAGCATTTATTAACATCTGCCATTACAAATATTACTTTCTTTGTTTACTGTGAATCATTCCTTCTAGAATATAAGCTCCACAAGGGCAAGGACTTATACTTGTTTTATTACTGTGATTCCACTATCTAAAACAGCTATATAATAAAATATTTATTCAAATAAAGCACTTAAACTTTTACATTTACATTTGTCAAATGAAAATCATTTGACAGCATCGTTTTATATTGAATTCTTAGCTGATTTAGAGACTCAAAACAATACTATTTACTTAACCCACTCTTCTGTGGGTCAGCAGTTTGCCTAGATTCAGGTGGCCCCTTCTTTTAATCTCAGTGAGGCTCACTCACAAGTCTGTTCAGCTGCCAGTTCGTTATCACTGATCTCCTCTTCCTATATTTCTTGAATATTAACATTCACTCTACCACATATGAGTTTCGATGATTATAACTGTCTTCTTTTTCTACTTATCTGATACACATCTTCTTTTTTCCTTCCACTAAATCACTATCTAAAGTAGAGTAGATGCAACCTTGTTCTATTATCTTCATTTAGGAATTATCACTATGCTTTTTTTTTTAATTCTCTCAATCATCTCTGTTTACTCAATTAAAACAGCTAGTTATCTTCTTAAGGTTGTTTTTTTCCTTGCTCTTCCCTTACTGTGTAGGTTCTTTGGGAAAGTGATAGAGATCACTCCTTTTACTTATTTACTTTTTCAAATTCTCACAGCTTCTAGGTTACTGCCTCATAGACAATGATGTGAATGATGTCAATAATGGCTGAAAACCAAAAGTTTAAGCTTGACAATCTGTGCCTCACCCCAGGAAAGCACTAATCTCAATTCTCCTTGGTGTCTGATGTAACTGAAAAAGGAGGAAAAGACTCCAAATAGAAGGCTAGATATCAAGGAAGTTAGACTGGAGAATACTCAAAAATATACAATTAGATTTAACTAAAGGTTAAGGCACTATTTGCAATGGTGGTGGGACTGTTTGGTAACTGAAACACTTTTTGCCTTAGTAAAAAGGCAGTTTTACTAAGATGTAAGAAAACAGAAAAAAAATGCAAAATTTATACCATGGTATAAGAAATGACAGATAACTTTTCTTTCAGAGTTTTGACTCAAAGAAGATAAAATATGAGAACAAAAGGATATAATTATGCTGAAAGATATTCACAAAATGACTGATATTATAAAACAAATAAAAAAAAAACTATTAGCTAGGCATATGTTAAATGTCAGTAAATTATAATCAAAGTCAGTTTGAAATAAAAGAGTAGGAAATTGGTAAAGTGACTGATAATGAATGATTCAATTATATTTTGGTTATGGCTGCTGTCCCTTAGAAATGAAAAGGATAGGTAGGAATAAATAGGTAGACATTTGTTAAAGTAAAATTTTCACTATTACATTTTTCTTCTCCCTCTAAATCTTCTCTCTCTCTTGTGATAGCTTACCCAATTCAAAACTACCTTTTAGATTTCTTGTTGAGATTTCTTATATAATTTTGTTTGACTTGATCACATAAAGATAGTAATAAAAAAAGAAATATGAAGTTATAACAGAAATACAAGACAGTCTCTTGATCTATATTTTATAAAGTATTCTATTCTCTCTATTAAGTTGACATGCAGTCTCAAAAATATTTTGTATACCTAAGAAAAACTATATCCTCTGCATGCTTTCAATGTATGAAGCCAACATGAATGGAAGAAAAGTGTGATTCCTGGAGATTCCCAAGTGATTACTTAGAAATGTTTTGGCTGTGACCAATTCTTTATACACAAGTGCCCAGCTATCCTTTTAAGAAAAATAGCAAACACATCAGTCTTTCTTGTGCCCCTGAAATTATTCTCCTTTGGTGTCCAGAACACTCGTTTTCAAATACATACAAATTATGTATCTAAGATATTTACCACCTATGTAAAATAAATGCTTGATTCTTTCATTCATTTCCCCCATAGGAACAAATGGAAATAACGGAATGAGAAGTGGAGTGGGACTTATTTCTAGGAAATAGACTAGTGGGAGCTTACACCATACATAGATGAGCTTTAAAAAAATGAAATGTAAGTTTATTTTGAAGTCACAGGCAAGTGAGATTAGAGCTATATAAGTTACATATTCATAGTGCTGTAAGTTTGAAGAAAAGCACATGTATTGAGTATATACTAACAGGTAGGCACAGTGGCTTTTATGTATGTATCCATTTAATGTTCCTATAATATAAGAATTGATTCTTTTAAATTTCATACAGAAGAAAAAATGTTTTCAGGTCATAAAGCTAATACATAATGGGGCCAGTATTTGAACCATAAATTACCTAAACCCGAAGACAATTATCATTCCCATTTGCTTTGTACTTCATTCAAAATATGCATTAGATCCATAAGAGAAGTAATAAGAAAATATACTATGAGTGTAGACAAATAGGAATGATTAATTCAGTTTGAAATTACTGAAGAAATCTTGGGGGTGGGGTGTTAATATATAATGTAGTCCTTAAACCAATTGGCCCAAGGACATTCCAGACAGAATAGAGCATACTCAAAGGCAGAAAAATGCTTTGTGTGTGCAATCATGATATATTCCACACAGCTGGTGGGCAGGATGTGTCAGAAAGTATAGGCGAGCACAAGACTGGGACCATGTAATAAAGGCTGAGACTTTGAAGTTTATACTACAGGTAAGTGGAAACCAATAGGCATTTCTTAGGAGAAGAGTGACATAATCATATAAATTGAATGACTAAATAAGTAAACATGTATGTCAAAGGTCAAGTAGTTTAGTCTTGAGGTTTTTGCATTAAATGGCTTATACGTTATTCTAGAGTTTTTCATGATGTTACTCATAAACAAAAAGCATTTCTTTTAAAATGGTTCGTTAACATGACAAATACAATGGCTTATTTTTATTTCAGACTGATACTTCTATAACAATCTACCTGAAAGTATTATTGAAATGGTGAAGTTTTCTAAGTTAGAGAGGTGTTTGAGGCAACAGCTGTTTAAGTGACAATTTTTGAATTCCACCTTCATCTCTTTACTCATTAGCTATTCACTTAAAGTTAAAAAAATTAAAACCCATCTGCATTCTCTCTCCTCCCTGCCCAATGCCAATTTTATATTTCCTGATGTGCCCGATTTTGTATTTGCAGAGGTATGTGCCTGTTACCTGATGAACATGTCATCTTGTTCACGGAACAGGTGACAGATCCTTTCCATTTTGCATAGCGGTTCTCACCTAAATTACTCCTGAGAAAACACTCTTTGAAGACACAACCAGATGGTTTCCTTCACATACTTGAGGAACAGATTGGCAGTTTTAGCTCTATTTCAACACTTGTTGAGTGGCTATTTCCTATCTTACTCATGGTTTAGGGTGCCTGTGGATTTACGTCCAAAAACATACACGGAAAATAAATTCTCAGTAAGTTCTTCCTTGGCAAGTCATTATACAGCAGTCTGGCAGACTGAGTTCATGTACCGAGCAACTCCTCAGTGCTGCAGAAATGTTTCATCTCACTGGGGTTATTTGCTGCAATTGAAATGAGGTCAGGAAGTCCCTTGAATTTATCATGCCACACCAATTACTCTGATTTCTCTTCTAATGCTGGGCAAGATGATGTAATTAGTATTGCCAGAAAAGGCATCATTCGAGGGGTCATTTTTACAGGCTTGTAGCTGGAGTAATTACTACTATCTGAGCTATAAATGAAACTCCTTCTGCTGACCTTTACCACTCAACTCCTAACACTTCCTTTTCATTTTATGCCTTCCTGTCCCACCCCCATCCCACAACCCATAGGTGTCAGTGCTTCACAGGGTAGTACTACTACTTGTATTCTCCAATATAAAGCCATTCTCCTGGTCTCATGTTTTTAACTTTCATCTGCCATTGACTGGAAGACTGGCTAATGCTGATCATTTTGTTCCCTAGCATTGCCAATGCTTGAGCAATTTCTTAATAACAGTGATTGATTAGGAAATGACTTCCTTTATTCCACTGGCTCTCTGAGTCACAAGGATAAAAACATAGCTCTTACAATCCAAATTTAGTGTTTCTTCTTCCAAATATTTTAAAGATTACTCTTGGTTTAACTCTAATTTGTCATTATGAATCAAGAATATTATTTGAATTCTCCCAAGTGTTTGAAATTTTACACTTGAGTTTTACCTATTGCTCAATTTGAGCAGAAAGAATCCATCTAGTTTTTATCAGGATGTAAAGGAAGATCTATGTGGTACGTGTTCTGCTCACCACCACTCTAATGATGTCCACGTGCTTATTGGTGGATCCTGTAAATATGCTACACTACATGGAAAAGGTGACTTTGCAGATGTAACTCAGCTATAGACATTAAGATAGTGAGACTATCCTGGGTTATCTATACGGACCGCATCTATACAAATTAGCCCTTATATCTCTCACTGGAGATAGAGATATGTGGCAGAAGGAGAAATAGAGAGCTTTGAAGTGTCAGAAGGACTTGACCAGCTATTGTGGCTTTAAGTATGGAAGGGGCAAAATGACAAGGGCCGGTGGCCTTGAAGAGATGACAAAGGCTTCTGGCTGATAGCAAGAAAACAGGGACTTTTGTCCTACAACTGTCTAGGAATGAATTCTGCCAAGAAGTAGCCTGGAAATGAATTACTCTCATGGTCTCTAGATATAAACAAAGCCCTTCAGACACCTTAGTTTATACCTTGTGAGATTCTAAGTAGAGGACTCAGGTGAGTTATACTGTATTTGGACTTCTGATCTACAAAACTGTGAAATAAAAATAAGTGTTGCTTTAAGGTGTAAAATTTTTGACACCTGTTATAGCAGCAATAGAAAATAAATACATATTTTGGAACCTGAAATAGGAGTATGCGGTAACAAATACCTAAAATGTGGAAGTTGCTTTGGATTTTGGCAGTAGACAGATTTGGAAGAATTTTGAAGAATGTAGCAGAAAAGCCTAATTTGCCTTGAAAAGACTGTGGCTAGAAAAAAAATGGACAATAAATGTTTTAACAATGAGAATTCAGAAGGAAGTAATGAGAATTATGAAAAATTGCAAATCACCCTATAGAAAGCCGTTTTGTTAACAGACTGTCAATGGAAATCTGGACAAGGATACTTCTGGTGAGGAGTCGGAAAGAATTGAAGTACATGTTACATAGAGACTTGAAAGAAGAGGACTTTTGTTATTTAATTCCAGAAAGCTTACTATAATGGTGTCCTGAGAACAGGCAGAAATCAGAACCTGTAAATAATAAACTTAGATGTTCAGCTGAGGAGATTACTAAACAAAGTGTTCATGGTGAGTCCTAATTTCTTCTTGCTGTTTATCATAAAATTCAAGAGGAATGATATAAATTGAGGGAAGAACTGTTCAGCTAAAAGACATTGGAACATGAAGATTTGGAAAACTCTCAGCTTATCCAGAGGGCAATAGGTCCAAATGTTCAGTCATACAAAGGCTCTTTGAAGAGATCAAAGGTTTGACTTACAGATTCCCTCAATCAAACCAGGACCCCATGGGAAGTTTAAGATCTTTTTCCTTCAGTCATTTCAACAGAAACTAAAAACAGTTATAGGAATGTCTCCAAAAGATTTGTGGACATAGCTTCTATTGGAATAAATCCTTCTGTGGCCTCCAAAGTTCTACCACCAGGAAACAGGCTGATAAAATTAGATGCATGCCACCTTTCATGAAGAAGAAATAATGACTCCAAAGATAGATCTGGGAGCCAAGAATTTAAGAAGGATTATTCTTAACCCTTGATATCGAATATAGTTTTCTTGCTTTCAGTTTGAAAATGCTTGGATTGCTGAATCTCGTCTCCCTTTCCCCACTTTTTAAGTGAGAGGATCTATAACTGCTATCTATGTATGTCCTACTACCGTATGTTCGCAGCAGATAACACATGTCTTTAGTTTCATAGGTTCGAAGACCAAGGAGGAATTGTGCCTCAGCACTTGTGTTTGATAGATTATATCAAGAACTTCATCCTCATGATTTAGATGATTCACTTTCATCACATTATTTAGATGATAATTTCTTTGCTGATGAGATTTAGATGTAATTTGAAATTTAAGCTGATGCTGTAATGGGAGGACACTTTTTGGGAATTTAGAATGGGATGAATGTATTTTGCATTTGGGAGTCAGCAAGTAGACAATTATTGGCAGAATGACCTACAAAAGAAATTTGCCCCCTAATCCCCAGCGTCTGTGAATATGCTACATTATAGGGAAAATGGGATTTTTGAAGATGTCATTAAATCTATGGACCTTAAAATAGAGAGATTATCCGGATTACCTTCGTGGCCCCAAACTACTCATACAGCCTTTAAAGGCAGAGAACTTTCTCCATTTGCAGTAAGAAAGACATGGCAGAACTAAATCAGAGAAGGATTAAATCTGCCATCGCTCTCTTTGAAAATGAAGGAATCCAAACGACGAGACATGCAGGAGGCATTACAGATCTGAGAGAAGCTTCAGACTGGCAGTCTATAAAGAAACAAGGACCTCGATCCTAGTGCTGCGTGTAACTAAATTCTACCAAAAACCTGAGTGAATCTGGAAACAAACTTTCTGCCAGAGCCTCCAGATAAGATCTAAGACCAGGCAAAATCTTGACTATATTTTTGACCTACAGAAATTTGAGATAATATATTTATGTTGTTTTCAGTTGCTAAATTTGTGGTCATTTGGCATAGTAGCAATAAAAAATTAATACAGTCCATACTTCAAATGCAATGATGAAGATGTCAAAACTTCTCTCAGTCTGGATCAGTATCCATTGTTATAATGTTATCTGTTTCCATTGGAGCAAATTCATGGTCATGCAAACAGAAGTGTATGTATGGGAGACTGATGATAGTAATGACCCTAACTCTTTACCCCTTTCTCTATTCAAGCCCTTTGCCACGTGAATATGAATTTTATGTCACTAAAAAGACAGAGTCAATTTCTCCACCCATAGATTCTGGGATCAGCCATATGATTTACTTGGCTCTTGCAATGAGGTAGAAACGATGATGTGGTGAGTCAGTTTTGAGTCTAAGCCTTAAAACGATGCTTAATTTTCCTTTGATCTCTCTTGTGTCTCTGACATCACTAAAAGAATATGCCCACGCCTAATGCTCTGGGTTGGGAGACATGTGGTCAGCCTCACGTTGCCCCAGTTTTCCCAAACAAGATCATCCTAGATCTTATAGCTAGTCACTCTCACAGCATTTGAGTGAGTCCAACCAAGCCAGTAAAATCACCTAACTGCCCACCTGGGTAATTAATAGTCACTTATTTTTGTGTGCCACTGTGGTTTTGTGGTTATCTGTGTAGGAGTGCTGACAACACTGACTCCATCTTTGGCCCTCCATCTTGTTCCTGGTGGAGCAATGACTTCCCTTGGGGCTACGTGTTCCAGGCCCCATGGAGGTCAATGTATTCCTGACTGGAATTCTGGAGAAAGCTTGTTCTGATCTTTAAAGTGGCACATAGAAGGCTCCACTTTAGGTGGAACTATTAGAGACTGACTGGTGCACAGAAGGTGCCACTTTGGATGACTATACTTTGACCTCACCACAGTGCCTCTAGCTATAAAACCTGCGGGTGAAGGTCTGGACTTGGTGGACAATCAGGGAAGAGAACAGCTGCATACGACCTAAGTTATCCATTAGCACCCCTCATCCCATATCAGTAAGTTACCCTAAATAAAATTCTGTGTAAATGGTATAGAGTGGCTTACATTGTTTTTCAGTCTCAAAGTGCCTTCTCAGTTTGGAGGATATATTACTGACCCTCCTCCACCTTCTAACATCTGTAATGTGGCATTATCAGCCAACTGATAACTGGATAATAGTGTTGATTATTTATATAAATTTATCTTTCCCATTAGACTGTAAGCTCCATGAGGGTAGGGACAATAGGTCTATTCACTCTTTTATTCTCAGAGTCTAACACTAACTGTAACATTCTTCATTTTTAATGTTTTTGTTCAATTCAATTAAATCTCTTTTGATCCTTACAATTTAGTGAAGCAGTCAGAGTTAAGTTAGCAATTGCTATTATCTTCAAGATTACAGAGAGTTTAACTGAATCACAAGAAGGTTATTTGACTTTCCCAATATAACTCAGCCTGAAAAGAATTCAAAGATGACTCTCCATGAATTCCCAAGAGGGAAAAATTCCTTGCGGCCACTAGTTTTGATTTATTTTTCAAGTATCCTATCTCAATGCCTCTTAGAGAGTGGATTAGAAAAAGACCCTCTTAAAACTAAGATAACTTGTCTTAGCAAAACTTTCTATATATTATACATCCCACATGCTTTTTTGCTTACTAGAATCACCCAACTCTTGGATATATACTTCTGGTTTAAGAATATGGGTTAGTAATCTTTAAGTGGCTAAAGAGAATTTAAGAAGCAAAAAGTCAAACTTTACTATATTTATCTTACTTCTGTGTCAATGATATTTATAAATATTAGTAGCATATTAAAAACTAGAGAGACCTCAAAGCTTTCTTCTTTCTCCAACTACCATTTCATAGCTCATCTCATGTTCATCTCAACAGCTCAAGAAGGGGTAGTTTAAATGTCAAAAAGGACAAAATGAAATCTAAATTCATAATCAGACAACAGTGTTATAGAGTGGAGGCTCTAAGGAGACAGATTTAGAGACTGAAAATAAAACTGGATAACAGGACAATGTTCTCCTAGGCATTTGACACTTACTCTTAGTTTGTGGCTCTACTTATCTCTCTCTTGATTTTTCTTGGAACTGGTAAAATACAGCAATTAAGACAAATGTCTTCCTGCTTAAGAAGATATCCCCTTCTCATTCTCTAGCTTTAAAAGGCAGGTTGGGAATTAGCATGGAGCCTAGAGGAAAGGAGGTGAGGAATGGGAAGTTTAGAGCAGGAACATTCTTAGGCATAGAGACAGGCTCTTTTCCTTATATTAAGGTTTAGAGGCCTTCTTGCCATTAAAGTGCTAACACACATAGGGCTTGAAGCTGCCCTTCTAAGTTGCCAGCGTTCAGGCTAAAAGAGAAAGAGCATAATTAACACTTAATTAACAGTCTAACCCAATTCCTATACAGTAGAATATCAGTTACAAATCTGAGTTCACTGTCTCCCCTCCACAAAGTATGGGGAATCACCATGACTGGCATCCGTACTTAACTGTCAGAGGATTGTCTTTTTCCTAATAAAAATTCAGGTGCTTTGAATTTGCAGCGTTCTTCATTCATTATGAAGAAACTTCACATTTGATACGATAACTTATTGAGTATATATTGTTGTCACTTTATGATTTGAGGACTCTAACCTAGAAGGATTAGTTGACTTTCCCCAAAGCACACATCTTGGCATAATCTAATCTCTACTTATTCAAATAGAAAGTCTAATATTCCTTTCTGTCTAACGCAGCTATTTTCCTAGTATTCCACTCAATCTTTGCTTATATCAGCAGAGTAAATTCTTAGCCAGGCAATCAGAATTAGGTTTATTTAGTCAGTTCTTTCCTTTAGGTGATCTTAGCTCCTTCAGTCATAACATGAGTATTCTGTTTTAGCTTTAAACACTGTGATGCTCTGCTTCTTCACATGTGTGTTATTGAATTGGATCATTTTGTTCATTTGTTCAGGTGTTCTTTGAACTACCAAAGTGAAACATTAAAAATTATTTTTTAACTTTCATCTTGTGTTTAGGCTCAATTTATATTTCTTGACTTTATTATTATTCTTTAGCTTTTTATCTACATAGAGCAAAATATAAAGGTTTCTTTATTACTTTCCATGAAAATGATGCTTATTTACATTGTCTTTATAAATATGAATATGTTGTGCTAGAAACTCATCAATTACCCATTGTTTTCCTCTGTATGTCTTTTTAATATCTACTTTATCTTTCTTTACCTCTCTCTCTAGAAATCATCTGTCTCATTTAATCTCTCTAACAATGTCTTCTATCTCTATAAATTACATAAATAATTTTATCTTAATATTATTCCAGAGATGAAATATATCCACTTATGAAAGGTGAAAGGCAACCTTAGATAATATATTCTGCCATGTTTTGGACTAGTTAATATAGAAAAACATTGCATGGTAGTTTGGGATCTTGTCCCTTTGAATTTTTTTAAAACTCAGGTAACTATCTCAGCACTGCAGTTCCATACTATTTCACAAAATCCTAGGATGTTTTATCTAAGACGTGCTGTGTAAGAAGACACAGAAAAGCCTTTATTGAATTTTGTATTGGCTGAAGAGATACCTGGAAAGTCTATGTCTTATTTTCCTTCTGTCCAATTCTTATAAATGAGTTGGAGCCATGTGGAATTTTAAATAAAAAAGTGTGTTAATAAAAAGCATTATAAGAAATTATTTTGTTTTACACTAAATATGAAAGATCATGTTGCTGATCGGAAAAAAAAGCCATTCTTGATACAATCACAAGGCAGACATCAAAAGGTATAACAATGAGGCTAGTACAAACAAGGTTTATTATAAACTGGGTTAGAAGATAGGGTAGAATAAAGAAGTAAAGCCCAAACTCCATCATAGGAACATACATAGAATTTTATTCTGATTTATCAGCCTCTGAAACACTGTCTTGCAAGTACTATGTTGTACATGAAACTACTCACTTTTATCTGTAAACACCTAATTTTTCGCACATACCAAATCTAGTTCACTTGGTAGTTTTCATCCATAAAATAATCAGTTCTGATACCTGCTCCATAACTTAGAGAAATTGCCAGAGAAGTAGCAATTAAATCATTATTGTAACCTATGATTTTAAAGAATGAAAGGAGAATAAAGAAAAGCAGATACCAAGACAAAGTCAATTGTTACTTTTGTAACAAAAAGAGAGAAGGATTAGGAGTGGGGAGACCACAAAGACTAATATATGACGGTAACTTCTGATGTAACTTTGGGACACTGATTTGATCTCTCCGGTATCATAGTTACTCATTTTTGAAAATGAGAATTAAACTTTCTGCTCTACTTATTAACTGGGTTATTGTGGATTGCTTTAAAAGTAAATACTTTAAAAAAAACTATAAGTTTCTAAACAATTTCTCTCTTTTTTTCTTTTGTGTATAACAGCAAGTTAGGATTATCTGGGAAAGATAAATGATGGTTACTTGTTGGGAATTCTATAGAAGTCTATAGAGGTGAGTTGAGATACAGTAGACAATGATTTCATAAGTAAGCTAAATAGTGTGCTATAAACAATCATAGTAGAAACGATGAAATATCAGCTCCTTTTGGACACTTTAATAATGAGATGATTTTAAATGGTTTCAGACCAATAGAGAGAAATAAAAGGAATAAAGGAAACAAGTGAGCACATAGGATGAAATATATAAAATAGATTCCTTAGGTGAATAGCAGGATGTGTGATCTGGATTGATGAAAGAGGAGGGTGTGTAGGATCCCAATGTTGACAGGTGGTGTAAAAGGGGCAACATTGTAGATTTTGAAGGCTATGATGAAATGTTTATAACTGTCCAGTACTCATAATTTTTAGAATGTTGTAGCTTGTGATCTAAAGGTTCAGAAACATAAGGTTATAATGACTAAAGACACTTTGTGCTATCAATTTTCTCTTCTCTTAAACAAGAACAAGTGACCTATGATATTTTTTCTCTTTGCCTGCCCTGTATGAATTGCAGCAGATAATCTGTACAGAAGTAATGCCACTACCCATCATTTAATGCTAATGAGGCAAACATTTGAGAGCCAGGGATGACTCGAATTTTGCAGCACGGCTACAAAAGGAATTATCGGTTCAGTTATTGACATCTTGGTCTACTACTATGAGACTTTAAAGGATCTCATGTGTCATGATACTCTTAAGGCTTTTGGTAACAGATGGATTATTGACTTGAAAGCAATACAATTCCAATGAAAAAACTGTTTTCTATCAATGGAGGTTTAGGGAGTTATGTATGGCTTCCCTGTTTTCTTATTTTGGCATTGCTCTAAATTTAAATGTTTATACTTTAATTATATCTACTTATGTAAAGTATATAATATATTAGTTGATTTAGGTGAGTATAGACTATGAAATTATCTATAATGCTATAAAAACTGTGTCATGTTCCATGTAGATATTTACTTTTGTAATCAGGTATACCTATTGACTACCCATATTTATAGAAAATGTATAGATTTAATACATTATTGTAGCTATTTTATTCTGTTAGCTTCTTATTTTTATTAGTGTAATGATGCTTTAAAGGCACAATACCAATCCACTTTCTGATATTTATGTGCAACATTTAAGTGCAACTCTTCATGTATTAATACATTCACTTCAGCACAAAATTAGGAAATCTAAACTTTCAGTTAAGTGTTATTTTTTTTCTAATTTCCTGGTAGAATTTTTGATGATTTATATCCTCCATTAAAGTAATATTTTACTTATTCTAAATATATATATATTAGTGCCCCTTAAACCAGATACACTTAGTTATTATATTACTACCTTTCAAATGTCTCTTTAAGCCATTTGTTTATTTGCGTAACTTCAGATACTGTCATGACTCAAGAGAGCCAGAGTTCATATTAGCATTACTTATTAAAATAGTAAATTAAAAATCTGCACACAGTTTTCTTCTTCTACAATCACTGTTAGTAATGCTATCCTATAGATCAAACTCTCAATAGCCACCAGATCTTCCCAGAATAGTTCGTTATAAACTGTGCTTTCCAAAGTAGGATGTAGAAAACTTAGCTGTCATTATTGAATCATGGAGATAATGAAAATCTTACAGAGCAAGTTTGACACTGTGAAAAGTTAAAGTAAGAAAGGCTGTGGATAATTTTATTAGTCCTCATCTTTGTAAGGTATATCATTACGAGTTTTGACATATTTTAAAATTGCAAAAATATTCTAGGACAGACTGTATAACTACTGCATGCATAAATAGAAGACAGTGATTCTAAACTAAAACCTGTATAATTTCAAGGAAAAAATATGTTCATTTCAAAAATTTCTGCAAGTTGTGGAGGAATATTTATGTTTTCAGAGGAATCAAGAATGGCATGTGCCTGTTTAGAGAAATGGTTGATATTTTTAAGATGAAAAAATATTTAAAGGATCCTTCTGTTTTCTAATTTGGAATCCCAACAGAGAACAGCATCATTAGCTGCTGATTTGAAAATGTGTTAAGCCAACAAGTAAATAGGAAAATCTGACAGTGTCCTGTTTAGTATATAAAAATGGTAGTAATAATCTCTTGTTAATAGTTTGGTATTTTGGGGCGCCTGGGTGGCGCAGTCGGTTAAGCGTCCGACTTCAGCCAGGTCACGATCTCGCGCTCCGTGAGTTCGAGCCCCGCGTCAGGCTCTGGGCTGATGGCTCGGAGCCTGGAGCCTGTTTCCGATTCTGTGTCTCCCTCTCTCTCTGCCCCTCCCCCCGTTCATGCTCTGTCTCTCTCTGTCCCAAAAATAAATAAAAAAAAAAAAAAAAACAAAAAAAAAACGTTGAAAAAAAATAGTTTGGTATTTTTTAAAAGTGTATTGATGCATAAACTGATGACCTTAATAATCAATAGCAAAAATCAAGTCAGGATTATAAATAGGGTAGCCTTCATAGTTTATGATGTAAGGCAAGATTTTTAGTGTTATACATTTGTAGAATATCTAAGTTTCTACTTATCGACTATATCTTGAAAGAGTTTAACTGTACACAAGGTATATGGGAGTTAAAAATATCAACGTATAATTCTTATCTTCAAGGTTCTTATTACACAGATTGGGAGACATGACAATATAAATGTTAGTAATGATGCAAAAGATAATAAAGCAATCATATGTACATATTTTAAATATGACAATCAAAAATTAGATGTGAAAAGTCTACATATATAGGATTAATCGCTAAGTGAGTTGTGCAGACACTATTTGGTACAGCAGTTCAGAGAGGTATGTAAAATAATTTCAAGCAAAAAATGTTAGAGAAGGCCACAACCAAATATAATTTGACTTAAGTAGGATTTTACCTCAATGAAAGCACTGGTGAAACAATGTAGATAAATATATGGAGTTGGGAATGAGCAATGACAGTTGGCAGGTATTGAGCCCATTTGACTAGGAAACATATGTACAACTAGAAGACAGGGAATAAAAAATAATTTGAACCTTGATAAATTTAAATTCTGGCTCCATAGATTGAGCTTTGTTCTCTATATTCATATTCCATGGAGATGGATTCTTAAAATCCATCATGGCGTGGGGGGGGGGTACTGCCTGGGTGGCTCAGTCAGTTGAGTGTCCAACTTCAGCTCAGGTCATGATCTCACAGTCCGTGAGTTCAAGCCCTGCATCAGGCTCTGTGCTGACAGCTCAGAGCCTGGAGCCTGCTTCGGATTCTGTGTCTCCTTCTCTCTGCCCCTCCCCTGCTGATGCTCTGTCTCTCTTTGTCTCAAAAATAAATAAAAACATTTAAAAATAAAAATTAAAAAATTAAAAGATACATGGGGACTACTTCCAAGAGCAAAAGAGAAATCAGATGGCAGTGGGACTGAAGCACCATCTCCCTTGCTTCAACCCATTCTCTGTGCCATTTCAATGAGTTTTGGGTAAGAATCTGAAAGCTAAGGAACAAACAACAATAACTTGAAAATCAATTATGTAGATAATAGAGAGTCAGGGAAATTTTAAAAGGATGGATATGTTATGAGAAATTTCTAGGATGCACTTGGCAGAAAAAGACTCAAAATAGTTCAATAACAGATTTATTTAATCATATTAAGACGGAGAGGGATAGACTTAGGTTAGGTAGTCTACAGGAATATGGCAGATTATCTGGCTGCTATGAGTCCCAAAGACTGAATCTTACTGGGTTTGCTTTTGACACTGTTGGACCAGTCATATAGCTAGAAGATGGAGTGCTCTTGAGACCTTGGCATCTAGAACTGCAATGAGGGAGGCTGAAGTATCATAATTCCCATCCCAATTAGAACTACACAGAAAGGAGTTCATTATACGAAGAGATTCAAAGCAAATAAATGTATCCAATACAGAGGAAAATGTATATATACATATACATATTGTGTATATACATATATATACATATACATATGTATACATGTGTATATATGTGTGTGTGTGTGTATACACACACACACACACACACACACACACACAAACACATATATATACATGAACAGCATTAAACAACCATGTGATCCCATGTGTGATTTTCCGAAGGTGATGCCTGGGTACAGGTGGACACAGGTTATTACAGCAGCTCAGGAAAGAGTATAGACCTGAAATAGTTGTAACAGGCTATGGAATAGATAGGCATGTGTGCCATAAGAAAAATAAACATATTCTTTCTTCTTTTATCCACTTGTATCATGTCATGAATCCACCTCAACAATTTGAAAAATATCTGTTAGATTTTCTTTTAAGAGATTAGGATAGTCTATACAGATTATTTTCTGATTTTCAGGACCCATTTACTCATTTGTCCTGAATGTCCAACCAATTCAACCAATTTTATTATCAAATTTTATCTTTCTTTTTCATTTTTTTTGCTTCTTTCTTTCTTTCTTTCTTTCTTTCTTTCTTTCTTTCTTTCTTTCTTTTTTTCTTTGAGGGAGGGAGAGAATGCACATGTTGGTGGGCACAAGTGGGGGAGGGTCAAAGGGAGAGAGAGAGAAAAACTTAAGCAGGCTCTAGCTCAGCTCAGAGCCCACAGGGGGCTCTCTCTATCTCATGACCATGAGATCATGACTTCAGCTGAAATCAAGAGTCAGACATTCAACCTCCTGAGGGATCCAGGCACCCCTATTGTTATCCATTACTAATTTGCTGTTTACCTCAAATCCTCCATTGAGGATCAATTCACATCTTTCATTTCTCCTTTCTCTGATCTCTCCCGAAGTACTACTTCTTAAAGATGCCTTCCTTAGTTGCTTGCTCTAAAATCTCACTATTTCTGGGGCACGTTGGTGGCTCAGTCAGTTGAGCTTTGGCTTTGGTTCATGTCATGATCTTGCGGCTCCTTGAGTTCAAGTCCCGTGTTGGGCTCTGTGCTGACAGCTAGAGCCTGAAGCCTGTTTTGGATTGTGTGTCTCCCTCTGTCTCTCGCTGCCCCTTCCTCACTTGTGCTCTCTCTCTCTCTCTCTTTCTCTCTGCCCCCAAAATAAATAAATAAACTAGAAAAAATTTAAAAATAAAAAAATAAAATCTCACTATTCTCACTATTCCTAACATTTCCTCTCTTCCGTAATCTGATTTTATTGTTAGCACTAATTACTATCTAACATAGTGTATAGCATTTTATATATAAATGTGAAAAAATGTATTTATTCATAAAGTATATAATGTATTTCATATAAAATGAATATATATTTTATATATATATATTTTTTTCCTTAGGTATATAACGTATTCCTAAGGCATACATTTCCCTCTGGAATGTAAACTGAATGAGGGCAGAAGTTTTTAATTCTATTCACTATTATACTCTCAGTACTTAGAACATTCATTATCACATAGTAGGCATGCAAAAACTATTTGATAAATAAATAACCTGTAACTGATTATTTGATTTTATAGCATCTTTTGAAATTTACATTGTTTTCATTCTAAAATAATTAATTTAATTATTATTTGGTTAACCCCCACTGAATACTATACACTTTAAAAACTGTTGGATATACAGAAATTATAATAAAACACACACACACACACACAAGACAAACAAACAAACAAACAAACAAACAAACAAAGAACTATGGTCCTTACAGTTTAACTATGGTCATGGATCTTACAGCTTAAGGAGAATGCAGGCATTAAGCAAATTTTCAAACAAATGTGTAACTGTAAAATATTATAAATTCTAGGATAAAATATACAGCCTTTAATTAATGATAAAAGAAGGTTTCTGTAAGAAACTGGCTTTTTAGTTGGGGCATAAAAGAAAGCTAAGAGTTAGGCAAGGAATGGAGGAGTTAGGCAGGCAGGACCAATTGTAAACTGAAGGATTAGTCACACACAGGAAAACTTTAGCCTATGGAGGAACTAAAAGTCGATATACCTACAGCTTATAGTGAGGGAAGGACTGGAGAATGATGAATTATGCTTGGAAAATGTTAAAGATACTAACATTCAAATACAGTTGTCAGTGATTGTCAGCCATAACAAACCCAATTATTTCCTTTCCTTAACAGATGATTTGTAATGTCCTTTTATCTGAAGATTAATTCAATCATTATATAACCTACCTATCCTCATAATTTCAAAATTAATTCAATATATCAGTAATATTCTTCTGGAATTATAAAAGAAAAAAGGAGAGTAACATGTAATAAAATACATTTAAATCTGTGTGTACATTTATAATCTGTGTATGCTGGAGCCTAACTCCACTAGAAGACGTACTGAAATAATTAGTAGCTGGCATCTGTGTGTAGAGTCGCCATGAACTGTCAAATTTACAAATCAGAAAACACAGGTTATTTTTGTTGTGGCTCAGATATCACATGATGTTATTTCAATGACAATTGAAAATAACTTTTGGTAAATTTCCATACAAAGGAAAGTATACTTTTCCACAAATTGCACTGCAATTTCACTCCCAGAATCTTAGTATAAATTACACCATGCAAAAATAATTTGTGTTCATTTGTATTGTGCAGGTTAGGCTCTAAGCTCAAATAGATACAGATATACTTTTCGACAAACATGAGTCTTCTTTGATTCACTCATAAGTCACACAGAAAGAGGGGAAATTCTTAAATGTGGGGGGTGTCCCACAAGTAACAAGTGGTCTGGCATCTCTGTGTGATGCACAAAGTACCAATGGGGGGCAAAGTACCATCATTTTAAGTATCGGTAAAACTCTTCAAATAATTTCCAAAATACTTCCAATGAGGTAGAGCTAGCTGGGAAGAGACACGCTGATGTTTGGGTCACTTTTTTTTCTTTTTTTTTTTCTTTTTTTTTAGGTAGAAATACTTAAGTTCCAACCCATCACGAAATTGAAGAATTCAAAAGTGCATTCTGAGAGCCTAATAGGATTGAGACAGTAGGAAAGTATGCTAGGAGAATAATCTTCAAAGACACTGACTGCTCTAATATTACTGAACAAATGCCATAATGTTCTGCTTCCGAAAACCACACCATTTATATCTCTAGCATATGTTCAGGATGCCTTTTAATTTCTGGTTTTTGTTTCATTAGTTATAAAACATAGGAACACAAGAGTTGGAGCCAGATCTGTATCTTTGGAGTCTTACATCAATAGGAAATATAATACAACACCGAACAAAAACAAATAGCTTTGTTGGCTAAAATGTACCTCTGAGAACTACAAGTGAGACATTTCTGCCCTTTTCCCTTCCATTCACTGCACTCTTCATCTTTACTAACTTGGAGGCAAAGATTAGATAATGACCCCGGTGTGAAAAGACAAAGGGCGGGAAGCATTTAAGGACTGAATCCAAAAGATATTTCTCATATCTCCTGGTTCTCTGATTATTACTTCAAACTGGTGAATGAGCTTTGTGATCTGCCTTCGACCTCCAAGAGCCAACCAAATAAAGCAAAAGAACAAGAAAATAGCTTATATACTAAGTGAATTCATTTATTTCTTGCCTTAGACTAAACGTTCTAAAGAAGTACTCTGTTTCTCTCCTCTAATTTGGTAGGGGTATGATGTTTTACATTAGAGACTTTTTTTTGTAATGGTGTCAAATTCCAGGTAATTTTTACCCACCATCTCACTACCCATCTCCCACTCCATGTAAAATAAAGAAACATTGAGTGAGTAGTGACACGGTATAATCGTTACAAATATCGACTATACAAACATATAACATAAGATAAAATGTATTTTGTATTGAGATGAAATTCACATTATAATTAACTATTTTAAAGTGTATAATTCAGTGGCATTCAGTCCATTCACGATGTTGTGCAACCACCACCTCTCTCTGGTTTTAAAACTTTGCATAGCCCCAGACCACCCTGTACACTTTAATTACTAACCATTTCCTTATTCTTCCATTCCCTGGCAACCAATAATCTTTCTATCTCTATAGACTTACTTATTCAGGATATTTCATATAAAAGGAATCATGTAATCTTTTATGTCTGACTTCTTTCACTTAGCACAATGTGTTCAAAGTCATAAAAGTTTTGTGGCATGTATTAGCACATTTCTTTTTTATGGCTCAATAATATTCATATATATATGTTCATCTTCCAATGAACATGTGTGTGTTTCCACCTTTTGGCTGTTATGAATAATGAAACTCTTGTACAAGTTTGTGTGGACATACGTTTTCATTTATCTAGTTGCAGAATGGCTGGGTCTCATGGTAGTTCTATGTTTAACTTTTTGAGGAATAGACCAATGGTTTTCCACAATGGCTATATGAGTTAACATTCTTACTAGTAATGTAGGAGAATTCCTTTTTCTCTACATCATTGTTAACATTTGTTATTTTCTGGCCTTTTTGATTATAGTCATTCTAAAGGGGATGGAGTTATATCTCATACGGCTTTGATTTACATTTCCTTAACGCTCAGTGAGGTTGAATATCTTTTAATATGCTTATTAGCCATGTGTAGATCATCTCTGGAGATAAATTTATTCAACTTTATTGCCCATTTTTTAATTGGGTTATTTTTGTTGTAAGAGTTCCTTATATAATCTAGATATTAAAACTTTATCATATAGTATTTGCAAAGATTTTTTTCCATTTGTAAGTTGAATATTCATTTTCTTGATAATGTCGCTAGATGCACTAAGGATTTTAATATTTGGGAAATCCAGTTTATCTGTTTTTATTTTGGTGTTTGTACTTCTGGTGTCAAATATAAGAATCCATTGCAAAATCTGGGGTTACAAAGATTTACCCTTATGTTTCCTTCTAACAATGTAGTTTTAGCTCTTCTATTTGAGTTGTTGATTCATATTCAGTTATTTTTATTATGGAGTGAGGTACAGATCCAGACTCATTTCTTCAGAATATGGGTATCTAGTTGTCCCAGCAACACTACTTGAAGAGACTATTCTTTTCCATTCAGTGCTCTTGACATCCTTGCTGAAAATCAATTAGCCATAGGTGTTTGGATTTATTTCTATACTTCCAAATATATTCCATTGGCCTAAATATCACATTGTTTTGATACTATAGCATTATAGTAAGCTTTTAAACTTAATATGAGTCCTTTAATTTTGTTCTTCATTTGCCATATTGTTTTAGCTATCAAGGGCCCTTTGCAATTCCAATATGAATTTAGGGATTGGCTTTTCTGTATCTGGAAGAAAAAGGACGTTGAAATTTTGATAGAAATTACATTTAATCTGTAGAATGGTTTGAGATTTTGTCATCTTAACAAAATTAGGCCTTCTAATCCATGGGGAATATTTCCATTTAACCACATCTTCTTTAATTTTGTTCAGCAATATTTTATTCCCACATTTGGTTAAATTTATTTATAGATATTTTATCCTTTCTAATGCTATTATAAATGAAACTTGAGTAAATCTTAACTTACTTTAATTCTTTGTTATTGTGTAGAAAAACAACTGATTCTTGTGTGTTCTTATACTCTACAACTTTGCTGAATTTGTTTATTAGTGCTAGTATTTTGTGGACTTTTCTGGAATTTCTTTATATAAAATCTTGTTATCTGAAAATAGACATAGTTGTCCTTCTTCCTTTACAAATTGAATGCCTTTTATTTCTTTTTCTTGTCTAATTGTTCTGGATAGAACTTCCAGTATAGTATTGAATATCAGTGACAAAAGTGGAAATCCTTTTCTTGTTCTTGATCTTAGAGTAAAAGCTTTTAATCTTTCATCAAGTATGATGTTAGCTGTAGGTTTTTCAAAATGCCCTTTACCATGTTAAGGAAGTTCTCTTCCATTCCTAGTTTGCTGACTGTTTTAATCATAAAGAGTATTAAATTTTGTCATTGCTTATCTGCATCTATAAGGATGGTTATTTTCTTTTTCTTTATTGTATTAATGCGTATCACATTGATTTTCCTTATGTTGAACCATCCTTACATTCCTGGGATAAAAACCACTTGGTCATGGTAGTGTGGAGTGGTATCCAGTTTGCAAATATTTTGTTGAGGACTTTAATGTCTATATTATTAAAACGTATTGGTCTACAGTTTTCTTGCAGTATCTTTTTCTGGCTTTGCTTTCAGGATACTGGTGGCGTCCTAAAAGAGGTATTATTTTTTCTCTTCTATCTTTTGGGAGGAGTTTGAATACAAATGATGCTAATTCTTCTTTAAACGTTATAAAATTCACCAGTGAAGACATCCGGTCCAGGGCTTTTCTTTGCTAAAAGTTTTTTGATTACCGATTTAGTCTCTTGTTACAGATCTTTGGACATTTTTTTTTCTTGAATATTTTATTTTTTCTTGACTCAGTTTCAATCAGTGTTTTTATTTGTTCATTTCATCTAGTTTATTTAATTTGTTGGCATACAATTCTTTTTAGTATTATAAGCATTTTAATTTTTGTGAGATCAATAGTAATACCTCCACTTTCATTTCTGATTTTAGATATTTGCCTCTTGCCTATTTTTCTCAGTCTATCTAAAATTCTGTCAATTTCGTTAACATTTTAAAGAACTGAATTTTTGTTTTGATAAATTCTCTATTTTTCTTTCCTCTACTTCATTTATCTCTGTTCTAATACTTATTATTTTCTTCCATCTGCTATCTGTGGGATTAGCTTTTCTTTGTCTTGTTCCTTTATATGTAATGTTAGATACATGATCTGGGATATTTTATTTTTTAACATAAGCATTTACTAATATATATTTCTCTCTGAATACTGCTTTTGCTGAATCCCATAAGTTTTAGTATATTCTCTTTTCATTTTGATTAAATTCAAAGTATTTTCTAATTTCCCTTGTGATTTATTTCTTTCCCCATTGGTTATTTAAAAGTACATTGCTTGGGCGCCTGAGTGGCTCAGTTGCTTAAGCATCCAACTTCTGCTCAAGTTATGATCTTGCAGTTCATGATTTCGAGCCCCACATCAGGCTCTGTGCTGACAACTCAGAGTCTGGACCCTGCTTTGGATTCTGTGTCTCCCACTCTCTCTGCCTCTCCCCACTCATGCTCTCTCAAAAATAAATAAATATTTTAAAACATTTTAAGTGCATTGTTTAATTTCCATAATTTATGAGTTTTTAAGTTCTTTTGTTAATTTCTAGTGTCATTCCATCATAAGCAAAGAATATATTTTATATGATTCCAATCTTGCTAAATTTATAGCAGTTCTTTTGTGGCCTAAATATGGTCTATCCTGGAGAATGTCCCATGTGCACTTAAGAGCAGGTTTTCTGCTGTTGTTACATGAAGTATTATTTATATGTCTGTTAGGCTCAATTGTTTTATAGTATTGTTCTAATATTCTACTTCCTTATTGACCATCTGTCTAGTTGTTCTATTTATTATTTTTAATACAGTAACAAAGACTACACCTGTTGAGTTATAATTGATGTATTATTATAAGTCAATTGTGGACATATTATTATATGTCAATTGTGTAAGTGACTTTTGACTATAAGTCAATTGTGTAAGTCTGCTTTTCCCTTCAATTCTACCAATGTTTGCTTTATACATTTTGGTGCTCTGTTGTTTGCTTTTATATGTTCATAGTTGTTGTATCTTCTTTATAAACTGACCTATTATTGATGTATAATATCTTTCTTTGAATCTTGTAATAATTTTTTACTTAAAATAGATTTCCTCAGATATTAGTATAGCTACCTCAGCAATCTTTTGTTTACTATTTGCATGGACTCTCTTTTTATATGCAGACACTTTCAACCTATTTGGGGTTTTGGGTCTAAAGTGAATCCCTTGGAAGAAGTCTATAGTTGGGTTAATTTTTTTTTAATCCACTTTGTCAATCTGTCTTTAATTGGAGAGTTAATTCATTTACATTTAAAGTGTTTACTCATAATGTGAAATTACTTCTGGTGTTTTGCTGTTTGTTTTCTATATGTTTCTGAATTCCTCCAATCCTTTCTACTTTTGTTTTTTATTGTTTCTAGTATAATATTTTGATTTCCTTCTCTGTAATTTTTAGTTATATTTTCAGTGGTTACCATGAAGATTAAGTTAATATGCTAAATTTATTCTAATCTAATTTGAATCAATTTTAATTTAGCTTCAATAGCCTGCATTAACACCACCCTCCCATTTCTTTATGTTCATTATTACAAATTATATCTTTATGTATTATGTCTTAGTCTTTTAAGGAGATATATCAAAATACCATATTATTAACAGAAAATTATTACTCATGGTTCTTGAAGATGGAAGTTCCAGATCAGGGTGACAAAATGTTTGGATTCTGATAAAGGTCCTTCTGATTCAGACTGCTGACTTCTTACTATATCCTCACGTGGTGGAAGAAACTAGGGAGCTGTATGGGATCTTTTTAAAAAAAATTTTTTTAATTTACATCCAAATTAGTTAGCATATAGTGCAACAATGATTTTACGGGTAGATTCCTTGATGCCCCTTACCCATTTAACCCATCCCCCTCCCACAATCCTTCCAGTAACCTTTTGTTTGTTTTCCATATTTAAGAGTCTCTTATGTTTTGTCCCCCTCCCTATTTTTATATTATTTTTGCTTCCCTTCCCTTATGTTCATCTGTTTTATCTCTTAAAATCCTCATAAGAGTGAAGTCATGGGATATTTGTCTTTCTCTGACTGACTAATTTCACTTAGCAGAATACCCTCCAGTTCCGTCCATATAGTTGCAAATGGCAAGATTTCATTCTTTTTGATTGCCAAGTCTTTTTTATAAGAACACTAATCCCATTCCCAAGAGCTCCACCCTCAGGATTTAAGCACCTTCCAAAGACTCAACTTCTTAATGTGCCTGTGTGGTTACCTTTACTAGAGACCTATATATTTTTGAATGGCTTCAAGTTACTATCTAGTGTCTTGAAGGACTCTCTTTATCATTTATTGTAGGGTTAATCTACTATAGTTGAACCCCCTTAGCTTTTCTTCATCTGGGGATGCCTTAACTTCTTCATTTCTTTTTTTTTTTTAAATTTTTTTTTTCAACGTTTATTTATTTTTAGGACAGAGAGATACAGAGCATGAACGGGGGAGGGGCAGAGAGAGAGGGAGACACAGCATCGGAAACAGGCTCCAGGCTCTGAGCCATCAGCCCAGAGCCCGACGCGGGGCTCGAACTCACGGACCGTGAGATCGTGACCTGGCTGAAGTCGGACGCTTAACCGACTGCGCCACCCAGGCACCCCAACTTCTTCATTTCTAAAGGACAGCTTTGCTGGATACAGAATTCATTTTGGTTGACAAGTGTTTGTTTCGGCATTTTAAATGTATTATCCTACTGCCTTCTGGTCAACCTGGTTTCCAATGAGAAATCAGCTGCTAATTTTACTGAACATTTCTTGTACATTATACATTGTTTTTCTTTTAGGGCTTTCAAGATTTTCTCTTTGTCTGTTGTTTTCCATAGTTTGATTATAAGCCATCTCAGTTTGGATCTCTTTGAATTTAACTTGCTTTAATTTGTTGAATTTCTTGAATGTGTATGTTTATTTATTTCATTAAATTTGGAAAGTTTCTGGCCATTATTTATTCAAATAATATTTCTGCTTCTTTCTCATTCTTGTTTCCTTCAGGAATTCCCATAATGCATATGTTGGCATACGCGGCGGCCTCCGATAGATTCCTTAGAATTTGTTCATTTAAAATTTCTTTTTCCTGCTCCCCAGAATGGGTAATATCAATTGTTCTATCTTCGATTAAACTGATTCTTCTGTTTGTTCAACTCTGCTGTTGACCCTTCTAGTAAATTTTCTATTAGGTTATTTTACTTTTCAATTCCAGAATTTCTATACCATTCTTTTTTCTAAATTTTATATATTGATATTCATTACCTGTATATGCATCATTCTCCCGGTTGCCTTTAGTTTTTTGTACTTATTTTTATTCAAACCTTTGAACATATTTAAAATAGTCAGTTTAAAGTGTTTTCTAGTGGGGCACCTGGGTGGCTCAGTTGGTTAAGTATCTGACCTTGATTTTGGCTAAGGTCATGATCTCACAGTTTTGTGAGTTTGAGCCCTGCATTGGGCTCTCTGCCCTTCCCCTGCTCACACTCTCTGTGTGTCTTCCAAAATAAACAACTAAACTTAAAAAAAAAATCCTTAAAAAAATCTTGTCTAGTAAAATTCTAAAATCTACTTGTTTCCCCCCTGCCCCCCAAGAATTGTTTCTATTTCCTTCTTTTGGTGTTTTTCTTTTTTCTTGTCTTTCTTTTTTTCATGAATGAGTCATATTGTCCTGTTCATATGCACGCTTTACGTATTTTGTTGTTGATAACTGGATATTTTGAATATTGGTATGTGGTAACTCTATGAAGCAAATCCCCCCACCCCAATGGATTGTTGTTTCTTGTTGAGAGTTGCAGTCATCCATTTGTTTAGCAACTTTTCCAAACTATATTTACAAAGACTATATTCTTGTCACTTGTGGTTCCTGAAATCTCTGTTCCATTCATTATCTCTGTAGTCAGCCAGTGATTGCTTGAATCCAACAAGAAAATGGGCGGGGGTGGTGGTGGAAATTCTGTCTCTTTCAAGTCCTTTCACAGATGTCCCTCAGGAAGCCACTTTTGTTTGTTGGTGTTGAGACAAGGGCCAACATTTGTGCTGGTCTCTGTGACCTGCCAGGCAAACTGAAACATACAAACTTGAATTTTGAGGGATAAGACCTTTATGTTTTATTTTGGCAGCAGTAAGCTGCACTGAGAACACAGGCTTCCATCCCTATAGCTGCCTTCTACAAAGACAGGTCGTGGGGTATAGGAGCTGCTACAAGAAATACCAAAAACTGTTGAGCCTCTTCATCAAGCCACAGGTATTTGACTAGACTCCAGAGTTATGAAATAGTTGATTCTAATTGTTCTTTACAACACAACTTAGTTTTGGTGCAGGGACCAATTCTTTGAGCTTTCTACTCTGCAATCTTCCTTGACACTACTAAACACTCCTTTGAATCCAGGATTAAGATTTTTTTTTCTTGAACCAAAGTTGACTTTCAAAAAACTCTTGCTTAACTTAAACTTATACATTCTTTTCTCTTTCATAAGAAATTATATTGCTGAGAATTAAGTGATAATATCCAATCTAAAGTCATTATATCATTATCTACAAAAACCCACCTTTGTAATTATGTACATGTTTAAAGTAATTCTAAATATACATGCTTTCACATCGAGATTGGATCTTCTCTCAGTCACTTCTCTTTTCAATGTTATTTCTTTGGAGTAGAAGATAGATAATTTTACCACATAACCACAGTATTCGTTGGTAAAACAAAAGCGAAGTATTTCCATGACTTTCCTCTATTTTAGTGGGATAACTCTTGCCAAAATTCTGCATGTAAAAGGTGCTTACATAGTGGATAAAACCATGGGGGATAAAACACTAAGAAGCCATCCTAACTACTATATGAAGGATTTAAGTTCAAGAGGAAGATTGGTTCCTTGACAGTAAGAGTTATGACATATCAGATAACATTTTATGATGGCTTAAGTGATCCTCTGGAGAAAGGCCATGATTAAATACCTTTGGAATCCCCATGCAGAATTTTTAAAAATGTTTTTTTCTATGAGAACTCTTCTGGTTTTAAAACTCTAATACATATGCAATCAGTTTTAGAAATCTGGGCTCTGCGGATTACTTTTCCAGAGACCAGATGCAAAAGGCATCTGTGCCCAGCTGTTCTATGAGACACGTCTGCTTGTAAGGTGAACCAAAATCTGTAAATGAAAATAGGGATATTCTGAAAGTAAATACTTTAATGGTAGAAAAACCATCAAGATTTTGCTTATGTTCAAAAGATAATTCTTATCTTGTACTTTAAAAAGTTTCACACATATTAAAGGAAAAAAAGACCGAGAGAAAATGCTGGTAAATATGCTCCTCTAATTTTATATCTAAAACATGTCAAGATAAAGAAATTACTTACTATTTAGGTAAAAATAAGTCTTGAGACAGCTGAATCTAGGATACTCGACATATTTTGTTGTTACCCAGTCTTTTAAAAATTTATTTATTTTTTTAAATTTTTTAATGTTTATTTATTTTGAGAAGGACAGAGAGATAGCACAAATGAGAGGAGCAGAAAGAGAGGGAGACACAGAATCCCAAGCAGAATCTGTCAGCACAGAGCCTGATGTCAGGCTTGAACCCACAAACTACAAGATATGACCTGAGCCAAAGTGGGACTCTTAACCAACTGAGCCACCCAGGCACCCCAATAATTTTATTTTCTAATCAAAGTAAAGTCAATAACTTTTTTTTTGGAAAATGCAAATAATATCTGAAAATAGTAAATAGCACTATAATTCAATCATCTAATTATAATTTATGCTTAGAAGGTCTTTGTTTTCCTAGCCCTATTTTCTTCCAAAATTAAAATCATACCAACAATAGAATTTTATATCCTTTTTTAAAGCCATACTTAGCATTTTCCTTTCTATGTAAACATGTGTATGAATATACCTAAATGTAACATAATTATTATCTGACTGCATGCCATCATATGAAGATATTATAATCTACTTAAATATTTCCTAATTTTAGATATACCAGGATTACTTAAAAAAACTTTTTTTTTTACATTTATTTATTTTTGAGAGACAGAGAGAGACAGAGCACAAGTGGGGGAGGGGCTAAGGGAGAAGGAGACACAGAAGGAGAAGCAGGCTCCTGGCTCTGTGCTGACAGCTCAGGGGACTGGAACTCACAAACTGTGAGATCATGACCTGAGCTGAAGTCAGACCCTTAACCGACCAAGCCACCCAGGTGCCCCTACCAGGATTACTTGTGAGAATTGAAATTACAATGTCAAAGGAAATAGATATATATTTTTGTTAAGTAAATAGCAGTATATTTATTTATTTTTGTTTTTATTTAATATCTAGTTAGTTAACATGCAGTGTAATATTAGTTTCAGGTGTACATATATTCCCAATTTTAAATAACTAATCAGGTACACGTGGGTTTTCAAAAGTTTTTTCCGCATACATTAAGGAGTTTGTGGGTTTTAAAAATATATATAATTTATTGTTGAGATGTGCATACTAATACATCCCATAATAAACTTTGTATGATGATCACTTTTAATTTTATTATTTTATTCTATATCTTTGTATTCTATTTCAGTTCTTTATGCCTATGCTTATAAGTATTCTTTCTTGTGGTCAATTTTTATAAGGTTTTAGATAAAGAGCAGCCATTTGTATTACATAAAATTATATCTTTTTTCCAAATTTGTATGTGCTTTTAATATTTTATATAACATTGATTTTATTTGTGACAATTTTTAAAAATTTACTCATCATGGGGCACCTGGGAGGCTCCATGGATTAAGCGTTTGACTTCAGCTCAGGACGTGATCTCACCGTTTGTGGGTTTGAGTCCCCCTGTTGGGCTCTGTGTTCACAGCTCGGAGCCTAGAGCCTGCTTTGGATTCTGTGTCTCCTGTCTCTTGGCCCCTCTCCTGCTCATGCTCTGTCTCTCTGTCTCTCAATAAATAAATGTTAAAAAAATTTTTTTTTTTAATTTACTCATCAATTCTCTTGGTCTAAGATTCATCTTTTGGAGGGTGGGGGTAAAAGTCAAGATTTAAAAACCTTTTAATGTTTGTCTATTTGTTTACACATGGAAGTGTATTTTTGTCTCTCCTATGGTTATTTCTTTTTTTATTTTTTTTTAATTTCTATTTATTTTTGAGAGAGAGACAGAGAGAGAGAGAGAGAGACAGAGTGTAGTGGGCAAGGGGTAGAGAGAGAGGGAGACACAGAATCTGAAGCAGTTTCCATCTGGGCTCAAAGTTGTCAGCAGAGAGCCCAATGTGGGGCTTGAATTCACGAACTGCAAGATCATGACCTGAGCTGAAGTCAGATGCTTAACCGACTGAGACACCTAGGTGCCCCTCTCCTATGGTTATCTCCATCTGTTAATTTTCTAAAAGTATTTTTGTTTTCATAAAATTTTTGCCATTATTTTGTAGTTATATTTATGGTTAAAATTATATTACACTACGATTATTTCCTTTGTTATATACATTGTTTGAGCTCTACCAATTTAATTTATTTGATATGAACAGTATTGTTAGGTTATTTTGTAAAATTTTAAATTAATCAGTCTATGTATTTGTTTTTGTTTTAAACTTTTTATTTAATTATATTTCACATGTATCTCTTGTAAGACAACTAGTGTTTAATTTAAAAAGTTATATATGCACATTTGTTTCTTAAAGAAAAATTCAGTGGATTTGTATTATCAAAATCTATCAAGGAGAAGAACTTCCGAAATGGTGGAATAATAATTTCCAAAAATATGCTCCCGTATAAAAACAAAAAAGAACACTGGCAAAAAATTGTCAATCTAAACTTTTTCCTAATGCTAAAAATTAATCAAAGGCTTGTAAAAATTTAAGGACTATTTATTCAAGAATAACATCTGTTTCTTTGTAATAATAAACTTTTCACAGTGTAACGTCCCTATTCTTATCACCCTGGTAATCATGGAACTATAAAAATCAGTATTCTAATAGCCTCTGGAGGTCACAGAATGGGTTTGAAGCTCCACAGGTTTCTAATCCCCAGAGAATTGTCACTACATAACTTCCCTGGAATTTCCCTAGAAAATCCCCATTCACAGGGCAAACCATCAATTGACCTGACTCAGAGAGTACACAGTGAAAAATAAAATTTTAGCCCAGATATTTGTTAAATTAATCAGCAACAACTGTATAAAACTGCAGTTGACTGTGACAGTAATGCCAGTTGGGGCAAATAAGAATCTGGTAAAAAAAAAAAAAAAAGACTTTAAAAATAATATCCTGGAATGAGATTTCAGTGGGGGGGGGGGGCGTAGTTAGAAATTCTCTAGCATATTCCTGGGATCTATCAGTTTACCTACATGTTCAGAGTTGCTGAGGAAACACATGAGAAGGCATTCCTTTCTAATTTCTAGCTGATCTTGAGGATCCACAAAAGTATGAAATGATTTGTAAATAGAGTTGTAAACTAACTGCCAGAGCATTGAATGCATGCTCCAACAGACATATAGAGTTCCTAAAATGAAGATAGAAGACTTACTGGCTTAAGGAATTGAAGATATGTACCCACTCTTTAGCTGATCATTAAGGTAACTATGCACAGAATTCAGCGGCTGCTATTTGGCAAAGAATACAGACCTTACATAAGTTAGTTAGTTAGTTAGTTAGTTAGTTAGTTAGTGAAAAACAAACAGCAATAAGAACAATCCCTGGGTAACAAGGAGGGGATCCTGATTTCCAGAGTTGGCACATTATATTATTAAGAATGTACAGTTTTCAACAACAACAACAACAACAACAACAACAACAACAACAACAAAGTATGAGTCCCAGAAACAGGAGAGTATAAACACACAAAGTATATGCATATGCCCGAAAAAGAGGAGCCTATGAAAACAGTCCCTGAGCAAGCAAAGATATTATTGCACTTACTACCCAAATATCAATATGTAAATCTGCTATTTTAGTGTTTTCAAATAACTAAAGGAAACCATGTTAAAGAATTCTAGGGAAGTATCAGAATGATGGCTCATCAAATTTTAAAAAATCAGTAACTAAGTAGAAAATAATAAAAGAAAAAAAAAAGAGAACCAAATAGAAATTCTATAGCTGAAAAGTATCATAAATGAAATGGAAAATTCACTAGAAGTTTTCAACAGTACAATTTAGCAGGTACAAGAAAGAACCTATGAACCTGAAGGTATATTAATTGCGATTTTTCAGTCTGAGGGATAGGAAGAATCCAATAGGAAGAATGCAAAGATTGAACAGAGCTTCAGAGTCCTGTGGAATACCATTTAGCACACCAATGCATGCATAATAGGAGTGCCATAACTAGAAGAAAAAGAGGCAGATATAATAACTGAACAAGCAAAGTATATAAACTTCCTAAAACTGATTAAAAATATTAACTTCTATATCCAAGAAGGTCAATAAACTCTAAGTAGAATAAACTCAGAGACCACACTGAGGCAAGTTTGTCACAATGGCATGATAGTAGGCTTAAAGAGATGGGAGTTGCTACTAGAAAAAGTAGATTCAGCTATTGGTGCTAGGAGACAGTCAGGGATAGTGAGCAGAATGCTGCAGTAAGCAATATCTGAATATTATGGAAACAGATAACAGACAGTCATCCAAGGAAGAAACTGAATGAATTACCATGAAGTAAGGCGTATATCTTGACAATTGCTTACATACAAGGAGATAGAGAAACATGCAATATTTAGAAATCTATGAGACAGGCAGATGACATGATAAGGGAGTTCTCTTAAAAGGAAGGGCCCTACCTATTAGTTCTATGGAATATAGGGTATCTTTCTGTAAGTCTGTATGGAGGAGGAATGAAGAGGACAGTAAAGGGGAATTGGATCTCCAGAAAAAGGAGAACATTTATAGTATAATCCCTGAAATAACCAAATTGAAGAAACAAGCAAAAAGAATAATGATACTGTGCTAAGACTCCAAATAAAAATTTTCAAATTGTAATCTTTGGCCCTGATACTAAAGTCTAGGTCTTGGGTTTGAGTCTGTTTGTCAGGGTCAAGTGTTCTCTCTTTCTTCTCAAAGAAGAAAAAATAAAATACTCTGAATTTTGTGTATAAACCAATACTAGATTTTTCTAGGTTGTTTCTAATTCAGTGCTAGTTCCTATATTTTCACAGTAGATCTGAAACCTACTGATAATTCAAAAACATGCCAATTAGTTTTAATAAGTAGTTAAGTCATTCCCTACTTTTTAACACACCTAATAATTGCATGATGTTTTTAAACCTTAAAAAATGTATATTCAAATATACAATTTAAATTCTTCTATATTCTGGTTAAGACACAGAATCGTATAATGTTAATAATAGTAAAAAAAAGATAATAATAATAAATTTAAAGAATTCTGTGTTTTATGTATTTGGGTTACTTCATGTTGGGTGCATAAATATTTACAATTGTTACCTCTTCTTGTTGGATTGCTCCTTTTATGATTATATAATTCCCTTCTTTGTCTCTGTTTACAGTCTCCCTTTTAAAGGCTATTTTCGTCCAATTTAAGTACTGCTTGCTACTCTGGTTTTCTTTTGGCATCGATTTGAATGATAAATGTTTCTCCATCCCCTGAAGGTGTCCTCCAGTCTGAAATAAATCTTTTGGAGGCTGAATACAGATGGGTTTTGTCTTCTTATCTACTTTGTCTATGTCTTTTGATTGGAGCATTTTGTCCATTTACATTCATGATAGATATGTATTTATTGCCATTTTGTTACTTGTTTTGTGGTTGTTTCTCTAGATTTTTCTCTGATCCTTTCCTCTCTTGCTCTCTTTCATGGTTTGTTGGCGTTCTTTAGTAATATACTTGGATTCTTTTCTCTCTCTCTCTTTTTTTTAACATTTATTTATTTTTAAGACAGAGAGCACTGTGGGAGGGGCAGAAAGAGAGGGAGACAGAATCCGAAGTAGGCTCTGCCCTGTTAGTGCAAAGCCTGATCTGGGGTTCAAATCCATGTACCATGAGATCATGACCTGAACTGAAGTCAGATGCTCAACCGACTGAGCCACCCAGGCACCCCTAGATTCCTTTCTCTTTATTCTTTGCATGTCTATTACTGGTTTTTGATTTGTTCTCATTAGGTTTGTATATAACATCTTCTGCATATAGCAGTCTGTATTAAGCTGATGGTCACTTAAGTTTAAACTCATTCTTTCCTCCTCTTCCCTACCACCTCCCCCCATTTTAGGTATATAGTGTTATAGTTTACATCCTTTTATTTTATGAAAGAAATAATCTTACAATTGTCTATTCTACCCAAAACAATCTCCAGATTTAATGCAATCTCTATCAAAATACCAAAAGAAGTTTTCACATAACTAGAAAAAACAATCCAAAAATTTATATGGAAACACAAAAGATCTCAAATAATCAAAGCAATCTTGAAGAAGAAAAACAAAACTGGAGTTATCACAATTCGAGACTTCAAGTTATACTACAAAGCAGTAGTGATTAGAACGGTATGGTACTGTCATAAAAATAGACACATAGATCAATGGAATAGAATAGAAAACCCAGAAATAAACCCACAATTATATGGTCGAGTAATCCCACAAAAAATGAATGAATGTGCAATGGGGAAAAGACAGTCTCTTCAACAGTGTTCAGAAAACTGGTCAGCCACATGCAAAAGAATGAAGCTGTATCACTTTCTTTTACCATACAGGAAAAAAAAAAACAACCTCAAAATGAATTAAAGACCTAAAGGTGAGACCTGAAACCAAAAAAAAAATCATTGAAGAAAACACAGGCAGTAATCTAATATCCACTGTTGCAACATTCATCTAGATATGTCTCTGAGGAATGGGGAAAAAAAACAAAAATAAACTATTAGGACTACATCAAAATAAAAAGTTTCTACGCAGTGAAGGAAACAATCAACAAAATTAAAAGGCAACCTACAGAATGGGAAAAGATATTTGCAAATGATATATCTGATAAGGGTTAGTATCTAAAATACATAAAAAAACTAGTGCAACTCTACCCAAACAACAAATAATCCAATTTAAAAATGGATAGAAGACATGAAGACATAAAGACATGTTTCTTCAAATAAGACATCCAGATGGGCAACATATACATAAAAAGATGTTTAATATCACTTATAATCAGGGAAATGCAAGTCAAACTACAATGAAATATCACCTCACATCTATCAGAATGTCTAAAATCAAAAACACAAGAAACAACAGGTGTTCACAGGAATGTGGAGAAAAAGGAGCCCTCTTGCACTATTGGTGGGAATAGATACTGGTACAGCCATTGTGGAAAACAGTATGGAAGCTCCTCAAAAAATTAAAAATAAAACAACCCTATGATTCAGGAATTGCACTATTGGGTATTTACCAAAAAGTTACACAACACTAATTCAAAGCAACAGATGCACTCATATGTTTACTGCAACATTATTTACAATAGCCAAACTTTGGAAGCAGCCCAAGTGTCTATTGATAGATGAATGGAAAAAGAAGCTGTGATATATATGGAATGGAATATTATTCAGCCATAAAAAGAATGAAATCTTGCCATTTGCAATAGCATGGGTGGAGCTAGAAAGTATAATGCTAAGCAAAATAAGTCAGTCAGAGCAAGATAAATACCATATAATGTCAGTCATATGTGGAATTTAAGAAACAAAACAAATAAGCAAAGGAAAAGAGAGGTAGAGAGAGGGAAAGAGAGAGAGAGAGAGAGAGGGAGAGTGAGAAACCAGAAATAGACTCTTTACTATAGAGAACAAACTGATGGTTACAAGAGGGGAGGTAGGTGGAAGGGAAGGGGGAAATAAGGGATGGGGATGAAAGAGTACACTTATTATGATGAAACAAAAAATGAAATGATAAAAATATTAAAGAATTCTCTTCTTTGATTCACTTGTCAATATTTATTGTTTATTATTCATTTCTTATTTTTTGGTAAATTTGAAAAAAGAAAAAAAGTGGAGTGATGGCTAATTAACCCTAATCCTGATAACTGAGAATTTTGAAAAATGTATATATATGTGTGTATGTGTGTATATATACATATATGTATATATACATGTATATAAATATTTTTTTCTGGAAAAAACCATTAAGTATAGTAGTATCTTAATAAAAGAGCATAATCAAATCTTTTGGGGGGTGATTAAGTCATTTAGAAAAGTCCCGTTTTCTGACCTTCAGTTTTCTTATCTGTGAAAGGAGTAATTTGGACCAGCTTTAATAATTTTCAACTTGGGAGCGGTCTGTTCCATAGGAACATCTGGACATAAGGAGGTCATATTTTTGTTTCATTGTTTGTTGTAGTTTTCTCCATGACTGGTGAGATATTTTGGGCATTTCATAAGACCACCAGGAGTGCTAAACATTTGTTATGTTAAAGATGGCTCTGCCCATCAAATAATTTCACATTGTCTGTCGATTTCTTGTAGCTTTATAAAGCCTTAGTTTCCTAACCCATAAAAAAGGGAATATAATAATGACCTAGACAAAATGCCAAGAACGCTGTATTAAAAAACACTGAACTGAGTGTCTTTGAAGTCCTTTTCAATTTCATTGTTCATGGATCTGTGAATACAATACTTTATAGTTATTTAATCTTTAAAAGTATGGTTGTTCCATTTTTAACCCATATTCCCAATATCCTCTGCTCAGCAAAGCTTGTATCAGAGTAAATGATCTATGATTTAGAGCTTTTCTGTATCTTTTCCAATGTTCTGTTATCAGTGACTAATATTTAAGAAATTTTTGAGTTACTGAATGAAAATTGACTAATGATTTATTTTTTTAGCATATATTTCTAGTAGAATAAAATGCTTTTTCACTTAAAAATTCAGACTTTCCCTCAGTCCTATGACCTTTCTCAAAACTAGTTATATTATACTATTTTGTAAAAACTTCATGTTAGCTCAAATTTGCTTTTGATTTTGCTAGTTTGCTATTTTCTCTTTTCATTTTTGTCATTTCTGAGATCAATAAAAATACTACTTAAAAATATCAAGCTTTGTGTTAGTAAACACTGAATTTAAAGGTGTAAGTGATTTAGGGCTTGAATATATGTCTCAGTAGCTTATAATTTCATCAAAAAATCCCTTGAGTTAAAATTTTCTTCTTTTCTTCTAAGCCTAAAGGTAAATATTTTGAGAAGTTTGGCCAAAACCAATTTAGAAGGTTTTCTTTTTATTGTACTTACATGAGAATGAAAAAAAAGTTAATTTTCTCACTCTGACAAAAATCCCTCTAGCATCTGTTTGCACTCACATTACTCAAGAGAAGTTAGTTATAAACCTGAAACTTGATAGGACTGGAGCTCTTAGTGTGGAAGAAAAAAAAATCAAAATAAATTTGTAAAATTTTTTCAAGTTTTTTGGAAGTTATAATGGTTTATACTTATAAGTTTGTGAAATGTATTACAGATTTTTGTTCAATTTCTCTAGTGAATAGCATTGCAGATTAGTGGGCTGAATATAGAATTAACGTTAGAAATTCTCAAATCTAACTTTGATCTTTGCTGTCAACTTCCTTTAGCTTTGCTTTCTCAATCGCTATTCCTTAAAAAAAGGGGAGAAAATAATAGTTGTTAGTTTGGTACCCTGAGCTGTTGTGAAATGTGAGTAGCTATTTTATCAATAATTTTCTGAGGATATATATATATATATATATATATATATATATATATGAGTTTACTGAGTCTCATTTAGAAGTTATATTTAAAACACGTTAAGATAATCAACTAGAATCCATAGAAGGGGATTACTTTCAATTCAGCTACCCTTTACATGCAGTCTGCATGGTCCCCTAGAAATAAAATCTTCATCCTATTATTCCATAAAATTGATTACAGTGATTTCTTTTTTTAATTTTTTAATATTTATTTAATTTTGAGAGAGAGAGAGAGAGAGACAGAGCAGGAGTGGGAGAGGGGCAGAGAGAGAAAGAGACACAGAATCTGAAATAGGCTCCAGTTCTGAGCTGTCAGCACAAAGCCTGATGCGGGGCTTGAACCCACGAACTGCAAGATCATGGCCTGAGCCGAGGTTGGCCACTTAACCAATTGAGCCACGCAAGTGTCCCAATTACAGTGTTTTCTGACTCTGATCTAATTCAAATCCCTTTTGACATAATTTACTTGGCTCTTACTAGTGAAGGCCAATATAAGGAAGGAGTTTTTGCCACTAAAATTTTTAATCTTTTCTCGATAGCAAAAACCAAAGTCAAAACCCTTTCAATAATTCCTGCCTAGTGACCTAATGCTAGAATTTAGACTTCTGAGTTTTCAGTTTCACTGTTAGTATATTTAATTTGGTAACTATAGTATCATAAACATAGAGTTGTGAATAAAGTTTTCTCCACCATCTAATTTATTCAGTAGAATTAATTTGATAATCTTGAGAGTAGTCCTTCTGTTTTGGCTCCCAATACACATTAAGGTTTTAGATCAAATGAGAACACATTGACATCAGTGACATACCATCTCTACTCCTTCTGCGATAACAGCAAAATTCACCACATTGAGTTCTTAATACAGCCGCCTGAATTGCATCTAATCTACTTTCAACGTTATTCTCACTGACCCATATGTTTGGCAACCAAAACCAATTACAAGCCTTATTAAAGCTTGATACAATAGAAATGTTATTTTACAGGCACCTTATTTTGTGCCCATGCTACTTTAGATTTACATTTGTACACTATGGGCCATATGATGCCCTATCATGGGGAAAAATGAAACCGAAAATTCAGTGGAATCTACTTGAGAAAAACAAGAGTGCAATTTGCCACACAGCATGCCCTCCGATATGCACAAACAAGAACTTGTCATAACCATCTGTAGCTCTGTTTACACGAAGATACACGCAGGCCAAAAACCAGAGGAAGTCTGTCTGCATTAATAAATGTGTGGAAGAAGAGCTTGCAAGAAATACATCTTTAACAGATACAGGAAAGTCTGTTTTCAAGTGCAAGGGAACTTGGAATCAACAAAAGTTTACCATCAGCCCAAGTTTGTTTTTATTTTTCAAATATATGCCATGATATCAAACAAATGTACTGGTAGCAGTAGAAGTCATTAAAATAATGACACATATTATTGGCACATACATCCATTTCTGACAATTTGATTTGTTGGTGCTTTAATAATGATAATATGATAATGATAATATAGATTGAAATTTACTGTGTGAAAGAAATAGGGTTGCTTCCCTTGCTCTATCATTTTAATCCTCAAAACTATACATGTACTAGTAGTTTCCTCATTTTACACATGGAGGGACTAAGGTGCTTACCCAAGGTCGCGATGTTGGCACACAGAGACAGAACTGCTGTTATATTCTAGGCAAACAAATATATCTCCCTAAAGTCTGGCAATGAGTTACAAGAGAATGAAGACTCCAGGTTAGGGAACTGTTAAAGGGATAACTGCATCCTGTTACTCAGATATTTATTGAGTAACAGGCAATGGACATTTGTAGCTAACACAATGTTGATTATGCTTGGGGTATAACATGTGTCTCTTTATAGAAAATAATCTTAAGATGTAGATGCCAAATCTAGTACTGTTTGTACTGAGTCACAAAATTCATTGATATTTTACTTAATTTTAAAATAATTAACATTAAACATCTCCATCATGACCTGTAAGAACATAAATGATATATGTGTATTCTCAACCACATTGTCTACTCTTTCTATCCTTTGCTCATTCCTTCATGGTCACGTTGTCTAGGTCCGTTCCTACCTTAGGATGTTTGGAATGCTGTCACCACAGATATTTTCATGGTTCTTTCAACTCCTTCCAGATGTTGCTCAACTGTTACCTTCTCTATGAGATTTTCTCTGGTTATCCAATCTAAATATGTAGTTTTCCTCCTTGTTATGTACTTTCCATGGTTTATTTTATTTGTTAGCATTCATCATGATCTAACAAAATGTATACTTACTTGTATATTCACTTTTTATTATCTGCATCTCTCACTAGAATGTAATCTCCATGAGGGTAGAGAATTCTGTTTGTGGTGCTACTTCAGAAAGTTCCTGACAAATGGATACTCCATAAATTCTTGAATGAGTGAGGAGAATGGATGAATGAATGAGTATATAATATAATCTCTCATTGTAATTATATAAGATTTCTCATTGTAATTATCTAGGATTCGTTCGTTCCAGAAAATTATTTCTCAGAATCTCTCTTCTCTTAGATATATTCAGTCTTTCCATATCATATTCTAAAGATGCCATATTCTGAAGTGACCTCCCTCTGAAACTTGTAGCCCCAACACTTAGCACAACAAGTGTTATTAAAAAATGACCAGGGCCCATTCCAAGGTACATTCCTTTTTGATCAGTTTTTTTTAACTTTTCTATGAACAAATTTCACATTTAGTCATTTTGGCAAAGCCACCAAAGCATACATTTATCTCGTTAATATATAGAATTGTACTGTGATCAATTCATCACAGAATTCACAAACTCTACAAAAATCTTTAACCCTAAGCTTGTACTTGAATATGTCCTACTGGCTTTATTTCAAAGATTGGCTAAAAATCCTATAGAGTTTTGCATAATTTTACAATAGCAAGACATAATTTATAAGAAATATTTTCTTAGTGCCTGGGATTCATATTTTTGTACATTTCAATTTTGGTTATTATAGACACTCCATGTTTATCATAAATGTTGCAAATGTTCATGTTTGTAATAGGGATTTCTTTTAGTACTTTCATCAAAATTAAATCCAAAGCACTTTTATTACAAACAACATAATAGCAGGACATTTCATTGATGCTTGATTAATTAACAAATGCAGAGAAACCTCCCAGGATACCCTCCTCCTACAACCCTGTTCAGCAATTTCCTTCATTCTGCTTATATTAAACCGTCCCAAAAATAACTCATGGAGAAGTTAAAATTTTATTAATTTCATAGAAAAAATTAATTTTTCCTACTACTGCTTTAAACATAATAAAGCATGAACTAGCAAATTCTCACATTTTAAGGATGCCAACATGACCCCTAAAGTGGAAAAAAAATTTTAAAGGGGGTGCCTGGGTGGCTCAGTTGGTTGAGTGATTGGTTGAGCACCCAACTTAGCTCAGGTCATGGTCTCAGGGCTTGTGAGTTTAAGCCCCAACCTGCATCTGAATCTGTGCTGACAGCTCAGAGCCTGAAGCCTGCTTCAGATTCTAGATCTCCCTCTTTTTCTGCTCCTCCCCTGCTCACACTCTGTCTCTCTCTTTTTCTCTAAAATAAATAAACATTTAAAAAAATTTTAAGTGGTAAAAAACATAACTCATATCAAGGATGGTAGTCATTAAGAACTCTTTTGGGGCACCTGGCTGGCTCAGTAGGTATAGCATATGACTCTTGATATTGGGGTCATGAATTTGCGACCCACATTTACTTAAAAATTTTAAAGACATAAAGAACTCTTTAAAAATATTTGTGATATGTCTGAGTGGAAGAATATCAAATTTCTTTTGTTTCAGACCTCACCCCTCTTTCCCAGTTGGAAACTCTCTAACAGTAAATTAGTTAAAATGATCTTTTAGCAGCTACAGACAAATAACATTAATTAATGTTAGCTATGTAAAGTGTTCATGATTTCCTTTGACCCCTAGCAAAAGGCACTACAATCACCAATGATTTTATATTGGGAGCAATTTTCATGACCTGTACTGCTTTCCTCTGATGTAGATCACTCTAATTATAACTTTTCTTTTAGAACTCTTTAGAAAGGCTTTCCTCATGGATCTCCCTCTTCCAGTATAGCTGCATCCATTTTTCTTTTCTTTTTTTTTTAAGTTTTTATTTATTACTAAAGTTTATTTATTTATTTTGAAAGAGAAATAGGGCAAGAGAGAAAGAGAGAGTGAGAGAGAGAGAGAGAGAGAGAGAGAGAGAATCCCAAGCAGCCTCCGCATTGTCAGAGCAGAGCCTGACGCGGGGCTCAGACACACAAACCATGAAATCACGACCTGACCCGAAATCAAGCATTGGACACTTAACCAGCTGAGCCATCCAAGCACCTCTGCATCCAGTTTTCTTATCCATTATTCTCACACACTCCAGAGGAGCTACCAATAGGCCCCTACTAATTTGATCTCTGTTAGTTTTGTAGCCCTTAGGGCAGAAAATTCACAGTATCAGATGATTTTAGTATAAAGCAGACCTTGGTTTGAACGTCAGTCCTGTTAAATTGTATCGAGCAAATAATTTAATTCAAAGCTCTGATTTCCTCATCACTAAATGTTTGTAATGAGCGATGAATGAAGATAATATATAATCATATGGCATGTAGGAAGTAGTTGATAAAGACTATCTCATTAATTATTGAGCTATAAATTAGTTATGACCTTATTTACAAGTTCATACTCATCACCTTCATAATGGTTAAGGTACAGATAATAATAAAATATTACTTACCAAGTAGTAGAACTATTACCTTTATAATTAATTATTGACATTGTCTGAAGATAATATTCACTGACATTAATACTATGACTGGAGTAACCGCCAAACTAGTCTGTATGTCTGAAGTCAATTCGCTCCAGAAACAGACTCTGAGAGTGACGTTTGTGTGCAGGTTAATTATTGGTGAGTTCTCTCTGGAACAGTATCTGTGATGATGTGAGGGAAGCTGCACTAGTAGAGGGAAAAGGGAAACTGTGATGCATTTGCAAGACAGTTTCTATAGAGACCTTGGCTGATCCTGTGAGGGATTCTAGAGCAGGGACGGGCCTTCAGAGCTGTTCTCTCTCAATCAAGACAAAGGGGGAAGGCCTTTGTACCCCAACATAGATTTTCAGGGAGGGAGCATAGTTCTCCCTGAAAGGGAGACAGCTCCCTTCTGGGCAAGTTAATTCCTAAAGAGGGACTCAGCTGTGAGCTGTCAGCAGCCAATATTTCTGGTAACTAGAAGGATGAGTGCCTGGGTTCTAAATGGGGGTTCTGGGTATTGTCCTAGAACATCCACTGCCAAATTGATACATTTCATAGGTATGTGTGTGTGTGTGTGTATGTGTGTGTGTGTGTATACATATATATGTGTGTGTGTGTATATACACACACACACACACATATATATGTATATATATATACATATATATATATATATATATATTCTCAATCATCATGTACTGTTTAGCATTTTTTTTTAAGATTTCATTTTTTTAAAGTAATCTCTACACCCAACATGGGGCTGGAACTCACAACCTTGAAATCAAGAGATGCATGCTCTACCAACTGAGCCAGCCAGGTGCCCCTGTTCAGCATTTTAATATAAAAGTATGAGAACAAAATCAAGAAGAAAACATGCTTTTTAAATTGAAAATTTACTATAAGTGTATGAGTGTAGATGATATAGATGTATCATATTTATCTATCATCTATCTATCATCCATCTATCCATCTACCTTTCATTTTCCTTCAGAATTGTAACTTAAAAAAACCCCATAATTTCAATATTAGCTTCCTTCCAGTAATCCTTAGTAGAGAGTAGGATAGTTTTCTTGACAAGTCTCACTTTTGTCCTAAAGTAATGATCAGAATCCGGTTTGAACAAAGACAAAGAGCCTACACATATGGGCTTTGAATATAAATCTTAATAATTTCAGTTCATCCACATGAGAAGACTTTATCAAAAGTAGTACTTTGTTTATTATACCAACAATTTCATGACATTTGCAATTTACATATAATAGCAAAGATCATTTACTTATTTATTTAAACTTCTTAATTTTGTTCTCTTGAAGGCATTAAGCATATTGACTTTTTTCCATGACATTAATATTTATATCTTTCATATCAACACTCTTGAATCTTCATCTATGATATTTAAAAAAAAAGTAAATGGATGAATTTCAGACCCCTGCCGTTGTTTGTAGGTCTATATTTATAGAATCAAAGGGGTCATTGCTTATCTTGTCCTGCACATTGCTGAGCTAATGTTAAGTATGCATTTCCTTTGAAGTCAGTGGAGTCTCAGTTCTTAGATATTTTTTATGGCATAGAGCAAAGTAAGAAACTTACTATCAAGAATATCTTTGTAGAATATCTTCTTAAGTCATATTTTTATGGTGTTTTTTTTTTTAAGCCAGTAATTGATTTTGTCTAGCTAGGAAAGACACAATCTAAGTATAAACAAAGTCTTTCCATTTTATTAAGAGAGAATTAGCCTCCTATTTTTGATATGTGAAGAGCCAGTCTACTTTCATCTGAGTCTGAAGTTGGTCTGGATTATTCCAGGCAATTATCTTGGTGTTTTATGTTATGTTATTAGCTTAAAAAATAACTTGTAGTGCAGATATTGTTATCCACTTTACAAATACAAAAAAAAAATTGAGGATCTGAGAGGTTGAGTTTCTTGTTTTAAGTCAATAGTTAGGCCATTCTAACCTAGGCGAATCTGAATTTGTCTGGGGTCTGTCATGACTTCCCTTAACCCTAAATGTGATTACAGGATAACAATGGGATAAAAAGATGCAAATGCATTTTTGTGAATTAATTTACATGACATCCATTTGTTCTTGATTCTTAAATGTTCTAGACTCCTGGCATGTAAACCTGAGGAAAAAGAGAGTACTCATTCTTTTCAGTAACTGAGTAGAAGTTGTAAGTTATTTATTTTTACCTATTTCCATACATATAAATGAATACACACACACACACACACACACACACACACACACACACACAGTCTACCCACAATAAATGTCTGACATATAGGGAGTCTGTTTGAAGGAGGCATATTTTATATTTTAAGATATAAAATATAAATATATTTAAGTATATTTAAAACATAAAATATAAAAATAAGGCATAAGTATATTTTAATGAATACAAATACAGTAAAATCTTGGATTGTGAGTAAATCATTTATGCAAGACGAGCAAACATTTCTAATAAATTTTAACTTGATAAACAGGCAATAGGAGTAGTACTTGCAAAACGAGTAGTATGTGATGCTGAATGTCACATGATCATAACTGAGCCAATGGTTCTTCTCTCCCTCTCTCTATCTCTAGCTGCAGAGGAGGAGAAATCCCTCATTTCAAATAAGGCTAGGTGATGTGAAAAATATGGGAAACAGTGCTAAATTTTGTAGAAAAGCACCACCCAAATAAGGCTGTAGCAGTGCAAGCAATGAATCTGTTTAACGGCAATGCAATGTCACATTTCTGTGAAATCCTCAAAGGGAGGCAAAAGCAAGCGTCGTTGGATAGGTTCTTTGTTAAATTTGAGTGAAAAGAAAAAGATTCCATTAAGCCAATATACAGCAGCGATTCCATTAGTGATAGTGAAAGTTGTCCTACACAATAACCCTCCTCTCTCTTGTCTCCCTCACATCATCCACAAAGGTATTCAAAGGTAAGTGCAGGTTAATTTGTTTATTTTTCTTTATATTTTGTATTTTCTTTATTATTTTGTATCTTATTACAGCATAGTAGCCATTTTTACATTAATATTTTTGGATTGTGGAACGAATCATGTAAGTTTCCATTATTTTTTACGGGGAAATTGATATGAAAGTGCTTTGCATTACAAGCATGTCTCTGGAAAGAATTATGCTTGAAAACCAAGATTTTACTGTATCACATTTGGATTTTTAAAATTCTTGGTATTCTAACTATGATTTGTGTGAACTGGACAAATTATCTAATCTTTTTAAATCTCAATTTTAGATCTGTGAAATGGAGATGATCATGATAAGATTACTCTAGGAAATATAAATAATACTTCTTGGCCATCTTTTGTTTAGTAATAAATAAATTCTAGCCATTAGCAAAATTATGTATTGAAAGATGTTTATAATTTGAAGAAGTTTAAGTAGACTTACTTCACTGTGTCTCAATCTAGTTAGTAAAAATAAAATTTAAGTTATAAAAATTAAGTGACAAAAGACTTGTAAAAAAGCACAATTCTCTCATTTGCACATGTTTTTACATAGAAATACAATCATTTCTACAGTTTTAATGAAGTTACATATTTTGGAAACAGTTTTGATTAACTATTTTTTCCAATTGCCAAATCATATTTATAAAATTGCAGAAAGTCTCTCAACTTGATTGGAAAAACACCAGAGAACTAATTAAATATAACATTAGATTCATCATCCATTCAACATTGTAGGCTGCATGTAAATTAGATTAAAAACAAAATTCAACTTGCCAATCTGAAAAAGGATTTTCCTCTAAACATTCTCAAAAGAACATATATATTAATAGAATATTGCATATACTTATTTTTAGAGAAAATATTTTTTTTCTAAAGCCTAACAAAACACTAAATTATCCCTATCAAAATTCACAGAGAGGCATTGGTAACAATGCTATTCAGATATTAAATAGGACGCTTTGTTATAAGTTCAATTCTTTTTCAATTGTTTTTTCTCTTTGCTTTCACACTTAATGCTCAACAATATTCATAGAGTAGATGTTCTGTTCTCAGAACCATGAAAACTATAAACAAATAGAGTAGTAGAGTAGGAGAATAAAGACATGTGATGATAACATCAGAATAATTCCTAAACCCTAAGAATAATACCTGAAATTTTTATAGGATTAAACAGTTGAACTCAGTGTTAAAGTATAGTTTTGAATCAGACACAAACTGAAAGCAGAAAGAAAAGCAAACGCAAAGACACTATGGCAGGAAATATAGAGCATATTTATAGAATGCCAACAATTTGGAATTGTTATATAAGGTGTAGAGATGTATTTTCCACGAGACAAATCCCCATGACTCAGGCATCCTCACTGACATAGGCTTCATCCAAGAACCCAGGAGATACAATGTGTCATATATATTTTTTTTAATTACAAAATTGATATATTTTGGATATAACCAGTTTGGACCACTGTTCCTTTCTATTCTAACTTCTCTGTGATAACTTTCCCTCATGCCATGTTGCACTGAAGGGGTGATTGCTATTTCTGTTATATGATTAATGGGAACTGGAGTGGGTATACACTGCTTGACTTAGTTGGACATATTTTTGTGATTTGAAATCACTTGTACATATTGCTAAGTTATTGCCAGTCATCTTGTTGTAGGAGTGGTTTTCAAGGGTTCTTGCTGTACAACATATATCCCCATGTTGAATTATAACATGAAGGTATAACATTAGTTTCTTTCCTAGGTTTTGTGATGCTTCTCTTATTTGTAATATTTTTTAAAAATTTTCAGTGTTTTCTGTGCCTAACATATGCATTTTAAGTAAATACGCACTTTCATACCTACTTGGAATCTTATTTTTCTCAAAAAAGCCTCTCCATCCACAACCCCTCAATTGTTTAAATCTCAGTCACCACAAAATCTATCTACTGAGAGGATCATATGGTTCTTATCCTTTCTTTTATTAATGTGGTGTATTATGTTGATTGATTTGTGAATATGGATCTACACTTGCAACCCAGGAATAAATCCCACTTAATCATGGTGAATGATTCTTTTAATGTACTGTTGGATTTAATTTGCTAGTATCTTGTTGAGAATTTTTGCATCCATGTTCATCAGGAATATTGGCCTGTAGTTCCCTTTTTTAGTGGGATCTTTGTTTTTGGAATCAGGGTAGAGCTGCCCTCATAGAATGAGTTTGGAAGTTTTCCTTCCATTTCTATTTTTTTTTGGAACAGTTTGAGAAGAATAAGTATTAACTCGTCTTTCATTGTTTGGTAGAATTCCCCCGTGAAGCCATCTGGCCCTGGACTTTTGTTTGCTGGTTTTTGATTACTGACTCAATTTCTTTGCTGGTTATTGGTCTGTTCAAGTTTTCTATTTCTTCCTGTTTCAATTTTAGTAGTTTATATGTTTCTATGAATTTACCTATTTCTTTAAAAATGTCCATTTTGTTGGCATATAATTTTTCATTATATTCTTTTAGGATTATTTGTATTTCTGTGGTGTTGGTTGTTATTTCTCCTCTATCATTTGTGATTTTATTTATTTGGGTCCTTTTTCTTTTATTTTTGATAAATATGGCTAGCAGGTTATCAATTTTATTAATTTTTTCAAAGAACAAGCTCCTGATTTCATTGATCTGTTTTCCTGTTTGTTTGTTTGTTTTTAGTTTCTATACCACTTATTTCTTCTCTAATCTTTATTATTTACTTTCTTCTGCTGGCTTTAGCCTTCATTTGTCGTTCTTTTTCTAACTCCTTAGGTGTGAGTTTAGGTTGTCTATTTGAGATTTCTTGCTTCTAGATGTATACCTGTATTGTATACTTCCCTCTTAAGACCATTTTTACTGCATCTCAAAGGTTTTGGGCTGTCATGTTTTCATTTGTTTTCATGTATTTTTTAATTTATTCTTTAATTTACTGGCTGACACATTCATTGTTTAGTAGGGTGCTCTTTAATTTCCATGTATTTGTGGTCTTTCCAAATTTTTTTCTTGTGGTTGATCTCAAGTTTTATAATGTTGTGGTCAGAACCCTGTGGTCAGGGTACGATGTAAATCATTTTGTACTTGTTGAGACCTGATTTGTGACCTAGTATGTGATCTATTCTGGAGAATGTCCCATGTGTATTTGAAAAGAATGTATATTCTGCTGCTTTAGGATGAAATGTTCTGAATATATCTGCTAAGTTCATTTGTTCCAGTGTCATTCAAAGCCATTTTTCTTTGTTGATTTTCTGCTTACATGTCTGTTATTGATGTAAGTGTGGTGTCAAAGTCTACTACAAATTTTGTATTATTATCAATGAGCTATTTTATATTTGTTATTAATTGTTTTATACATTTGAGTTCTTTCAAGTTGGAGGCATACATATTTACAAATATTAGTTCTCCTTGTTGGATAGTTTCCTTTATTATGATACAGTGCACTTCCTCATATCTTGTTACAGTCTTTGGTTCAAAATCTAGGTTGTCTGATATAAATATTGCTACTCTGGCTTTCTTTTGACATCTATTTGCATGATATATGTTTCTCCATCCCCTCAATTTCAATCTTCAGGTGTCTTTAGGTCAAAGTGAGTCTCTTGTAGTCAGTATATAGATGGGTCTTATTTTTTTGTTTGTTTGTTTTTGTTTTTTAATCCATTCTGTTACCCTATGTCTTTTGATTGGAACATTTGGTGCATTTACATTCAGAGTCATTCTTGATAGCTATGTATTTAGTGCTATTTTATTATTACTTTTGTCATTGTTTCTGGAGATTTTCTCTCCTTTCTAGTCTTTGTCACTTTTGGTCTCTCCTTCCCACTCAAAGTCCTCTTTAATATTTCTTGCAGGGCTGATTTAGTGATCATGAACTCCTTTACTTTTTGTTTGTCTGGGAAACTATCTCTCCTTCTATTCTGAATGATAGCTGCTTGATAGAGTATTCTTGGCTGCAGATTTTCTCCATTCAGCAAATTGAATATATTATGCCTTTCACTTCTGGCTTGCCAAGTTTCTGTGGAGAGATCTGGAGCTAACTTTATGAGTCTTCCCTTATAAGTTAGGGACTTCTTTTGTCTTGCTGCTTTTAGGATTTTTTCTTTATCACTACATTTTGCAAATTAACTGCAATATGTCTTGGGGATGGTCTACTTTTGTTGATTTTGGTGGTAGTTCTTTGTGCTTCCTAGATTTGGATATCTGTTTCCTTCCCCAGGTTAGGGAAGTTTTCAATTGTTATTTCTTCAAATAAACCTTCTGCCCCTTTTCTCTTTCTTCTTCTGGGATTCCTTTGATACAAATGTTATTAAATTTTATGAAGCCACTGAATTCCCTAAGTCTACTCTCGTGATCCATCATTCTTCTTTCCTTTTTGTTCAATTTCATTATTTTCCATAATCCTATTTTCTACATCAGTTATTCATTCCTCTGCTTCTTCTATCCTTGTGGTCATTACATCCAGTCAGTTTCAAATATCAGTTATTGCATTTTTCATTCTTCCTGATAGTTTTTTTAACTCTTTTATGTCTGTAATAAGGGTCTCCCTGATGACTTCCATGCTTTTCTCAAGGCCAGCAACTATCCTTATGATTGTTGTTTTAAATTCTCCATCAGACATATTACTGATATCTGCTTCAATTTGATCTCTGGCTGTGATCTTTTCTTCTTTCGTTTGGGATGAATTCCTCCATCTTGGCATTTTGTCTAGGTCTCTGTCTTCTTCTCTGTGTTAGAAATGCCTCTTAACTTTCCTGTTCCTGAGTGTAATGACTTTATAAAGAAGAGGTCATATAGTGTCCAAGGCCTGGAACTGCATATGTGTTGTGTGCACTTTGTTACTGTGCTTTGGCTCTTCTATCCCTCAGGTCAGTTTTCTACATAGTTTCTCCTTGCCTGCAGTGGAGTGTGTTTGGACCTTGGCCAGAGTGTAGTGAGTTTTAACTAGGTGTGCTCTGGTCTGCTTGTTAAATTAGATCTTATGCTACTTCTACTAAACTGAAGCCTTGCAGAACTCTATGGTTGGTAGACATGGTGTGTACAGGGGTTTGTGCTAGTTTTCTGGGGAAGGGGCCCACTGAGCTGGTCCTTAGGCACACTTGCCCGAGAAAAGCAGTACCAGCAGAGCACAGGGTGGCAGGACTTTGTGTAAGAAGTTTAGACAGCCAGTGATGGTACAGTGCTTTTTACTGAAGATGGTTTATGCTTAGGAGGTGGGGGAGGGAAATGGCATCAGTCAGATTCTTTGTCTCTGGAGACCAGAGTCCGTGCTTGCTGCTCTCATGGAAGCACTCCCAGAAGAGCAAATAGTTTTCCCTTTTGCATCCCATGCTTTTTTCAAATTGTTATTTTTATGTTGTCTGTCTCCAGGTTACTTGCCTTCCTGGAACAGTGCATGCACTTTGTATCCTAGCCAGGCCTGCTGACTTTGAAAGCTCCAAACTTTAGGGACTGAGTGTGGAGAGGGTGCCTGTGCTTGTCTTCTGGGGGAGGGTCTCACCATACTGTGATGAATGCAAGTTTGACTGAGAAAGGCAGTTATGCCAGAACGCAGGGGCATGAGGTTTGGAGCAAAGCAGGTTAAACAGCCAGTGACTGGGTTAGCTGCCCTCAGCAGGTGTCTCCACTCCTATGCTGAGGGGAGGGGGAGTGAAAGACACCTCTCACAGATGCAGGAAGAATGAAGTCTCTCCCCAGGCACCTTAGGCAATCCTCAAATCATGCTGTCTGCCTGGGGTTGCTTGCTTGCTTTCTCACCAGGTGTAGGACAGTGCCCTCAGGTCTCTATCCCAGTCAAGCTTACAGACCTCTAAAACTCCAGTCTTTGAGCCTGGCTGATTGCAAAAACTCACAAAATCAGCCTTCTCATTTTCCCCTCCTATGGCTTTGAGGAAGTGTTCTTGTGCATTCTCTTGCATTTCTCCATGACCAGGGCTCCCTCCCCACTGCAGCATCTGTGATCTGTTTCTCCCTCAAACCATATCTCTGCACTTCCTGCCTTCCTCAATGTGGCCTCTTGTCTCCCTCTATTTGTGCAGTTTGTTCTGTCAGTCCTCATGTTGATTTCTTGGGTATTTAGAATGGCATGATAGTTATCTGGCTGTGTTCAAGGGATCAGGCAAGGCTAAGGTCTTCTTACTATGTCACTATCTTAGCTCCTCAGGCACCACAAAATGTATATTTTTTTCCTAACCATTAGTTTTACAGATGACGAGACATGAAGAAACATGGGAATGAGATTATAAATATGGGCAGAAAGTACTGTGTGCCACTGAACCATGTTTGAATGGCTGATAGGCCAAATTATGTCCTCTGTCTGTTATTGTACTATACAGAACACAAGCTGAGAATCATATTTACAGGCAAACAATTATAATCAACTTGAAATTGGGGAACACTAATTTTGAGCTCCAATTTTTACTTCCCCCAAATCCATTTCCAGTCCATTCCCATTAGTAGACCTACATTATAAAAAAAGTGTCTATTAAAATTATTATTTTTAAATTTCATCTATAAGAAATTATGGAACCCTTTTCTCTCTTGTTATATAATTGCCTAAAAGTATCATTATTTTGCCTTTTGACTTGTAAAACATAAAAGACTATTTACTATCTGGCTCTTTACAGAAAAAGTGTCCCAACTTCTGCTATAAGCAATGGTGAGTCATTGGAGTTCTTTTTAAACCAGAGGATGGTGTTACTAGCTCTGAATTTAGCAAGGACCTAGATGAAAAAAATGCAGAGGTTCTCAACAAAGAGAAAGACAGAGACAGAGACAGAGACAGAGAGGAAATTTAAATACAAGGACTTTGGTGTAAAAGTTCCTGGCACATAGTAAGACTCTAAGTAAACAATGGCCCCCTATAGTTGAGATAGAATAAAAGTTTTAGAGAAAGGTGACAGAGATATACAAAATACTGAATAATTCATCATCCAGACTATTTAATACAAAATATTTAACTCCCATCCAAAATATTTCCTTTTACTAAATTACTGGACAAGTCGTGTATATTAGGTGCTTGACATGTGAGTAGGCTACCTCTGGAAAAGTTTGGATGAAGGCAATTTCCAACCATTCTTTTTGTGTAAATTTAATCCAGCACCTTAGGGCAAGAATCCTTAGGTCTGAATAAGAAGTTTTTCTCAGTCAAGGTAGGAGAGTAGAGATAGCTGAAGATAAGTGAGCCAGAGACTTAAAAGCCAAAACGAGAACATTTACAAGAAGTTGATCTTGACTTGGTGCTAGTAGCAAGTGGAGTATCCAACTCTGAAAACGTTTCTCTAATCTCTTGAGTTAAACAGCATACTAACAGTTTTGCAGAGAGTGACTGGAGGAGGGTGCTGCCTTTTTTTCTAGTCTTAACCTATGTGACACCTTTAATTTCAACCGGCTACATATCTATCATTGTCTTTATTTATGCAATGCATTAATTGATTGTCAATTTCACACCAGACACTTTTCCCAGCTCTGAAGACCCTCTTTGGGCTCTTATGCTGCACAAAGATAAATGGGAGAGTCATACACCTAACAACCCAGGGATCAGTGCAATGTAATTATGTGGATAAACACAGACATGAGAGCACATAAGATAGCTATTTGCCTGAACCATGGGTGAAAGGGGAAAGTTTCCCAGAGCGTGTGAGTTCTAGCTGAGTCCAGAAGAGCAAGTTGGGGTTATTGAGATAAAGTGAGAGAAGGACATTCTAGGCAAGGGAGAATATGTTGTACAGTGAACTGGAGCTCATTATAGTTTGTACAGGTCATGATTGTAAAGGTGATTGGATATAATAAAGGTGAGAATGGATAGGTGTGCAGAAGGAGTAGGACACTTCCTCAAAAAGAAAATAAATATTAATAGGCTAAGAATGGTTATAATTTAAGTAAAGAGTGAGATATTTTCTATTCCACTTTCCCCGTTTTGTGATTTTTTCCTTGATATTACAAAAATGCTGGAAATTTGCCAAAAAAGTATGTATATATTTATACACGATGACAAATACATGATTTCTAAAAGCTATTATGTATTTCATGAGTAGAAGAAGTTCATACTATCATTTTAAAACAAAAATACATGTGTTTCCTCATTTAAAAGCAATATCAGGCTGAACCTCTTGTTAAGAAGGGAATATATGGTTCATACTTCGAAGCATCATTAATACTTCCAAACCCCTACAGTTTCTTTTTTTTAACTGGGAGTCAGTAATTTAGTAGATACATAAAGTACATCTATAACAAATACGCTTAGAATAAATGTCTTAAATGATGTTGAGCATATACAGGTAATAACCTCAACTATCAAATCTATTATTTAATAAACAAATCCTGGGTTTTATTAACATTTGGTAGTAAGTCTCATGAATTTTTAAATTTTACTAGTTTACATAATTTTAAATAACTGGTGTGTGTGTGTGTGTGTGTGTGTGTGTGTGTGTGTGTGTGATTTCTCTGTTTAAAAAATAAGGAAGCAAAAAAAAATAAAAAAAAATAAGGTAGTATTTCAGTGTGGCATCTCAAGATACCAGCTTCAAAGGAATGTTCTGTTTAATATAACTGATATGTGCCTTTATATACAGGGGCAGTCTGTAAGTACAACCTACTGTTGCTTTTGTGTTCTTCTGGGCAAATTACTTTTGCTATTTTGCTTCATCCTTTCTTGAATGAGGGTACATGCCTTGTTCTGGATATTTCTCTTGGACTCGACACCTGATAAGGTTCAAACTAATAGCAACTCTCACTCCTCTTCTCAACTATTATTTTCATTTGCTCCTCTAAGTAAATGTTCTCTCAAATCCTGAAAATTAGCCCAACCTGGTCCTGACCTGGTAAACCCACTTCCATGGGCACTTACTCCAAATGTACCACTTTTTCAGAGTTCCTGTTGAATTTGTCCTAATGTTAAAGAGATAGGAATGATATTGCATTATTAAAGCCATGAAGAATACATTCTGTAATGAAAATGTCATGTATCATTGATCATTTTCTTTATATTGAAGACTAATTACTTTGCTGCTAAGTGAACTTTGCCTAAATGGACTTCCAATTAGTGTCTGGTGATGAGTATGACCTGAAATGTCATCCTCTTTTGGAAATGCTCAGGGAAATGGGAGTTTACTTCCTTTATTCCTGGATAACATGTAATACAAACTGAGCAGAGCATTTTATTGATAGAAAATTTTCCAACATTTACTTATCAGCACAGATTTTTGTGCCTTGTTTCTAGGTATTTGTCAGCTGCAGAAGACAGACATAAAACAAATAATTCAAATAAAATGTGACAAATTTCATAGTAACGGTAGATATGCTAGACAGTAGATATGCTAAATGAAAGCTTAGGGAAAGGAATGCCTCCCTGAACTGGGGCTGTAGTGAAATTGGGGTGGTCTTCAGAGATGGAAAACTTTCATCAGAAAGGAATTTGGGAAGAAACAATTTAGGCTTGTGGAACATGTAAAGTGTTGTGACATGGAAGGGTGTAAATTTGCAAACAGCTAGTTGGTGTGTTTAAATATAGAGATGGTGTGAGGGGTGGAGATTGGAAAGAAGTGAAGGAAAGGGCTGGGAAGCTATTTAAATTATAGAATCTGAAATTCATACTAAGGATTCTTTTTTTCCTAAATGTGATGACAAGCCATTGAAAATATTAAAACAGAGGAGTTGCATAGAAGTATGTGTTTTTGACAAAGGTCATTCTCGTGACAATTTGGGAAGTATGTATCAAACAAAGAACTTGCAGTTAGAGCGATCAGTTCTGAGTCTATTTTTTGTAGCCCATGTTGATCCAGTGTAAGTCATAAGGCAGTGACAATGGAAAAAGAAAAAGAGATATCCAGTATCCCAAGTGATCTATTCTTAAATTGTTACTTTCTTAAAATCAAACTAGATACTAGATTCCTCTTTTGCAAGCAGAATTTGAATTTTGTCATAGCCATGCACAAAAGCATTCAATGATGTTCAATTACTTATCAAGTTAAATCTTTGTCTTCACAGCAAGACTTACATCTTACCTTTAATTTTATTTTTGATTTTTTGTTTCTTTCTTCTACAATCAGCAGTCTAGTCAAACCTGAACTCTTTCTGTACCTTAAAAATATGTTCACATAAACTTCAGCAAATTATTTGGCTTCATTTGCCTCATGTTTATAAACAAAATAACAGATCTACCTGTACAACTGTTAAGAATATTAGATAATAGAATTCTATTTTTGAACGGATTTAATACATTTAGCACTTTATATTATTATTCCTATTCCATATGTCTACAACTTTTCTCACGTTCTGTTCTATATGTAAAATTCTATTTACCCATCTATCCCTGTCAAAATTTGATCTCTCCTTTAAGACCAGAATCAATCCTTAGCTGTACCTTCTCCCTAAATTCCCAATGAAACTGTTGCTTTGTGTTACACTTGTTCCTGAATTTCTCATTACATTCTGTTTTGTATTTAATTATGTTTTTATTTGTCCTCATCCATTTGGCTGTTTTTATTGAAAGAGGAAGTCGTGTTTTGCTCATAATGGAAGGAGCATGCTGTAGGTCATAAATATATTCAGTCAGTTTTAAAGGCCATGTGAGAGATTAGAATGCCATTCAATTACATCATGAGGATGCTAATCTGATAGGATCCAGAAGAGGTTGTTTTTGAGATATTGAAGTGGGCACTCCCAAAGCCTAAATGGTTTCATTCTATTTTCTATGTGACTGCAGCAGGACTAATAAATGCTCATTTTGAACTAAGTCAAGTTTCTTACATACTTGGCCATGTACAACTTGGGATGTCAAGGATGGGTAGAAAGTCTAATTATCAATTTTTATTGAGTTTATTTTCTGGCAAATTGTGTATGAGAACCCATTTTTATGCCTTGAAAAACAGCACACTGCCTTATTGAAGGAGGACTATCAAACCTTTGTCTATAGCTAAGGTTGGTGTGATGATGTTGTATAACCACAATACCCACACAATAGAACATAAAAAAATAAATAAAAATTGGGATATGGTATGGCTGATAGTGAAAACATTCCATGGATACAGGGATATTAATACCTGGAAATTTAGAAGTCAGGAGTGAATCACATGTTATATCAGTTGATTCATTAAAGGAAGTCTTCTTCTGGAGAAGTAGATAGGCTGTTTGAGGCAAACCATTTCATGGGTAAAAATTAAAGGTACTGATTACTCCAACACCATACTGGGGCAAGGGGGTCTTTCTGAAGTAGAATTTATGCAGGGTCTCTATTAGTTTCTTAGAGCTGTTGTAACAAAGTAGAACTAATTTGGGTAGTTTAAAACAACAGAAATTTATTATCTCACAGCTTCAGAGGCCAAAGTTCAATATCAAGGTGTTGGCAGGGCTACCCTCCCTCCAAAGCCAATAGGGAAGGATCCTTCCTTGCTTTCTCCAGCTCCTCATTGCCCCAAGTGTTCTTTGGCTTAGAGATGCATTTCTCCAATTTATGCCTCCATATTTACATGGCATTCTCTCATCTTCCCTCTTTATATACCAGTCACATTGGGTTAAGGGCCCACCCTATTCCAGTATGACCTCATCTTAGCTAATTATATCTGCAATGTCACTATTTCCAATTAAGGTCACATCCTGAAGTTTTAGGGCTTAAAACATCATAACTTTTGGAGATCATGATTCAAGCCATAACAGGGTCCACTCACATGATTCAGTCCACAAAATTGCACCTGCTTTTGTTAAATATTTTGATTTCTTTACTCAAATGTTATTCCTTAATAATTCTGGAAGAGTTTTTCTCCATTCAAGACTCTCATAATGGGAGCCTATAGGTAATACCTCATCTAGGTTTACTTTGGGGAAAGTGAATCCCTCTGTTCCATGTGGAGATTGACCTAATAGCTTAATGGTTTTCTTTCTTCAGAAACTTGAAATCCCATAGAAGGAGATAATAGATTAGGAAGCTTTTTTTTTTTTAAGACTAGGTGTCAGAAATAGGTAAATCAATATAATGAAATGTATTACCAGTTTACCAGCATTTCAAACTGCTAAAAGTCCAGATCATCATCTATGACATTTAAATTAGTACATATAAACCTAAAACCATAATTTTTGGCTAATAAATTTGTCAAGGGAAATTTCCAACTCTTTAAAGTCTACCTTAAAAACAACTATACCATAGTAAATTTGCTAAGTGAATTACTGGTTGCTGAACTTTGCTTAGGAATTAAGTATTTGTTTTCAAAACCTGAGAAGACATGAATATTATAATTAAATTGTGTTTAATAAAACCTTTTTTATGAGAATACTTCTGTGTCTAGTCAATACCATTTCATGACTTTCATATTTATAGATACATTCTAGAAGATTGAAGTGAAGCTAGTGGAGAGGTAATGACTATGACCACTTGGACCATGCCTTTACAGTGTAAATACTGGACTTTTTAATCTTAATAAATACTTAAAGATGTATCTACTGTAGCCATTGTTTACGATATTTTGTTTTGACTTGGCCACTGATACACCTTATTTTAAACCTTGCTAGCTACACTGCCTTCATCTGAATCTATCAAGGTCTCCTTCAGAAAACTCCAACATGAAAAGAAGCTACTGAATTTACAGAAATATAACATAGAATGTGACAGAGATGAACAAGAAGCAGGCTACTGTTGTGGAATAATTCTGTATCTTGTTTTCAAGGAAAAGACATCATTACAGAACAATATTGTAAATAACTTAATTTTGATTTATTAAGTGTTTACGGAAAACATATTAGTATGAAAGTACAGTCTACTCTCCATTTATTGTTCTCTTTGTCTCACTAGTATATAAAAGTTAGTTGATACATAGTAGACACCCCCTCTTCCCCAAAAAAGCTTTTTTAATTTAATTGAATGCCAATCAAAAAGTCTATTTTAAATATGACAATGACTAGAAATCTAGAAATTTGGGAACTTTTTTTTTTTCTAAGCTTATTAAATAAGACTAATTTCTGGGGTATACTAACTGCTTACTTTCAGAAAAATATTGCATTATGTGAAGAAGAGATTACTAACAAGGTAAAAGAGGGAAAATTTCTGCCTATTACTGAATCAATTAATCAGATTTTATTCTTCCCCTTAGAACACTTTTTGATAATGATTAGCATCTGATGGATAATAAGTACAGATTCATAAGACATTTTATCAAAATGTATAATGTAAAGAAGTTTCTAAAAGCCCTAGTGGGAAATCAATAAGGTGTTGGTATACTGAATTTCATTTAGAGTAGAACATTAAACTATGGTTATTGAGAATAAATAAATATTTTACTTCTGCAGAAGGAACAAAAAGGCATAAGGGCATTCTTGTAAACAGTTAAGAAAAAAACATAAAGAAGTGATTTCAGAAGTTAATATTTAGTTTTAGAAAGGGTAAAACAAACAACATGATTCTAAACATAGGACTATTTTTAACAAAAGCTGTAATGACAAATGCAGTCTTCTATATTTAGTATCACTATTATATGTAACTTTTAAGTTACAGAATACTTAATATAACTAAAGTCAGCTGTCAGTGGAAAATACAGTTGTGTCTGTCATTAAATTTCAAATAAAATCATCTTTCAGTAATATAATTTCTTATATGTGTGTAACTGCCTAATTTTAATACATTTGAGAAATATTATCTAAAATTGAACTAGAAGTAGGAAATAGGAAAGTAGGAAAGAAAAAGGAATATAATATTAGAGCTTTGTAACTTAAATCCAATGTACCTTTGATGTTATTGATAGAATTAGCCTTGCCAACACTTGCATGATGCTTGCGATCCTAGGAACAAGCAATCCATTGGCTGGTAGAAAGACCTCTGAGCCCATTTGAAACCAGGAAAATAAATTATTATAAGACTTACACACCGAGTCCATGTGTTCTGATCCCAACCCCACTTTTGCATCATCTAGAATATTGAGTTCGTTTTCATTAAAAATACGCTGACGGGCACCTGGGTGGTTCATTCGGTTAAGTGTACAACTCTTGAGACTCTTGAATTTGGCTCAGGTGTGAGATCAAGCCCCACCTAGGGCTCTACACTGACAGTATGAAGCCAGCTTGGGATTTTCTCCCTCTCCCTCTCCCTCTCTTTCTGCCCCTCATCCACTGTCTCTCTCTCTCTCTTTCTCTCTCTCTCAAAAATAAATAAACTTAAAAAAAAGTACACTTACCTTTAAAAAAAATATTTTGAATACAGGAATGAATCCAAGATGTTCTTCATCTTGTCTCCACAATCCAATTACTAATTTTAAAATGCCAAATGATTATTGATGTTATGAAAAGGGTAAAACAGACAAAATTAAAGATAATAAACAATGGGGGCACCTGGGTGGCTCAATCGGTTAAGCATCCAACTTCCGGTCATGATTCAGTGGTTCCTGATTCAAGCTCCGCGTCAGGTTCTGTGCTGACAGCTGGGAGCCTGGAGCCTGCTTCTGATTCTGTGTCTCCCTCTCTCTCTGCCCCTCCCCCACTCACACTCTGTCTCTCTGTCTCTCAAAAATAAATAAGCATTAAAACATTTTTTTAAAAAGATAATAAACAATGATGATTAAATAATTACTCCCATATAGCCACAGTCTGACATAGCTTTGCAAAAACCAGGAGTTCTATTATGCATTATAAGGGGAGAGTACCAAAGGTCCCCAAACTTGAAATATATTGCTATGAATTTACCAGAAAATACCACCTATATTCACTTCTTGATAAAAAAAACAACTTGATTGATAAGAAATCATAAAGAAAGCCATGCCAGATCTGGAAAGGGTTCCCATTCTCAGTTTTTATATAACATATTCTCAAACGTCCAATACTGTTTGATAAAATCTAAATATATATACTGCTAATTTCATTATTAATGAAAGAAGGTAGAGTCATTTCAATTTAAACAAACAAAAATTAACACAAGATCCTTCCAAATACTCACATCATCAAATACATTTTAAAACCAAGAAATAAGTAAGATTTATTGTTTACATTACAGGAAAAATAAGAGAAGCTCTTTGTATATTGCTAATAATGTATTCATATATTCTTCATATATAAGGCAAATCACTTTTCAGCTCACATATATAATGATATTTTGTGATTTATAAACGAATCTATAATGTATAAAACACTGCTAAATTTAATATATGAAAAACAAAACTAGACCTTGCCCTAAGGATCTTCTAGTCTAATAATTTTGACCTAATTATTGTTTTACATTTAGATTATTACAATATTTGTTGATTAGCCATATCTTTATTTTGGCAATAAATAATGTAACATTATTGTTTCTGGTGGATAAGCTAAAAGAGGGAAGATACCGTGGCATTTTTACATACCTGTCTATTTCTACGTTTACAGAGGACAAGCTTGAGTTCCTTCCATTATAGTAAACTTCCATGCACTCCTAATCTAAATATCTTATAATATATATTTAGTATAATATGAAAGAAACAAAAATTAAAAAAATAAAAGCAGCAAAATAAAATAACAGATTATCTTCAAAGAATAAGAGCATAATTTACAGGTGGCTTCCTAACTTAGCAAAGTTGCAGGATACAAGGTTACCAGCCAAAAAGGCGAAATAATCTGAATATCCATCAAATAAGGAATGAATAAGCAAAGTATATTGTATCCAGACAATGGAAAGCAACTCATTATTTAAAAAGAATAAGCTAGTGATATATTAAACAATGGGGATGAATCTCAAAATAACTATGTTGAATGAAATAATTCAGACAAAAAGTACATATAGTATAGCTCATTATGTATGTATTTCTAGAAAATACAAACCAATATACAGTGACAAGAAGCAGATTGGTGGTGGCCTTGGAATGAGTGGCATGCAGAGGAGCACGAGGGAGAATTGAACAAACTTTTTGACCTGATGGATTTGTTCTCTATCTTGACTGTAGTGACAGTTCACTGGATGTATACATATGCCAAACTTACAGTTTATCACATGTTATTTGCCACTTACGTGCCACTTCCACCACAATAAATTTATTTTTAAAAAGAGGTTGAAACATTGCAAAATATACTTAGTTCTTAGGGAAAACAAGAAAGTGAAAGTCAATGAATTTGCTTCTGTTTTAATGGAGGAGACATAAATACAAACAGGTGAATTACTGTCAGCTTGGGAAGTGCTAGGAGAGGAGTGTGGACAACATTTTGTGGGTTTCAAAGGGAGGAGCAAATACCTCTACCTGGGAAAGTTAAAGAGAAACTGCTTACTTAGTTGAGAATTCGTTAGTATTTTGGTTTTGCTTGCTTGTATACCACTGAAATCCTAAAAATGGCCAGTTGAAGAGAGGACAGAAATAAAAGCCTTGGAATGTATTGAATCCTTTTCCAAAAGGCGATGGTTCTTGGTGGGGTTGGTCCTGCCCTTAGGAGTTTTTGGAATGTAGTGAAACCAAGGGGGTGACTAGTGAAGCCCTATTGACATACAGTACATAGGACTAGAGTTGCTGGATGACCTCCACTGGTAGGACAGTTAAAACAAACAAATAAACAAACCTAACAAAAACAAATACTAAAGAGTCTTTTTATCTTCCTTCCTTTCTTCTTTCTTTTAACTCTCTCTCTCCTTATCTATGTATCTCTATCATCTATCTATTATGTGATCATAGGCAAAATGCTTTAATTCTCTATCTTCTAGATTCCTAATTTATAAACTTACCCCACTTCATAGGATTGCCTTAAATATTAAATAAGATCATATGTAAAGAGTTCAGTAAAATGCCAGACACATCATTCACTAAATTTTAGTTATTATCTCTCATGCAGTATAAGGTTTACTGAAGGGAAAAAATATAAAAGGTAAAATGATACGGATTCCCCAACATGTAACCACCTCTGACTTGTTATTATTTTGAAAAAAAAAATCATTCCTGTTTTGTTTTGTTTTGTTTAAGCACATCTGAGGGGAATAACCTAAGGAAATAACCTTACATAATGTAAGCAAACAAACAAAAAAGTTATTTCATAAATGGGAATGAATTAGGGTTTTTCCATTTTTACAGCCATAAAAAAATGAAATCTTGCCATTTGCAATAACATGGATGGAGCTAGAGAGTACTATGCTAAGTTAAATAAGTCAGTCAAAGAAAGACAAATATGATGTGATTTCACTCATATGTGGAATTTAAGAGCAAAACAAATGGGCAAAGGAGAAAAAAAAGAGAAGCAAACCAAGAAACATATTCTTAACTTACAGAACAAACAGATGGTTACCAGAGGGGAGGCAGGTAGGGGGATGGGGAAAATAGGTGATGGGGAGTAAGGAGTGCACTTGTGATGAACACTGGGTGTTGTATGGAAGTGTTGAAACACTATATTGTACACCTGAAACTAATATTACATTGTATATTAACTCACTGGAATTTAAATAAAAACTTTTAAAAAATCCTCTTATTACTCAAATTTATTAGAACATAGAGAAAAATGGTTTGCTAAATATCCTATGCTAACATATGCATTCATGATTAAGGCAAGAGGGAGTTACCATTTATCTGTAACATTATAAAATTACAAATAAGATAATTTATATTTGGCAAAATATATTTAATATTAGTTTTTATGGTATAGAATAACAAGAAAGTTTTTTAACTTTGAAATGATGTTTCTTATATGAAGAAAGCTATATATAACATAAAATGAATGATTCAAATCTACTGATAGTATTGAAAAGGAATTAATCCATAAGACAAAGAGCACCCTATGTGGAAGTTGGAGTCCTTGATCTCATTAATGTAAAAATTAGAAAGGCAAAATCACAAATTCTGTTTTGTTCTATGTTAGATTAGTCTGCTGCCAGTTGAAACCCAACACAATTCTAAATAATACAGCTACAGGCCTAAGAGTCTTTAGTGTTTAAAGATGGTAATTGTGCTGTTGAATTAGTGCATATCGCCATATGGCTCATGCAATTCTATTAATTAATATCTATGGCATGCCATGGGGTTTGTGCCTGGTAGGCAGTATATGAATTCAAGTTATTATGTTATTTCAAAATGGCCAAAGGACGCTACAGAATAAATAATTGTGTGTACTTTGAAAATAGAGTAAAAGGCTTGGCGGAGTGCAGAAATACTTCAAAGAAAGGACTTCTAACCCTAGGGTAAGAGAGACTCATCTGTGTGATGCGGGAAAGGGCATGGAAAACAAGCATTCTTTACTTCTGAATATTTCATTTATCTAATAGGGCAAAATGCATCATTTGATGACTTTTCCTTCAATCAGATTATTTCCACAAACACACAAAGCTTATCAGCCAAAATAATTAAATCAATCAATCGATCATATCCATTCTAGAAAAAGATCAATTTATTTCAAGTTAATATTTAAAACAAATTTAGCTGCAACATAGTGACAGCTATGCTCTCTTTAAATTGAATTAGCTTAAAAATACTGGCCACCACTGTTGCATCATCATGGCTTAGGCATTTAATCAAATGCTAGAAGAATACTTGTTCAAATTAAATATAGACTTGATTTACTAAAGAATTGTAAGTTCATTTTATTTGACCAAAAATTATATATTCAGACCATATCTCAAAAAACGGAAAACAATGATAGCAGTCCACTTATAATGAGCTACATGTAAGTTAGCTTTTCATCCAGCTACAAATTAAATTAACTTTTATAAATATTTTAAATTGTATATTTGATTAAAAAGGGAAGAAAAGAAAGAATGACAGACTAAGAAATACAGAAATAAAATATTGATGATCCTAGCATTTAGAATTCACTTATTTGAAGATTCATTAAAATACACTTCTTACTTTTGTGTATATCTGAAAACTTCCATAAGACTTTCAAAAAATTAGTGATGGGCTCAAGTAAGATGGGTATTATAATTGAAAAAGCTTTTAGGAAGCATGGAGGTTAAAGAACACCTTACTAAAGAATGAATGGGTCAACCAGGCAATTAGAGAAGAAACTTAAAAATATATGGAAACAAATGAAAATGAAAATACAACAATCCAAATGCTTTGAGATTCAGCAAAGGCAGTCCTGAGAGGAAAATACATTGCAATCCAGGCCTATCTCAAGAAACAAGAAAAATCCCAAATACAAAATCTAACAGCACACCTAAAGGAAATAGAAGAAGAACAGTAAAGACACCCCAAACCCAGCAGAAGAAGAGAAATAATAAAGATCAGAGCAGAAATAAACTATATAGAATCTAAAAAAAAAACTGTAGAGCAGATCAATGAAACCAAGAGTTGGTTTTTGGAAAAAATAAACAAAATTGATAAACCTCTAGCCAGGCTTCTCAAAAAGAAAAGGGAGATGACCCAAATAGATAAAATCATGAATGAAAATGGAATTATTACAACCAATCCCTCAGAAATACAAGCAATTATCAGGGAATACTATGAAAAATTATATGCCAGCAAACTGGACATCCTGGAAGAAATGGACAAATTCCTAAGCACCCACCCAATTCCAAAACTCAAACAGGAAGAAATAGAAAACTTGAACAGACCCATAAACAGAAAAGAAATTGAATCAGTCATCAAAAATCTCCCAACAAATAAGAGTCCAAGACAAGATGGCTTCCTGGGGAATTCTACCAGACATTTAAAGCAGAAATAATACCTATCCTTCTCAAGCTGTTCCAAAAAAAATAGAAAGGGAAGAAAAACTTCCAGACTCATTCTATAAAGTCAGCATTACTTTGATTCCCAAACCAGAGACCCAGCAAAAAAAGAGAACTACAGGCCAATGTCCCTGATGAATCCGGATGCAAAAATTCTCAACAAGATACAAGCAGATCGAATTCAACAGCATATAAAAAGAATTATTCACCATGATCAAGTGGGATTCATTCCTGGGATGCAGGGCTGGTTCGACATTCACAAAGCAATCAATGTGATACATCACATTAATAAAAGAAAAGAGAAGAACCATATGATCCTGTCAATCAATACAGAAAAAGCATTTGACAAAATTCAGCATCGTTTCTTAATAAAAACCCTCCAGAAAGTCGGGATAGAAGGAACATACTTAAACATCATAAAAGCCATTTATGAAAAGCCTACAGCTAATATCATCCTCAGCGGGGAAAAACTGAGAGCTTTTCACCCAAGATCAGGACCACGACAGGGATGTCCACTCTCAACGCTGTTGTTTAACATAGTGTTGGAAGTGCTAGAATCAGCAATCAGATAACAAAAGGAAATCAAAGGCATCAAAATCGGCAAAGATGAAGTCAAGCTTTCACCTTTTGCAGATGACATGATATTATACTTGGAAAACCTGATAGACTCCACCAGAAATCTGCTACAACTGATACATAAATTCAGCAAAGTTGCAGGATACAAAATTAATGTACAGAAATCAGTTGCATTCTTATACACTAATACTGAAGCAACAGAAAGACAAATAAAGAAGCTGATCCCATTCACAATTGCACCAAGAAGCATAAAATACCTAGGAATTAACCTAACCCAAGATGTAAAAGATCTGAATGCTGAAAACTATGGAAAGCTTATGAAGGAAATTGAAGAAGATACAAAGAAATGGAAAAACATTTATTGCTCATGAATTGGAAGACTAAATATTGTTAAAATGTCAATACTACTCAAAGCAATCTACATGTTCAATGCAATCCCAATCAAAATTGCACCCAGCATTCTTCTCGAAGCTAGAACAAGCAATCCTAAAATTCATATGGAACCACAAAAGGCCCCGAATAGCCAAAGTAACATTGAAGAAGAAGAAGACCAAAGCGGGAGGCATCACAATCCCAGACTTTGCCTCTACTACAAAGCTGTAATCATCAAGACAGCATGGTATTGGCACAAAAACAGACACATAGACCAATAGAATAGAATAGAGACTCCAGAATTGGACCCACAAAAGTATGGCCAACTCATCTTTGACAAAGCAGGAAAGAATATCCAATGGAAAAAAGACAGTCTCTTGAACAAATGGTGCTGGCAGAACTGGACAGCAACATGCAGAAGGTTGAAACTAGATCACTTTCTCACACCATTCACAAAAATAAACTCAAAATGGATAAAGGACCTGAATGTGAGACAGGAAACCATCAAAACCCTAGAGGAGAAAGCAGGAAAAAAACCTCTCTGACCTCAGCCACAACAATTTCTTACTTGATACATCCCCAAAGGCAAGGGAATTCAAAGCAAAAATGAACTACTGGAACCTCATGAAGATAAAAAGCTTCTGCACTGCAAAGGAAACAATCAACAAAACTAAAAGGCAACCAACGGAATGGGAAAAGATATTTGCAAATGACATATCAGACAAAGGGCTAGTATCCAAAATCTATAAAGAACTCACCAAACTCCACACCCGAAAAACAAATAATTCAGTGAAGAAATGGGCAGAAAACATGAATAGACACTTCTCTAAAGAAGACATCCGGATGGCCAACAGGCACATGAAAAGATGTTCAATGTCACTCCTCATCAGGGAAATACAAATCAAAACCACACTCAGATACCACTTCATGCCAGTCAGAGTGGCTAAATTGAACAAATCAGGAGACTAGATGCTGGAGAGGCTGTGGAGAAACAGGAACCCTCTTGCACTGTTGATGGGAATGAAAATTGGTGCAGCCACTCTGGAAAACAGTGTGGAGGTTCCTCAAAAAATTAAAAATAGATCTACCTAGTGACCCAGCAATAGCACTGCTAGGAATTTACACAAGGGATACTGGAGTGCTGATGCATAGAGACACTTGTACCCCAATGTTTATAGTAGCACTTTCAACAACAGCCAAATTATGGAAAGAGCCTAAATGTCCATCAACTGACGAATGGATAAAGAAATTGTGGTTTATATACACAATGGAATACTAAGTGGCAATGAGAAAGAATGAAATATGGCCTTTTGTAGCAACGTGGATGGAACTGGAGAGTGTTATGCTAAGTGAAATAAGTCATACAGAGAAAGACAGATAACATATGTTTTCACTCTTATGTGGATCCTGAGAAACTTAACAGAAGACCATGGGGGAGGGGAAGGAAAAAAAAAAAGTTAGAGAGGGAGGGAGGCAAACCATAAGAGACTTAAAAACTGAAAATAAACTGAGGGTTGATGGGGGGTGGGAGGGAGGGGAAAGTGGGTGATAGGCATTGAGGAGGGTGCCTGTTGGGATGAGCACTGGGTGTTGTATGGAAACAAATTTGACAATAAATTTCATGTTAAATAAATTTTAAAAAATTTAAAAAAAAAGAAAAGAAAGAGCTTTTAGTGGCATCTGGGTGACTCTGTCAGTTAAGCATCCAACTCTTGATTTCTGCCCAGGTCATGATTTCATGGTTTGTGAGATACAGTCCCACCTAAGGCTCTTCACTGATAGCATGGAGTCGGGTTAGGATTCTCTCTCTCTCATTCTCTCTCTCTCTCTCTCTCTCTCTCTCTCTTTCTCTGCCTCTACCCTGCTTGTGTATGAGCTCTGTCTCTTTCTCTCAAAATAGATAAATAAACATTAGAAAAAAAGGTTTTAAATGTAAAGGAGTTTATAATTACATTACCATAAAGTCTACTAAACTGTATAAAATACTGTGATTTTTTTTCCATAATATACTATAATGTCTTTGCTTCCCATACTTTAGGTGACTACTGTGGTCTAATAAAATATTATCTGTTTTAATTAATATTTCTGTTTTCACATTATACTTCTAAAAATTTTTAAAAAGCCATTAATTCTGATACACTATACAGGAAAATTTAGAGTATTGTCATCCTTTATTGTCAAATTATACTTTCTAAGTTGTCTTATGTGTTTGATGGGTGATAGCTTTTTCCTGAGTATATGTAGTGTCAAAATGAACTATTAAATTCGTCAAAAGAGAAAAAAAATGGCAGTGAGAAAAATTGTGTCAGAAGATAAAAGGAAAAGAGAAAGAAACAAGGAGAAAGAGAGAGGAAAATGGGCACAGGTATACATGTATATATATATACAGTCTATATATATATAGACTGAGAGATAGTATCAAAAGTAAATCAGCTAATTTTACAATGATCCTTGGGTATTACTAAATTCTGACTAATATGAGTATTTTAAGAATTTAACTAATTTAGCATTACCTGGGTGGCTCAGCTGGTTAAGCCTCCGACTTAGAGTCAGGCAATAATCTCATGGTTTGTGAGTTCAAGTCCTGAATTGGGCTCTCTGCTGTCAGCATGGAGCCAGCTTCAGATCCTCTGTCCCCTTCACTCTGCCCCTCCCCACTTGCGCACGTGCTCTCTCTCTCTCTCTCAAAAATAAAGAAACATTTAAAAAAAGAATTTAAATAATTTACTTTTATATCCCAACTCCAAATTTCCTATTTGATTCTTTGTTATTTTCAGAATATTACATCATGGTTTATAAAATATCTGTAAGTCACCATGACATATTTTGAAAAAGAAAAAAATGAACAAGATCTGAGATAGTTATAAAAACTCATTTTGGATACTTAATTTCAAAATGTGATGAAGTATGCTTATAAAACATCTCTTATAAAAGCAGAAATAAAAAAGTAGATTAGTTACGCATGAGGACAAGTGCTTAAATTATTTGTCAAAATTTTAAAAAAGAAAGGTCTAGTAATCAGGCTATGGCTGAGAAAACAATACTCTTTCTATACAGAACCCTAAGAGAGAAACTTTTTACATTTTATTAATATTTCTCTCTTCTTTTAATGTAAAAAGTGTGACATATTATATTGAAATCATGTTAAAACATTGCCAGATTTGATTTTTGAAGATTTAACTATTTTTCTAATCTTACAGCATAGATATTGATCTTCTTCACTTTTCAAGAGAAAAAGGAGGACATTACTTTCTGTCCTAGAAACTGAACTGTCTAAATAATGTTTTGCAAGTAGCAATCTCTCCATCTAATAAATTTTAGGACATCACTATCAATATCTTTAAAGGAATCATTTGTATTGTTTACAACCATCAATGAATAAAATGTACTTTATGTCAATTCCCATATGTATGTATGTATGTATATATATATATATATATATACATATATATATTTATTTATTTATTATATATATCCAAAAATATATCTAAAGCATTTCTTTGCAATATGTTTCCAACGCATAACTTTGCAACATTTTTAATGTTCAATCTAAATTTCCCTGAGGCTTTAAATAAACACTTGAAACAAACAAACAAAAATAACATACTACAGGTATATTTTTTTAAAAATTAAAAATAATAGCAGCTCCTGGGTGGCTCAGTCGGTTAAGTGTCTGACTTCCGCTCAGGTCGTGATCTCATGGCTTGTGAGTTCGTGCCCAGTGTTGGGCTCTGTGCTGACAGCTCAGAGCCTGGAGCCTCTTCAGATTCTGTGTCTTTTTCTCTCTGTCTGCCCCTCCCCCACTCATACTCTGTCTCTCAAAAATAAATAAACATTTAAAACATTTTTTTTAAAAAATTAAAAATAATAAATTTTGCTTTTTCAAACTAAATCATCACTGGAAAATAATAGGCCATAATAACATAAAACTATGTGAATGTGGAGCAGAAGCAAATGAGAGGATTTAGGTACAGCTTATTGACCTTTTTACCTCAATAAAAATAACCTGAAAATTGAGAATTACAGCATCTTTAAAAAACATGGAAAAATGAACAAAGGAGATAATAAAGTGGAGATTTTCACACAACAGTGTTGGAGGACTTGAACTGTACATATTGATATTGTCATTTGCCAAGAAAGTGATAGAGTATAAATAATATTCCATATGAATAAATATTCTAGTCTGTATATCTGGTTTATACTTATCAATAAACAGTGACTCCCCAGGAAACAAAATGTGATAACATTTCCTGTGGAATCCATGCATATGAAGCAGCCTTTTATTTTCTTTCCCTGGTACATTAGTTCAAAAAAGAGGGGCCTGACTAATGTAAATAAACATTTTAGTGTTAAGAATAGGCATATTTTCAGGGTGCCTGGGTGGCTCAGTCAGTTCAGTGTGGACTTCAGCTCAGGTCATGATCTCACGAATTTTTTGAGTTCAAGCCCCATGTCGGGCTCTATGCTGACAGCCCAGAGGCCTGGAGCCTGCTTCAGATTCTGTGTCTCCCTCTCTCTCTGACCCTCCCTGGTGCATGCTCTGTCTCTCTGTCTCTCACAAATAAACAATAAAAAAAAAAAGAACTAAAATAAAAAAAAAGAACAGGCACATTTTCTACTACACTACTGACATATTATAACAGCAGTCAACTAAAAAACTGAAATAAATTTGAACTAGTACTAATGGTGGCCAATTTCATATGAAATGTTCGGGTAAAAACAGCCATTTCTACTTCCCTTGTTAACAGATTCCTGAGAAACTTTGAATCTGACTAGGAAGCTAGACTAAATTATATGACTGAACAGTGTTGAGGCAAAGCCACATATAAATCTTAGATTGACCCAGATTATAAATGTACTAGACGTTCAAATGAAAAATATCTGGAGTAGAGAGCTGTAAGGAAAAAAAAAAAACCCTAGAAAAGCCCTGCAAAATCTAACAATAATTCTGGAACCTGGTAAGTATGATGCCTAAGCAAAAGGAATCCCAGTTTTATTTGTGTATTGTCACCCCAGGCCCAAGTGTATTTGGACATTTTGTCATCTTACTTTCATATCATAGAAAGTTCTCTTTTTTAGGATAATATATAATAAGTCAATAAATACATATAATTATATTTATATTTAAATATTATATATAAATAATGATTCATGATAACTCCAGACCTTTCTTTCCATTTGATTAGTATAGTGCAATATTGATAAGGTCAAGGTGAAAATCAGGATGGATTTGTCAGAGTGTGTACTATCATTCTGATTATATTTGAAAACCAAATAAAATATGCTTAGAATGATCAGGCTTGTATTATCTGTACTATTTGTGCCCTCCATTGGAATATAATTGAGAGTTAGTATAGGTTATTACAAGATAGAAGCATGTCTTCATTTATCATTGTCTAGTTTTTTCTCTCAATGTAATATCCTTTTCCAGAAATCTATCAACCCTCTATTAGGAGCCCTTCAACCAAATTGAATTGAATAAATCATCTATAAAATTTGATGGAAAATGTCACACAACTGCTTTTTCGCTCTAATGTTGAAAAAAAATATGGTTTTTAGCAGCAAGTTATACTGGAAATGGTATCAAACTGAAAGTTTCCTAATATACTTGTGAGTTTGCAATGGCCCTTATGCAAATCCTGTATCTTTAATGCTGTGTTGGAATGCACATGTGATTCAAGTTAAACATGCTTTATCAATTTTCATAAAAATCAATCTCTGTCACTTTCATACTCAGATATAGCCCTATGTGTGACACATCCCCATCCCTTCTATTTTAATATTCTAATAGCAGTGTTGTAATCTAAATTATCTAATATAAATTTTAGTAAATTACTTAAATGTGTGAATGGAAAACTCTATGAAAGTTTGAGTCATTACAGTAAAATAAGCATTTTAAAAAACAGGAACTAAACCTTAACCACTGTCTAGAAACTTCAAATGTAGATGTAAAAAGAGAGAAACCATATCAGTTTGTGTTCTAGAAAACACACTGGTTTTGCTACCATGCATTTCAGGAAATTAAATAAATAAAACATTAAGAGAATATTCAATAAGGACTTAGATTTATATTTTTTTAATTTTTTTTTCTTTGTAATTTTCAATGGAAGAAATCAAGAGAAATGGTGCTTGATAAAAGTGTGACAATATATTTCTAGCTTTCAGGGGATTTGTCTGGTGAAACTTTGTATTGGATGTAGCAATCAATTCTCCATTTGTACCTCCTGTTACCCATGATTGATATTGCTAATTGACTATAACTTCTTTCCCAAAGAGTATATATTTGACCTTAGAATCTTTTTCAATGTAGCACTTTAGGCAATTATTGTGAAACAATAAGAAATGGCATTCAATAAGAAAACCATTTGCCATGTTCAGCCTGTTGCCAAAGAAGTGCAAACGGTCAATTGAAAATTCAATATTCAAGTAAGGGACCAGAGGTCTTATGAAGCCCAATTTTGCAATAATGCAACTTCCAGGTCAGTTTTCTCACTGTAAGTCCCAAGATTATCTTGCAATAAGCTGGCCACTAGTGAGCAGAAATATTCCTCTGAGGGAGATTAGTCATGGCCTTAGTTGGGCAAAACACACTTAGCACCTTCCCGCTGAGAAAAGGTGTAACATTTGCACTATAATTTAGGACTACACACAGAGGCATACACACATTCATGCACATAATTCAACCTTATTGTATCTACACCTACAGACGACCTAAACTGTGAATATGTTTCCCTTCCCCAATATTATGTTTGGGACAAAGTCCTATCTGTATTAGCCAGAAAATACAGTGGATACTATTGATAATATTAATTCCTAGACTAAACTAGTTCTGTGGGTTTGGAGGCTGCTGACATTCTAGGTATTGAGTCTTTTTTTTTTTTAATATGAAGGTTATATATATATATATATAGAGAGAGAGAGAGAGAGAGAGAGAGAGAGAGAGAGAGACTATCTAAAGCAGATGACAGGAAACTTCCAGATACTCTTTCATTTACTTATTTAAAAATAGCAAGAAAAGTGGTTAAATAAAGAGTAAATGGCCAAGTATAGAACTCTGAAGAGAGGAAAAGAGTCACAGGGAGTCAGAGAAGAGCATGTCAAAATTATATAAGGAAAAACTGTAAACTATCATGTAATTCTAAAAGCATGCAGTGTTTCAAGAATTAAATGAGAGTGGATCAAGGTAATGATTGAGGCTACATACATTTTTCCTCTTGAGGCATCCGAATATATTTAAAAAAATAAATTCATAACATTACTGGGAAATTAAAAAAATCTACAAATGAACAGCAGCATTAAGAAATTCCTCAAAGATTGAATATAGAATTAGACCAGGGCAAGAAACCCCAATAAAAATACATTTAGACCAAGACCGTTGCAAAATATAAAAGTGGTTCCAAAGGTACTGTATACTTAAGGTGACAAATACAGAGAATAAATTGGGGGTGGGTAGGTAGTGTGAGATATACAAAAGCAGCTATTACATCTGTGATGGTTGATTTTGCATGTTAACTTGATGGATGGTTTGGATGAGATCAACATTTAAATCAGTGAAATTTAAGTAAGCAGATTGCCCTTGAGGGTAGTGGGCCTCCTCCACTTAGTTGAAGGCCTGAATTGAATTAAAAGTCTGGTCTCCCCTGAGCAAGAGGAAGTTCTTCAGGAGACTGCATTTGGACTAGAGCTACAATACTGGCTCTCCTGGCTCTCTGACTAGTCACTTGATTTGTACCATCAGCTTGAATTGTACCATCAGCTCTCTTGATTCTTCAGCCTGGCCACCACCTACACTACAAATTTTGCACTCACTAGCTTTCATAATCAGGTAAGCAAATTTCTTATAATTAATATCTCTCATGTGCCATATACATATAGTTTTATCATTTCTCAGGAGAACCTTGAACAATACAGATTTGGGTACCAAGAGTGGTTTTACAGGAATAGAATCTTACTGATGAATCTTCTGAATTGGTTCTAGCATTTCTATTGTCTGGTTGCTCCTAATGTCAGTGGACAAAGTGGAGGGGGAAAAAAAAAAAAAGATGAATTCAGGGATTCTAGTTCCCAGCTTAAGCACCTCATAAATGACCTGAAATCTTCTGTCCCTTTTGAAAGAGCCCTTTACATCCTGTAGCTAGGGGCTAATATCTGATGAAAGCCAACTCCAAATCTCATCTAGTCAGTGGCAGAATTATAATGCAAATTGAATTCACAGTTTCACAGGGTGTCTTCTCATAAAGCCACAGCAACAATTGGGGAAGAATGGTATTTGGAAACTTGGAATAAGGGCATGTGGAAAGACCCTGATGAAGTGGGGGAATAAGACCCTAAATTTTGATGATTCTTTGCCAGTAGAAACAGCCTCTCTACTCCTAGTAAAGGCAGACTTTCCATCCTTAGTAGAAGTAGCTCTATTCCATCTGAGAAGATTAATCCTTCATTGTCTAAGGAAACTATAATGACCTCCCAAGACAGCTGCCTTGGAAGGCAAGAATGCTGATTCTTCTCAGGACCCACCTATACCACCTCTCTTTGCTTATAGACCTATAATTTATTTAAATCATAGCAAGCTCATAAAGATGAGAAAAAGTGTGATCCATGATGGAGAATGTTTTACCTCCAAAGAGCTTCTTGAATTTTCAAATTTATATGGACAAAAATCCAGGGAATATGTTGAAAACAGATATTAAGTATATGAGATGGTAGCAGGAGAAACATAAAGATAGATCTGGATGAATTTATTGATATGGATTTACTAAACAGAGATTCTATATTAAATGTTGTAACTCAGAGAGTTAGGACTCTAACAGTTTGGTTGGTTAGCTGAAACATGGATTGCCCTCTATGAGTGGAATGAAAATGCCCAATCTCTCTTTGTTTAATATAGGGGAAGGGAGTTAGAGGCTTGTGGAGTTTGGCATATTAGAGTAGATTTGTCATTTAAAACCTACTCAACTATCCTGGGAGGATCCAGAAGACATACCATTCACCTCGACTATGAAAAATAAATTTATGAGAAAAGACCAGTGTAATCGAAGAGCTCTGTGATCATCCTCTCTATAGGCCAGACCTTAAGAGTATCAACTGCAGCCACTGAACTGGAAAACCTAAATGCAATGGGGATAATTGAATCTCAAGATGGCTGGGGAAAGGTGGCTACACTCAACTACCAAAGGCAGAGTGGGTATGCTTCCCACAGTGGATGGCAGATTCAAAAGCAATAAGAATAGTCTGACTCATGCAGACCTATGGTGCAGGCTAGATATACATGGTATTTCTAGAAGTGAGATAGGAAGCCTATAAAATTTTTCTTGTCTGTATAAACAGAAATGTTCTAGGTCAAGTAATCAGGAGTTTTACTTGAATCATAGAAACAGAGTCATAGCCCCTCAATCAATTCTCATACTTCAGTCAGCCTACAGACCCAGAACTCCTTGAATTAAGAAAAGGCTGAGTCAGTCCCCTTGAGAAAGGATCGTGGTACACTGTCAGGAACTTATACTATTAATATTTCACAGCCTTCCCCAAAAGGATCTATAACCTTTTACCAGACAGTACGCTGGGGGAAATAATTAACCAGATCTCTCAGAGACTACTAGGCATTGGCTTTGAAACTAATTTCAGGAGACCTGAAATATCACTGTGGTTCCTCAGAGTAGAGGCTTATGGAAGTCAGGTGATCAATGGAGTTTTAGCTCAGGTCAGTCTCACAGCGGGCCCATGGGTTGCAAAACCCATTTGTGGTTATTTCCCCAGTTTGAGAATGCGTAACTTGAATAGTTATACTCAGCAACTGCCAGAATCCACACACTGATTCCCTGACCTGTAGAGTGAGGGCTATTACAGTGGCAAAGCCCAAATGGAAGCCACTACAACTTCTTCTACCTAGGAAAATAGTAAATAAAGAGCAATATCACATTTCTAGAGGGATTACAAAGATTGGGGCTGCTATCAAGGACCTAAAAGATACAGAGTGATGATTTCTACCACAGCCCCATTCAATTCACCTACCTGGCCTATCCATAAAGACTGATGGATCTTGGATAAAGACAGTGGATCATCATAAACTTAAGTAGGTGTGGTGACCCCAATTTCAGTTCTTGAACCAGATGCAGTTTCATTGTTTGAGCAAATTAACCCATCAGCCAGAATCTGGTATGCAGATATTGACCTGGTATAAATGCCTTTTTCTGCATCCCTGTCAATAAGGTTCACCAGAAGCGACATTTTGACTGGCAAGGGCAGCAATAGACCTTCACTTTCCTGCCTCATAGGGATCTTGATTTGCTTTCCTTTCCATAAGATATCGCATTGGTCCATTACACTGATGAGATAAATTTGAAGACCTTGATACATCCCTATAGGTAAGTCACAATGCAGACCTTAAGGATTTAGGTAGAGGATTTCTACCATCCTCTGCAGAAAGCTACTTTTCCCCTGAGAAACAGTTTTTAGCCTCCTACTGGGCCTTTGTGGAGACTAAACCCTTAGCCACAGGCCACCAATTCTCTATGCAATCTAAATTGGCCTTCGTAAAATGGGTGTTAACTGAACAACCAAGCCATAAAGTTGAGTGTGCACAACAGCACTCTACCATCAAATGAAAGTGGTATATATAGGAGATTAGACTTAGCATGCCCTAAAGGCAAGAGTAAGTCACTTGCAGAAGTGGTCTAAATGTAGATAGTCCCCACTTCTGCCATAGTGCCATCTCTTTCCAAGCCTATAACTGTCACCTCATGGGGGGGTCCCCTACTATCAGTTGACAGAGGAAGAGAAAACTTGTGCCCTGTTTACAAATGGCCTCACACAATGTGTAGGCACCATCTGCAAGTGGACCGCTACAGCACTATAGCCCTGAATGACAGGGTTAGAGGAAAATGTTCCTGATGGAAAGAACTTGAGTAATGCACTTGTCATTTTCTTTTCTTTTCTTTTCTTTTCTTTTCTTTTCTTTTCTTTTCTTTTCTTTTCTTTTCTTTTCTTTTCTTTTCTTTTCCTTTCTTTTCTTTTTTCTTTTCTTTTCCTTTTCTCTTTTCTTTTCTTTTCTTTTCTCTTCTTTTTTGAAGGAGAAATGGTTGGATGTGCAATTATGGACTGATTTGGGGGCTGTGACCAATGATAATTTGGCTGGATGATCAGAGACTTAGAAGGGATGTGATCAGAAAATGGTGACAAGAAAATCTGGAGAAAAGGAGGTACATGGATAGACCTCTCTGAATGGATGAAAACATAAAAATATTTGTGCTCCATTTTAACGAACACCAAAAAGTGACCTCAGCAGATGAATATTTTAATAATAAAATGGATAAGATGATCTGTTCTGTGGATACTAATCAGCTTCATTTTGCAGCCACCCGGCCCAATGGGTTCAGTAACAAATCTGATAGATATTAATCCAACTATAACAATAACCACTTTGAATGCCAATGGTTTAAGTGAACTAATTAAAAGTCAGAGATTGTCAAAGTGGATCAAAAAACAACACTCAACTATATGTTATCTACATGAAACTCACTTTAAAATATGATGACACAGGGGCACCTGGGTGGCTCAGTCTGTTGAGCGTCCGACTTCAGCTCAGGTCATGATCATGGTTCATGAGTTCAAGTCCTGCATTGGGTTTGCTGCTGTCAGTGCAGAGCCCACTTCAGATCCTCTGCAGCAACCCCCCATACCTCCCTCACTCATGCTCTCTCTCTCAAAAATGAATAAACATTTAAAAAAATATGATGACACATATAGACTAACAGTAAATAAATGGAAGAAAATCTACCATGCACACACAAATGAAAAGAAAGCAGGAATAGCTATATTAATTTCAGACACAGCAGACTACAAAGCAAGAAAAGTTATCAAAGAATAAGAAGGACATTATATAGTGATAAAGGGGTCAATTCTCCAAAAAGACATAACAATCCCTTATATGCATATTCTTAACAACAGAGGGTCAAACTGTGCAAGACAAAAACTAATAAAATTGCATAAATAGATGAATCTATAAAATCATAGTTAGATAATTCAATACTCCTCTATCACATGTCCAATAGGAAGAAAATCCATAAGGACACAACACCACCATCTATCAATTAGATATATTTGATATCTATAGACTACTTCATCTAATTACAGCAAAATACACATTCTTCTCAAGTTTGCATGAAATATTCACCAAGATAGATCACATCCTGGGCTATAAAACACACCTAAATAAATTTAGAAGAACTGAAATCAAACAATGCCTGCTTTCACACCATGATGGAGTTGAATGAGAAATCGATAACAAAAAGATAATTGGAATAATCGCAAAATACTAGAGATTAAACAACACACTTCCAAATAACACATGGGTCAGAGAAGAAATCTCAGGAGAAATTTTACAATATTTTTAAATAAATGGAAATGAAAACACACCTTAAAATTTGTGGGATGCAGAGAAAGCAGTGCTTAGAGCATTACAGCACTGAATGCATACACTAGAAAAGAAAATTCCAGAATCAAAAATTTAAGTTTCTATCTTAGGAAACAGAGAGAAGAGAGGAGGAGCAGGAGGAGGGCAATTTCACTGCAAAACAAGCAGAAGAAAACAAATAACTATTAGAGCAGACCGCAGAAATTGAAAATAGGAAATCCATGGAGAAAATCAAAGAAACTAAAAGCTGGTTTTTTGAAAAAATCAATAAAATCAATAAGCCTCTAGCCAGTAAGCCAAGATTCTCTGTATTCCCCTGTCTGTCTCTCCAATCGTGGGGCAGCTGTTTGTCCTACATCCTCCCTCCTCTTATAGGTCCAAGAAGAGTTGCTGATTTTTCAGTCGTTTACCTGCTGGTAAGGCTAAGTGTTGACTTCCAAGCTTCTTACATGTGGGAGAAGAAAATATGCTCTTTTTTTCAAATTATTTTGGTTATTAGGTGTTTTGCATTTTTATATAAATTGTAGTATCTACTGGCCCATTTTTTCAAAAGCCTTGCTGGAATTTGGTAGTGATCATTTTGAATCTATAGATCAATTTGGACAGAATTATCATCTTTAGCACATTGAAATTTCCAAACCATAAACCTGAAATGTCTGTCCATTTATTTAGATCTTCTTTAATTTTCCTCATCAAAGTTTTATAATTTTCTTGCACTGTTTTTGCTAACATTTTCCAAGCATTATATTCTTTTTTAGTATATATTCTTTTTGATGCAACTGCAAATAGAATTGTATTCTTAATTTCAATTTTTAATTGTCTACTGCTTATAGGTGGAAATACAATTGCTTCAGTATGTTGATCTTGCATCCTACACCCTTTTACTACATATTCTGTGAACTTGCTGTGCTTAAATATCCTCTTGGAGCGCCTGGGTGGCTCAGTCAGTTGGTTGTTTGTCTCTTGATTTTGTTTGTCTCAGGATCCCGGGGCTGTGGGATCTAGCCTTGTGCTGGGCTCTGTGCTGAGCACAAAGCCTCCTTAAGACTTTCTCTCATTCTCTCTCTGCCTCTCTTCCCCACTTGTGCTCACTCTCTCTTCCTTTCTCTCACATAAAATAAATAGCCTTTGAATAAAATCTTTTTTTAATCAGCTTTTTTTTTTAATTCAGCTGACTCTGAAAATATATTTATGCAATTCCCTACATCTAGTAAAAATTGAGAAAATTAAACATGATTTCTTCATAAGACTTCTCTCAGCAAACAAAGAATAGGGGACTCTGCCTTAACCGTGTAAATGCCATCTACTAGAAATTCAGAGCTCACTATCACCGTTATTATGCAGCCTTGTAATACAGTAATTGTCAACACAACAAATTATTTAATATACAAAAATATTAGAACTTAACAAGTGAAGCTTTTATTACTTATAAATAATAAATCTTCCACTTAGAAAATCCAAAAAAACAATAAACATAATACTGGAATTGGTAAGAAAATACAATGGGAGAACTGCACAAAAGTGATATGAAAATGAGTACACTTTTTATGTATTGCTATATGGTAGCAATAATTAGTAATTGGAATAAAAAATTAAATATAATGATTGATTCTATAATATACTTAAATTCTACTTAAGTAGAATATATATATATGAAAAAAAGACACAATAGCAACAATAAGCACTATAAAACTTTACCAAAAGGCATACAAAAGGACCCAATAAATGGAAAATGTATGTCATATTTTTATCAATTTTGTTATATTTTGAAAATGTATGCCATATATATATATATATATATAGAGAGAGAGAGAGAGAGAGAGAGACAGACAGACAGAGAGACAGAGAGAGAGAGACTATAATGACTTTCATTTATATAGTTTGGTGAAGAGGCAGGGAAGCATTACCTGAATAGTGCCATCCTGGGACAGGATCTCTAAAACCCCAACAGGTGAGTTTGGTTTCACTGCTTGGATCAATTGGCCTGCCTTGGATTTGTTGCTGTGCAAGTTGAAACCATAGCAATTTCTGAAAAATATCAATGGTTCTGTGACTGTGGAGGGGAACTTTTCCTGTCAGAAATCATAAAATGTGATGGTTAAAAATGTGACATTGCTTTAAGACTAAACCACAAGATTGTTGGAACAGTGTAAAATATAAATAAACTGTGTGTATATTTATCTTTTATCTATTAATTTTTTTATAAACTTTTTTAAACATTTTATTTGTTTTTGCGAGACAGAGGGAGAGAAAGACAGAGAGCATGAGCAGGGGAGGGGCAGAGAGAGGAGACATAGAATGTGAAGCAGGCTCCAGCCTCCAAGTTGACAGCACAGACCCAGACGCAAGGCTTGAACCCACCAATTCTGAGATCATGACCTGAGCTGAAGTGAGACGCTTCACCAACTGAGCAACCCAGGTGCCCCTATTAATTGTTATATTTATATGGGAGATGGTCATATGAAAAACAGTAAAATGAAAACTAATTGAGGATGAGATGACCTCTGGTATTTTTTAGCAAAGAGGAATATATTGGAGTTGTGTCATTGGTAGCTAACATAAATAAAGTGATAGTAACCTCAGGCAAATATGTATGTACATAACTAGACCTTATGGAAAAGAGGAACTATAAGGAAAAGGCTATAGTGAGTTCCCATTCTTGCCAACACGTGTGTGAGATAAACCAAGAGTCCTGACTTGGAGTTTAACTATACAGAATGGAGATCTCTTCAACCATTGAAGTGCTCATGGATAATCCTCCGTTATGCAGGCTTCTTATGTTGTTGATATTATAATGCAATGAGATGCGCAGAAATAAAGGGAGCTGCATATGAATGAGTCTGAGATAAAAACAAAGGTGGGGAAATATACAAGGCAATCTGCACTTGCGAGAACTGATAAGGACTTTGAGGAGACATTTTGCAACAAAGAAGAAATAAGTATGCAAAAGATCTTGTGTTGCGCATAAAAAAAGTTTCTTCTTTAGAAATTTCATCTATCCTGCAGATACGTGTGCCTCATACTGGTATGTTCTTGACTAGATTAGCTAAACATTTTTTCATCTATTTGTCTCATTTCTTATTTGATTCTGTTACTATACAGAAGAAAAACTGGAATGGGAAGCATACGTGAAGTATTGGGATACAGTAGTAGGCAGAGTGGGTCCCTGGTAACACAACCTGACATACACTCGAAAAAGGAGAGCCCTAACCAGAGTAAAGAATGGCTGAGCAGATACAAGTAAAATGGACTTCACCAATGGATTCACCAATATACAATATTATCAAAGACCAGGCTTGTGTATCAAAAGACTAGTTTCAGGTATGTTAAATCTGAAAGGATGTGCTACCCTCAGGGGAACAAGAAAAATTATTGATTTTCAAATAAGAAAATGAAAGCACAGAATCTGGGGATCCAACACAGAATGCTGCTTCTGCAAACTTTGATTATGGTGAACTTAGAGAAACAAGGTAAAAGTGACAACCGTGGAAATCTAGCAAATCATCCCTGCAAACTCCTCCCAGGCAATCCTGGAATTTGTTGTAAATAAGAAATTGTTCCTCCAACTGAAATGGAGCTCTTCCAGTATTACAAATGGCATGAGCAGACAAAAATGAGAAAAAGAATTCTACTTCTCTTTCTGAGAGGAGGGATACACGATGATGATGATGATGATGATGATGTAAAAACCTTGATGTCTAAGAAGCAGGTCCCATTGTCCCTAAGTATGTTGTGGGGATAAACCAGGTAGGTCTGGAAAGGTAGTATCTTTAATCACACTAGAAAGGCAGTTTATAAGCCTGAGGACCATAAATTTTGCCTCTGCTTCAGGGGTTCGGGGCCAGTGTTTTTCTGATCATGAAAGTTGAAATAAAGGGGAGATTCAAAAGAATCGCAAAGAAAAATGGCTTGGTGCTTTTGCAAAAGAGTCTGTTCTAAAGAGAAAACTGAAGAAATCTCTATGAACCTTTAACAAGATAGAGACTTTACAGCAAAGAAAATCTGATTGAGGATAAAGTTTTACAAGTATGTGTTGGGTATTGGGGTGGTAGATAGTAACATTTAGAAAATTGCATTGACAAATTATTTAGTGAAGACATTTAAAAAGAGGTAGGTTTATATGAAAAAAATAACTTTAAAACTTGTGTAACCTAATATTGGTTATTCTGGTTGTGAATCAGTTTGTTTTTAACTATTAATAACTGTTTTAAAGTTTATGTATTGAATATACTTGCTGGCATATAAACTTGTCTTTGGGACTCAAATTTCTGCAAATGTGTGTAGAGATAATCGAATTAATCATTAGTGTTCAGAAGAAACATCACTCTAAATTCTAGCCAGAGGAGATGTTTGGGTTCAAACTACAGTAGCTAAAATACACTGTTTTGTTATGTGCAGGATAATTTGTATTTCTCAAATACAGTGATTGTTATTGTCTCAAAATAATTAAATTACAATGTTATTATAAATCGGGTACTTTTAAATCACATTTATATTTTATTTTGTTTTCAGATTCAAACTTATTTTGAGAAAGACTAGAGAAATCTTGCTTGCTGAGATAAAATTAAGGAGAGTGCATTATATAAAACGTAGCCAAAAAAAAAAAAAAATCATGAGAAAGGTTTCTCTAAGGTTTAATATTGGATTTTTTTTAAAGGTTTCTTTTTTCCCCTGGTGTCATTTTAGAATTTTGTATTGGTTTTAGCTTATAACTTGGGAGCTGAAAAAAGAATCCAGATAGCTCACACTGTGTAACTAAAAGTGATTTTCCTGCATGGGATAATAATTTCAAATGAAAATTTTTATTAGTGGAGTGTTTAATAATCAAATTTGTAAATCTAACCCAAAATTTTAAAGGTGGTAGATATGAATATGTAACAGAATAAAGTACTTGATTTTATGTTTGTAACTGGCAAACTTCTTGATCTAAAAGAAGCCAAAATTCTTATAAGAATATCTGATTCCATGTCTTAAGTTAGAAAAATTCATTAAGAACCAAACTCTATTGGAATTTTCAGATACCCAAAGATAATTATACATATATTTGGTGTTAGAGGAAGTAGTAGTAAAAAGAGAAAAAAAAAACCCACTATGCAGACTGTGAATATTTGGTTCTCGAAAATAATAATAATAATGACAGTCAATTAGAATAAACTGAGGATATAAAAACAGTCATCAATCAATATATAGTTTTTAATGTTTTATTTTATTTGTTGAGAGACAGAGAGAGATAGAGCATGAGGATAGGGACAGAGAGAGAGGGAGACACAGAATCCGAAGTGTGCTCCAGACTCTGAGCTGTCAGCACAGAGCCCAACACAGGGCTGGAACCCACCAACAAGAGATCATGACCTGAGCTGAAGTCAGATGCCCAACTGTCTGACCCACCCAGGTGCCCCAGTCATCAATCAATATCAATGATATAAAGGGAAAAGTAACATCCATTGTGCTGTAGAGTATTTTAACACAGAAACGAGTTCCTAGTTGTTAATAATACATGCTATGTATTGATGAATCAAAATTATATGATTTTATATTTCTGCTTAACATATATATTTAAAATACTGCATAGAATTGGGATGATATGATTATATCATATTTTAACTATGTGTATATATACATGTTTCTATAAGTTTATCTTGAGAGTTAACATGTGGTATAGATTAGGTATGAAGAATAAGAATAGAAAGTTAGGGGCACCTGGGTGGCTCAGTCGGTTGCACATCCGACTCTTGGTTTGCGCTCAGGTCACAATCTCATGGCTTTGTGGGCTCGAGCTCTGCATTAAGCTCCGTGCTGGCAGCGTGGAGCCTGCTTGGGATTCTCTCTCCCCTCTTTCTCTCTGCCCCTCCCACACTCGTGCTGTCTCTGTCTCTCTCAAGATAAATACATGAACTTAAAAAAAAAAAAAGAATAGAAAGTTAGAATTTTCTTTTTAAAAAATGAGACATTTAGACAGGCTTATAAAAGTAGGAGAAACACTGGGTTTTACTCTTCAGATTATGAGAGAGAAAGAAATCGTTTTGATTTGTGCTAATAGAAATAGAAATTCTTAAGCCAGCGAATTCAGGAGATTATGTCTCCAAAGCTCCCACAGCCTTGCAGAAAACAACCATCAAAACAAAAGGAGAACTTCAGAGGAATTTTTGTAAACATTAAAATGGGATAAACTGAACAAAAAGTAAACATGTAAAAGATCTACTTTTAGTATTAACCCAAAAGATAGATGAAAGTAATCTTTCACATTTCTTTTTATTATGTAATTCAACGGCTACTAAAGTCTGTATTATACATATACATATATATTTAAGTTTTGGAGGTGATCATTCTTAAAAACAAATTCCTGATATATCTAAATTAATTTTATTTCTTTTTTTAAAATTTTAATGTTTATGTTTGAGAGAGAGAGTGTGTGAACAGGCGGGGGCAGAGAAAGAGGTCGACACAGAATCTGAATCAGGCTCTAGGCTTTGAGCTGTCAGGACAGAGCCCGATGTGGGACTCAAACCCGCAAACCGTGAGATCATGACCAAAGGCAAAGTTGGTCGCTTAACCAACTGAGCCATCCAGGCTCCCCTATTTCATTTTAGACTCTTTTTTACAATTCTAAAGTTGTGCATTACAATATTTGAGGTGTTTACATAAATTGTGTGTACCAACTAGGAGCATATGTTTACTATGTAAAATTAAAAACTTTTAAAAATAGTTGATTAACAAAGCAGGAATATATTTTCCTTTCATCTAGAAGTCCAGAGATAGGGCAACAGAGGCTGGTATGATGGCTACACAGTCCTTTTATTTGTATACCCAGTACAGGTTTTTTTCCTGCTGAACTACCCTGGTGCATGGCTTCTATCCTCAGGCATAGTTCATTATTCAAGATGGCTGCTCAAGCGCCAATCACACCTCCCTGTTCCAAGTAAAAGATTAGTTAAATGACACAGCTGCAAAAGAGCATGCAAAGAATGTAGTTGTTTTAGCTCAAGTCACTTCTGCTTCAAGCAAAATTGTGATTATGTTACTAAGGCTAGAAAGGAGAAGAAGGAGCATCAATTGCCATCTGGCTTGACATTCAAAACAATTGATCTGAATTTCTATGTCTAAAGTGTCTCTAAATTTTCAGAGTTTTTTTTTTATTAATTATTTCATAAATTAGTTTGAGATGTTAGCATTTTATTTACGGAGAAATTCAGTTAGTTGAAACTCTTTCTTGCATAATAAAGACATGTATAAAAGATGAATGGTTCTATTTTTTACAGCACCGCTTAAAGAGAAATCTAAACTGTTAAAAGCAAATTAGTAAATATGTCAAGATTAAGCCAGTAATATGATGTGGGTGTTCTAGCAATCATAATTCAAATTTTTAAAAAGAAGTTGAGTCATTTTTTATAAAAAACACACAAATATAACAATGTTCTTGATTTAAATATGTGCTTTTGAAAAATAAAAAGTTCCACATGGAAATAAACATAAGCAAAGTGGGGAAAAAAAGGACAAAATAAATGAAAATATGAATGACTCATATTTAAGGCCTAAAAGCACAGATATGAAAAATCTTTCAAATTTTATAAGAAAAGTTTCTAAAAATAGGTAAAAGTAATTAAGACAGAATTTATTAAAAAGTAAAAAAGTAACTGGTACATACGAAAAATGCTCTAATACAAATATAGCAAAAGGAATTCACATTAAGTTACATCAAAAAACTATTTCTCACCCGTCAAACTAGGAGAAATTTAAGTTTGAGAATACAGTTTATTGAGGAGCTGTGGAGAAATAAATCCTTTCATATATAGCTGATGGGATTTCCCAAACCCCTGTGGAAAAAGAGTCAGTGATATCTAACAACATTATAAAGGCATTTCCTCTATAACCTAGTAATCTTATTTATATAATATCCTCAAAAAATCTACCTCCACAATTGTGATTAAACAAATAAGTTCACTTATTAAAATATTGTTTGGATTAGTAAAAGATTAAAGACAATCCAAATACTCCTAGAACACAGGTTGAGTAAATTACAGCACATCCACACAATAACCTACTATCCACTAAAATTATAATGAAGACCCCCAGGTAGTGAATAAATTAACTTCCTAGATACATTATTAAGTTCAAGTTTAAAAAGCAGTGACCAAACAGTGGAGACATCAGGAATGGAGGAGGTCTTCTCTGACAACTTTTAATATCTTTGCTAACTTTGAAAGATATAAATGTGTTAATTATTTAAAAATCAAATCAAGGGGAAAAATTAATAAATTAAACCACAAAGGAAACAATGAAGCTAAATGTGTATAAAATTAATATCCCAGCCACACAGATAAAAGTTATTTAAAGCAACTTTGAAAGATGGTATTCTGGACACACATGATGTTTGTCTGTTTTGTTTTACTTTTAATAAGGTCAAAAGCAGCTCAGAGAAATTTTAAGTTTCACTGAGAGCATTTATAAGTAGTGATATTGGTTTTACAACTTTGAAACTATATATTTAAAGATAAAAGAAGTGGTAAGTATATTTTAGAAAATAAAAATTTCAATATAAAAGCACAAAGATATATTTTAAACTTGAGAGTAATAACAATTAAAAAGAAAACTATAATATTAAATTTGAATTTAAAATATCAATACAATGGAGCACCTGGGTGGCTCAGTCGGTTAAGCGGCCGACTTCGGCTCAGGTCATGATCTTGCGGTCTATGAGTTCGAGCCCCGCATGGGTCTCTGTGCTGACAGCTCAGAGCCTGGAGCCTGTTTCAGATTCTGTGTCTCCCTCTCTCTGACCCTCCCCCGTTCATGCTCTGTCTCTCTCTGTCTCAAAAATAAATAAACGTTAAAAAAAATTAAAAAAAATAAATAAAATATCAATACAAATTTGCATTTTTACAAACACTGCTAGAACCTAAAAGGAGTGACATTCAATAACAGGCAGATCCTGATCTCTGAGTATCAGCAATCCTAAAAATAACTAGGTATCCTCAGAAATATGTCTGTGTAGATCTGGGACAGTGAGCGTACAAATTGACTTAGGCCACTGTGCTGTGTAAGAAAGTGAGAAAATCCTCAATGACTAATGAGGCTGTCAGTGAGGTCTTCTCCCTCAAAAAATTAAGCCCACAAGTATCCATATTGGTTAAATTTGGGATGATTTGATTACAAAAAGAATACTTATGATTAACTATAACATTAAATAAATTAAAAGCAATCATTCCATAGGATATACTCATGAAAGTTCTGCTTCTATGATTGTCAGATAAACTCATGATAGATTGACCTTCCTTGCAGATTAAAACTGCCTGGAGTGGGGCACCTGGGTGGCTTGGTCGGTTAAGCGTCCGACTTCGGCTCAGGTCATGATCTCACGGTCCGTGGGTTCGAGCCCTGCATCGGGCTCTGTGCTGACAGCTCAGAGCCTGGAGCCTGTTTCAGATTCTGTGTCTCCCTCTCTCTCTGCCCCTCCCCCATTCATGCTCTGTCTCTCTCTGTCTCAAAAATAAATAAACGTTAAAAAAATTAAAAAAAAAACAAAAAACTGCCTGTTGTGCCTGGGTGGAACTGCCTGGAGTGCCTGGGTGGCACTGTTGGTTGAGTGTCTACCTATAGATTTCAGCTCTAGTCATGATCTCATGGTAAGAATGAGCCTCATGTTGGCTTAGTGTACAGCCTGCTTAAGATTCTCTCTCTCTCTCTCTCTCTCTCTCTCTCTGCCCTTCCCCTGCTCATGCATGCATGAGTGCATGCTCTCTTTCTCTCTCTCTCAAAAAAATCAAAACACTATTAATTCTGTACAAATACAAACAAGACAAAACAAAACAGAAAAAAGGCAAAAAACAACTACCTGAAATCTCAGAAATTAAAGGAAGGCACATTCTGGAGGGGAGTTGACAGTTATAAAAGGGTTGTTAGATAGAATCCCTAGATTCTCTCTCTTGGTTTACTTGCCCTGTATATTCGTCTCCCCTTCAGTGAGGGTACTACCTGTGGGTATGATGGGATGGCCCTTCTATGATATGGTAATATTATGTGGCAAAGGTGAAAAGACTTTACAGCTGTGGTCAAAGTCCTAAATACATTGATTTTGAGCTAATCAAGAGAGGGGTTGCCTGGGAGGGCCTGGCTTAATTAGGTAAAATTTCTTAAAAAGGGACTGGCCCCTTCCTAGAAAAAGAAACAGATACTCTCCTGCTGGTACTGAAGAAGAAAATAGCTATGTTATTCACTAGGTATTGACAGCAGTGGCCTCGGAAAACAGTCCCTGACTCCTATAACCACTAGGAACTAAATCTGACCAATAACTCAAATGAGCCTGGAAAAGACTCCACATTCCAGAAGATACTTCTTGGATAACACCTTGTTTGAAAGTTTTTGAAACCGTAAGTAGAAGACCCAGAGCCATGCCCAGACTTGTGACCCATCTCTATGTGACATAACAAATGTCTCTAACTTAAGTTACTAAATTTATGGTGATATGGTAGGCAATGATAGAACCTAATACAAAGCAATGGTCATGAGATAACTGTCCCATGTTTATGACTTTTGGTCTGAGGGTAAGTTTGCAGTTGGTACTAAATGGATAAACTGATAAAAACTGATAAAAGACTGATAAAAAATTAAATGAACAAACAACAACAACAACAACAACAACAAACAACTTTGGTCTTTCTGGTCTAAAGAGCCAGAGGGTAAAGTTTTGAAGGGAGAGCATCAGAGGGAGCTAAGATATCTAGGCAGCAAAGGATGGACTCTAATGATGCTGGGCAACTGGATTGAGAATTAAAAACAATACTGTTGGAGTACAGAAAGTCTCAATAAACAATATCTCTCTTTTAGCCCAGTATGGATCCATTGAACATAGACACAGACAGATTAAAAATCATTGCTTTCCCAGGGCGCCTGGGTAGCTTGGTCCATTAAGCATCTAACCTTGATTTAAGCTCAGATCATGAACTCACAGTTCATGGGATCAAGCCTTGTGTCTGGCTCTGCTCTGACAGTGTGGAGCCTGCTTGGGATTCTTCCTCTCCCTCTCCATCAGCCCCTCCCCACTTATGTTTCTCCTCTCTCTCTCTCTGTCTCTGAAAATACATTAAAACTATATACATTTTTTAAAACATTAATGCTTTCCCTAGAGTGGAGACCATGTCCTAGAAGAATGGGCTTGCTAATATTTACCCTCTGAAATTATACAGATCTACTGATATAGATGGACAACAGCAGGACTTCCTTATAGGGGCAGGTATATTATTTAGCTCTAGAAAACAGAGTTAGGGAAGGGCTAAACTGAGCATGTTCAGTTTATTATTCCAAAATCCAAAATCAGGTAAATGATTTCTCCTTTCACTGAAAGGACAACTCTGTCCTTTTTGAAATTCTCCTTCTCTGAATTCTCTGAAATCCTAATTTCATGTTTCTTAATCCTTTTATTCATCCCATCTTTATCTGCTTCTCTATTTTCTACTTCCTGCACACAACATGTTTGTATTTTCCAAACTTCTAATCATAATTGCATTTCTCTCCTGTCCTTCCTCTCTTCCCTTCCCTCCTTTCCTTACCTTTCCCTTCCCTTCTCTTCTCTGTAAGCACTCATTTGACACACAGCATTCTTTTATTTATGGCTTTGTAGATCACCTCTATGTAAACCGATAATTAATTCACGAAACGTTCATCGTGCCATTGCGGTGAGCAGATATGCTAAGCACTGGGGATAAAAAGATGTATTTAGGGAAACCAGGTTACTTTAATGAAGACTTTTTTAACTTAACCATTGATAACTTGAAAGCAAATATAGTAGTAATTTAGTGCATGTGCTCTGGAGCCTGGCCTGCCTGAATATCCACCTCAGCTCTATCACTTCTAAGCTACAGAGGCTTTGATATATTACTTATTTTTTGTGTGCCCCAAGACCTTTATTGCTCTCTGTGCATGTGCTCATTCTAAGACTTCAACAATTATTTAAGGTTTATATTTGCATATGCATTTTAGATTATAAAGCATTCAGTATATCATATATCATTTAAGAATACTAAACTTAAAGGAATTATTATGTCTTATTTTAGGAAATAAAATCAAGGCTTATGAAACTTTTAAAAGGTTAAGAAAATTTAAAACAGCATTTTAATTTTAACCTCTGACTTCTAACTCCTTTATTTGTTTTTTGGTCCTTGGGTTTTTGTTTTGTTTTGTTTTGTTTTGTTTTGTTTTGTTTTGCTCACAGCTGCTGCCTTAAATTTACCTTGAGCTTTGCTCTCTCTTCTAGACTCTAATTCCACAACTGTTACCTGATCTCATGGACACCACAAAAATCAATCTCAAAATAAACATATTCTAAACTATATCATCTATGCCCAAAATCTGTTTTTTTTCTTGAATTCCTTAGCTTTGAGTGACAGGAACTTCCCAGGCAAGAAATTTCAAAATAATGAAACATCTCCCATCCCTCTCTTCATTCTCCCCATACACATTTCATTTACTAGAGGGCCCCCATCTCCAGTCTAGAGTATGGCTTCAGTCATATCACACTTGCCAATCCCACTGCAATAGTCTTAGAATTATTAATTCTAGCTAATATTAACTATGAATTGATTTTTCCTGTGTGAAGTCTCTGTAGAGATTAATCTGTTCTTCTCAGTGCTTGCTGTGAGGCTAACTACTATTTACTGAAATTCATTTTCTATCCAGTATTGCATTTAAGCCCTTTGCATAAATTATCTCATTTAATTTTGACAACAATCACAAATATATAATTTACTGGCCAGCTTTGCAGGATGAGGACGTTGAGGCTCTGCTCCTTCCATTTACACAGAGGGAATTGAAACATATTTGTGTTCCAGGTTTCCAGTTCCAAATTTGTATGTTACTTCTCTGGTTTATTTTTCTTTGATCATTTTACTTTCCTACTTAAAATAACACATAGGCTCTCACTGCCTTACAGATTATCCCCCAAATCATTAGCACATTATTCTAACATTCTTTGATCTGGTCTCAATACAATTCTAGCCCCATTTTTTAGTTCTTGTATACACATTCTACTCAGAACCAAACATTAGTCAATCAATCCACACACTCTATAAAGCCCAGCCTCCATCCTGGTGAACAAATCTGTCCTTCTTTCTTAAATTGCCTCCCTTCCTGTTTCTAGCAGTCCAATTGACAAATCCCTTAAAGATTTAGCTAAATGCCTCTTCCATAATGGAACACTCCTCGAGTTCTTTCAACACAATTGCTAATCTCTGTTCTGAACTTTCACAGCATCTATAATTTTCTAATTTTTATTTGAAATTATTTTATTTCTATTTATTTACCTTCCTAACATAGCATATGTCTGTATCTAACCGTCTTTGCATCCTCCAGGTGCCTGATGCAAAGGACCAAGATAAGAGGGACTGCTATCTAGAAATTACTTTTCATTTTGCATTAATATATGATAAGATATTAGGGCCACCTGGGTGGCTCCATTGGTTAAACATCCAACTCTTGATTTTGGCTCAGGTCATGATCTCATGGTGTGTGTACATCGGGCTCTGTGCTGACAGCACACAGCCTGCTTGGGATTCTCTCTCCTCCTCTCTCTCTGCCCTTCCCCCACTCACTTTCTATCTCTCTCTCAAAATAAGTAAAAATAATCTTTTAAAAATTATGGTAAGGGGCGCCTGGATGGCTCAGTCATTTAAGCATCTGACTTTAGCTCAGGTCATGATCTCAAGGCTCCTAAGTTTGAGCCTCGTGTAGGGCTTTGTGCTGACAGCTCAGAGCCTGAAGCCTGCTTTGGATTTGTGTTTCCCTCTCTCTCTGCATCTCTCCTGCTCTCTCTCTCTCTCTCTCTCTCCTTCAAAAATAAATAAACATTAAAAAATTTTTTTAAACATGGTAAGATATTAGTCAGTGATGGTAAAACAGAGCCAAGTATATACTATTTTGCGTGGACTAACAAGCACCAAAGTTCAGCCAATAGACATAATAAATAAAGCTATGAATTTTAACTCCTCTGACAGAAAAATTTCTTATAAATGTATAAGGCAATTGAGCTAAAAATACTCAATGCAGCTGAAATGTTTCTAATATCTCCTTAAAAATTTTGCATTTTGTTGTTTTATTGGAGATCAGTTATGGACTTTTTTTCTTTAAAATGTGCTTTCAGAGATAATTTTGTTAGTAGACTCTATATTGTTTACGGAGGAAAAATCTATAAAACAACAGTATTGAAAATTTAACCATAATTACTTACAATGAGGTTTCTGAATGAAGAATAATAAAGGAGTATAGACAAGTCTCTTAAATATTATATATAAACTATTTACTTTTGCCACCACTTAAGAACTTAGCAATGAGCAGACTTTATTTGGGATGGCACACAAAATGCTTTACCTATTGAAAAGTCTAACCCTACCCATTAAAGCTGTAATGCATATCTAAAGTTAGAAAAATCCCTTCCCATAGTCTAATTTTAGATAAAATAATGGATTTTTTATGTTATTATCCTAAAGTACAAATATCTGTTGGTTGTTCTTTCAATGAATCTCTATTTAAACATATATACTAAATATAAGTGAATTAAGTATAAATATACATAATCCTATTTATTAGGATAATATAATACATAAAAATATATTTTTATGTAGAATTAAAAGAGTAGAGGAAGTAAGGGGGGATTCATCAAAAGATTCTTCAAAAATTTTTAAATTTTTGTGAGAGAATATTTTTGTAAATATTTTCTTGTCCTAATTTTATAAAACTAAGTTTAATCCTTCAATTCAAATATTTGGTTAGTTTAGTAGTTTGTTAATAGGTTAAAGTTAGTTATGTTATATCTATATTGCTGTAATATATCATTTTCAAGTTATTCAGGGCTAATTTATTCACTCTGAATTTTCTGAATTTTCAGAATTTTTTATTGAAAAAAAATTTAGTGAAAATATTGTGTATAGTGATATATTTTGATGCGCTTTATAATTTGCAAGATGTAAAACGTGCTTATTTGAAGGGGTGCTAATGACATAGGAGTATTTGAGATTTTAGGTGCATTCTTATGATAATATACAATATGCATGTTCCAAACTAATAAAGAATCAAGAATGTAAAATTGGTTCTCTAGTAGCTACCATAGTGTAGCTACTTTATACTAAAAAAGAACTTTATACTAAGAAAGAAAGAAAGAAAGAAAGAAAGAAAGAAAGAAAGAAAGAAAGAAAGAGAAAATGTATAAAGATAAACAAAAAAAACACAAAAAAGGAAAGCTGTGTTTTTGTTTTAATTTTAGGAAAGCTATGGTTTGGACAGAGTAATTGTTTATATGCTAGGTACCCTTTGAAAGCTTATAATAATTAATTCATCTACTCATCTTTTGAAGAAAGTACTATTATTAAATGAAATACAGATGTGCCCCAGAAGGGTTGAGTAACTAACTCAAGATTCCACAGTTGGTAGTATGTGAAACTTGAATTCAATCATGTACTTTGACGCTCCTATCTGTTCCCTCACAAAGGGTCCCATCCTATCTCTCATTCAGTGTATTAATGGAAGCTTTCTGAGCATGTAAAATGAGTTGAAATAAATTTTAAATAGGAATTTTTTACACAATATCTGAGTTGTTAGCCCGCAATACACCTAAACAGGAAAAAACAAAAACAAAAACAAAAACAAACAAACAAATAAATGGCCGTATTCAAACATTATTATACATGAGAAACCCTTCCTGGATACCAGGATTCTTATAGGAAGTGTAAGTTCAGATCCAGTTGATTGAGGTACATCTGTTTAATTACTTCTGCTAATTTCATGGACTTATTTATGTAAAAGCTCATATTTCTCTATTACAGTTTTCATCAATTAAAATTATATAGCTGTAGGCATTTTGTTATTATTAACTATGGTAATGATACGGTCTTCAAAATATGAACAATAGCTACTGACAAGTTCCTTATTTTCTTCTTGTTGCTGATTCAAGTGTACAGATTTGGAGTAAGAAAAGAACTTCTAGGTTTAACAACTTCAGCTGTATTTTTTCTTCAGCTACAGCTGAAGCAATACATTGAGGCACAATTGGTATACAAAAAACTGCACATAATTGATGTATGCAATTTGAAGAGTTTAGAAATATGTACACACTCATGTAACCATTACCACAATTAAGGTTACAAACATATCCATCATCTGCAAAAGTTTTCTTGTGTTCCTTCCTCGTGTGTCTGTGTGTATGTGTGTGTGTGTGTGTGTGTGGTAAGAACATGTAACATGAGATCTACTCTCTTAACTAGTTTTTAAGAACACAATATACTATTGTTAATAGAGGTACTATTTCATACCCCAGATCTCTGGAACTTACTCATTTTGTATAACTTTACACTCATTGAACAACTCCCTATATGGACCCTCCTCCCATCTCCTAGTAACTCATTTCATTGTACATTTCTATACCTTTGGCTTTTTTAGATGCCTCACAAAAGAGAAACTATGCAGCATTTTTCCTCCTATGGCTGACTTTTTTCATATGACTTAATGTCTTCCAAGTCCATCGTGTTGTTGCAAATAGCATGATTTCCTTCTTTCGTAAGGCTGAATAATATTCCACTGTAGTAGGTATATACCGCATTTTCTTTGTCAATTCATCTGGCTTATTTCAATATTTGACTATTGTGAATAATGTTGCAATAAACATGGGAGTGCAGACATCTCTTCAAGGTAGTGATTTTATTTCCTTCAGGTATATACTCAGCAGCAGAATTGCTGGGTCATACAGTAGTTCCATTTAATTAAGAAACCTCTATACTATTTTCTATATTGGCAGCACCACTTCATATTCCTCACCAATGGTGCACAGAGGTTCCAATTTTCCCCTAACCTCACAAATGCTTGTTATCTTTAAAAAAAAATATATATATATATATATTTACACACACATATATACATACAAATATATATGCACATATATATACATACATATACACATACCAATATATATGCACATATATATACACATATACATATACACATATATTATATATACATACATATGTGTATGTATGTATATATAATAATAACCATCCTAACAAAGGAGAGGTGATATTATGGTTTTGATATGCATTCCCCTGATGATTAGTGATGGTAAGCACTTTTTCATATATCAACTGGCCATTTGTATACTTCTTTGGCGAAATGTCTATTGAAATATTTTGCCCACTTTTCATTGGGTTCAATGTGCTTTTTGCTGTTGAATTATAAGAATTCCTGATATATTTTGGGAATTAACTGCTTATCAGATAAATGGTTTGAAAATTTATTTTTCTACATAGGTCGTCTTTAAACTATGTTGATCGTTTCCTTTTCTTTGCAAAATGTTTTTAATGCATTATAGTTCCAGTTATCTATTTTTGCCTTGTTGCCTGTGCTTTTGGCATGATATCCAAGACCAATGTCAATGGCTTTTCCCCTGTTTTCTTCTAAGAGTTTTAAAATTTCAGAACTTCCATTTAAATCGTTAGGTAATTTTGAGTTATTTTTTGTGTATCAGGAAAGATAAGGATCCAATATCACTAAGTCTTACTCTTTTTTACTCCTGTCCATTTCCTACATCTTTCATCAATGTCTTCGTCAGAATGGCCTGAGTTTTGTTACTATTTCATTTTGTTCCGTTTTCTTATTGCCTTAGTTAGTGCTCAGACCAATTGTCAGTTATACATGTTTTCATTATTTTTCAGAAGAAAAATGTAATATTTTCTTATAATATGTAATATGGTGAAATTTGATCATTAATATAGATATTATGAGAATACACTGTCTAGAACATAATAAAGTCTCAAAGAAGGGAGTAACACATTGTAAACTAGGAGAATTGTACCAGGGAAACTTTATTAAAGTCCAAAATGTTTTCTCAGTCCACAAAGATAAAACTTTTCGGATGGACACTGGAGGAAAATTGATGCAATGGCAAGAGCAGTCAAAACAACGAAAACAATGTAAATTCAAGGGATATTAATTCAAAAAGGGTCTTGAGAATAGTATGTGGGAAGAGAACAGCATTGTGAAGTAAATTAATTAAATTACTTCGAGAAAAGAGTGAAGTCATTCTATTCTCTAAATAAGGGAATTTGAAAAAAAATGGCTTTGGGGAGGAATTTAGTACATTAAATTCACTATGTTGAAACATATATGTCTGTTGCACATCTATCAGAAAATCCAGGAAAGAGGTTTGAGTGATGAACAGAAATATGGAGATATCACATATGTGGGAGTTAAGGCCTTCAGATTAGATGAGTTTCTGAAGGAAAATACAGAAAAGTGAGAAGATCAGTTGCTGAGGATACTCAAAATTAAAGAATATTCTGAAACAAATTTTACACAAGATGTCTGGGAAAGGGAAGTCAGAGAGATAAAAGGAGAATCAGAAAAGAGGAAAATGCAATACAAGAGAGATTTTTCATGGTAAACAAACAAAAGACATTTGACAATATTCTATTTTTGCAGGAAAGAAAATAAACCAAAACAAAACAAAGAAAAGCATCTATTAATTTAGTAGCACAGATGACCATGGTAATATTTGTCAAGGCAAATTCAATGATGGGAACACTTGCACAATGGGTAGAAGCTGAAGTTAAGAAGAAAAGACACTGAAATGAATAGCTTAATAAGAATATTCTTTGAAGGATCTTGGCTTTTTGGAGTAGAGTAGAGATAGGTTGTCACTCAACATAGAATACAATGATTAATGGGGACTTTTTTCTTTTTAAATATAGAAGTGTATAATAAGCTATTTACTGTATAAAAAAATAGAGTGTGACAGACTCAAGAACCCATAAAGGAGGCACCAACCAGTAGGCCAAATCCTTTGGGGAGAAAAAAAGACATGCTCAGGAGCATAGAGCTAAGATTAGTCTTAGATAGGAAAAGAAACACCTCTTCCTCTGAGATTTCACAGAAACCTATGTTGGGCAGTTCACTTTTTAGCAGACAGTATAGGAAAATGCACTATGTTGAGGTAGAACAAGGAACTTACTGTCTTATAAGATTTACAGATTCTTTTGATGGTAAGGCACAACACACTGACACTCCAATAGATGAAGTGAAGGCAGAACTTTGTTATTACAGCTCCAGATGAGAGAAAGGTGTCATTTGGGGCCACACAATCTGGGTAATACTGAGCTGGAACTGTAGGCATCAGCTGATGTATGGCAGGTGAGGTGGTGCTAGTTAAGATTTCAAGGGCTCCTGGCAGTTTGGCTAATTTGAATAATTTCTCAGTCTCCATGACATACAGGTTGTCGCTATAGAGGTTGTCTATCAGAGGTAGTCTGATAGTTGATCCAGGGGCAACTAGCAGTGATGTACAATAGTCGGAATTATGAGAGCCTGCTAAAAGAGGTGCTTGGAGTGTGGACTCAGTTGCTCAAGGAGGAGAACTGACTAGGCCTCTTGCAAGAGCCTCAAACCTAAATCAAGACAGAACTTGAAAAGTAAAAAGCTTTATCACACATATGGAAAAGGTAAACATTAGAGAATGTATCTGACAATGGACTGGCTGAGGGATAGAACACAAAAAATAATTGCCAAGCTTCTAATAGCTGAAATTATTTTCCGGCACTGTTTTGAGCATTATGCATATATTATTTCAATCTTGACTACCACATGAGCTAAATACTGTCATACCTGAGGCTTACAGACAAGGAGTCAGAGTCACAGAGACCTGAAGTAATATACTCAAGATCTTACAGGTCTTACATTGGAGACAAAGGAACTGAGACAGTGTTAAACCTAGAGCTTTGGCTCATCACTCCTCTCTTAGCCATGCTCACTAAATGCTGATTGTCTTGCCAAGATGGAATTTGTGAAGTCTATAAAGGTGTAATTACATCTATGCTCAGAAACATGTCATTTCTCCTAGAAATGCTAAGCAACCCAGATGTAAGAAAGAAGGAATCGGGGTTTATAGGACAAATCACTGACAGGAAAAAGATGTGGATGTTGTGAGTTAGGGCTTGAGTGATCTAAATAAATAACACATGCTCCGTTACTCAAGCGTGGAACAAATTAAGAGAAAGGTGCAGGAGTATGAGTAATAAAAACAAAATCTCACCTTCACTCTTCCTACAAAAGAAGATTATACAATATGGCTTTCCTTCTGCAAACAATGAAATTGCTAATTTTCATCCCTCAGCTAGGTATACTTACCTGTCACTGGTGTAGCTGATTAACTAGTTTCTGTTCTTCCTTTTCCAGGCAGACTTCCTTTCATATGAAGAGCAATAATTATGCGAGATCCATGCAAGGCTGGTTCCCAAAAGTGAAGAGGCTGAACTAAGCATACCCAGTTCTTTCTCTTAAACTCAGAGATAATTCACTCCCCTTCCCTAAGTAAAAATGTTAAAGGATAGAGAGGGCCAGAGATGTTAGTTTAGTAGAAGACCCTACATGGAGACCAAAGGAGCAGAAAGTACCTGCCCTTTTTCCTATCCTCTTATAATTTTGAGCCCAGGTGATGTAACTGATCAGGGAGTTAGCTTATTAGAGAAGGAAGGGAAGACATACTTAGAATATGGATTGCAAGAAAAGGATGTATTTGAGGGTTGGGAAGCTCTGAGTGGGGGGAGGTTAATAAGGATATACATTTGTAGTAAAACTAGAAGGCAGGAGGTGGTGACGGAGATAGATGTGAGAAAGCTTTTTATGAGACGAAAGGGTAGCTTTTTTGTTTTGTTTTGTTTTCTTTCTTTCTTTTTTTCATTGATAAGGACATGAACAAGAGGGGCAAATAGGTTTCATCTTGAATGCTAGCCCCAGCTGGTTGGTATGGTCGTTTAAACTATTATGGCGAGAAGACTGAAAACAAGTTTTCAGAGTGTGTTTAAAAGAATGCTAGCATTGATTTTTCGGTCATGTATAGTTATGGAAGGGAGAGCAGAGGTTTGTATGCTGAGTGCTTGGTATAAGTGGAAAAGGAGGAGTAAGATTTGAAGCAAAATGTAGATGAATTTTTTTTTTTTTTTAGTAAAAAAAGGAACAGAAAATCATGCTCTTTGTTAATGGGTCGTCTACTTAATGCAGTTTCTCATAATTTTGCATAAGTAGAGTGAAATGAATATTTGTAAATGAAAAACAAAATCTACAGTATATGCATAGAATAACTTAAATGGTTAAAAACATTCTTTTTCTAGAAGACTGGCATAAGGCACTAAGAGGCACTAAGACAATGCAGACATTTTCTACTCTTCGACCCCAAGATAAAACGCACTGTTAAAATATTTACTGCCCTTCCTACTGATCCTGCTTATTGGAGACTTAAATCTTGTTTGTTAAGTGACTGGCTTTATCCAGTTAATTATGAATGAGTTGCCACGTGTCTCCTCTTGTGCATGCTAGTCTTCCAGAAGACAGCATGTCCCAGATAGGGGTAGCACCTTCAATAAAGGTCTAAAATAAAGAAGCTAAAAGGCAGAGCCACATTGTACCCCAGTAGATATCCGTTTTTATCAGTTTTTAGACAGTTTGTGTCTTCAGCATTGCTTAGACTAAGATATCAGACTTGAGTTTGAGAAACTTAAATGCTGTTTCCTTCACACAGAGGAGAATGTAATTAAGTTGATTATAACTCATGCTTTGCTTCAAGTGTTGTACAGATAACTGATGCTAATGAGCATCAAAACAGTCATTCCTCAGTGACCATCAGGAGTCTAATTCTAGTCATTCCGTGACTGATAATATTAATGTGGAAAGTTAAGCAGATGAACCTATTAAGCATATTGAAAACTCAGCAATAGTTTCTAAATAGATGAATAACATAATGTGCTAATTCATCAAGACTCTCATTCTGGTAAGTTTAATTAAGCATTCTTTCACTTAAAATACACACAATTCAGTTTACTCTTACGTTTTCTGAAGCACAATGCAAATGATCTTTTTATGAAGCAAGATCTAATAAATTACTTCACTAAGTGTTTCTTTGCTTTTCACACTTAATAAACGCTCCAGTTTAGAAATGCCCATTGTACTCAAAGGAAGAATTGTCATTCATGATTAGAGTATGCTTAAAGTTTATAAAATTCTTAGTTTGTCCCCAATCACACTCCATGTTGCCTCTCCAAAATATGAAGAAAATGGATGAATCTGGGAAGTGCATATCCAAGTGGCAGTGATGGCAGAGACAGAAAAGAGCATGGGGAAGAAAAACAAAATAATGTAAAAGTAATAGCGTGTGAAAATTGAGTAAATGATACCTTGTTTTTCATTGCATAAGTCCTGGACTAATGGCTTCTTCGTTGAAAATATTTTGAAGGGCTACTTGGATTACTGTTCCAGTTTATTTTACCCTGTATCTTTAAGCCATGTAAAGATAGTAGTCTGTACAGACTACCCAGGTCTTTTCTGGAAAAGAAGAGATTTTCTGCAAGGATGATTGTGTTTGCAAAATAGAAATTTATATCTCCTTTTCAGTGTTTTTCATGTTGTATTTCATTTTTGCTTGTGTACCTATATTCTCAACTAGACTGTTCAACTAGACTAACACAGGAGATATTTATTTATTTTTTTTATTTTTTTTTTAAATTTTTTTTTAATGTTTATTTATTTTTGAGACAGAGAGACAGAGCATGAACGGGGGAGGGTCAGAGAGAGAGGGAGACACAGAATTTGAAACAGGCTCCAGGCTCCGAGCAGTCAGCACAGAGCCCGATGCGGGGCTCGAACTCACAGACCGCGAGATCATGACCTGAGCCGAAGTCAGCCGCTTAACCGACTGAGCCACCCAGGCGCCCCATAACACAGGAGATATTTATTATGTGTGCTTATATTCTCAGTGTTTAGCACAGTGCATAGTACATGGTAGGTGTTTAATAAATGTTTCTGAGAACTTTCTAAGATTTCTCTGCTTTTTTGAAAATCATAGGTTAGAGGATTCACTTGACTTTTGTTTTTGACAGCTTTGGGTAAATCTGAAGTGATAAGTCAGTAATTAGAGGGTTCAAACTTTGTCAAGTATATATCAATGATTTTCAATATAATGATTAAAAAGACTCAAACTTTTTTTCATGGGTTGCTTACTGATATATTTGATTATTCTGGTCCCTGGTACACCCTGATTTTAAATTCATTATTTCATTAACTACCGTCAAATCTTTGCAAATAAACCTGATTATTTTTAATAAATGAGTGCATTGAGGTAAAGTACATTTTGTTTGCTAATTTGCCTGTTTGCTAATTTCTCATGGAAAAATTAAAATCATCCTTTGCTTCCATAATTAAAATAATTTTGTATGGAAAAAGATGAAGCTCACTTAGAGATTTCCTTGTCTTCCCATCACTAATGCATGAATTTATTAAGTCTAAAATTGACCATTAAAATAGGAGACTGATATTTAAGTATCACCATATGTAAGTATCTGTCAACAGGAAAGATGATGGGAATATGTGTCAAAAAAACACACTACATAAGAATCTTAGAAAGAATACTTTTCAAGCACAGTTTGATACAAAGCTGATGATTTCTGATGGTGTAAAGACCAAAGTGACTGGCTTTGAGAATGATGGGACATCATTCAGTTTAAAGAATTGTCATGATATGCTTCATAAGAAACTTGTGAAATAGAATTCTAAATAAAGATCAGAGTTAATAAAGAAGAAGAAACATTCTTGAAATGATCCCATGTGAGACTGATTTGGGTCACAGCAGAATATTCAATAAAGTTTTCATTTGGAAGATTTGGAAAAACAGACTTCGGGAAAAGCTTGGGATATATGCAAAGATTGAGGTGTCTGTCCAGGTCCTTAATGATTCTGATTTTATGGTGTATCACATCAAGTGAGCAAAATGGAAGAATAAAGTTTTCCTACTTTTGAAGAAATTTCGCTATACATACATGTGCATACACACACACACAAACCTATACACATATATATGCACAGTGCCACACATAAGCGTTACATTTAGTAAATGTATAAATACACATATGTACATATGGACGCGTTTATTTCAAAGTTCACGTATGCATATCCATTCGTGTATTTTTATGTGAATATCCAAATATACAAGGTATGTGTATGCATGTGTATGGTAAACTGAACAAATACCATGAATATTAAAGGAGAAAAGCAACATATGGATCCTGTGATATGTTACTATTTTGATTCCCTTTCCCAATTCAATATCCTTTTCCAGGAAGAATTTTCAATTATTTTCAAATAAGTTAGGAGCTCCATTAAAAGACGTCCCCACACATTGAGACATTCCAAAGCATAAATATAAAATTTGAAATTTAAATTTGATAGAATGTCTAACGTCTCCTTTAATTTGTCCAGTTCTTGTATTGTCTTTGTAGTGATACATTCCAATGCCTTCCATTGCACACAGTTTTTTATAGTCACAACTTAATTTTATTTTTTATTTTTTTTAATTTACATCCAAATTAGTTGGCATATAATGCAATAATGATTTCAGGAGTAGATTCCTTAGTGCCCCTTACCCATTTAGCCCATCTCCCCTTCCACATGCCCTCCAGTAACCCTCAGTTTGTTCTCCATATTTATGAGTCTCTTCTGTTTTGTCCCCTCCCTGTTTTTATATTATTTTTATTTCCCTTCCCATATGTTCATCTGTTTTTGTCTCTTAAACTTACTAAAAGCTTAAAATGCTGGCATTTTTAGTGCTTCATTTGAAGAACATTTAGTAAATATTTCAAATTGATACTGAATATTATGGAGCTTCAACTTAAAGGACTTACTGTCAAAAAGTCCAATACCATTTTAGGACACTTCGTTTGATTTTACATTTATCTTTTGAAAGGCTCAAACAATTCTAAAATCCAATTAATGAAGAATAACATAGAAAGTATTACTGCCACTCTGAAGTACTGCTTAACATTCAACACCAACCTCATAACAAAAATTTGTATTTCTCCAATTCTGTCTGTGTTTAAATACAACTGCAGCTTGTATTTTGATTTTAGAATATCACAGTTTTGTATATAATTATAAACTGAGTTTCTACTACAACCTATTATACTTTTTTTGTGTGTCTTTAGGTTTTTCATTAAGGGCTTTTTAAACATAAGGCTTCACCCTATCAAATTTAAAATTCTTATTACTATAAATAATTTTATCTTCCATATTGAACTTTTTAATCTGAAGTTATAATAGCTTGCCCAGTTATCTCTGGTGCTGTATCTTTGAAAAAAATTCAAAGTATTTATTTCAACTTCATCAATTCAATGCAAAAATATCAAACCACTCCTGCAATTAATAGAACTGATTTTCTCCTTGGAAAATCTGATGTCACCAGTATGAAAACTGGTATTCAACTGCTTGCAAATTCTTCTTTTGAAAATGAAGCCAACACATTAACATTCATTGTTTCATGTTTTATATGTGCAAAGGAAAACTTAGATTTAAAAATCAATGAAAATAATTTAGAAGGGTCAATTTAAATAAAATGTCAGGTTTCATGGAATGATACTATAAATGCCCCTTCTGTAGCTGCATATATATAACAGCTTTGGAGAGAACCAGTCTTAAATAAACTACTAACTTTTGAAGTAAATGCTGATGCTTCTTTAGCAGATTTGTTTCTTCTGACTTTATGTAGTCAGTGATATCCTCAAGTTTCCTATCATTGATGAAATCAATTTTCTTGGAAAATGGACATCTAGTATGTATTTTTTAATTAAACATGCACTTTTGTTTTTAGTTCACTGATGCAGAAAACAGTTATATAAAAAAACAACAAAAAATATTTTTAGACTTACAGCACAATGTGTGCCTAAAGCATCAGAATGTAATTATTCAGACTACTATTTGGTCCCTGGCAGTGGTTCCTAATCTCAATTTCCTGCATCAATTTCTTGTACGCAAAATTGTCATTCCCAAGTTCTTTCCCATTGCCTAATGACATGTCCACTGGTGCACCAATGTTGGGTGGGGCTTGGCAGTGGAAATGTGCAGCCCTGGCAGGGAGGAGTATTTTATCACTGCCGTTGTTAGAATTACCAGAGCATAAAGGCAGCAAGAAGCAGACAACAGACCAATTTTTAGCCAGGTTTATTATTTTAAAATCTCTATGGGAAATGCACACCCTTATTGCCTGCATGAGGATCATCTGATCCCCCATCATCTCAGTACCATTCTATGATGGCTTGCTGTGTCTTACAGGTCAGCATACTGGCCGCAGCACAGGTCGATGTTATAACTAGTGGCCAGCAAAAGGCAGAAGTGTTGAAGACTTCTCACATAGAAAGGTCAGCTTTCCTTGGCTGCTGATCTTGAAAAATTCTGCATGCAGTATTTAGGACAAAGGTGTTTTTTAGAGTGTATTTGGAAAAAAGGTTTAGTAAAGAGAGTTGACTTTTTGCTGGTCTGGCAGTCTTTTAGATTTAACCAAGTGAAAACTCTATTCATTACTCATACATCTCAGAGTTTCTAAACAGAGACATGGCAGAGATTGGAAGCACAAAGTGGACATAGGTGACACCCCCAGGCTTTTAATGCAACTATTAAAAATACTTCTTTAAGCAAATGGAAAATATGTGAAAATGATAATACATGATCTTGGGGCCACAGGTCAATTTTTCTTTTCATTTTTTTCTGTTTTTAATTAAAAAACAATTTTTTTACATTTTATTTTTGATAGAGACAGAGCACAAGTGGGGGACAGTCAGAGAGAGAGGGAGATACAGAATCTGAAGCAGGCTCCAGGCTCTGAGGCATCAGCACAGACCCTGACACGGGGCTCGAACTCAAAAACAGCGAGATCATGACCCGAGCCGAAGTCAAATGCCCAACCAACTGAGCCACCCAGGTGCCCCGGTCAGTTTTTCTTATTAAGAAAAAAACACAAAACATAAGTTTGGGATCCTTGAACAAACTTATAAAGATATTCTCTCAGTGTGATCCTGCACCTGGAGAGTACAATACGGCAAGAAGTCAGGATACTCAGAACGAAAAAAAAAAAAAAACAAAGAAAAACAAAAAACAAAAAACAAACAACTATTTTTCAGAGAACTGATCAATATCCAGAGGGAAAAAAAAAGTGTGATGGCGAATTTTTTTTCTACGGTTCTATACTCAACAAATTGGCCTGCCCTGAGCTCCACTACAGCCAAAAAATTCTGAACTGACAAGTCCTTCCCTTCCTTTCCCTTGTGCAACTTACAGGCTACTGCCTTTACAAGTCTCACCCTTGCTTTTCTCACCAAGACTGTGATCCAAAGCCTGCTCCCACTCTCTTTCTGTCAGTCTCATCTATTTATTATCTGTCATCTATCTATCTATCTTCCTATCTATCTATCTATCTATCATCTATCTAATCTCTCCATCTATCCATCCTATGCTTTAAACAAATTTTCTCTGAGTTACTCTTTGACAGATAATCTGTAGGCATCATTGGATCAAGTTTCCTGACTTGTTTGGTAATAAACTTAGATTAATTCTCACTACAAACATATCTCATTTTATTGTGAATCACTTTTTTTGTGCTTCAGAGATACTGTGCTTTTTACAAATTGAAGGTTTGTGGCAATCCCTGCCTTGAGAAAGTCTACTGGCATGGTTTTCCAACAGTAATGTCTTTGTGTCATATTTTGGTAGTTATTGCAATATTTCAAACTTTTCACTATTATTACATCTGTTATGTTTACTTATTATCAGTGATCTTTGATGTTACTATTGTAATTGTTTTGGGGTGCTATGAACCATGCCTATATAAGGCAGTGAACTTAACAAGTGGGTGTGTTTGATGTGTGCTCCACTGACTGGCCATTCCCCATCTCTCTTCCCTCTCCTGGGCCTCCTTATTCCCGAGACACAACAATGTTGAAATTAATCCAATTAATAATCCTAAAATTTCCTCTAAATGTTTAAGTGAAAGAAAATTTGCATGTCTCTTACCTACAATCAGCAGCTAGAAATAATTAAGCGTAGTGAGGAAGGCATGTCAAAAGCTGAGTTAGACTGTAAGCCAGGCCTCTTGCACCAAACAGTAAGACAAGTAGAGAATACAAAGGAAAAATCTTGAAAGAAATGAAGAAACCTACTCCAGTGAAGACACACATGGTAAGAGAGCAAAACAACCTTAGTGTTGATGTGGAGAAAGTTTGAGTGGTCTGGTTAGATCAAACCAGCCACAACATCCCTTTAAGCCAAAGCCTAATGCCGTGCAAGTCCCTAAACCTTCAGTTCTGTGAAGGCTGAGAGAAGACTTTCTTGCAGAAGAAAAGTCTGAACTTAGGAGAGGTTGGTTCCTAAGGTTTAAGTAAAGAAGCCATTTTCATAACATGTAGTACAAGGTAAAGCGGCAAGTGCTGATGTAGAAGCTGCAGCAAGTTCTCCAGAAGGTCTAGGGAAGATAATTCATGAAGGGGGCTACACTTCAACAACAGATTTTCAATGTAGACAAAACAGCCTTCTACTGGAAGAAGATGTCATCTAGGGCTTTCATAGCTAGAGAGAAATCAAAGCCTGGCTTCACAGCTTCAAAGGACAGGCTGACTGTCTTGATAGGGGCTAATGCAGCTGGTGACGTTAAGCTGAAGGGAATAGTATTCATTGTTTTCCAAAAATCCTATGGCCTGTAAGAATTATTCTTAATATACTCTGCCTGTGCCCTATAAATGGAATAACAAAGTCTGGAACATGGTTTACTATTTTTAGCCCACTGTTGAGAACTACTGCTCAGAAAAAAATGATTCCTTTCAAAATATTATTATTCATTGACAATGCACCTGGTCTAACCTGCAGGTTTAGAGGGTTGAGTCCAATTTTGAAAGAAGTTCTACTGTGGGTAAAATGCTATCAAACGACATTGTGTGCTTCAGAGAAATCATTCACGAAGGGAAGAGTCAACCAATGCAACAAAGTTCACTGCTGTCTAATTTTAAGAAATTGTCACAGCCACCCCAACCTTCTGCAGTTACCACTCCATTCAGTCAGCAGCCATCAATATCAAGGCAAGATCGTGCACCAGCAAAAAGTTATCCCTTACTGAAAGCTCAGATAATGATTAGCATTTTTAAAAATTTTTAATGTTTATTTATACTTGAGGGAGAGAGAGAGACAAAGTGTGAGTGGGGGCAGGTGGTCAGAGAGAGAGGGAGACAGAATCTGAAACAGGCTCCAGGCTCTGAGCTGTCAGCACAGAGCCCAATGCGGGGCTCAAACCCACGAGCCGTGAGATCATGACCTGAGCCAAAGTCGGATGCTTAACCGACTGAGCCACACAAGTGCCCCAATGATTAGCATTTTTTAGCAAAAGTGTATTTTTTTAAAGTATGAACATTTTTTAGACATAATGCTACTGCACAGTTAACAGACTATAGTAGAATATAAACATAACTTTTATATGCATTGGGAAACAAAAAATTCATTTGACTCTTTTTTAATTTTTAATGTTTATTTATTTTTGAGAGAGTGAGAGCGAGCATGAGTGGGGGAGGGGCAGACAGAGAGAGAGACACACAGAATGTGAAGCAGGCTCCAGGCTCTGAGCTGTCAGCACAGAGCCCAAAACGGGGCTCCAACTCACAGATCACGAGATCATGACCTGACCTGAAGTCAGATGCTTAACTGACTGAGTCACCCAAGCGCCCCTCATTCGACTCTTGTGATATTCACTTAATTGCAGTGGTCTGGAACAGGACCAGCAATATCTTTGAGGTATGCCTGTATATCTCTGACATTCTGTTTTCTTTTTTGCAAAGTATAAATCAGAACCATCGTAGGCAAACCAGAATCCACAGTTACCTTAGAGTTAGCAACATGAGCTTTTCGGTTCACTCCATCTGCTACTTAAATTATATCTTTCTGGAAATGTCAGAACATTCTCAATTGATGAATGGGAATTCATCAATTCCAAATTGGTCTTTTGGAAGACCAACTGGATGCTAAAAATATCACATATCAGGGGTGCAATAATATTTGATGTATTTAAAATATTTATTTTGAGCAATCCTAACTATAACAAAGACATATGTCTTTATGCTAAAGGAAAATCAGAGAGGTTGACAGAAAACAGTGATGGAAACAACTTAGTTGATTTCTTCTCTCAAAGTCCCTTTCTTCCCCAGTCCTTTGTATCAGTTGTTTAAATCTTGGGTTTCATTTCATTCTTACTTATCTGGCCTGACTTTCATTTTAGCCTAGTAGCTCTCACTCAGTCAATTAGTAGATGGAATAAAGCTTAGACCTTTATTTAACTGCTCAAGGGATTCTCTATGTTCTTTAATAGCAAGTGTGTCTTCATTAGTATTTATTTCTAGCACGGGAGAGACAAAATCTGTATAGATGCTAGAAAGCAAGTTATAGCCAGAATTAAGTGAATGGAAGACTGGTGTTGAAAGGTATAAACATCAAGTATAAAATGACATTATTTAAGGTATTATTAGAACTCTGAGTAGCAGAATGGAAACAAGTATTTAGGCCAATGTCAGCAAAAAACTTCTTAATGATGATGACTTCTTAATGGTGATGAGTGTGTAACTCTCTCTCCAGGGAAGAAATGGAAGCTATCATTTACAAACTCTGTAGTTTAACTGGGTAAAGGATAAGCCACTAGACAGGATCCTTCTGGGAATAAGATGCACTGGCAAGTAACATGAGATAGTTTCAAATTAAGAATGGAGAGTAAATTTATGACTCTGTTTATACATAATGTTATCCGTAAAATTAAATTGTCATTACTTTTCTGAATGATAAGAAAAAAATTACAAACAAAAACTACTTCTTTAAATATATTTGATTGAAAATCTCAGCCAAGTTGTCCTTTTTGGAGTTACCTTTTTAATAGCTATAGTTGCCCTACACATTTTGGCTTATTTTACCACGGGTCAGTTTCCAAATTCTCAGTGAAGGAGACACCAAATATTGGAAAGCCACCACACTTGCTGGAAGGGGAGCTGGAAGTCCTAATCCAAGTCAATTAAAATATAACACATGTCAATCATTAATATTTTCAATAGCATGAAAAGTAGCACCACCTATCAATTATTTTTCAAAACGGAAAACAATGAACAAATTATGTTAAGATTTCCAGCAGCTTGTTGATCTCAGCAAAAGCACTTTAATTGTGTTCTTTGACTATGAACAATAAGAAATTTTCAGGGTTGCGCTAGAAAATATCGTTGTTTTCTTTCTAGAGAAAAGCCTTTCTGCGAATCAAGGCTAGAGTTAGGCACAAACAGAGCAACATATAACTTCACAGAATTCTATTACCCCTTTGACACTTAGGAGAAAATATACTAGAAATGGTTTCCTGACAAATAGAGAACATATGCATTGCAAGATTTTGTTTTGAAAAATATCTTTAATCAGCTTGTGACCAATGTTTCCAAGAAAGATTCACGCCAAGTGTGTTGTCAGAGTTCTTCTCACACAGGTGTCTGCTAAGGATGCGAAGAGGAAAAAAACAAAACAAAACAGAAAACATGTGGACTGCAGCTTTATTATGTGAGACAGTTATTCATGGAAGAGTTTATGTTATTTCTAATAGAGAAAAACAAGTGGTAAACCCTCTTAAAATTTTTAGTCAGCTAAGAAACATGATTTCATCTTTATGTGTTACTTCTCATTAAGGGTTCAGCAAGTATGTCTGAAAGATGATTGAATGAAAGTAAGCTAACTGCTCAAAACATGTTTTTCAAAAAACCCAGATAAAATCAATAATTGGATGAGCTATTCAGAATGTGTTTCTAGAAATGGACAATTGTTAACCAAACCAAAACAAAACAAAAAACCAAAACAAACAAACAAACAAACAACAAACACCTAAATTGAAATCCACTAGTGAATAGCACCCTTTTGACTAGGGTTTATCACGTATTTGGAACTGTTTCCTCTGTTTTCCTAAACATTATTTAAATTTACAAGTAAAACAGAATTATGCAGAACATGAAAGAAAATATTAATGTGAAGTATCTTTTTGTTGAAGTCGTAATTTTGTGGAAATATAGGATCGATCAAAAACTGAAAGGTAAATGAGGTAATACTATTGATTTCCTAACAACTTTATTTACTAGACATGAACTTAAACATTCCAACATTATACATCAGAAAAATACTATGTAATTATAAGGGTAATCCCACTGAAGTAGATGCTATTTGTAACAATTGTAACATACAGAACCCTGTACTTACACAGTGTGTTACGCAAACATTTGAGGTTGCATTTTTGTTTAAAAGCATTGAAAATCTCTGCTGAATTATTTCTATTGTGAAACTTCCTACTTGCTACAATCAGTCTGCCTTTCTTTGATCACACAAAATATTCCTCATGGGTTTTGTTGTTAAATACAGTGTCCATAGGCTGGGAAATAGTTCCATTATTCAGGATCCAGGGCATATATATGTTCAGAATATGTTGTGCCTCCCCCCTACCCCACCATATTCCTAACTCTGATAGCTATTTATATGAACTAAATATAGATGGCGCTTAAACTGTAAGCATGTTATCATGCCATGTCATGATCCTTAAAATTATAGTTAGTATCCAAATAAGAAACACACTAGGTATCTATTAGGTTGTATTAGCATGGAAACAGTGAAATGTGAAATAGAATCCATTAGATAATTCTGGAATGTGTGGGTTTTAAGAATTCTTGAGTCTGTGAAAAACCAACAGTTTCCATAGGTCAGTTCTGACATAAACATAAGAAATATTTAGATCAAGCTACGGAGCTGGTAATGTACCCTGTTGTTCTTTAATCCTTTACACATTCAAGGCCTGCGAGCAGTCAGGGCAGAATTTACTTGAGTTTCACTTTGCACTTAGCTTTCCCACTCAGTAGCATTAAGGTGAAACTCCCGAAAGATAACAACAAGCTAAGATGAGCTCATCTAAATGCAACCCAGTTCTTCAGGTTTAGATAATAGCCACTGCCAAGATAATTTATGGTTTTCAGCATTTGTTAACATTGGTAACCAACCAGGCCCTAGCAACTGTATTAAGTCATGAGCTGACACAAGGGCAAAGTAATTTGCACAGGCTGAAAAAGGAGAGTCACAGAGAACTTTAATAATGTAAGTTTCATTTGAACTTTGCCATCACCCTAGTTTACAGAAGTTAACTCCTACCCTCAGTTTCAAAAGACAAAGATTAATTGACCCTCCTTATCGGAGTGTTCTTCGATTAGAAATGTTCTTTTCTCACCTATATCTTCTATCATAGATGGTGGTCGCTCAATAAAAAGATGTGCCCTGAACGAATGCTTCCATTTTTCAGAAGAGCAATATGTGGCTACAGGTTACTGCTTTTGTAAAGCTATTACTTTTACTGTCAACATGACTGCTGCCCTAAGATGTCTCATCAGGTGGAATAAATTGAAGCAAACGGGCACAACAGTTGACCAAACACCCTCCTCCCCCGATATATCTGCTGCAGCGATTAAAAAAATAATAATAAATAAATAAATAAATAAATAAATACATACATACAAACTTCTGTTATCAGACATTTTAAAGGAAACTGGAGAGTGGAAGTTAACCCTAAGTGTTCCTCCAAGAAATAGGTGGTTGGACAACCCCAGGAGAGTCACAAGATCTAAAGAACAGAAAACAAGAAGACAAACCAAAAATTTCACGTCTAAGAAAAGCAATTGATTTGTTTATGAAAGTTACTTTAAACATATCACTTACCTGGGTGACAGACTCATTTAAATTCTAATTCCTGAGGGAACATAGATAAAACCTTGAATAGAGCCAACGCTGAAGTTTGGGCCTACACGACCATTTATAATCAGGGCTTTAAGTCCCTGGTTTGATTTCTTATTGAGGGATGGTCAAATCTCTTAAAATATGCAGCTAAAAAGAATGATTAATTTATATAGAATATTTAGTGAAAGAAAACTGCCCAAGAAGCCCTGTATTAAGCTAATCTTTATCAACATTAGCATTACCCCCTACTTATTTTTAGGGCCACTCACATAATGCCCCAACAACTAGCTATGTCTCGTATAGATTACAGATTTTTTTTCTTGAGGATATTAGATACATAAGCAATTATATTTTTCATCTACCTGCCCATAATTTAAACTCTCATACTCCTTTTTTAATATTTTGAGGGGGAAAAATATTCTGTATGATTCTACTTGTTTGTCAATATGTAAACGTTATAGGTCAAATCGATATCCCCCCAAAAGAATATTTCTTTGTTTTTTTTTTAAGCTACCCAGTTTGTGGTACTTTGTTATAGCAGGAAAATAATACAATAAGTTCAACAAAATAAAATTATGTTTATTATAAAGACTGTTAAACCTAGACTTTTTTCATTTCTCTCTTTTCCCCTTAAATATTCCCCCCACATGTTCTTGTGCAACAGGAATAAAGTGTTGTTGACTTCCCAGAGCCAACCCAATAATGTAAGAGCCAGGCCATGTTTTATGGCTGGAGAAAATGCCTGGTTCTTCTAACTCTAAAACATAAACATAAGCCCAAATACAAGACTTGCAAGAAAACTCTAGGCATGGACTAGACATTTCAGTAACTGACAAATCATTGTCAGGACAATGCTGAAGTACCATAAATGTGGCTGATCAGAATGGAAGTATTCAAGAACTAACAGAGGTCAAAGAAGATACAATTTTTAAAGGCTATGTATGACACAGGTATGGTTCAGTCAAACTGTCTAAATAAACTATTGGAGTCAGACTTAGTGAAAACTGAAATTTCATTGTATGACCTTATATATAGGAGGAAGTCACGTAGAAGGTATTTGGATAAAGAGACAGACTATAGAATGAGATTCAGTGCTAGAACACAGTCATACAAATTGTGTTAACACAAAATGAGAGGCTAGAAAATAATTTTCCTAAATCATCCCTGTCACTTTGATTACCAAAAATAGCTAAGAACACAGTGTAATTCTCAACCCTATGGCTGGCTAATTTTTGGATTACTTTTTTTTTTTAATGTTTTATTTATTTTTAAGACAGAGAGAGACAGAGCATGAGTGGGGATGGGGCAGAGAGAGAGAGGGAGATACAGAATCTGAAGCAGGCTCCAGGCTCTGAGCTGTCAGCACAGAGCCCGATGCGGGGCTTGAACTCACAAACTGTGAGATCATGACCTGAGCCGAAGTCGGACGCTCAACCGACTGAGCCACCCAGGTACCCCGGATTACTTTTTACTTCTTAATTCCACCATGACTAACACAGAATATGTTCTAACCTAAACCTATAGAAGAAAACCATTAGTAGATGCAGATGGCAGGACACAGGCCAGTGAACTTAGGAAATCATGGGAAAACTCATTATCTAGGAAATAATATTCAATTTTCAATCTGTGTTTGTTACTCCTGGACTGCCAGCCCAGTCTTACCTTTGTTGAAGATAATTCTCACCAGGGTAAGAATATCTGCAACTTTGAATACCAATGTAGCTTATTAGCCTGATACTCTTCTTACTGTGCCTATCATATATCCACTCTTTTTTCTATATTTTCCTTTATTTCTTCAAATTCTCTAACTCTACTCTTTGTAGTACAGTTTGCTTTGGCTTTTCATCTTGTGTTTCTTAAACTCCTACTAACACCATCATTATAATTAACACGAGAGAACATAAACATACTTTTGTGATAAATCAATGCCAAACACTTTGTAGGTATTTTGTAAAGCATCATTCCCCAAATTTGGCAATTTTAAAGACTTTTTTTCTATCTTTTTTCATTCTCTACATTTTTAGTTGCTTTCCTGATTTTGGATTTTTTTGATGTCCTTACTACATCCAACTCTTACTTCATTTGTGTAATAGTTCTGTTATTTGCTATCTTACTTTTGTCTTCTTGCCCTAGTCAGGAGTCTCACTCAATGTAGTTTTTCATTGTAATCTGTGAATAATTGTTTGGGGAATGTTCTAGAGTCTAATTAAATTTGACATTAATTGCTTTCTAACTCTGTGAGTTGCTACAAATGAAAGTGAGCATTTCATGGAATAATGGAGGTTTCTTAGGATGAAAAGTGATTCAAAACAGTGAGAATCACATTATGGTCTTTTCTACAGAATCTGACATCCCATAGTGTAACATAAAATAATAAAACACAAAAGCAGAACTAAATATAAAATATTGGCTGATGTCATAAAATGAAAAACCCAAAGTAAATACAATAAAAATATCTCTCTTCAGGTAATCATTTAGTACACATGTATTTTTTTTTAAACCTATTTTAAGTCAAACACCTTCCTTAGTGCTACAAATTTAAAGAGACATGCATAAGCTGTGATTCTGGGCAACCCGCTATATGACAAAACTGATGTAAATGAAATAAAAAAGTCTATTAAAGTTAAATTGGTGAATATGCTGAGCATAAAACCATTAAATGTTCAGAAAATGAAAATATCAACTGTGGGCAAAAATGGATTTGGAGTGAAGTGGCTACATGAACCTTCCCACAAATTACAATGAAAAAAACGAAATAAATTATTTTCAAAAACTCATCATTTAAAGGCTCTAGAAAACATCCAAACACAGCCTGGAACCCAAGGAGAGTTTACTTTTGAAAAATTTCAACTAGAAGGGTAAGATTTGTGAGTCTGTGGCTTTCTGATTAGGATGGTGGCAAAAGCTACAGGTTTACTGATGTTGTGAGAGAAATATTGGAATGAGACCAAGTACCTGCACATAAAATCTGCCTAAATCCAGGAATGCAGCTACATTATGCAGACACAAGGGAGAGTCCAAGGGGGCCAGTGATGAACAGAGGTACCGCCTCTTAATCTTTATAGATTAGAACGACAGCTATGCTAAAACCTGTTTCCTGCTTTTGTTTTTCTAACAGAGTGCATTTCCCAAGCTTACATGATTTGAAGAACAAAATGGTGACATCTCGCAGACTTGATGCCTTAGAAGATAACAATAAATTAGCAGAACAGCTGGAAACTTGGAAGCCTTAGAAAGAAAGAGTCACAAAGGGGAAAAGCCCCCAAATTTGACTAAATATGTGTTCAAGTCCTTGGCTGACCCCCAAATTATGCAGGCACAAAAGAGAACGTTCACCTAAAAAGCACAAGAATTCCTAAGAACAAAGCAAAGATATTATAAGCTACATACTACAGGGAAGGAAGAATTTGTAGTCTGAATGTAGGCAAGCGCAGTATCAACTAGAACAAAGAAACAAAGGATCACAAAATAGACTATAGAGATGCAGCAAGGTATTACCTGCCATGCCCAGTTTCTGCATCTCAAGACAAATATCCTCAGATATTTACATCTGGTAAGTAATTTGATTCTCAGAATGACCTTATGAGGTCAAGTAGCAACATCACCATCCACATTTTACACGTGTGGAAATGGAAAACTCTTGGGTTTTTCTTTCCCCTAGAAATTGCTGGTAAAGTTTATACCACTTAGATGGGAGAACTTAAAAATACACACCATAATGAATGCAGATTTGCCTGAAGCAAATTTATGGGCATTTTATTTGCCAAATAATATGAGTAACAGCTTTCACAGATCTAAAACAAACACATATTAACATTGGTAATATTTCTGTGATCTGAGAAGATAAATAAACTGAAATATATTAGACCTACATCTACATATATCACTAAATTTGTATTTCCAACTTGCATATTTTTGGTTTTTGCTTTCATCTACCTTCCAATTATTATAAGATTATGATTTATAAAGTGTAAATGATAAAATTATTTTTTACTTTAAAATATTGTGCTGTAGGCATACAGCATATCAATCAATTCCTTCATACATGTTTTGATAGATCTTACACTGCTGTTTTAAAAGTTTTGTCTGTCAAACCCCATTCATTTAGAAGTGGAGTACTTTCTATAAGATCAGAATACAAATCAAATTAACAATTTTCATATAAATATCAAATTATTTCCAACATTTAGAACAGGAACTGTAGTTAATTCTTGAGAGAGAGAGAGAGAGAGAGAGAGAGAGAGAGAATGGGAGCACAAGTCAGGAAGGGACAGAGACAGAGGGAGAGAGAGAATCTTAAGCAGGCTCCATGCTCAGTACAGATTCTGATGTGGAACTCACTCCCATGACCCTGGGATCATGATCTGAGCTGAAATCAAGAGTCTTACACTTAACTGACTGAGCCATTGAGGTGCCACTAAAATATGTAGACTTTATAAATCACACAATTGATAAACTTTTTTATTTTAACTTTTTTTTTTAACGTTTATTTATTTTTGAGACAGAGAGAGACAGAGCATGAACGGGGGAGGGGCAGAGAGAGAGGGAGACACAGAATCAGAAGTAGGCTCTAGGCTCTGAGCCATCAGCCCAGAGCCCCATGCGGGGCTCGAACTCACGGACCACGAGATTGTGACCTGAGCTGAAGTCGGACGCTTAACCGACTGAGCCAACCAGGCGCCCCACACAATTGATAAACTTTAACAAATTTAATCCTACCATGTATGTATATGTTTTTTCAACTTGATGACCTAAAGAAAAAATTATCAGATTATTTTGATAGATGTTGGAAAATATTAGATAAGATAAAATACTTATTTAAGGGGAAAAATCTATTTCAAAGGCAAGACATACATGAAAAATCCTTAAGATAAAAGTTATATCTAAAAAGTATCCAGTAAGAAACATATTTAATGCAGAAACTTTAAGCAATCCTTCTAAAGACAAGCACAAGACAAAAAGTCCTTTTTGACCGCTATTGTTAACAACAGTTACAGATATCCTGACCAATATATTAAGATGAGAAATAGAACAGGATGTGTAAAGAATGAAATGGAATAGAGAACATTGTCATCATTTATAAATAATATAATTATACTAAAAAATGGTAAATCAATGAACAAAAATGAAATAATGGAGATTTTATCAAGGTGAATGTACAAAAATTCATAGATTTCATATTTGTCAGCAATAACCAATTAGAAAATTTAAGTAGAAATATACAAATTATAAGTAGCAACAACAAAAACTTGTAGATTACCATAAAATTAAATTTGTGCAAGAAAAAATTAAAACAATTGAACAGCTGTTTAAACACTGAGCAATTTGAATATATGAAGTTGTAAACTATCTTTTTGGACAATAACATTATAAAGGAGAAAAAAATAATATTTATAATGTAAAAATTGATAGATGAATACATTCATACTAAAGATTTAATTCATGAAAGGATACTAGGCCAAATTTCTAATGTCTAAATAGAAAATTATTTGCTAAGTATAAAATAAACAAGGTATTAATTTCTGAAATAGTGTGGAGCTCTCACCATTGAAAGTGCACAAGGAATGAAGATGAAAAAGCAAGAAAGAAAACACAGGGGGAAAAAGATGAATATTAGAAACATGCAATTGAAATAAGAGAAAGCAATACTTACTAATATAGACAAACATGCCTCATCTATAAAAAATCCAAAAGAGTATAATAAAATAATGATATGTATAGAACACTATATGTTTAAATCAAAATACTACCTAGGGGCACCTGGGTGGCTCAGTCAGTTGAGCATCCAACTTCAGCTCAGGTCTTGATCTCATGGTGTGTGAGTTTGAGCCCCACCACAGTCTCTATGCTGACAGCTCAGAGCCTAGAGACTGCTTCAGATTCTGTGTCGCCCTCCCTCACTGTCCCTCTCCCCCTCAAGCTCTGTCTGGTTCTCTCAAAAATAAATAAATGTTAAAAAAATTAAAAAAAATACTACCTAAACATATCCTTTTTTAGGATTCACCAGAAACTAAAGATACACACATGTAAAAAAGTATATTGAACATCCTAAAGTAGGATTATGGGAGATTAAGAGCAATGAAAATTGAAAATGGAATGGGAGGGAAGGGGGAAGTGTAACTTAAGAGGGGGCTTTGTCTGGGCCAATCATGATAGTAAGCCATGATCAGAGAAAGATGAATACCTAAGAGGTTTTTTTTTTTTTTTTAAATTCCTGAGGTCCTTAAACAGAAAAATAAGACTTTAAATGAAAATATTGAGAACTGACTCCTAATCTACTAAAGTAAAAGAGCCAAACACAGGGATCTTTAATCTATAATTGAAAAATTAAGTTATTACCATCACAGAAACAATCACAGAATTTTCAGTTAAAAGGTATACTTTTCTAAGCACCCCAATATTGGTTTGGTTTTTTTTTTTTTAATTTTTTTTTCAACGTTTATTTATTTTTGGGACAGAGAGAGACAGAGCATGAACAGGGGAGGGGCAGAGAGAGGGAGACACAGAATCAGAAACAGGCTCCAGGCTCCGAGCCATCAGCCCAGAGCCCGACGCGGGGCTCGAACCCACGGACCGCGAGATCGTGACCTGGCTGAAGTCGGACGCTTAACCGACTGCGCCACCCAGGCGCCCATCCCAATATTGGTTTTTAAACTCTGTTCTCTGACATAAGCAATCAGAAAGAAATATTCATGAATCCATACTGATATAAAGAAATTGTTGAATAACTAAATGAAATGAAAGAGACAATTCTTTCTTACAGAAAATCAAATTATATATGTAGATACTACCTCCTCCCAAGTATGATTCGGTTTCAGTCACTTCCCAAGAAGAATATGAAAAGGAAGAAAAAAAAACTTTATAGTTGAGATGCTTAACAGACAATACCTTAATTGAGTGATCAAGGTTAATAGCAATAGCAATAAGTCATACTGATAGCATGTATCCTTTGATAATGCTATGATGGAAAGGTCATTTCAGTGGCATAATATTCTTTTAAAAAAAGAACCCTAGTATAATCATGAGAAAAACATCAGACAAATCAAAATTGAGGAACATTCTACAAAATACCTAACCCATACTTTGCAAAACTATCAGGCTCATTAAAAATTAAGAAAGTCTATGAAACAGTCACAGTCCAGAACTGATGAAAGAAACTTTACTAAATGCAATATGATATTATGAATTAGATCCAGGAAAAGATAAAGGACATTTGTGGGAAAAGTGAAAGAGTAAAGTGAATTAATAATATTAATCAAGAATAAAGTTAAATAATAAAAGTGAATAAAGAGTAAAGTTGAATTAACATTATTGTTCTAAATATTAATTTCTTAATTTTGGTAAATATACCATGATAATATAAGATAATAGTACTAAGTGGGACTAGACGGAGGCATATGGGAACCTTCTCTACCATCTTTGCAACTTTTCTATATATTTTAAATTGTTACCAAATAATAAATCTTTAAAAAAAAACCACTGAGAAAAGGACATGGGCATGCGCATGCGCACGCGCGCGTGCACGCACGCACACACACACACTGCTCTGAAGAGTTGGCCAAGGTGTACTTATTTTAATGTTAGACGAATAACCCTTAGTCATAGTCAAGAGGAAAGAAAAATTGCACTGGAAAGAGTAAACAAGCAAGGAAGACTTTATTGAAGACGCTTGAAATAATAGAGATTTAACTCAAGTCCCCAGAAACAAAAGGTGGGAGAGTGTTTAAGAGCTAGGGTGAGTACATAGAAAAAGTAGTGGGGGATGGTAGGTGAGAAGTGAGAGGTTGGTCATTGTGATAAGGTCATTGGTTTGCTAATTGTTTAGGTCCTTAAAGAAAGGAATTCCTAGACTGTAAAACTGGCATGAGGCTAGGAGGAGATTTATACCTACAAAGGGTAAGAAAAATAATTTGCAATTACAAGTTTCTAAAGTAAATGCTCTGATAGAAGAGAGGTCAGGGGCTTATAGTCAGGAAGAAATCTGCAGCAAACTTCAGACGAGCTGAGAGAACATAAAAGCTGTCTTGATCATTCTTATTCTTTATGTTTCCATGTAGAGAGCTTTCCTTTCCTATAAAACTCCATGCCTCCCTTTGTTCCCTCCTAACTCCTGCTTGGAGGGGAAAGCCTAGCTGTCTGATTGGCAAGTCTGCGAAATAAACATAGGCATCAGTCCTCAGCCTCTTATGTGTGCTCTTGCTCAGCTCTGCCTGCTTACTTAGTGCCCACATCCTGCTCTGTTGTCTGTCAGGAGTCAGCTCTGTAGATGCTGGCCGATGGTTTCCAGATGTAGTATTTTGAAAAATTTATTCACATTTTCTTTTCCTCTATATCTTTACCATTGTTTGATCCTCCTGACATTGATACTGTGTTTGGCTCCACTCTTGGTTTAAGCAATAGAACACTGAAGGAAGTGACAGGCTTTAAGAGGGATCATGTGATTCTAATTGCCCCTTTTACACTTCTGACTTTCACTGTGAGAATGCATGCTCTGGGTAGCAGCAGTTCTTAGAATGAGAGACAAGTGGAACAGAGCTATATCTGACTTTCAGTCCAAAGCAGAGCCACTCCAGCTAACCCACAGACTATGAAGAGAAGAAATAAATCCCCTATTAATTCAGCCACCAAGACTGTGGGGTCGTTAGTTTTACAGCATTATCACATATGCTACACTAAGACCAAGTAAATAAGGATATCTAATTTTGGACAAAATCTGAAGGCAGAAAATACTCTTAGCAAGTTCCCTCAATGTAAATGTAAAACCAAGTCTCCTAAATCCAGATTTTATCTTTAATAATTCTGAAATGATTTCTATCTGTGAAATTATTTTATTTCTCACTTGATTAATATTTTTCATTTCAGACAAATTCACTAGTGGAACAATTAAGAAAAAGAAGACTTAAAGTAATTTTAGAATAAAAATGTTTACGGGCTCCTGGGTGGCTCAGTTGGTTAAGTGTCTGACTTCAGCTCAGGTCATGATCTCGAAGTTTGAGTTCGAGCCCCGCATCAGGCTCTGTGCTGATAGCTCGCAGCCTGGAGCCTGCTTTGGATTCTGTGTCTCCCTCTCTCTCTGTTCCTCGCCTGCTCGCACTCTGTCTCTCTCTCTCTCTCTCTCTCTCTCTCTCTCAAAATTAAATAAATATTTAAAAGAATAAAAAAACAAAAATATTTAAAAAAGAGTATTTTCACTCTTATATAAATTATTTTAGAAAATATAAAAAGGAAACTATTTCCTGATATGTCCTTAGGAGGATAATCTTTACAGTAAACTTTATAAATACACAGAAGGTACTTAAAAGGCATTCTCATTTATGATTTTAAGTGAACGCCGATTTAAAAGGAAATAATGTTGTCAATAGATACAGAAAAATACCAGATCAAATTCAATGTCCATTCCTAACTAAAACTCTTATCAGACTTAAAAAAGGAAATATACATACTTTGATAAAGATATACATAAAAACCTATAGTAAACATCATAATTAACAATGGAATATTTACAGCTTTCATTCTCAGTGCCAAAAGAAAACAAGGATGACTAATATCACCTCTAGATACTGGCTATATTGACCATACAATGGAGTTTTTAGCCAGTACAATAAGGAAAATAAATGAATAAATAACATAAGGAAAGGAAAGAAATATAATTAATTAATTAATTCTCATTATTTGAGAATTATTCTTATATTACTAAGCATATTTAAAACATATTTTAGATAGTGAAATAAGCCATACAGAGAAAGACAGATACCATATGTTTTCACTCTTATGTGGATCCTGAGAAACTTAACAGAAACCCATGGGGGAGGGGAAGGAAAAAAAAAAAAAGAGGTTAGAGTGGAAGAGAGCCAAAGCATAAGACTCTTAAAAACTGAGAACAAACTGAGGGTTGATGGGGAGTGGGAGGGCGGGGAGGGTGGGTGATGAGTATTGAAGAGGGCATCTTTTGGGATGAGCACTGGGTGTTGTATGGAAACCAATTTGACAATAAATTTCATATATTGAAAAAAAAATAAAAGTAAAACATATTTTAGATGAAGAGTTAGCATAACATAATCAATAATATTCCCATACACCAAGAAAAATAACTTGGAAAATAAAATTTAAACAATACTTAAGGGAGAAAAATCATTTAATAAAACAAGTTAGGAAGGTTTTAGCATCTATAAAGTACTAGAATTAATAAGTAAGCTTTACAGGGTTGCTGGATCAAGGTAAATATTTACAAATCAATTATATTTCTATATGTCCAAGAATCTGCTGGAAAAGAAAATTTTAATACATTATGGAAAAGCACACACTAAATTCAAGTTCAGAAAGATTTCAAATAGAGAAATTTAAAACTTATAAAGTATGTCTTCTGTTGAATTTTCTGAAACCTTGTAGACATCACTTAGCACTAACCTGAATGAGAGATCACTGTTTTCAAGAATAAATAATTTATCTTTGGAAACTGTCAGACCTTGACTTTCCTATGTTTTCAGCTTCAATTCATTCCCTTAATAGCATTTTAAAGCAATCAGTTATCTAGATACGTGTAGCAATATTAACTACTATGAACTGAGTGAGCCATGTCTCTGCTTCTCCATAATTACATATTAGATGTCTGAATTACAGAAGCAAGATTTCAGCTTCAAATAACCTAAATGAAATGTTGACTAGATAGATGCATTTTGTCTTTAGGGTGTACATTTCCTGCTCTTTTTCTCCAGGAGACTTATTTCCATCTTACAAATGATCTCAGGAAAAAGGAGAATAGAAACTGGTACATACAGCATATTAAAACTGATGAACTATTAGGTAAGTGGCCACTACATAGAAACATAATTCCATCAGTTTTGTTGCGTTACTCCTCACAATGTTTATCAAAAATTCACAACTGTTGATTTTGCATTCTGGACCAGTCACAGCTGATTGAGAAATGTAAAACTAAAGAGAGAATATACTCTGCAAGTACTCACTGGTCAGTCAAGGAGGTTAAAAGATTTGAACGATTTGTGAGATCGGATATCACATCACCTAGACTGAGAGTCCTAAAATATGCCTTCTTTAAACTAAAAATAACCCCTCACCTCCATGCATCTTTCCCTTACCTATGCTAATGTCTGTTGGGCCATTGGTTCAAATATTTTATTCCAAGTTTTGTAATATTCTATAGTAAATGTAATTTTGAGGAACCATTGAAAATGTGTGGTTCGCTAGAATAAACTGTTTTTTTCTGAATATTTGGGTAGGGGTTAGAGGACCAGATACTGAACAGAGAAGGCCAAGTATTCCACTGTTGTAAGTATTGATGGTAGAGCTCACATTCTCTGAAATGTCGTATTATGATCCCTACCTATTTTTTTTCATGATTATAAATAATGGGGCTGCTTAAACCACTCCAATAGAGTCTTCATATACTTCGTACCCTCAGTTCTGAGGCTTCAATTTTCAAAACTCAGTCACCAGCCTGTCATTTTCTTTCTCAGGATAATTTATAGTAAGGATATTCATTTTTTGGGGGGGAAAATATCTGGTCTTATCACAGCATGTGTTTGAGCCCCATGTTCCAGTGTAGTTCTCAGAGTCTGATTTATCTAACCTTAAATAGTACCACACGACAGACTCTAAGATTCCAGCCCAGAGCAGACTAACAGAACTACTCTAGTTAAAACTTAGTGTTCTCTCAAATGTGAGATGAAAAGCATATGTATTCCACAAGACCCTTCTCACTTAAAATCTTATGTCAATAAATGTGGGGATAATAAGAGTTCATACCTCCCAAGATCGCTGGCCCTAAAACCAAAATTTTTAGGCACCCTCAACTGTAAGCCCATATTTTGGAATTTATAATACTATAAAACTTTCTCTAACACTGTTAAAGATGCACTCAGTTTACATTACTAAGAACAACTTCTAACTTTTAAATCTGTAGCATCTAACTTTCAGATTCATGAATTGGTCAGAGTTTATGCCAAGAAAACTACAGGTACATTTGCTTTACATTTCTGTAACAGAAGGGCTGATTACAGAGCTTAGGAATTTTGCTTTTGTTTATCTTATTGATGTCCCTGCTTTATGGAGGCAAAGTAATCATATTAATTAGTTGGAAACACACACCCAACCTGCAAGCACAAGCACAAATGGAAATCCCAAAAGTACCCTGTGGTAATCTTTTATTTTTTATTTTTGTCTTTTATTTTATTTATTTATTTTTTAAATATAATTTATTGTCAAGTTAGCTAACATACACTGTATACAGTGGGCTCTTGGCTTCAGGATAGATTCCCATGATTCATCGCTTACATACAAGACCCAGTGCTTATCCCAACAAGTGCCCTCCTCAATGCCCATCACCCATTTTTCCCTCTCCTCCTGACACCCCCCGCCCCCCACCATCAATTCTGTTTGTTCTCTGTATTTAAGAGTCTCTTATGGTTTGCCTCCCTCTCTATTTGAAACTATTTTTTCCCCTTTCCTTCCCCAATGGTCTTTTGTTAAGTTTATCAAATTCCACCTATGAGTGAAAACATAAGATATCGGTCTTTCTCTGACTGACTTATTTCATTTAGCATAATACCCTCCAGTTCCATCCACATTACAAATGGCAAGATATCATTGTTTCTCATTGCCAAGTAGTATTCTATTATATATATAAACCATAACTTCTTTATCCATTCATCAGTTGATGAGCATTTAGGCTCTTTCCATAATTTGGCTATTGTTGAGAGTGCTGCTATAAACATTGGGGTACATGTGCCCTATAAATCAGCACTCTTGTACCCTTTGGATAAATTCCTAATAGTGCTATTATTGTAGGGTGATTCTATTTTTAATTTTTTGAGGAGTCTCCACACTGTCTTCCAGAGTGGCAGTAGCAGTTTACATTCCCACCAACAATGCAAGAGGGTTCCCCTTTCTCCACATCCTCACCAGCTTCTATCGTTTCCTGAGTTGTTATTTTTAGCCAATCTGGCTGGTGTTAGGTGGTATCTCAATGTGGTTTTGATTGGTATTTCCCTGATGAGGAGCGACGTTGAGCATCTTTTCATGTGTGTGTTGGCCATCTGGATGTCTTCTTTGGAAAAGTATCTGTTCATGTCTTCTGCTCATTTCTTCACTGGATTATTTGTTTTTTGGGTGTGGAGTTTGGTAAATTCTTTATAAATTTTGGATACTAGCCTTTTGTCTGATATGTCATTTGCAAATATCTTTTCCCATTCTGTCAGTTGCCTTTTAGTTTTGTTGATTGTTACCTTTGCTGTGCAGAAGCTTTTTATCTTCATGAGGTCCCAATAGTTCATTTTTGCTTTGAATTCCCTTGCCATTGGGGATGTGTCAAGTAAGAAATTGTTGCGGCTGAGGTCAGAGAGGTTTTTTTTCCTGCTTTCTACTCTAGGGTTTTGATGGTTTCCTGTCTCACATTCAGGTCCTTTATCCATTTTGAGGTTTTTTTTTTTTTTTTTTGGAATGGGTAAGAAAGTGGTCTAGTTTCATTCTTCGGCATGTTGCTGTCCAGTTCTGCCAGCACCATTTGTTCAAGAGACTGTCTTTTTTCCATTGGATATTCTTTCCTGCTTTGTCAAAGATGAGTTGGCCATACTTTTGAGGGTCCAATTCTGGAGTCTCTATTCTATTCCATTGGTCTATGTGTCTGTTTTTGTGCCAATACCATGCTGTCTTGATGATTACAGCTTTGTAGTAGAGGCTAAAGTCTAGGATTGTGATGCCTCCCACTTTGTTCTTCTTCTTCAATATTACTTTGGCTATTTGGGGTCTTTTGTGGTTCCATACAAATTTTAGGAATGTTTGTTCTAGCTCTGAGAGAATGCCGATGCAATTTTGATTGGGATTGCATTGAATGTGTAGATTGCTTTGGGTAGTATTGATATTTTAACAATATTTATTCTTCCAATCCATGAGCATGGAATGTTTTTCCATTTCTTTGTATCTTCTTCAATTTCCTTCATAAGCTTTCCATAGTTTTCAGCATTCAGATCTTTTACATCTTGGGTTAGGTTAATTCCTAGGTATTTTATGCTTCTTGGTGCAACTGTGAATGGGATCAGTTTCTTTATTTGTCTTTCTGTTGCTTCATTGTTAGTATAAGAATGCAACTGATTTCTGTACATTAATTTTGTATCCTGCAACTTTGCTGAATTCATGTATCAGTTGTAGCAGACTTCTGGTGGAGTCTATCAGGTTTTCCATATATAATATCATGTCATCTGCAAAAGGTGAAAGCTTGACTTCATCTTTGCCAATTTTGATGCCTTTGATTTCCTTTTGTTGCCTGATTGCTGATGCTAGAACTTCCAACACTATGTTAAACAACAGCAGTGAGAGTGGACATCCCTGCCATGTTCCTGATCTCAGGGGGAAAGCTCTCAGTTTTTCCCCATTGAGGATGAGATTAGCTGTGGGCTTTTCATATATGGCTTTTATGATGTTTAAGTATATTCCTTCTATCCTGACTTTCTTGAGGGTTTTTATTAAGAAAGGATGATGAATTTTGTCAAATGCTTTTTCTGTATTGATTGACAGGATCATATGGTTCTTCTCTTTTCTTTTATTAATGTGATGTATCACATTGATTGATTTGTGAATGTTGAACCAGCCCTGCATCCCAGGAATGAATCCCACTTGATCATGGTGAATAATTCTTTTTATATGCTGTTGAATTCGATTTGCTTGTATCTTGTTGAGAATTTTTGCATCGGTATTCACCAGGGGTATTGGCCTGTAGTTCTCTTGTTTTGCTGGGTCTCTGTCTGGTTTGGGAATCAAAGTAATGCTGGCTTTAAAATGAGTCTGGAAGTTTTCCTTCCCTTTCTATTTTTTTGGAACAGCTTGAGAATGATAGGTATTATCTCCACTTTAAATGTCTGGTAGAATTCCCCAGGGAAGCCATCTTGTCCTGGACTCTTATTTGTTGGGAGATTTTTGATAACTGATTCAATTTCTTCTCTGGTTATGGGTCTGTTCAAGTTTTCTATTTCTTCCTGTTTGAGTTTTGGAAGTGGGTGGGTGCTTAGGAATTTGTCCATTTCTTCCAGGTTGTCCAGTTTGTTGGCATATAATTTTTCATAGTATTCCCTGATAATTGCTTGTATCTCTGAGGGATTGGTTGTAATAATTCCATTTTCATTCATGATTTTATCTATTTCGGTCATTTCCCTTTTCTTTTTGAGAAGCCTGGCTAGAGGTTTATCAATTTTGTTTATTTTTTCAACAAACCAACTCTTGGTTTCATTGATCTGCTCTACAGTGTTTTTAGATTCTATATTATTTCTGCTCTGATCTTTATTATTTCTCTTCTTCTGCTGGTTTTGGGGTGTCTTTGCTGTTCTGCTTCTATTTCCTTTAGGTGTGCTGTTAGATTTTGTATTTGGGATTTTTCTTGTCTCTGGAGATAGGCCTGGATTGCAATGTATTTTTCTCTCAGGACTGCGTTTGCTGCATCTCAAAGCGTTTGGATTGTTGTATTTTCATTTTTGTTTGTTTCCATATATTTTTTAATTTCTTCTCTAATTGCCTGGTTGACCCACTCATTCTTTAGTAGGGTGTTCTTTAACCTCCATGCTTTTGGAGGTTTTCCAGACTTTTTCCTGTGTTTGATTTCAAGTTTCATAGCATTGTGGTCTGAAATGTGCATGGTATTATCTCAATTCTTTTATACTTATGAAGGGCTGTTTTGTGACACAGTATGTGAGCTATCTTGTAGAATGTTCCATGTGCACTCGAGAAGAAAGTATATTCTGTTGCTTTGGGATGCAGAGTTCTAAATGTATCTGTGAAGCCAGTCTGATCCAATGTATCATTCAGGGCCCTTGTTTCTTTATCGATCCTGTGTTTAGATGGTCCATCCATTGCTCTACGTGGGGTATTAAATTCCCCTGCAATTACCACATTCTTATCAATAAGGTTGCTTATGTTTGTGATTTTTTTTATATATTTGAGGGCTCCCGTATTTGGTGCATAGACATTTATAATTGTTAGCTCTTCCTGATGGATAGATCCTGTAATTATATAATGCCCTTCTTCATCTCTTGTTACAGCCTTTAATTTAAAGTCTAGTTTGTCTGATATAAGTATGGCTACTCCAGCTTTCTTTTGACTTCCAGTAGCATGATAGATAGTACTCCATCCCCTCACTTTCAATCTGAAGGTGTCCTCAAGTCTAAAATGAGTCTCTTGCAGACAGCAAATAGATGGGTCTTGTTTTTTTGTCCATTCTGATACCCTGTGTCTTTTGGTTGGAGTATTTAGTGCATTTACATTCAGTGTTATTATTGAAATATATGGGTTTAGAGTCAGTGTGATGTCTGTAGGTTTCATGCTTATAGTGATGTCTCTGGTACTTTGTGGTCCTTGCAACATTTCACTCACAGAATCCCCTTAGGATCTCTTGTAGGGCTGGTTTAGTGGTGATGAATTCCTTCAGTTTTTGTTTGTTTGGGAAAACCTTTATCTCTCCTTCTATTCTGAATGACAGACTTGCTGGATAAAGGATTCTCGGCTGCATATTTTTTCTGTTCATCACATGGAAGATTTCCTGCCATTCCTTTCTGGCCTGCCAAGTTTCAGTAGATAGGTCAGTCACTACTCTTATGTGTCTACCTTTGTAAGTTAGAGCCTGTTTATCCCTAGATGCTTTCAGAATTTTCTCTTTTTCCATGTATTTTGCCAGTTTCACTATGATATGTCCTCCAGAAGATTGATTCAAGTTGTCTGAAGGGAGTTCTCTGTGCCTCTTGGATTTCAATGCCTTTTTCCTTCCCCAGATCAGGGAAGTTCTCAGCTATGATTTGTTCAAGTACACCTTCAGCCCCTTTCTCTCTCTCTTCCTCTTCTGGAATTCCTATCATACAGATATTGTTCCATTTGATTGCATCACTTAGTTCTCTAATTCTCCCCTCATACTCCTAGGTTTTTTTTATCTCTCTTTTTCTCAGCTTCCTCTTTTTCCATAATTTTATCTTCTAATTCACCTATTCTCTCCTCTGCCTCTTCAATCCATGCTATGGCCATCTCCATTTTATTTTGCACCTGATTTATAGCATTTTTTAGTTTATGAGTATTTCTTAGTCCTTTGATCTCTGTAGCAATAGATTTTCTGCTGCCCTTTATGCTTTTTTCAAGGTCAGTGATTAATTTTGTGACCATTATTCTACATTCTTGTTCTGTTATATTGCTTAAATCGGTTTTGATCAATTTGTTTTCTGTCACTACTTCCTGGAGTTTTTTTTTAAGATAATTCTTCCATTTTGTCATTTTGGGTAGTTCCTGTGGTAGCTCCAAACTGCAGGGCACTTCCCCTGTGTTGTCCGAAGACACTTGTGTTGGTGGGCGGGGCCATAGTCAGACGTGATGTCTGTCCCTGGCCCACTGCTGGGGACACAGTAAGACTGGTGTGTACCTTATCTACCCCTCTCCCAGGGGCAGGACTCACTGTGGAGTGGTGTGGCCCCTGTCTTGGCTGCTTGCACACTGCCAGGCTTGTGGTGCTGGTTCGATGGGATCTGGCCAAGGGTGTATTAGCAGGGGTGGATCTGCAAGGTGCACAGGGGCGGAAGGGGAAGGCTTAGCTCATTTTGCTATTGGTGGTCCCCTGCAGGAGGGGTCCTGCAGCAACCGGAGGGAGGCAGGCCATTAGGAGGGATGGATCCACAGAAGCACAGCATTGGACATTTGTGTGGTGCAAGCAAGTTCAGTGATGGGAACTGGTTCCCTTTGGGATTTTGGCTGGGGGATGAGCAAGGGAGATGGTGCTGGTGAGCGCCTTTGTTCCCTGCCAAGCTGAGCTCTGTCTTCTGGGGCTCAACAACTCTTCCTCCTGTTGTCCTCTAGCCCTCCCCCACTCCGAGCAGAGCTGTTGACTTATAACATTCCAGATGTTAAGTCCTGCTGGCTGTCAGAACTCACTCCGTCCGGCCCCTCCACTTTTGCAAGCCAGACTCAGGGGCTCCCGCCAGTCCGTGCAGTGCGCACTGCCACTCCACCCTTCCTACCCTCTTCTGTGGGCCTCTTGTCTACGCTTGGCTCTGGAGAGTCCGTTCTGCTAGTCTTCTGACTTTTTTCTGGGTTCTTTAGGCAGATGTGGGTGGAATCTAAGTGATCAGCAGGACGCGGTGAGCCCAGCATCCTCCTATGCCGCCATCTTCCTCAACTCCCCAGAGTTGCCTTCTGTATCAAAAAGCATTGCTAGCAAGTATCAGGTTTCTCAATTAATGAATGAAATATATGTACATAGTAATAAAAAACTATAAACATGATCTTGAACATAGAACCTTTGATTGATTCTTAAATTTATTCTTAATTTCTGTTTGTCACTAGAACATCAGGTTTCTTGTGTGAAGAATACAAACCCTTATAAATATACATTGATAGCCTTTTAGATTATCCCGTAAGTTCTATAGATATTCCCTAGCATTTTAACTAGAATTTGGAAATGGCTTTTCAAGATCATGTGAAAGTTAATTGATCTCACCTTCTCTGTAAAATATTTCTATTTTATCCTTGGCTATTTTTGAATGTGGATTGGAACCCAAAGAACAGTAGTCTTTTATAAAAATCAGTCTTCCTGCATAATATCTAATGGTTAGATTTATCCCTGAGGAAGGATGTAAATTCATTGCAAATGATACTTTAATGGAGCCCAGCCTTTTTGTCATGCAAAGACATCCAAATAAATGTGGCAGCCAGCAGCAATTCCTATGGGAAACAGTGCAACATGATGTAAGTGATCTTGTCAGAAATAAGCAAATAAATACTTCTAGCTTCACCATTCTAACAATTTTATCCCATCAAAGAAATGCAGAACATGATTTACATGTTGTTGATAATCTTTTTAAAGAACGAGTCCAAGTACTAGGGCTTGTTTGCACTTATTGTAATAGATGTGACAGATGTCTTATTCATGATATGCTAGAGAAAATATTAACTCCCACAAAGTTGCAAAATGCTTATAAGTGAATATACATTCATTTACTTTAGATAAATGACTCCCTTTCATTGCCGTGGGTTATGTTAATTTTTTGGGTGTCTCTTCTAAAACACTCTATGCTATCCTTTTTACATATAGTTTCCTCCACATTTGATCATACGTTATAATAATAACACCCACAGCTCTGAAGGAATTGATAAAGCTGTGAAATTGAAGACAAAGAAGATGAAGAAGTAGAGGAAGATGAAGAAGAAAAGGAAGAGGTAGAAGAGGAAGAAGAAAAGGGAGGAGGAGGAGGAAGAGTAGGAAGAAATGGAAGGGAAGAAGGAGGAGAAAGAAGGAGAGGAGGAGGAGGAGAGGTCAGCATAGAATAAAGATGAAAATATATTCACTCTCAATCACCTTGGGTAACAATGGCAGGTAGCTCCTTCATAAGAGAATTCTTTAAATGTAAGAACCTTTTAACCTTACTGAATTAAAATGGGGAGTGAGTTTGTTATAGTGATTTTAATGATAATTACTTGAAATTATTTTGAAAAGATAACAAATATAACAGTCTACTAATTCACTGCTGAATTACTAAGGGAATGGTGTGCTGTGAGAATTTCCATGGGTGATACTATAAAGTACGGGGACTTGTAAAAGTTTTCTCTAATTCCAAAGTCCTTTTGAAAGTAGGACAAGTTGGCTACTCATGAATCAGTGAGATACCTGACTGGAGTTAACATTCTCGTCAGGGAAGAGAAGCAATTTCCGTAAGTAATTGTTGTAAACTTAATGAGATTCTAAATAGTTGCAATAGGAGATAACAGTAATTTTATACTGGAGTTAATCTTTTCAAAATAAGTCTCATTATAGAAGTTTGCTATGCTGTTCATGTATTTTTTATCTATTTTATTCTGAGATATATAATCCCTATAGAAAAGCATATAAATGGTGGTAGGTGAATGGGTAAAGGGGTCAAAAGCATGGTGACTATAATTGATAATATTGTATTATATTGCTACAATAGTGGATCTTATGATCTTAAGAGATCTTAATAAAAAAATGTAACTATATATGGTGACGGATACTAACTAGTCTTATTGTGATCATTTGTAATATATACAAATACGGAATTATTATACTGTATACATGAAACTAATATAATGTTACATGTCAATTGTATCTCAGTATAAAAGAAAAGCATATAAAATAAGTATATGTAATCTAAAGAATAATTATAATGTGATCATATATGTCCTACCTCACAGGTCAAGAAAAGGAACATTGACAAAACTTCAAAAGCCAACTATGATCACCCTCCTTACAAATTCCTTCATTCCTCCAAAATTAACCAGTATGTGACATTTGTAATAATCACCTTTGCTCTCTTTTTTAATGTTTTATTTATTTTTGAAAGAGACGGAGACAGAGTGAGAGCAGGGGAGAGGCAGAGAGAGATGGAGACACAGAATCCAAAGTAGGCTCCAGGCTCTGAGCTGACAGTACAGAGACCAATGCAGGGCTTGAACTCACAAACCATGAGATTATGACCTGAGCCAAAGTCAGACACTTAACCAACTGAGCCACCCAGGTGCCCCAAGCATCTTTGCTTTTTTTTTTTTTTTTTTTAATTTTTTTTTTCAACGTTTATTTATTTTTGGGACAGAGAGAGACAGAGCATGAACGGGGGAGGGGCAGAGAGAGAGGGAGACACAGAATCGGAAACAGGCTCCAGGCTCTGAGCCATCAGCCCAGAGCCTGACGCGGGGCTTGAACTCACGGACCGTGAGATCGTGACCTGGCTGAAGTCGGACGCCTAACCGACTGCGCCACCCAGGCGCCCCGCATCTTTGCTTTTTTAAGAATAGTTTATCTCAGGGGTGCCTGAGTGGCTTAGTCTGTGAAGTGGCAGATTCCAGCCCAGGTCATGGTCTCACAGTTCGTGGGCTTAAGCCTTGCATTGGGCTCTGTGCTGACAGCTTGGAGCCTGGAGCCTACTTTGGATTCTGTCTCCTTCTTTGTCTGCACGTCCCCTATTCACATTCTGTCTATGTCTCAAAAATAAATAAACATTAAAAGAAATTTTAAAAAGAATAGCTTACCTCATATGCATTCCTTCGTAATAGAATTTAGATTTTTTGAACATTTTAACATTTATCTATGTTGCATGTAGCTGTGGTTATTTCATTTTTAGTACTGTATTGAATTCCATTGTATGATTATACTAGAATTTATATATTCATTTTGTGTCATTTCCAGCTTTTATAAACAATACTGAAATGTACAGGTGTATACGTATATCTGTGTGTTTGGTAGGGATGGGGATGTGTGTGCAGAGTGGGGTATAAATGTTCTACAGAGCACCAGTCTTCAAAGTGAAGCCCCTGGAGAAGCAGCAATGGCATTACCCTGAGGACTTGTTAGAAGTACATATTTTTTTAGTTCTACCTCAGAAACTGAACTTGAGGCCACGCTATCTGTTTTAACAAGTCTTCTAGTTGATTCTGACACACACACTCAGTGTGAGAGCCATGTATCGTTGTAAGTGGAATAACTGGATTATAGGATGTGTACATCTATGACTTTATTAGGTAATTCCAAATTGTTCTTTGAAGTGGTTATAGCAACTGACAAAACTCCAGTGGTGCATGACAGTTCACATACATCGTGAACACGAAGATACACTGTTCAGATTCTCTTTCAAAGAACTCGTGGGCTCAGTTGCTGTCATGGCTGACAGTGGACAGCCTCAGGTGTGAACTCCTTCCAGGATTGCCTCAGCTGCACAGAGCCTTCTCACCATGGTCACACTATTCCACAAAATGGCCCACATCCAGTGACTTATTCAGGTGGAAGTGTAAATGCCTAGCCATTTCAACCTAATGCAGGACAACTATGATAGGACATTTTGGCTGCAATTCTGCAGCGCCCATGGAGACTGTCTTCTGGGGTTGCTTCCCAGCTTGGCTTTCGCAGCTTCCTATTTAGCCTCTTTTCTTTCCCTTCTTCAAAAACATCCTGAATGGTAAAACTGTCTCCATGTCTACTTCGCAGAAAATCTTAACTGCTACCATATTCTTTTAAACTCTTGGCAATCAACTAAATCTAACATTTTCTCTGTGCTTTGGGGTTTTAATAATACTTAATTACACTTTCCTGATTACTACTACTGCTGAGCAACATTTAATTTAGAATTTCTCTTTTGTGAAGTTCCAGTTCAAGTGTTTTGTCCAATCATCCATTGTGTTGCAAGTCTTTTTTCTTGTTAACTGGTAAAACTTTTTGCATGTGCTCGATATTGGATCTTTGTTATTACAAGCTTTACAATATATATTCTTACTTGTATTATCATTTGTATTATTATTAATAGATAATTACCAAATTTTCATAAGGTTGTAATGTTCAATCTTTACATTATGCTAGTCAATTTTCCATTTTGTTTCAGAAATCTTTTCTTAACCCTAGGACATGAAAGACTTGTATGGATTTTTAGGCAGATTAAATGGAATAATTAGTTTGGGGGTGATATAAATCTTTACCATTTTCTTTCTTTCTTTCTTTCTTTCTTTCTTTCTTTCTTTCTCTTTTTAAATTGAAGTATATTTAACATACAATGTAAAATTAGTTCTGGGTATATAACATAATGATTGAAAATTCTATACCTTACTCAGTGCTCATAAAGATGTTTATTCTTTTTTTTTTTTCCCCACCAGGCTTTTTCCTGTTTACATTTCACTTTTGGGATTTTCTATTGGCATATCCTTAAGCTCACGGATTATCCTTCCTTAGCCACGTCCAGTCTACTAATAAGCCTATTAAAGTCCTTCATTTCTGTTACAGTGCTTCTTATGTCTAATATATCTTTCTTTTTCTTTTTTAGAATTTCCATTATCCATGTTTTCTTATATGTTCTCTACTTTTTAGACATTAGAACTCTTAGAACGCTTAGAATATCAATCACAGTTGTTTTTTGTTTGTTTGTTTATTTTTGAGAGACAGAGGGAGACAGCATGGGCATGGGAGGAGCATATATGGGGACAGAGAATTTGAAGCAGGGTCTGCAATGACAGCAGAGAGCCTGATGCAGGACTTGAACCACGAACCATGAGATCATGACCTGAGCAGAAATCAAGAGCCAGATGCTTAACCGACTAAGCCACCTAGGGGCCCCCCAGTCACAGTTCTTTAATTTAAATTCTTATATCCAAATTCCCTGCCATTTCTGAGTCTGGTTCTAATGCTTGCTGAGTCTCTTCTGTGTTTTTTGTATTTTGGTATGCCTTGTGATTTTTTGTTGAAGTCTGAACATGATAAACTAGTGAAAGCATATCAGGTAAACAGGCCTTTAATAATGTGGTGGTAAGGTATGTGGGGAAGGGAGTATTCTATAGTCCTATAATTAGGTTTCAATCTGTGAAATTCACAGGTGCATATCAGTTGTTTCCCCTTGCCTGAGGTGGAAAGTATAGCTGGTGGGGGCTGGAATTCAAAACTTCTTTTTCTCTTCATGGAAGGCAAGAGCAGCCTGCAGTTGGGTATTTCCCTTTTACCAGGTAGGTTAGGCTCTGATTAATATCCCAATGGGTAAAGCTCTGGTAAAATAGTTTCTCTTAAAAGCAAGCCTTGTTAAGAACAGAAAGATCTGGCTATTTCAAATTGGTTAATTTTCCTCTCTCCCAATAGAAGCCAGAATCAATTTTTCTCTGATATTCACTGTGAGAACCTGGTTGAACTTTAGCAGGTAAACTTACAAATTGTGGGTTGCCTTCCCCCTCTTCTCCAGTTTTTAACGCAGTAAATTATCATACAATTAATGGCACTGGAGAAACCCAGTTGTGTCACTTTCTAGTTATTACTCCTCTATCCTCTCCAAAACTAAATACTGTTCTGATCTAACACCATGAATTGGTTTTGACTAATTCTGAACTATAAAATGGTATCATATAATACGTATTTGCTCATGTCTCTTTTCAGTCAATATTACGTTTGCAACTTCATCAATATTTTTGCTTATATCAGTGCCTCATTAATTTTTAATTTCTGTTTTTTATTTCATTATATGAATATAGAAAATATAATTAACCATTCTTCTTTTGATGCCTTTATCAGTTATTTCCAATTTTTGGCCTAGTGTAAACATCTTTTTTGTGAGTTTTTGTGCCCATACATACATATATTTCTGTTGGATTTATGTATGACTCTAATAACACATGTATGGATTTGACTTTAGTAGACAATGACCAGTCTGATTGATATTTAACACTTGAATGTATATATATAATGCATGTACATATACATATATATAAATATATAAATTTCTCTTCATTTGTACTTCATTTATACTCCTTTCTCTTCATTTATACTCCTACAACTTTTAAAGATAGTAAAACTACTAAATTAATACAATATCCTCCCCTCTGGTCTTCAAAATCAACACTAGTTCCTCTTCAATAATACCACCTGACTGTGGACTGATTAATATTTTTAGAAATGAATATATGATCCTTCCTTATACTTGCACCACATCTGAATGTGCTGTGCCCTACTCTCCGCTCCCCCTCTTCCTGTACAACCACCACCACAACCACAGCATTTGCCTAGTAATTGCTCATGTTTGTTTGCATTTGTAGTATAATTACATAACATAGCAACAATTATAAGTATATTACTCTGATTCTTTTATAAATGCTTCTCTTTGCCACAAGAGTGTAAATTCTGTGATGGCAGAGATTTTGTGTTATTCTCCTCCAACTTTGGATCCCTAATGCCTAGAACAATGTGTAGGACATAGTAAGGGTTCAAAATAGATGGGTGTTGAACGAATACATTCCTGCCTGAATGCATGAATAAATGAGTGCTATTTACCCTACATGGAAAATCCTTTCTCTTCTGCCTCTTCCTTCTCTCACTTTGTCAAGTAAATTAAAATTCATCCTTCATATCTCAGCCTATACATTGTTGGCTAAAATATCTTTCTAAATCAAAACTTCATTAAAATGCTCTCCACTGATTCTTTCTTATTCTAATTTAGCATATTATGTAGCAATGTTTATCTTTTGTTTCTCTTCCCCACTAGTTTGTAAACTCCTTGTGATAGAGGCTGTGTCACAGTCATGAGAAAATCCCATTTCCTAGAACAATGACTAACATCACAGAAAAAAAAAACCAAAAAACAAAACTTAAATCTTTTCCTCACCTGGATCTAGTTTTTTCATTTAAAATATTTAAGCAATGTCTTTATTTTTTATTCAATCTAATAGCACCATGTAATTCATTACATTAGCATCATGATAAATATGAATTAATTCTAGGAATGACAGTGTCAGAAGTAATTCATTGTCTGAGAAGTAAGATGAAGATAAAAATGAAGATGAAGAAAAGCAAGAGGAAAGGAGGAGGAGAATAGGATGGAGGAAGAGACAAAGGAAAAGAGGGACTAGGAGGAACAGAACATTTGTAATATAAACATAAAAGCTACTTTCTCCCATCTTCCTCTTTTCCCCTGTGCTGACCTCAGCCTTCAATAGTCCTAACGTTTATTGCTTTTTCACTCTAAAGCTCCAACCATAAATAAATTGTTCTAAAATGTATCAAGAAACATAATATTTTGAAGTATATCTAACTCACTCCATAACTAAAAAATCCTAAGATTTCTTAGATCTCTAAGATTTCTCTTAGATTTCTTAAATCTCTAAGATTTCTCTCTTTCTTTCTTTCTTTCTTTCTTTCTTTCTCTTTCTTTCTTTCTTCACAGCTTTATCAGAGTCAGTAGTCTTACAATTAACATGGAACAATCTGCATTTCAGAAATTTGAATAGCTTCCCATTTCTAGAAATGACTGAAGACTGAGTAGATGAAATAAGCCGGTGAATATATTTCATCTGACCTTGATTTTTATTTATATAGATACTATAAAATCATTTCAGAGTTATTTTATCCAACTTCAACAACTTGCAAAAATTCATTATTAATATTGATCAATAATTTTTTTCAGAATTTTCAGAATTCTACAATTTAATCTTTGTCATCTATTATGAATAATTAAATGTATCTGATGACGCTAAATTGTACAACTGTTATGAGTTGTTTAAAGAGAGAGAGAGTCTTGATTACAATTCAGAATATCAGTTTTAGTTGAAATGGAGATTATGTCCTTTATACAAAGATAATATTTTTTCATAAATGGCAAAGATGACACTATTTAGTAGCATGACAACCATAGTACACAAGCAAGAGTAATGGTAAACAGTCAGTAGTTTATGAGGACATTATTAGCGTGATTTAAGGGTTAAGAAACCTCTGAGAAGTTAATGATCAATAACTGTCAGTACTTATATTGATCAACTATATATAAAGCACATGGTAAAGTATTTGAAGCCCATGCTATTAAATATATCCTCTGGGCAACAGGAATGTCATTACAATTTGAAGAAAAAAGATGATTGACTCTCATTTGATTTATTATGAGAGTCAGTTATTTGAAAGTTATTTCAGTTATTTAAAAGCTGAAATATTTTAATATTAACGATTGCTTTCAGAATTAAAGGCATATATACTAAAATTATAAGTGCCAATAACTCCTTTCTTTTCCAATAAACTAATACAGACTTATTAATTGCATTTGGAATATTCACTCTTAAAATATGTACTAGGGTAAACACAAAAAATAATTATAAAATAAGGTTTATATGGGAGTCAAATAGATATGGCTAATCAAAAAATAAATATTTATTATTATTTAATATCATCATATGAATCCAAGTTATTTTTTATATTAGAGGAGCCATAAGAAAAAGTAAGCCCTCTATAATAACAGTACAATTTTATTCTATTTCATCAATAAGTTTTAAATTATTCAACAATATATTTTTCTCAAACAAAATTTTTTTATTCAATTGTTTCCCCACAACTTACATATTATATGTTTACTTCCATTAGAATCTTTACCTTTATCTAAAAAATATATGTTTTTATTCACTTCTTGAATTCAATTCAGGAAACAATATTTAGAAGAATTTCTGTCATTAAGAAAATATAAACCTAGTTCTTCATGATTTTCCCAAAATAACTGTACACTGTACCTAGTAGTCTTTAAAATGTTGGTCAATACTGAAGTGTTATTTTTTCTATTCTTGAGTATAGACAGAATTCATAATTTTATATTTATGATTATAGTGACACAGCAACTAATTATAGTAATTCGATACTCCTAACACAACCACCCAACACATTTTATGGTTTCATCTCTACAGTACTTTAAAGTGAATAAAATGCAGAAGCCCTACAACGTTGGATAAGTTAATGCTCTCCTTGTTCACACGTCATGGTGAGCATCAGTGCCAGAAGTCAAATACACACATCTCATATTGTATAGTTCTAAAAAATAAAACTGTGGAACATATTAAAATATACTTCTTACTCTTGCATATGTGATTAAGATTATATCTAACCCTAGATCCAAGTTACCTGGGAAGAAATCTCTGCTGATCTCTAAACTTTTATCATAAAAATGATGTCTTATTGTCTCTTCTTTATGTAGTTGTCAATCCCCAAATGATTATCACATATTTTAGCAAGAGCTGGAGATTTTATCTTTAAACATTCACTCAGGGTTTTCAGCTGATATGTCCTACTGTGAACATATATACAATCACCATGATATTCCTCAAAAGTAATATAAAAAAAAAGTAATATCCAACTACAGATCATGTGATGTGAATGTAGTCATAGAGGTTACTGAAAGTAAGAGATAGAAAGCATGATGAAATATCAATGTGTTAACAAAAGATCCATGTTTACTCAGCTATGTGAGAAACGTCACTGACAATATTGTAAAAACTCAGCCATGGCAGTAAATTCTAAAAAGAAACCAGCAGAGTAGTGAAGAGTAAAATAATGATGGATAGCCAAAAGCTATATTAAATTGCATTAAAAACTTGAAAATGTTGAGAACCACTGATTTACTGGATAAGTACTGGGTTTGAAATTGACTAGTTGTCAGATCCATGTTCGAATTCAATTTCTATCACATAAGAGCCACATTATTTTTGGTTCTGGTGTATATATTTACCCATCTTTCTCCTGCTAGTGCCTGCTTCCTGGCAGCTGTATCCCACCACTGCCCAAGGCCTTCTATACATTGGAGAGTCTGCTTATGTGGCAAGGGCCTGAAACTCCAATGGAACCTTGGTCCAAGGGATACGCCTCACCTCCAGTCAAGTTGCCCAAATTGAGAGAGCCATAGTATCTGGGAGGTAAGAAGGGCATGTTATGGGGATCGGGGAGTCACTGGGACAGAAACTAAGACAAGCGTCCATCCTTCTTGATCCTACGCCCAGGCAACCAGAGCCCTTTGCTTGCCCTGTCGCTCTTACTCCACAGACTGTCCCCAGGTGATGTAAAATAAGTGAAAAATGCAGGCACCACCCATGTGGACCTACCCCAGGCAAATAGGATGGAGAAGGAATTATCACTCTTACTAGCTAAGTACCTACATAATATCCTCTATTTTGCCTCTTGGCCTGCAAAAGCCATAAATATTTACCATTTTGGCTCTTTACAGTTCTGTGATGTCAGTGGAAATCCATTTGAGTGTTCCTCCTCAGCAATCACATACAGATAATGAAGGACTTTTTTTTTTCAAGTGACTTAGTGCCCCATGACTGAGTCCAAGCTCAACTATCTGGAACAAGGATTGCATTTTCTTCCAATGTGTGATTTGTTTTCTCCTTCTTTACTTTCCTATCTACAGAAGAATAAATTTTTTCGAAGATGGGGGAAAAATTGAGGCATATTTGAGGTAAGTAAACCTTAGAGTCAGACTACCACATAAAATAACTTTATTTCTTGTTCTTTCCATTTTTCTAAATTAATTGGATTGGTATAGAAAGATACTTAGATAGAGATGAACAAATTATCCTCTTGCAGATCAAGAACCCTACATTTAACACCAAAGTTAATAGAACAAAAAACTGAATGTTTTCCCCTAAAATCAGGAAGCAGATTAAGAAGTCCTCTCTTATCACTTCTATTCAATATGGTACATAATATTCTAGCTAGTTCAATAGGCAAAAAGCAGAACAAAACAAACAAATTAAAAACACTTTTCTTGATTTCAATATAGCATGATTACCTATGTGGAAAATCCAAAATATCTTACAAAAAAACTACTAGAACATGTTATTTAAGCAAAGATATATAAGTTTAAAAAACAGAAATCAATTATATTTCTATAAGCTAATAAAAAAAATCAGAAATTGAAACTAAAACAGTCATCCCATTTATAATAGCACTAAAAAGTATGATGTTCTCAGTGATAAATATGACAAAAGATGTGCAACACTTATATACTGAAATCATTGTATTTAGGGGTCATCTTTCTTTAGTTTTCTTTAATCCAGTTGAGTTTAGGTGGATTATCTACTTTGAAAGCCACTCTCACAATTTTAGTATTTGTTATGGCAACACACTCCTCTACTATCAGAATGGCATTTGTTATCATTTGCTGTATAAAAATTACCTAAATCTCCACTTCAGCAGTTTGCTGGGACTGCAGACATCCCAAGGCTCTACTGGGAAAAGATATGCTTTCAAGATCACTCACCTGTTTCTTTGCAGGGTTTTGTTCCTTAATTGCTGTTGGCCAGAGGCTGCCCTCAACAGTTTACAGTATGGCAACTGGCTTCATCAGAACATCCTGAAAGACATTGAGAGAGAGAGAGAGAGAGAGAATGAGATGGAGCAGGACAGAAGACACAATCCTTTGTATCTGAATCTTAGAAGTGACACTTCATCACTTTCGCCATATTTTGGCATGATTACCAGGAAGAAGGGTTTGTGTTGGGAAGCATTTCAGAACTGTCTACCACAGTTTTCTTCTGACTCCCAATAATTCATGCCCCTTCCATGCAAAAGACATTCATTTCCTCTCAAACTATAAAATTTTCATCCCATGATGTCATGTCAAAGTTTAAAATCTCATTATCTAAATCAGATACAGGTGTGGATAAGCCTTCTAGAGCAGAAGTCCTCTAGATTTGTAAATCTTTGGAAAAAAAAAAAAAGAAACAAGTATCTGCTCCCCTCACCCTACACAGACTTAATATACATTGGTAAAACAGGCATGAGATAAATGCTATGGATACTCCTGTTCAAAACGGTGGTGGGATCAGGGATGAGGGGATAAGAGACACAAAGAACCTGGTGGTTTCTAGCAATTCTGAAATTCACCTGGACAAATTTGGGTAATTTTATTAGATTCCAAGACCTGTGAGTAATTTCCTATGGTTCTTAGCTCCACTATTTGGACTCTTCTAGTTGCCCTCTAGTCATCCTTTCTTTTCCTTTCTTCCCATGTGTTTACAGCTTAGTTGCTCAGTTAGCTCCCTGCTGGTAGAGCTTTGGGGGTCCTAGAACCTCTTTTATTTTTATTTTTATTTAAAATTTATTTATTTTTTGAGAGACAGAAAGAGACAGAGCATGAGCAGGGAAGATGCAGAGAGAGGGGGAGACACAGAATCGGAAGCAGGCTGCAGGCTCTGAGCTGTCAGCACAGAGCCCGATGTGGGGCTTGAACTCACGAAGTGTGAGATCATGACCTGAGTCGAAGCCGGTCGCTTAACTGACTGAGCCACCCAGGCGCCCCGAACCTCTTATTTTATACTCTCCTTGTCCCTTACAGTCCAAGCTGGCTGTTTTTACAGATAGCTTTCTCAGAAACTTTATCAGTGCCTGTGAATATCTTTGGGATTTACTCCATTAGATAAAATCCACACCAACAGTTTTTTTCAAGATAATGAAATTTTTTTTTTTGCAAAATTTTTTCCACCTTGGGATCCTGCTCAGATGGTTGAGGAATAAAGCTCTTAAGCTTCTTAGTAGGCCTATTCTTCAAATGAAAGTTATCTTTCGGCAAACCCTTTACTTTTTAAAGAGCACTTTGTATGGTTGACGAATACTGTGATACTTTTATCATTCTGAGGTCTTCATAAAAGGTTGTATGTTTTTGCTAACATGCTATTCAAAATCTTTACAGTCTTGATACACTATTTCCAAAGCCATTTGCACACTTTTGGTGTTTGTTATGGTATTATCCAATAAAATGGTATGTTTGTATACCATTAAGATCTATCAAACGGCATTTGTTTTCTATTCCTTGTAACAAGTTACAAAATCAGTGGCTTTACCCCACAACATATACTACCTCCCAGTTCTTATAGGTCAGATATCCAAGTACAGCCTAACAGGGTTCTCTGATTTAGGTTCTCTCAAGCCTGCAATTATGGTGTCAGCCTCAGACTCAGTCATCTTAAGATTCAAGTAGGAAAGGATCTAATTTCAACCTCATTGACATGGTTGTTGGCAGGACTCAATTCTTTGTAAGCTATTGATCTGAAGCTACCTTCAGCGACTTGCATGTGGGTTTTTCCAAGGAAGCTCACAATAAGGCAGCTGGCTTCCCCCAATAAAGCAAGAGTGAAGAGAGTGCAAGCAAGACTAAAATTATAGTCTTCTGTGAGCTATTATTAGTGACATTCCATCTCTTTCATTGCATCCTATTCATTAGAAGCAAGTCAAAAGTCCCAGACTATATAAGATGTTACACAAGGACATGAATACAAAGAGGCAGAGATCACTGGGAGCCATTTCAGGAGTTGGCCACTATACAATCACTGTGAAATTATAGTTACTTTGCACATAACTTTTGGGAAAAAGCATTCATTTTCACATTATACCAGGGAGTTATAGAGGGGGGTGGGAAATATTTGTTCAAGAGAGACTATCTATGAAAAGACAACTAAAAACTCATTGATGAGCTTATCATTTGGTTATCTTTCTAGTAATGGAGAAGAGAAGACAAGGTGACACTGATGACCAAATCTTAACTTCCCAATGTATTGAGATTTGGAAGAAAGAACTTCTAGAATGTGCACAGACCTAAAGATATTATGATTTTATGAAATACCAAAACAAATTTTTACTCTTACCAATCAACCAACTTTTCACTTTCCCTTCCCCAAATCAGCTGCAATTCCTATTAAGATTAAAGATAAAGCTACCAATCAAGCCTAGACTTTTCACTATTTGGGAGGGAAAAAAATTGTTTTAACCCTTCTAATTTTTCAGCAATTCTGTTTAAGTGCTAATATATATGAAACAGTTAAACAGATAAATAAAATTGATGGAATGAAAGGTTGTTATGGTCTAAAATTTTGGGTCTTTTCCAAGTTCATATGTTGAAATCTTAACCTCCAAGGTGATGGTTTTAGGAGGTGAGGCTTTTGAGAGGTGATTACGTCATGAAGGTGAAATCCTCACAAATGGTATTAGTGACCTTATAAAAGAGGCCTCAGAAAGCTAGCTTGCCCCTTTCCACCAGGTGAGAATGTAACGTGAGAAGGTGCCATCTATGAACCCAGATGCTTTCCTCACTAGACACTGAATCTACTGGCACTTTGATCTTGGATTTCCCAGCCTCGAGAACAAATAAATATTTGTTGTTTATAATCCACCCAGTTTATGACATCTTGTTATAGTAGCATGAATAGACTAAGACAATCTAAAGTATTATTTTATTTGTTGGTATTAAGTCTAAATATATACAGTAGAAGGACACATAATAACTTTTATAATTGAAGGTATTTCTCAGCAGGAGAGAAAGAGGGAAGTACAAAACTGTAGAGAAAATATTTTATGTTTCTGCACCATTAGGGCTTTCTGAGCAAATCTTACTGAAACCTGGAACTTGAACTAAAATAAAAGATAAGGCTTAGAGGTTAATTTATGACTGAATAGATAGTGAGAACTCCAGGGAGAGGTATGTGTTACATTTCAAGGGAGAAGTCACAGGATCATAAAGACATCCTTTTGGTTTTTTTTTTTTTTTTTTTTTAAAGATTTTATTTTTTTTTTATTTTTTATTATTATTTTTTTTAACGTTTATTTATTTTTGGGACAGAGAGAGACAGAGCATGAACGGGGGAGGGGCAGAGAGAGAGGGTGACACAGAATCGGAAACAGGCTCCAGGCTCTGAGCCATCAGCCCAGAGCCCGACGCGGGGCTCGAACTCCCGGACCGCGAGATCGTGACCTGGATGAAGTCGGACACTTAACCGACTGCGCCACCCAGGCGCCCCATCCTTTTGGTTTTAAAGTTGGAGATACTGGTCTTATTTTTTCCCCTGGAGGGATTTATTTACTTACTAAATAGTGAAGACTCAGAATTTTTCTCATTATATTTTCAAGGGTATTTCCTCAGAAGCTGAGGAGGGTAATAGCTGCCTTTTTCTCCTATGTAAACATCAAGAAACATCAAGATTCTTTTTCTTTCTTTCTTTCTTTCTTTCTTTCTTTCTTTCTTTCTTTCTTTCTTTTTTTTTTTTTGTTTTTTTTTTTTTTGTTTTAAGGTATCCTTGCCTACAGTAGACCCTCTTACATGTTGGATGATATTTGGTTCTGATCGCATCATACAGGGGTAAGAATGGGGACAAAAGGAAACCAATACAATTATTGCTGTAAGTAAATAATAATTGTTTTGCTTTAGAAATTTCATGTTTGAATTTAGGATGATATTAACAAATACAGATATATAGAATATGCTCAGATAGAGGTACTCATTAAAGTTATAACTGTATCTGTATTATCTATTTTTAAACAAAATTATCTATTTTTTAACAAAATTTTAACAAAATATTTCTTTTCAATATATGAAATTTATTGTCAAATTGGTTTCCATACAACACCCAGTGCTCATCCCAAAAGGTGCCCTCCTCAATACCCATCACCCACCCTCCCCTCCCTCCCACCCCCCATCAACCCTCAGTTTGTTCTCAGTTTTTAAGAGTCTCTTATGCTTTTAACAAAATATTTTTAACAAAATATTTAACAAAATAAGGTCTAGTATAAATATTACAAATTACAATATTACAAATTACAATATTTATATTACAAATATAAATTTTACCATGTTTAAAATCTGGTCAGGTATATAATGACTACTATATTGGCTTCATAATTGTAAAAGAAACAAATAAAAAATAATGTTTTTGGTCAACATTTTGGTAAGGATCCCAGGGAAGGTGTGTGGAGGAGGAGTTAAAGAAAGCTTTGACCTTCATATACATACATTCTTCCACAGTGGAAATATGAAGGCAGTAGTTTCACTTTAAAATATATAAGGAGTCTACTTTTCAAAGGAGCAGGATTAACCGCTTTGTACATAAACCTTCTAGGATGTAATTTAGAGTATTTAATATTCTGATCAGAAATAGCATCCTTGGAATACTACAGTTTTAATTTTTTTTAATAAAACAATCACTTTTTCCTAAACAAAACTTATTCAAAAAGGCTGTTATTTTCTTAGAATTAATTTTAAAAGTTTTGAAATGGATGATTTTGGCTGTAAGGATAATATTGTTATAAAACTGGCCAAGAGGTCAAGTGGGTGTGTAATCAAGAAATTTATAAGTCACATAATACTCATGGAATTTAAAAATATATATTTATTAAGTAACTAGAAGGGATCATATGCTTCCATTTATAGCAGATTACAGTGCTAATTTCAAAATGGGAACTTCTCTAGACTGGTATAACTTCCCTTGAATAGTTTAATTACTAATTGTATACCCACAGTCTATCTATTAATTCCTTGAGCTGCTCTCAAATCCCATCACTAGTCATTATTTTTAACCGTAATATGATTGAGGATTTACCTGTGGGGCTCTATTAAGGGAAAGGGAAAATTTAACCTAGAGCTCCATGATTCTTAAGTCATTCGTCAGTTTACCAGTAAATCAGTTACTAATATGTTCAGCTGGAAATAGATCACGGAAATTTATTTGAATCACCAAAAAGAAATCAAGAGACACATGGTAGTCCAGTAGTCATACTGAGTGCCCTGGTAATATAATAGATAACTCATAATCTTTTCTAATCTTTATTCTACTAACATTAATGTGCTAGCTTCTAGTGCCACGTTTGATGCTTCGTGGTTTCCAGAAGGCTCAAAATCATACATTGGTGTTACACATAGAAGATAGAAAGGGGAGGCAAGTAAAGACTGAACCCAGATGGGGTGGGGGCACTTTCTAGACATCCTCAGCTTACATTACACTGGCCAGAAATGTGTCACATGATTGCCCTAGCTCAGGGAGTCTGAGAAAGATAGTATTTTGGGCTCAGAATATTCTTCATTTTGCAAATTTAGGGTTTTGTTATTAAGGAAGAGTGGGAAATTGATACTGGATAAGCAATCCAACAATATGAATTAAAATAAGCATCTTCTTTAGGTCATGGTAAAATACATCTCATTACATCTCATTAAAAGAGATATTAATTTGCACAGAGTATAATGATAATAGCTAATATTAATTGATAGCTTACTCTTTCAAGAAAAAAAGATGTCAGTACTTTGTAAGTGTTAAGTAATTAAAAACAAACACTTTATGCAATGAAAATCATTACCCCAAGCATGCAAATGAGAACCTGAGACATAAATAACTTGTTCATATTACTCAGCTACTTTAGTAGTGAATCAAAGGTTAAAATAAAGTATTAAATTCCCTAACCTTAATGTCCCCATTTGTACAATGGAGAATACAACTGTATATATTCTGCGAAATATATTCATGTGAAGCCACATATATTCATGTGAAAAGGATCAAGTAATACATAGGTGGAAATATCTTAAAATACTAAATTCTCAGTAAACTTCAGCTGTTACTATTATCTCAGCTGCTTCATCACATTTTTTAAATAGTCTGAAAAAAAATAATGTGCCCAGGTTAGCTTTTCCATATATACTCAGTTCTATACTTGACTTTTTAAAAGCTTTCTGTAAATATAGTTACAAACATCTTTTAAAAGTTTACGATAGGTCAGTTAAACACACAAAAAAGAATGACAATAGAAATTGATTTTCGTACTGATAATTTAAAAATAAAATATTTTCTTCTTTGAAAATCTTGTGAAAGTACTGAAAGGTACAAAGCTATCCGTTTTATAGAACTTTCCATAAAAACAAAACAAAACAAAAACCCATCTTGTTTAATCTTCACAATAACAAAATAAATAAACCAGTTGTTCTCATTTCCATTTTTTAATGATAAGATTAAAACTGCATGATCAAACAATTGCCTAATTCAAAAGTCTTAGAAACTGGCAGAGGAGGAACCAGAATCCAGTCTACTGTACTAAATTCTAAACCCAGTGCTTTAAGTACCAATCGCAGTGAATACTATAATGACAACATCTTACCATCATATTTCTATTGATTCAGAAATTAGATAAGAAAATAAGCATTCATTGAAATGCATTAAGACGAGAGTTTTTTGGCTGAATAATTTTTGAATACCCTAACTGTTCATATGAATACAGAATACTTTTTATACAAAAGAGTACTTACTTGGCTTTTAGCTTTTATATGTTGAAAATAGACTTAAACACAAGTCAATAATAGGTTAGTGAAATAATTCAAACTCTGGTTTTGCAACTGATTTTTTGAATGGCCTCAGGAAAATGATCTAACACATTTGCATGTTTCCTCATTTGTAAAATGAGAAGTAAAATGTTTATTTTCCTACCTCCATGGGTGTTATATGAACTAATTAGTCAAGTGTAATTAGCAAGTAAAGGCAGGTTATGATTAGTTTCTTTTGCAGAATAGAGAACTGGTCAAACTTCCTAACATTTGCTAATAAGTAGAATTGACTGAAAAACAACACAGGTTTGTTGTAAGATATTTTGGTAAATTTAAAAGTCCTTTAACAAAAGAAATAAATATTGAATTGGGTGTGTTCTTAAGAAAGAATTACCTCTATGTTTCTAGTTAAAGAAAGATAACAATGAAAAAGTTTATTAGAATTTCCCTATTACAAACATTTGTAAGAAATCATAGAACATAAATTCTAGGCACTAAAATGGACCTTTCGTTTCCTGGAAGCCTACCTCTTCTTATGTTTGAATCTTCTCTATAAATTACCTATCAAGCCTTTCCTTTCTTCTAAGATTTCCAATGCACCCATTACATTCAAGCATACATATTTAAATTTTTACAAAGTAAAACATACATCAGCAAAGTGCATAGAATACAGATGCTTAAGTCATTAGCCACAGCTTAATAAATCATCAGAATGTACATACACATGTAACATCAACTTGAATAAAGAAAACCCATTTTTAGCATCACCTAAATCCCTCTCAAATCATTTTCCAATCTACATTATCTTTATCTTCCCCAAAGTAAAGTTGCCAGATAAAATACAAAATGCAATGTTTGGTACATACTTATACTAAATAAATTTCCATTATTTGCTTAAAATTCAAATTTAACTGAGTATCTTGTATTTCTTTTCCTTCCTCTTTTCCTTAAATCTAACAAAATAAATTAGTTTGGCCTTAAAAAAACTTTATGTAAAGTAAAATCAATATATCATAAATACTTTTCTGTGTGATTTTTTTTTATTCTACTTTGTGGGTTTTATCCATTATTTACTATAATTCTTCAATAATATCTAATTCCCAAAGTTCAAATTTCCCAAATTGTCTCAAAAGTGGTTTTTATACTTGGTTTATTCAATCAGGTTCAAAAAGCAAACAAACAAAGAAAGAAAACATTGCATTTTGTGAATATTTACTTTATGTATCTTTTTTCCCATTTTTTTTATTGTGGTAAACTCACATAACATAAAATTTACTATCTTAAACATTTTTAAGATTACAATGTGCTATCATCCCACCATCATATGGATACATTTTTTTATTACATATTTTGAAATGCAATTGGTAGGTCATAGAAGATACATATAATCAATTTTAGTAGACATTTCCAGAGTTATCCAAAATAGCCATACCAATTCATATTCATATATTATAAAAATCTTGGACAGCGACATGCAGAAGAATGAAACTGGACCACTTTCTTACACCACACATAAAAATAAATTGAAAATAGATGAAAGACCTACATGTGAGAAAGGAAACCATCAAAATCCTACAGGAGAAAACAAGCAGCAATCTCTTTGACCTCGGCCACAGCAACTACTTACTTAGACATGTCTCTGGAGGTAAGGGAAATTAAAACAAAAATGAACTATTGGGGCATTAAGATAAAAAGCTTCTGCACAGCAAAGGAAACAATCAGCAAAACTAAAAGGCAACTGACGAATGGGAGAAGATGTTTGCAAAGACATATCGCATAAAGGGTTAGTATCCAAAATCTTTAAAGTATTTATCAAACTCAAAACCCAAGAAACAAATAATCCAGTGAAGAAAGGGGCAGAAGACATGAATAGACATGTCTTCTTTTCCAAAGAAGACATCCAGATGGCTAACAGACACATGAAAAGATGCTCAACATCTCAACATCACCCATCATCAGAGAAATACTAATCAAAACCACAATGAAATACCACCTCATATCTGTCAGAATGGCTAAAATTAACAACTCAAGAAACAAGAGATGTTGGTAAGGATGTGAAGAAAAAGGAATCCTTTTGCAGTGTTGGTGGGAATGCAAACTAGTGCAGGCACTCTGGAAAACAGTATGGAGGTTCCATATTAAATTTTATTTCCAAATTAAAAATAGAATTACCCTATGGACCAGTAATTGCACTACAAGGTATTTTTCCAAAGGATACAAAAATTCTTATTTGAAGGGGCATGTGCACCCCGATGTTTATAGCAGCACTACAACAATAGCCAAATTATGGAAAGAGCCAAAATGAATGGATAAAGAAGATGTAGGATACACACACACACACACACACACACACACACACACGCTCATGCACACACACACACAATGGAATACTACTCTTCAATTAAGAAGAATGAAATCTTGCCATTTGCAACAACATGGATGTAACTAGAGTGTATTATGCTAAGTGAAACAAGTCGGTCAGAGAAAAGCAAATATCATATGATTTCACTCATATGTGGAATTTAAGAAACACAACAGATGAGCATTGGGGAAGGGAAGGAAAAATAAGGTAAAAAGAGAGAGACAGGCAAACCTTAAGGACTCTTAAATACAGAGAACAAACTGAAGGTTGCTGAAGGGGAGGTGGGTGGGAGGATGGGTGAGGGATGGGTATTAAGGAGGGCTTTTGTAGGGATGAGCATAGGGTGTTATATGTAAGTGATTGAATCACTGGGTTCTACTCCTGAAGCCAATACTACACTGTATGTTAACTAACTTGAATTTAAATAAATAAACTTAAAAAATATCTTGCCCACTCTTTGGTTTACCTTTTCTTAGTTGCTCACTTTTTCAGTGAACAGAATTATTTAATTATAATGTAGTTTAATTTATCAATCTTTTTATTTATTGTTAGTTTTCTTTGTTGTTATTATATGTTTAAATAGTTTTTCTTTTCTTTAAGGAGTCACTTACTTACTAGACCTTCATGGTTAAAACTTGATAACTTGTATAGCAGGTTCTAAACATCCTAGCATTGTATTTTATCTTGAAGGATTATTTTTTTCTACATTTACATTACATCTCTTCATTTAAAATCTATATCTAAGTAGCCAGTTTCCATTAAAATTTTTTCTTGGATATTTTTAAGAAGTACATTGAGTATATAAATCAATTTATAATAAACTGATATTTACAAACCTTCCCATAAACCCATAAAATAATACTTTTACGTATTACTTATGTAGGTCTTGTGGTAGGCAGAACAATGATCTTCCAAAGATAATCGTGTCTTGATCCCCATAGTAAGAAAATGTGTTAGCTTCCATGGAAATAAAAGAATTTTGCAGATATAATTAAGCAAAGGATCTTGAGATGAGGAGATTCCTATATTATGAAGGTAAACCACATGTAACATGAAAGGTCCTTAGACAAGAAAGGCAGGAAGGTGGGAGTCTGAGAGAAGATGCCATACGGCTGTGTTTGAAGATAGAGGATTTGGCCATGAGTCAAAGAATGGTGGCAGCTTCTAGAAGCTAGAAAAGTCAAGGAAATGGAGTCTCCTCTAAAAGGAACACAGCCATGCCAACACTTTGACTTCATGACTTCTCACTTCTAGAATTGTAAGATAATAAATTTGTGATTGTGAAGACAAAAAGTTTATAGCAATTTATAAAAGCAGCAGTGGGGCGCCTGGGTGGCGCAGTCGGTTAAGCGTCCGACTTCAACCAGGTCACGATCTCGCGGTCCGTGAGTTCGAGCCCCGCATCAGGCTCTGGGCTGATGGCTCAGAGCCTGGAGCCTGTTTCCGATTCTGTGTCTCCCTCTCTCTCGGCCCCTCCCCCGTTCATGCTCTGTCTCTCTCTGTCCCAAAAATAAATAAACGTTGAAAAAAAAATTTTTTAAAAAATAAAAGCAGCAGTAAGACAGTGATTTGATAATGGTACTTAGACATGGGATGCCACTGTATCATATACCTCAAAATGTGAAAGTTGGTTTGGAATTAGGAAATGGACAACAGATGGAGGAATTTGAGGCCTTGATAGAAAAGGCTAGATTACTTTAAATAAGTTGTTTGTTGAACGATAGTTATTAAAATTTCTAGTAATGAGCATACACACGAAAATGAAAAACATGGTAGAGAAAACCCCCAGAGGAGGCAGGAGAGTCAGGGTTAGTGTAATGTAATATGAGAAAGAGTTGATGTGTCATTGCTAGTTTTAAAGATGCAGAGAGGTACCATGAACCAAGGAATAGCTGTGGCCTCTAGGATTTGGAAAAGTCAAGGAGACAAGTTCTTCTTTAGAGTCTCTAGAAGGAAAGCCTGCATGCACCTTGATTTTAGCCCGGTAGAACCTATTTTGGCCTTCTGTCCTTTTAGAACTGTAATTTGTTACAGTAGCAATAAACTAATACAGGCCTTTAAAATTTCTGTAAATAATATTTTGTAGTTTTTTTTGTATAGAGGTTTTGAAAACTTCTCAAGGTATTTTTTTTTCTATTTATTTATTTATTTTGAGAGAGAGAGAGAGAGAGAGAGTGTGTGTGTGAGTGCAAGTGGAGGAGGGGCAGACAGAAAGGGAGAAAGAGCACAGAGCCTGATGCAGGGCTTGATCTCATGAACTGTGCAATCATGACCTGACCTGAAATCAAGAGTCAGACCCCCAACTGACTGAGCCACTCATGCACCCTTCCAAGGTATTTTTAATGCAATAAAATATTACCCATTAAAATCCATCCTTAACTTTAACTTTCTTTATCTTTGATAGATATCACCTGCATCGCCTACTGAGGTAGGGTTTGTCTAGGTTTTCCACTGTAATGTTACTCTCTTCCTTCCCTCCTTTCCATACCATACTCTTTGGAAGGAAATCACAGCCCATATTTAAGGAATAGGGAGTTATGCTTCAACTCCTTGAGAGCAAAATATCTATATAAATTGTTTGAAGTCCTATGCATGGGAAATTTGTCTCTTCTTCCCCAAATTTATTTATTCAATTACTTATTTATATCGGTATGGACTCAGTCATGGAGTCATGGAGCATCTGAAGAATACTGACTTAGGAAGTCACCCATGAAATAGAGAGCCTTTGTGGAAGTACAGGTTTCTAGAAGTTCCAACAGTCCACTGGAAAAAAAAAACATTATTTATATATTATATAATATTATAAATATTATATAATAATATGTTTGGATGCACTGGAGTGAATAACAGAAACAGCTTAACTGCTTATATCAAACCTCTTTTAAGGTGGCACAGTTTAGGCTACGCAAGTCCTTTCTAGTCCATAATACTACTACCTTGTGGAAAAGGAAAAGCAGGTGAGTGAGTCCCCAGCTTCCCCATCTGTGCAAATTAGTGCCAAAGACACTCATTTCTCTTTTGTAGCATTCAGAGTACTAAACTGGAAGCTCCATGACTGGGGTGAGGGAGGAGCTCAGGAGACCAGCAGAACAAATTCTCAGAGGGAATTAAAGGGACATGGTCCCTGATGACTACATTGTGGACTCCATCAGGAAGCCTACCCATGAGCTGCTGGAAAAAAAGCCCACAGATCCCTCCAATAGGCCTGTGGGCACCCCCAGTTGCCCACATGCCTCATCCACATACACCTCCACTCTGAGGCCAATATACTGTGCATGCTCCCAAGGGCAGTGGTAAAAGCAAGCTTTGTCAGATAACCAGAAAGCACATGCAGAACCATAGATAAGTCACAAACTTGAGCTGTAATGCCACCTTCAGGGAAACAAAAGAGGTTATACGCAGCTGTCCTGGTGCACTGAATTAATTTTGCCCTACATAAAAAAGAAGGAACAAGTCATTCATACAACAGCTGTGAAAGCCTTAGACTATCCAACAGGAATGACTGAAGATATTTCTCCCCTGAAGACAGAGAATAAAGATTGGAGGAGGTAACTGCTACTTCAAATGTGAGGATAGCTATGCAAAATTCCATGGAACATAAAAAAAATCAGACAAACGTGGCATCACTAAAGACTCATTAAAATCCTCCAGTAACATAACTCAAAGACATGGATCTACAATTTACCCAATAAAGAATTCAAAATAACTGTTTGAAGGAAACTTAATGAACTAGAAAAAAACAGAAAAAGACAATTCAACATCAGGAAAACAATACACGAGGTGAGAAAATTAACAAGGTGATATATATCATAAAACAAAGAGCCAAACAATTTCTGGAGATGAAGAATTCAATGAATAAAATAATGCAACAGAGATCAGCAACAATGGAATAGACTAGACATAAGAAAGAATAGGTGAGGGGCTCCTGGGTGGCTCAGTCGGTTGAGCATATGACTTCAGCTCAGGTCATGATCTTGAGGTTCATGAGTTCAAGCCCTGTGCTGGGCTCTGTGCTGACAGCTTAGAGCCTGGAGCCTGCTTCAGATTCTGTGTCTCCCTCTCTCTCTCTCAAAAATAAATAAAACATTAAAAAAAGAGAAAGAATAGGTGAGTTAGAACATAGAAACTTTAAAATTACCCAGCTGGAGAAGCACAAAGAAAAAAAAAAAAAACAAGAGAAGTGAAGAAAGCCTACATGATATATATGACACCATCAAAAGAATCAATGTATGGAATTACTGAAGTTCCAGAAGAAGAGAGGGAGAAGGTGAAAGAAGATTTATTTAAAGAAATAATGGTTGAGAATTTCTGAAACCCAAGAACAGATTTGGACATCCAAGTTCATAGGTCATGACACTGACAATTATTTCAATCCAAAATGATCTTCTCTAAGATACGTTATAAGAAACTATCAAAACCAAAGACAAAGAGACAATTCTAAAAGCAGCAAAAAAAAGAAGATTGTAACCTATAAAGTATTCCCCATTAGGCTCACATTAGATTTCTCAGCAAAAACCATACAGGTCCAGAAAGAGTGGGTAACCTTTTTAAGGTGAGGAAAGAAAAACAAACAAAAACAAAAACAAAAACAAAAACAAAAACAAAAAAAACTCCCAAACAAGAATATTCTATTGAGCAAAGGTTTTCTTCAGAAATGATGGAGAAATAAAAACTTCCCCAGACACATAAAAGCTAAGAGAATTCATCACCACTAGCTTTGCCTTATGAGAAATGCTGCAAAAAAATTAGTTAAGCTGAAATGAAAGGATGCTAATTAGTAACATGCAGACATATGAAAATATACAATACACTGATAAAGGTAAATACATAGTTAAATTCAGAATATTTCCATATGGTAATGTGGGGCTATTTCAGCAGTTTCACTATGGTATAAAGGTTAAGGTGTAAGAGTATTAAAAATAACTATAACCACCATAACATCTTAATGAATGCACAGTATAAAAAGAGGTATTTAAAAATGTCTTATGACATTAAACACATGAAATAGGAGAAATAAAATTGTTGAGTTTTGTATACAAAGTTATCAGTGTAAAACAGAATGTTATATCTAAAGATGTTTTATGTAGGTCTCATGGTACCCACAAAGCAAAACTTATAATAGATTCACAAATGATAAAGAGAAAGGAATTAAAGCATACAACTATAAAAAAAATCACCAATTCACAGACGAAGGCAACAAAAGAAGAAAGAAAAAAAAAGGAACTACAAAATAGGCAGAAAGCCATTGATAGTAAGACATTAGTAGTCTTTAAATACCAATAATAACTCTAAATATAAATGGATTGCATTATCCAATTAAAAGGCATGAATTGGCTGGGTGGATTTAAAAAAAGACTCAACCATATGCTGTCTACAGGAGACTCATTCAGTTTATTCATCTTTAAGGGCACACATAGGCTCAAAATGATGAGATGAAAAAAAAAATTCCATGCCATTGGAAACTAAAAAAGAATGGGGGTATCTATACTTGTATCAGACAAAATAGACTTTAAGCCAAAAAAATGGTAGCAAGGAAACAAGATGATTATATAATGATAAAATTATAAATCCATCAATAATATATAATAATTTTAAATAAATACATATCCAACATTGGAATAACTGAATATATTAAGTAAATACTAGCAGATATGAAAGAGAAGTAGACAGCAATAAATAATTGTAGGGGACTTCAATATCCCATTTCAACAAACAGATTATCCAGGAAGAAAATCAACAAAGACATTAGACTTGAATGTATAGTTACCTCTTTATATAGATATACATCTAGAACCCTTCATCCAAGAACAGCAGAATACACACTCTTCTCAAGTGTGCACAGGACATTCTCCAGAATAGATTATAAGATAGGCACAAAACAAGTCTTGACAAATCAAGAAGATTGAAATCATAACATGTATCTTTTGTAACTACAATGGTATGAAACTAGATATCAGTAATAAGAGGAAAGCTGGAAATTCCACAAATATATGAAAATCAAACATCATGGTCTTGAACAACCAATAGATCAAAGAAGAAATTAAAAGGAAAATCAATAATTATATGAAACAAATAAAAATGGAAACACAACACACCCAAACCTATGGGATACAGTAAAAGTAGTTGTTAAGGGGAAGTTTATAGAATTAAATGTCTACTCTAAGAAAAAAAAGAAAGATCTCAAACAACATAAATTTATACCTCAAGGAACTAGGAAAGAGGAACAAATTCAGCCCAAAGTTAGCAGACAAAGGAAGTAACAAAGATCGAAGCAGAAATAAATGAAATAGAAAACAGAGAAACAATAGAAAAGATCAAACAAAACTAAGAGCTATTTTTTTTTTTTTTGAGAAGAGAGACAGAGTGAGAGAGCACAAGCTGAGGAGAGGGGCAGAGGGAGAGAGAGAGAAAAAGAGAGAGAATCTTAAGCAGACTCCACACACAGCACGGAGCTTGAGGAGGGGCTCAATCCCAAGACTCTGCTATCATGATCTGTGCTGAAATCCAGAGTAAGACGCTCAACTGACTGAGCCAGCCAGGTGCCTGGAAGAGCTTTTTTTTTTTTTTTTTTTTTTAAAGATAAACAAAATTGAAAAACCTTTAACTAACTAAGAAAGAAAATGAGAAGACCCAAATAAATAAAATCAGAAATGAAAGAGTAAACATTGCAATTGACACCACAGAAATATATAGATTCAAAAGAAACTACCCTGAACATTTAAATATCAAAAAAATAGATGACCCAAAGAATGGATACATTATAGAAAAATACAACTTACCAAGATAGAATCGTAAAAAAATAGAAAATATGAACAGACCAATAATGAATAGAGAGTGGATAAGTAATCAAAACCCCGCCAACAAAGAAAAACCCAGAACTCCATGATTTCACTGATGAGTTATACCAACTGTGTAAAGAAGAATTAATGCCAATGCTCTTTAAAAAACTGAAGAGAAGAAATACTCCCAAACTCCTAAGTCCAGCATTACTCTGACACCAAGCCAGTTAAGAACACTACATGAGAAGAAAACTACAGGCAAATGTCCCTTATTGGTATGAAGCAAAAATTATCAACAAAAATAGGCAAACTGAATTCAGCAGTATATTAAAAGGATCATACACTGTGATAAAACAGGATTTATTGTGCTATGCAAGGATGGCTCAACATATACAAATCAGTAAGTGTGACAAGCCACATTAGTAGAATGAAAGATAAAAATCAATGACCATCTCAATAGATGTAGAAAAACCATTTGACAAAATGTAACTTCTTTTCAAGATAAAACCTCTCAATTGAATATAGAAGGAACATTCCTCAACATAATAAAGGCCACATATGATGAACCTACAGCTAACATTGTACTCAACGGTGAAATGTTGAAAGTTTTTTCCTTTAAGGTCAGAAATAAGACAAGGGTGCCCACTCTTGTCACTTTTATTCAACACTAGCCAAAACAATCAGGCAAGACATAGAAATAAAAGGCATGCAAATTGGAAAGAAAGGAGAAAAATTTTCTTTGCTTGCAGACTACATTATCTATATATAGAAAATCCTGTAAGCACTGAAAACATTATGCTAAAGGAAAGAAGATGGTCACAAAAGAACACACATTGTGATTCCATTTGTATGAAATGTTCAGGAAGGGCAAATCCATAGAAGACAAATAGTGACTACCAGGGAGTGGGTAGAGGAGGTAATGGGTAGAGGGTTTCTTTCTGGAATGATGAACATGTTCTAAAATCTATTGTGATAGATATACAATTCCATGAATATACTGAAAGGCAGTAAACTGTACACTTAAATGAGTGAATTGTATGGGGGCGCCTGGGTGGCACAGTCATTACGCACTGATTTCATGTCATGGTTCATGAGTTCGAGCCCCATATCGGGCTCTGTGCTGACAGCTTGGGGCCTGCTTCAGATTCTGTGCCTCCCTCTCTCTCTCTGTCCCTCCACAGCTTGCGCTCTCTCTCTCTCTCTCTCAAATATAAATAAACATTAAAAAAATTTTTTAATGAGTGAATTGTGTAGTATGTGAATTATATATCAATAATCTTAATCAAAAAACTTAAAAGAAAGAAAATCCTAAAAACTCCACTAAAAAACTGTTACAAGTAATCAACAAATTTGGTCAAGTTACAGTATAGAAAACCAACATACAGAAATCAGTTGTGTTTCTACACATTAGCAATGAAACATCTGAAAAAGAAACAGTTCTACTACTTCCTTTTCAGTCCTTAGTATGTTTTATTTATCATTCCCACTGCACCATCTCGGGCTTCCAGGAAAAGTGTTGAATTTGTGAGACTGGAATTGGTTCTGATCTTAAAAGAAAAACATGTTAGCAGTGGATTTTCTGTACATGTCCTCAATCTTTGGGAGACTGCTGTCACACGCTGGGGCAAGGCCTTCATGTTTTGTTTCTCCTACTATGCCCCCAACCTTCTGTATACTATCCCCATGAACTACAAAAGCCCCATGGGGAAGGGATGGTGAGTCATTATAGACAAACTTCATGCATGTGGTGCTCAGCTCTCAATTCTTTCACAGTGCATTATCATAATGCTAACATTAAAGTCTATTCAAGGTTTGGCAGGTTTCTTCCTGTACCTGCATGTGGCATATTCCTTTCATTTCCGCCTCTCTGCCAAGGACAAATGCAGTCATGAAAATTTTCTATCCTAAGAAAGACTTGTCACTTTCTCAAATTTAGTTAATTTAAGGTCCTTTGCTTAACTATCCTATGGGTTGAAAAAAAAATCTGATGTTTTAGCTTTCTGGCTTGTTATCATTGTTAGGAAGGAAGCATCTGTCTCAAGTGACTTTCTACATCCTTATCACAAGCAAAAGACTGAAAATCAGTTTTTAAATCTGTAGTTTATCTTGCAAAGTTTGTTATTATCAAGAGAAAAGAGTTCAAAGAAAACATAGATCATTTTTCTAGAGCTATGACAACATATATAAGACATTTCATGCATTTAATAAAAGTTTTTAGCTTTTGACGTAAAAAAACTAACAATGAATTAATACCATATTAAAGGACATTTAATTATAAAACTATACATATATTTTATAGAAAAAATAATTTATAAACATTGCCATAGGAAAGCAATGTATTTTCAAATTGTTACTGGTAAATTTCCTTAAATTTTTTTTTAACGTTTATTTATCTTTGAAGGCACAGACAGAGCACAAGCAGGCTAGGGGCAGAGAGAGAGAGAGAGAGAGAGAGAGAGAGAGAGAGGGAGACACAGAATCTGAAGTAGGTTCCAGGCTCTGAGCTGTCAGCACAGAGCCCAATGCAGGCCTTGAACTCACAAACTGTGAGATCATGACCTGAGCTGCAGTCAGATGCTTAATCGACTGAGCCACCCAGGTGCCCCTGTTACTGGTAAATTTCTATTTGCAAATTTGAAATGCACTTATGTTGTGCATGTAAGGCTCTTTACTCATAATAAATGTGTTGTGGACACTACAATTATAGTTGTCAATCAGGCAAAAGAAACGCCATAATTTGATTAATTTTTTCAAAGCAAGAATCAAAGTGATCTAAAGAAAACTCTTTGCAGCTGTGGGGATATTATGAGCTTAGGTCCACCCATTCTCCTCAACGAGAGAACATTGAAATAAAAGAATAGTCATTCATTGTTGTTTGTACAAGGAATAGTGTCTAACAATATTACTATTAGTGATGTAAAAACTATACAAAATAGCAGCAAAAAAAAAAAAAAAAGACATGCTTCAACCTAAGGATTCAGATAATGACTTCAGATGATAATTTTGGCAATCCAATTGGAATGAGGGAAGAAACTCCAAATACTTTCTCCCTTCACTTTAAATATCTAATCCTTTGAGGGCAGTAATTTTTTATTAAAGTTTCTAAAAATACCTCAAATGGAACTCTTTATGTGGAGATGGTTTTGTAAAGTAGTGCAATTAAGTAGCTGATCACATAAAAAGCTACAATCTTGGATTTACTAAAAAGATAAGGAATGTGTTAGCTGCTTCATGCCGGGAATCTATGACATTATATAAGTGGAGAAGTGACTAAAGCAAGATAATGTTAGTAGAATAATCATTTGAAATATCACAGTTGGTTGCTTGAAAAAATCCTGCAAATTCTCCCATGTTATCTTTCTGTTGTTAATTGCTTTGTGTACACAAAAGGTTAAAATGCTGCATATGTTTCACAACCATTTGTTGAGAAAATTAATAAATCAATTAGTTCATATTTTATACTTCCACACTTTACTTTTCAGGTTAAATTGTACTAATATTTGCCCTCAAAGTATGCAGTCATATGCTATATCTCTAAGGGAAAAGGGGTGAGTTTAAGTAAATCTGGAACTATTGGATTTTCTTAAAGATGAAGTGAAACCTTTTCAATTTTAATTTCATGAGTGACTCTAACATTCATTTTATTCAATAATGCCTTTTCTTAGTCACTACTATTAATAATTTTTCCTTAAAGTATTTATTTTTGGGTAATAAAACTAAGATAATACAGATCATGATGATATATGAAATAAAATAAAAACAGCAAAAATAATAACATTTAAAAATAAATTTGTATAGATTCAAACTTGATAAACTTTTGTTTTTCCAGAAGAAATTCTGCCTAAACATTGTTCCTATGTTATTAATCCAGTATTGTCATGTTTTTGTTTGAATAAATTTGAATGAAAAAAGACAAATAGTAAACCATTAAAATCATCTCTTATGGGTCATTAAAACCATCATGAAGAAATAAATTTTTTATGCTATGAGGAAAAAAAATATTTAACACACTTGCCATGTATTAAGAGAAAACTATTTTATATCCCCAGAGAAAAGCACAGTGCCTTTCATGAAGTCAACTTTCATTACATTTATTATATGGATTACTTTTACTTATATGTATTAATTATGTTAACTAATTGTATTACTATCTAATAGGATGATGTTATTTGCACATACTATTTTATTCCAGCAAGAGATAAAGAGCAAAATAACTGATTTGTGATTCATAAGAATATTTGGAACTGGTTTTACAGTTGCTGCTAGTGCCTACACTTCTTAAGACTTTCTTTTTTGTGTGTGTGTGTCATATAAGAGTTATACAATACTGAATTAAATACTATGCTTATTCATTCAAAAGTTTTGTTGACAGGCTTCTATGTGCCAGGAATTCTTCATAGTTTTGATCAGAACAGAGTAGTTTTCTTCAGGCAGCAATAAATATTACAAAGAAGGCAAAAGAAATAGAGACATTTCCTTAGTGAAGGTGACCAAGAATGAACCATTTGAAAAAGTACAAATTAATTGGGACATGTATGAATAGCAGACACCATCCATTTGAAGATCAGAGGGAAGAATCAACAATTGAGTTAATTAGTCAGGTTCAAAGAGTAGAAAAAAGGCCAGTGTCTGTTGCAATTTAATGAATAAGAGGGAGACTGGCATGAGATAAAATCTGCCAAATTATGTAAATAATAAGAAAAATAACAGTTTGAAGATATTCTAATTGCAATGGGACTATATTAAATTTTAAACTAGAACTCATCAAAATGTGGCTTCAAATTTAAATAGCTAACTCTAGTTTCCATCTTTGGCATTGAGAAGGCAAGATGAGAGACAAGTTACAAGGTTATTATAGTCATTCGGGTGAGAGTTGATAGTGACTTACACTAAGATTTTACCAGTAAAGTTGGAAAGAAGTAGATTTTATGAATATGTTGTGAACCTAGAATCTATAGGACCTGACCATAGATTGGGTTAGAGTTTGAGAATAAGAGAAGAATAACCAAAAGAATACTCATTGAAAACTCCATAAGGTAGGTGCTATAAAAAGAATTTGGTCAAAGAGCAGCAAATGGTTTTGGTTAGAGCAACAGGATGGATGATGGTTCCACTTACTTGGATCTGGAAAGCTGGGAAATTAGGAAGTTATTATTTTCATGTTGTATTAATTAACAGGCAAGAAAACAGTCACCACAAGCTTTCTGGGAACCTGGGATTATTCAGTGTCTTTAATGCAATATACTTTGAATATACTATAAAGACATTTTCATCTGCACGTTCAAGATGCCTGATTAATTTGGACAATGTCCAGAGTACATCTTGCCCAGTATGTATTTCAAAGACAAATTAATGGATAATTTGATACCTCAGTGGGGAAAACTTGCTTATGCAGTATACCTAGTGTTTTTACAAGCTTAGAATAATAACTGTTATTCATCATACATTAAAGCATTTGGACACCATTGGCTTTTAAATATGACTATAATTTAAATGCCTCTCTCTTTTTTAATGCCTGTATCTACTTTGTTTCTCAAAGTGAATATCATAGGACATCAAATTAACAAAATTAGAGAAAAAAAACAGTTTAAAAAAATCTCTTCAGTATTTAAGGATCCACTTGATCTTTGGCCTCTTGTTTGCTACTCAGGACAAAACAATTTCTTTGTTTCATGCTACTATTTTAAATTAAAAAGCAAGGTTGAAAAGTATAAAACAACTAATGTAAGAAAAAGAAGACCAGGCATACAATGTGTATTTTTCTGTGTATTATAATGTGTCATTATCACTTCTCAAATTATAGGTGCTAATTTTAAAGAGTATCCTCTATTCATGTCAATTTTAGTTAAATTAAAAAATAAGACTTATGCTTAAAATAATTGTATTATTAATATCATTGAATCAATTGAGTTGATACTAATTAATTTAATATTAATCAATATTATTGATACATATGGGTTTCAAAATAAATAGTTATATTCTTGATCATGAATTTATCACTTAATCATGAATTATATGTGCATATGCACACAGCTCTCATTCCTTAGTTATTGATATTAGTCTCTTCTAGACAATATATATATATATATGTATATATATATATATATACACTTTTTTAACGTAAGAAAAAAAAGAAGTAAAATGACATAGGTGCGTTTATTGCCATGGGAATTAATTTATGGCATATTAAGTGGAAAAGCATGCTAGGAAATAATCATGTGATTCTTCATTAAAAAAACACTGTTCTATAAAACATAATTTTTTTCACAAAATACTTACAAACTATGCTAATCTTTCCACTTAGAGATAAGGAAGCTGAGATTACACAGCAAGTACTTGGCAGAAATAGGATTTGAATACAAACCAGTTTGTGCCAGAGTCAGTGCCTTCATTTTGCTACATTGCTGCAATAAATGTGTGTGTGTGTGTGTGTGTGTGTGTGTGTGCAGTTTAAAAGGATATACAGCAAATTGTGGTGATTGATACTTTGCAGACTTAATATTTTTTATTTTATCTGTATTACCTTTATGGTACAGTATAACTGATAATATAATAATGCATATTTCAAACAGAAAGATTTATTAAAAATGCAATAAATGCTTCATTTTTCTTCTTAGAGAAAATACACAGTATATTTTGCTTTTGTGTCAAAAATATAATGGGTATTGTGTTTGAGACGATTCTATTACCTTGATCATTCCATAGGATTTTAGTTAGGTATTGAAAATACCTAATGTCAGAAAAATACCTAATGAATATATTGTGCTTTTGAAATTGACAATGGATTTTTCAAACTTGAATTAGCTAAATAATTTCTTTCTGTAGAATCAGTGTAAGTACACTGTAGTTTACCAGTTATTTGGAGTTTTTCAAGTTATTTATTCCCATATACATTACTAGACTTTAAGTAGAAAATTACCTTAGAATGTTTGAAGTTTTGGATCATTATTTCCTTAAGATTGTCAATGATAACTTCCTGACCCACTTGACTCTACACCAATGTTCTCTGTTGCCACAGTAGTCAAAATTGAGACTAGAACAACTACTTATATTTAAAGTTTTCCGAGAAAGCAAATGTTAGATAAATTCTGTTCACTTGCATTAATGTAATAATTTGGAAAAAAAATACATTTGTTTTTCATTTTTTTTCTATTTATTAGGTTATAAAATCCCTCCCTTTTTTTTTTCTCATAATGAAAATGAAACCAGAAGTAGGCACCCATAGGAATTATAAGCATTTTCACACTTAATTGAATAGTGGAGCATATAAAAACCTCACTATAAATTTCTTGATGGGATTTTCCCAACTTTCTGACAATTTCTTTTTGTAATTTAAATACTTATTGTGAAAGGGTTGAGGCGCCTAGGTGGCTCAGTCTGTTAAGCGTCTGACTTTGGCTCGGGTCATGATCTCACGGTTTGTGAGTTCTAGCCCCGCATTGGGCTCTGTGCTGACAGCACCGAGCCTGAAGCCTGCTTCAGATTCTGTCTCTCTCTCTCTCTCTCTCTCTCTCTCTCTCTGTCCCTCTCCTGCTGGCACCCTGTGTGTATCTCTCTCAAAAATAAACATTAAAAAATTTTAAATACTTATTGTGAAAGGGCAAAGAAAAGGTTAATTTAGCATCTAATTCTGAGTGGACCTGATCTGTGTTGCCATAATAGTCCAGTTAAATAACACAAGGTATGTAGGGTTTATTAAGTCCTAACTCCAGAGTGTAAGCACTCTCCTAAAGGAAACATGATGTGATGTTTCTAACACTAGTTGCATGGCTGAGAACACATTTATAAAGACACTCATTTCTTAGTATGTGCATTTAGATAGAATAATCCTAGCCTGCACATGAGATGGCTCTGGTGTGCCCCATTAGGAATGTCAGGTGGTTCAGGAGCCAAGTAGGATTCTCTGCCACTAACAGTTATACACATCTTCTAGTATGGTTAATTTTGCCTCAATATAGGCACATTTTCCATCACTGGTTTAAATAATACTCTTAAAATGTTAGCGAAATAGTCCCTTAGACTTTCTAAATGCTGGACGGATATGTGGTTTGTGGTGGCGATGGTAGGTGGGGAGGTTAAATTTTTGTGCTTATTAATGCAAAACATTAAATAATGTATTCCAAGGAAAAAAGTACCTCATTTTCTTTCTATATATTAAACATATTTGGAAATTTCCAAAAAAATCAGTAATAAAAGAAATGCATATTTGCATAAAGAGAAATTTATAAAATCTTATGTGAATTAATACTTCTATGTATATTCTTGAAATCTATGCAGAATTATTTGTTAGCTTAAGCTATCCAAATGCAAAAAGGCCTCCTTTAAGTGACAACTATTATCCCAGTAACTTTTTACAGTTAGTAACTTAAATTGTTTCATTAAATTTAATTTAGTATTTAGTGTTATACACCCTATAATTAATTATCATCTAATCGGCATACTTACATCTATCAACCGTAATTTAAGGAAGCAGCATTTTATCACTCTTGTCAGATTCCATTTGATTCTGTCAGTGATTCAAATTCACTTCATTCTTATTAACTTATTTAGGAAAGGATTTTGTGAGACATAAAGGAATGACAATAAGACAAAAAAAGAAACTAATCCCTGTAACTGTACGTGATATTCAGATGGCAAACAATGAAAAGAAAAGAAAGTGAAAAGAAAGTGAAAAGAAAGTCATAACATTTAAATCTTCTTTTTAATTCCAAGTTAGAAAAAATTCTAGCATTTGGTATACAGACAGTAATCATAAAGGTCTGCATTTTATTTATTTATTTATTTATTTATTTAAAAATTTTTTTAATGTTTTTATTTATTTTTGAAGGAGAGAGAGAGAGCATGAGCGGGGGAGGAGCAGAGAGAGAGGGAGACACAGAATTCAAAGCAGGCTACAGGCTCTAAGGTCTTAGCACAGAGCCCGATGAGGGGCTTGAACCCACAAACTGTGAAATCATGACCTGAGCCGAAGCCAGATGCCCAACCAACTGAGCCACCCAAGCGCCCCTAAAAGTCTGCATTTTAAATTTTTTAATATTATCAGTTAAGGCCAGATTTTCTTTTCTTTTTGTCTTTCTAACATTTATGGGGGGGACACAATTCAGCCCATAAGAAAGGTGAAACTTCCACATTACAAGGGAGGAGACATAAAATAAGAAAAAGTTTCAGTTATCTAGAAGAGATGAGGCAGCATCAGTGTTGAAAAAATAGCAGACACATGGCTAATTCAGTGATCATTATAAGTATGAATGGGTAGAATTCCTCTTCAAGTGGAAAATGTACTCGAAATCATATTGAAAATATATAATAAAAACACAGATTTAAAATAATATACCAAAACCAATACAAAAAAGAAAGAAAAAGGAAAAAAAGAAAAAAGAACTCCTGAGCACTATTGGTAGGGATGCAAATTCACATATTGGTGGAAAACAATATGGAAATTCATCAAAAATTTAAAAATAGAATTACCATATGATCCATATTCCACTACTGGATATTTACCCAGGAAAACAAAAAAACTAATTCAAAAAGATAAATGTACCCCTATGTTTACTGGAGCATTATTTACAAAGTAGAAATATACATATTATATATATACATTTTATATATATGTATATATATGTATATATATATATATAATATGTATATATATGTGTGTGTGTTATATTTATATATATGTTATGCATATGTTATATATATGTTATATATATATCATATATATGTTATATATATAGAATGTTACTTAACCATAATAAGGGCTGAAATCTTGCCATTTGCAACATGGATGGACCTAGAGGGATAATGCTAAGTGAAAAAAAGTCAAGCAGAGAAAGACAAACACCATATGATTTCACTCACATGTGGAATTTAAGAAGCAAAAAAAAAAAATTCACAAACTTTTTTTTTTAAAAAAGGCAATAAAACAGACACTGAAATGGAGAGAATAAACTGGTGGTATCCAGAGGGAAGGTGGCTAGGAGGATAGATGAAATACACAAAAGGGATTAAGAGTTCACTTATCTTGCTGAGCATTTAGAATTACATTGAAGTGTTGAATTATCATGTTGTACACTTAAAACAAATATAGCATTGTATGTTAATTACACTTGAGTTAACTAGCTAAATAAATATTCAAACAAAATAATAAAACATAAAAATCAAGGAATGGGAACTATGGAAAACATATTTAATAACATTCAAAATTAAGAATCAATATATGGCAAAAAGACAATTAAATGATGAACAATAATCAGCATGTGATAAAGTGTGAATATGTTTGGTGAAAAGTGCTTTGAAAGCAAGAAGAATTTTAAGTGCATGTGTAAAGGACAAAAAAAACCCCTTTTATTGTAACATGAAATTCAAAATTGGAAAATACCATCATATATATTAAAATTAAAGCCAAACCAAACAAAACAAAACACAAAACAAGGTAGGGAAACTTGGTCACCTGGGTGGCTCAGTCGGTTATGAGGTTAAGCGGTTGAATGTCTGATTTTGGCTCAGGTCATGATCTCACAGTTTGTGAGTTCCAGTGCCTAGTCAGTTCTGGGCTGACAGCTCGGAGCCTTTGGATTCTGTGTCTCCCTCTCTCTCTGCCCATCCCTCCCTCTCAAGACTAAATAAACATTAGGAAAAAAACAAGGTAAACAACAATAACATTGCATGGGCTGATTTTTGCAAAATGCTGTGTATAGAATGTAATCTGAATTATAATTTATATATAATGCAAGGAAAATGGTGCAGAAATATTCACTGACTGCCATTGAGAATAAGATTCTACTTTTCTTTCTGCCCAATGTTTCTGGTATGTATGTTTTTATTGTTTTATGAAACCCCCCTCCCCTTCCCCACACATAAAAAGCCAAAGATAATTTATAACTTTCAAGAATTATGGAGGATTGTCTGGAAAAAAAAGAAGGTCTATTTATATGTGTTTTGAAACCCTAGGGTTTTATTATTTTCATAAAGACACACAATCAGAACTGTCCAAGTGTGATTTTACGTGGAATCAATTTCAACATCCTTTGTCCTACTTGGCATTTCCACCATTTTCCTCTTGGAATGAGCCCAAAGATTTCCTTCTCTGATAGATTCTGCTAGCTAAGCCATACCTATTTTGGGGTATGCACATTTTTTTACTTTGTATTCAATTTACACAAAATGAAGAAAAAAATGGAAGAGGATAAAGAATAAGCAATAGGAAAAAAAACATATTCAGTGGTATAACCCTATCTATGTGAATGTTTACACTTCAGTTTTATATAGAATCTTAGTTGCTATATCATCTCCCAGGCTGCACAGGCAATTTTATATCAAGCTTCTCAAAACTGTTTGTTATTAATATTGACAAATCATGAGACCAATGTTGCTTTGAAGAAACTCTTCTCTCTTAAACCACACTCTATAAGATAAAATAAGTCAACATCATACTACTGTCATCTTTCTCTTTATAGAATTACTTTTGACACGTTAAAAAATGTTTTTCCTTGGGGCACCTGGGTGGCGCAGTCGGTTAAGCGTCCGACTTCAGCCAGGTCACGATCTCGCAGTCCGTGAGTTCGAGCCCCGCGTCGGGCTCTGGGCTGATGGCTCAGAGCCTGGAGCCTGTTTCCCACTCTGTGTCTCCCTCTCCCTCTGGCCCTCCCCCGTTCATGCTCTGTCTCTCTCTCTGTCCCAAAAATAAATAAACGTTGAAAAAAAAATTAAAAAAAAAAATGTTTTTCCAAATATGTTAATAGTTACCTTTGATAAGGTAAAACTACCTTTTAAATTTACCTTTTTAAAATTACCTTTTTAAATTACCATTTAAAAATTCTATTTAAAATATTAATGAGAGTAATATTGGCTGTTAAAAATAAATGTTAAGTCTGGAACATTCAGATAGAGCCAAGTATAGATAATAATTTCCTGTATAGCAAAACAAAACCCAAAAATAACCAGAAAGGTACTGAAGATAGATTAATATATAGCCACTAATATATATGTAAATAATTTGAATATATTATATTTAAATAAGCTTTTTACTTTGGAACAGATTCAGATTCATGAAACAGTGAAGATAATACAAATATTCAGTACATCCCATGCACAGTGTCCCCTATTATTTACATCTCATCTCACACATGTATAGCAAATGTATCACCATTAATGAAATAATACTGATACATTATTATAAGTCTATACTTCATTCAAAGTTTTTACTTCTTTATGTGATGTACTTCTGGTGTCCAGGATCGGATGCAGGAAATATTATATTTAGTCATCATGTCGCCTTAGACTCTCCTCAGATGTAAGTTTTTCAGTTTTTCTTTGGTTTTGATGACATTGACAGTTTGAGTACTTACCAGGTCTTCTGAAGAATGACTTTCAATTGGGATTTTTCTCATGCCTTTATCATGATTAAAATGAAGTTGTATTATTTTGGGAGGAACATCACAGAGGTGAAGTGCCATTCTCATCACATCATATCAAGAGTATATTACCAACCTGACTTTTCACTGTTAACCTTAATCAACTGGCTGAGGTAGTGTTTTCCAGGTTTTAGCACTGTAAAATTAATCTTCTTTTTCTCTTTTCATACTGTACTTTTTGGAAGACCCACTTATGGAAGGGGACATAATGCTTTAATCTCTCTCTTTTTTTAAAGAATGATGCCAATTTGGGGTTTAGCTTTTTTTTTTTAAGTTTATTTATTTTGAGAGAGAGAGAGAGAGAGAGAGAGAGAGAGAGAGAGAGGAGTGAGAGGCTCCATTGAGCTGGTCCCACAAACCATGAGATCATGACCTGAGCTGAAACAAAGAGCTGAATGCCCAGCCAACTAAGTCACCCAGGAGCTCCTATGCTATCTATACCTTCTTGATAGTGAAATATCTATATAAGTTATTTGGGATTTTTCTGCACAGAATATTTGTCTATTTGCTCCCATTTCTTTATGTATTCAATTCATAGACAATTATTGTGTATTCATGCTATAATTAAATATTACTTTATTTTTTGTTCAAATTGTTCTAGATTTGGCTATTGGGAGCTCTTTGGGTTGGCTGCTGTGTTCATCTGAAATATTCTGATTGTTGTAGAGTTTTTGGAACATTTCTTTGCTTTTTGGTACTGTAAGATTCTCCAGGTTCATCTCATATATTTCCTGCCACAGTCCTAGAATCAGCCAGTTTTCCAGGAAGCCCTGGTGATTTTATCAGAGAATAGTATTCGAAAAATTCTTTGGGCTTAGTGTGCTTCTTTCTTCAGCCATCTAAGTTGAGAGAGCAAAGAAATGTATGTGTATATACTAACCTGTGTATATACATATACATATAAATAGCTGCATATATAATTACCTGTATTTACATTGAATGAAAAATGAAATCATATTGATGTTTCCAATTCTAGTCTGCTACCACATAATTGATTAGTCACATATTGATCTATTTTCAAGCTCAGTAATTCTTTTCTCAGTTTGTTATATCCACTGATGAGCCCATGAAAAATTCTTATTTTATATTACACTCATTTGGACTTCTGATATTTTCATATAATTTCTCGCTGCTTACTCCACCTATCTACTCATGCATATTGTGCGCTTTTTTCATTAGGGCCCTTACTGTATGAATCATTTTAAATTCCCTGTCAAATAAATCTGACATACTTATAATATCTGAGTTAGGGTCTGATGTTTACTTTGTCTCTTCACACTGTGTTTCCTCTTGCCTTCTAGCACGACAATTTTTTGTTCAAAGATGGACATGCTGTATTGGATTCTAGGGAGGTTCCTCTTCCCCTCCCCTGTCAAGATCAAAAAGGGACATTTAGAGGATCTTTATCATAAGAAACAAATATGGTTACTTGATACTAAGCACAGAAAAGTGAGGGTCTCTAATAGCTTCTCACTAGCATACTATTGCACCTTGAGTCTCCAATTAGTCAATATTATCATTTATGTGTTCCTATCACTTTATGACTGTAGAGGCACCTGCCATGGGTAAGCTGACCCAGCTGTGTCTCTGGATGAATTTGACTTTCCAGATTTCAGGAGGGCAATTTGCTCTGATTCAGTTTTCTGTTAGGTTAAAGAAAAGTCATTAATTTTCAGTTTGGCCTGCTTTGTCTTGTTGTAAGGATGGGAATTCCAGGTTCTTTACATGCCAGATATGCAACTGGAAGTCAATATTATTTAATCTTAAAATAATTATAATGAATAATATTTTTAATGACATGGGAAAATATCTATGATGTATTCAGGTAAAAAAAAGTGAGTTAGAATTTTATAGGGAGTATATAAAGCATGATCTCATTCATGTAGGACAATTGTTATGGAAATATTAAAATGATAAAAATAGTTATTTCTAAATATTATACTATAGGAGATGCTTTACATCATTTTAGTATAATTGTTTCCTAATAAGCATTTGTTAATGTGTTGTCACAGAATACAAATTATAATCACTACATATATAATAATATATTTATATATAACATTTATAATTTACATTTATACAGTTACATATAAATGTATGAGATATTTTATATATAATATATAAGAACATTATATATAATAGTTATAACTATATAATCATAATTACATTTATGTATAAATATTATATATAAATACATAAAATGTATATATAAATATATATTTAGTCATTATATGTAACATTTACTAATATGTTTATCAATGTTTTCATAACATTAATATTGTCATTGTAATAAAATATTTGAACACTTAAACTACATTAAGCTAATAATCAGTTGATTCTTCCCTTTAACAGTAAAAAACAAAAATATATTACTAACCCACATTTATTAAATACCATTAATTTACCAGGCCATTAATCATATATTAATATATTAATGAATTTTTAGGCTGTGATAGTTGAACAAGGTTGCTAGACACTGGGTCTTCAAGTTTGGATAAAATATAAGTACTGATATTTAGAAAATAGGTATATCTATGTCTGTCTATCTGTCCATCTATCCATATTTTTATTCAAGTAAGTAGCTGGTGTTTTGGCTAGAATAAAAACAGGCTGTGTAGAATTGTCTGTGAATGCTTTGTGAAATATTATACAGAGACCACTTAAGAACAGAAATTCTCCCTCTCTTGAAGTGCTTGTTGCTTGACTTTCATAACAAACCCAGCTCCTACAGTGTCCCATAATTTACAGCACTTAGCTATCTGTCATACATAACGAGAGGAGATTATGTAATATATCTGACAATAATATAGCAAGTGTCAAACTAGATTATCAGCTCCATTAAGATTCAATCAGACACAATAAATGAGATGCACGATTAATTTCACCATATGTTGGCTGTAGTTTGACCTCCTCTGGAGGAAATATATATATAAAATTTCATGGAGAAGTTCCATTTTAAATAAAAGCCAACAATAATTGTGCCTAGTTTTTGAGTTATTTTAAATATTGTGATGCATTTCTTATCTGAACATGGGGTATGCATTGACTTCTACATATCTCATATATATTTCCCTTAAAAGTGACAGGTTAGATTTTTCATCTATGACACAAGGAAATAAAGCTTGTTTTGTACATCTATAAAATAAGTGCCTTACATGAAGGTGAGGTTTTCTGGCAGAGCCAAATGGGCCACATGGCCTATGATTTTATAGTGCCAGTAAATTTTTCTGGTTATAAGTGTAAATATCTCTCATCTTAAAGAAAGGTAGGGTTGGGGGGGGTTGGGAACTAAAAGGAAGCCATAGAGAAAATGGCTTAAATTTTCTGCAGACACTATGTGGTCTTGTTTTAGGACATCTTTGTTTGATAGTTGTTTTGTTTTGGAGATATTTTGTCTTACATAAAGTCATTATTTTAAAGTTTTACTTCTGTCATAAAATGAGAGGTAATATCTATCTCTAAATGTTTTAAGATTACATGGAAAAGATCACTATTCTGAGTATCAGAGACCCTGGGTTTATATTCAAGCTCTCTCTAACTTACTATTGGTTTAACTCACATCAATCTATTTAATATTTCTGAGTTTTAGTTTCCTTATCAGTAAGTGAGTTTAAGTAAACTGATTTTACATTTTTTTGTTGAGTATTATATACAATGTGTATATGAACAAACTTTCTAAATTTTAATGGGCCATGCAAATGCAAAGTAAAATTGTAGCAATGATATATTATCATTTGGGTCTACTATTATAACTATAATAGTATATTCAAAATATTTTTGTCAGTGGTATAGAAAGCCATTTATGTCCAAAGAAAATTTGCTGAGGGTTTCTTCGTAGCATTTCAATTTTCTTTCTTACATCTCCTGCAGGGCAAGACTACCACATTATATCTAATGTCAAATTTTGACATCACACAAAAGTAAATCACTTCCCTTCTATACAAAAATATCTATAATAAGAACTAACCTTACATGAGTGACTACCTTAATTTCAGAATGCTCCTAAGCTTTTTACATGGATTAAGGTATTGAAAGCTCACAACCTTATATATTAACTTCCATTTTTATCACCTTAGTTTTACAGATGAAGAAACTGAGACAGACAGATTAAGTAACTTCTCCCAGTCAGACATCCTGTACATGAAAAAGGAAATAATGGAATAAGAAGCTCTAACTCTAGGATCTACAGTATTGATCAATATGCTACACAACTTTTAAAAATCTAGAATGAAGTGTGGAACTGAAATCTGATACTCTGATTTTAACTTTTTTTTTTTTAATTTCAAATTTTAGGTCAGGCTAATAGCCACACTATGCCATTAAGAGGGGAAAAAATCTCAGAGCTACAGGAATAATTGTTGAAGGGGCAGGATTGATGCTAAATGCTTACACAATGGCTTTTATGTAATTCATTTAGTATTGTAGTTATTTTAACCTCCTTTGATTAAGAAGGATACAATTTAAGAATTACGTAAATCCTATAATCATACAGCTACCAAGTGAAGTATCTGGGATTTGAGCCAATGTTTGTTTTGCGTCTACCCACTACCCCATCAGTAATTTTAGTAAAAATATATTTTTTAAAAGGTGGGTAGTCGTTTCTTGATTATATATTACATTCTACAACACAAGATAGATTAAATGTTACCTAAAACTTCATGATAAAAATGATTTTTAAGGCAAAAATTGTTCATTTTTTTTTTAATTTTTTTTTCAACATTTATTTATTTTTGGGACAGAGAGAGACAGAGCATAAACGGGGGAGGGGCAGAGAGAGAGGGAGACACAGAATCGGAAACAGGCTCCAGGCTCCGAGCCATCAGCCCAGAGCCTGACGCGGGGCTCGAACTCACGGACCGCGAGATCGTGACCTGGCTGAAGTCGGACGCTTAACCGACTGCGCCACCCAGGCGCCCCCAAAATTGTTCATTTTAAAATTAAGCATTTACCAATGTGTTTTGAAGGACACATTAGGAATTTACAAACTCTTCTAAAGTACCTGACATTATAACTCGATAGCCGGTGTTGAGATTCAGAGTAGGATTTAGATTCACTCTTCTTTCTTCTGTTAATATCAAGAAGTATTGTGAGAAGAGAAACTGAGATCAAATATATGAATACATGCTGAAACTTTATAATAATGGAAAACAGTAATTTACTATGTCTAAAGTATGAAGGATACTAAGGTTTAACAGAGTTTTTGTTAGAAGATTAGAAATCAGGGGCGCCTGGGTGGCTCAGTCGGCTGAGCATCCGACTTCAGCTCAGGTCACGATCTCGCGGTCCGTGAGTTCGAGCCCCGCGTCGGGCTCTGGGCTGATGGCTCAGAGCCTGGAGCCTGCTTCCATTCTGTGTCTCCCCCTCTCTCTGCCCTTCCCCCGTTCATGCTCTGTCTCTCTCTGTCTCAAAAATAAATAAAACGTTAAAAAAATTAAAAAAAAAAGATTAGAAATCAATTTCTTTTATTAAGAGAAAGTAATGATTATAACTTAATTGAATACATAGTAGTTGAGGATTAATAAGGTAGTTTAAAAGATGCATGAGAATCACCATTGGAAAATTCATTTAAAATCATATTCTCATGCATAACAATTATATATTTTATTAAGTAGATCTCTAGCAGGGTAAAGAGTATTGTTGTTTTAAACTTCCATATGATATTCTAAGAAAGAGGGTCCTGAAGCATCTATTGCTTGTTCCAAAATCATTCAGTGAAAAATTCTTTCAGGGCACCTGGGTGGCTCAGTTGGCTAAGCATCCAACTCTTTATTTGGCTCAGGTCATGATCTCATGGTTTGTGGAATCGAGCTTCATGTTGGGTCCTGTACTGGCAGTACAGAGCCTGCCTGGGATTCTCTTGCTCCCTCTCTATCTCTGTCCCTCCCCTACTCATGCACTGTTCTCTCTCTTTTGTAAAATAAATAAACATTAAACAATTCTTTCAGCCATGGAATGTGGTATCCTTTGTACCATTCAAGGCTTTTAGTTGAAAACAAATAGAAATGCAAACAACCAACCAAAATAAACCTAGAAACTCACATTTTCTGTCAGCCTATTGGCATTTTTGGCAGTCATTATGAGAACATGTTCAGTTAGTTGTTGTTCCTTGACCCTGGGTTTTAACGTGAGAAATATGTGGAGGAAACTTAAAAATAAAAATTGATGTCCTAGCCTAAAGAAGATCTACTCCACAGCAGACCCAACAACCCAAATTTATTGCTCATGAGAGAGCAATAAATAATATCTGGGGAGCTGTTTGTTATGAAGCACTATTGTAGCAGTGGGTGACTCAATTCAGAGGCTATTAGGGAGCTATGCTCAAATCAGACAGCTGTACTATTCCAGCCAAACACACCTGGATACTGTGTTTGGACATTTGAACAGAATGCTAGCAACTAGAAACTAGATGCTAGAACCATGCCTCATGCAGATACCTCTATTTACTAATGAAAAAATCAGTTATTTGTACCATCTGCTTAACTGTGCTGCTCTTTACTGAAATCTCACATGAGATCCCAAAAGATGTTCTCACACTAACTCCTGGTGCTATGTATGCCTGTGTGTGCTAGGTCACACAACAAAGAGGACTCCACAAATTAAATTAGGTTTATAAACCACAAAATTAGAAGACTATCCCAGATTATCTGGGCGGATTCAATGTGATCACATGGCTTTCAAAAGTGGAAGAAGGCAGAACACTGTGGTCAGAGAGATGAGACTAAAAAAGAGGCAGAACATACTGGAGCACAAGAAAAATTCAACCTACCACTGCTGGTTTTGAAAATAGAGGAAGGAAACACCAGACCAATGAATGAAGCAGCTTTTTAATTGTGGACAGCCTACTGACATCAAAGAAAACAGTAATCTTGGTCATGTGATGGTCAGAAACTCAAGTCTACTAACAATCTGAATGAACAAGAACATCAATTCTTTCCCTAGAGTCTCCAGAAAGAAATGCAAACCTGCCAACCTTGATTTTAGTCCTATGGGCTCATTCCAGACATCTGACATACAGAACTGTAAGTTAACAAATCTGTGTAATTTTAGCCACTAGGTTTGTGGTAATTGGTTACAACAGCAATAAAATAAACTAGTACATCTTTGTATACTTTATAATATGTGCATACCTGTATATTTTGGCCTATCAATGCTGTATCGTATTGCTTGACACTCCAGTACTGAGAAAAGTAGTGCCACTTTAGCATTCTTCATATCTAGTCTCTCCCCACCTCTAAGCATCAGCCTAGTACACTGTAAGTTTACGTAGTTGAGGTAAGGAACAGCTTCGGTTTCATTAGTAGTATTTTTACTCTCCATGCCTTTACATTTATATTGTAAAGAAATTTGAAATGTTTGCAATCAGCTCTACACGTAACTATAATAAAATGTTCTATGTCTTTTCTGTGGGTAATTGTGTAAAAACGAAAAGCCCAAACATACACATTAATTATAGTGCTTTAATAATGCAAACATGATTCACTGCAAAACCAGCAATTCCATCCACAGAGTAGTAGAAAGCCTGTTCCATAAAATATATACCATTCCATTTATACTTTATATTTGGACTATATACGACTTGCATCAATGTGAAATGATTTCTCCCTCTTGATATACAAAAGTGGTCTTACAAATCAGGTGCTTAACATACAACAGGTATCCATCAGAGAATAAAACCCACAAGGCATATTTACATTTGGGTCTTATTTAAAGTGTGAAAAAATAGTCCATATCTTAACTTACTTCATATTCACATAATACATTACTTTTCAGGGTTTTTTCTAGGGTATCCAATTAAATTTTATTTTCATTTTGGCAGATAAATTACATGTCACAGTTATATCACTGAATTTTCCAATATATTCTCATATCTAGGCCTAGCTTATTTTTTAGTATAATGTAAGATACTTTTTTTTTTCTTAGATCCTATGGAATTCTTAAATTCTCTTTCTTAGATTATTTTTCATTTTACTCTAGTCCCCATGAAAGTTATTTCTTGCTTTCAAAGCCAGAGTTGAAAATAAACTTATGGAATGCTTCAGCTTTGGGAAAAAGTCTTCTACTATTTATTTGATTGTATCTTTCCATCTTTTTCTTTTCTTTCTTTTTTTCTTATTCTAAAATGTCCATTAGTCCTTTGTTGGTCATATGATCTGAAATCTGTTGTCTCTCGGATTTCCTCTCATACTTTGCATCTCTGTGTTTTTGTTCTTAATTCAGAGATAGCCTCATAGTCTTTACTCCTAGGGGAATTATATTTTTAATTTTCATTAATTCCTTCTTGAGTTGTAACTGTCTCTTTCTCATAAATGTTTGTTCTTTTCTAGGAGAAAAATTATCTTCTCATATCTCTTTAAATTTATTAGAGTTTTTTTTTACTTTTCTCTTAATTTTTTAAAAGTTATATGCCTCTCTCTAAATTATCTACCTTTCTTCTATAGTCGACGTATTTACTAGTAAGTTAATTTTTCATACTAATTTTTAAAAATATATGGTAATTCTTTTTTGTCTGATTATATTTATGAATGAAGGTCTTAGTTTATTCCTGTAGGTAGCTTGCACAGTTTCTTCCGCCTTGCTGGCTGTTTCTCTGAACCAGAGTGCTATTTATAAGTTCACTTGCAGCAGCAAGACATACAAAATGCTATGTTTTACTTTAGGATTCAGGTAAACTTAACCTCCCTTCACCAAAAACAATGACCAAACCATACACCACAATGACCATATGCTGAGGCAGCAACCCCATTTTGAAAGTCCAACCTCGATTTCACAAGAAGGTATTTACCTGATTTTCTGTCTGGAGAAAAAGAAAATATATACACTCCAGAGGTAAGGGGAGGTGGTAAGAGAACTCAGTAAGTATGCATAAGAGGGTGACTGCAAATCACTGACAAACATTTTTAAATTTTTGATAGAGATAATGTTTTTTAAATCCGGGTCTCCTTTATCTTTCCAAGAAGAGCAGAAACATGGTATAGCCTTTGTTGTCTCTTTTTCCTTTGAAATATACAGAGGAGATCCCTATTCTGTAAATTTCTTTCCCAGCAATAAAATTTCTCAAGCTATGTTCCCAAATTTTACAGTGAATAAAATATATTTATATAAAATACATATGTTTTATGTATATGGTTTAATCTATATTATTTCTCTCTGGGACTATATTGACATTTTGAATCAGTCAATATTTTGCTGTCTAGAAATGTTTCACACTGTGATATATAGAATAGAATCTCTGTTCCTCTCCCTAGTATACACTCTCCTTGTGACTATGACAACCATAACAATCTCACATATTTCTCCATGTCCCTCAGGGAGTGGAGAGATTTCAGGCCAATGGCCATACTGTATCAACAGCTGGTCTCATCATTTTCCACCGGGTATAATGGTGATAATATACACTACGTATTTTCTGTGTCTAACTACAATTGAATTAATTTGAGTGCAGGAAACATGTCTTCCATAGACTTTGTGTTCCTTGGAGTGACTAGCATATTATAGATGATAGTTAGCTCTTAATAAATACATGCTGAGATGGATCCTCATTCTGTAGGGTATGGCATTAGCATTGGGAGCAACTCTATTGGCTTATCTTTGCTCTAACTTATCTTTTTATCCCATGGTAGGTTATGATATTCTCTCAGCAAATCATATAATAGAGAGGCAGAAGATACAATATGATGGGTAGACACTTGGGGTCTAATACTTGCTGAATGAAACTTTTACAAGATATGGAAAAGAGAGTCTTTCAGCCTCACGACTAGAAGAGAAAACACCTATTTCCAGCTTAGAAGTTGTTGGTTCAGATCTCTGAGTATAGTTTTTAAATATTTCTTAAAGTTAAAAAGTATAAATTTCTTTTGGTAACAAATATGAGTGTTCAATGAACAATATGGGAATTCAGAAGTTACTCAACCAAAGGAGACCATATATTCACTTCCATATACCTAGAGAAGTGTACAAGCTTCATAAAATAGGCCTCTGAGCCTCACTTTTCTTTATCTAGTTTATAAATCAAAATGAGATGATGCAAATGGGATTTTAAGCATTTATAAAACTTATAAGTGATGGATCATATTTTCAGTTCTGAAAAATAAGTTACAAGACTTACATTTTCATGCCATTGATTCCATGTACTAGAATTTTTTTTACATTAGCCACATTACTTACTATATTTTCTTAATTGTCAATGTATACTCTTTTAAATTTTTCTAAAGATAATATGTTTTATAATTTTTAAATGTACTTTATGGAGTAGTATTTAGATTTTGTTTTCATTAAAGCTATGACTTAACTGTAGTCTTTTAAAAAAAACCCAAGTCCATCTTAGATTCTGGAAAATATATTATTCCATTCTTTTACTGTTTTCACAGTTATTTATTCAGTATCTACTAAGGTTCAGACTTCGTATAGGTATCAGCTATGTAACAATTAATAAGATAAAGACAATCCCTATTCACTGTAGTAAAGTAAATAGACAATATTAAAAAAATTACTTATTAAAGAATATTTATAGACTTGACATTAAAAAATAAATCAGAGGTCTTTTTTTTCATATAAAGAATATTTATAGACTTGACATTAAAAAATAAATCAGAGGTCTTTTTTTTTGATATCACAACTGTGATGTCTGATATCACCTATTTCAATGACATCTTCTTTTGCTTTTTACTTCTCCTCCTTATAAAGCCAAGAAATTGAGGGCTGATACAGATCAGCTGTGTCTTCCTACCATGTTGTTGAAACCAGAGCTGAGACCACCCTCTTGATGGTCCAGGAAGAGTGCAGCTGCTATTACTGTCACCCAAACTGGAGGTTTAATATCCAGGTAATTCTTGATATTTGAGCGTTTTCTTTCTGTATGTCTTATTAAAAAAGAATCAATTCTGATTGTTCTCACATCACAGAAAAAAACAAAACTAAAACCAAACGAAACCAAACAAGATTGGCATTCATATGTGGGCATTTAAATGTGAAGGATCCTGTAAGAGCAGTTGGATGCTCTTTGTGCTTTAACCAGATTGACCTGACATTCCAAGGTATTGTATTTCAGTGATATAATTGTTTCAGTTTTTACATATCAAAGTAAAACTTCATGATACTGTGAAGTGTTCTTCATGATATACTGATAGTGACGGAATGGCTGGCTCTTAGCCATCTTTCTTCTTCCATGGTGGATTCCCCTTTAGAAGCTCCTGGGCCTATACTTGTCATCCTTGCTCACTTCTCCAGATCATCTCAATCCACTAGAGACATTCCAATGAAATTGGATCTCAAAAGTGGTGTGGTAGGAGTCTTAAAACTTTTCCTTCCAGGGGATTTGTTGAACCTCTGCACAATTGGCCACCTCATCCCAGTAATATTAAAATCCTCTAACAATGAGGGAAAAGAAAGGGCAGGTTATACCATGCCAAAAACATCCCCAAGACATCCTGCCTCCAGAATAATGGAGACTCTCCTGTTATGGTGAGATCAAAATTTGTGACTACTCTTGTGGTACAGGCACTGATTTAGAATCTGATGCAAAATTTCTGACTTGATGGCTTATCTGCATTTCTCACACATGCAATACTTTCCAGGATGGCTATGCTACTAGAAATAATAATACACTTGAAATGTTTGAATGTTAATTTCTCATGCTAAAAATAATAAAAATTTTAAAATGGCTATTTTATGAATTCTCCCCTCAGCACAAGTAGGGTAAGTGCATATGGGTAGTAGAAAATGCTTTAAGTCCAAATAAAAAAAATAAAAACAAAATAAAACAAATATTCTGGATATATAATTTCAGGGAAGGATTTGTGAAGGCACTCATGTTATGGAGTTAGGGAAAACGAATAGGGTATAACCATGAAGAGCAAGGATTGAGAAACTGTTCCAAATACCGTACACAAATACCCCAAGGTGAGAGGCCATGAGGTGTCAGACAGCTAACAGTCATTGAATCTGGCAGAGGTGCAGAGTTCAGGGAGTGCAATTATTAAAAAAATAATTCTATAATTATTAATAGGGATCATACCACGGAAACCCTTGAATTTAATGATTTACAGTTTGAGCTTTACTCTAAATCAATAAAACAGGTGAATATCTTAAAGACAAAAGAAGACAAAATTAAATTTTAGAAACTTAACTTTATAAGAGTGAATAAATGTCATACAAGAATGGAGGAATAATGAGATCAATTTTATTTATAGAAGCTGTTTTATATTTATGGCATGTCTTTGGGCGGAAGGTCCTTCTGAGGCTTACATACAGTGAATGCCTCAGGAGTTAGGACTGTTGGAAAATGTCTGATTTCCTAAATTAATATGGTAATATGTGCAAGTAATTCTGTTAAAGCAGAGAAATGGAAAAGACTCTTTCCTTCCTTGACTATTTTGATACTATTTGTATCAAGCTCATTGGCTATATTTTGTATATGATATAAGCTCACTTTGTAAAGGAAAAAATATTATTCCTGTTAAAAGAAACCTAACATTCTTTGCATGTGAAGCAAATATATGAGCACAGGCTGGGAATGATTAAAGGATTAGAGAAGATAAATCAAAACCTATAAAATGGAACAAATAATTCAGCTCTTAAACAGAGGTGAGTTAAACTTATCAGTAGAAAGAAGTGTATCATTGCCATCTGTAATACAAAGTTTTCTCAAGTCAATAGCCCACTTCTTTGGAGAGTCAAAAGTTATTTCATTTTAGTTTCATTATTTATTAATTAAAATCACAGGTAGATTTCAGGTCACCTGGATGGCTCAGTAGGTTAAACTTCTATGACTCCTGATTTCGGCTTAGGTCATGATCTCATGACCCATGAGTTTGAGCCCCGTGTCAGGGTCCGTGCTGGCAGTGCAGAGTCAGCTTGGGATGCTCTCTCTACCTCTCCCGCTGCCCCTCCCCCACTCTTGCACATTCTCGCTCTCTCTCTCTCTCAAAATAAATAAATAAACTTAAAAAATAAAATCACATCCATTTGTATCCATCCTTATTAACCTATCTCTGCCTACCTTTCCCCCAAAATCTTCCTATCTTCTAATTCCTAGCTCAGAACTATGCTAATAAATAAAGACATCAGGAGGTCTGCCTATGTGGGAAGATAGGGGAGTCCAGGTCAAGAACTGTTGTGGAGATAATCTATGTGAGGCAGATAGACTGCTGATTATGTATGTATGGGTTGCAAAGAAGCTTGATCAGGTAGACTTGAGGCAATTTGTTCACATTTAGCTACAAAATCCAAACATTTGGGTGCATGGTATTACAATCTGTGATAGTCTAGGAAATCTGAAACAGGAGGATATTCAAACTTAGGCCATTATTTTATGAGAAAATATTCAAGCTGGATATATCAAGAACTGTTTTCTTTTCCTGTTATTACTACTACCAGTTCTATAGTCTTCTCTGTAACAATTTACTCACTATAAAATGAGAAATTTAGAATAAATATCACCTACAATCACCTTCAACCCTAGAATCATGTGATTCTGTATTGTAATTTAGGAAAAATGTATCTATTTTTAAGTTCATATATGTGTTTTATTCATATAAATATGTAGGTAGAGCAAAAGCATTGATATAAGAAGAACATCTATATAAAGAAAAAGATGTTCCAAATGAATGACAATGAAATATAATAAAATTGTTATATATTTATAAATAAATATATATATAATTATAATTATCAGGTTCCTATTCTTTCAAAAAAGATGTTATTGTTTGCATATTCATAATTGATATTCTGATATTATGATTTCAAATAGACACATTTAAGCAGTTTGCTTTTAATATTTCATACTGTGCTATATAACTAATACATAATTTGGGAAAATATAAATTTTGATTCTAAATTTATTCTCAATTTGCAAGTCATGGGGTATCCAGGAATAATTTTGTAGACAATTGTTTCCCAGCTTTTCTTTACTTGAAAAGTGGGCAGATCGAAAATAAGAACACTAATTTGTCAGTACACATTTAATTGAATCAATACACTAGCTATGAACTAATTCCATAGTATTGACATATTTTCTCAGATGACCCGTATGAAGATTTGTACATAGAAAAGGGGTATAAAAAGCATATCGCAAACAGATACACATAAATAATTAGCTAAGATCTCACCTGTAGAGAAAATTAAAGCTTTGGAAGCAGGAAACCTTACTTTTGGTTATTATAGGTTCTGTATTTAAAAGAGTAAGATAAGTCATAATATATTGTGTCTTTTCCCATGATATGGCTCTTGAAACCAAGGGAAATAGTATGACTCTTAAGAATAAGCAATTCAGCAAAATTTAGTTTTTGTTTGTGTTTCTTTTCTTTTCCATTTATAGAAAAAAAATGCAACAAAGAAATAAATTTGACTATGAATGGTGGAAATATTATAAGTACATCAAATTCAGAAATCTTTCTGTCACTACATTAAAATGTACTGATTGAATGATTAGTACTTTGCAAAAAGGACATAATTAAATGTTCTGACAAAAATATCTCATATCAATAATTCAAATGCCTGTCTTAAAAGGTTTGTTTGTAGGGGAAAAAGTATTAATTTACAGCAAATAGATTCTCCATATTCTCTTGAAACTTTTTTTTTAACTAGTTGTCACAGCATAAATATACATACATTGCTTGAACGCACAGGTTGATAGGGTGAGAAATTCATGGTGAATTAATAGAGATACCAATATAATGAGTCTAATATAACCTATGTAGCTTTACCTGTTAGATATAATAAACATTTACTTGTATGCAGCTAATAATTAGCATAAAAATTAGAAAATATCTAAAATAAGTTGATAGCTGATATTTCAAACATGCTAAGAAATACTTGAGAGAAATGGTATGTTATTTCTTTAAATGCATTTTGGAGGTTAATGTTTATTTTCTAATGTCACACAAAACAAGGATCTATATTTTCCCGATGCTTAAGGCATTTAAATATCTTAATCTCACCCTGTTCATTATGCAGAAAATGAGCCATGTATAGATTTGTGCCTAATTGACCATGAACAAATTAGAGAAACTACTTCAGGCCCCTCAAAAGTGTTAGGGCTATTAAGTCTGAAATAGAATACAGAGAATAAATGATCCCCTACCAAAGTCATTTCAGGGCCTCTCAAGGAGTTTTGTATTAGGTTGGGCCCAGAAAGGTTAACCAAGAAACTACAATAAAGTGTAAGAAAAGTCAGTACTGGATGCAAAAGTTGGACATTCTTTCCTCCATACTACGTTTGGAGAGGGAGTATGGAGAGTGAGTTTACAAAGGGAGTTCTTCATCATTCTTGACCACACTTGTTCAGTAGAAAGAGAAATTCAGGGGTTTACACTCATAGTTTTAAAATGTTTATTTATTTATTTTGAGAGAGACAGAGAGAGAGAGAGAGAGAGAGAGAGAATGAGTAGAGGGACAGAGAGAGAGGAAGAGAGAAAATCCCAAGCAGGCTCTGTGTTGTCAGCTCAGAGCCAGATGCAGGGCTCGATCACAACTGTGAGAGTCTTATGCTTAACCAGCTGCCAAACAGGCGCCCCTATGTGCATATTTTTTAAAGTCTAGCAGAATATTCTATGATTATAAGAGGCTTGAAGAGAGCAATTTAGAGCCAGGCACAATTTTCATTGACCAAAGAAAAATGCATGATGCGAATTAATTTTTCAATTTTGTTCTGACTACCCAGAGACTCTGAGATAAATGTTAGTTAACTATCCTCTATTATGAACTCTTTATTTTTTTTAACATTCTTTTCATCAGTTATACTCATGACAATTATCCCAAGTGTACATATTATATTTGCATAACTCAGCATATTATTCATTTGATGAAGTTTATTAACTATGAATAAATAGAGGTGTGATTTAGATCTAAACTGAGTAGATCTAGTTTATTTCTGGGATACTTATGTTGAATTGATATTATACTGTGCTACAATAAAAATAATTTAAAATCTGCTAATGAAATCCTTAATCAAATGGCCTGTCTTTTTAAACCATTAGGGAAGAAGTTAACTAATTGTTAGTTATTACTAGACCTACATGAGTATGAGAGATATTAGTTAACCCCAAATAAAAGAAAATTGGTTTATTTAGTGTTTGGCTTTCCTCATACCCAGTTTAATTATTTCAAGTTTTTAATACAATCTATTTGTTGTTTGTTTTCCTGTGACCATTAATTTTATAGTCAAGGCAAAGAATTTTAGATTTGTATAACATATTATTTTCATGTAATTTTCATACATTATTTTACATCCTCCCCACAACCCGCACGCAGTACGGTAGAGTGGGGCATATTTTCTAATTTATTTACCAATAATGCAAATAGGAGTTAGTTGACTTGGTAAAAATCCCATGGCTACCCAGTAGAACATTTGCGATCAACCATAGTCTTTTTAATTTCAAACCAGGGGCTTTTTCCCCACCTATTTTTATACAACATTTACATGCAATTTCTGCACAACTTCCAAAAGATGTGCAGACACTTTCTTTGTTTTGTTTTCACCCTTGTGAGATATTCATAATTCCCAGAATTGTACTAATGCAATCAGAGTGAAAAAGTAAAAGTCACAGTTTTTTAAAATTTTTGTTCTGAGCTATTGTTTTTTGTTTCACTCTTCAACTTTATTAGTCTCACCAACACAATAAAATCAAGACAGATATACAATATACAATATATATAATACCTAGTACTATAATGCATTATTAGTTATAACCTACTTGGTTACTAAATAGAGTATTTCCTCTTTAAGTCTAAAGTTTCTAAGTTTATGTACCCGATTTATACCATTTTTCTGCCCAGAAATATAATCCATAAAATACGTATTAGAAAAATTTAGAACTTTGAGCAAATCATACAGTATAAAATATTTGGAGATGTACCAAAAGCAGATTGAAAATAATAAAATATAATTTGTCTCCTTAGGAGAAGCAATGATTAATATTTTATGTCCTATTTTAATATTTAACATTCATATCAAATATTTTATATTTAATATTTATATTTTATCATCTTAATTTTATGTTTTACTGCATTCATTTTTTAAGTTGTCCATGTTATTCATAAATATTTATAATATTTATATGTGTCTATAAACCTATGCTATTCATGTATGTATAAAAAATTTACAAAACTAGAAACATTGTTTTAAATATTGTATCCTCCACGTAACATGGTTTTGTGAAAATTTTTGTGTTATTCATTTTTAAAAGACTATTAAAACCATTTTTAGAATGTACAAATATATTAAAATTTGATATGGCAAGATTGACGTAGTCATTCTGCAGTATCTGAACTTTAAATTGTTTCTTTCAGTATAGGAATACTTCATATCTTTCTCTGTGTATACCAAATTTCCATTATTCCTCTCACAAAATATCTACGTTTCCTCCCAACCAGTGCATTCCCTAAATGGAATCAGAGTGTTCTCCAAATTCATTCTGATGAAGTTATTTCCCTAATTACTAACTATTTTGACCAAGATATAAATCCTTTAGGATCTTTTCAGGTCCTACCAGGTGCTGCATGAACTGGCTGGCCCCTGATCGCCTTCCTGTTCTCATAACCAACCCCAACCAGTTCTCATTTTCCAGACACCCTGTCCAAACTCCTTCCCATGCCACAACTGACATTGTTCTGTCTCTAACATCTCCACTAGTGTTACCCTAACTAACAGTTAAAATACTGACAACAAACAGCTAATGCTCTCAAAGATCTTGTACAATCTTGTTCAACTTATTGGTTGACAAAAAAACTGATTCCTACGAACTGTATCATGTTGTTCCAAATACCTATGTTGGAGTCCTAACCATCCATGTGAGGTATTGGAGATAGGGCATTTAATGAGGTGTGATTAAGGTTAAATGACACCGTAAGGGTGGAGCCTTAATGTGCTGGGAATGCAGAAAGGAAGAGACACCAGAGCTTTCTGTCTGTCTCAGCCGTGTCAGAACACATTGAGAAGGAAGCCATCCAAAAGCCAAGGGACGACTTACCAGAAATTAACTTCAGCTGGAAACTCACCTTAAACCTGATAGTATATACAAAATATTACCCAAAATGCATCACAGATATACATGTAAAATGTGAAACTATAAAAATTTTAGAAGATAGTCTTGATGACCAGAGGTTAAGCAATGACTTCTTAGACATAATATAAAAGCATGTTCTATAAAGGGAGGGAAAAACAGATAAGCTGCACTTTATCAGACTCTTAAAATGTTTGCAATATATACATGTAAAAAATCATAACACTGTACCCCTAAATTTACCAATGTTGGGACACCTGGGTGGCTCAGTTAGTTAAGCGTCCAACTTATTTTAACGTAACAGAGAGGGTCAAACAAAAGGGTGTTTTTTTGTACATGTAAACACATAAATCGTTAAATGACAGTTTTAAAAAAGCCTCAAAGGATAAAATGCGTACAAGGTAGAAAATATTTAAAAGACACATGGCAAGGTAACAGTGTGCTGGAGCTGGCTTGCATTGGCTTGCCATGTGTCAGTTTTGTTCCTCTTTTCCCAACTCTGCCTTCATAAGTGATATGAGGTTGGAATCAGCCACAGTAGGTAATTGATTATACCACAGAAACTAACAAGCATTACAAATCAAGGCTCACCCTCCCAAGCCTGTTAAACATTTACCAGTATATGACTGCTTATATGACTACAGAGCATGCGATAGAGGTAGACAGGGAAAAATAAAACAAAACAAAGAGAGAGAAAGAGAAAGTTTGAATCATTAAATATTAAAATACTTAATCGTGCCATATTGCCATTATTGCATAGTGGAATTTATTGTCTTTTTAAAATTATAGACGAAAGAAGTAGCCTTTTTGTGTCTTCTAAACATATATGACTTGTGTCATAAAAGTAAAAAATAAAAATTAAGCTCACTTTAAAATGTGCATATTTGTTCTACCAGTTCTATTCCTAGACTTTTTCCTAAATGTTTTAGGAAAGTTTATTTAGCCATATTTATAACAACAAAGTATAATGCAATCTGAACGTAACACATGAGGGTATTTGCTGATATGGAAAAGCATGCATAGTCTATGATTAAGTGAAATTAAGTCCAATTAAATATTTTCATTTAAATATATTTGATTGGTTGTCTTGCCTCATTGTACTTCCTTCCCCAAAGTCCACTGATGACCATAGAGACACTTTTTAAAAATTATTTAAAAATATGAATAGAGAAAATAGTGGAGATAAGAGGCTGGAAGACAAATCAACAAGTAATTGCCTACACAGCTGCCTATAAGATGCAGAAACATAAGCTTTACAGTAAGCCCAGAAAAACTCAGATATCAGAGGAAAAATGTAACAAGCCAAGAAACGAGAAAATAAGTTTCTAGGGTTGTGATATAGCACAAGAGAAAAATTAGGAAAATTTCCAGGGAAAATATCATATTAAAATGATATTGGAAGATAATAACTTGGTGAGGAATCAGTGCAGGGATCCAGGAGGAAGGGGGGGAAAGATTAAATTAATGGATTAATTTATTACTTGAATGTGCTGAGCAGAGTTTTAACTTCGACAAAGAGCTTGGGAGTAAATTAATGACAGATCCATAAAAATTTAAATATTTCTACATAGTAGACAACTATTACCTTTGGGAAGCCAAAAAGAGTATATAAGAGATAAAATGAAACCCAATCATAGTGCATTACATAGCTGAGTGGAAAATATTTAATATAGAATCACAAGAATATAAATGGTCTAGCCAAATCTGATAAATGGGCTAATGGGAAGTGATTGTAGGCATACACGTTATCGCTTGCCTGTGTGTATAGGGGAGGTAAGAAAGCTAAATCTTCATTTTCCATGATATAATACCAAAGGATAGTATCAAAAATCAAAAAAGTAAGGTGTTTGCATTTAAAACAGTATGTTATCTAATAAACAAATAGCTAACTCTAGCACAGGGTGGGAGAGGGAGCATCTGAAAGACTTGAGAGTGGGTGCCTCTGTGAAATGAACACAAGAGTGAAATAAGGAAATTATTCCTTCTAAACCTTGAAGATCTTGCTGGCATTTAAAACCAAGAGTTTTTAACTTTGATAAAAGTTTAAAAACTATAGACATGAAGTAATAAATGTTTAATAAGCTTTCCCATCATCGATGTGTCTAGATAATTGCCAAAGCCTAAATGTTCCTTTGCTTTTCCTCTTGCTCTCTTTGAGTTTATTCTCAAAAAGGATCCAGAGTGATTCTATAACTATATGGCAGACTGTGACTGTCCAATGGTTCCCAAGTTATTCAGAGTCAAGGTCGAGGAATATAAAATGGTTTACAAGCATGCAGCCACATGTTACATCTCCAACCTCCCTCTACCACTTTCTGACTCCCTCTCTTCCAGTTACACTGACCACTCCCATGAAGCATGTAATACACTTAGACCCTTGGCACTGTTCTTACCCGGCCGACTCCCCCCACCCCTGCCCCCCGCAACTCTCTCAGTTTTACCCTGTCACCTTCTCAGTGAAGTCCTCCCGATGCTGTTGCATCTTGTAGCCCTCTCACCACTCCAGCAGTCTTGATATCCCTTCCTTGCTTTTTTTAAAAATTTGTATCACTTAACTTCTAGCAAATATTACATTTCATCCATTCATGTTTTCATTATTACTCCAGACAGAATGTATTCTCTACAAGAGCAAGGATTTTTCATTGCTTAATCTTCAGTGGCCAGAACAGTGCCTGATATACACAATTCAATAAATATTTATTTAATCAATGAATAATTGAAATGGCTATAGGTTTAAGAATGAACAGTTGTTTGCCAATGTATAAAATAGTTGTGTCTGTTTATTATTTGTTACAGAAATATAAGCATTTTTATTTTATTATCTGATTTTCTATTTTATCTACAAAATAACATACATGCACTGGTAATAACAAGTTATAAGGAATTAGCATTTAAATGAAACTATATCAGCAAATTCAGAAGTGCTAACACATACTGATCTACAGCTTAGGTAGAATGTGAAGAACAAATACAGAACAAATGAAAAGTGATATTTTAATGTGAGAATTAAAAATTGTATTAGAACACTAATTTAAAAAGAAAGCAAAGCTTTTCAATATTAGTCCAACAATTTACATCGTTTATGTTGCCTTCTGCTTGTTTTCCTTATCTACGTACATAAATGAACATGATAGTTACTGGTATTATTATTGTTGCTTTAGTGAGCACTTATTGATCACTACCCGTTTGCCAGGTCCTCTGCTAAGTACTTTATGCACACTCTACCACTTAATCCTCATAACATGATGTGGGCTCTATTAATTTGTACATTTTATACATAAACATTTCATATTAGAATGTTGTTTGCTTCCAAATACAACTATATTTCATTAATTCCAAATACTATAACATAATTAAAATTTTCTCTTCTTGAAATCACTTATTTATGTAATAACATGTTTCAACCTTAATATATCTAGGTCCAAAGAACTTTATATTCCCCCAAATCTGCTCCTGCCACCCCTCAATCTTTTTTCCCCATACATGTATGATTGATCAGGCAATAGTCCTGGAATCCCTCTTGGTTCCTCTTTATTTCCACTCTCACATAAATCCTGTTGCCCCTGTCATCATAGCACATCCACGGTCTAACCACTTCTTGACACTCTACTGAACCCCTACAATGCAAGTCGCCAGATTCTCTAGACCAAATTATGTCCCTGTTTGTGGAGGTAAAGGAGAGGATGTGACTGCAGGTTGATCCCGTGAGCTAAATCTGGGCAATTGGAGGCTCCTCATCCCCTCCCCTTTAGAGGAATTTAAGCCCCACCTACTGTTCCCACACTAGCAGCCATTTCAAGAATGTCACAGTACTAAGAGATTTTTGAGTTTCTGAGACCAGTGGATTCAGTATATGGCTAAACCCGGTCAAGGCTTTTATGTAAACTTTTAAGATTCTGGCAGGTGCATGGGGAAATCTACTGGTCTTTCAGCTGCTGGAGAGGAACCTCATATGTAAATTTTCTTGCCTATTATTATTATTATTATTATTATTATTATTATTATATTATTATATTGTTATGATGAGACATATCTATTCCATCACCACAAAGGTTCTCTCATATAGCCCTTTTGGAGCCTTAGCCACTCCCCTCCCATTCCTACTGACTCCTTGACACTTACAACCACTGATCTGTTCCCACTTTCCATAATTTTGTTATTTCAAGAATGTTGTATAAATGGTATCAAACGATACGTAACCTTTAGGATTTACTTTTTTTTACAGAACATAATTACTTGGAGATTCATCCAAATTGTTGTGTGTGTCCATAGTTGGTTCCTTTTTATTGCTGAGTAGTGTTCTGTGATATGTATGTACTAAAAAATGTGTTTAACCATTCATTTATTAAAGGACATCTGGGTTGTTTTCAGTTTTTAGATATTATGAACAAATTTGCTGTGAATATATGTGTGCATTTTTATTTTATGTGATACATTTTTATTTCTTGAGATAAATACTTATCAAAAGTATAATTATTGGGCGGCATGGTAGCCACATCCTTAATTTTATAAGAACCACCAAACTGCTTTCCAGAGTGTACTGCTACATTTTCACCAGCAGCATATGAGTGATCTAGCCTTACTGCATCATTGTCAGCATTTGGTGTTTTGCTATTTTTTATTTTAGTCATTCTGATAAGTGTGTAAGGATGTCTCACTGTGTTTTAATATGCATTTAATCTGTGTTTTTAATCTGCATTATTGACTAATGATGTGCACTTTTTTTTTTTTGGCCACCTTTATGTCCTTTTTGGTGAAATCTCTATACACATCTTTTCCCCATTTTCTAGGAATCCTTTGTAAACTGTTATTTGTTTACTGTTCAGTTTTGAAAGTTCTTTATACAACCTAAATACTAGTCTTTTGTCAGCAATGTGGTTTGCAAATGTCTCCAGGTCTGCATCTTGTCTTTTCATCCTTTTAATAGGGTCTTTCACAGAACAATGTTTTAAAGCATTCCCCCACAGCTTTATTAAGATACAATTGATATGTGACATTGGTAAGTGTAAGGTGTACAATGTGATGGTTTTTACATGTATACGTTGTGAGCATTTTTTAACTTTGATGAAGTCCACTTTATACATTTTTTTCCTTTATAGATCATGCTTTTGGTATTATATTTAAGAACTCATTCTTGGGGCGCCTGGGTGGCGCAGTCGGTTAGGCGTCCGACTTCAGCCAGGTCACGATCTCGCGGTCCGTGAGTTCGAGCCCCGCGTCGGGCTCTGGGCTGATGGCTCAGAGCCTGGAGCCTGTTTCTGATTCTGTGTCTCCCTCTCTCTCTGCCCCTCCCCCGTTCATGCTCTGTCTCTCTCTGTCCCAAAATAAATAAAAAACGTTGAAAAAAAAATTAAAAAAAAAAAGAACTCATTCTTAACCTCTTTTCATAAAAAATATATTCTAAAATTTTTATAGTTTTACCTTTGTATTTATATCTATGGTATATATTAAGTTAACTTTTATGTGATCAGGTTTAGGTTGAGATTCATTTTGGGGCATATGGGTACCCAGTTATCCAAGACTATTTGTTTAACACAGTATCCTTTCTCCAATGAATTACTCTTGTAACCTATTCAAAAGTGATATGGTTTGTGTGTGTGCGTGTGTGTGTGTGTGTGTGTGTGCACGCACATACTTGTAAGATCTAGTTCTGTGTTTTATATTCTGTTCCATTGATTTATGTGTCTGTGATCTATCCCTTCATCAATACTACATAGGGTCTTAATTACTATAGCTATATAGTGAGTCATATAATTGCCTGATATGATTCCTTCAGTTTATTATTTTTCAAAATTGATTTAGCTATTCTGGTTTTTGTTTTATTGACTTCCCAAATAAATTTTAGAGTCAGCATTTCTGTATCTAAAAAAAATCTTGCTGTATTTTTTTTTATCTTGCTGCCATTTTGACTAGTTTGTTAAATCTCTAGGTTAGTTTGAGAAAGAATTAACATCATTAATATATTTACTAATGAGTATATTTAACTGAATTTCTTGTATTTATATAAGAATAGATATACTAATATTTTACTGATAACAACTAATAGTTTTACTAATATTTTAATAAATCCATCATTTATTTACCAATCTGGAGTGGCCTGCCTCTTTCTTTAGTCTCTCCCTGCCCTTGTAAATACTGCTACAACAAACATAAGAGTGCATATACATGTTCCTATTAGTGTGTCTGTTTCTTTTGGGTAAATACTCAGTAGTGGAATTACTAGATTTTATTGTATTTCATTTTGAGTTTTTTGAGGAATCTCCATACGTTTTCCACAGTGGCTTCACCAATTTACATCCCCACCAACAGTGCAGGAGGGTTCCATTAATATCCACATCCTGGCCAACACTTGTTATTTCTTTTGTGTTTTTTTTTTCTTTTTAAACTATCCATTCTTACAGATATAAAGCAGCATGTCCTTGCGGTTTTGATCTGCGTCTCCCTAATGATTACTGATTTTGAGCATCTTTTCACGTGTCTGTTGGTCATCTGTATGCCTTCTTTGAAAAAAATGTCTATTCAGGTTCCCTGCCCATTTTAATCAGATTACTTGTTTTTTTGGTGTTGAGTTTATCTACTATTTTTTTTCCTTGCTCATTCCACTTAATGTATGGGTAAATATTGGTATGAAATTTAATTATTGCATATTTAATAAGTACCAAAATATTCCTTAAACTAAATTCATCTGACAACTAGTGAAGCTCAACATTTTCTTAATGGTGTGCATTTCTCAAGGTTTTCTTATAAGAAATGTCTGCTCATAGTTGTTGACCGTTTTTCTGTTAGAAATCCAATATTTCTTTCTATTTGTGGGAATTCAGATTTTAACAGTAGTTTTTGAGGGCAACTGGATGGCTCAGTCGGTTAAGCGTCCGACTTCAGCTCAGGTCACAATCTCATGGTCCATGAGTTCAAGCTCCACCTGGGGCTCCATGCTGACAGCTCAGAGCCTGGAGCCTGCTTGGGGTTCTGTGTCTCCCTCTTCCTCTTTCCTTCTGCTCACACTCTGTCTTTCTCTCTCTCAAAAATAAATAAACATTAAAAAAATTTAACAGTAGTTCTTTGTCCTATTTCTGATCTATTTTTAATTTCAATATTTTTTCAGAAGTTTTACTTTTTATTTATTTATTTATTTTTTTAAATTTTTTTTCCAACGTTTTTATTCATTTTTTTGGGGGGGACAGAGAAAGACAGAGCATGAACGGGGGAGGGGCAGAGAGAGAGGGAGACACAGAATCAAAACAGGCTCCAGGCTCTGAGCCATCAGCCCAGAGCCTGACGCGGGGCTCAAACTCATGGACCGCGAGATCGTGACCGGGCTGAAGTCGGACGCTTAACCGACTGCGCCACCCAGGCGCCCCAGAAGTTTTACTTTTTAAATAGAACTGTTAAACAGAATTATCTATTGTGTAAAATTGATTGTAAATCAGATTGATAGAGCACCAATTCCAGTTTTTTCTGCCAATTAAAGTTTATACCACTTTTAAAAAAAACATTTAAACAGTCTGGCTTTTCCTTTTTTCTTTTTGGCCTATATACCATGAGGTATGAATCTGAACATGTGTCTTCCAATGTATAATCAGTTTTTACTCCAACTTTTATTAAATTTTACCTGTATTATCATAATATTGGTGTGTTGTATGTGTGTGAGTATATGTGAAGCTATTTTATGGTTTGTTTTAACTATATTTATATATTGCAAATATTGTTATTTATCTAAGTGTGTATTTTCCATACATTAAACAAATGTAACTGATGTTAACTAAAATTTTAAAAATTTCTTGAGAACAATTAGCGTGCTCTTTTGAAATATTATTTTATACTTTTTACATCTTTTCTTCTCTAGATAAACTTATGATCCTGCTTAAATTTTTATTGAAAGTACTTAACATTGAAAAAAAAAATTAAGAAGTCATACCCAGCACAGAGCCCAATGTGGGGCTTGAACTCACAACCCTGAGATCGGCATCTGAGCTGATACTGAAGCAGACACTTGATGGACTGAGTCACACAGGTGCCCCTTAACATTGAGGGGTTATTTGTTTGTTTGTTTGTTTGTTTGTTTTTGAGAGAAAGAGAGAGAGAGAGCTCAGTAGGGGAGAGGGGCAGAGGGAAAGAGAGAGAGAATATTAAGCAGGCTCATGCTCAGAGCAGAACCTGATGTGGGGCTTGATCAAACAACCCTGGGATCATGAGCTGAGCTGAAATCAAGAGTTAGATGCTCAACCGACTGAGCCACCCAGGGTCTGCAACATTGAAATGTTAACTGAAAATTAATATGGGGAGAATTTTCAAATTTCTGCTATTAAATAGTTTTCTAAACAAGAACCCTTGATGGCCTTCATATAATTCAAGTTTCTATTTTTTTTAAATTTAGTTATTTTGAGTATTTCACTAAATATTTCAGTTTTTTGCCAAAATAAATGGGATTTACTAATGTCTTTTTTAAACATTTGCAATCACACTTGATTTTCAGACTGATCCTTTCATTCATTCAGAGATATATATTTCTCAACTAAATATTTATTTTGCTCATACTATGTATCAGTCACTGTTGTAAATATATTGCCTTCTACTTGGGGAATCATGAAAGAAAGAAACGAATGAACATCATATTATCAGAGATAATAGTAGTGGAAAGAAATGAAGAAGGATAAAAGAGAATGACTCAGAGTAGGAATATTTTGGATAAAATGATGAAGGAGGTTTTCATAGCTTGCATTTCATTTCTAACATTTTTATTGAAATTTTTAAATAGTTTTAATCTTTTATTTTTCTAGTTAATCATCTATCATTATACATATAAAGTGCGTTTATGTCATTATAACTTAAGGCTCAAGTTTGCTCAAACACTAGATAAAACTTAGTTTTTGGCATTTTTGTGTGTTTTTTGTTATTATTCTGGGCTCCCATCATCATCTTCCTGTTTGGCTGATATGCTGATATAGTTAAAGGATCTTCATCATATTTCCAAGACCTGGAGCCCTTTTACATGACCCAGATTAGTTCAACCTAATCAGTGTGATATTAGTAGTTAATTTGCCACTTTTCACTAAAATGAGGCAGAATTTTTTTTTTAATTTTTGTTAATTTTTTTTATATGAGAGAGAGAGAGAGAGAGAGAGAGAGAGAGAGAGACATACAATGCAAATGGGGCAGGGGCAGAAAGAGTGGGAGACAGAATCTAAAGCAGGCTCTAGGCTCTGAGCTGTCAGCACAGAGCCCCAGGCAGGGCTCAAAGCGACAAGCTGTGAGATCATGACCTGAGCCAAAGTTGGATGCTTAACCTACTGAGCCACCCAGGTGTCCCAAAATGAGGCAGAACCCTTAACTTATTACCTATACGTTTTGGGTTTTTTCTTGAACTGCCATCTTTGAAATTTTTTCCTCAAAATATTTATCAGGTAGTTGCATTGAAGAATGTATGCTGAAATAATAACGACAATGATAGTAATGTATACTAATGATGATTTAGGTATTTGCTAGACATGCTTTTAGTGTTCTGCATGCTCTGTATCCCTTCATTCATGCAGTGATTTAGTGGATGGCATCATTATCCTAATTTTATAGATGAGGAACCCAAGTCACAAAAAGAAGAAACTTAAGGTAGTATCACAGCTTCTACTCTACGGTGGAGCTCACATCCTAAATGAAGCTTTGACACCTGAGAACACAGTTTTCAGTTCTTTTTTGTGGTCTTTAAAAATATAGACTATTTGAGGAAAGAATCCAACATGAGGGAGAAATAGGGGGACCCGAAGTTCCCTCGTCCCACAAACACAGCAGTGTTGAGGCCAAAGGACTTGGAATTCCAAGAGTCCAGGCTGCAGTGACAGAGAGGTCTCCAGGGGCCCACGGGGACAACCTGGCGGGCCACAGGTGCATGATTGCGAACTGGGAGAGATAAAACAGATGGCATAGGCATGGATGGGAGGATTCCCTTCTCTGGAGAGACAAAAGGAAGAAAAGAAGATGCTGTGGGAGTGTAGGATTACATTTGGACAGGAGAAAAACCATGGACCAGGGATCATAAAAAAAACAGAAAAAGATCCAATTTCTAACTGCGAGACTTTCTCCACACTCGGGTCGGCTGCCCTCCGCACACCTGGGGAGGTGGGAAGCCAGCCCCGGGCTCACTAACCAGCTCAGAGGCGCAGTCCGCAGTGGGAGAAAGCAATCTACTCCCTGGAGTTCTGTGGGAAGAAGGTGTATAGCCATTCCAAGGACAAAGATCCCTGCCTGCACCTGCCAGCCAGAAGCCCTTTATTGGCAGGGTGGAGTGGCACTTCCCCAGAACCGGGGTCTGCGGCATGGGATCCTTTAAGAGATCGGGGCTTGAATCCCAGACAAGCCCCAGGGAGGTACAGGAGACTGGGCAGCAAAAACAGAACAAAATAAAACAAAATGGCCCACTTGTGCCCAGGCAACACTATAAGGACAGCCTGAACAGAGTAGTTTGGGATATCCGATCCCAGAAGGAGAGACTGGGATGTTGACATTTTTCGCCCCATCACCAGCAAGGTGAGGCTTCAGGGAATGGACAATGGGCCCACAGTGGAGGTGGGACCCGCCTACATCAAACTACGTCCCTCTGTGCCTGGCAACTGTGTACCTACTACCAGAGCAAGATTGAAGCTGACCAACCAGACCACCCTTCCTCCAGACCAGCACCTACCAGTTCCAAGGCACCCAGTGGTTTTTCATTTTCCGATTTAATGCTTGGACAATTCTTATATTATATATACTTTTTTCTTCCTTTTCTCCTTATTTCTTCCCTTCTCTAGTCTGGTTATTCTGGTTGTTGGTTTTGTTTAAGCAGACATATGTAATCTATTCTCTTTACACCTGTTCTATATCTCCTTCTTTATTTTCCTCTCTCTGTCTCTCTGGATTAACCTTATAGTTTCTCTGCCTGGTAAATTTTCTTTTCTTTGTCCCCACCCCTGTCATTTTTCTCTGTATGAGATAAAGCCTCTTCCACCACTGCTGCCCCTCCTTTTTTTTTTAAATTTTTTCCCAGGGTTACTTCAACAAACAAATCAAAGCACACCTGGTGGAGAGTCCAAACCATCACACAAGTAGGGAGATAAAGCAACTAGTCACAACAACAGAGAGCAAGTAACACACTCCAAAAACACCTCCTGAAGGGCCAAGTCCTGGATAGTGTATGACCCCTCTTTAAAATAGTAGTGCTCGCAAGGCAGGACACACAACAAGTTTTTAAAACACATAAGGGACAGAACACTAGCCAAAATGATGAAAAAGGAGAATTCTGAAAGGAAATTCCAGGAAGGAATCACAACTAAAGAATTGCTGAAAACAGATACAAACAATATATCTGATCAAGAATTTAGAATAATAGTCATAAGATTAATCACTGGAAGCCACAGAAGTGATTAATAGCATAGAAGACAGCAGAGAGTCTATTGCTGTAGAGAGCAAGGAACTAAAAAATAGTCATGACAAATTAATAAATGCTGTAAATGAGGTGCAAAATAAATTAGATGAGGCGACAGCAAGGATTGAAGACGCAGAGGGGAGAATAAGTGAAATAGAAGATAAAATTATGGAAAAAGATGAAGCTGAGAAAAAGAGAGAGAAAAAAATTCTAGACTGCGAGGAGAAAATTAGAGAACTAAGTGATTCAATGAAATGTAATAATATCCGTATCATAGAAGTTCCAGAAGAAGAGAGAGAGAAAGGGGCAGAAGGTTTACTTGAACAAATCATAGCAGAGAACTTCCTCAATCTGGGGAAGGAAACAGACATTGAAATCCAGGAGGCACAGAGAACTCCCTTCAGCCATAACAGGAATTGATCTTCTCCATGACTTATCATAGTGAAACTGGCAAAATACAAAGATAAAGAGAGAATTCTGAAAGCAGCTAGGGACAAACAGGCCTTAAACTACAAGATTAGACACATAAGGGTAGTAGCAGCTCTGCTCACTGAAAGTTGACAAGCCAGAAGGGAGTGGCAGGAAATCTTCAATGTGCTTACCAGGAAAAATATGCAGCCAAGAATCCTCTATCCAGCAAGGCTGTCATTCAGAATAGAAGAGATAAAGGTTTACCCAGACAAACAAAAACTGAAGGAGTTTATCACCACTAAACCAGCCCTACAAGACATCCTAAGGGGGACTCTGTGAGTGGAATGTTGCACAGACTACAAAGGACCAAAGACATCACTACAAGCATGAAACCTGCAGATAACACAATGATACTAAATCCATACCTTTCAATAATAATGCTGAATGTAAATGGACTAAATAATCAAAAGACATAGGGTATAAGAATGGATAAAAAACCAAGATCCATCTATATGCTGTCTATAACAGACCCATTTTAGACCTGAGGACACCTTCAGATTGAAAGTGAGGGGATGGAGAACCATCTATCATGCTATGGGAAGTCAAAAGAGTAGAGTAGACATACTTATACCAGACAAACTAGATTTTAAACCAAAGGCTGTAACAAGAGATGAAGAAGAGCATTATTCATAATAACACAGTCTATTCATCAAGAAGAGATAACAATTATAAATGTTCATGCACCTAATCTGGAAACACCCAAATATATAAATCAATTAATCACAAATATTAGTAATCTTATTGATAAGAATACAGCAATTGCAGGGGACTTTAATACTCCACTTACAACAATGGACGTATCATCTAGGCAGAAAATCAATAAAGAAACAATGGCCCTGAATGATACACTGGACCAGATGGACTTGACAGATGTATTCAGAACTTTTTATTCTAAAGCAGCAGAATACACATTTTTCTTGAGTGCACATGGAACATTTTCCAAGATAGACCATATACTGGGTCACAAAACAGCCCTCAATAAATATAAAAGAATTGAGATCATACCATGCACATTTCAGCTCACAATGCTATGAAACTTGAAATCAACCACAGGAAAAAGTTTGGAAAACCTCCAAATGCATAGAGGTTAAAGAACATCCTACTAAAGAATGAATGGGTCAGGGCACCAGGGTGGTTCAGTCGGTTGAGCGTCCGACTTCGGCTCAGGTCATGATCTCGTGGTCTATGAGTTTGAGCCCTGCATTGGGCTCTGTGCTGACAGCTCAGAGCCTGGAGTCTGCTTCAGATTCTATGTCTCCCTCTTTCTCTCTGCCCCTCCCCCGCTCATGCTCTGTCTCTGTCTCTCTTTCAAAAATAAAAAACATTAAAAAAAATTGAAAAAAAGAAGAATGAATGGGTCAACCAGGCAATTAAAGAAGAAATTAAAAAATATATGTAAGCAAATGAAAAGAAAACATGACAGTCCAAGCCCTTTGGGATGCAGCAAAGGCAGTCCTAAGAGGAAAATACATCGTGATCCAGGCCTATCTCAAGAAACAAGAAAAATCCCCAATACAAAATCTAACAGCGCACCTCAAAAAATTAAAAATAGAGCTACCTTATGATCCAGCAATAGCACTACTAGGAATTTACCCAAGGGATACAGGAGTGTTGATGCACAGGGGCACAGTTACCCTAATGTTTACGGCAGTGCTCTCAACAATAGCCAAATTATGGAAAGAGACTAAATGCCCATCAACTGATGAATGGATAAAGAATATGTGGTTTATATATACAATGGAATATTAGTTGGCAATGAGAAAGAATTAAATCATGCCATTTGCAGCAACGTGGATGAACTGGAAGCTATTATGCTAAGGAAATAAGTCGGTCAAAGAAAGAGATATTATATGTTTTCACTCATATGTAGATCTTGAGAAACTTAACAAAAGACCATGGGGGGAGGTAGGGGAAAAAATAGTTACAAACAGAGAGGGAAGGAGGCAAACCACAAGAGACTCTTAATACAGAGAACAATCAGAGGGTAGATTGGGGGGTGACGGGCATTGAGGAGGGCATTTGTTGGGATGAGCACTGGTTGTGGGGATGTTCATCTCTGCCCCTCCAGAGAAAGAGAGGGAGAGAGAGAGAATCCCAAGCAGGCCACACACTGTCAGCACGAGCCCAATGACAGGCTAAAACTCATGAACCATGAGATGATGACCTGAGCCAAAATGGGAGGGACGTTTAACCAACTGAGCCACTCAGGCACCCCAACAAATACCATTTTTGATTATTGGTGAGTAATACCAAATTTTGGATGACTCACGACTGTTTAACATTTTGGTTTTATTCAATATTTTGGTATCTATAAAATGTCAGAATGAAGAGTCTTGTATACATATTTGGCAAATGCATCTAGTTGTTGCCTTATGATAAATTCATAGAAATGAGATTGCTGGAATACAAAATAAGTACATTTTAATTGTCAATATATGGAGCCAAATTGGCCCTCCAGGAAGGTTGTAACAATTTACAGACTCAATGGTACTATTAATACTTGATGACACTTCCTATTGAGAAATAATTTTCTAAGTTTGATTTACAATTAGTATCTTTTTTTTTTTTTTTGTACTCGCTTCGGCAGCACATATACAATTAGTATCTTTTTTGTGCAACATGTGATTTTAATTAAACATATTTTGGGAGTCATCTTCACTTGCAAAATATTAATATTATAGACTGTGCACCTGTAAAAAAAAATGTGCTCTAAAATGTAAACCAGAAGTGACAGACATAAAATTTTCCTGAATATACTGGAAAACTACCTCAAACTAATTGTGGGAGAATATGCCTCAAGACTAGAGCAGCCAGTGATTTCAAAGGGCCCTACTAACTCAAAGCCAGTGTTCTTTTACATATTTGAGGTACTGTTCCCTATTTGATTAGAAATGCAATTTCCTTTATGAATGAATATAGTTTGGGAAAGAATGATTGTAATTTTCCATATGAATATAAAATTATAACATTATAAGCTATGTTGATTTGGTAAAAGAAACCATAATGACTTTGAATATGTTTAAAATACTGTCATTCCTTTTTCTAAAAGTGTATTACTTTTTCCAGACAACATGAAAGCATTTCTCCCTTAGCCTCTCATTTCCCCTTTGTGCAGGTTGGTTACGGAAGAAATCCAAGCTGAACTTTAATTATTTCCAAGTTTATTGTGGTGAATTTTAATATATTTATAGACTGGAATGATTGTATACTACCTTTAAATTGAAAAGTGAAATCATTTTTTTTCTGAATAAATCATATTCAAAATATGACAAGAAGATATGAGGCTATCATAGATGAACTATGATAAATCATATTTCAACAATGAACAAGACAAACAGTGTCATCCTCTCCTTTTACTAGTAAAGTATGGCACTTATTTCATGAGAAAAGTAATTACCTCAGTGACATTAAAGGCTTCTTTTCATATTATTTCTAGCCTTTCTGGAGGTCTTTTCCAGCTATGTTCCATTTGCAACATTTTATCCACTCGAGCACTGAAACGCAACTTACTTTAGATGACGTGAAAGCACATTTTGTTTTATACTGTCCTTGAGAACTTTTCTCTGTGCATATTCAAAGACATAGCTTTAGAGGTAGTAAATGGATCTCTTCAAAGTAACTCCTCAATCAGCTTTCAATTAACTTTTCTTTTTTGTTTCTTCTATTTGATTCTTTTTCTTCTATTTGCTAGGCAAGGAAAGAATATTATCCTCCCTGCATATACTTGTAACAGTTTCTCTATAATGGAATTTTTAAAAAGAATTATTTCTGTAAAAACTTAGTCTTTTTAAAAAAATTTCCAGAGTTATCGTTTCAATTTGGCAATTTATTCATATTCTGTTTGAAAAAGAAAAAAAATACTGAAGGAAAGAGATCACCAACCCTGTATAGAGAGAGCCAAATGATTTTCAGCTCCTTAGCTTAGGAAATTCAAAGGTAGATTTTAAGTTAGCATTGGAAACATACTATATGCATTTATATCATGAACAACCATGCCTGGTCCCTGTCCGTCTATTTTTCATCACGCTTCCCTAGTGTTCTGCAAATCGATGCTTGCTCACGTTATGTACAACTTAATATAGCCAGAGTGGACTCTCCAAGACCATGCTCCAAGAGCTCATGCTCTTCTACTGGCCTGAGTTGGCCTTGCCTAATCACACCATTCAGATTTGTTTTGACTTCCTGTTCATTTGATATGAAATACTAACATTGACAAAAATCACATAAAACTCAAAGTGTACAACTACAACAGGATATCCTTGGCAAACTGGCAAATGAATATTTTCACTAAAGAGTAGGAGTTGTTATGGCAAAAGAAAACCTGAAGTTCTAGAAATTTGACATCAGTTTCTTTAAATTTGGTAATCATCCTAAAATTTCCTTGGCATTACCAGTGATGAGTTATAAATCTGAAATACATGTTTTTAAACTATTAATAATAATTTGTTTTAGCCAAACTTGCTAGGGGGAAGTCAGAATTCTTTCTACAAGAAATGGTATCACAAAACTGTTGCCAGATGAAGACATAATCAAAGATAATGCAGCCAAAGATTGTAGAAGAGAAAGGTAATATGCACATGTATAAGAAATGTAACTGAAATGTTAAATTTATTTGTTTGGATTTGATGATTTAGTGATGAACCAAATGGCTGTAACATTCTGTTCAGTCTGGTTAAACTTTAGACAGGTTTCTTCCAGTCTCCCTTTCTTAGAGCATTTCCTTTAGAAAACTTGCAGTTGTAAATTCTTTCTCTGCCTCTTTAAGATGTAAATCCTCTGTGTCCAGGAATGTTTTTCTCAAAGAAAAATGAGAGCAATCAATAAAGATAGGGCCCCTGTCTCCCAGTCTCTATGGGAATGTAGGAACCTAACTTATATAAGCAACAATTAGCAAACACATTGACCTAAACACTGACCAACCTCCCCACCAATGTCCTCCAGAGTGCTCTTTCACTATTCAGGACAGTGTTTAATTATCTCCTTGCCTTTTTTTTGGTTTGTTTTTAGCAGAGTTGAGTTCAATCTCTTCTATTGCAATAGTCTTGAATGAAATCTTCTTTGCTGTTTTTAACAAGTATCCAGTGTGATTTTTCTTTAACAGTATTTGTCAGTTTTTTAAAATGCATAATTTGTTACAATTGTTTCTCTTTCTAAATAAATATTCTCATTTATACCTAATTTATATTTGTAAGTTTTATTTTATTTGTTGTTTTGTTTTTTCTTAAGAGTTTCTCTCAGTTTTATAAGCTCAAGACTCCCCAAAACTGAATTCACTTTTTCTCCTGCCCTTCACCATGTTTTAAAGTATCTAAAAATATAGTCAGTTTATACTCATCTCATGTCTCTCTTCAACATGCACTCAGGCCTGATACATTTTTGTCCTCACATTTTCATTCACCAAAGTATAACCAATATATCAAGAACTAAATCAACTTTTTTTTTGAAAACTTTCTATGAGCCCTCAATTGGCACTAGTCTTTCCTGTAGTTTCATAGCACTGTTTGTAATTTTGTAATGCAATTTATTAGTCTGACAACTAATGGAGTTATTTGCATGTTTCCCCATCTTTTCATAGGAGAGACTGTAAAAGATTTTACAGGGCATCTGTGTTATCAGTCTTTTTTTTTTCAATATATGAAGTTTATTGTCAAATTGGTTTCCATACAACACCCAGTGCTCATCCCAAAAGGTGCCCTCCTCAATACCCATCACCCACCCTCCCCTCCCTCCCACCCCCCATCAACCCTCAGTTTGTTCTCAGTTTTTAAGAGTCTCTTATGCTTTGGCTCTCTCCCACTCTAACCTCTTTTTTTTTTCTTCCCCTCCCCCATGGGTTTCTGTTAAGCTTCTCAGGATCCACATAAGAGTGAAAACATATGGTATCTGTCTTTCTCTGTATGGCTTATTTCACTTAGCATCACACTCTCCAGTTCCATCCACGTTGCTACAAAGGGCCATATTTCATTCTTTCTCATTGCCACGTAATACTCCATTGTGTATATAAACCACAATTTCTTTATCCATTCATCAGTTGATGGACATTTAGGCTCTCTCCATAATTTGGCTATTGTTGAGAGTGCTGCTATAAACATTGGGGTACAAGTGCCCCTATGCATCAGTACTCCTGTATCCCTTGGGTAAATTCCTAGCAGTGCTATTGCTGGGTCATAGGGTAGGTCTATTTGTAATTTTCTGAGGAACCTCCACACTGTTTTCCAGAGCGGCTGCACCAATTTGCATTCCCACCAACAGTGCAAGAGGGTTCCCGTTTCTCCACATCCTCTCCAGCATCTATAGTCTCCTGATTTGTTCATTTTGGCCACTCTGACTGGCGTGAGGTGATACCTGAGTGTGGTTTTGATTTGTATTTCCCTGATGAGGAGTGACGAGCATCTTTTCATGTGCCTGTTGGCCATCCGGATGTCTTCTTTAGAGAAGTGTCTATTCATGTTTTCTGCCCATTTCTTCACTGGGTTATTTGTTTTTCGGGTGTGGAGTTTGGTAAGTTCTTTATAGATTTTGGATACTAGCCCTTTGTCCAATATGTCATTTGCAAATATCTTTTCCCATTCCGTTGGTTGCCTTAGTTTCGTTGGTTGTTTCCTTTGCTGTGCAGAAGCTTTTTATCTTCATAAGGTCCCAGTAGTTCATTTTTGCTTTTAATTCCCTTGCCTTTGGGGATGTGTCAAGTAAGAAATTGCTACGGCTGAGGTCAGAGAGGTCTTTTCCTGCTTTCTCCTCTAGGGTTTTGCTGGTTTCCTGTCTCACATTCAGGTCCTTTATCCATTTTGAGTTTATTTTTGTGAATGGTGTAAGAAAGTGGTCTAGTTTCAACCTTTTGCATGTTGCTGTCCAGTTCTCCCAGCACCATTTGTTAAAGAGACTGTCTTTTTTCCATTGGATATTCTTTCCTGCTTTGTCAAAGATTAGTTGGCCATACATTTGTGGGTCTAGTTCTGGGGTTTCTATTCTATTCCATTGGTCTATATGTCTGTTTTTGTGCCAATACCATGCTGTCTTGATGATTACAGCTTTGTAGTAGAGGCTGAAGTCTGGGATTGTGATGCCTCCTGCTTTGGTCTTCTTCTTCAAAATTCCTTTGGCTATTCGGGGCCTTTTGTGGTTCCATATGAATTTTAGGATTGCTTGTTCTAGTTTCGAGAAGAATGCTGGTGCAGTTTTGATTGGGATTGCAGTGAATGTGTAGATAGCTTTGGGTAGTATTGACATTTTGACAACATTTATTCTTCCAATCCATGAGCACGGAATGTTTTTCCATTTCTTTATATCTTCTTCAATTTCCTTCATAAGCTTTCTATAGTTTTCAGCATACAGATCTTCTACATCTTTGGTTAGATTCATTCCTAGATATTTTATCCTTCTTGGTGCAATTGTGAATGGGACCAGTTTCTTTATTTGTCTTTCTGTTGCTTCATTGTTAGTATAAGAATGCAACTGATTTCTGTACATTGATTTTGTATCCTGCGACTTTGCGAAATTCATGTATCAGTTCTAGCAGACTTCTGGTGGAGTCTATCGGATTTTCCATGTATAATATCATGTCATCTGCAAAAAGTGAAAGCTTAACTTCATCTTTGCCAATTTTGATGCCTTTGATTTCCTTTTGTCGTCTGATTGCTGATGCTAGAACTTCCAACACTATGTTAAACAACAGCAGTGAGAGTGGACATCCCTGTCGTGTTCCTGATCTCAGGGAAAAAACTCTCAGTTTTTCCCCATTGAGGATGATGTTAGCTGTGGGCTTTTTGTAAATGGCTTTTATGATCTTTAAGTATGTTCCTTCTATCCCGACTTTCTCGAGCGTTTTAATTAAGAAAGGTTGCTGAATTTTGTCAAAGGCCTTTTCTGCATCGATTGACAGGATCATATGGTTCTTATCTTTTCTTTTATTAACGTGATGTATCACATTGATTGATTTGCGAATGTTGAACCAGCCCTGCATCCCAGGAATGAATCCCACTTGATCATGGTGAATAATTCTTTTTATATGCTGTTGAATTCTATTTGCTAGTATCTTATTGAGAATTTTTGCATCCATATTCATCAGGGATTGTTATCAGTCTTTGTATCACCTTCATTTCCTTAAAGAGTAGACACAGGAAAATCTGTTGAAATAAATTGCTGTAACATGATTTTCTTAGATTTAATTTGAAACCTGATTCTCATGAAAAAAAAAAATTGAAAATCTCCCAGGATAATAAGTTACTTAGAGAGAAAAGTAATAATTGAGAGAAGAATATTCATGAAATCCCATCATGTATCTCAGGGAGATAACCTCCTTTGATGGAACTCAAAGGGAACTCAAATACTTCCTGTTCTTTTGAAACTTTCCCTGACTTTTATAGGCTGATTTAATCTTATCTCTTAATCTCTTGGCATGCTGAGTATCACCCTAGCTCTCTGACTTCCCTACTAAACTAGAAATCCTCCAGATCATGGAGAAAGTTCTTATTTGTCTTTTTATAATTGGTGCCTAGCATAGGTCTTTTCAAATAATGAAGTGCTAATTCTGAAAAGAAGGAAAGAAAGAAGGGAAGAGGTTGGGTTGAAAGAAAGAAGGGAAGAAAACAGAAAAAGACAGAGACATAACGACACATTGCCCCAAAGTAGTCAGATGTATCCCCAGGCCTGTCTGATCTTCAAGCTATGGTTTCTTTTTTAGGTCCCAGTGTCTCCTAACCCAGGACAAAGATCCAGCTGCAGAGAAGACCCAATTCTGTCGACAAGTAAGAAAGAAAAAAAGAATGCAAGCACTCATAAAGACAATGAATCATCTCCTTTTCCCATGTAAATTACACAGTAATCAACATAAATAGGTTTAATAAAAGATGTATAAAGAAGTTGCTTTGAAAAAATTCAAATAAGCTGCTTCTCACCACTTGATACACACATACCACTCAAAATGTTTTATCTTAAAACACAGAATACTTCTCTACATCCAGTGATACACCCTAGAAAAACGTGTTGTCTTCTCACGTGCATTTGCAAATCTTTCTTTTACTGTTATGTGTCTGTGTAATCTTTTCCAGTGGCATAATTTATTTGAATATAAATTCTCACCAAAATTAATACTTACTTATGAAATTTAGAACATACAAGTGAACTAAAAGAAAACTAAGACTACTCAAAATGATTCAATCTAGAAAACTGTGTTAGGATTCTGTTACAGTAATTAGACTAAAGAGCTGGTAGTAGGGGGCGCCTGGGTGGCGCAGTCGGTTAAGCGTCCGACTTCAGCCAGGTCACGATCTCGCGGTCCGGGAGTTCGAGCCCCGCGTCGGGCTCTGGGCTGATGGCTCAGAGCCTGGAGCCTGTTTCCGATTCTGTGTCTCCCTCTCTCTCTGCCCCTCCCCCGTTCATGCTCTGTCTCTGTCCCAAAAATAAATAAACGTTGAAAAAAAAAAAATTAAAAAAAAAAAATATAATAAAAAAAAAAAATAAATAAAGAGCTGGTAGTAGAAACAGAAATGGATATAATCATGATATATATGATTGTGTAGTTTTTCTGTATTGATAGTATATTATGATGGAGTAGAAATGAAAGGTAGGAATCAAAGAAAGCTCATGTTTTTGGCATAAGCAGCTGAGTTTATGGTGGTAGTTCCTTTTTTGGAGGAGAAAAAGGTTTAGTAAGGGACACATCAAGAATTTCGTGTTTTGATGACGTTCCATTTAAAGTTTCCAATATACAAGTCAAGATGTCAAGTAAGAAGTCTCATATTTGAATTGATAGTTAAAGGTAAAATAATCAAGGCTGGTCATTTGAAATCAGAGGAGGAGTAACTTAAAATAATATATATTTTTTAAGATTGCTTAAATACGAGAATATTTTTTTTTAAATAGGAGGCTATCATTCATTCAGTTCCTTTTTTTAATGTTTATTTATTCTTGAGGAGAGAGAACAACTGGGAGAGGCACAGAAAGAGGGGGACAGAGGATCTAAAGCAGGCTCTGTGGTGACAGCAGACAGCTCTATGTGGGGTTCGAACTCATGAGATCATGACCTGAGCTGAAGTTGGATGCTCAACTGACTGAGCCACCCAGGCATCCCTCCTTTTTGATAGTATACTATATATTGTTCAATTGACAATCATTCTTATTTTATAGTTTTGAAAATTAAAAAATAATAATAATAAAATTGTTATTTTTGAATGCTGATGCCCTCATTCTGGTTTTCTGAAAAAAATCTACTTTGATACTTAAAAAAAAAAAAAAGTATGTATATATTGAAAATAGTCATATGCAGTTGACTTGCCAGGACAGTTACTTTTCTTCTTTGTTTCTTTATTTTTAACATTTTTTTTTATTATTTATTTTTTGAGAGACACGGCACTGGTGGGCAGAGATACAGAGAGGGAGACACAAAATCCAAATCAGGTTCCAGGCTGTGGCTGTCAGCACAGAGCTCAGCATGGAGCTGGAGCTCAAACTCACAAACTGAAACATGAGATCATGACCTGAACTGAATGAAGTCATGTGCTTAACCTACTGAGCCACCCAGGTGCCCCTCCTCTTTGTTTCTAAAAGCACATTTTATGTTTTAGAATACTGTAACCAGCTTTTAATGGGTTATATACATTGTTTCATATGAGAAAACAGGTATCACATTAAATTGTAGTGAGCCACTGAGCTGTTTGATATTACACAGCTCTGTTAATTTAATCTGCAAGTAATTATTATACTACATGTTATGAGCCAGATACTCAGCTGAATGCCTTGGGGTATTAAAAAATAACTACTCTTGGGGCGCCTGGGTGGCTCAGTCAGTTGAGTGTCTGACTTCGGCTCAGGTCACGATCTCACAATTTGTGGGTTTGAGCCCTGCTTCCGGCTCTGGGCTGACAGCTCAGAGCCTGGAGCCTGCTTTGGATTCTGTGTCTCCCTCTCTGTCTCTCTGCCCTTTCCCCACTCATGCTCTGTCTCTCTCTGCCTCTCAAAAATAAAGAAACTTAAAAAAATTTAAAGAAATAACTACTCTTAAATTATACTAGTTACCTCACTAATTTATTAGAGCAAGAGACTGAGGCATATATAGTCTTCCAAAGAGGTACATTCTGTAGAAGAGTACAGTTAAGTTCTATAAGAGGTGTGAAGATAAAGGGTAAATTTGAATAACTATTTATTGTAATAGTATAGTTATTTTTGTCTTGGACAGGACACTGCATTCAAAAAATATTAATATCAATGTACTGGTTGAATATCTTATGGTAGACTAAGCCTCATAAAGCTATCAGAATTTCCCATATTCAGAGTGACCATTATTGTAGATTACTGACATATTTGTACAAAAGTATATTCCTCGTTTCGATCTCATGACTGTTTCTAATCTTGGATTATTTGATGATGTCATAGCCTAGTGTCTGTGATATCTGAATTGATTACTGAGGAAAAAAGGATCCATAGTGACAACATGCATAGTAAACTAAAGGCATAGTCTGCTGATTACACAGAAGAAAATTTCTATTTACATGCAAATATGTTTGTAATCAGCAGTGATAGGAAAGGAAATGTATTCCAGTTTTCATTTTCCTAACTTTCCCTAAGCCCCTACCTCAGAAAATGTTTCCTCATATCAATGACAAAGCCTATCTCATTTAACAAAGTTATAGCCATATTTATTTTACTTGAAACAAAGCATATTAATGAGTCTTACCTTTTCTCATTTCTTTCTCAGTGTAGTTCTTGAACTTTTGGATTATCTGTAGCTGGAATTATTTCCTGGTCAATGTTTTAGTCTTGGTACAACAGCTTTCTAAAAATAATATCTCAAAGCCTTACTTTTGCTCCTTTTAAAAGGGGGGCTAGGGGCGCCTGGGTGGCGCAGTCAGTTAAGCGTCCGACTTCAGCCAGGTCACGATCTCGCGGTCCGTGAGTTCGAGCCCCGCGTCAGGCTCTGGGCTGATGGCTCGGAGCCTGGAGCCTGTTTCCGATTCTGTGTCTCCCTCTCTCTCTGCCCCTCCCCCGTTCATGCTCTGTCTCTCTCTGTCCCAAAAATAAATAAAAAACGTTGAAAAAAAATAAATAAATAAAAATAAAAGGGGGGCTAATACTGACTACGCAGGTTATTCCGGCCATACCACCCTGAACACAACTAATGTCGTCAGGCTTAATTTTTAAAATGTGTATTTTAGTAACTGAGCACTTGATATGTCATGTAAGTTCAAAATTGGTGGTTGTTTTACAAAGAAAGTGAAGTGCAATAGGGAGAAAGCTACAACGTTAGCATAATTCTAGAAATATGAAATTGGAGGTTCATAAACATTTAAAGGCAAGGAACTTTTCACTAGCAATCGCATCCCAGAAAAAAAAAATGTCAAATGATCTTATTCCTGATTTATTTTTTTTAAATTTTTTTTAACGTTTATTTATTTTTGAGACAGAGAGAGACAGAGCATGAACGGGGGGGAGGGGCAGAGAGAGAGGGAGACACAGAATTGGAAAGAGGCTCCAGGCTCTGAGCCATCAGCCCAGAGCCTGACGCGGGGCTCAAACTCACGGACCGCGAGATCATGACCTGGCTGAAGTAGGACGCTTAACCGACTGCGCCACCCAGGCGCCCCTTTTTTTTTTTTTTAATTTTTTTTTTCAACGTTTATTTATTTTTGGGACAGAGAGAGACAGAGCATGAACGGGGGAGGGGCAGAGAGACAGGGAGACACAGAATCGGAAACAGGCTCCAGGCTCCGAGCCGTCAGCCCAGAGCCCGACGCGGGGCTCGAACTCATGGACCGCGAGATCGTGACCTGGCTGAAGTCGGACGCTTAACCGACTGTGCCACCCAGGCGCCCCTTTTTTTTTTTAATTTTTTTTAACGTTTATTTATTTTTGAGACAGAGAGAGACAGAGCATCTTATTCCTGATTTAAAATCTGGATGAAATCCTGAGGAAAAAATTCCACCTTCAACTTGTATTTAGGAAATCCATAAGGATTCATTTCTTTGACAAATGACATTAACCATGGTCATTATTCTAAATTCCTTTATCTGAGATAACACAAGATAAATATTTCACTGGTATGAGGCTAAACAACCACAGGCTACAGTGGATTAGAGGGGCACCTGGGTGGCTCAGTCAGTTAAGCATCTGACTCTTGGTTTTGGCTCAGGTCAGGATCTCACTGTTCAGTTTGTGAGGCTCCAGCCCTGCTTTGGGTGTTGAGCTTTGCGCTGACAGCTGGGAACCTGCATGGGATTCTCTCTCTCCCACTCTCTCTCTGCCCCTCCCTTGCGTGCACTTTCTGTCTCTCAAAATAAAGAAATAAATTTAAAAAAATAAAGTGGATTAGAAATACTTAGAGACAAGACAAAGTTGTCAAAAATGGTTTAGGGACCTTTTCTGTTAGTCTGTGGGCCAAACATATTTTCAAAATAATACTAGCTTCAACAAATTTTGCTGAGACAAATGGATAATAATGCAAAATTAGAAACTTGAAAACCTACTTCAGAGCATACACTAAGATTAACTCTACATGGATCATAGACCTAAATGTTAAGAGCTGAAATAGTCAAACTCTTAAAATAGATGCGTAAATCTGGATGACCTTATTTATTTATTTATTTATATTAATTTTTGGATGACCTTATTTTAGGCAATGATTTCTCAGATATGATACAAAAAGCACAAACAATGGAGAACATTCGTAAGTCGAAGTGAAACAAAATCTTTAAATACATGTGTTTTCGAAGGACACTACTTAAGAAAGTGGACAGACAACCCAGAGACAAAGAGAAAGTATTTGCAAATCATAGATCTGATAAAGGAGGATAGTAGTCAAACTTCTCCAGAGAAACAGAATCAACAGGCGGGGTGTATATACAGAGATTTATTTTAAGGAACTGGCAACATGATTGTGAAGCCTACAGGGTAGATTTTCAGGCTGGAGACTCAGGGAAGAGTTGTAGTTTGAGTCCAAAAGGCAGAGTTGCTGACAAAATTCCTTTTTGCTTAGGAGAAGCCTGTCTCTGTTCTGTTATGGCCTTCATCTAAGTGGATGAGGTCCATTCAATTATGGAAAGTAATCTGCTTTACTCAAAGCCCACCAATTTAAATGTTAATCTCATCCAATAAAACACCTTCACGGGAACCTCTAGAATAATGTTTGACCAAATCTGGGCATAGTGGCCTAGTCTGATTGACATATAAAATTAACATCACAAGGACTTATATCCAGAATATATAAAAAACTTACAACTGACCAATAAAGACACAAATGACCTAACTAAAAAGTGGGCAAAGAGCATAAATACACATTTCTCTAAATAAGACATATGAATGGATAATAAGTATATAAAAAGATGATGAACATCATTAGTCAGTATAGAAGCATAAATTAAAATTGAGATAACATACATGATAGACTGGCTTTAAAAAAAGGAAAAAAAAAGACAAGAACAAGAATAAGTGTTGGTAAGAATGTGGATAAACCGTAACCATTATACATTGATGGTGAATGTATAACAGTGAAACTGCTGTGGAAACAATTTGTCAGTTCCTCAAAATGTTACATAGAGTTACCAATGACCCAGCATTTCCACTTGGAGGTATGAATGAAGGAGCACCCAGGGGGCTCAGTCTGTTAAGCCTCTGACTCTTGCTTTTGGCTCAGGTCATAATCTCTTCGTTCCTGAGATCAAGCTTGCCCCGAAGTGGGCTCTGAGCTGACAGCATAGACCCTGCTTAGGATTTTCTCTCTCCCTCTCTCTGCCCCTTCCCTGCTCATACGTGGATGCATGCAGGTGCGTGTGTGCGCTCTCTCTCTCTCTCTCTCTGTCTCTCTCTCTCTCTCTCTCTCTCTCAATAAACATTAAAAAAAAAAAAAGGAATGAAGTACTGGCATATGTTGCAACATGGATGGGCCTCTAATAGAGTATAAGTGAAAGAAGCCAGTGACAAAAAAGCCATATATCTTATGATACTGTTTATATAAAATGTCCTGAATAAGCAATTCTATAAAGACAAAGACAATTACTGGTTGCAAAATACTGTGGGGAGGAAAATAGAGAGGGATGAAAATGGATATAAGGTTTCTTTTTGTGTTGATGGAAATGTTCTGAAATTAAGATTTTAGTGATTATTGCATAATTTTGTAAATATACCGCAAAACATTGAATTGTACACTTCAAACAGGTGAACTTTGTGGTATGTAAAAAAAAACCTGTTAAATAAAGACAAAGATATCATTTGTCTTTTTTATTCTTATTCTTTAACAAGTCTACAATGGGATTTTCTAGAGGTCACATAAGCTATCGTCACAGATTAATATAGGAGCAGAAATGAAAACATATAAGAATCCTGATGTCTTCTATTAATCCATATCAAAAGAGATTGGTAAAAAAACAAAACAATGATTTTGAGAATGTAAAACAATATCTTGAAAAACACTCATTTTTTCATGAAATTCTGTTGTTTCTGGTTTACATACTTTTATTAATGGACTTAATACACATCTTTAAATGTTCTAAATTTTAATTTCTAAAACAGAAAATATCTAAAGGTGTAATCCACATAAGCCAAAGTGCTTTGGAATCTTCAAAGATTTTTAAAGAGTATAAAGGGAACTTGAAAGAAAAAATATCTGAAAACTGCCAAAGCAGGGAAATAAGTAAACAAATAAATGGTTGAGATAGTGCAGGAGTGTCACCATTTCAGATGCGATGACAGGAAGATGAATGCAAACTGTATTGTAGAAAACTCCTCTTTCCCCCATGTATCCTGATGCCTAAATGTTGCAATGAAATTTTCTGATGATTAGAGAAAGATGAAAATGTGAAAAGGGAAATTATTTTTAGTTTTGTTTTGATTTGACTTAGTTGAATGATCATAGAGCCAATCGAGCAAAGAGTGCCATTTTTTCAGACATCTTTGTTTCTGCAAAAGCTCTCCATGAAATAATTAATGGTAATAAAGCACTTTGAAAATGAATCCATGAAACAGTTGTCTTTGTGATCAAAAGTAGCTGTGCTTATAAACTGACTAAAAGAGCCCATTTCAAGCACAGCTTGAGAGAGATTTTCTGAGAAACTGAGTGCTAAGTTTAGTCAAAAGATCATTCCAGGGGCGCCTGAGTGGCTCAGTCGGTTGAGTGTCCGACTTCGGCTCAGGTCATGATCTCACAGTTCGTGAGTTCGAGCCCCGCGTCGGGCTCTGTGCTGACAGCTCAGAGCCTGGAGCCTGCTTCACATTCTGTGTCTCCCTCTCTCTCTGCCCCTTCCCTGCTCACCCTCTGTCTCTCTCTCAAAAATAAATAAAGATTAAAAAAATTTAAAAAAAAGATCATTCCATTAAGTAAGAAATACATACCTTATGTGGAAATATGCAGCAGAGAAAAGAAACTTTATCTTGATTTCTAACATCTCTTGTTCTTTTCTATTATAGAATCATAGGCAAATTCTAATAAAACACTGATGAAATTTCAGATTGAGGCTTGACTTTGCCACTTAAAAATTCTGATTTAAACTCTACTCCACTATGTCCCAACCCGAGAATTGATGAAAATAATGAAAATCTTATAAAGATGGTGAGAGAATTCAATAAAAAGTTCAATTCAACAAATATTATTTTTCTTTACAGTCTGCTTCCCATTACACAGATGGAATGGTCAAGGCGTAAAGGATTATTAACTTGCTGAGGATGATACAGATGCTAATAGGTGTCAGCGTAGGTACTAGTTCAAATCTTCTGTCTCCCTCTCCCTGTCTTATTTTAGAGAGGGAGAAAGACAGCACAAACAGGGGAGGGGCAGAAGGAGAGAGAGAGCACAAACAGGGGAGAGGCAGAAGGAGAGGGAGAGCACAAACAGGGGAGAGGCAGAAGGAGAGGGAGAGAATCTTAAGCAGGCTGCATGCTCAGCTTAGAGCCAGACTAGGAGCTCGATATCATGACCTAGGATCATGACCTGAGCTGAATCAAGAGTTGGATGCTCAATCAACTGAGACACCCAGACGCTCCAGTTCAAGTCTTCTTTCAAATACCCCAGCTGTTTTATGATACCACACTTTATTTTGTTGGAGGAGGTCACTGAGAGGATATGACTGCGAAATGTCCCACAGGCTGGAGTTGAGTAATCAGAAGCTCTTCGCCCTTTCCCTGTACTTGGAATATACATTATTATCACCAGGGCTGTTTCAAGGACATAGCCTTGAAACAGTAAGGTACTGTTGAGAACTTCTGGACTGATAACATGAATGAACCCAATTAAAGCCTCTACATAAACTTTTATAATTCTGCTGGCAGGTGCAGAGATCTACTCATCTGAAGGTCACCCAAGAGAAGCCCGTAAGTAAATTCAATGGTTGCTAATATCATTGTAGAAGTGTTGTTATAAAAAAAAAAAAATCCCAATTCTATAAGATCTGGATCTGAAAATCTGGTCATTTTTTTCCTGTGTTGCCTCAAGGCAATAAGTGTCTGGAGTTTAATTATGGCTGCCCTCTTTGAGGGAAGTTATTTCTCACAGCGATTTCTGGAACAGTTGGGTTCTCTGAGACCCTTTCAAGGAGTTCATGAGGTCAATACTGTTTTCATCGTGATTCTAAAGTGTTACTTTTTTCTCTTGGTTGATATTTGCACTATTGTACCAAAAACAACAGTGGGTAAAAATGTTGCCTCTTGAGCAGGAATCAACATAGAGGTACTGCTATTAGTAGCCCTCATTTTCACGCTATACACACAATTTTAAAAACCTGGTTTCAGTTTCAAATGTTCTTGTTGAGGGGCACCTGGATGGCTCAGTTGGTTAGGTGTCCTACTTCAGCTCAGATCATGATCTCACGGTTGGTAAGTTCAAGCCCCGTGTCGGGCTCTGTGCTGACAGCTCAGAGCCTCCAGCCTGCTTCGGATTCTGTGTCTCCCTCTCTCTTTCTGCCCCTCCCCCACCAGCACTCTCTCTTTATCTCTCTCTCTTTCTCAAAAATAAATACACTTTAGAAAATGTTCTTGTTGAAGCATTAAAAATACTAATTTTATTGGGGTGCCTGGGCAGCTCAGTCGGTTAAGTGTTGGACTTCAGCTCAGGTCATGATCGCACAGCTCTGAGTTCACGCCCCACGTCGGGCTCTGTCCTGAGAGCTGAGAGCCTGGAACCTGCTTCAGATTCTTTCAGTCTCTCTCTTCCCCTCCCCTGCTTATGCACTGTCTCTCTCTCTTTCTCTATCTCTCTCAAATATAAACATCAAACAAATTGTAATGCTAATTTTATTAAAGCCCATCCCTTGTCTATGTATTTAATATTCTGTGTAACAAACTGAGAAATGTGCACAAAGTGCCTCTGCGGTATACCCCTCTACCACGTTTGTCTTGATGAAAAACACTTGTACGATTTTTAGAGTTTCACCGGACTAGTTGCTCTATTCACGGAACACCATTTTAATAGAAAGAAAGACTGACAGACAAACTGTGGTTAATCAGACTGGGTGTCTGGCAGACATTTTCTCTAAAGTGAACAATGACAGTCTGCCACTTCAAGGAAAATAGCTAATAGTGTTTGATAGGAAATGCCTCAATCTTTGGAATATCTGCATAACTTAGTATATCAATATTTTCCAAATAAGCTAAGTCAAGGTAAAAAACCATGCATGAGTATGAGATTCATTCAAAAGAAAGATGAAAAAATGATGAAAGGTTCTAATCACTGATACAATTTGACATTCCAAATTGAAACAAACCTTTAGGAAGCTACCTACCACTTATTACTTGAAACTAATTTTCTTGTAGAACAGAGAAAGACAAGTAATGTTTATTTGTGAGCAGCATATTTTTATTCATATTAATAATAGATTGAATAGCCAAATAGACTTGTGTAATTATTGTCCACATTAAAGACTGTATGTTATTCTTTCTAAAACAAAATTGATTAGTTTGTGTAGATATGATACAACTGTATTTGGTTTATAAATTACCTTATCTATTTGTCACAAGGTGTGTCCACTTACCTTGAAACATATATTTGTATATATAGTACCCTATAATTGATACATAAACATATACTTCATCTTGAGAGGGCATATGAATAAAAGTGATTATAGCTGCTTTAACATTCAGATGGAAATTTGTGAAAGTTATGTCATCTGTTCCCTTTCAGCTCTTCAAAATCAGATGAGGTGTTTGTTTAAATGCAGATTTCTAGTCTTGGTACAGAAACAAATTAGCCCCTTTATGAGGATGCTTGCAAGATTATTTTCAACTTACTCCTTTTTTTTTTCATTTCATTTTAACAAAGAAAAGATATACTTACAAGTAATTAGATTTGGTTTTAGTTAATTGGGCATTTTTAGTCATGCAGTTGATGTCTATCTTTTTAAAGTTGTCATTGCCAGAAACAGGTCTTCCCCATAGCAAATGGGTATAAAATCTTGATATGCAACATTATCCTTGTTTCTGGAAGCACTTGATGTAACTATCTTTATACTTTAGGTGGGTTTTTTTTTTCTTTATTACAGTACTGTTGCATTTTTTAGTGTTACATTGTGCATATGAAACTACCTGCTTGTTAGAAACAATGCAGACAGTTGCTCCTGGGTGGCTCAGTCCCTTAAGCATCTGGCTTTTGGTTTTGGCTCAGGTTAAGATCTCACTGTTCATTTTGTGGGGTCAAGAGGGTTTGCTTGGGATTCTCTCTCTCTGCTCCTTCCTTGTTCCCTCTGTCAAAGTAAATAAACTTAAAAAATGCATAGATATATGCAGTGAAGAGGGAAATCTCCATATATTCTACACTCCAATTTCCTTCCAAAATAATAATTCCAGTTATTAGACAAGTACGTTACATTCAAAATTTTGTTTTTCAAAGTCCTTGGTTGCTGTTTTATTTTTAAGTATTAAAACTGTAAAGTTTCAGAACTCTTAGAAGTGAATTTATACACATCTAGTTTAAAATGAAAATAGGAAAAAATAAACATATGAAAAATAAATAGATTATCATCATGAATTTCCACCATCCACTATTAACATTTGCTAGTAGTTTGACATCTATTCTTCTTGTCATTTTCTATGAATAGTCCATTCTAAAAATGAACCAACAAATACATGCATACTTACGCATGAAAGCCAAATAGTCTTTGACATCTTCTTACTTACTCATGTAGTTGGGTTCCCAACCTCTCACACAACACTCAGGTGATTTTCTTTTTTAGCTTGTTGATGTGATGGATGACATTAATTGATTTTTGCATGTTTGGTCAGCCTCCTCTACTTGGGGTAAGTCCCACTTGGTCATGACATATAATTATTTTTAAGCATTGCTGGATTTGATTTGCTAATATTTTGTTGAGGATTTTTGCATCCATGTTCATGAAAAATATCGGTGTGTAGTTTTGTTTGTTTGCTTGTAATGACTTTGGTTTTGGTATTAGGGTAATGCTGATCTCATTTGGTTAGGGAATATTCCTTCTACTTCTGTCCTCTGAAGAAATTGGTAGAAAACTGGTAAAATTTTGTCCTTAAATGTCTGATAGAATTTACAGTGAAGCTATCTGGACCTGGTATTTTTTTTTTTTGGCAAATGCTATTAATTTTGATTCAATTTATTTAATTGAATTTATTCAATTTGTTTAATAGATATGATAGCTTATTTATTCTTGTGTGGGTTTTGGCAACTGTGGCTTTCAAGGAATTGATCCATTTCATCTAGGTTATCAAATTTGTGGGCACAGCGTTGTTCACAGAATTTCTTTGTTAACTTTTTAATGTCCATAAGATATGTAGTGATGATCCACTCTCATTTCTGATATTAGCAGTCTGTGTTGTTCCTTTTTCTTTGTTTAGATAGAGATTTATTGATATTTTTAAGGAAACAGCTTTTTGTTTCATTGATATTCTTTATTGATTTCCTGTTTTCAATATTATTGATTTCATTTCTCTTAGCATTTCTTTTTTTCTGCTTATTTTGCATTTAGTTTACTCTTGTTTTTCTAGTTTCCTACAGTGGAAACTTAGGTTATTGATTTTGGATCTGTCTTCCTTTCTAATACTTGCATTCAATGCTACACATTTCCCTCTAGGCACTGCTTTTACCACATCTCATAGATTTTGAGAAGTTGTGTTTTCATTTTCATTTAGCTCAAAATATTTTAAAACTTCTCTTGATATTTCTTCATTGACCCATGTATTATTTGGAAGTTGTGTTGCTTAGTTTGGAATTTTCCAGTTATAGTTCTGTTGCTGATTTCTAGTTTAATTCAATTTTGATCTCAGAGCAGATATTGTATGACCTATTATTTCAAATCTGTGAAGGGGGGTTTTATAGCCCAGAATGTGCTCTATCTTGATTAATCTTCCATGTGAGCTTAAGAAGAATGTGTATTCTGCTGCTGTTGGATGAAGTAGTCTGTGAATGTTAGTTATTTCCAGTTGATTGATGGTGTCATTAAGGTGAATTGTCCTTGATTTCTCTTTCACTTTTTAAGGATAATTTTGCAGTACTAGGTTAGTGGTTCTGTTTTGTTTTGTTTTCTCTCAGCACTTTAAATATTTCACTACATACTCTTCTTGCTTACATAATTTCTTTTTTTTTTTTATTTTTTTTTCAACGTTTTTTTTTTTTTATTTATTTTTGGGACAGAGAGAGACAGAGCATGAACGGGGGAGGGGCAGAGAGAGAGGGAGACACAGAATCGGAAACAGGCTCCAGGCTCCGAGCCATCAGCCCAGAGCCTGACGCGGGGCTCGAACTCACGGACCGCGAGATCATGACCTGGCTGAAGTCGGACGCTTAACCGACTGCGCCACCCAGGCGCCCCTTACATAATTTCTAAGTAGAAGTCAGGTGTAATTTTATCTCTGTTTCTCTATATAAAATGTGTTGGTCTTTTCCTCTGACTTCTTTCAGTACTTTATCTTTGACTCCTTGTAAAGTTATGTCTAAGTACATAACTTTGACATAATGATATGTCTAAGTACAATTTCTTGGCATTTATTCTATTAAGTGTTCTCTGAGCTTCCTGGATTTTTGGTTTGGTGTCTGACATCAATTAGGGGGGAAAAAAACATTTCTTATTGTTTCAAATATTTGTTCTGTTTCCTTTTTTCCCCCTTCTCTTTCTGGTAGGTGTTGATTGATTAATTACAGTTGTCCCACAGTCCTTGGATACCCTGTTGTTTTTGGGGTGTGTGTGTGTGTGTGTGTGTGTGTGTGTGTGTGTTAATTTTTAAATTTTTGATTTTGGAAGTTACTATTGACATATCCTCAAGCTCAGAGTTTCTCTCCTAGTAAAGACTTAGTATTACTAAGTCTTTTGAAAGTATTCTTCATTTTGATTATGGTGTTTTTGATCTCTAGCATTTCTTTTTGGTTCTTTCTTAGTATGTCCATCTCTCTGCTTGCATTGGACATCTCTTCTTGCATACTATTTACTTTATTCATTAAATCCCTTCACATATTAATCATAGTAATTTTAAATTCCCAGTCTGATAATTCCAACATTTCTGCCATATCTGGTTCTGATAACTTGATTTGTCTCTTCAAATTGTGCTTTTGACTTTGGTATTCCTTCTAATTATTTCCTGATAGTTGACATGAACTACCAAGTAAAAGGAAGAGCAAATAGGCCTTTAGTAATGTGAAGGTGAGATTTGAGGTGAGGGAATTATTCTGTAGTTTTATGATTAGATCTCAGTCTCTTAGTGAGTCTGTGCCTCCAAACTATGAATTTCACAAGTGTTTTTCAGTTTTTTTTTTTCCTATCCCCTTATGTGGGATGGTTAGAGTGGGCTGGAACTGGTTACTTCCCTTCCCCAATTAGCTCTGACAAGACTCTAGTAGGTTAGGATCTGATTTACTAGTTCCTCCTGAGAACATCTCTTGTTAAGAACAGAGCACCCTGGTGTTTTTCAAATATACCTTTTCTCCTTGCCCTTGGAAAAAAAAAAATTGTTGATTTCCCCACCTGTGTATCTTTTTACTTGTTATTATAGTGTGGCAACCTCTGAGCTCCTAATATGTAGAGCCAGAGATAAGACTGATGGCCTCTTCTGATTTCATGTTTTTTTTTTTTCAAAGAATGTAAAAAGCTAAAGTCCATATATTATGAATGTTTCAGAAAAATGGGTTTTCAAAGTATGAGATCAACATGTATGAGATAGAACATTTTATTTTTTTTTAAAAAAATTTTTTTTCAACGTTTATTTAGTTTTGGGACAGAGAGAGACAGAGCATGAACGGGGGAGGGGCAGAGAGAGAGGGAGACACAGAATCGGAAACAGGCTCCAGGCTCTGAGCCATCAGCCCAGAGCCTGACGCTGGGCTCGAACTCACAGACCGCGAGATCGTGACCTGGCTGAAGTCGGACGCTTAACCGACTGCGCCACCCAGGCGCCCCGAGAGAGAACATTTTAAACCCACATAGATATTCAGCACTAAGACATATGGTGACCCTCTGACTCTGGGTTTTATAGACCTTTATATCAAGAATAATAATGCATTAGAAAGGTGTATTGTAGCTGGTGTGGATATGTTACAAACTGTCCAGTTCCTGATGTATAATGAACTGTTCTTTACCAGAGAGACTGCATGTTTACAATACTCAATTAATACATCTGGCTGACTTTAATTGCATTAGCTTTGTCGCACCAGAGGTGGCATAACTTTCATGTGAGATAATTAGGTTTGCTCAATTTAAACAGACACATTAATGCAGCTCAGCAAGGCTCAATTAAATCTGTTTTCAAAGCAAAATCACAATGTGAGGCATTGTGGGTAATGTTATGCAAATTGTCATATTGGCAGAGAAACTGAGTAAGGTTTCTGCAGTGCCTATTGGCACAAAATGAATTTCTCCATTTGGAATATCAAGGCAAAAACAGCAAGATGACTGTGTTGTGATTTCCCCCTTTTAGTGTTTATCAAAGTAATACAGCTGTTGGCCTTGTCAAATGAATGGATTTTTTTCACTTTGGTCTTTAAGTAATTTTTTAAAAGTTTTTATTTTAACCAGAGTATCTATTGTTCCACAATCTAAACACAATTTGTCTTCCACTAGACATCAGCAATAATCAAAGTTTTATCTTCTTTATATTGCCTTCATTTCCAATAAGGGTGTTTATCAGTAAGCAAGGGAGACCACATATAATCTTATTGATATACTTATAATGAACCTTCTCAATGGGTGGCAGCTACTATTTATATAAATATGTTTATGTGTGACACATCTTGGCACTTGAAGAAAACATAAATGCTCCTACTTGAGTTAAATATGTGAATTTTACTAAAAATATCCACCATTGCCAACAATATTTGCAGCAATAAAAATGTTTTATTGACTTCATAATTTAAATATCTATTCTAATAATTGGATACTGATTTTAAAGAGTTTTTAAATTATTAATAAATTAAAAATTAACTTTAAATTTTTGAAGTCTGATATATGATTGCAAGAAGTCAATTTTTATTTTGTATGTTATATACACATATTCATATATTTATATATTTAAATAATTATATGATATATCAATAATTATATTATATATAACTGATATTTAAATATGTATAAAACATTACAAAATGTGAATGAATTATGTAAAGTATTATATAGTATATGAATATTACATATGTCTGTTGAAGAATTACCAAATCTTCTATACCTTTAGCCCATTACATAGAATATTCTCTCATTTTATTTTTTTATTTTTTTTCCTAAGTTTTTGTTTAAATTCCAGCTAGTTAATATACAATGCCATATTAGTTTCAGGTGTAGAATTTAGTGATTTATCACTTACATATAACACCAGGGGTCACCACAGCAAGTGCCCTCTTTAATCCCCATTACATATTTAACACATCCCCCTGCCCACCTCCCCTCTGGTAACCATCAGCTTGTTCTCTATAGTTAAAAGAGTCTGTTTCTTGGTTGCCCCTCTTTCTCTTCTCCCACCACATGTTCATTTGCTTTGTTTCTTAAATTCCACATATGAGTGAAATCATATGGTATTTGTCTTTCTCTGATTTATTTTGCTTAGCATGATACTTTCTTGCCATTCATGTTGTTGCAAATGGCAAGATTTCATTCTTTTTTATGGCTAATATTCCATTATATATATAATATGTTATTAATAGTTTAAAACTCTATTTAAAATCAGTATCCAATTATTAGAATAGATATTTAAATTATGAAGTCAATATTCCATTATATATATATTTATATATATATGTATGTATGTATATGTATTTATATATGTATGTATACACACACACACACACACACACACACACACACATATATATGCCACAATTTCTTTATCCATTCACCAGTAGATGGAAATTTGGACACTTTCCATAAGTTGGCTATTATTGATAATGCTGCTATCAACATCAGGGTGCATGTATCCCTTCGAATCAGTATTTTTTGTATCCTTTGGGTAAATACCTAGTAATGTAATTGTTGGATTGTAGGGTAGTTCTATTTTTAACTTTCTGAGGAAACTCCATACTGTTTTCCAGGGTACATTTCCACCTCATTCATTCACTCATTCATTCATTCATTTATTTTTTAATTTTTAGAGAAAGAGAGAGAGAGAGCATGCAAATGAGGGAGAGGGGCAGAGGGAGAAAGAGAATCTCAAGCAGGCTCTGCGCTCAGCATGAAGCCTGACACGGGGCTCAATCCCAGAACCCTAGGATCGCTACCTGAGCCAAAGTGAAGAGTCAATCGCTCAACCGCCTGAGCCACCCAGGCTCTCCTCATTTTAATCCTATAGAGAATTTGAAACCCATTTGGTATTGTTTTCTGCTGACTCACTTTGAAAACATATAGAAAATTATATTTTTAAGAGTCTATTAATGTTCATTTTACATAATAGCATATTTATTATTAATATTGTATAATGTTTAACAACTACATTTTTGAAAAATTATTACCTAATTTTTAAATTGGGCAACATCAATACACAAAAGTGAGCAAATTGTTAGAAATAAAGACATAACCTGAAACAAGAATGCTTGTGGTAGAGATATAATATATAAACAGGGATCTAGTAAATTGTTCTACATTTTTCCTTATGGCTTTACTTCTGTGTAGAGTTTATGCAACTTTTATATGAAGGTCCTTAGAAGAAAATAAAACTTTGAAAAATGATTCCTAGAAATACAGTATCATTTTGATTATTTACATGAAATTGGAACATTGGATTAATTTAGATAATCTTTGTTTTAAAGACATAAAGCATTTACAGAGAAAAGATTCATACCAGGGGACATGATCTCACTTTTGATATTAAAATTAAGAAAACTGATGCTTGATGTTAGTGCTTATTAATATTTTGGATAGTATATAAAAAGGCAAAATTATTCTGCTGATATAGAAAGTACAATGAGATTGAGGGAAGTTTTTATACAATAAGATTTGGTAATGTTAGCAATGACTGATAGTAAAAATAACAGTAAGAAGTTAAGGGCTTCTTATTTTGATGTCCATGAAGTCTTTGTGAATACATGCTATCACCACTGAAATATGAGCGCTACTGTAGCAAAATGTGAGAGTTCATGTTAAGTTGTACAAAAGCATTGTGGTCCTGTTGAACTTTTTTAGTGGTGGTGGTGGTGGCTTAATTTTTTTTTAAATAAGAGAATGGATATATAGATATAGGTAGATAAATAGATATATAAATATCCCACCTGAGAATGTTAGGGGTACAGAAAATGTTGCTTTCTATTGCACTATATTTAAAGGAAATAAATATTAACTTTTGAGTGGGTGAGAATTATTTTTGTCTCAAAAACTAGAGCTTTTATTTTACATGCAATTCTGATTCTAATAATTCCAAACAGTTGAACTAATTAATATGAAATCTGTATATCCATTAGTCATCTGTAGGGAAAGAAGTGTTCTACATGATAACATTTTCCACTGTTGAAGCTTCCTACTTATTTATTGGATATACTGTGCCTAAGACTGACCTCAAGAAATTTCTAGTTCATTTGGGGGGATTTTTTTTTAACGTTTCAATTTTGAGATAATTGTAGATTCATTGCAGTCATAAGATATAATCTAGAGAGATCTCATATACCTTCACTCAAAGATAATTTTTTGTATAACAATTGTACCAAAACCAGGAAGCTGACTTTACCTCAGATTGTACCAGTTTTACATGCAATATGAACGGGTGTATTTAGTTCTATGTGATTTCAGCACATGTGGAGATTCATATGACTACCACCACTACTGTTAAGATATGAACAATTCCATCATGTAGGGACTATTTTTAAATAAGTGTTTTAAAATATTATTATTTAAATGATTTTGATCAATAATTTCTAAAACATATGACCCATGCCACTGTTTTATTTTAAGATTACATATGGACACACAGCACACAACTTTGATAACTTAGAATAAACATTATGAGCATGCATGTTTTCAATATAACATTTATCCAACTGCCTTATATACAGATATTTTAGTTTTCCTCAAAAAATGTCATTTCTCCTGTGACCACATTTACTTTTCCAAATTTAATCCTTTATTTGCTCTACCTCTTAAATACATTAAGAATGGAAAATTGAGATACCAAAACCTGTTGAGCTGCTGGTGACCTCAGAGATAATGTATCAGTGTGTACAAGAATGATGTGCAATGTTTTCATTTAAAGATTTTGTTCACAATAATTAATTTTGGGAGTAGAAAATGCAGGCGTCTGGGTTTCCTCTGCAATTTTGTAATACTCAGGAAAAATTTACTGAGGATTCACAAAATCTCCATAGACACTAGACAGCAAAAATATATATATTTTAAAATATTTTTAATGTTTATTTATTTTTGAGAGACAGAGAGAGACAGCATGAGTGGTGGAGGGGTAGAGAGAGAGAAGGAGACCCAGAATATGAAGCAGGCTCCAGGCTCCGAGCTATCAACACAGAGCCTGATGCGGCGCTCGAACTCCTGAGCCATGAGATCATGACCTGAGCCAAAGTTGGAAGCTCAATGAACTGAGCCACCCAGGTGCCCCGAGACAGCAAAAGTATTTAAAGACAATCTATACCTGATGGGCTAGAACTGAACAAGATACAGGTTTCCATTTCATTTCTCCATAGTAATTTCAGTTATTATAGCAAATTCAGTTACACATCCACTCCACTGTGTTTCCAAATGACCCTTTCCATTAATTTATCTATTAGGTCTTTACTGTGTACTCACTATGTATCAGATATCAGGTATGAAATGAGGAATTATTTAGTGGGATAAACAGGCAGTAATCACAAAACTGTGACTAGTGGCATGGATGGGTGCATGACAGGGTACAATAAGTGAGTTAACTTGATACTCAGGTCAGAAGAAGGTTTCTCTGAGAAGCCATACTCATATTAGACTTGAGTAGTAAGTAGACACTGGTCAACTGAAGAATCAGGAAAATATATTCAGACTGTGAGGCAGAAAATGATAGACACATTCAAGGGACTGAAAGGACTCCCTTATATCTATATAGTAGAAAAATAAGATGGCCATCTACTGTGTAAAAATAAATGAACATTTTTGAAGCATGTAAGAAGAAAACTGCCTCACAACAGGGTTTCAGTTTTCAAAGCAATTACCTAGTCAGATCTCATTTGAACCCATATATTCAATGCCCAGGCATACATTTATTGAGAATACACTGTTTTAAATTGTGTTAATCTGAGAACATACCGGTTGGAATTGTGGTGAAGAGTGTTCTTTTTGTTAGATGAGTGCAAATTATATTTCAACTTAAGCCATTTTAAACCCAATTACCACGAATGGTTCATTTTCTGAGATTTCAGAGAAAAATATATCATAGTAGAAGAAAATATTCTCTAAGAATTTGTTATAGAGAGAATTCCTCATCTAGCATTTTTAGAGTTAGCAATTGTGGAAATGCAAATATACAATGCATTCCTATTCAAGAGTCCCTAAGACCACACTAATAGCTTCCAACTAATTTGTTATATATATAAAATCATATAAAATAGTTCTCATCAGCATGGAGTTACTGCTTAAATAGATTAAAACAGTGATTTTCATGTCTCTTATTATACTTAATTTGTATTAGTTTAAAATTGGATATGAGTAGCAAAGAAATTTATCTTAAGCTTTAGATAATTCAGGTACTTTAAAAGGTTAACTTCAGTAGAAAAAAGCAAAATATAAATTTATTTTATTACTAACCCTGCAATTTGCATACAATTGCTTTAATAAGAAGCTGTTGTGTAATTTTCTTTAATCTTCAAGAAAAATATACCTAATTACCAAAGTTATACCTTTGTTGACTATTAGAAAATATTTAAAATAATTCTAAAGGGTTTTCCCATGACATGAAAGAATTGATTTGACTCATGGATATCTTCTTGCTATGGGAGCCTCATGACTTTCAGTTTAAATAAGAAAAGGACATTGGCTATCCTTATCCAAGGGCTAAATATGGTGGTCTGATGATCACCTTTTTTTCCTTCTGTAATTCATGTTTTATTTATAGACACAAACATTTAATATTGACTCTCTTATGTTAATTACAACATTTATATATATGCCTACTGAAAAATATGTTGAAAATTAATCCATGAGGAAAACAGAATTTGAGAGAATCCTGTTGTCAGAGAGTCCTTCACTGATATTAGTATTATCATTTTTTTAGATGTAGCTATTCTAATAAGTGTGTAGTGATATCTTACTGTTTTAATTTGCAATTTTCTAAGAACAAATAATCGTGATTTTATTTTCATATGCATATTTTTCTAAATGTGTACCTTTTTAGATGAGGTATCTATTAAATATCATGCTCATTTATATAAGATTATTTACTTCCTTTTCTTGTTTTGGTTTGTTTGTTTTAAGAAATATTTGAACTTTTGGAGAGAAATGCCTTATAGGGTATATGTTTTGCAAATATTTTTTCCCAGTCATGTCTTTTGATTATCTTAGAGGTATCTTTCCTATACCAGTTTTTAATTTGAATAAAGACAAACATCAAATTTTTTTTTTCTGTCATGAATTTTGCTTGTCTAAAATTCATCACCAAAACCCATATTAAAGCTATATAGGTTTTCTCATGTTTCTTTCTGGGAATTTATAGTTTTGTGTTTTACATTTAGGTCCATGGCACAATTAGAGTTAATTTTGATAAGAGGTGTGAGGCATGTAACTAGGTTCACATTTTTTGTGTATGGATCTAATTGTTCTAACAAAGAAAAGGCTTCTTTTTCAATCGTTATTGCCTTTGCTCCCTTGACAAAGATCAGTTGACCATAAAAGTGTGAGTCTATATGCAGGAACTTTTGTGTTCCATTGATCTGTGAGTCAATTCTTTCAACAGTACCACACTGCCTTGAGTACTGTATGATCTGTATTTCCTTTCTTGTAATGCTTTTATCTGTTTTTGGCATTAGGGGTATGGTGGCCTCATTTAGGGAGTTAGGAAATATTTTCTATAGTACTATTTTCTGAAAAAAAAATTGTGAAGAATTGAAATTGTTTTTCTTAACACTTTGAAATAATTGGGATGCCTAGATGGCTCAGTGAATTAAGCATCCGATTTCAGCTCAGGTCATGATCTCCAGTTCATGAGTTCGAGCCCTGCATTGGGCTCTCTGCTGTCAGGTGGGGCCTGCTTGGATCCTCTGTCTCCCTCTCTCTCTGACCCTCCCCTGCTGTGCATGTGTGCTTGCTCTCTCTCTCTCTCTCTCTCAAAATAAAAAGTAAACATTAGAAAAAAGTCGAAAAAATAAAAATTTGAAATAATTGACTAGTGAAAACATCTGGGCCTGGTATTTTTTTTAATTTACTAATTATTATATCAATAACTTTAATACCTATCAGCCTATTTGGATTTTTTGCTTCTCCTTATTTGGGTTTTGATAGTGGCTTTCATTTCATTTTTCCCCTTTGTTTTCCTGTTCTCAATTTCATTTATTTATTGTCTATTTTTCCCTTTCTCCTTCTTTATATATTTATTTATGTGAGTATTTATACAATACTTACAAATGTATGACATAACATACATTTGTTTAATGGTCTAAATTTCTTTCTAAGCATGCCTTTCTCTGAATCTCACAAATTTTGATAAATCATATTTTCATTCCACTTAAAGTAATTTTTAATTTCCCTTCAGAATTAATTCATGTGCTATATGGAAATGTATTGTTTAACCTCCAATATAAAGAGATAATCTAGCTATTTTTTGTTAGTTTCTTACATATATTATTTTTCCTATCCTTGAAGAACTTATTTTAACATTTCTTGCATGGTACGTCTACTTATACTGAATTACCTCAGTTTTTGCTTATCTGGAAAACTTCACCTTTGAAGGATAATGTTGGTGAATATAGAATCATTTATTGAAGATTTCTTTCTTCCAACACATTAGATTTTTCATTCCATTCACTTTTTGCTTGCTATGATTTTTGAAGAGAAGTCCAATGTGATTCTTATCATTTCATTTATTATTTTTTTAATGTTTATTTATTTTTGAGACAGAGAGAGACAGAGCATGAATGGGGGAGGGTCAGAGAAAGAGGGAGACACAGAATGTGAAACAGGCTCCAGGCTCTGAGCTGTCAGCACAGAGCCTGACGTGGGGCTCGAACTCATGAACCGCAAGATCATGACCTGAGCCGAAGCGATTCTTATCATTTCAAACTGGAACCTCAGAATGTGATCTTATATGGAAATAGGTCTTTGCACATGTAATTAAGATAAAGATGGAGATGAGGTGGTATTGGATTAGAGTGGGCCCTAAATCCAATGAGAATGGCCTTATAAGAGAGAAAAAGACACATGGGGACATACAGAGAATGAGACTGTGAAGACTGAGGCAAGGAATAGAGAGCTATGCCTACAAGCTAAGAGATCCTGAACATTTCTAGCAACCTCCAAAACCTAGGAGGGAGGCATAAGGCAGTTCCTTCCTCAGTTTCCAAAAAGGAACCAACACTCCTGAATCTTGATTTTGTTTAGGGGGACACCTGGCCTCCTGAACTGTGAGAAAATAAATTTCTGTTTTAGCAATGGTTTTACCAATTTGTTATGGCAGCCTGAGGAAACTAGCACACTTTCAAAAGGCATTTTTCATTTCTGTTATAACGTTTTTGATTCTTAGAGTTTCCATCTCCCTGCTTATATTATAGGTCAGTTCTTGCATATTGTCTATTTTTGCTATCAAGGCCCTTAACATAGTAGTTATAGTTAGTTTAAATGTCCTGTCAGATAATTCTAACATTTTTATTACATATGTATCTGGTTCTGAATCTTGCTTTGGCTCTTCAGGCTGTGTGTGTGTGTGTGTGTGTGTGTGTGTGTGTGTGTGTGTGTGTGTGTGTGTTTCCATGGCTTTTAGAATTCTTTGTAGGTTTGTTTGTTTGCTTGCTTGCTTGCTTGTTACTGCTGAAAGCTTGACATGATGTACTGGGTAATAAGAAGTGAGGTAGGTCTTAAATGTGAGGATTTATATTAATCTGATTAGGAACTGGGCTACATTCAATGTTTAGTGTAACTATAAGAACAATAGGTTTAAATTTTTCTGGGGTATTTGTTTTTTCTTTCCTTTTGAGATTCTGACCTTCTACATCTCCCTGCTCAGAGCGTTTGTGTCAGTTCATCTGCAATCCATTTTTATTACTAGAACCCTGTTAGAGTGGTGGTAAACTGTGTGGGAAGGGAAGCATTTAATCTAAGGAAATCTCACTCTTCTAGGGGACCTGAGTAGCTGGGCTATGACTCTTTCACAAATGTTTTGTAGCTTCCACTTACCCAACCTTAGGTGAGACAGAAAGTCCAGAGAGGGTAGGAGTAGGAGAAATCCACCTTGCACACATGGAAACTGACACTACGAAGGTCTTACTCTGAATAGTAGGCTTTCTTTTGGAGATACTGGCACAGTTCATAATAGTTAATCTTCCCCTTTTCCTGACAGGACTAAGAGGGGATCTTTGTCTACCACTCACCATGAGAATATGGTAGAGTTCTTAGAAGTAGAACCCAGGAAATTTACCACCCCTCCCAAAAGCTAAGATCTCCAAGAATTCTTGATCTCATGTTGATGTATATTCAGCCTCCAGCACGCTGTCCAATTATCATATAATTTCCTATCAGTTTATAGCTTCAGTGGTTTCTGTTATAAGTAAAGCAATCTCTGCTATTACTCTTGATTTGCTTCATTCTAGAGATTTCAGGGGTGGTTGTTTGCCCTGAGAGTGCTATAATATGGTGGGTTCAATAAAATCATTAATTTTCAATATTTCAGCTTTTTATTGTAAGAGTGGAAGTAATGACTTCCAAAATGTTTACATGTCTGATCTTGAACTCAAGTTGGCCTTTAATTTTTCACTGATTTACCAGATCCATAATACTTTCCTACTGACAACTTTTTAGTCTTTTGTCAAGCTTGCTTCCTTGTTCTCAGGAAGAGTAATGTTCAAAATGATCATTATGTGAGCTTTCTCTAGTTTCGATTGCAAAGAGTATATGTTTTAGTTTCTAGAACATGTTTTGTAATTTTCCTTTCTTTAGATATTTCTTTCTTACATTTTGTTTCCATATTTCATAATTTTCAACATTTCAACCATGCTTATTTTGTTATTATCTAATAATTCTATTATCCAACATTAAAAAAATTAATCCTGGATACTGGCAAATTATCTTTGTTTTAATTTTTAGATTTAAACATATTTCTTGGATTCTCTGGGAGAATCATAAGAGGTTTTATTATGACTGTGTTCTTCTAAAAATATGTTCAGCTTTCTAATCTCTGTCTTTCTAACTTGTAGCTAAATTCATTCATTTATTCATCAAATATTTGATGAGTGCCTGCCATGTGGCAGGGATGTTTTATATTGTGGGGATATATCAATAAATACCAATAACCACGACATCAAAAAATCTTGTCACCATAGAGCTTATCTTTCAATGGATATTAATATACATTGAATTATTTCTTTTGCTTGGGATTTCCCTCTGCAATACTGATAGTACACATTAAATCTTCAAAGCCACATCAAGGAGGATTATGTCTCACAGGAACTGCCTTTTTTTTTCTATATAGAGGTAAGGCCGGGGGCAAACACTTCTTTTTTTTTTTTTTTTTTTTCCTTGCTATCACCTTTTTGATAACTGAGTGGACCTTATAGTCTACCTTTTTGATAATTGAGTGGATCTTAGAGCCTACCCATTCATCTATGATAGAGACCTTTGAGCAAATTAACTTCCTGCGGAGCTCTGAATTCTAAACTTGAAATCTTTGTTGGGTTCAAAGTCTTGTCCTTTATTCACAAAGCAGCTTTTTAAAACCAAGGCTTTTTTCTTAAAAGCAGCCTTTAAAAACCAAGGCTCTTTTTAAAACGTCCTTAAGGCAGCTATAACCTTACTTTTTCATTTTGATTTCTTGCTCTCTCTTTCAGTGTATGTCACATCTTATTCAGATTTTTGCAGTAATTTAGATGTGAGACTTATACATTAAGAGAGCATGAAAGACAGATTATTTATTTCTTTATTTCCCCTTTTGATACTTTATATTTTGTTTATTGCCAAATTCAAAATTTTCTCCTAAAGAGTAGTATAAATTTTCTATTATATGAATGGTTCTATGCCTTTTGAACATAAGGGAATCCAAATGTTTGCGAAAAGCCTATTCAGTTACCCAGTTCCTATTTTGGGGGCATAACCTGATCCATAAAGTAAAAGAATATAGAAATGTGACATAATGTGCATTTGAAAGTTCATGGTTTCTTGTTTTATTTTAGCTAACAGTCTTCATTTATAAACTACTTATTTCTTATTACATTTATTTTTTCTAATGGCTTATATGTAAATCATTATTTAAAGTCTTATTTAGGTTTTGCTTTAAAGCTATTTTAACATAACTCCAAATGTAAATACTGGGTAATATCCACATGTACTATACTCAGAAAATGGTATAATTAAAAAATTATAATTTCAATTATTTTTTCTTATCAAACATTTGGAACCTAATATGTGCCTTTGCTTACAAAGCAGAAATTAAATGGGCATTAGTGGTCTAAAGAAATTATAGCTTAAATTGTTTCTTATTTTTTACTGAACAAGTTGAAATGGTATATTTATTTCGTTATAATTATCTGATTTTCCACTTACATAAAGAATGCATGTATCTGTGCATTATTAATATAGTTGCATTAAACTTAACAGAGGGAATTTACTATGTGTATAAAATTTATTTGCATCTTAATTAGAACTCTGAAAATCTGATACAATATTGCATTATGTAAATTAATATTGTCTACATACATTGCAGTTGAATGTGTGAGCCAAAATCCCTTAGGTAACTCTTGGCAGCAAACTTTTCCCTTTCCTATGCACACGTACAGAATACACTTGAGTTTGAAATGACAGATCTGCTCACTAGAAGGGAGAATATAAGACTTTCCTTTATATATCAGTGCTTCAGCTTGAGCAAACATCTTGTACCACTTTAAACTTGACTACAAAGTGTTTTATAAGCTTCTCTATAGCCTTTGCAAGTTATTGAGGTTAATGGTCAATGCAATTGCCATCTCTTATGCAATAAACTACTTTATTTTGTCTGTGAGTTCTCTAAGGAGTAACACAAGCATAAAGGGTGTATTCAGCATACATGAAATATAACCCCATTAGAGTAGCCAACTAAATTACAGAATCTCTGAAGCAGAAAAGCTGCCAACTCTGTAAAATGACAGTCTTTCTATTCTTGAATGAAATGAAATGATAAGGCTGCTGATTTCAATAAAAGAATTTGAACCAAAAATTCAGAGTCATACAAAATGAACCTAATAAAATTGGAATGGCAGTACACATAATCTATTTGATGATTGCATTGAAGGGGAAAAAAAAGAAACTGATCAGAATGGCTATGAATAATTTAGCTCATTTAAAAAAGAATGATAAGAAAAACAGCAGTAGAGATAAACTACTTCATCTCAAGGATTACTATCCCAAGCCACCTGTTAAAATATGGTGTCAAAATTGCATTTATCATCGTCAAAGCCTTGGCTATTAAAGATGGTAATGTTTCTAGACTGGAAAGAATTTTTAACTAGGGACCTAAAAATATGATGCTTAATCATATTACCAATGAGGTATTTAATAATGGTGATTTATGTCACTTTGAATTTTATTTAATGACTCATTTTATTGAAGTTGGAGTCTCTATAACTTTTATATATTTGGTGTTTTGTAATATTTACTATTCAATCCTTCTCACCCCTTTCATTATATTTTTATTTTTTCCTTTGTTGTTTTCCCCACAACTACAAACCATAAATTCCCAATTAACCTCCAACTAAAAATTAGCACTTATTCAAATTCAGCTACTGAGGATTTCAATGAATGAAATGAAGAAATTCAAGGACAGAGTTCAGAAAGCATGACACTTTTAACCCATTTCCTTTCTACTGATATATTTTGTGCAGGATCAAGCTTGCAAACAAAACAAAACAAAATAAAAGATGTTTATGTATTTCACTCTTCATTCATGTGGATAGTAATATAAAGAAAATTTTAGCCTAGTGTATAAGCTCATATATTTTTTCAGTTTAATATATATACTACTGAAATATATTTATAAAATGGCCAAAGATCTGGAGTTTGCAACATGTTTCACACTCCCTCAACCCCCCCCCCCCCGCCCATATAAAAGTCCCTATTTCTTACACATTCATGATTAGGTTATGCATGACTAGGAAAACTGAAAATATTTGGTAAAATATGAACTTTTTATTAAACAGTTTATTTATTTATTTTGAGAGACAGAGAGAGGTGGGGAGGGAAAAAGAGAGAGGGAGAGAGAGAATCCCAGGCAGGCTCTGTATTGTCAGCAAGGAGTCCTATGCGGGGCTTGACCCTACGAACTGTGAGATCATGACCTGAGCCAAAATCAAGAGTCAAATGCTTAACTGACTGAGCCACCCAGTCAGCTTACCAAGTAAGTTATTGACTAATGCGATTTACTTCTCATTAAAGTTGTATAGTTTAAGAACCTAATACACGCCATGAGCTAAGACAAGCATAACAGAAGTCCCTATCCTCAAGGATTTCATATTAAGATATAGAAAGGCATTGTCATTTATTGATTGCTGGACAATGTTAAATAGCCACATTTCACAATGCTCAGCAAAATATATGCTAGCATTCCTACTTTATAGATGAGATAATATGTGAACACAAAAACAAACAAAAATTAATGGAATAAATGCTAGAATAATGTATTTCAGATGCTATCTATTCCTTGTCTTACGTAAAACATCACAAAGGCATTCAATTTGGCATTCAAGTATGGTCTTTCAGATGAGGCAGCCATAAAGTAAGTGGAAGATGGTATATTGCTATCTAGTTATCTATTACTGGGGAGTAGTAATTACCATAAATTTAGTGGCTAGAAACAACACATATATAATACCTCACAGTTTCTAGGAATCAGAAATCTGTGGATGGCTTAGCTGGGTCTTCTGCTTCAGAAGACACAAGGCTGCAATCAAGATGCTGGCCAGGCCTACAGTCCCATGTGATGCTTAAATGGGAAAGAACCAAGGAAGAATAAACAGGTTCCTGATGGAACTCCGTTCCATGTGGTTATAAGATTGAGGTCTTTGTTTCTTGATGATTTCTCCCTAGAGACTATCCCCACGTCCTAGAAATTTCCCACAGTTCCTTGCAATATAGGGAGCTTCAACATACTCCTCAAAACCAGTAAGGAGGAGAGACCCCAGCAAGGTGAGCATTACAATTTTATGTAATATAATCACACAATCACACACACAGTATTACATACATTTTATCATCTCTACCATATTCAATAGGTTAGAAGAAAGTCATGGGTCCCAGCACATTCAAAAGCAGAGGAAACATATGAGGGCTTGAATGCTAGGGGGCAGGGTCATGGGGGCACATTAAAAGTTGATCTGCCACAGATGGTATTAAATGAAGAAGACAGCCTCTGAGGGAACTACAAAGAACATATAGGTAGGAAAGACAAAGGTGGAAAGAAATGACATTTAAATTTGCCTTGGAAGAGTGCAGTTGGTTATCTTTCTGGTAATGCTGAAAAATAGTTGTTTCAAAACATAAAACTCAAAGAACACTCCGAGGGATTGACAAAAAAAAAATAGTAATAATAAAAATAACAATAATAATAGCTGTTATCATTTTGCTAACATCATATATCACAAAATGTGTTGAGGTTATGTATATTGTTCCCAAATTTAGCAAATAAAAATATGTATGTTCAAATATTTGGGACATATTTATACTAAAATTTTATTTGTTATTTATTTGAAATTCAAATTTAACAGCCATTAACTGTTTTATCTGACAACCATAGTTATACATGTAATATCTTACCTATTACTGACAAAATATATGCAGTCAATACTATTAATACCATTATTATTTTCATCATCATCCTAAAGATGATTTAACTGAAACTTAAAAAGCTGAAGCTCTGTCAAAGTACAGAGTTTTTTAAGTGGTAAGGCTGGCATCCAATATAGTTGCAAATACAGTTAAGAGACTGCTCTTTGACCTTCATGATTTACTGCCTTTCATCTTAAGAACAATATTGTTTAATATTTATTTCAATCAATAACTTATTTACTCAATGAGTTAGAAAACTAAAACCAATATATTAAGGCAAAGAACTAGAAACTAAATGGGCAGCTTGTCGTGACAGAATCAAGAGGTGAAGAAGCTAGGCAAGAAGAGCCATTCCTGTGGCCTTTTAGCAGCGGCAGACCTGACAGAAGGCTAGAGGGAGAAGAAGAAGGATGCTGGGGAATCAGCTATGTTAAAGCAAGAACCATGTGTAATAGTCTTCATAGTCCTTGGTTTATTTGGTTGCTAGTCCCAAATAGTCTGTCAAATCTATGCTAAATTCAGCTCGAGCCAAGGTCTCTTTAACTTGACTCTTTTCTCCTATTGGCATTGCTTTAATATTTGTTATAATCTAGTAAATTCTCTCCTTCTCTCCCTCTGGGAGAATGGAAGCTGGTATAAAACCCAAAATAAACATCCTTTTTCCTGAGAAGATGCTGCATCCCTTATGTCTGATAGCCTTATAAACACTTAAAAAACACATTTGGTTGGGAAGCATGAGATGGATGTACCAGGTAAAGTGTTTCTGAATCTAATCTCTCACTGTCATTAGATGGAAGAATTTTAAAAATGTTCAAAACTGCCCACAGTGGCAAGAGGCACATAAGAGAAAGTGTTAGGGGATGAAGGAACATTAGAGTTGATAGCTGAATATTATATTAGGCTTTTTTTGTCATCAAAATTACAGTAGATCACATAAGCTCTTACTAACTTTACTGTAGTTGTTAAAATAATACACTACTTCTATATATAGACATCCCCCGTATCTCTTCTCTCTCTTATCCCACTCCACCTCTTTGTCCCTTCATTTCTTGCTTATCCCTTATACTCATTCACTGACCAAAGCTTAAAGCACATAGTATAGAAATGGCGGCGACCCGTTTGTGTCAACATTTTCCAAAGAAAACAAGAAAATAGGATTTTTACATGTGACTGTAAGGATAATTTACTTTATAGGTTATACTTTAGAAAAAAAATAGCCTTCAAATTTCTGTGTCTAAATACAACTAAAATTTATTTTCTGCTAATTATTTGTTCCCACAATGGGCTGGCAGGACATTTTTCTATCTATATGTATAAAAGGACCTAAGCGAGAAGAGACTGCATCTAGGAAAAGGGAAGCACAGAACCACATATTCATGTATTGGTTCTCAAAGCCCCTTCCCAGGAGTAACACAAGTCACTTTTGCTTCATTACATCATCCCCAAATTATATGGGGACAGGACATTGCAATTCTATTCGAAGGAAAACCAGAAATGTTTGGTGAAAAGCAACAATGATTATTATCCAAAATTATGAACACATTTAATTTAACAGACTTCTATTAAAAAGTTACCTTATTGAATGTTTATGGAAGATTAAAAAAAACAGACAGCATTTACACGTGGAAATGAAAGAAAACACCAAGCTGGGTGGGCACGAAAATGGTACTGAGACAGATGTATCATGAGGATATATATAGTTATAATTTTATCAGATAAATTCCCTTGAGAAAAATAAAAAAAGTGGCTATCTTGATGCATCAGTTAATGTGCACTTTCTTTTCCACTAATTGGAGTAAATTTCTTGAAAGAGGTATTCAATCAGGCTATTTGAGAAAGAATAAGAAAGCAACTGATATGCTCTCTGAACCACTTTCATACTTGCTTATTCTTAAGGCAATCAACACAAAGCTGTTATCATTTAAAGGCTTTATGAGAAATGTGTGAATTCTCACTTCATATATGATTATCAATTTGCATTAAAAAAATCAAAATGTTTATGGATGACAGAATGTTTTCTTCTCCATGAACCTAAGCTGATATCACTGGGTATAATTTTTATGGGAAAGAATTTTGAAAACTCAATCATAGATAAAAGGTACACATTTTTCATAATTCTTTTTTATATGACTTGTTTCCAATATGAAAAAAATATGGAGTAAATTGACACTAGGTATAATTTGGAGGGTTTGAATATATGTGAGTTTTAGTGTGGATATCACAGATCATCATAGAATTGCATGATTTTATAGCTCAGCTCTCCCTTCCCACTTACCTGCCACACATAAAAGAAAGATTATTAGAAAAGATTAATTCAGTAGCTTCACTCTACAATATTTCAGCACAACTATTATCAATAACTGTTCATTGAATCCATACATCTTACCAGGACACTTACCAGGCATTTAGAAGATATAATGTCAAAAATACATATATTTAATTTTTGCCCTTAGGTGTGTTTTTAGTTAATTTTTCTCCTTGCATGTTCACATGACTACTCTGTGTGGGTTGCCACTCATCTTGTTTATGGTGATTAACCATTGCATGGTGCAGAGGAAGCCAGAACACATGATGGACCTTTGTTCTCTGAGATTGGCTCCAACAGTACAGCCTGTCACAATTTTCTAGGGTGTTGAGGGGGAGTAAATCATCTCCTTTTAGGACCTCAAAGTCATAATGCTATGTGTGGAGGGAGGGAATAGAAAGTGCAGTGACAGCAATCTCCCTGGGCCAGTGAAGAAGAGAAGCAAGCCAACTGTGGGCTTGTTTTAACAACGGGTGATCGAGGTAATAAGTACAGATGGGATTTTGGGTTGACCTTAATTCTGAAAGCCTCAAGAGGCCACTATATTGAATATAGTTCATTTTTTCATTTCTTTGGAATCATGTTCTATAACCTAGAGTCTTGACCTGTCACATAAAAGCATGTTTAAAAAGAAGAAAAAGAAAAAGATTGTGTCAGCACTTTTGTGCTTACTTTCCTGGAACAGAAGTAGAAAAGGTGTAAAATGGTCTTGGTTTATGTAAACAAATAGCATTTCAATAAATATAAGAAAAGAAGTTGCTGTATTTGATTAGCAAGAGGAAGGATTTTTACTTGATTTTTTTCCCTACCATATCATATGTTACTAATTGCCTTAAAAATATATATATTTTTTGTTTTCTCTAAGCCTAACTTTGTAACTATTGAACTAGAGTGAGAAAAATTAAGAAGCAAATTCCATCTAATTGAATATACATCTCCTCATAACCACTCAATATATGCAAGAAGAAAAACCAAGGTTTGAAATACAGGGTATTCTCTTAGACACCTCTTACTACTTCTATATCAAATATTAGAGTTGCATAAAAAGCCAAACCACTGAATATTCAAAACATACAGTAATAAAGATATAAATCACTCACTCCATGAGGTGTAGATTGTGATCAGCTGAAGTTCTGATGGAAGAAAAATGGATAATAGACTATAACTTCTTTTGTATAAGTGTTGTTGGTATCTAATTTTATAATTTAGCACTTAGGTTACTAAAAGTAGGACTCTTAGTGTTTCTAAGGAGCAGTTACTGTTTTTAGAGATGGATGCCACACATGTCAATCAGAGATGGATATGATGAGTGTATACTTTGAGAGAGGGAAACAGCGTCTTTGTATGAAGAGTAGTTACATGTGGTTAAGAGCAAGCATTTTTGTTTTGTTTTGTTTTTAATGTCAAATGTAAAAGAAGGGAATGTGTAGATGCTAAATAGTCATTAAAGGGGTGGACTGTGCTAGCTTTTAAGCTATCATGTCTCAGTTCCAAACCTATCCTTTATTTTGTGATAGGAATTGGGATTCAACAAATGCCATTTCTACTTTGCCAGTTGGATTCCTGGTAGATTTCATAAATAGAAGGTTTTCAAAGGAAACTGAGAAGCTAGAATATGGAGAGGGATATTTCCTCCTTGTGTATTGCTACCTGTTCTTACTAGGGTCACTACAACAGTAATATAGTTGGCTTCAGTTCTCAGGGTTTTTTCTCCCTTATTTCAGAAACTGCCTTACTATGTACCTTAAAGGACAATATCACCAGCCACTCAATTACTGCCTCCCCCCCTTTTACTTGACTATACCCAATTCACTGGCAGGTATCATGACCTTTTATCTGTGTCATAATTTTTGTAATTAGCAAAGAGCAGAACCTCTGCTTCAAAGCAGGTATAAAGTATTTCTTGAGTGAAATTAAAATGAGAAAAAAATAATTAGCTAAATAATGGCTTTGGTTATTTTCTTCACTTTTTGCACAGTTACATTAATTTGTTAAACAGATATTCATGCAGGGACTTCCATGAACTAGGCATTCTCTTGGTTTTGGTAATTTCTTGGTTAATAAAATTTATATTGACGCAAATCTGAGAAAATACAAATCAAATTAAATTTCTTACTATTTATGTCACTAATAATTTAGAATCTCTATGCTGGTGAAATCATGGATTTATTTTTAATAATGGCCAGTTAACTAATGTTTGGGTAAATTATTCTTTCAAATATTATAACCCATTGTGTTTATTTTTGATAGGTAATGAGACTTATCATGCTAAAATAAATAAAGGCAAAAGCAGGTAGTAGAATTTGATTACTGAGGAACCGAGGTAAAAACCTAGTTACTTACTTATGCATGAGATAGTTCAGGTTATTTAATGGTTCTTTTTTTAATCTTTTTTTCCCTTGTTTCAGGTTGGGAAGTTCCTATTCACCTATATTTGAGCTCCTTCATTCTTTCCTCAGCTGTGTTGCATTAACTGATGAAACTGTCAAAAGCATTATTCATTTCTATTGCTATGTTTTTAATATTTCAAATTTCATTTTGGTAAGTTCTTATCTTTTCCACCTTTTTGCTTACATTATCCATCTGGTCATACATATTGTCTACTTTGCCCATTAGAGCCTTAACCTACTAATCATAATTATTTTAAATTCCTTGTCTAATTATAATTACAACATCCATGTCATATCTGAATCTGGTCCCAATGATTGCTTTGCCTCTTCAAACTTTGTTGTCTCTTGCTTTTTGACATGTTTTGCAATTTTTGTTGTTGAAAGCTGGACCTGGATTGGGTAACAGGCATTGGTGAATAGACCTGCAATATGAAGGTTTATGTTGATCTGGCTAAGAGTTGGGATGTGTCCAATGTTTGTTGTAATTATAGGCATCAGAGACTTCAATTTTCTCTAGTGTCCTTATTTTGGTCTCCCTTCCTGGCTTTGGGGCTTTGTTTTGTACTGCTTCTAGGAGGGCCGGTATCTTGTAGCTGTAATCCATTACTATTATGTTGTTGGTATGGTGGTAAAGGGTGGGGAGAAGGAGATCTTCCGATTACGTCATAGTCTCTTATTGTGCCTGTGTTTCAGGAGTAGAGACTTTACAAGTGTTTCTGCCTCCTTTAAAGGAGTCTAGACTTTTCTTCTCATCACTCCTCTCCTTTGCTGTAACATTCCAATATATTTGCTCCAATGTCTACCTGTGTTAACTTGGATATTTTTTTCTCCTTAGTTAAAGCTATAGCAGGCTAAAGTGAGATGGTGTGCCTTTACCCTAGCTGGAATAAGGGCCCAATATTGCCCATTGGTAATATCCTTTCCCCTGGAGAGTAGGCCTTTATCAGGGAGAAGGATCTGAGAGGGTTTCACAGAGGTCACTCTTATCTTTCCTCTGCCATGGCCACAAGGAGGATCATTCTTAAATCCTGGCCGTGAGAATCTAGAGTTCCTAGAGGGAAAGCAAATGAAAGTGTGGAACCCCACAATGGCTGCTGCTGTAGTCGATACTCAGCCTTTAAGAATTAGTAAAAAAATAATAATGAAGTAATTTTTTATTGTTCCTTCCAGTGTATGGTGCCCAGCAGCTTCTGTTCCAGGTAAGCAAATCTTAGATTTTATATCTCTGTGGATGGAACTTGTCCATCCAGATTTCATGGTGGCTGTTTGCCCTGTGACTTCAGTTCTCTAATGGGTCCAAGAAAAGTCACTGACTTTTGTTTGTGTGTTTGTCCAGCTTTTTCTTGTTTTAACACCAGGAGTGATAAGTAACTTCCAAACTCTTTACATATCAGAGGGTCAAAGAAAAATCATTGATTTTTATTTGTGTGTTTGTCCAACTTTTAAAAAAAATTTTAAACATTTTTATTCATTTTTGAGAGACAGAGAGAGACAGAGCACTAGCGGGGTAAGGGCAGAGAGAGAGGGAGACACAGAATCTGAAGCAGGCTCCAGGCTCTGAACTGTCAGTGCAGAGCCCCATGCAGGGCTTGAACCCACAAACCGTGGGATCATCACCTGAGCTGAAATCGGATTCTTAATCAACTGAGCCACCCAGGCGCCCCCAGCTTTTTCTTGTTTTAACACCAGGTGTGATAACTTCCAAACTCTTTATATATCAGAGTTGAAGGGACTACACCCATCCTTAAGAGGGAAATTAAAAATATCTTTTACAAAGGATTGAGTATTAAAGTTGAGAATGAAAATAACATAGTTTCATAAACTATTAAATGCTACGTAAATGTTTGATACTCTTACCAGATTTAACATAAAATGTTTTAACAATTGATAACCTTCCCTTTTTTCTCTCACAAAGTGAGTGGATAAGTACTTGCTCTTGGTTCTTTCTAACATGACAGATGACTGTTTTTCTTAGTCTTTTTAGTCAATAATTTTTTTGTATGGACTTTTATTTTGTCTTTAAATATCCATCAGAAACTGTGACCATTCTTTGTTCACTTTTTTAGTGCCTGTGTTGAAACTACTAGAAACAACACTTTGTAATCATAAAAATCAATAAGGCTTTTGATCTAACCTCTTCCAATGTCACTTCTCCATCTGGAGTTTTAGGTGCCTTCAGGATTCTTCTGATTGAAAGTATTTCTTTTATACATATGCTTTTTGCTTCTGTTACTTGAGGGGATGATTGATCCAGATCAACTTGTCAGCATTTCTTTTTATTTGGTCAGCAGGATGCCTGCTCTTTTCTTACAACTCTGGAAATATTTCTCAACTTTATAGAAATATAGTAGATTTATGTTGCTTGAAGAAAGTTTGAACATAAAATTGTGAATTGTGATAAAAAAAAAAAAACAATAAGAGTTAGTCCTAATTAGAATGATGAAGTAGAGAGGCAGTAGAACCCAGAGCCAATAAACTGGCTGTATGTCTTGGACAAACAGTGAACCTCTCTGAAACTATTCCCCAGCATCAAAAGAAATGTCCGGCTTCGACATTCTCTCTGATTATTTAACACACATATGTTGAGAACCAGTTCTTTGCCAGACACCCTTCTAAGTACTAGGAATACTATGACGAAGAGCAAAGGCAAAGTTCCTGCACTCACGGAGATTAATTCTCGGGGCATGAGGTTAACAATAAATAAAGAAAAAGAAATGAAAATACAAGAAAATAACAGGTGGTTATGAGTATTCTATGAAAGATTAAAGTTAGGTGGTTTGATAGAGTTGTTGGGTGCTATTTTAGATGAGGTGATTATGGAAGGCCTAATGTCTACACGACCAGGATCCACCCCATAAAGATAAAAGAAATGCTAGTACAAGCTCCTAAGGCAGGAATAAAATCAGCATAATTTAGACTTCCTGGAGAAGACTAGTTTTGCTAGAGGGTAGTGAGCAAGAGAGAACCATTATAAATTGAAAAATAGAGAAGGCTAGGGTCTCATTATGTAAAAATCTGTAAGTTAGGTAGGGAGTTTAGATTTTATTGCAGGTATAATCAGAAGCCATTAACCAATTTTGTTTCAATTCCATTATATAGTACTACTTCTTTATTCCTTACCCTTACTCTTTGAAAAGATGGAGGTTAAAATATGCTTACATGATAACAAAATAACAAAGCTGCATTATATCTGTGAAATAATTCCTAGTATAAAGTAACTTTAAGTTAATTATCTCATTGGCAGATTACTAAAGATTGCAATTACTAAAGATTGTAATCTGCCAATGAGATAATCGATTTGGAGGTGTTTTGTAGTCTGTATAAAGATTGGTATATAACTTTTGTAAAAGTTGTATTAATTGTTTTACTCTTATACATGAAAAAAGCCTAGCTCATGGTTTTTAAATAATGTGTCACAAATTGTTGAATCAAGCAGTGGCAGAGATGTGGACTGAACTTAACGTTTTAGTCACTAAGTACTCAGCTCACTATAGTAACTACCCTGCTCAGACCACAACCTAGAAGTTATCTGTAATTCTCTAATGCTCTTTGGGCCAGGAAGCAAACCAAAGCATTCTCTCATGATGGTGGCAGTCGTAGAAGAGACGGAGTAGAAAACCATGATGCTTATTAAAGCCGGAAGTGGTATTAAGCAAAAATTTGGATCGACAATTGAACCTTCCACACCATCTATTTACCATTGGTAAACCTGTTACTGAGTTAAAATTTTATTGGACTTTTAAGTAATAACAACACTTGATTAGTAGAGGTTTATAAATATGCAAAGTATTTTCACATGCATTGTACAGTTATCCATATTGTCTCATTTGATTCTCAGGCAATTCTGCAATGTGCATATTTTCTCCATTTTACAAACAAGAAAACTACAGATCAGAGAGGTACAATACCTTTTCCCAAATCACTCAGTTATATTTGAAAAGGCTTGGAAAGGACTACTTACCCTTGTTTAGATTCTAACAATGCCCTCCCTCCTTCTCTACTGCATCATGTCTCCATAACTTATTAACACAAAACAAAATAAACTTTGGAAATTAACGTGTTATAAATTGCCTAACCCTGAACTAACTGTTGCACACTTAGTGATAAATATGCAATCAATTTAGTAACAAAACTTCATTCTGTAAATTTCACAGTGATTCTTATAGTCTGCTTTGATAGGTGATGTGGTTACTCTTGTATTCTAATTCTTTGACAACATTGCTGCCAAATTAATATCCATCCCAATGTATTATGTAAGAGGTCTGAAAGAGATGCCAAAATAGAAGTACTCCATACTTTCAAAGTATTATCATGATGATACTTGTGTCTAGAAGCAAAACAACAAGGGATTTTTTTGTAGTAAAAATTAATATCAACAGATTAAATTGGGAATTATGAATTGTATTTTTTAATTTTAATGTTTGTTTTTGAGAGAGAGAGCATGAGTAGAGGAGGGGCAGAGAATGAGGGAGACAAAGAATCCAAACCGAAATCCAGGCTCTGACCTGTCAGCACAGAGCCAGACATGGGGCTCAAACCCACAAACCATGAGATCATGACCTGAAGCTAAACCGATTGAGCCATTCAGGCACCCTTAGACTTAGTATTATAAAACAAAGTTCTGTCCTTGTTCTGGTCCTTGTCTTAATTATTTAGGAAAACTTACTGGAATATTGTAATATATAAATTTTTGATATAAAATTTTTAATATAAAAATTTTAATATATAAATTTTTGTCATTTGAGGAAGATATAGGTTATACAATTTTTCAGCAAAGGACATCATTTTCTAATGTAGTGAAAATGGGAAAGTTTTTCATGTTTTACTTGTAAAGAAATAGCTGTGTTACCACCATCCAATCTACATCATTGTAAAGAGAAGAGGAATCTCTCCCAAGCATACTTACATTAAGGGGACTCAGTTGGCTTTCTTTTAGTTTCAGTCCAGCTACACTGGCTATGACTGGGGTTGACCAGGACCTAGGGAAAATTTGCAACTGTGCTAGAGGTGCAATGGTAGGAGGCTGAAAATTTGCACCGAATATTCAGTTTTTTATATGAAAAATTTGCTCTCTCTAGTATTTTAGACAAAGTTCATCTCGCCATGCCACTGCCTTGGGTCTGCTCCAGAGTGTAATTCACAAATAAAAGTTGCCTGAAAACTCTTTTTTAAGTGTAATTAAATCCATGATTTGAAGGATCAGTCATGGTCTGTTTTTCCATTATTTTCACAGTACCTAGCAAGTGTCTGACACCTGGTAAGCAATCATAAATATTTAATGAATTAAATCAGTGAACCTGTTGAAGGTTACATAAGGGATAAGGAATGAATGCAAGTCTAGTGGAAATTATTAGTGTTATGCTTTTATAAAAAATTATAAAGGAAAATAATAACTAAATATAAGGTTTCAAAATGTCGTCTAGTTATCATGGATTACAAAAAAAAAAAAAAAGGATTCTCATGCAAATAAAAGAAATAAACAGTTTCCTTGAAGGGAGAAAGGTGATTACTTGTGAAACTTGGAAGATATAAAATACAAAGCTCCAACAGCACTGTTGTATAAAATGAGCACCAGGAGATAGGAAACCCTTCCATAACCCTGTACATGGGTTGTGACCAAGGGTCTCCTCCTCCTCAGTGCAGATGCACATCACTGTGCCTCCTCCCTCAGTGCCTCACTTCTTTCTCTTTGGTTTATAGGGCCCACACCTCGCTTTCATGTCATATGAGGTCTATCCACCTTCCTGCATTATGCTCCTCAGTCCCTCAAGATTTTAACACCCGTCTCATTGTCATCTTGTCACCATGGGAAAACTACAACATCCACAGATGGTATCTCAAATGACTTAGCCAGTGGCCCCGACTACAGAGATGACCTGTACCCATGTGCAGAGGTTGTGGAAAGGACACAGTGAAAAGAAAAATAACATAAATGAAAACCCAGCCACCATTTGAGAATGCTACAAGAAAATCAGGGGCTGTGGAGAATTTACAGGGTTTGAAACACTAAGAATTAGATTCAAAAACTAAGAAAGAACTTGTAAAGATATTAGAGATTTTCTGTTGACAGGGGCACAGTAGCTGTATTTGGGAAGTCAGGAAATTGTAGGATATTGAGTCCAATTTAGGGGATGTATAGAGCCATTGGGGTGATTGTAAAAGTTTTGGGATTTTAGTTGTTTCTGAAATAAACAGGTCTATAAAATGATTAGTACTGATGGTTTCTTAAGGGAAACTGGGTAATCAATTCTAATTATACCTTCCTTTTTAAGATTAATCTGTTAGTCTGTAAGCAGTCAGCAGGTAGGTCAAGGGATGGACAGTCTTATCAAAAGCATGAGATGCTCCGCAGATAAATAAACTTTACTTGGGATTGTCCCCATTTAGGAGAATAGTGACAAGAAAGATAGAGTTTTGAGTATCTCCAATTAGTATTAGAATAGGTTAAGTTACAACTGGAAAAGGAGCAGTATTGTGGAGAGTATGGTTTTTCAGGTTGAAGACATGCAAATAACTACAATTTCTATGTTAGCTTTGTACTGTTAATATTTTATTTTGTATGGTTACAAGCACAAATTCAGACAAATCCAGACTACATGTGCATGTGTCTGGGTACTTACTAGCTGTGCTCTCAGACAAGTTATAGACTCTGGGCTTCAGTTTCCGTATCTCATATCTGAGAAACTCTACCACATAGAGTTGTAATGAAGATGAGGTATTATATGCACAACATTTAGGAAAATGCCTGACATGTAGTTTTTAAAAAATGTTTATTGCTTATTACCATAAATAATTATCTTCCTCTTTTATTAAATAAACTTTCCAAAATATGATTGAATCACTTTTCTATTTTTAGTGTAAGCTATACTTGGTCACAGTGCACTAGGAATTATTTATGGGCATCTCTAAAGAAGATTTTTGGGCTTGTTTTTGCACTAAAAGGAGGAAATCAAGGATTTGTTCTTAATGGTAGATATTATATTTCAGATTTAACGTTCACATATAAAATTTTAAGAAATTGACTTAGAGATTATTTTATATTTGTAAATAAATGCTAAACAAGAAGGTGTTTTATTGTTTAGAGATTCTAATCCTTAGCAGGGAGTAAAGTAGCTAAAACAACCATCAGAGGCCTCTCTTCAGACATTTCAGAAGTAAGTGGACCAATTAAGAATTATGTATTATACCCATAAGAACATTATTGAATTTTGGTATTTTTCCTTTAAAATTATTTTGATGCATTAATTAGTTTTGATATTTAGCGTTATGGTTATTAATGTTGACAAAGTTTAAAATTACTGTTTAATTTTCTCTTTTTCTCTATGTAAAAAGGCATTTACTTTTGTACAATTGAGTGGATTTAAAATTTTTCCAGTGACTCCAAACTTGCATTATGGTTGAAGAATGAGACTTGCACAGCTTCAATGTTTTAAACTATTTTGAACTGAATTAAGCAATTGCTATTGCTGGTTTTTGAAATGTTTTGTGGTCACTGGAAAAGAAAGTATCTGTACAGTACAAAGTTTAATACATACCTCTTTATGTAAAAATGTATCTTCAGACCATCATGGTGGCATAGGAATTTCTACTGCTAATCTCCTCAAGAAATATCAATTTGGATAATTATCTATGTATAAAAATTCACAGTATTGAACAAGGAACTTAATATCTTGGTCTCTGAAATCTGCTGGCCAGGATTTCAGTCTGAGTTCCATAATTTCCCAATCACATGATCTTGGAGAAAATTAGCTTCCTTTATTTATTGTCAATATGGAATTCACAGAGTATTTTATAAAGAGAAGTGCATGAGATAATCACTATAAAATTGTAGACTAGTGTCTGGCATAGTATAAGTACTAATTAAAGGCAACTATTATTAATAACCTGAATGGAACTCTTTAAGGGAAAATGCCATGTAATTTATTCTGTAAAATGGTCATCCATTTGCTTTGACTAATATATATGTGCCTATATTTTTACTGCCACTTGGTTTCAAGTCTGCTTTAAAAATCACATAGATTTTACTTTTTGCCACATAGTGAGAATTTTATCTTTTATTAAGATAGAGTTTATTACTCTTTCAAATTTGATGTTTTAACTGATACAGATTGTCTTGCATTTATTTTGTCAGCTTATTTATGTTTTACTTTTTAAATTTCTTGCTTTCCTTATTTTATGCATACATATACATTCATATCTTCTCCAACCTTGTGATTTATATTAGTTTTTTTAACAAAGTTTTCCTTAGCCTATATTTTTTCTGGTTGATAAAATTAAGATGAAAAATATTATTTTACAGTAGCCTATGTAACAAAATAAGTCAATGTGCCTTACTTTTGCTATATCCCAGCCAGCTGAAAAACTTTCCCAGTGATCTGTCATTTTAGATACAGGTATTTTTTTCATTATTTTTATATTTAACATATGCCATCTATTTTTTTTACAGATTTATAAAAATGATTGCAGAATTTTGCTATTACCTTTTCTTAGCAGTTACGTTTAATTACTTAATTGTTATTGCCCTCCTTCTTTAGCTGTTCCCTTTGTTTTATCTCTGTTAGATACATGTCATATTTTAGATAAAAAGGTATAAAAAGCCTTAATAGTGAACAGTATATATCTAAGAATATTTTTATTTTGTGTTGAGTCCACACAAGAAACACTACTTAGCAAGACTTGACATTTTGAGGTCATATCTTTTTCTACTCAGTATTTTGAAACTGTCTCATGAATTCTGGCACTTTGTGCCACATTATTAGAACAACTGACTATCTTCATTTATTAGTATCCATGTGCTTGTCTGTTTGTTTTTCCATTCCAGATTGCATAAATAATGTTTCTCTTATCTTTGTTGTTCAAAATTGTATCATAGATCCCTTTTATTGAACAAACCATGCAATCACTTATCAATATTTCTTTAGCTTGAGATCTTTGGTTATTTAGTCATTTGCTTCTGGTAAAGAAATTATTGGTATCTTTTCACTTCATTATTTAACCTTGGTATTTATCATTCTTCTTTTTCAATATTTGAAATGATTTATCCTTTATTCTCTTCATTCTAGGAGAGATTTTCTTATTTGCCTTCCAGGTTACTGATTCAATGTCTTTGGCATCAAATTTTCTCTTACTTTTCCCACAGTGTAGATTTTTCCTTACTGTCATCTTTTACTTATCTTATTACCTTTTAATCTCCTCTGCTTCATTCCTTATGACTTTTTTCCCTCATATATAAAGATAATTAATTAAGGATACAAATAACATTCTGAATTTGTTCTTTGTTCTTGCATTATATAATTTCAGAAGTATTTTCTTCTTGTGAGTCTTCTAGATACTAATACACTTCCTTGTAATATAGACATTTTTTCCATATTGTGGCTGTTACTCATTGCATTACTTAGGTTAAACTAAGTGGTATAGAAACAGAACCAAACAAATGCCTCAACACAACAGAAATTTATACTTTGTTCTCAAAACAATAACTGACAAATGTAGAGGGTGGCAGATCATCTCTCCTCCATGAGTTTATTCAGTGACCCACACTCCTATTTTGTATATCTCCACAAATACATAAATCTTTCCTGTCCTGTCTATGCACCTGACAGCAGAATTAAGAACAAAGGATTGAGTGGATAAGAGGTTTCAACTGACCATAACCGGAAATGGAACACATCATTATTGCTCCTATGCTATTGATGGGAACTCAGTCACATGGATACATCTAACCACGAATGAGTCTGAGAAATGAGGCCATCTATGTGTGCCGAAGAAGAAAAAAAAAAGGTTTGGTAAACAGCTAGTAGTCTGAGAAACTCTCAAACAAAGCAATATATGGTTTGTAAATATATAAACCAGGTTGAAGTAGACTCAGTAGGGTATCATCAGAAATGGGTATTAATTTGCAATGCTGCCCCTTTGAACCTCCTGGTAAGATCATTCTTCTTCACACAGGCATAAAATATCATGTGTCTCATAGATTTTCCAATCATTTGCATATATTAGTGAATATATTAGTATTCAATGTTTAAATAAATAAATACTGTCTAAGCTAATATCAAAAGGTAAATTGTTCATCCAATTTAAAAGTTCTTCCTAGGGAACATCATGGAAGTATTTTTTGTGTCTCATGTCCATGAAATATAGCCAGATCACACTAAACCATCCTGCACCTAGAAAACTGATTTGAGGATTAACACAATAATCTGCACAACCACAGAATTCAGCAGGTACATGGCACAGAGAGGTGAACTGGGGGAGAGAGCAGCCGTGGAGGGAAGGGAGCTATTTTTGCTTGCAGAGGGAGGACAGAGATGAGGGGGAGAGTACGGGAAAAGCACCTCCTCCAAAAGCAGCTGGAGAGAAAGGGGAAAAGTGGAAACAGCTCAGGGACTGAACTTAAAATGGAGAAAGGAGAGGGTTTAAATTCCATTAAGACTATAAACAGAGGGAGTGCAGTGTCTGAAACTCTGCAGCTCAATACCTGGTGGTGCTCTGGTGAGAAGGGCAAATCCCCAGAAGCAGAGTGAACTCTGGGGGTCTTTGGGCCACACGGGAGAAGCAGTTCCCCTGCTGGGAGGACATCTGGTAGAGGCTGTGTGGCCACTCCACAGGCAAAGGCCTCAGGGGACCGGGAGAACCACCACATTCGCTGAGGTCATTGGGGTGAAGCCTGTACCAGATGTGTGATGTGATTTTCCATAATCTCTGAAATGCTGCTGCTACATGACTGCGGGAACTTTTTCTTGGATGGGCTGGCACTCAGCTGCAGTCTCTAGGCATTGGCAGCAGCACGGTCCCACAAATGTTTCTGGGTACAGCTGGCACCCGACCATTGCTCGGTGAGACCCTCCTGTAGAGGGGCAGGACGGGTCAAAGCCGTAGTCCCTCAGAAGTAAGGGGTCTGGAAACACAGCCACATCTGAGATAAAACTCAGGAGGGAGGTGCTGCCTGGGGCTTGGTCATGGACAGTGTAAAAGCAGGGAGTTTATGGAAGCTGAAGAAAAGGACAGGTGTGGGATCGCTGATCGGGGAGAACAGAGTTCCTATACTAGAGACTGGGTAGCTGGATGACACCATTTTCACCGCTCCTGCGCATGTGCATACACTCCTACAAGCACCACAACAATCCACTCCAGTAAGCTGTGCAGCGCCATCTGGTGGAGAATGGAGCCATTACACTAAGCCCCTCCCAACTGGGCCAACCTGGCTCTTCAGGAACACAAATCCCTCAACCTGCTTAGTTTATGGAATATAAAGTGCTTCGTAGTTTGACTTCTAGGGGAAAACCAAGTAATTTCAATCGTATTTCAGCCTGTTCTCTGGACCATCTATTCAATGTTCTTTTTTTAACCTCTCTTTTTTGTTTCTGTTCTTTATCTTGAATACAGAAGGAGAAAAATTATTTTTATTATACTTTTTATTAAAAATACTATTTCTACTATATTTCTTAGTTTTGTGTAATTTTTAAAAAAATTCTATTTTACTTCCATCATTTCATTTTATTCTATTTCAGTGTATTCACTTTTTCAAATTATCAATGATTTCCTTTTTTTTCCTTTCCTTCCCCTTTTTTCTCCAATCTATCAAGACCCTTTCAACACCCAGACCAAAACACGCCTAGGATCTAGCGTCATTTATTTGTTTTGTGTGTCTATGCATGTTGCTTTTAATTTTTTTATTTTAATTTTTTTAATTTTAAATTTTCTACCTCATTAATTCCTTTTCTCCCTTCAAAATGACAAAATGAAGGAAGTCACCCCAAAAGAAAGAGCACGAAGAAACGACAGCCAGGGACTTAACCATCACACATACAAGCAAGATGTCTGAACCAGAATTTAGAATCACGATAATAAGAATACTAGCTGGAATTGAAAATAGATTAGAATCCCTTTCTGTGGAGATAAAAGAAGTAAAAGCTAGCTAGGATGACATAAAAAATGCTATAATTGAGCTGCAATCTCGAATGGATGCCGCAGAGGCAAGGATGGGTGAGGCAGAGCAGAGAATCAGCAATATAGAGGACAAATTTATGGAGAATAATGAAGCAAATAAAAGAGGGAACTAAGGCAAAAGAGCACAATTTAAGAATTAGAGAAATCAGTGACTCATTAGAAAGGAACAACATCAGAATCATAGGGGTCCCAGAAGATGAAGAGAGAGAAAAAGGGGTAGAAAGGTTATGTGAGCAAATCATAGTGGAAAGCTTTCCTAACCTGGGGAAAGACACAGACATCAACATACAGGAAGCACAGAGGACCCCCATCAGATTCAACAAAAACCGACCATCAATAAGGCAAATTAGAGTCAAATTCACAAAATACTCAGGCAAGGAGAGAGTCATGAAAGCAGCAAGGGAAAAACAGTCCCTAACCTACAGATCAGGTTTGCAGCAGAACTATGCACAGAAATTTGGCAGGCCAGAAAGGAGTGGCAGGATATATTCAATGTGCTGAATCAGAAAAATATGCAGCCAACAATTCTTTATCCAGCAAGGCTGTCATTCAAATAGAAGGAGAGATAAAAAGTATCCCAGACAAACAAAAATTAAAGGGGTTTGTGACCACTAAACCAGCCATGCAAGAAATTTTAAGGGGGACTCTCTGAGGGGAGAAAAGATGAAAATATACATATAAGTAACAAAAGAAACAAATATTAGAAAGGACCAGAGAACACCACCATAAACTCCAAGTCTATGAGCAACATAATGGCAATACATTCACATCTTTCAGTCCTCACTCTAAACCTCAATGGACTCAATGCTCCAATCAAAAGACATATGGTAGCAGAATGGATAAGAAAACGAGATCCATCTATATGCTGTTTACAAGACACTCACTTTAGACCTAAAGACACCTTCAGATTGAAAGTAAGGGGATGGAGAACCATGTATAATTCTAATTGTCGACAAAAAAAAAAAAGCCAGAGTAGCCATACTTACATCAGACAATCTAGACTTTAAAATAAAGACTGTATCAAGGGATGAAAAAAGGCATATCATAAATAAGGGGTTTTTCCACCAAGAAGACCTAACAATTGTAAACACTTATGCTCCAAATGTTGTGCACCTAAATATATAAATCAATTAATCACAAACATAAATAAACTCATTGATAATAATACCATAATAGTAAGGGACTTCAATACCCCACTTACAACAATGGAAAGATCACCTAATCAGAAAATCAACAAGGAAACAATGGCTTTGAATGACACACTGGACCAGATGGTCATTTATGGAACATTTCATCCTAAAGCAGCAGAGTATACATTCTTCTCCAGTGCACATGGAACATTCTCCAGAATAGAGCATATACTGGGACACAAATCAGCCCTCAACAAGTACAAAAAGATCAAGATCATACTGTGTATATTTTCAAACCACAACTCTATGAAATTCAAAATCAACCACAAGAAAAAATTTGGAAAAGTAACAAATATTTGGAGACTGAAGAACATCCTACTAAAGAATGAGTGGGCTAACCAAGAAGGTAAAGAGGAAATTAAAAAGTACATGGAAGTCAATGAAAATTATAACACCACAGCCCAAAACCTCTGGGATGCCACAAATGTGGTCATAAGAAGAAAGTGTATAGAAATCCAGACCTTTCTAAAGAAGGAAGACAGATCTCAGATACACAACCTAACCTTACACCTTAAGGAGCTGGAAAAACAACAGCAAATAAAACCCAAAACCAGCAGAAGACAGGAAATAACAAAGATTAGAGCAGAAATTAATGCTATCTAAACCAAAAAAAAAAAAAAAAAAAAAAAACAAAAAACAAAAAACAGAAGTGATCAATGAAACCAGGAGTTGGTTCTTTGAAAGAATTAACAAAATGGATAAAACACTAGCCAGTTTGATCAAAAAGAAAAAGGAAAGGACCCAAATAAATAAAATCAAGAATGAAAGAGGAGAGCTCACGACCAACACAGCAGAAATAAAAACAATAGTAAGAGAATATTATGAGCAAGTATATGCCAATAAAATGGGCAATCTGGAACAAACGGACAAATTCCTAGAAACATATATACCACCAAAACTGAAACAGGAAGAAATAGAAATTTGAACAGACCCATAACCAGTAAAAAAAATCGTATTAGTAATAAAAAAAACTCTCAAAAAACAAGAGTCCAGGGCCAGATGGTTTTCCAGGGAAATTCTACCAAACATTTAAGGAAGAGTTTAACACCTATTCTCTTGAAGCTGTTCCAAAAAATAGAAACAGAAGGAAAAGTTCCAAACTCTTCCTTTGAAGCGAGCATTACTTTGATTCCAAAACCAGACAGAGACCCCACTAAAAGGAGAAGAATAGGCCAATTTTCCTGATGAACATGGATGGAAAAATCCTCAACAAGGTATTAGCCAACCGGATTCAACAATATATTAAAAAAATTATTCACCACGACCAAGTGGGATTTATACCTGGGATGCAGGCCTGGTTCAATATTCACAAAACAATCAACGTGATTCATCACATTAATAAAAGAAAGGACAAGAACCGTATGATCCCCTCAATAGATGCAAAGAAAGCATTTGACAAAATACAGCATCCTTTCTTTATAAACTCCCTCAAGAAAGTAGGGATAGAAGGAGCATACCTCAAGATCATAAAGCCATATATGAAAGACCCAATGCTAATACCATCCTCAATGGGGAAAAACTGAGAGCTTTCCCCCTAAGGTCAGGAACATGACAGGGATGGCCACTCTCTCCACTGTTATTCAACATCGTGTTGGAAGTCTTAGCCTAGCAATCAGACAACACAAAGAAATAAAAGGCATCCAAATCGGCCAGGAGGAGGTCAAACTTTCACTCGTCACAGATGACATGATACTCTATATGAAAAACCCAAAAGATTGCACCAAAAAAATTGCTAGAACTGATTCATGAATTCAGCAAAGTTGCAGGATATAAGATCAATGCACAGAAATCAGTTGCATTGCTATACATCAATAATGAAGCAAGAGAAAGAGAAATCAAGGAATCAATCCCATTTACAACTGCACCAAAAACCATAAAAAACCTAGGAATAAATCTAAACAAAGAGGTGAAAAATCTATACGCTGAAAACTATAGAAAGCTTATGAAAGAAATTGAAGAAGACACCAAAAACGGAAAAATAATCCATGTTTCTGGATAGGAAGAACAAATATTGTTACGATGTCAATACTACCAAAAGCAATCTACATATTCAATGCAATACCTATCAAAATAACACCAGCATTCTTCAGAGAGCTAGAAGAAATAATTGTAAAATTTGTATGGAACCAGAAAAGACCCAGAATAGCCAAAGCAATCTTGAAAAAGAAAACCAAAGCAGGAGGCATCACAATCCTGGACTCCAAGCTGCATTACAAAGGTGTAATCATCAAGACAGTATGGCACTGGCACAAAACAGACACTCAGATCCATGGAACAGAATAGAGAACCCAGAAATGGACCCACATACGTATGGCCAACTTATCTTTGACAAAGCAGGAAATAATATCCAATGGAATAAAGACAGTCTCTTCAGCAAGTGGTGCTGGGAAAACTGGACAGTGACATGCAGAAAAATGAACCTGGAACACTTTCTTATACTATACACAAAAATAAACTCAAAATGGATAAAGGACCTGAATGTGAGACAGGAAACCATCAAAACCCTAGAGGAGAAAGCAGGAAAAAACCTCTCTGATCTTGGCCGCAGCAACTTCTTACTCAACCCATCTCCAGATCTAAGGGAAACAAAAGCAAAAATGAACTACTAGGACCTCATCAATATAAAATGCTTCTGCACAGCGAAGGAAACAGTCAGCAAAACTAAAAGGCAACCAACAGAATGGGAGAAGATATTTGCAAACGACATATCAGATAAAGGGTTAGTAATCCAAAATCTATAAAGGACTTTCAAACTCAATACCCAAAAAACAAATAATCCAATGAAGAAATGGGCAAAAGACATGAATAGACACTTCTCCAAAAAAGACATCCAGATGGCCAAGTGACACAAGAAAAAATGCTCAACATCACTATCAGGGAAATACAAATCAAAACCACAATGAGATACCACCTTACACCTGTCAGAATGGCTAACATTAACAACTCAGGCAACAACAGATGTGGGTGAGGATGGGGATAAAGAGGTTCTTTTTTGCACTGCTGGTGGGAATGCAAACTGGTGCAGCCACCCTGGAAAACAGTATGGAGGGTTCTCAAAAATTAAAAATAGAACTGCCCTATGACCCAGCAAGTGCACTAGTGAGTATTCATCCAAGGGATACAGGTATGAGGTTTTGAAGGGGCACATGCACCCCAATGTTTATAGCAGCACTATCAACAATAGCCAAAGTATGGAAAGAGCCCAAATGTCCATCGATGGATGAATGGATAAAGATGTGGTATATATATATATATATATATATATATATATATATATATATATATACACACACACACACATACACACAATGGAGTATTACTCAACCATCAAAAGAATGAGATATTGCTCTTTGCAACTATGTGGATGTAACTAGAGGGTATTATGCTAAGTGAAATTAGTCAGAGAAAGACAAATATCATATGACTTCACTCACATGAGGATTTGAAAACAGAACAGATGAACTCAAGGGAAGGGAAGAAAAATAATACAAAAACAGGGAGGGTGACAAAACACAAGAGACTCTTAAATATGGAGAACAAACAGAGGGTTGCTGGAGGGGTTGTGGGAGGGGGAATGGGCTAAATGGGTAAGGGGCATTAAGGAATCTACTCCTGAAATCATTGTTGCACTATATGCTAACTAACTTGGATGTAAATTAAAAAATAAAGAAAATAAAAAATAAAATAAAAAAATTAAAGTTCTTCCTACTCATCTTCAACATGACAGACTTTGAGGTCTATAGTGAAAAGAGTGAGTGCTGGTCTTTTTTAACTATTCCTCAGGCACATAGTTGCAACTATTAGTTACTATTAGATTCACAGAAATCAAGAGTCACATTCTTAGTTTTGTAGATGAGGGATAGGTGATATGTAAAGATCCAAGCCAATTCCTGGTTTTTAGTAAAATTTAGTCTTCTGAATTTGTTCCCTACTGAAGTGCAATCTTGTTGGGTTTTTTAATTGTCAATGTCTTTGCTCTATGTAAACCTTAATAAATATAGTTCATGGGTGGAAATACATTTAATGCTATTTCTATCTATTTCTATTTGGATTTTACACATTTCCTCTTAGCTTCCTGGTTTTAATGAAGATGCAACTTCTAGAGAGCTCGAATTCTCATCAGCACTCCACAACTCGTCCCAGTTGCTACTGACTTTTTTTCAGAATTCCACTTCTCTTTCCCATTTCTTCTCTGGAATATGTAAATTTTATCTAAATGCAGAAATATGGCAATGTTACAGGACTCAGGGCTGAGGAAGTGTTATTGTCCAGTTTCTAGAATGCATAAATACTGAGTCAGATGATAGATACTGGGAATGTTAGGAAGCATAGCCATAAGCTTAACATAATCAAAATGGTATTTCATAAATGATGCTTCAATGTGTCATACATGAAGCCTGAGTAAAATTTTTCTTAATCCAGATTCATATGCCTTATCATTGGTGCAAGTTTCTTTTTCATTAAATTTTCTGACAGCCTTAATTTTAAGCACAACTATGAGTTTTCACCCTTTTTTTCAGTGATTTCACAGGTATTTTTTAAAGAGATTACCTTGTCCTTTTTTATTTAAATGTTATTATATAGTATATTACCACAGTAGTGCATGTATATAATTTACAAGTTAAAATAAAATTTCTAACTGAATAAATGTGCTGTAGTTCATCTAGATTTTAGTGCTGTTGGATTCACAAACAAAAATGAAAACACAGTTCTAAATGATAGCTTTATCTAGTTTCTCACCAGACTTATCTAAGGCAGTCTTACAGTGTTTTAACAAACAAATTGATGTCAACTGGAAAATTTTGTCACTGGTCCACAAAAAGTAATACAGAAATTGGAGAAAGCATTTACAAATGCTAATAGAAACTGACATCACTGTAATATTCAAGAATATGTGATCATTTTCCCAGAAATTCATTTTTTATACAAGTATTCTATAATGTGCAGGGGGAAAATAGTCTTTCACCACAGATGGTTTGAGAAGTACTGTCTTGGAGATATTCAGAACTACTACCATTATGTTTCATTACCTTGTTTTCTGAGTCAACCTCCATGTTTAAGCCTCTTGGATCATTCATCATTAGCCAGATTTTTATCTCAAAACTGCACTATATACATCCATTAATCTAACCCAGTCTTGTACTCTTCATCATCCCAAACTCTTTCACTGGGCTGTCAGGAACATATGTTCTGTTGTCAAGTCTCCCTAAATCCTCAGCCTCTTTTCTAAATATCTGCAAAATCACATTCATCTACCTCTGCCCAGCATTTTCTAAAGTACGTTGTTCCTGCAATTTTCTCTGTCATTTTCATAAATATTCTCTATTCATTGATTTTCCACATTGACATATAAACATGATCTGATTTCCTCCATCTAAAATATCTATCTGTCTGTCTGTCTGTCTGTCTATCCTCTCTCTTTCTCACATATCTACCTGATCTTCTATCTATAATTATCTGTCTATTCTGTCACCATTTTCCCTGTCAAACTCTGCTTTATTCTATTCTTCCCCTCCATAGAAAGAAGGAAGGAAGGAAGGAAGGAAGGAAGGAAGGAAGGAAAGAAGGAAGGAAGGAAGGAAGGAAGGAAGGAAGGAAGGAAGGAAGGAAAGAAGGAAGGAAGGAAGGAAGGAAGGAAGGAAGGAAGGAAGGAAGGAAAGAAAGAAAAGAAAGAAAGAAAGAAAGAAAGAAAGAAAGAAAGAAAGAAAGAAGAAAGGAGGGAGGGAGGGAAGGAGGAAGGGAGGAAGGAAGGAAGGAAGGAAGGAAGGAAGGAAGGAAGGAAGGAAACTGTATTTCCTCATTTTATTTTTCTTCTTCACCTCATCTCTGCTACTACAGGGAACTGCTTTTGTCAAGGAAACGTATAATTCCTATTTTGGCAAATGTTGCTTTTCCATTCTCATCTTATTTGACGTCTCAGTAGTATGTAGTGTCAAATACCACCTCTTATTGCAGATCAGTTTATTATTTTGTGTTCTGCCTTCTTTATTATATGCTATTTTCTCCTACCTTATTGCCCACTTCATCTCAGTGTCTGGTGCTGAATCCTGCTTTCATGCCATTCAAATCCAGGTGAAGAGTGTTTCAGTGCTCACTCATCAAACCTACTTCCTTCCTCACATAATTTCATGTGGTTCCATGACTATAGATTATATTCATACACTGAGACTTCCAAAGGTTTGTCTATCTCTGAAATCCAGACTCATATACCCAATAGCTTCCTTGGCATCTCCTCTTATATAATTATATGTGTCGAATTAAGACATTCCAGTGGAATTCATGATTTTTCCCCCTGAATGTGTGGTTCCCCATCTTTCTTGTTTTTGGTAAATGCACCAACACTAGCTCAATTGCTTAAACCAAAAGCCTGAGAATCTTTGTTGATGTTCATGTTTTCTTTCTCCTTTCTTTTAGCAAACATTTTCAGCCCTGTCTCCAAACGATATCACAAATGTTTTTACTTTCCTCCCACTGTACCACTAATATACTTGGTCTGATGATGATTATCTCTAGACAAGACTGCCAAACTATGCTGATAGCTTTTTCTCTGGTCCCTATATAAGCACCCTTCCTCCACTCTTAAAGCAACAGAGTAAATATGAATCATCCAACATTCAAGAATCTAAAATTCTCTGGACTTTTTTTTCTTTACACTTGTAATAACACCCAAATTCCTTGTAGTGGCCTACAAGCATTTAGTCCTCCTCCTCTCAGAAAGCACCTAAATATTGCTGCCCCTTCCTCACTACTATTGTAATTGGCTCTTTCAGATAACCCCAAACACTTGTACTTTCACCTGTAATACTCCTCCCTCAGAACTTCGAATAGATGGCTTCTTAGTACATGCATGTATGTCTTATCTAAAAAGGCATTTCCTCATTGCTCAGTTTCACAATGCTGTCTTCTATTTTCATCAAAGCACAAATCCCTAGCTGATAATACCTTGTTTTGTGTGAGATTTTTCTTTTCTTGTTTATAGATTGTCTACCCCTTCTCAAACAAAATGCATGTTCCTTAGTTCAGAGACAAAGTTTGTCTTGTCATGTCCTGTACTTAAAACTGGGTTTGGAATATAGTAGACAACTGATAAATATTTTTTGAATGAATAAAATTTAGGAACATCTGGATTGGCAGCTAATGCCCAGAAGACATTTTAAACAACAAATAGGCTGTGTCATGTTTTATTTACATATTATCATTCAAGTTAATTTTAGTATTTACCTAGAGATTGATATAATTATGCTGATGTAAAATAGTCTCTAGTTTGTTTATTAAGAGACAAGAATGATGGGGGGGAAAATGATGTTACATAATGAAGTATTCCTGGTTAGCAAAGGAAAAGAAATAAAAAAATGTACTGAGTATCAAAAGTTCATTCTAAGTGCAGTTATTATAAACAAGTGAAACCTAATTTAATAGACCTTGCAATTACAACAAGGTTAAAGGGAAAAATTATCATTTATTTTTACACGTTATTTGCCTTTAACTCTGAGGACATGGAAGAGACTAAGTTTACTGACAAAGCAAAAAATAAAGTAACTTCATTAACCATGCTAATTTAGATTCCTCTAAAAAATGCCAAACTATATTTTACAACTTTTTCAATTACAATTAATCTATTTTTGAAGTTCTAATTAAATGCCTGAATGATAAAGATGTTCTTGTCTTACTTTTTAAAGAATTAGTGGTTGTTTCATTGACTACAACATGAAGAACACATTTGGAAAACCATTCCTGGATTCAATAACAAAGTGCAAGATTTTGAAAGGCAATGCAGTCTTTATGTAATAGTAACAATGTAAACTTAAAAATATATATATATATATATATATATATATATATATATATATATATGCTACTTTAACACACCTAGAAAACTGATTGGAGGATTAACACAACAATCTGCACAAACTGAACCACAGAATTCAGCAAGTATGCAGCGCAGAGAGGTGAACTTGGGGAGCGAGAAGGTGCGGGAAGGGAGGTGCTTTTGTGAGCAGAGAGAGAACGGAGACTGGGGGGGGTAAAATACGGGAAAAGCACCCCTCCCCAAAAGCAGCTGGAGAGAAAGTACAAAACTGGAAACAGCCGCAGGGACTAAACTAAAAAGGGAGAAAAGAGAAAGGATAGGGTTTAAATTCCATTAAGACTGTAAACAAGGAGAGCACAAAATCTGCAACTCTGCAGCTCAATACCTGGCGGTGCTCTGGTGGGAAGGGCAAATCCCCAGGATTAAAGTTGGGTCCGGGAGGTTCTCGGGTCACACGGGGAAAAGTGGTTCCACTGCTGGAAGGACATTTGGTAGAGACTGTTGAAGCCACCTGGTCCCAGCAGACCCCAGAGAACAGCCACATTTGCTGTTGCTAGAACAAGGTCATTAAGGGTGAAGCCTGGTGCCAGATGTGTGTTGTGATTTTCCATAATCCCTGAAAAGCTGCTGCTACACTATCTCGCAAATTTTTTTCTGGGGCGGGCTGGCACTGGCCGCAGTATCGGGCATTGGCAGCAGCAGGGTCCAGCAAGCGTTCCTGGGTGCAGCCAACATTTGGCCATTGCTTGACGAGACCCTCCCATAGAGGGGTGGAATGGGTCAAAGCTGCAGTCCTTCAGAAGTAAGGGAAAACAGCAGCATCTGAGACAAAACTCGGGAGAGAGGTACTGACTGGGGACTGGTCACAGACAGTGAAATGCAGGGAGTGGACGAAAGCTGAAGACAGAGGATGGGTGTGCGATTGCTGATGAGGAGAACAGAGTTCTGACAACTAAAGAGTGGGTAACTGGGTGACGCCATTTTCACCCCTCCCGCGCATACACATACACACCTACGAGTACCACAACACTCTACCCCAGTAGGCCAGCAGTGCCATCTAGTGGGGAACAGAGACACTACACTGAGCCCCATCCCACTGGGCCAACCTTGCTCTTCAATAACACAAGTCTCACTGCCTAGTTAGTTTATGGACTATAAAGCACTACATAGTCTGACTTCTAGGGAAAAATGAAGTAATTTCAGTCCAAATCCAATCCATTAGCAGGTCCATCTGTTCAATTTTCTTTCTTTTTTTTTCTTTTACACTTCTTTTCTTTTTCTTGAATACAGAAAGATAAAAAATTCATTTTAATTTTCAATTTTTATGAAAATTATTTTTCTTTAATTTCTAAATATATTTTTTTACTTTTGTGTAAATTTTTTCAAATTCTATTATACTTCCATCATTTTATTGTAGTCTACTTCAGTGTATTCACTTTTGCAAATTTTCAAACGATTTCCTTTTTTTCTTCTTTTCTCTCTTTTCCATTTCTTTTCTTTTTCTTGAATGCCGAAAGAGAAAACCTTCATTTTTACTTTCAATTTTTATTAAAAATATTTTTAAAAATTTTCTTACTATATTTTTTTATTTCATGTCAATTTTTTCAAATTCTATTTTACTTTCATGATTTTATTTGAGTCTACCACAGTGTACTCACTTCTTCAAATTTTCAAATGATTTCCTTTTTTTCCCTATTATGTTTCTTTTCTTTTCTTAAATACAGAAAGAGAAAAAATTCATTTTTATTTTTAATTTTATTAAAGATATTTTTTTCTAATTTTTTCTACTATATTCCTTACTTTTTTGTAAATACTTTCAAATTCTATTTTACTCCCATTTCTCATTTTAGTCTACTTCAGTGTATATATTTTTTCAGATTCTCAAATGATTTCATCCCCCCTGCCCTTTTTCCTTCTCTAATCTGTCAAACCACTTTCAACACCCAGACCAAAACATGCCTATAATCTAGCATCATTTATTCGATATTTTTTTGTGTGTATTTTAATTTTTTAATTTTAATATTTTATTATTTTAATTTTTTTAATTTTAAATTTTGTACCTCATTAATTCCTTTTCTCCCTTCAAAATGACAAAATGAAGGAAGTCACCCCAAAAGAAAGAGCACGAAGAAACGACAGCCAGGGACTTAACCATCACACATACAAGCAAGATGTCTGAACCAGAATTTAGAATCACGATAATAAGAATACTAGCTGGAATTGAAAATAGATTAGAATCCCTTTCTGTGGAGATAAAAGAAGTAAAAGCTAGCTAGGATGACATAAAAAATGCTATAATTGAGCTGCAATCTCGAATGGATGCCGCAGAGGCAAGGATGGGTGAGGCAGAGCAGAGAATCAGCAATATAGAGGACAAATTTATGGAGAATAATGAAGCAAATAAAAGAGGGAACTAAGGCAAAAGAGCACAATTTAAGAATTAGAGAAATCAGTGACTCATTAGAAAGGAACAACATCAGAATCATAGGGGTCCCAGAAGATGAAGAGAGAGAAAAAGGGGTAGAAAGGTTATGTGAGCAAATCATAGTGGAAAGCTTTCCTAACCTGGGGAAAGACACAGACATCAACATACAGGAAGCACAGAGGACCCCCATCAGATTCAACAAAAACCGACCATCAATAAGGCAAATTAGAGTCAAATTCACAAAATACTCAGGCAAGGAGAGAGTCATGAAAGCAGCAAGGGAAAAACAGTCCCTAACCTACAGATCAGGTTTGCAGCAGAACTATGCACAGAAATTTGGCAGGCCAGAAAGGAGTGGCAGGATATATTCAATGTGCTGAATCAGAAAAATATGCAGCCAACAATTCTTTATCCAGCAAGGCTGTCATTCAAATAGAAGGAGAGATAAAAAGTATCCCAGACAAACAAAAATTAAAGGGGTTTGTGACCACTAAACCAGCCATGCAAGAAATTTTAAGGGGGACTCTCTGAGGGGAGAAAAGATGAAAAAAAATACACACACACACACACACACACACACACATATATATGTGTGTGTGTGTGTGTATATATATACGCATATATATATATATACGCATATATATATATATACGCATATATATATATATATATACGCATATATATATACGCATATATATATATATATGCGTATATATATATCAAAAGCAACAAATATTAGAAAGAACCAGAGAACACCACCATAAACTCCAACTCTATGAGCATCATAATGGCAATACTTTCATAGCTTTCAGTCCTTACTCTAAACCTCAATGGACTCAATGCTCCAATCAAAAGACATATGGTAGCAGAATGGATAAGAAAATAAGATCCATCTACATGCTGTTTACAGGAGACCCACTTTAGACCTAAAGACACTTTCAGATTAAAAGTAAGGGGATGGAGAACCATCTATCATGCTAATGGTCAACAAAAGAAAGCTGGAGTAGCCATACTTATATCAGACGATCTAGACTTTAAAATAAAGACTGTATCAAGAGATGCAGAAGGGCATTATATCATAATGAAGGGGTCTATCCACCAAGAAGACCTAACAATTGTAAACATTAATGCGTCAAATGTGGCAGTGCCCAAATATATAAATCAATTAATCACAAACATAAATAAACTCATTGATAGTAATACCATAATAGTAGGAGACATCAGCACCCCACTCAGAGGAATGGACAGATCATTTAATCAAAAAATCAACAAGGAAACAATGGCTTTGAATCACACACTGGACCAGATGGACTTAATAGATATATTCAGAATATTTCATCCTAAAGCAGCAGAATATACATTCTTCTCCAGTGCACATGGAACGTTCTCCAGAATAGACCACACACTGGGACACAAATCAGCCCTCAACAAGTACGAAAAGATCAAGATCACACTGTGTATATTTTCAAACCACAACTCTATGAAATTCAAAATCAACCACAAGAAAAAATTTGGAAAAGTAACAAACATTTTGAGACTGAAGAACATCCTACTAAAGAATGAATGGGCTAACCAAGAAGTTAAAGAGGAAATTAAAAAGTACATGGAAGCCAATGAAAATGATAATACCACAGCCCAAAACCTCTGGGATGCAGGAAAGGCGGTCATAAGAGGAAAGTATATAGCAATCCAGGCCTTCCTAAAAAGGAAGAAAGATCTCAGATACACAACCTAACCATACACCTTAAGGAGCTGGAAAAAGAACAGCAAATAAAACCCAAAAACAGCAGAAGACAGGAAATAACAAAGATTAGAGCAGAAATTAATGCTATCTAAACCAAAAAAAAAAAAACAAAAAAAAAAAAAACCAGAAGAGATCAATGAAACCAGAAGCTGGTTCTTTGAAAGAATTAACAAAATGGATAAAACACTAGCCAGTTTGATCAAAAAGAAAAAGGAAAGGACCCAAATAAATAAAATCAAGAATGAAAGAGGAGAGATCACAACCAACACAGCAGAAATAAAAACAATAGTAAGAGAATATTATGAGCAAGTATATGCCAATAAAATGGGCAATCTGGAACAAACGGACAAATTCCTAGAAACATATACACCACCAAAACTGAAACAGGAAGAAATAGAAAATTTGAACAGACCCAAAACCAGTAAGGAAATTGAATTAATAACCAAAAATCTCCCAAAAAACAAGAGTCCAGGGCCAGATGGTTTTCCAGGGAAATTCTACCAAACATTTAAGGAAGAGTTTAACACCTATTCTCTTGAAGCTGTTCCAAAAAATAGAAATGGAAGGAAAAGTTCCAAACTCTTCCTATGAAGCCAGCATTACCTGATTCCAAAATCAGACAGAGACTCCCTAAAAAGGAGAACTATAGACCAATTTCCCTGATGACATGGATGCAAAAATCCTCAACCAGATATTAGCCAACTGGATTCAACAATACATTAAAAAAATTATTCACCACGACCAAGTGGGATTTATACCTGGGATGCAGAGCTGGTTCAGTATTCACAAAACAATCAACGTGATTCATCACATCAATAAAAGAAAGGACAAGAACCATATGATCCTCTCAATAGATGCAAAGAAAGCATCCTTTCTTTATAAACTCCCTCAAGAAAGTAGGGATAGAAGGAGCATACCTCAAGATCATAAAGCCATATATGAAAGACCCAATGCTAATATCATCCTCAATGGGGAAAATCTGAAAGCTCTCCCCCTAAGGTCAGGAACAAGACAGGGATGGCCACTCTCATCACTGTTATTCAACATCGTGTTGGAAGTCTTAGCCTAGCAATCAGACAACACAAAGAAATAAAAGGCACCCAAATCGGCCAGGAGGGGGTCAAACTTTCACTCTTCGCAGATGACATGATACTCTATATGGAAAACCCAAAAGATTGCACCAAAAAACTGCTAGAATTGATTCATGGATTCAGCAAAGTTGCAGGATATAAGATCAATGCACAGAAATCAGTTGCACTCCTATACACCAACAATGAAGCGAGAGAAAGAGAAATCAAGGAATCAATCCCATTTACAACTGCACCAAAAACCATAAAAAACCTAGGAATAAATCTAAACAAAGAGGTGAAAAATCTATAGGCTGTAAACTATAGAAAGCTTATGAAAGAAATTGAAGACATCAAAAACTGGAAAAATAACCCATGCTTCTGGATAGGAAGAACAAATATTGTTATGATGTCAATACTACCCAAAGCAAACTACATATTCAATGCAATACCTATCAAAATAACCACCATTCTTCAGAGAGCTAGAAGAAATAATCGTAAAATTTGTATGGAACCAGAAAAGACCCAGAATAGCCAAAGCAATCTTGAAAAAGAAAACCAAAGCAGGAGGCATCACAATCCCCAACTTCAAGCTATACTACAAAGCTGTAATCATCAAGACAGTATGATACTGGCACAAAACAGACACTCAGATCCATGGCACTGAATAGAGAACCCAGAAATGGACCCACAAATGTATGGCCAACTAATCTTTGACAAAGCAGGAAAGAATATCCAATGGAATAAGGACAGTCTCTTCAGCAATTGGTGCTGGGAAAACTGGACAGTGACATGCAGAAGAATGAACCTAGAACACTTTCTTACACCATACACAAAAATAAACTCAAAATGGATGAAATACCTCAATGTAAGACAGGAAACCATCAAAACCCTAGAGGAGAAAGCAAGCAAAAACCTCTTTGATCTTGGCTGCAGCAACTTCTTACTCAACATGTCTCTGGAGGCAAGGGAAACAAAAGCAAAAATGAACTACTAGGACCTCATCAAAATAAAATGCTTCTGCACAGCGAAGGACACAGTCAGCAAAACTAAAAGGCAACCAACAGAATGGGAGGAGATATTTGCAAACGACATATCAGATAAAGGGTTAGTATCCAAAATCTATAAAGAACTTATCCAACTCAACATCCAAAAAAGAAATAATCCAGTGAAGAAATGGGCAAAAGACATGAATAGACACATCTCCAAAGAAGACATCCAGATGGCCAATCGACTCATGAAAAATGCTCAACATCACTCATCATCAGGGAAATACAAATCAAAGCCACAATGAGATACCACCTTACACCTGTCAGAATGGCTAACATTAACAACTCAGGCAACAACAGATGTTGGCGAGGATGTGGAGAAGGAGGATCTCTTTTGCATTGTTGGTGGGAATGCAAGCTGGTGCAGCCACTCTGGAAAACAGTATGGAAGTTCCTCAAAAAACTAAAAATAGAACTACCCTACAACCCAGCAATTGCACTACTAGGCATTTATCCAAGGGATACAGGTGTGATGTTTCAAACAGACACATGCACTCCAATGTTTATAGTAGCACTATCAACACTAACCAAAGTATGGAAAGAGCTCAAATGTCCATTGGTGGATGAATGGATAAAGAAGATTTGGTATATATATACAATGGAGTATTACTGGGCAATCAAAAAGAATGAAATATTGCCATTTGCAACTACGTGGATGGAATTGGAGGGTATTATGCTAAGTGAAATTAATCAGAGAAAGACAAAAATCATATGACTTCATTCATATGAGTACTTTAAGATACAAAACATGAATATAAGGGAAGGGAAACAAAAATAATATAAAAACAGGGAGGGGGACAAAACAGAAGAGACTCGTAAATATGGAGAAGAAACAGAGGGTTACTGAAGGGGTTGTGGGAGGGGGGATGGGCTAAATGGGTAAGGGGCACTAAGGAATCTACTCCCGATATCATTGTTGCACTATATGCTAACAAATTTGGATGCAAATTTCAAAATAATAATAATAATAAAATAAAAAGTAAAATTAAAATAAATAAATAAAAATAAAAAAATATATATGCTACTTTACAATATCTATGTGTTGCATTAACTGCATTATCTTAAAATATTGTATATATATATACACAATGTAAGAAATGATTTATATTTCAATATGTATAAATATATGTATATATATTTCCAGTTTAAATGGCATGTGTATTTTAAATTTGGTTTTGGGTACTGTGTTGTATGACAGAAATGGATATTATATGTACCAATTATTATTATTATTATTCAGTTATTGAAAATTTTGCTTTGTTTCATCAGAAGAAATTGGCAATTGCCACAGTTCAAGTTACCATTCCAGATTTCCTCTATGGTTCCACATCTTACTCCCAAAGTGTCTACTTCTGATTGTATGTGCTGACATATTCAGACATACTTAATGTGAATATGTCGAGATTTACTTCATATCTTTCATGTATGTCTATAGCCCCTAAATACATGGTTTGACTTGAAAAATGAAAAACTTAAGCAGGGAAAATTTAAAAACTTTTTTAAATTTTTTACATTTATTTATTTTTGAAAAACAGTGAGACGAAGTGTGAGCAGGGGAACAGCAGAGATAGAAGGAGACACAGAATTCAAAGCGGGCTCCATGCTCTTGACCAAGCCGTCAGCACAGAGCCTGATGGCGGGGCTCAAAGACACAAACTGTGAGATCATGACCTGAGCCAAAGTCGGATACTCAACCGACTGAGCCACCCAGGTGCCCCTAACCTGGGTGGCTCAGTTGGCTAAATGTCTGTCTTCTGCTCAGGTCATGATCTTATGGTTTATGAGGTCGAGCCCCGTATCAGGTTCTGTGTTGACAGCTCAGAGCCTGGAGCCTGCTTCACATTCTATCTCCCTCTCTCTGCCTCTCTCCTGCTCGTGTTCTCTCTCTCTCTCTCTCTCTCTCTCTCTCTCTCTCTCTCTCTCAAAGAATAAATAAATATTTAAAAAATTTAAATTATCAAATACTATTATTTGTGCAATTTTATTATTATTACAAAAATGTAGTTAGTGAACATTTTACTCTATAGAAGCAGGAAAAACTAGAATTGTCAATAGATTCTTTAAGCAATACTAAGACTCAGACACATAATATTCAATGATTCTAAAGAAATCTCATGATAAAATATTATCACAGAAGCTATTAAAATACTTCAATTTCATCATATGTAACTCTATTACTTATGTCATACAATATATGAATTCATACAATACTCAAATTCTTTGAAATTATTTTTCATGGTATAGTATTACAAAGATATCAGGAAACAACTAAATTTCTTGTTTAATATATTTACAAAAATTAACCAAAAATTTACTATTATGATAATGGCTAGAAAACAGTCTCAGTAGAAATCATTTCTTACATTGTTTGGATATGACTCTTTTCATAGGCATGCCATTACTTATTTTTTATTTTAATTCCCTGGGCATATTGGAATGCTACTTTAGTTGTATATGTCACATGTACTGTATTTGATTTTTAAAAAATCTTCTTTAAATTCACCTTTTGCATAAATACATTTTTTAATAGATTTTCATGGGTTTTTATAGCTTTTTATAAAATTTTATTTTGCAAGGATGTTCATATAACTGAGAAAAATTTACCTAGTTCATTAAATTGCTTTTTTTCTTAAATAAAGTGTGTCTCTTTCCTATAATAGCAGTGGAACAGCCAACAAATAATATTGTAATTCAGATATGAGGCCAAGAGATGAGAAGGATTTCCCTGGGGCCCTGTAGTGGTAGGAAACCTGACGTTTTGATTACCCTTGAGTTGTGCCATTGTTGAGCATTAGATCTTGTGTGGCAGAGTCACCCATATGTCCTCTCATATAGACACTTAAGTTAATTTTTTGCCTTGACCAGTGATAATATGTGGAATCCTCTAAAGCAGAGACTGAGACAGGGAAGTTTAAGAACAATGCCATGGATAATTCACTTTCTCCATACCCACTCGAAATAGCCTCTAGAGTGGCTCTGATCATTTACTGGCTTGCATCTAGGCATTTTCCTCAGACTAGTCCTTGGGCTTGAATTTGGATGATCCTGTCAGTTTAGCCCATCATCACAGGTATATTACCATTATCACCAACTTCTCTGTGTGAAATAGGTTTGCTAACCTGATCATATTTGCTGCCAGGCTGTCTCCTACAATGAAAACTATCCTATTTAACTCTTGTTACTCACATCTCTTTGCTAACAAAAACGGCAGCTAAAATCAGCCATACTTTCTTTTTAAACAATTTATTTAAGGGGTGCTAAATCAAAACTGTGACATAATTTTTAGTAACATGAGACATAATGTTTAGTAAACTATGAGAGTAAAACTTCTTTAATAAAAGAGCTGTTAGACCTTTTAAGAAAGGGGTAATAACAACTGTTTAAAAATATAACCCATGGTATATAGGACTCTGCCTATTGAAGGACTAAACTAATATTCAATTCATTACCCAGATACTTCTATGCCTCATTTCTCATTTTTCATTATGAAGGAAAATCAAAATATGCTCATTTAAATAGAGTTAGAATTATCTCACTTCGTAAAAAAAAAAAAAAAAAAAGAACACACATCTTTAAACACAGATCCAACTTAAAACCCAAACAATGAAATAAAATGAGCTAAAGGCTTTTGAGGACCGAACTTTCATTGCCAAGTATATAAAATGAACTTAGGCCTTTAAAAAAAATGCTGTCATTAAGGAAAATGGTTTTCTGTGGTTGCAGTGGAAGGAAGTTTCCCATCTGTATCTGGAATTAATAGCATCTGGAAGAAGAAACTGAATAAAAATGATTTTGCTTCTTGGCAATATGGACACAGATGTATTAGATACTTTGAGACACAAACCACCCAGGAGTAAAGTACATTAAATGAAACAATGGTGAGTTAGAAAACTATTGTGACCTACAGAAAGAAGATGGAAAGTTGTAATGCTTTATACAAAGCCAGATACCTCAGCAAATACTGTCAAGTGCTGCATAGACAAATTTAAGAATGCTCTGAGCTAGCTTACATGCTAGTGACCTTAAGGAATTCCTTCAGAATAGACTGGTTTACAGACTTGATGATATTTGCAAGAAATAAATGAATGTAGAGAAGTATATAGGGACCCTGAAAATGCCAAGAAAGATGAAAATCTTTTAAGCTCTTTGACAAGTGCACGAATGTAGGAATTTTAAACAAAATAATGAAAAACAACAACAAAAAAAGAGGATAGATTCATGGAGTCTTATGAAGGAAATCTTTAAAATTCAGTTTATCTAAACTCCCAAATATTAAACAAGGTTCTAGAGAAATGTGGCAACAATTTTTTCTGAAAAAAATAAATTTAAAAATGTCTGATAATAAAATTGACTCTAAGATATCTATAAATCTCATTAAACATAACCCATTTTTCCCTGTACTTTTTGGTAATAATTTTGAAGCTAAAATAATGTGATTTTAGGTGATTTTTTAATTTATTGTGTCTTTGATGCTGTTGTTAAAATGTTAATTGCCTCAGCTAAGTCAATTTTTTTTTACCTAGAATAACTGCAAGAAAAGCTGAATTTAAGTAATTAACCTTGACAGTTAGACATTACATGTAATTTGGTACCAATGGATTTGATATATCAAATTTTCTATTCAGAGCAGGTGAGGAGAATATGCTTTAGCTGATAATATATATATTTTTTAGTGAATAGATGCAAACACCTGCAACAGAAGCATCATAAAATAATTTTTAGTGAGTAGAGAAATGGAGTTTAGAACAATAGAAGTATAATAATTTTCAGGACCTTTACTCTTTACAAATATTTTTAACCTTATACTTAATCCACATATCATACTATGTAAGGAATATCACTATTTTTTTCTGCCTTATAATTAAGAATGTTGATATGAAAAAAATATAACAAATATACACCTATAATGGCAAGTATCTCCGAATGCATTAATTTAGTGACCTCAGTCAAAAATTGCAAGTAATGTCACCAAGATGGCAGGATATGAAATCTTGTGATGATAACCCCCAAACCAGCACAGCAACAATTTGGTAGCCATCCATGGACAAATATAGCTTTGTGGAAGCTTTGGAATCCAGGTAGAAAGCTGCAAAATTCTGGTGGAGCCAAGACCTAGGAGGACGTGTTTTGAGAAGGTAGGCCTATGCCCTGGTGGCAAGTTCGCTAACCATGGTCTCAGCTACAGACCTATAAATAGCCCCATCCTCATGTAGATTTTGCTTGCTGGTACTCGTAGTAGGTATTCTAATCACTTTGTATTTTAAATCATATAACCATTCAAGTTTTAGAAAGTGAGTAGATTTATTACTCTCATTTTATAGATAAAGGAAACTGAAGCCAAAGTGAAAAAATGTCTTGCCTATTTTCATATGATAAATACTCATAGGGGTTTGAACCTTGGCAATTTGGCTCAGAGCCTGTATTCTCAAACAAAACAAAACAAAACAAAACAAAACAAACAAAACATATTTTAATGTTTCTTTTCTGCATTAAGAGAATAAGCTACATTTCATTAATAAAATGTGATTTTTCTTGCATTTTTAAAGAGTGTTTCATTAATATCAAATTAGTGTCAAATGTAACTTTTCTAGGCATGTTTATGAAAAACAGTATGACATTTTATTCTAATAATATGCATTGGATACTGCCCCCACAGCCTGCAAGCTGATGTTACTATCTTAGAAATAAAATTCATACAATGACTTGGTATTTTGCTTTATACAAATTGTATTTGCCAGCATTAAGGTAAGAATGATGGAGTTTCCACTGAAGAATTTAAAACTACTTCAATTTAAGGCAAAAGCATTTATGGTAGAAAACAAACTAGAGGTAACTTCTTATTTCAGTGCAAGATTGATTTCTATGATCAGAATATAAGGGCATAATATGTAATTGTATTATTGGTACTGGCTTCAGGCCTAGTTTAGAAATGTTGTTTTTGTAAGTTATTAAATCACCACTATATTGGTATTTCCATTATCTTCATAAAATTTTGCCTTAAGAAGTTATCTGTTGTTTCTTTCATTTGCTAAAGTAAAAAAAGTGTAGACAAAAACATGAGAAATTAATACTTTAAAGTTTTTGCTAGGAAAAAAGACAAAATGTAGCACCTACTGCAATTTTGTTAGTGGTCCAGTTATTTTTATTTATATTAAATTCAATTGTTAATGAAGTACATGTGGAAGAAATAGAACAAGACAGTATTTAGTTACCTTCTTATTAATATTCTAAGTGTCCTTACAGAGGTAAAGAACACTTATTCTTTTCACATAACTAGACAGCCACAGGTTTTTTTAATTCCCAGGTTCAAAGAGTATGTGACTATTTCCAGATACAAAAAAATTGTTAAAAATTCATCCACTTAACTAATCTCTGAAACATTTTACTTTGTTAGACATGGTCCCAAGCAATGACCCTTAAGGGCTCATATGCAGCTATTATTTCCTCAGGTTAAAAAAAGACTTGGAAAATTTCCAAAGTAGAATCACAAAGTTTTAAAATTTGCAAAGACCTTTGAAACAACAAATCCAATCACTTCATCTTATTGAAGATCAATTGTATATATAACCTGAGTGCAAGGGTGTCCAAAAAAAGGGGGGGGCGTGTCACTGGCACATGTGCCTTGAGCTTGATTGCTCTACCTGTGAATGTTACCTGCACTATGATGGTGATATCACACTTGGATATATCAGTCACTATAAGTGATATGGCTAATAATTAATGCATTAGAAGTTATTTTTTACATAAGTGAATGGGCTACTTGCAATTTTTTATACATAGACGTACATATTCTTTTCATTTTGTAAATGAAGTGGGTAGTTCAGATACCATTTAAAGTATTTTTCAGCTCCATGGGCACCTGGCTGGCTCAGTTGGTTGAATGTCCAACTTCTGCTCAGGTCATGATCCCAAGGTTCATGGGGTTTGGGCCCCACATTGGGCTTGCTGCTGTCAGTGCAGAGCCCGCTTTGGAATCTCTGTCCTCCACCTCTCTCTGTTCCTTCCCTGGTTGTGCGCATGCTGTCTCTCTTTCTCTCTCTCAAGAATAAACACTAAAAATAAAGTCTTTTTCAGCTCCATAATTGTAAGCACAGTATATGTGTACTTCTTTCCTAATAATTTGCAAGTAGTCTAGTTACCTACGTGTGGAATGTTTATATATATATATATATATATATATATATATATATATATATCACCTTATATTCTGTATCCTCTATCTCAAGTACAGTCATATTTATATTTATATAGCCAATAATACAGGCTTTCCATTCACACAAATTAGACTTCACTGTTTCTTTGAACATCTGTTTTGTTTTTTCTAAGTTTATTTATTTATTTTGAGAAAGAGAAACAGCCTGAGCGAGCAGGGGAAGGGCAAAGAGAGAGGGAGGGAGAGAGAGAATCCCAAGCAGGCTTTGCACTGTCAGCACAGAGCCTGATGTGGGGCTGGAACTCATGAACTGTGAAATCATGACCTGAGCCAAAACTAAGAATCAGATGCTTAACTGACTGAGCCACCCAAGTGCCCCTTGAGTACTTGTTTTACTTTAGATGATTAATCTTATATTTCCCAGTTTCTTCATCTATAAAATCCTTACAATGCAGATTATGCTACAGGGTTGTTGCAAGATTACCTACATTTTATTTATTAATTCATCAAGTACTTAGTGCCTCATTCTCTATGGTAGGCACATTACTGAGTATTGGGAATATAGTAATGAGGTAGACAGACAATAATCGCATGCACTCCAGTGCATGTGAAACTAATTTACAAACTGTAAAGAATAAATATTGCTATTATCAAGCTAATTTACTTTAGGATTATGCGAAATTGATCATATGGATAGCTGGGTTGTTATGTTTTGTTTTGTTTTGTTTTTTAAAAGCAAGACTCTTTTGCTACCTAGGAACTTGAAAAAAGGCCTTTAAGACTTATTGCCTACATTGTTATACATTCTCCAACAGGGGCAATGCTTATGACAGCATTCTTTGTCATCTGAAGTTGCCTACTGGTTTTTGTTTTTAGTTTATAGACTGTAGCTCTAGATAAAATGCTAAATAGACTCAATTTATTTCAGTGTGTTAGTTGCTCTTTGTACCATATAGTAAAATATCACGAGAAAAAATCTGCTCAAGCAGAGCTGAAATATCTATAAGCTGAAATAAAAGGGATATTGAGAATCCATAAATTTTCAATGACAACTGTTTCTGGACTCATCAAAATAGTAAATATGACTGATAACAATTTTGAGACAAGGCCTTGATGAGATTCAGCCAAGACTAAATGAGTAATTAGGTGCCCACCCAAGACTATTGTTCTATGTGGCTTAAGGTAGCCCATCAACAAAAAAGTGCCAATGATAGAACAAATAAAACAAATTAAAAAATAATGAAAACTTAAATACAGCTCAGAATGATGAGTATGGTTATAGGCCAAAGGAATTGGCTAGAAGCAAACACAAATTGGCCAGAAGCAAATACTAAATATTGTAAAGGGGTTTGTTTTCAAAGTAACCATGATTTGAAGACTAAGCTGTTTTTGAATGTACCAGGTTTAATAGCATAAGGCACTAAACTTCCATAATAGGAGATAAAATAAAAAACTTATAGTCTCATGGGAAGCTAATACCAACATTCATTTCAAACATGGCCATGGAGAACTGTTGAATTGTCTCCAGTTGAAGACAATTCAACAATGCTCCATGGATTGCTCCTCTTTTTGCAAAGTCTAGGCCTCAGGGGAAAGGATGTTTGAAAGCAAATAGACTTAAAAGGGAGAGGTTAAAAAAAATAGAGGTAGCATATCCTTACAGGGAGAAGTAGTGATGTACCTCCCTGTAGACATTTTCAGCATAGTAAAGATTAAAGCACTCCTCTTCCCCTCCCAAAGATATACTTTATACTCTAGGGTAATGAGTAAGATCTCTCCTTCCAGGTAATGATGGGTGAATGTATTAGCAGCTCCTTAAGAGCCCAGTGCCTCTTATTTTTTTTTTAATGTTTATTTACTTTTAAGAGAGAGAGAGAGAGAGAGAGAGAGACCATAAGTGGAGGAGGGCAGAGAAAGAGAGAGAGGGAGACACAGAATCCTGAGCAGGCTCCAGGCTCCAATCTGCCAGCACAGAGCCTGATGTGGGGCTTGAACTCATGAACCACGAGATATGACCTGAGATGACTGGACACTCAACCAACTGAGCCACCCAGGTGCCCCCAAAACAGCTCAGTGTCTCTTAAAAATTGATGTTTCTTTCCTGTATTGCTATGCATGCAGTTAACATCAGGCCCTCATTGTATTGTCCTGTTAGGTTTGGGCCACGAAGAACTGATACAAACTCCTATAATTGATTTTTGACGGACTGATCAAGGGTCTTGTGATATTCTATCAGAATGCCGTGTAAGGCTAACTAACCTAGCAAGTGGGATAAAATCTCAGACCCTCCATTCTTTCTGACATTACAAGGATAATGGACAAGCAGCTTCTTCTCAGAGGGAAGACTCAAGGTGTAAACAATGACTCTTTTCCATAGTATTGTAGGACGGTCTTCACAACGCCTGACCAGGAGAATGGCAAACTTGTTACAAACCATACTATTATTATTTCCCTTCTTTTGTTTTTGAACATAATTTTTATTGCAATTAGTGAAAATGTGGTTCATTATTATCCCTTGAATGTGATGAGTATGTATTATTTATTTTTCCTGGACCATGTATATCTTGGGCTGGCATCATTAACAAATAGACTTTGACCTGCATGTAGTTATTGGGTTGTATTTTGGGTTTTCCTCCTTGCATGGGATTTGAGGGCAGCCTATATGTTCAAAGAAATCTTCAAATGGATACAGAGATGAGAATTCTATATTGTAGTTATTAGTATTAGTTCATTTAAAAAATTATTCTCCTCTTCAGTAAACACTATATAATACCTAGCATCCCTTACATTAAGTGGAAAACATGTACCTATATTCTACCAGTAAATATGAGCAGAAATTTTATGTATAAATTTCCGAGCCAAGACTTTTAAGATGCATGTGTGCCCCTACCACTATTCCATACACAGGTCCTACAAATAGGTGAAGATTAGCATGTAGTCCTAAGAGATGATAGAACTTCAAGGTGAAATGAGCTTAAGTATTTGGTTCATGACATAAAATGGAAGTTTCCTGTCCTATTTTGGACTACTGTGTACATAGAAAATAACATTCTATTATGTTTACGATTCCATCCATTTTAAGATAGTTTGTCATAGTAGCTAAGAGTTAGGAATGTTGCAACCTGACAACACAACAGATCAGTCTAATGAGTCTTCTCCCTTAAACTGTTTCACTGTAAGTGCTCTGTATCAACTCTCTAGGCGGTTTCATACAAAAATCCTCTTTTTGATTCTCAGAAAAGCCATTAATAGTAAAAACCGATATTATTTTACCAAAAACTACATTGGGAGAGATAGGACCATATATTATACACTCTAAATTGTTTTATTACAAGAATCTGTATATAATTTTTTGTGTTGTCAAATAATTCATTGTTGAATATAGAAATGGCTTTATGAATAGTAATATATAAGAAGACAGGTTTACAGTTCTACATTTTCATCCTCCTTTCCCCATACACTTATTTTATATTTACTAAAATTTTCATTGAAGTGCAATTCAGACTCAGAGAGGCACAAAATTTAGTTATTATAGATCAATGAATTTTTACAAAATGCAGCCATTTAAAGAGATTTATAAGTAATGCCAACATCTTTCAATTTATTTGTACCAATTTATCCTCCATATAGCAACAGATGAAAGTCTCAGTGGCTTTATATTCTTGCTAATTCTTGATATTTTCTTCCATTTTAGTCATTCTGGTGAAGTACCATAGCATTGAATTGTAGTTCTGATTTTTTAAATTTAAATCCAAGTTAGTCAATATATAGCGTAATAATGGTTTCAGGAGTAGAATTCAGTGATTCGTCACTTACATACAACACCCAGTGCTCATCCCAACAAGTGCCCTCCTTAATACTCATCACCCATTAGCCCATTCCCCCTACTCAATACCATTTTGTTGACTCTCAGTTTGTTTTCTGTAGTCTGAATATAATGTTTAAGAACACCTTAAATAACTGATATTTTCCCCTTTGTATAAGTTACAAAAACTTAAGTTACAAAAACCCATTTTTAAAACTTGTTTTGTATATTGTAATGAAGAGCATAGTTTTGTTCATTTTGATAAAAGTATAGGTTTCTCTACCCAAGACAGCAGTTTCTCCTCAGAAGTGCACATATTTGAGAAATAAATATATGGAGTATTGAAGCAGAAAGTTATTCACCATGTGAGCAGAGCAACTCTATCAACTCAGGTGATCAATATCACATACATAATTGGTTTACATACAATATTAACTCCAGGAATTGATTGTGAAACATAATTATGTTATGTCTTACTTTCTAGGCAAAGCACAAGTGTACCAGAATCTTGAGTTAAGTCATCTAAGATGTATGTTGTTGCCTTGCTTATTAAAATTTTCACCCCACATGGTCTTTAGTATGTCTTTCATGTTGGACTAGAGACACTAAAATGTAAGATGTAGTTACCCTGATATCACTGAGAATACAGTTCTTTCATATTTTGTACTTTGAGTGAAAAAAACATAATGCTTCCAATGGACTTCATTCACAACATAATGACACAGGAGCTGTATTAATGAGTTTTCCCTATAATTATTTAACAAATAAAAAGTACAAAATCTTTTCTTCTTTGTCAAGACATAGATGGTGATGAAAGCAAAAGAAATACGTACATAGAATTTCAGGAAAGTTAGGCAATTCAAAGTTTAGAGAACACATACCCAAAGTTTTGACCATCACTAATCTCAAATAAAGTGTCAGAGCTGTGGAAGACCAACATTAACCACTCATATTTTCAAATAGAAAAGCATCCAGTCTATGGGTAGAGAGAAAAGGAAATTTCTTTCATGTGAGAAGTCATATATCAATGTCTCCTGGTCAGAAAGAAGAAATTGTGAAACATTTCTTAGAGTCTGATATTTTCTTTTAATTCATTCCAGTCACTCTTATGTTAGAAAAGTGAGTGACTCATAGACTCCATCAAATACAACAGAAATAATTTCTCACTGTCACCAATAAAGTTCAAGTCAATTAACACCATAAATATGCATCTAATGAGTTAGATAATACAAAAAAAAGTACAGTGATAATTTTGCATAAAAGCAAGCTATTTTTGTTATCTGAACTTAGAATATGTAACAATATCCTATTTAATGCATTGGAAAGAAAAAATAACTATTAAACTATAATGTGATTCAATAATTTAGGAAACCAATATTATATTGATTGTGGTCTGAAATGATTATTTTATTTCATTTTTGATGGTTGGAAAGTCTACACTTATCAAGGGAATGGTCATTGTGATTCCTTTACAACAAAAAAGTCATAGTTGATAGAAGTATCTAGTCAATATCAATTGTTTAATGTAGATTATCAACATTCAGTAGACTATGGAGATTTATAATGGAAGAATAATTTATTGATTCTGAGTTTTTGCAGAAGTTTAAATATAAAGGAAGAGAAAGGTAAGCTATATATTTGCAAAATAATATTTTTAAAAATTTAAAGAAACAGATCAAAAGGTGCATAAATACACTTTGGTAGTTGATTGAAAAGTGTTAATCTATTTTTTACAAGGCACTGCAATCTAGTAAGGGTGAAAATATATATAATCTCAAAAGGTAAAAAACAAAATGTAATATTCAGTTTTTATTGCAACAGTAATGCATAGCAAATAGGCACAAAGAGTAGTTTACTCTAGCAAAATATTCACCTGCAGTTCTTCTGGGTTCTTTTAACTCTTTTGGACTCTCCAGAGTGAGTTTGGCTGAGCTAGTTGGCTCTGGCTCCTGGCTACAAGTCACAACCAAGTCAGTTTCACATATCTTTTCATTTGAGTACTTGGATTGAAGGATCAGTCACTGTTGAGACATACTGTCTCCGGGCAGAGGGAAGGTGCTCAAAAAGGTGAAATGGAAACCTGTAATGCCTTTGGAATTCTTAGTTCAGAACTGGTCCATTGTTACATAGGTCTAGCTTTTACTGGTCAAAGCATGACATACGAGTAATCCCAAAATTAGAGATGAAGGATGTACGATATACTTCCTTTGAGTTATGGGAGAATATATGACATTGGGCAGAGCCATAACATCCTACCTTAGGGAAGAAACAAAGAATAGGAACAATAATACCTTGTGTTACATAAAAGAAGAGGTGGGGTTTTTTTAATGTTTATTATTTATTTTTGAGAGACGGAGTGTGTGTGAGCAGGGGAGGGGCAGAGAGAGAGAGAGACATGGAATCTGAAGCAGGCTCTAGGCTCTGAGCTGTCAGCACAGAATCCAACATGGAAGCCACAAGATCATGACCTGAGCTGAAGTCATATGCTCAACAGACTGAGCCACCCAGGCGCCCAAGTTCTTTTTTTTCTTTTTCAAATCCCAACAGTGCCTTGGGGCACCACATGATAAGTTGTTAAATGAATTCACTGATCATTCTGTATTTTAATCAGCCTTCTTTCTCAATCATTGTCCCCAACCTACCATGTAACTATGATCTTTTGAATGGAAGAAATTATATACTACTAAAATTTTGGGTCCCCAGTTTGGATGCCCAGAACTACAACAGAAATCCAATAAAGATAGTAAATGAATAGACTATTTCAACTGTCTTCTGTATGGAATTTTAATCTTCAGACATGTCACCTTTCAATCTATCCTATATTTTATTCCCAGAGTGATTTTACTAAAAATGTATATCTGATTGTCAGGCATTTATTTAAAATTCCCTTCTCCATTTCCTTTAAGACAAAATATATACTTGATAACCTCCAAAACAAAGCCAAGTTAAGACTTCTTATTTCCCACAACCATTCAGTGATCCCTCCTTTACAAAAGTGGTGTTCTAGTCCATATGCTTTCTACTCATTTGGTACCAAGCTACATAGAGTGATTTGACAGATAATGTAATTATATATATATATATATATATATATATATATATATATATATATTATTTTATACATGTTAGATAATAATTCTTTAAATATGTTGATATCCTCCACTATATTTCAGACTTAACCCTACAGTTGGCTGTATGTTACTCTGGCCGGATAAAACAAGATATATTGCTCCTTGTTTCTCAAAGGATTACTGAAATTAAACCTCAGGCATTTCATCTTCTTATTTATCTGTCAGTATTAACCTTGAATTTCTACCTTACCTTCCTTGTTATAATGTATAAATCTTCCTTGTCCTTCTGTATCACTCTTTTTATTTTTACTTGCTTTTCTTTTTTTTTTTTTTTAAATTTTTTTTTTCAACGTTTATTTATTTTTGGGACAGAGAGAGACAGAGCATGAACGGGGGAGGGGCAGAGAGAGAGGGAGACACAGAATCGGAAACAGGCTCCAGGCTCTGAGCCATCAGCCCAGAGCCTGACGCGGGGCTCGAACTCACGGACCGCGAGATCGTGACCTGGCTGAAGTCGGACGCTTAACCGACTGCGCCACCCAGGCGCCCCATTTACTTGCTTTTCTTAACAGAAATCAGGCTTTACTCTGAGAATACCATTTCCCCTACAGAGTGCTCAACCATTGCCTATTTTTGCTATTGTTGTGTTGTGTTGTGTTGTCTTTTAATAACCCATGTGCTCTATATGTAGGAGACAGAGTTTGTGTTATTTTTACTCTCCATCAGAAATTCCAGACTATTAGTACTTCAACTTTGTTCAGAACAAAAAGAAAAAAGTGCAGATTCTTTAGAAATTGAGTTGTTGACCTATACCAATCCTCCTTCTCTTTAAGACTATTATCTATGGACATTCCAGTTAGTCTCCATCACTCCTCAAAGACTTTGGTACCTGGTATATATATTCTCTTTAGCCCAAGCCCTTCTATAGATTGACATTATTGTCCATATGAACACTATTTCCAGTTCTAGAGCTCCTCAGTTCTTAGAATTCATGATACTCAATGAGCTCTTTATGTCTTCACTTAAGCCACTCACTCCCATGTTTACACCTTGAGTCTATTCATGATATGAATCTAATCAATATTGAAAAATCATTAATCCAATAATCTTACTTGATGGCCAGTGTCTCTTTTCCTTATGGTGTGTTCAACTACTTCCATCATTTTTAGTTGATCAGGAATTCCAGTTACTTGAACTTGCTGCTGTCTATAAATTCGTGAGATACCCCCTTCATTTCTTTTCTTATTCATTATTGATTTCACGATGTCTTTTATTCAAGAATATGTTTGCTATATATACATCTCTCTTCTCTGCATTTTTGTCATGCATATATTGCAAAATTTTACCCTCTTTGAATCTAATAATCTTCTTTTTCCAAGACTGACCCTGAACATCCAATTGCTGCATAAATTTTCATACAACAGGGCAATTTTTTTTTCCATTATAAATTTTTTACCACCAATTTTAACTGGGGTTTCCAACACTGTTCTGCAATCCTACTACAATACTGGTCTACTCACAACCCTATTCGATTCCCTACAAATATCTAAATTTCAATTCCTTCCCACTCACTTTAAAAAAGATGACTCTGGAAAAGATAAAAATTTGGGGGCCTCAGTATTTTTCATGTATACATTCTTAAATGGTAGCTGGTATTATTAGTTATATTATGATTATTAGTGTCGTCCATTCACCTTCTTTCCTCCTTCCCATGTTACAGTGAAATCCATGCTCCCCTTTAAGGATAATTCACATCTATTTTGGATACCATCTCATCTGCTTTTTTATTACAATACCTACTATCTATTATTACCTTTGATTTCCCATGTCTCTCTCACAATTGCTTCATTCAAGATGAATTTTAAATCAACTCAAGTATATCCCATTAAAAACAGAAAAAGAAAAAGAAAAAAACAGGATCTTGCCTGGCCCTTATACCTCTTAGATTTAGTTTTCTTTCCTACACTTCACAAAGTTCCCCCAAAGCTTATTTATATGTTATATTTCACTGTTTTCTTTTTCTTTTTCTTTTTTAATCTCCCACTACAACACCAACCTGTCTTGCAGACCCTATTTCTCTTGATGGAATTTTTACCAAAATCACATATATTTCCTTGTCATTAAATTGATTTTTTTATTTGGGGGGAGGTGTCCCTAGATTACTGCTGTGTACTTCCTCCTTTCTTCAAACACTCTCTTTAGATTTTATTTAAAAAACTCTCCAGATTTTACTCTAACCTTTCATCTCTACAGTCCACAATAAAATATATTTTATCAAATCTCACAATTTTGTTACAAGTGAGACTTACTCCTAAGCAATTCCATTCATATATATGACTTCTATTATTAAAAAAAAAATTGGTTTCCAAAAAAAATGTATTTCTGATAAGAATTGCCTTTTAGCCCCAGAAACATATATCACATTACCTAACCAAAATTAATTCTGAGTATTTCAAAGGTCCTCTTACACAACAAAGGCAAAACTGAACTTATAATCTTTATCCACATGCCTAATCCATTATCACGAATTTTCTTTACAAATGGCAGCATAACCCATCAGGTTAAGTAAGCTGGAAACCTAGGAATCATCTATGACATCTGCCTCTCCCTTATTCCAGATATCCAACCACTGCAAAAGTCTATTGATTGACCCTATTAAAAATCTCACAAGCTTGATCACTTTTCATAGTCGCTCCTAACCCAAGTTATCATCATTTCTTCTCTAGTCTAACAACATTCATGCTTACTCCTTCAATTTTCTTTATTCTATCCAGAGCAATCTTTTATGTGAACAAATATGAACAAATCACTCCAATACATAAAACAGTTCAATGGCTTTTCATTGTTCTTAGAGTGAAGACAATGCATTTCAATGATGCTTAAAACCTCTGTATAATTCGAAAGATATATGTGCCCCTATGTTTATTACAGCATTATTTATAATAGCCAATATACAGAAGCCCCTCAAGTGTACATCAATAACTGAATGGATAAAAGAGATGTGATATATATACAATGGAATGTTACTCAACCATTAAAAGGAATGAGAACCTGCCATCTGTAACAACATGAATGACCTAGAGAATATTATGCTAAGTGAAATAAGTCAGAGAATGATAAAAATACCATATGACTTCACTTACATATGGAATCTAAAAAAGAAAAGAAAACAAATGAACAAACAAACAAAAAACCAAACAGACTCTTAAATACAGAGAACAAACGGATAGTTGCTAGAGGGCAGGTGGGTGGGGGGATAGGCAAACAGATAAAAGGAATGAAGAGGTACAAACTTTCAGTTATAAAAGATGAAATGGAGATGAAATGTACAGGGAATATAGTCAGTTATATTGTAATAACACTGTATGGTGAAGGATGGTGACTACACTTGTGGTGAGCACCGAATAACACACAGAATTGCTGAAAAATAGGTTGTACACTTGAAACCAATATAACATTGTATGCTAATTATATTTCAATTTCTTTACTGTGGAAAAAAAAATGTAAACACTCTGCAAGTTTTGACACCCATCTAACTCTCCATACTCATCTGCACTATGCTTTCCCTAACTGCAGCTACAGTGGCCTTCTTTTAGACCCTGACATTCACCATGCCTACTTTCAATGTATGATTTTGCATGTTATTCCTTCTGCCTGATTATGCTTTCCTCCTTTCCCTCAGTTTCCTGATTCCTCTGGATTCTATGGAATCATCACTGTGGAGGAGGCTCCTCACACATGTTTTACTAATAAAATGATCTATTAACTTTATCTTTCTTTTTCTTTTCTTCCATGGCATGTTTTTTTAAAAATGTTTATTCTTGAGAGAGAGAGAGGGGCAGAGCACGAGTGGGGGAGGGGCAGAGTGAAAGGGAGACAAATAATCCTAAGCAGGCTCCAGGCTCTGAGCTGTCAGCACAGAGCCTGATGGGGGCTCGAACTCCCGAGCCGTGAGATCATGACCTGAGCCTAAGTCAGACACTTAACCAAATGAACCGCCCAGGCACCCCTTCCTTTATAGCATATTAATTTATGTGCTAATGATATATATGTCAGGGTCATCTCTAGGTTTTTGTGTTTTTTTTGTAGTTTAAAAAAAATTCCTTATTCTGTATCAGTGGTTGTCAGAGTGCCTGGCCAACACAATAAGTGTTGTATAAATAGTAGTTGGATGACTAAATGAAAAACTAGCCCAATGACTTGTTGAAAGATGTTTTTATTGAGACACTGAAATAGACTTATCTTGGTCCTAGGTTGGGGTTCAATAAACATCAGCCTGAAATGTGTAAAAACAATTTTGGGCCTTTTTTTTTTTTTACATACATGGCCAAAGAAGTCCATTTATGCAAATGGACTATGGCCATCAGTTGGAACAGTGATTTCAAAGTTCTAAAATACCTAAGAATAAACCCAACCAAAGATGTAAAAGAACTATATGTTGAAAACTATAGAAAGCTTATGAAGGAAGTTGAAGAAGATATAAAGAAACGGAAAAACATTCCATGCTCATGGATTGGAAAAATAAATATTGTTAAAATGTCAATACTACCCAAAGCTATCTACACATTCAATGCAATCCCAATAAAAATTGCACCAGCATTCTTCTCAAAGCTAGAACAAGCAATCTTAAAATTTGCATGGAACCACAAAAGACCCCAAATAGCCAAAGTAATATTGAAGAAGACCAAAGTGGGAGGCCACACAATCCCAGACTTTAGCCTCTACTACAAAGCCGTAATCATCAAGACAGCATGGTATTGGCACAAAAACAGACACATAGACCAATGGAATAGAATAGAGACTCCAGAATTGGACCCTCAAAAGTATGGCCAATTCATCTTTGACAAAGCAGGAAAGAATATCCAATGGAAAAAAGACAGTCTCTTTAACAAATGGTGCTGGCAGAACTGGACAGCAACATGCAGAAAAATGAAACTAGACCACTTTCTTACACCATTCACAAAAAAAAAAAAAAAACAAACAAACAAACAAAAAAAAAACCTCAAAATGGATAAAGGACCTGAATGTGAGATAGGAAACCATCAAAACCCTAGAGGAGAAAGCAGGAAAAAAACCTCTCTGACCTCAGCCACAACAATTTCTTACTTGACACATCCCCAAAGGCAAGGGAATTCAAAGTAAAAATGAACTATTGGGACCTCATGAAAATAAAAAGCTTCTGCACTGCAAAGGAAACAATCAACAAAACTAAAAGGCAACCAATGGAATGGGAAAAGGTATTTGCAAATGACATATCAGACGAAGGGCTAGTAACAAAATCTATAAAGAACTCACCAAACTCCACACCCGAAAAACAAATAATCCAGTGAAGAAATGGGCAGAAAACATGAATAGACACTTCTCTAAAGAAGACATCCAAATGGCCAATAGGCACATGAAAAGATGCTCAACGTCACTTCTCATCAGGGAAATGCAAATCAAAACCACACTGAGATACCACCTCACACCAGTCAGAGTGGCTAAAATGAACAAATCAGGAGACTTAGATGTTGGAGAGGATGTGGAGAAACGGGAACCCTCTTGCACTGTTGCTGGGAATGCAAATTGGTGCAGCCACTCTGGAAAACAGTGTGGAGGTTCCTCAAAAAATTAAAAATAGATCTACCTAGTGACCCAGCAATAGCACTGCTAGGAATTTACCCAGGGGATACAGGAGTGCTGATGCATAGGAGCACTTGTACCCCAATGTTTATAGCAGCACTTTCAACAATAGCCAAATTGTGGAAAGAGCTCAAATGTCCATCAATTGATGAATGGATAAAGAAATTGTGGTTTATATACAAAATGGAATACTACTTGGCAATCAGACTGAAATATGGCTCTTTGTAGCAACGTGGATGGAACTGGAGGGTGTTATGCTAAGTGAAATAAGCCATACAGAGAACGACAGATACCATATGTTTTCACTCTTATGTGGATCCTGAGAAACTTAACAGAAGACCATGGGGGAGGGGAAGAAAAAAAAAGTTAGAGAGGGAGGGAGGCAAACTATAAGAGACTCTTAAAAACTGAGAATAAACTGAGGGTTGATGGGGGGGTGGGAGGGCGGGGAGGGTAGGTGATGGGTATTGAGAAGGGCACCTGTTGGGATGATGACTGGGTGTTGTATGGAAACCAATTTGACAATAAATTTCATATTAAAAAAAAAAAGAAAGTTCTATTCTTTGTAAAAAAAAAAGTGATCTGCCAGATTTCCAAATTTAATATTTCTGGAAATAGATCTTTAACAAACTTGAATCAATGGTAAGCATGGAATTTATGACTGTTTTCTAACTAGATAATGTGTTATTTTCTTTTTCCTAATGTAGTTTTCCTCTCAAACCCTCAGTCCAGTTATGACTAATTTTGTTTCTTCTCTTCCTTTCTACTTTTCTCTACAGCACTACCTTTTTTTACTCATTAGTTATATTTCTTACCAAACCACATTAAAGATAGTTTTTAATGGAATTACCTATTTCCTGTCCAGAAATTATTCGACGGGTATTTATATCTATTTTCAAAGACAATCTACCTTTGAAATTGGATCGATAGAAAAACCTGATAATTATTTTTGAGTTAATGTACATGTGACTTCATTGACTTTGTGACACTGAAGAATTTGCTAGTAGGAGAGAACTATGATTGTGTAACAGGGAAAACCTAGGGCATGTTTCTGTTAGCTACAGTTGCTCCTTAAGGACACTGAATGTTAGTAAATGATTCCTCGCTGTAGAGAAAACAAAAAATAAAGTGGGATCTGCAAAGAAATATGTTTTCATATATTTTTTTCTTTTTTAAGTTTTTATTTAAATTCCAGTTAGTTAACATATAGTATAAATATTAGTTTCAGTAGTCCAATTTTATGCTTCATCTGTTCTAGTGGTCATGTCTGATAAAATTATGGGGAAAAGAAATATTTCTCTTTTATTTATGTTTTAAAGAAAATTATGGCAATTAGGATGCACATTTATTTTTAGTTGTGTTCTTTATGAATATGTTCTATGTTCATATGTTCTAATGAAATTAACATTTCAGCAGCAAACTTCACTGACAATAAATGAGCATTTAACTGACGTTGAATAAATAAGAAGGGGGAATATAGATGGTATAAAGTTGACTTTATGTACTCAATCTTTTCATTTAATTTAGAAATAAATTTTCATATACAAGAAGTTTTTAGCAATTTTTCAAAACCCCATTGTTTATGAGCCAATATAACAGGAAAAAAAAGATCATTTTTCAACATTTTCTTACAATATTCAGTCTCATTGGCATTTTAGGAGTTCCCTGAAAACCCTAAGATTTTCCCATTGCAGGTTGGATTCCTTAGCCAAGGTGTAGCTACATTCCATTCTCTGTGCCAGAAAGACATGTAGAGATGTCTTAGCAATTAGTGCCTGGAATTGGTTTACAGATCTATTTAAAAATGCCCAATTAGTGTGAAGCTCAGAACTCCTCTCTGATGGTTGTATCAAGGTTCTCCTTCATTGCCAATGGACATTTTGAGGAAGCCTCTATACCTGAGTTCTTTTGGGCATGTATCTTATGCTTGCAGTAGCAGCCTTGGACAAAGATAAAATTGTGTGTGGTACAATGGAGAGTTAAAAAGAAGTAGGATCTTTGATTATCTTATTAATCTTCTAGGTCAAACCCTGATTCTGGGTTTTCTAGTTATAGAGCCAACAGATTCCTTACAGTTTAATTCAGGTGTAGTAAAATATTCTGTTTCATAAAACCATCTTATATTGTTATGAAAAAGTATTGTTATAGTGGTTAGTACCAGAAGGAGGCAGCAATACCATGACTCCGTAGTGGATCATTTAGGACTTCTTAATCTTCTGGGCCACCATGTTTCTAAGAACTGGTTGGATGCAACTAGCCATGTTAACCACCTAACTAGACTCATTTTCCCCGTATCTAAAACACAGAAAGTGTTACTATCTTATTAGATTCTTAGGAGGATTAGAAATAATGCATGTGACACACTTGCACAGTGCCTGGCAGGTAGCAAACCACAATAATGTGTAGCTACTGGCTATCATAATTACAAAATGCTATTTTGTAGCCAGATTCAGTGTTGCTTAAGAAATTTTATGAGTGACAAAAAGCATTTAGTTAATTATTCTTTTTCTCCATTATTTTTTAGTATCTACTTCATTTATCCCTTTGTTGTATCTAAAGATGTTTTGTCTCAAGTCAACCAACTTTGATAGAATAAGTAAGTGCACAGAAGTCCAAATACTGAAAATATACTCTTAAAATTGGTATTCTGCAACCACATAATTACAAGTGTCAATCTCGATTTCTCCAGTGTTAGGTGCAAGCTCACTGACAATGACCCCTACTGGTGAGCAATTAACTCCCTCTGATCTAGGTGTCAGAATTTCTTGATAGCATTTGCTAATGTGAAAGTCACTACTACAGAAGGTATAGCAAAAGCAACAACAAAAAGCAAACAGACTCTTCAGAGAACAAAATCTCAGCAGGTTCAAGTTTTTAAATAATCTACCTGCTGGCAGATCCAATAAACCTACTGATTATTGGCTACTCTTTCCAAATCCTGCTGTGTCTTACTCAACTGAAGAGGCTGCTTATTCTGAGTGATTGCTAATAGTACATGGCAAAGAAATATATCTTGTGGCTTATTATTGTCATCAGTAAAAAGATAAGAACAGTGACCACTAAACTCCAAACAGAATGAAGGATTAGAATATACTGGCAAATGTAGTTTCACTGTATAATGCTTTGAAAGAAGTCTAAAGTATGTAATTAAATGTTGAATCAATTCAAATGGTTACTGTGCAATAGAGGTTTTTCTCTATTATTAATATTTCAATTTAAAACATTATTTGCAAAATGACCTTTTAAAAATCTGTTTTGAAAGAAATCAGTGAAACTGATATAGACTGCATTATTGGTAGACAGACTGTTAACAGGTATTTATTTGGTGCTAACATCTTGTATATTCTTGTTAACAAAATATTTAAAGCGCCGAAACAGAGGTGGAGATGGATATATCTTGTATGGACTGATGCTGTGATGGGGCATTCAGGTACTTTTTTTTTTCTATCAGTAAAATAGAACCCCAAAATATATATTTATTTCTGTGACTTCTTATGCACTGTGCTGAAAGGTGGTATTGTATTTCTGCATTTGTCTTTCTTGTTCTAAGAAGACCATCTTTCTACGTTTCCTGTAAAAGTATTCAAAGTCTATGCCTTAATAGTGGTTTTATTTAAAAAAAGTTCATTTTTGGTTCCATGAAACTCAATCTTTAAACATTAAAAACAGCACTGACAGTAAAATTCTGAAAGGTGATGTTGACACGCCCTCTAAAGCATAGGGTATGATTCAAAGTCATGCCACAATCACTTCAATTTCTCTTGCTCTCTGCATCACATAGCACAAGGTGGCATTCTCAGGTTGGCTTGGATAAGTGGTTATGAATTTTACTAGTTTCCCAAAAGTCTCCTAGATTCACAGGACCAGTAGGATCACTTACATGACTTCTCCAGTTTCCTTGAGAGATAGTCAGTAGCATGAGAAGATCATAGGGAATATGGTAGGAATAACTGGCAATAATGCCCCAAAGGACCCAGGATCCAATTTTAGAGGTGGTATAGTGTCCAGCCTTAGAGTTAAAAAGTCCAGGTATGATTATAGCTCCAGTCTTTATATTAGTCCACATTTTAATCTCTTTAATCTTTAATCTCAGTCTCCAAGCTCAGGTTAGTGTTGTAGTGATAAAAGAAAATAATACAAGTAAAGTTCTTTTTTTAATACTGTACAGTACAGTAAGTTGATGCTATGCTTACTATCAGCATCATTATTTAAATTACTGTTATTAATTTTCCTGGCAAAATCTCCAACATAACAAAAGAATCATTTCATAAATTTTCCCCTTTATCTACTACCACAGTGTAGAATATACTAGTCGGTCTAAGGACTTATGAGCATGATTTCTCAGAAATATCTTGATAATTGGCCTTTGTTCTGGTTCTAAAAATTGAGATAGGGGATATATTTTCCTTGAGGTATATAAGAAGTAGGAGGCTGAACACTGGATTAGGAGATTCAGGTCGGGGCACCTGGGTGGCTCAGTCAGTTGAGCATCCGACTTTGGCTCAGGTCATGATCTGGCAGTTCGTGGGTTCCAGCCCCACGTCAGGCTCTGTGCTGACAGCTCAGAGCCTAGAGTTTGCTTCAGATTCTGTATCTCCCTCTCTCTGCCCTTTCCCCATTCATGCTCTGTTTCTCTCTGTCTCTCCAAGATGAATAAACGTTAAAAAAAATTAAAAAACAAAAGAAGTAGATTCAGGTCTGTGTCTCTTATGAGGTATATCTGGTCCAGGTGATATAGTCTATAGCATGTCTCTAGCCAAGGCACAAAGCTAGACAGTAGAACCTTATATGTAAACCTGGGCTTGGAAGAAAAAGTTAATCATCCAGGTTGTCTTATGTGAGCCATCCTCTTTCAAACTTATAATAGACAACAGTGCACTTCATGGCAAGGCTCTTGGGAATTTTAGAGGCCATGATGTCTACACTTCCATTGGGCAAAGTTACTCTGTTGCGTACCCTGACTTCTTCAGATAAGAAACTATGATTAACTTATATGTGTCTATGCTTGGTTTTTGCAAAAATTTGTGTCTATTACTGATATATATCAAGACAAAGGTGCAATTACACACCATGTTTATTGATCATTTATCAATAACTGCTGAACACTGATTAACAAAAAGAAAAAAAAAGCATGTTCCTGCTTTATAAGAGCACTAGGAATGGTCAGCATAATGCATTGTAAAATATCCTTTAATGCTATTGGGTATCTCTGGTAGTTGAAAATTCCTTAAAATTAAAAATTCCTTGAAAATTGTACCAGAAGGCCAAAGTAAAGTCATAAATCACTTAATGTTAATTAACTACATTATTTCCTTTATCTCTAGATAAGGGACCCATATAGACCACAGACTGTCACTCCTAGAAGACAATAATATTGGCAGAAACTAAAGAGCATGGTAATAGGGATGAGAGGGAATCAAAGGTCAACTTTAGAAAATTTTGAGAATTTCAACAACAGTCTTACTTTTGCTATTACATAGTGACATCACACACTTGGTGATTTTTGATAGCTTTACACATGTATTCTTCTATCTCAAGAGTATACACTGGATTATGATGTTATATGCAAAATTTAATATTTATCTTTTTTCGGATGGAGCAAGAGGTGGATATTATAAAGAGCTGAGAATGTTTCCTATAGTGCCTGCTACAAAATAAGATTCATAAAATTTCTTAAAGTAATGATAGTAATAATAGTGTAGACTGCATAATAACCATCATGTGCCAGGTACTATCCTAAGCAATTTATACACATTAACAAATTTATGAGTTGATTACTTCACAGCAACCTTATGAAATAGTTCATAATATTATGTCCATTTCACAAAGAGGTAACTGACACACAGAAGTTAAGTAAATTACCCAAAACCATGGGCCAATTGGATTTTAGAGCCATGATTCAATCCCAGGCAGTGGGGAACCAGAATTCAGGCTCTTAAGCAAGATTCTACTCTGTCTGGAAAGCAAGATGAAACAAACCAAAAACTCTAAATTATTAATTGCTTAAGGTTTACTAAATGCCTATAGATATTTTTCCATTTAGTTTTTAACTTATCATTTTCCATTTTCAACTTTCACCACATGAAAACTTGGTATAATTAAGAGAAAGGTTGAAGACTGACCTGGGGCTATTATGCTACAGTACTAGGTTTGCCTCACAAGCTGCTGATTCCTGATGTCCAGTATTGACTCTCAACTAATTAGCTCAGATTCCAAAATGTCGCCTGGTCTTCCACCTGAGAGCTTCTATGGTTTTTGTTGCATTTCTTACATTTTGCTAACGTTTATCTGTTGTACTCCCTTACTTACTGCCTCACTTCCAGTGTCTACTTTTTAATCACATACAGCCACTGCACGCGATTCTGGATTTTATAAATTGTTGGCAAGTAAGGCCAGGCAGAAATAGGCTTCTTGTCTCTCAAATGTCCCACAAATCAGAATCTCACACACCTGATATTTTCAAGTGCCTATAAAGGCTGAGTGATATAGCTTAATGTTTGTAGAAACCTCCATTTTCAGAGACTGTACCGATCCCGTACATTTTTTTTCTTTCTCTTTATCACTTGCTTTTATAATGTTTAGTTCATATTCTTTTTATTTCATACAAAGATTATAGAATACTAATTATATATCATAAAAATTGTACTTGGAAACTCACTTTCTTTATTCCAACACTTACTAATCCCCATGTAGGAACTTCATCATAGAAGATACTACAAATATACTTCTTTTTCTGGTTTTATTGTAAACCATATAAACAAAGTACAGTATTTAATATTTATTTAAGCTTAACTATGGCCCCAGCTAGCCTCATATCCTCTGTTATGGAGACAATGATAGTGTGCCTGGTTTTAAATAATTCAGCCAGTACTGTTGTCCATCTGTTCCCTTTCCAACTACTCCTGTGTTTCCTGAAGCTGTGTTTCGTCCTGCCAGAGTAACTCCCAGCCAGGGTCAGTCTCAGCCAGGCTCAGGTTTTTTTGCTCCACTGGACTTACTCTAAACTAGTTAGAGGGCTTTAAGTAAATCTGATTCCCTTCTGTCCATCACAATATCTAATGCCCTTTGGAAAATAGCCTTAGTCTTCTGCATACCCACAGAGTTCTGAGTCTCAGCTACAACATTTACCCCTGACTGTGAGCTGCCTATCTGCCTAACTGACCATTGTACCCCTCTGGTGTCTATTTGCCCCTCTGGTACTATCTTACAAATTACTATAATTGCATATCCTCAGGGTCTCGAATATATTTTGGTAAAGTTTTCTTAACTTGTATTTGTTTAGCATGGTTGCATTGATTTAGCATTGTCTTTTCTATGTCACATAGGAAATGTGAAGGATCTTCACATTGGGATCTTTCTTTTTCTGCTCACGTTAGTTGGTGTGAGAGCCCTCAATGTCTGTGAAGATCAGGCTGTCAGAGTCTGTTGGGCAATGGAGAACTGATGAGAAATGAAAGATACGTGGGAGATTTTTTTTTTTTTAGTAGGCTAAAAGCAATTAGCTAAGGTAATTTTTATGGCTGAGTTACGCTGTCAAGGAGCTGGGAGAGAAAATAGTTCAGAAATAAGTACTGAGACTTCCATCCTCATATTCCTACTTCAGAAACAGAAAACAGATCCTAAACACTAGACAAAACCCTATGTAACATAACCCCTTCATCTAATTCCAAATGGTTTTTCTCCAAGATGGAAGTTGCTTCTAGTACTTCTTATATCACAATTTGATTAATAGCCATTTCCCTTATTAAAACAATTTTTTTTTAAATATGGACTTTGTATCATCTTTCTATATAGTTTCTTATAATATAAACGATCTTTATATACTATGGAAACTTGATTTAATTTATATGGTGTTTCCCACCTTAATCATTCAGATTGACTTTTCCTTATATACTATAATCAGATACAACAAGATTATATTAAACAAATAAATTATTTGGTAACAACAGGTAAGCCAATAAATAGCTATTATAATATGATTACAGTGACTATTCTTGTTGAATATTCTGGCTTGGATTTCTAATTTCTAATTATTATTATTATTATTATAAGTCACAACAATCAAACTGTATACACAATATAAATTGAGTGCTAAATTTAAAATAACAAAAAGAAATTCTTCTGGTTTACTATGACTAAATAACACACATAGTTATGTCTTCTCTTTCAAGAATAATTATTATAATAGTGCAAATAAAGGAATAAAAAACAATGCTCACAAGAATAGGACAATGAGAGACAATCATAGAAGAAAAGTCGACTGGAAAGTTATAAAAAAATAATAATTGACATGATAAACCACAGGAAAACTAACTTCACATTTGCAGGATTGGGGCACCTGGGTGGCTCAGTTGGTTGGGCGTCCGACTCTTGATTTCAGCTCAGGCCATGATCTTATGTTTCATGAGTTCAAGCCCTCTGCTGGGCTCTGTGCTGACAGAGCAAAGCCTGCTGGGGATTCTCCTCTCTCCCTCTCTCTCTGTCCCTCCCCTGTTCTCTCTCTCTCTCTCTCTTCTCTCTCTCTCTCTCTCTCTCTCTCTCTCTCTCTCTCAAAATGGATAAATAAACTTAACAACAACAACAAAAAAAAAACTAGCAGGATAGAATGCTAGAAAAGCTCAGGAATTGAAGGCACCAGGTACATTTGAATACCATAATGTGTAGTCCTGGAGCTGAAATCAGAAGTGTAGGTCAAATCCTATGGAAGGACCAGTAAGACACAGATCTACACTGCTTTGTAGAGCTACGTGCTTGCCTGTACCTATCTATCCCCAACTCTGACAAAAGAATGTGCTTATATTTTGGCTATATTTGCTTTGCTGAGCCCAGAGATAAAATACTGCCTTGAGACATCAGCATTTTTTAAGTTAGTCACATGCTCAAAAGAAAATATTCACCGAATTTGGGAGGGCCTCCAATGCACAGATCAATTTATTGTTTTATCATCTCTTTGCAAAGCATGCCAATTCACATGCATCCTCTTCCAATCAACTGTCTCTCCATGTTAGTGATCAGCCAACCAGGATGAAAAAAAGAAGAAGGGATCCAGGAGGGATATTTCCATTAAAAAATAAATAAATAAACAAATACGTTAGATTGACTATACCAAATATAGTAATAGGACTTCTTATTAACAATAGGAACAGAAAAAAAAAAAAGAAAAACAAAATATGGTAATTGTTTTCCCCAATAATACCAAAGTATATACCAAAAGTTACCCCCCAAATGACATGATTATAGGACATTATAGGGATGAAATACAACCAAAATTTACATGGTAATGATAATGTAAACTATAATATTAACAAGAAACTGTGATTAAACTGTATTGAGAAAATGAGGTGAGGAAAATATTTTTTTTGTTTGGTGTAGCATAGATCTAAAACACCTTTTATAGTAGGAGATTGATGGATAACATCTATCACTGAAGCAACAAAATAGCGTAAACAAGCACTTAGAAATAGGATTGCAGAGGGGCGCCTGGGTGGCTCAGTCGGTTGAGCGTCCGACTTCGGCTCGGGTCATGATCTCGCGGTCCGTGAGTTTGAGCCCCGCGTCGGGCTCTGTGCTGATGGCTCAGAGCCTGGAGCCTGTTTCGGATTCTGTGTCTCCCTCTCTCTGACCCTCCCCTGTTCATGCTCTGTCTCTCTCTGTCTCAAAAATAAATAAACGTTAAAAAAAATTTAAAAAAAAAAAGAAGAAATAGGATTGCAGATATCAAAGAAACATCTAAAATTATTGAAAATATTTTTTAAAAAAGAAAATGCCTCCATGTTTCATTATTAACTACTTAATTCTACTTAACTTGTTTTATTTTGTTTTTTTTAAAGTTTATTTATGTATCTATTTTTGTGAGATTGAGAGAGAGAGAGCGAGTGCAAACTGGGGAGGGGCAGAGAAGGAGGGAGACATAGAATCTGAAGCAGGCTCCAGGCTCTGAGCTGTCACCACAGAGCCCGACACAGGGCTCAAACCCACAAACTGTGAGATCGTGACCTGAGTCAAAGTCAGCCGCTTAACCAACTAAGCCACCCAGGAACCCCTTAATTTGTTTTATACATATATACACATATATGTGTATACATAAAAATGTATGTGTGTATAGGTTATACATACGTGTGTGTATACACACACACACATACATATATGGAAACAATTTATACAGAGTTATCAACATATAGCCTTCCCTCCTCATCCAACCCTTTTTTCCATGTCCTCAGCCTCATCTTTTCAGGTAGCCTACTAATAATGAAAGATGATTCAACAGATTGGAATAATTACTTCAACATTTTGTTAGTGTTAATGTTGATTCATGTTTTGGTATTTTTCAAACACATTTTCATAAGAATTGAAAAGATAACTGTCAGAGAGGTGACATCTACATTCTGAGGTCAATCTAAATTCAACTTCTGGTTCCATTATTTACTAGATCATTTCCTCAGGAAAATTATATAACTTCTTATGCCTTACTTTCTCCATATGTAAACTAGGATAAAACAGCACACATTATAAAAAATCGTGACAACAAAATTAATGACTATAAAATAGTGTAGTTCCTGGCACAAGGCAAACACTCCACAAGTAGTTGTTACTATTGTGCCAACCAAAAAAGATATTTTAAAAAGTATAACAATATACTAGTTATTCAAATTTGCTCTTTAGTCCTTTTCTAATGGCAGTCTGCTATGTGTTTTATTAAAGCAGAAATATTTATGGAATTTAGATTAAATCATTTTAAATTTAAACTCTAAAATAGCGTGATTTCTTAGTATACCATTTAAATTAATGGGTCACAGAGCTGTTAGATAATTTTTTTTCATTAAATTGGATGGTTTGAAGGAATTTTGATATGTTTAATTTGTTTTGAAAAGAGACCCTAGAAAAATCTGTGCCCTGTTCTATTTCTGTTCTTTTTCTGGTCTATCTTGTTTTTGTTTTTTTAGTTGCATGCTTCTGTATTCAAATTGTGGATTTTACCTAAGATACATTCTTTCAGGTAATGTACAATAATGCAGTATTGAAATGTCACTTTCTGATATAGCTTCTTTTTCTATCAGTATTTTTTCATCTATCTGTTATCTATCTATCTATCTATCTATCTATCTATCTATCATCTATCCATCCATCCATCCAACTAGCTTAGTCAGCATTCATTAAGTGAAATAGATATTTGATAGAGCTATCATAGGAATCAGACCTTATACAACTGTGAAACTGGTGGAGGAATGTGTGCATGGATGTTGTCTGTGTTATTTATTTATCCAAATTTGCTATAGGTCGGCCAGTCCAGCAATGGGGACAGAAGGCTGACATGGGCAAAACCACGAATAAACTAGAATCCATGAAGACAACTGGAATCTCCATGAGAGTAAACCAGAATTTACATCTGTCTCTCACCACTCCCAACTTCTGATGGGGAAGCTAGTGCTCTTCACCACGGAGTTGCAGATGCATTTGGCCAAACACTCAGAAAAGCTGAAGGAAAGAAATTTGGCAAGATCTGGAGAAGTTGCACCCCCGGTGCTGCTCCACACTAATAGAGTTTCCTAGAAGGCCAAAAACAATGTGCGTGAACTGTGATAGTGCCTGGTGCCCTGAGCCAACTCTCAGAGGATAAAAATATGGCTGTTGTTTCGTTTACATTTTCCAAATCTCACACAAATACATTTTTATTGTGAACTATGTAGGGAAAGAATACTGGAAAATACAGTTCCAGCTTAGCTAAACGGCCACAGTACAAAGTCACACACTGTATCTTGTCAGCTTAGCATCCATTCCCATCTCTCTTAAATAGAATAAATTCCAAATAAAGACAATAACAAATTCAGTCTTCTGTCTCAGGATACGTATATCTCTTGCACAATTAAAAACATGCTAATTTTCTCATCAAAAGAGGATACAAGTCTTTTCGTTCATCTTTTGTTAATGTTCATTCTTCTTTTAACTGTGTCAAACTCCTGCTTTCACATTTTATAATTTACTTACTGAAATTTAAGGCCCCAAACAGCAACCTATTATGTTAAATGGTAGGGGCATGGGAGACAGGAAGGAAAAAAAAATAGTTAATAGATACCTACACAGAACTTTATAAGCTAAAGGGAAAATACTCAAACTTTTACAGTCCTCAATTTGCAAATGATAACATGATTGTGACTGGTATTTGTATCTACTTTCTCACACTATCATTTCACATTCCCTTTGCTTTCAAAAAGTGTCTCAGTTGCCAGAGTTCCACATCTTTTGGAGATGGTCAAAATCTTTATACCTGAAAAGTTCTCTGGAGGCAGTTCCCACTGTCATTCTTGTCCTACAGTGAGTAGCTACAAAAGAACTCATTACGGATGCTAGCGCTCCCCTTATAAATTTATTTCTCATATAACTGCTTTACAATATCCACTAAAATCTCCCAGGAAACATAGTTGAGGGATAAGTAAGCATATATTACATGATAAATTCACTCAAGCATTCCAGTATCTGTAAAACTTTGGACACTTACTTCTACAAAATAACAAATATTTTTTGGCAGGGGTGGGGGTGGATTTCAACTTCAATTAGTACAGGTCACAGGTATATCTGATGTTTAGTCACCCAACTAAGCAAACTTTCGAAGTCATGGCTAGCCACTCAAAATAATACAGCGAATCCATAATCCCCACAGGGTGAGCCATGTTAAAATTTTTTCTTGATTCAATATTGCATGGTTCCAACCTTGTCTCCCATTCTTTGAATGCATTCTCACACAGGTTCTGCAGGTTTCTATCTTAATTAACAAAATTATGCATTATTTCCATGAGTATCAATACCTCCTCATAGCTCACACTTTGGGCTTTGTTTTGTCTGATTTGAGTATAGTTGACACACAGTATTACATTAGTTTCAGGTGTACAACATAATGATCCGACAAGTTTATACATTATGCTGTGTTCACTACAAGTGTAGCCACCATCTATCCCCATACATTGCTATTATAATATCATTGACTATATTTCTTTTTTTTTTTTTTTTTTTTTATTTTTTTATTTTTTTTTTTTAAATTTTTTTTTTCAACGTTTATTTATTTTTGCGACAGAGAGAGACAGAGCATGAACGGGGGAGGGGCAGAGAGAGAGGGAGACACAGAATCGGAAACAGGCTCCAGGCTCTGAGCCATCAGCCCAGAGCCTGACGCGGGGCTCGAACTCACGGACCGCGAGATCGTGACCTGGCTGAAGTCGGACGCTTAACCGACTGCGCCACCCAGGCGCCCCTGACTATATTTCTTAAGGTCTGCCTTTTATTCTCATGATTACTCATTCCATAACTGAGAACCTGTATCTTCCTCTCCCCTTCACTCATTTTACTCATTTTCCCACTCCTCTCCCCTCCGGCAACCATCAGTTTGTTTTCTGTATTTATAGGTCCAATTCTGCTTTTTGTTTGTTTATTTGTTATGTTTTTTAGATTCCACTTATGAGTGAAAATCATATGGTATTTGTCTTTCTCATTATGACTTACTTCACTTAGCATAGTACCCTCTAGGTCCACTCATTTTGACATAGAATGACATCATCTCATCATTTTTATGGCTGTGTAATATTCCTATGTGTGGTGTGTGTGTGTGTGTGTGTATGTACACCACATTTTCCTTATCCATTTGTCTACTGATGGATATTTACATTGCTTCCATACCTTCGCTATTGTAAATAATGTTGCAATAAATATACGCATACATACATGTTTCCAAATTAGTGTTTTCATTTTCTTTGGGTAAATGTCAAAGAAACAGTGAAATTTTCGGACCATATGGTATTTCAATCTGAATTTTATATTCTGGGGGCTGCTGAGATCCAAGTATGTCATTCGTCTATTAGCAAAGAGATGGGAGAGGTAGAATCTAGAGAAAGTCAGGAGTATTTTACAAAGCAACTTCCTCAAGGGGAGCTATGAAATTTCTGCAGACAAAAGGAGATTCACTTCCTGAAACAGAGAAGAGGGCTTCAAAGAAGGCTCAGTAGCGGTAAGAGCTCAAGTTCTCCAGCTTCATAAGAACTCCACTGGTATGTCCCATATCTCAGTTAGCAGGGTCCCTTCATCTTCCCAATCAATGCCCTCGTTTTAACAAAAGAGGTGCTGGAAGGCTGGAGATTAAATTTCGCTTTAAAATTCAGCCATGTGCAACACAAAGCTTTTAGTTTAGTTCTCAGAAATCTCAGTCCTAGAGCTACACATATTACTTTTAGGGCAGTCATATAAATTTTCTGGTTTTGCTCACTTGGACTTTAAGCTGAGGACTTAAAGCCCTGAGCACAATCCTTTTCTTTCCTCAAGTTCTTCAGTGTACTTGGATGCAACCAACCAGGCCAGTTATTCTCCTGACTGTATTGTTTTACCTGGTACTCAAAACCTTGCCTTATACAGGCACTTGATTGTAAGTAGCTATCGGTGATAATTTAAATAACTGTTTTGCCAATACTTGCCATGAATTAGCGGTCTTTATAAATGCAAGGATCATTAATGCCTTTAAATCTAATCAAATCAGATATTTACTTGTAGATAAGTTAGTGTCATTTCAGTGAATTGCCTAAATGTTCCAAGTGGTAAGCCCTGGAATGATTTATTTTTTTAATATGATTCCTCAATGGTATGATATATTTTGTAGTTCTGAGTGCAATATATTATAACAATTCCCATCACCATACATTTTTTGTTCTTTTTGTATTTTTTAATGTTTATTTATTATTTTTGAGAGAGACAGAGTGCAAATGGCAAGGGGCAGAGAAAGAGGGAGACACAGAATCCAAAGCAGGCTCCAGGCTCCGAGCTGTCAGCACAGAGCCCGATGTGGGGCTTGAACCACAAACCATGAGATCATGACCTAAATCAAAGTCCAACGCTTAACTGACTGAGCTACCTAGGAGCCCCTACTTTTGTATTCTTTTATTATTATTATTAAATCTGTTTAATGTTTATTTATTTTTGAGAGAGAGAGAGAGAGAGACAGAATGTGAGTGGGGGAGGGGCAGAGAGAGAGAGAGACAGATTCCGAAGCAGGCTCCAGGCTCCAGGCTCCACGCTATCAGCACAGAGCCCAAAGCCAGGCTCAAACTCACGAACCCATGACCTGAGCTGAAGTCAGACGCTTAGCGGACTGAACCACCAAAGGACCCCTCTATTTTTGTATTCTTAATTGGAGCTATTTGAGAAAAAAATCAAGGATAATTTTGACTACCGTTTATCCTATTGCACCTAATTCAGAACTTATAAGAGCTGTAAGACTCATGTACTTATATATGTGATACAAAGATCCCATTATCTGATAAAAACAATGTTCATGAAATGTTTAGTAGAGTTTTAATTAGTAGGATCTAATTATTAATCTACTAAATCTATGCCAAAACTCTGCTAAGCCACTCTCCTGCAGAAAGTTCTTTTTTTTTTTTAATTTTGTTTGTTTGTTTATTTATTTAATTTTGAGAGAGAATGAGAGTGCAAGCAGGTGAGGGACAGAGAGAGGGGGAGAGAGAATCCGGAGCAGGCTCTGCACTGTCAGTTGTAGAGCCCAATGCTGGGCTCGAACTCAAACCATGAGATTGTGACCTGAGCTGAAAACAAGAGTCAGACCCTTAACTGAATGAGCCACCTAGGCACTCCTCCTACAACTTTCAGTAGCTTCCCAGATGATCCCCCAATTAAAACACACACACACACACACACACACACACACACACACACACACACACACAGATGAACTACTAAAATCTAGGTTGAGATGAACTGGAGGGAGAAAATCCATTTGAAGAGAAACAGCTTTAATGTCATTGTTGAAATGCTGTAGCTAATGGTTTGCTATAGATTTTTTTCATTCACCATCTTTCTTTGTTTTTTAGATTTAAACATATCTTTATGGTATTTTTAAAATAAGTAAATAATCATAGTAAAGGAGAAAAGATTAGAAACATGAATCAGATTTCTTTCAAACTGTCAGTATTTTATATTCCATGTGTACACTCAGTAAAATAATTAAGGCTCAGAATTCTTATAGATAATGAACAGAGACACGGGAAATATAATTTGAGGCAAATAACATTTGAGGTTACTTTTTGTACATCCAGCATTTAACTTTTTCCTTTAGATTTTATTTAAATATTTGTTCAACACCTGGGCCACATTTTTCTCTTTGCTTTTGTGTTTAGTCTTTAGATTATAGCCACTACATAGGGTTCTTTCCTGAGCACATTCTTGTGCCTCATATAGGATGATTCTATTATTAACCCAGGATCTTGTAATACCATTTACATACTGATGACTATTGGCATCAACTTTCTTCTGTTGCCACCATATTTCTTCTGAGTTTCAGACTTGTACTTTCAACTGACCATTTAATATGTTCTTATTCAATATGTCCAAATTAAACTTATCAATTCACTTTTGCCTATAAACTTAAGAAATAATATAATTATGTGAATAGGAAACTTTTTTTTAGTTACAAACGAATGTCTTCTATTTTGAATAAATAGAAAATGTAACCTGCTGATCCATTGCAAAAGAATATTCACTGCAAGAAATTCTGTATTTTATCAAAGATACTTATAACTGCTAAATTTGAGGTAGCCATGTAATTTCAGTTGTGATAATAATATAGAAAACTGCTAGAATGCAAGGGCCTATCAATAAGAAAACCATATATCCATTATCAGTCAATATATCTTTGGAGGTATAATACGTTTTCTAAATAATTTATAATGTGTTTCACATTTGTGATTCAGTTTGAGTTCATTTTGTATATGTTCATTTTTAGAAGTTCATTTGTGTACCTTTTTTTTTTTTTTTTTTTGCCTATAGATGTCCATTCTCCACGACCAGTTGTTGAAATTTCCTTTGATTGTTAGTAATCCATTGTTGAGTGAAAAATAATTCAAAGTCACCTTCTGAGTTAATGTTAATTTTGTTTATGTTTAAAAGAAAATGTAAATTTTTAAAAGCTATTCTACTAATATCAATGTTAACTCATCCATATCTTTGAAAATACATGTACTAATCTGGAATATCCATTAGACACAATTTCTCTTTTTTTCATTTGAAACACATAATCACAAGAATTCTATTGCTTAGATAATACTACTTCTAGTTGATTAATTATGTTTAAATTTTCAAACAAAGGCTTCTACTATCATACTTTAACATTTACCTTATTTTTTTAACATGCCCTACAGTATTTCAATAGAACACCAGAAGCTTTGCATTTATGCCACTATTTTTTTTTTTCAACGTTTATTTATTTTTGGGACAGAGAGAGACAGAGCATGAACGGGGGAGGGGCAGAGAGAGAGGGAGACACAGAATCGGAAACAGGCTCCAGGCTCTGAGCCATCAGCCCAGAGCCTGACGCGGGTTCGAACTCACGGACCGCGAGATCGTGACCTGGCTGAAGTCGGACGCTTAACCGACTGCGCCACCCAGGCGCCCCAATGCCACTATTTTAAAAAAATAATAATAGTAGTGAAGAACAGTAAGTAGAAAAATGAACAATTTCTGTAAATAATTTTTCTATTTGTCACTTCCTTTTCAGTCATCTTGATAGTACTCAAATTGGGAGTTCATTTACTGTCAGCCAGAGCCTATGTCATACTTATACACAGATGTCTTTGCACCTCTCTCTCTCTCTCTCTTTTCCACATCTGTCCAAATTGCCATTGAGTCATCAGTATAGGACAAAGACTTTCTTCATCTTTGCATCACTATGGCTTTTTCAGAAAAGTAGTCACTGTTTTAGAGGTGGGGGATTAAATTATTTTTTGAAAACTGAATTGAGAACTGCTTTCAGTAATGGTAGATTGGCAAATTGAGCCAAATATTCTAATGAAAACAATGAGAATATGCATCACATTTTATTTCCAGTTGATCTAGGTGCACACAACTACTTTGTTGGACTTTTATATGTTTTATATAAGATAATCTTAAATTATATAAGTGATTGGCATATAAGTACAAATTATCTCTAATTACCATGTCATCCTCTTCATATGTTCTTTTTCTTTTGCAAAGGAAGTGTTGATTTTATTTATTTTATTTTATAATTTCATTTTATTGTTTTTATGGGATCCAATGTATCAATTTTTTTTTGTGGTTCATGCTTTTATTTTTTTTTAACGTTTGTTTATTTTTGAGACAGAGAGAGACAGAGAATGAATGGGGGAAGGTCAGAGAGAGAGAGGGAGACACAGAATCTGAAACAGGCTCCAGGTTCTGAGCTGTCAGCACAGAGCCCGATGCAGGGCTCGAACTCACGGACTGCGAGATCATGACCTGGGCCGAAGTCAGACGCTCAACCGACTGAGCCCCCCAGGCGCCCCTGTGGTTCATGCTTTTAATATAAGGCCTAAGATGTTTCATAAATGGACTTTAAATGTGTATGAAGTTCATATCCTTTTATGTATCTACAGTCAAACTAAAAATGCACTGTCATCGCAGCAAAGAACTTAATGATTTTCTGCCTTGTTATCACTTTCTGAATAAATGAAGCACTCTATAGAGTTGAGTTGCAATATTCCTGCCAGAAGCCTACAGTGTCTTATTGAGCCACTATAATACAGCATTCTGTACCTATTTAGGTTAATTATGATTAAATTTAAAAGCTGAGTTGGTTGAATTGCTTCATCATTTAATTACGATGGAGACAAATTAATTGTTTTTATATGCTTCTTTTTTGAAAGTGTGTGAGTTTCTGATTGTTGGCTAAGTTTAGTGGTATTTAAGATTTAGAATTTAAAGCTTCAAATGGAAAATTTAACTACTTCATGATTTCAGAAAATGTGTCCTTTGTGAGAAGATTCTTTACACATTCCAAAGATGATATCTCATCTCTCAGAGACAAAAATGATTAGTATAGAAGCATTCATACCCCCTTCTCCTTAACACAGCACACATGCACACACGTGCGTGCACACACACACACCCCTTCTATGGATGATCATTTGTTTATCAGCTTCTCTGTTGGTCTTCTATTGAATCGATCTTGATAAAGTCTATATTGGAACGTTTAAAGAAGACAAAAAAATTCTGAATTTGTCTGCAATAAGTAAGTAAAAATACAGTGAAGAACAAAATGAGAGAAGATTTTGAAAAACACACTGGGGTTAGAAGTGGTGGATGGAGAGAGTTATCAGTCACAGAGGGGAGTGGCAGTGAGAAAAGCTTGCTAAGAAAGGCTATGTAGATTGGGATAATAAAAATCCCATTTAGGATTGAAAGGGTACAATTTTTCTCTGAAAGATTGCATACTGATGGGTCTTGAAATAGAAGCAAGGAGGCCATTGTTTTTTGTCTTACAATTGAATTAATTATAACTTCATTGAGGAGAGTGGGCACATTTTCATTACATCTCCTATAAACAAGAAGTATCAATAAATACACCATTTTTATGTTATAAGAACATAATATTGGTCTTGGTTCTTCCCAGAATACAAGGTAGCTCTAATTGGCAATGGGGGAAGAAAGGTGAGTCTCTTTATGTCTTTTTTTTTTTTTTTTAGGTTCTAAGCCCACCTTTTTGCTACTTTAGCTTCTATAAGTTTATGGGGTTTTTGCATTATAAAAGAGAGGTGTTCCCCAAGGTCCCCAAATCTTCAGCTAGGCAAAGCCAATCTTTCTAATAGTTTAATGATCTTGTCTAGGCTGATGATGCCCAAAACTGCATGGTTGGCTCTATCTTCCTGGTCAACTTTCGTCTCCATTTTCAGTCTTCTGGGAACTCTACCACCAGCATCTCCAGCTCAATCTGTTCAAACTTAGGTCTACCCAGTCAGTTAAAGTTATATTTTACACTTCCCTTTCATACAGTCCCACATTTCACCAGAGGAGTATGTGATTTATTTCCTCTTTGTATTTACTCTGTCTAGCTCTTGTATTTTCTTTTTTTCTGCTAAGGTCACACTCCAGAAGACAATGGTCAGTCATCTGAATTACCTTAACAGCCCTCTAATAATGAGTCATTTAGCCGCTCTGGCCCATTCTGCATATATCAGCCCAAGTGATTTTGTGAAGCCTTTATTAAATCACCTCACTCCCTCACTTGACAGTTCTCTAAAGGCCTCCCTTGCCATTACAATGAAGTTGACACCCCCTGCTCTGGCACACAAGATCCTGTGTAATCTGTCTGGCTAACCAGACCATCTCTCCCATGGATTTCTCACTTCCTTACTGTGTTTCAAGCACACAGACCTTTTCTTTTTTGATTCTCAAATTCAGAATCATGTTTTATATTTTTTAAAGGCTTTTGCACTTGCTTTAATTCCTGTTTGGAAAGTTATTTCCTAAAATACCTGCATTACTACCTCCTTCTTGTCAGTTTGCTCTCAAGTAAAATATCATTCCCTCAGAGTTATCTCCTGATAAAAATAGTTCAAGGCATCTTTCCAGATCCCAACTCTCATAAGCAATTTATTCATTTGCATATTTATTGTCTCTTTCCAGTTCTCACCCCTAAGGTAGCATGTAATTTTGAATGAAAGGCTAGGCATTCACATAATCTGGGTTGGAAAGGATCTGCAAAGCTTGAAATTATTAAAGACTTCTTCCAATATCAAAAACATGTTTCTTATCTATACCTATATCCACAACTGTGGCTATATCTGTCTACTTGTCTAAATTCATTTATTTGTCTAAGTTCCAGCAAAATGAAACTAGTTTTCTAAACATATCTACTACTTTGATTCCATGTATGCATTTTCAAAGTAATTTTTCATAGAGTTGAAATGTAAACATCCATGTATGATTGCTAATCCCTAAATGTCATTTTATATGAATTTAGATGCATTTTCTTTCTTCTGTTCAGTGACTGAAATAATTATCTGAATAATGCAAATATTCCTATACTACATGCTGTTCATTTTTCAGTCGTGTTGTCATTAAATTAAAAAGTTTACAAAATAATATATACTTTAAAGAATATTAAAGGAAAACTAATAGAAAAGTCTAACTTTAGTCTTTATTCTTTATATAGATGAATAGCTCTTTTTAGAGTAATGTAAGCTTTAGAATTATATATGCATATCTGTTTTACATGTCAGCTGGATAGGATATGCTATTCCTTTTTTTCTGGTGACAAGATATGAGCAAAACAAAGTAAGATCTACATTTACTGTAGCCTTCTGTTACAAGAAGAAGTGTAAGTTACAAACTTCATATGTTCTTTTAGTAGGCTATAATATGTTTGATTTTATCACATGTTTCATAAGCAATAAATATATGCTGTACATTTACCAATGACTGTATTTCAGGCTGTACACAGGAGTAGGGAAAATAAGAAGGAATCTAACATGTATTTTTCACTTATAATGTGGTAGATGCTGTACTATACAATTTATGTGAATAAATCACTTAATTCTTATAAAACCACATAAAATAAGAAGTAATTGATCATTTTCCAATCTCTTTGGCCACTTGGGGAACAGCAGAGTACAACAGAAGAGATAAGCAAGTCTGAATTTAAATTGTTTCTATCCCTTACAATCTGTGTGACTTTAGGCCATTTATGTATTCTATCAGTTTTGGTTTTTTGGTCAGAGCTCTAATGGTTAGGGCTCTTACCTTAAAGGATTACTCCCTTTTGCAGCGAAACTCCTAAGAAGAGTTGCATATATTAAATTTCTCCAAATTCTCTCTTTCCACTGTCATCTTAGATCTGTAATCTGGCTTTTGCTTCCACACCTCCTATGTTGCTGCTTTTGTCCAGTTCACCAGTGACATCCATGTTGTCAAATTCAATGATTAATTCACAGTCTTCATTTCAGTGGATCTTTTAAGCAGCACTTCACACAGATGTTCACTCTCTTTCCTTGATACATTTCTTCACTTCTCCTCCAAGGTACCACTATCTGCTTCTCTTTTCTCCTACATCACAGGGGTCTCTTGTTCATTCTGGCTATTTTATTCTAATTTCCCCAGTCTCTAACTGATAGAAAATCTCAAGGTTCTTAATTTGGTCCCTTTTTTCTTCTTGAACTTCCTTCTCTTGGTGAGTTCATGCAGTCTCATGACTTTAAATACCACACACATGCTAATGACTCTCAATTTATATCTTTAGCCTGATATTCCTTTGGAACTGAAAATTTGGTTATCAGTTTCTTACTAACATCTTTACACGGGTGTTTATTGAAATTCTCAAATTGCATATATGCAGTATTGACTCTTGTTCCCCTCCCTCCCAAATCTAATTACACCCAAGTGCATCTTTGCAGTTGTTTAATCCCAAAATTTCTTCAGTCATTCTTAACTCCCCTGTTACCAGCGCCCTACTCACCCCATTCTGCAATGTTGGCTCTTAGAATCTGACAACTTTTCACTTGTTCTGCTGGTACTTCCCTCCAACAAGTCTTCATCATCTCTTACAAGGATTACTGCAATAACCACCTAACAGGCCTTTCTACTTCTACTCTTAGCCCAATACAATTAATTCACATACAGAAGCTAGTGATATGTGTGTGGGTGGGGGGTCCTGATAAACCTAGGTCAAACTACATCACCCCTAACTCAAATCCTGTGATAATGCCCTTATTCATTCAGAAGTAAAAGCCACAGCCCTTATACAGTCTATAAAGCCCTATATAATCTCACTCCCTCAAGTCCCCCCTTAATGCTTTGATTTCATTTCCTATTCTTTCTATCCCTACCCCTATCAAGATATTTCAGCCACACTGGCTTCTTTGGTTCCACCATAAAGATTGTACATTTACTATTCAATTCTTCTGGAGTGAATCAAGAAATCCAAATGACTACACCACTCACCTTCTTAGATCTTTGCTCAAATCACATCATTTCAAAGAGAATTGCCAGATTACCCTATTTAATATTACAACCTGCACCTCCCTGGGTTACGAGTTCCTTGACACTCCTAATCCCATGTATACTGATAAATTTATTTTTAGTCTTCATACTTGTAAATACTAGATAATTCATTCACTATATATATTTTCATTATCTATCTCTCATTGCTAAAATAGAAGCCCTATGATGCATAGATATATCCAAATGCCTAGAAGGATTTCTGGCACTTTATATCCATTGAATAAATATTTATTAAATGAATGATGTCACCTAAGAATTGACATCTTATGAACATGGCAAAGCTTCTGCCTGTATCTATTCTGATTTTTTTGGTATGTATAAAAACAGGTACTGATTGCATCCAAAAATTACATATATACAATAAGAATATGCACACACACACACACACACACACACACACACACAATGTTCAGATATTAATACTGTTGGCAGAGAGAATTTGACATTGAACTGTAGTGCATGGAATGGGAAGCTGCTAGTTTTTCTATTCTGATAAGTAGAAAAACAATAATGGAAGCAAGCTAGCTGTTCAGTTTTTAGTTTACTTGAAACTGGCATTCGCCAAAATAAATAAATAAATAAAAACCATAAGGTTCTCCCTGGGGTTGTCAAGAATATCAGTATTAGAACATGGCTTGATTACAGTGTTAACCAAGAGGTTAAGTTAGTGGCCAAATACAGACAGAAGGCCTGAAAGGAATAGGTGGATGCCATAGGTCCTCATTGTCCTTAGAAGGCAGAAAAGGGCAGAAGGCAGTAGTGTTTTCAACAGATATATTTACCCCTAGGAAAAAGAGCAGCTTAGGCATTTTACCTATAGTAGCTAAGGACTTTTGTTATATAAGTCACGCGCAGGCCAGGATTCAAGCAGTTTATAACCTTGAACCTTCAAAATCAGTTCTCATTGGCTATGGATGGACATCAGTTAAAAAATAATTCACAACACTATTTTCAAAAACCATTATGTAAGTATGTATGGTTAGGATTTATATGGATATTGTTAATATAAAAGTTTAGGACATTTTTTAAAAAGCTGCATCTAATAAAACAAAATATATTGTTTTGAGTCAAAAATTAAATTTACTCTTCCCGAAGAAACTTGGAAAAGTCCTAAATTACTTGTTCAACAGTCCCAGTAAAACAACTGCTACATGTTAAAGAAACTATCTAAACTTCACCATGAAAACTTTGCTAAGGGGCGCCCACGTGGCTCAGTTGGTTAAGGGACTGACTTCGGCTTAGGTCATGATCTCCTGGTTTGTGGGTTTGAGCCCCGCATCAGGATCTGTGCTGACAGCTCAGAGTATGGATCCTGCTTTGGATTCTGTGTCTCCCTCTTTCTCTGCCCCTCCCCCACTCGTGATCTGCCTCTCTGTCAAAATAATAAACATTAAAAAAAATAGAAGAGGCTTTTCTGAGTCCTATCATATCTCTAAAAAAACCCAAAAACCAAAACAAAAAACCTCTGCTAAAAACATTCATACTTTTGTATACTGTATTTTCCTGAAGTGTAGAGAGCATGTCCCAATAATTTTATATCTTTACTGTCTGGCAAAACAACAAGCACTTTTAAAAGTTGGTCTAATAAAACGAAGATTGAATATATCCTCCGTACTAAGTACTATATCGGTATATTTAAGAGAAAAAAATCATCCCTTAGGCATATTTATGTCCACTCTCTGTATCTGAGGAAAGTTGACCTAATATCTGTCTGATTAGAGCAGGAAAGGTGACCGAGTATCTGACAGAATCAGTTGATTATCTTTTCGGATACACACACATACATGCACAGTCTGGACAGCTGTGCAGCCACCTCTGAGGCAGTACAGGAGGATATGAAAATAAAGGTCTTTCTAAATCCCAATCCCCTGGGCAGTTTCTAAAGGCAACCACTGTTAACAGATCTCAGATTTACACTTTTTTTTTAATGTTTATTTAGTTTTGAGAGGCAGAGAGAGAAAGAGACAAAGTATGAGTGGGAGAAGATCAGAGAGAGAGAAGGAGCACAGAATCTGAAACAGGCTCCAGGCTTTGAGCTGTCAGCCCAGAGCCCAACGCAGGGCTCAAACTCGCAAACCACAAGATCATGACCTGAGCCAAGTTGGAGCTTAACCAACTGAGCCACCCAGGTACCCCTTCAGTCTATGAATTTAGGTAATACAGTAGTCCCTCGTTTTCTGTGGAGGATATGTTCTCAAGACCTCCAGTAGATGCCTGAAATCATGGATACTATGCATACTATGTTTTTTTCCCCCATACATATCTATGATAAAGTGTCATTTATAAATTAGGCACAGTAAGAGATTAACAGCAATAGCTAATAATAAAATAATTATACCAATACACTGTAATAAAAGTTTCATCAATATGGTCTCTCTCTCTCACTTGAAGTGTCTGATTGCAGTGTATTCATCCTTCTCATGATGGTGTGAGAGGATACAAGGCCTACGTAATAAGACGAAGCGAGGTGAATGACACAGACATTGTGATGTAGTGTTAAGACTACTACTGACCTTTGGACGATCTGTCAGAAGGATGATCACCTACTTCAGGACCATGGTTGATGCAAGTAATGGAAACTGCACCAGTGAGACTGCAGGTAAGGGACCTATGTATCTATGCTCTTTACTCTGTTAAAAAAAAAAAAGATAAGAAATGTTAGTACACTTACACTTCTCTTTTCTTCTTCTTTTCCCTCTCAGTCCCAACTTCTGCCCAGTGTATTAACATTTTTTTTTTATTGACAAGCTTTAAAATAGAAGCAAGACTTTAACTGGGAATTTCCATGTTATGTCTGAGGCACCAAACCTGAGATAATGGGTGGAATTATCTGCACATTTGTAAGAATAATTGCAGAGCTAGATGCCAACCTTGCAGGGCATAATGAGAGACAGAAACAACAGCCCGGCACACATAACTCCCAAAAACCTACAGAAGTTACAGATTTGTTAGCATAATGTTAACTAATTGAAGAGCTTCTGTAAGGATTCAGGGTGCTATAATGTTGCCAAACTTAAGGATATTTCCTCCCTCACAGCCAAACTGGTAGGAGTCAGTGAGAGAAAAACAAAGACATTTCACATGTCCCCGAGAAGGAGAAGGCTGGACTCTCAGTCCCCAACAGGACATATGCTGGAGTACAGAGATTAGAGGGCTGCTCCGTGCTACCATTAGAGCAGAGTGTGAGAGAGTGCTTGTGAGAAACTCCCAGGAGTTCCAGGAGTGCAGAGACAGATGTGAAAACAGGTACTTGTGGCCAAACTCTCATGCCCAGAATATTGACATCGGGAGTCCACCGGCTGGACCAATGCACGGCAGTACTGGAAGAAGAGGGAGGGAGCTGCTCGGTTTTACAGAGCAAGTATCTACGATATCAGTGATCAATCCATCCGCGTCAATTCAGTGCAGAGTCTGACATACAAAGGTCTTCTCACATAACACTCAGCCTTTGTTCAGCTATAGTAGTGAATAGCCCACCCACGAATGATGCTGTTTTCCTTATTTTTCTATTATGTCTAGTTCCTAAGCCCTGATCCTGGAAGAACCAGAGGCAGCATGGTGAGGGAAGATGGAGGGAAATAGAAAAGTGGCAACATGATGAAAGGACAGATCAGCTCCTCCTTTCTCCATTCTTGGGCCCTGGTTCAAAGTCATAGGCAAGACCTCAATCACAGGGAAAGGGGTAGCATTAACCCAAAGGTGAGGATGTAGTTATGGAGTCATCTTTGGAGCACCTTCAGGAATGTGTGAATTTGGTGTACTCTGCTTTCATTCCTCTCTCAATAAAATTATATCAGATTTCTAATTAATGATGAATTGAAATTATGTGAATATTTTCCATCACTTTCTTTTTCTAAGAAATCAATGGACTGTAAGTAAAGCAATGGTCCCTGGTCCCCAATTTAAATATAAGTTCTTTTCTGAGACATTGGTGACACATCTGATTTGTTTTGATATATATTTTTTCTCGTTCTTTCTACGATGCATTTATTTATTTGAACATATAGAAATGTATTTCATAAGAGCTCCTAAGAACTTCCGATTAAAAACAAACAAGCAAAAGTCCCCCTTCCTAGTTGATTTCTAGTGCTCTCAGTTTTCATAAGCTTTCTGCCACTGAAATGGATCTTCATAATAAGTAGAGAATCAATGTATAGATACCCTGAACAAGAACCTCATGAAGTCATTAAAATTTTTGTACACCTCTTCTTTTCAAGCTAACATCTTAAATTTTAAACTTTTAAATGATATGTTTCTGTGTACCTCACTCAGTAGCTTCCTATACTGTTCCCCTTTTAATCCTAGAACTAGGCATATTAAAAAATAATTTTGCATGCTCTCTCTCTCTCTCAAAATAAATATAAAAGAATCTAAAAAATATTTTTCCAGTGTCATATAATATAAAATGACAAAGAAAAGCTTTTAGATGATTCATAAGATGGAAATGGAAGCTTCGAGAAATTGAATAGTTTCATTTTCCTTTCTTTCCCATTCTTCCTTTCTTTTCTTTTCCTTTCTCTCTTCTTTCCTTCTTCTCTCTCTCTTTCTTTCTTCTTCCTCTTTGACCCACCCACCCACCCTTCCTCTCTCCCTTCCTTCCTTCCCTCCTTTGTTTCTTCTCCCTTACTCTACATCCTTTACTCCATTACTCTTCCCAGGGGCATAGCATAGTTAAAGATAGGAATGACTGTCTTGAAGAATAAAATGCTAGTGGCTACCTTGAACATACTGGGAGCTTTCCTGGGAGTGGATTTTTAAATGATGCAAAACATGTTGCTTTTGCAAGCACAGTTTTGGCTTAAAGTATTTAGTAGATTTCAATGTTGTTGTTGTTGTTGTTGTTGTTGTTGTTGTTGTTTTCCCTTTATGCCTTCTTTTGCATAACCTCTTTTTTCCTGCCCTATTTTTTAAAAATAAATCCACATGTTGAATCTTGTAAGTCATGAACTCTTAAAGCTGGCTTAGACATTCAAATAAACATAGACATGCCCAATACTGTTTTACAAAAGTAAAATACAATTAAGGAAAACATATATCACACTGTAAATTCATATTGATATATCTAGGAAAAAAGATAGTAACCCAGCTATTACTAAATCCCATGTAACATCTAGATACATAAAAATGATTCATAAATATTTACCTTTGTAAATCCAGTTAATAATTCTTTGTTTTTGACAGGGAATCAGAAAACTATCTGGCAAAATTTCATTTCACTAAGTAAAAAATTTAACAAAACAACCAAATCTATTAACATCATTAATAAGGTTTTATTTCTTTAGAAATAGGGGCAGCTGGGTGGCTCAGTGGGTTAAGCATAGGACTTCAGCTCAGGTCATGATCTCATGGTTCGTGAGTTTAAGCCCCATGTCAGGCTCCGAGCTGACAGCTCAAAGCCTGGATCTTGCTTTGTATTCTGTATCTCACTCTCTCTTTTCCCCTCCCCCTGCTCATGTTCTGTCTGTCTCTCTCTCCAAAATAAATAAACATTTTTAAGAAATTAAAAAAAGAAATATACTTTGTATCACACATCAGTAACATTATTTGAAGTCCCATTAGACTGAGTCTATTAACAGTACATTTTTGTAAAACAAGTTATTTTAGTTTATAATTCATCTTTATCTTGTTGATAGTAGCATAACATTGTAAGTAAAAATGTCTATTTCTTCCCCATTAGAGGCTTTATTTAGTTCTCTCTTTTTCGCTGATATAATGTCTTCATTATGTCAAATGCCACCAATATCATATTTTCTCTGGAATGCCGAAGCATGGATGTCCTTCATGATTGTTGCAACATGGAGAGGTCCAGTATCTAAGGATGTGGTGTCCAGAGAGGGTTTGTTTGAGAAGTTCTAATATAATTCAGGGTAAGATGCCAGCCGCTGTCCATCTTCCCTGTATTGTATTCTTAAATGTGATGAATGTGGTTGTCTAGCAAAACTAACTTGTGTTTTAAAATGGTAATTTCTGTTTCCAAAGTTAAGGATATAGATTTGTGGACACCAGTGTGTACATTTTTCCTTGGTATTACTAGTAGTACAAGTAGTACCTCTCATTCTAGAAAAAAAACGCTCAGCTTGAGTAGCAGGGACCAGGTGAAAGATGGGGGTAAAATAAAGGACCTGAGATATTATCATCTCAAATTTATCCATCAAAGAGGAATTGCTTACCTTCCAAAGAAAGTTCTTGATCTTCATGTTAAAATTTCCAGGGCTAGTAGGGGTGCCTGTGTGGCTCAGTCAGTTGGGCATCTGACCTCTGCTCAGGTCATGATCCCGTGGTTAACGGGTTCAAGCCCCACATCAGGCTCTGTGCTGACAGCTCAGAGCCTGGAACCTGCTTTGTGGATTCTGTCTCCCTCTCTCTCTGCCCCTGCCCAGCTCATTCTCTCTCTCTCACTCACTCTCTCTCTCTCTCTCTCTCTCAAAAATAAATAAAATATTAAAAAAATTTTTGAGGGCTAGTAAGAATAAACAACTCTTAAATAAAAAGAATCAACAACTCTTGGAAAATCTCTTGAAATTCATAACTCTTTGGTCTAACTGAAATGCAGTTCGTTGGTTGGAACTGTCAGAAAGTTAAGCATTATTAAGTTGCGTGGTTTGGCTAAACAGATTGTGCCTTCCTGGTGAAATCATCAGCTATTCAATTTATTTATTTCATGATTATCAAAAAATAGACAAAAAATGATTGCTTTTACTGTATGCAATGAGTAGATAATATATTGGAACTGGAGGAAAGCAGCCTTGGCTAAATTTTGAACTTCTGATAGATTTGGGGTAGGCATCTGTATCACTTAAGACAGTGCTACTGGCAGTGTGTGGTTCCCAGACCTGCAGGATCAGCTTTACCTGGGAGGTCGCTAGAAATGAACACTGTCTGGTCCCACTCCAGACCTGCTAAATAGGAATTTGTGGGAATGGGGCTGAGGAATTAGTGCTTTTAAAAGCTCTTTAAGTGATTCTTATGCATGTTACATTTGAGAACTCACCTAAGAATTAGGTAGGAGAAATATTTGAGAACAGGATTTGATTTTTAGTTGGGCAGCTGGCATGAGTCAGAGACTAGCTGATGAACAAGTTAAAGAGGAAAACATTAGGACTCGGGTCAGAAATTAATGACTATGGGGAATGATAAAATGAAATAGAACCCAACCATGAAAAATATAGACCCTAAGGGAAATATTCCTTCATATGTTGATGTTACTATCATTCAAATATCTTCTAGAGACTCCATTATGAAGCTTAACTAGAGCAAAGTAGTCTTTACAGTAAGTTTTTTAGATGACAACATGCCTTATCTATAGAAATTGCCCCAAACTTTTCTAAAATATATTTATTAAGATTTCTTATGCTTTAAAACTATGTCTATCTTTTAACAACTTACGGTAAGGATGGCAGCATATATATTTATATTTTATAGGTATAACATATTTAATAATATATATGTTAACATTTATATATATCATAGTGTATTTTTATATATTTTAAAAGCTTAGTATATTTTTTCCAATAACAATTGGGTCACATAATCCTGCTTTTTTTAATTTGCAAAAAAATTGAGACAATGTACTTGATAATGGAAATTATTCTGGAAAATTATCACGTATTGGCAATGAACCACTTGCGTGATATAAACTGACCAGTTTAATACAAGTGACTGTATATTGTAATAAACCACTTTATTTGCTAAAATAACTTGTATTACTTTTATTCTTTAGGTCTAGTATATTTTTAAAAAGTATATTTTTTAAAGTTAAAAAAAATAAAATGGATTTAAGAAGAGAACACTTTTTTAAAGTCTTTATTACCTTCTAATTTCAAAGAAACAGCACATGATTTTAAAATTGGAGAGATATTAATCAATCTCTCCCATGATAAGTACCAGAGAGTTGAAATCCACGTAGATCAAATACTTTCAGGATTCATGGGTTTTCTTGTTATACTGAATGTCCCTAAATATATATATCAAAACTGCTCATTAAAATTGTCACCAGTTCTATGGTTTATTACATGCATTTCAAGGTAAAAATCCACTTTATACTAATAGCCTTTCCTGATGTTCTCTACAGACAACATAATTAGCACATTCCTAGAAGTTACTCTCTATTCTTTGACATTATAACTTGAAAAGCACCACTGTAATCTTAATCATTATCAGTTTCGTAAGAAATTTTTTAAATCTCCGTTTCCAACAAATTTGAGGATATCTTAGTTTACATGCAAAAAAAATCAATAGGTGAATTAAATGAGCAATACAATTGTTCTAGTTATGTTTCAATATATACGTTCTTTAATTTTGTAAATAGAATTATATAGTCCTTTTATTAAAATCAAAACTTATTTTTAGTTTAGGAATGATTTTAGGAAGATTTTGGGCTAATGGAAAAATGCTTTATCATTTAGAGCTGCCATAAAGTTGAGGCAATTTAGACAGGAGGGAAAAGACATTTTTGCTTTAAAGATAATTACCCAGAATATTGGGTAATTATGACGAATGTAGAGGGAAAAGTCTGACATCTTTGTGATTTGCTCCACTTATTCTGAAATCCCTTCAGTGACAGAGTTCTCCATTTCCATTTGGCTGACACCAAAGGTCTCAGCCTCGGTTTTGTTTAAAAAATATTTGATCTTCAAAAAACAGCCAATAAATAGCCAAGTGGTAAGCATCAAACTTCGTTCCTGCCTTCAGTCTTATAATGATGGACAGGAGTCATTGGTGTAAGTAGGTAAGTTGAGGGTCAGGATGATGAAAACAAAATTCTATTCTTCCCCTAGTTTTATCCCTCACCTCAATAAAATTATGTCATATACTGTTATATTCTTGGCTAAGAAATCTGGAAGTCTCCCATGGTTATTAGTTTTCATTATCACTTCCACCATTCTCTACCTCCAATCTTTCAACCAGTTCTATTGGTGATTCCACCTCTAGCCTCTAATCTCATGTTCTTCATTTCAAGTCCGAGACAAAATCATATCTTTTCAGGTGTTCTTTAGAATTTTCTCAATGTTTCTTCTCATTTCTATTTAAAAATTTTTTTAATGTTTATTTATTTTTGAGAGAGAGAGAGACACAGCATGATCGGGGCAGAGAGAGAGGAAGACACAGAATCTGAAGCAGGCTCTAGTCTCTGGAGCCCTATGTGGGGCTCAAACTCACAAACCACAAGATTATGACCTGAGCCGAAGTCCCATGCTTAGCTGACTGAGCCACCCAGACGTCCCCTCATTTCTATTTTTATTGAATTCTTATCCATGATCTACAAAGATCACCACCAGTTAACTCTTTTTTTTTTTTAATTGAAGTGTAATTCACATAGAATGCTAAATTGGTCTCAGGTATACAACAGAGTGATTCAACAACTGTATGCATTACTCAGTGCTCACCATAATAAGTGTAGGCACCATCTGTCACTATACAACATTTTTACAATATTATTGACTGTAATCCCTATGTTGTACTTTTCATCTTTGTGATTTATTTATTCCATAACTGGAAGTAGCCAGAAAAAAATTAAGAAAAAATCCCATTTACAATTGCACCATTTACAATTGCATCAAAATACCTAGGGATAAATTTGACCAAGGGGTTGAAAGACCTATATTCTGAAAACTCTAAGACATTGAGGAAAGAAAACAAAGACACTGCCTCTAGTTAATTCTTGCCTAAGATTTTTCTGTGACTTCCCTTTGCAATCAAATTACAATCCAAACTTTTCTTAATGATTTACCAGGCCTGCATAAATTACCAGCCTGGTTTCCCAAATATATTTTACATCATTCTACTGTTTGTTTACTTGGATGCCCACCTGCTCTACTCTTTGTCCTCCAACATGTCAAATTCTCTCACTCCTGAGTTGTGCAGACTTCCCCCTAGTCTCTCCCCTGTTCTTTATAAAGTTTTTTCCTGGAGTCCAGAGCTTAGTAAGTAAACCTCTTGAAAAATTTTGGTTTCCTGAACTTCTAATATATCAAAGCATAGCAAGAAAAAAGAGCTTAAAATGAAACTGGAGAGGCTTGCAGGGGTCAACCATAAAGCCAGTTTGGGGGGTGAACTCTGCTTGAATGTTGGGAGATCATTTCATATGAAATATGATTCCCTGTCACATAAAAGTATACATTCCCATAGAGAAGAGTTAGAGTAATGTCTAATAAAGGGTAAGATAATCTTTTATATCAATTACCCAGAATAGAAAAAGAAGTAATTAGGCAGAAAACTGAGAGGATGCTTGTGAAGGGAGCTTATTATGTGTATCTTTCTTGGCTTAGACAGCCAGAAGACCAAGATGGAGATGTTTCAAGCAGTCATGGTTGCATTTAGAGAGGTTATGGTTACATGTGGTTACCATGCAGAGGAAGATTAGGAAGTATAAGCAGGGACCCCCCCACCCCTTATTCTTATATCAAGGCAAGTGTCACCTAGAACATTTGAGGATCAAGACAATAAGAATAACCTTTGGTTACCTTATCAAAATTATTTTTGATACATCACATGCAATATTGTATATTATATATTCTTAAGTGCCAGGCACTGCACTAATTCTCAGGCACTTACATAATTTCTGACAGCATCTTTGTGAAGATGGCAATTTTATGGTTGAGAAAATTGAGACTCAAATCTATTGAAACATGACCAACATCACATAGTAATAAAAGATAAATTTGGATTTGTCTGATTGCAAGTCCTTTATCTTTATAGTAACGTTTTCTCCCTTTTAAACATAATAAGCAGTATTTACTCTTGTTTATATGTTAATGAATCATTTTCCATACAGCCTTTTTAAAAATAACATTTTGAAACTCTACCCATTGTAATAGCTTTACTGGAAAGCAGTGAATAAAAAAGCAAGTTAATTGCTATGTTTCTGAAGCATTATGTGGAACACAGACCAATATATAATCAGGTACTTGCTTGTTTACTTCCTATCTTGATGTTCTTGTTATCTTCTCCTGCTCATTGCCAGTGCTAACTTAGCAATTCCACATCTCTGTTTCATGCACTATGAAGGTCATTGTTTATTGGTGGGTTGATGTTGAGCTTGCATATTTTTCTGCATAACAATATCTGACTGCCTGTATCTGTTGATTTTTCAAGATAACTTGCTATCTCTCATGTTTTTAGCTGATAGTCAATCCTTAACCATATCTTATCTATAGAATCACATCTATATAGTCACTTGTAATAACTTTTATGCTGCAATGTAAAAGGGAGAGAAAATACACCTCTTCATTAGCCATAATTTCCATTTTCCTCAACACCTACCTAAACTTGGATAGCAACTTCATAAACACTGCTATATTTATATATTTCTTAACTTTATAAATTAAAATTTAGCATGTGTATCACAAAATATACATGAAAATAACTAAAACTCACTGTAAGATCAAAAACTGAATACCTGTGCAACCACCACCCAGGTCAAGACGGAGAATGTTATCAACACCCCAGAAATCACCTCTCAGCCCTGGGCAATTGTTACCCTCTCCTTCCTATCCAAGAAAATCAACAGCCTAAACTAATTATTAATTAGCTAAAATCCTAACTTATAATTCTAAACTAATACTGAGGCCACTTCTGCCTTTAATTAAGAATCACAGGAGCACCTGATTGCCTCAGTTGGTTAAGTGTCCATGGTTTGTGGGTTCAAGCTCTGCGTTGAGCTCTGAGATAACAGCTCGGAACCTGGACCCTGCTTTGGATTCTGTGTCTCTCTGCCCCTCCCCCACTCATGCTCCCTCCCTCTCTCTCTCTCTCTCTCTCTCTCTCATTCTCTCTCTCTCTCTCAAAAATAAATAAATGTTAAAAAAATTTAAAAAAGAATCAGGAATTTTGCTACTTTACAAAAGTGTTCTTTTACTCGGGATTGCCTTTATAAGATCCATCCATGTTGTGGCATAAAGCTGTATTTATTTTCCTTGTTGATGGACATCTGAGTTATTTCTAGCATATTAATTCTGAATAATGCTGATTAGAACAATCTTAAATAAACCTCTTTATGTACACAGTTCTACTGAAAATAGTCCTAAGAACAGAATTATTGAGTCATATTCTATGGCTATATTGGTGGCTTATAAATTAATAGTCCTCTGACAGTGTTTGAGTGGACTTATTGCTCCTTGTCCTTCCTAATAATTGATGTTATACTTTTTTTCTTTTTATCAGTCTAGTAGGTTTATAGTGGCATTTCATTGTGATTTCAACTGGAATTTCTCTGATTTCAGGTGAGTCTCAGAAATGTTTTCATGTGTTTATGAGCCATCTGGGTATTGTTTTGTAAAGTACCTATGTCTATTTTTTTTTTCTACTAGGTTGTTCATCAATTTCTTATTGCTGTTAATGAGTTATTTATAACTCATTCATATGCAGTGACTATGTTCCCTTTGTTGGTTACAAGTGCTTGCTAAAAAAGTCTTTTCTCACTTATTGTGTTTGCTTTTTCTTTACTTTAATGGTTTTTAATTTTCATGTAGTACAACTTGTCAATATTTTCCTTTATTTTCAGCTATCTGTGTGTCCCAGTTAAGCAGTTGCTCAATGAGGCGCCTGGGTGGCTCAGTAGGTTAAGTGTCTGACTTCAGCTCAGATCATGATCTCACAGTTTGTGGGTTTGAGCCCTGCATTGGGCTCTGTGCTGAAAGCTTGCTCATGGAGCCTGGTTCAGATTGTGTCTCCTTCTCTGTCTGCCCCTCCTCTGCTCGTGCTCTGTCTCACTGTCTCTCAAAAATAAATAAATGTAAAAAAAAATAAAATAAGCAGGTTGCTCAATGCCACAAAATCATGAATGTATTTTTCTATAGTATGTTCTAGAAGCTTTATGTATATTTGCATCCTGTATTAATTTATTTTTACATTTATGACCAGATATATAGTATACTTGGTATTTATCTTTATATTTATCTGTGGCATGAGGAAATATTAATTTCATATTTTTATAGAGATAAAATTTTCTAAGCACCTTTTATTAAAAACATTGTCCTCTATCCCAGATCAAAATGTTTACCATTTTCATGAATGATTTGACTATTCTAAACCCTTTGCGTTTTCGTACAAATTTAAGAACCAAAATTTTAATTTAAGCCGTTGGAAGTTTTACTGTAATTGCATTAAATGTAAAAAAGAGGATTAAGAGAATTGGTATCTTTGAATTACCTTGCAAATAGAATATACTTTGATTTACTTATAACTTATCAATGATTCTCAAAAATGTTTTTAAGTTTTCTTATGAGCCTGATGTTAGCTTTATTCCCAAGTATGCATGTATATGTGAGTTCACTATGGTGAACAGTATGATTTTAAATTTATTTCTCTGACTTTTGCATATAGAAATATAATTAAATTTCATATAGTGGCTTGTGTCCAACAACCTTATTAACGTTCATTCTCTAATTATTTCTTATAATTAAATACTGGTATTTGGGGGTTATCTTATTAGTTTTAACTTAATTTCTCTCTAAATAGAAAATACACTGGGGCGCCTGGGTGGCGCAGTCGGTTAAGCTTCCGACTTCAGCCAGGTCACGATCTCGCGGTCCGTGAGTTCGAGCCCCGCGTCAGGCTCTGGGCTGATGGCTCAGAGCCTGGAGCCTGTTTCCGATTCTGTGTCTCCCTCTCTCTCTGCCCCTCCCCCGTTCATGCTCTGTCTCTCTCTGTCCCAAAAATAAATAAACGTTGAAAAAAAAAATTTTAAAAAAATAAATAGAAAATACACTCAGAATTTCAATTTTTAAACATTGCTTGAGACTTCCTTTATGTCTTATGTACAGTTGACTTTTAATGCCCTGACTTTTTAAAATATAAATGTGCATTAAGTTTCATAATAAGGTTTTCTAAATCTCTGTCCTCACTCTGCCACACTGTCCACTGTCAACTCTCCATTATCACCATTTTCTTCCCAGCCCCTTACGTGTCACAGATGGTGGGAGCTACATTCCCCAGAATTCCCAATCAGAGGCACTTCAGTGAGCTGTGGTTCCTCAAAGATTTCAATGACACTGCCTTATATGCTCATCTGTCTGCTCATGTCTTGCTGGGTTCTGGGAACCATACATGGTACATCATAGATATCATCTGAGGCCTGGATGCTACCACAACTATCAAAGATGGTAGCTGGTCAAGAGTTTCACAGCTCTAAATGGTCATGTTTCAAAACTGAGATTCATCCCTGTGAAGGTCAGTACTTGCCTCCTCTATCCTTAATCCTGTCATTAGGCTCTACAAGGTCCCCCAAAATTGTGTGTACAATTCTCAGTTGTCTCTCCTCTTGACAGACCCTGTGCTCCAAAACTGGTATCCTTAGTTCTTCAAGGCTCTTGTTGTCCAGGTCATTACTTCCAGACATGTGATATGCTCTTACTGCAAAAGCAGCTACCAACTGGACTCACTTACCAGCATTTCTTCTCTTCTCACATCTTAGAACCACACTTTTTAGGAACTGGCTACAACAACAACAACAATTTGTTGTTCCACTTAACAACTTTGTCCTAGTTATTCACAGCGAGACTGAGTCTAGATGTACCTAGTCTGACATTACTGGGAAGGGGAGCCATTTACATTTTCTGTTCAATATGCTGTTGAACACATCAATCAAATAGTTGTTCATCATTATGGAAAAAATTTAAAAAAGAATATGTTTGGGGCGCCTGGGTGGCGCAGTCGGTTAAGCGGCCGACTTCAGCCAGGTCACGATCTCGCGGTCCGTGAGTTCGAGCCCCGCGTCAGGCTCTGGGCTGATGGCTCAGAGCCTGGAGCCTGTTTCCCATTCTGTGTCTCCCTCTCTCTCTGCCCCTCCCCCGTTCATGCTCTGTCTCTCTCTGTCCCAAAAATAAATAAACGTTGAAAAAAAAAATAAAAAAAATAAAAAGAATATGTTTTATGGAGACACAGACTATATCATTATTAGTTACAGGTGTAGATACAATGCCTAGCAAAAATAAAAGAATGAGAATAATTCATTGTTTTATATAATTTTCATTATACAAATGCATTATGCAATTATATATATTCATCTGAAATAATTAGTATTTATTAACAAGTTAGCAACAAAAGGTATGGATTATTTATGATAACGATTGTATTACAATCATCTTCCTGGGTTATCTCAACTTTAATGCTAATAATTGGACACACATATACAAAACTCAACTGTCCTAGATATTTCTGAGTGTATAAATTCTGCTAATGAAACTCTCCAAGGATATGCCAAATTACTTCAGTGTTACAGTTTAAAAATAAGGATAAATGATATCTTTCCTAAATTTTCTTGAAAAATAGATTTCATTTCTCAAAAATAGTCCTCATGCCTTGCCCTCTACACTGGTACTGATAAATTGCATATCTCCTACAGTCGGAAGAAATTGAAACATTTGGACTTACTTTATGAGAACATATTTTTATTCTAGCATTGTTATCTAACAATAAAACATCTTGCTGCATTAACCTACAAGGAGATTAGAAAGTCAAAATAAATTTGCCAGAGAAGAAAAGGAACTTATGAATTGACTTGTCCTATATTGAGACAAACACTTAGACTCTGTATTAGAAAAGAAACATGGCCATAAATTTCTTCAAACATTTTTTTTACATCTGTCAGTGTTCAAATAAATTGCTGAGTACTGCATTTCACAAAATATCAAGAAATGTGAGCAAAGCGGTTGTCATTCACTCTAAGTTTGATAGTGAAGTGACTGCACTGAATGAAATATAGACATATAGGAAACAATCATTCCTTGTTTAAATCAGCCACACATTGTTTAAATTCTACCAACTTATTCATGTAGAAGTATGTTTTAAAAAAGGATATCAATCTATAATGGAATGTGCGAATGTTTATTTAAAAATAATTGAACAACTTCATCTAGGCTATCTTCCCTTTCTCATTTTGTCCCAACCACCCTTACTGTCTGGGTATTCCTCCAACCAAGTATGCTCCCAAGTCTACATGAGGCATTTTTTTGTTTCCACTGACCGAAGGGTGCATTCTTCAGAAATACTTCTGGCTCCCTCCATACTCCATACAGACCCCGAAATCATTTTTCACCTAATTTGAAAGTTCTTTACCATTCACCTTCTCTAATTTAGTGTTTCTCTTCCTTTATTCTGTTTTATTTAGCTTCTTGATTTTCACTCCTTATGGCCTACATGTGTTTACTGTCTGTGACTCTACACTGGAGTGTAAGTTTTATGAGAGCAGGGTTTTTGCTTTGTTCTAATACCCAGAACCTGAGCAGTGTCAGGTTCAGAGCATGCTCTGAATATATATTTGCTCTTGTATGAAGTTTTATTGATGCTCTTGGCTTAGCCAGCCAGCTCTCTAACGCGTGGTTCCTGCCTCATTACTGCCAACCTTGCTCTTGTAGTTTCCTCTGTCATTATTATACGGAATGTCTTATAGATTATGTATTGCCAAAAACATTTTCTGTACCTCTTCTTTTCTTCCAAAACGGGGCTTTAACCTGTCTCCATAGATTATAATCTGCAGACAACTTTATGCCTAGGATTTAGATGCACTGATTACCAAGTTGGGTCTGACATTTCTTGGGCCTAAGTTTCTCCTTATGCACCATACCCTATGAATGAGCAACTAAGTGTCAGGGAGCTAATGTTTGCATATAGTTTCTACTATCAAATATCAAATTTATTTCCAAGCTAGCTCTTGAAGGGACAAAAAAATTACACAATTATCATGCTCATGACAAAGAAAAAATAGTGCATGTTCTACATTTTAAAAATGTGTATTACATTTTTTATTTAAGACACTTTGGACCACATGAAAAATTTCTTTAACAAATATTTTTATGGAAAATGAAAAAAAAATTCTTTTGTGATTATGCTTTATTTCATCTGACATAAACAACACTTAAAGATTTGTCTCCAAATTTAGTTGTGAGGTGTGATTGGGGAATTAATGAGGTAAAGTCATGGAAGTGATTAGAAAAAATCAGGAGTGTAATATGTGAATCATGCCCTAAGACACATAATCTTTCATATGTACATGAATTTCATTCCTGGAAAAGGACAGCGTGAAAAATGACACAGATGTGAAAAGTGATTTCAATTTGTTCAGCAAATAAGATCTAATCCAGTTTTTCTGGCAAGTTGAATGATGTGAGAGTTGGCCAGGGAGGATGGGTGAAGAGAAGGAAGGATAGTATTCTGTCTATATCATACTCTAAAGGGCCTTGAAAGCCAACTAAAATCCATGTATAAAGATTTGGAACGACATCAGAATCCCTCAAGCAAAGAAAGCTATGGTGCTTTCTAAGATGAAATCACAATGTCAGCTAAATTGTATGAAACAGCATTGAAAGACAACTTCTTCCAAAATACATAGTTTAAAGAAATTGAGGAAGAATGACATCATTTTAAAAAGTTGTATAGTAGAAAGAACTTAAAGTAGAAGTTCTACTTTTAATCAGATTTACAGTGTGTATTTAACAAATCAAATATTCATATTTGGAAATAAAATAGGTTTACATTTAATACCTTTTCAGTTGTTATTGTTATATCATTTTGGACTCATGCTATGTCTTTTCCTCTACCCAATGCTCAAAATCTTCTGTTGCATTATACTTTGAAAACATGGGTAAGATGAAGCAGAGTTGAAATAAATTTATCACTATATATATGGGAAATGGGTAGATGTGTTATATAATGAAGTAACTTTAACAGCAAAGAAAGCCTTCAGAGGATATCACATGATATGTTTACTAGTTACTAACCTCAAGTAAATTGTTTTATATTAAATTTTAAAATTTTTATGAGAAAAAAAAGCAGTCGAGGCAATTCTTTCTTTCAGTATAAATACTGTCCCCCCTAGATTTTGGGGATTCCTTTGGAAATTTTTACTTAGGTAGACGTGAGCAAAAATTTTTTAAATTAAAATAATAATTAATAATAATAATAAATTAGATTCCAGTTTCATGAGAACAAGTACAGTGTCTATTGTATTCACTTTCTAATACAATAGGCACCCCAAATAAATGTTCTTTGAATGTATACATGAGTGAATTGTTGATACTTGTTATAGACAGGATGTGTCTCCCCAAAATTCACATGTTGGAGCCCAACCCCCAAGATGATGGTATTTGGAGATGGTATCTTTTGGAGATAGTTAGGGTTGGATAAGGTTATGAGGGTGGGCCCTGCTCTAATGGAATTTATGTCCTTACAAGAAGAGACACCAGAAGGCTTGGTCTGTCTCTATCTGTGCATGCACAAAGAAGGGGTCATGTGAGCACACAGAGGTTGGCTTATAAGCCAAGAGAAGAGGCCTCCGAATGAGAACTATGTTATCAGCACCTTGATCTTCGCGTTCCCAGTTTCTGGCACTATAAGACATAAACTTCTGTCATTTAAGCCACTCCATCTATTTTGTTATGGCAGTCCAAGCTGACCAATACCACATTCTCAGATAGTTTTGAATTATAACATTGCCTTGTATACTCAATACAACTGAATATTGAAATACAAATTAAAATTATATAAATATAATACTTATATATATTTTATATATAATATAAATATAAATATATATATTTCAACAAACTGAAAAAATATATCTGTATGTATCTTTCAACAAACTGAAATGGTGAACCAAGTACATATACTCAGAATTTAGAGAACTGTTTATTTCCTAGTGTCTCATGATAGTATTTAAGTTTCCTGGCAGAATTTGCAAAACCTATTGTTTGGACTACCCACAGTTTCCACATAAAAAAATAAGCTATATTCTTATTACACAACTAAGTGCTTTATGGAAAAATTAAATGTACATATGGGAAACACTTTATGAAAATATGTTTCCAACCTCAGTGATAGAATTGGTAAACATAATTAGAGTTATTGTTAGATGTTAAAATAATGTATCACCTTTATGCTGTGTTTTTAAAGGTGTTATTCCTAATAGAGCTGCATTTTTGATACATGTTATATAAATAAGTTGTTTCTTGTATTCTTTAGGAGCTAAGTATGCTCCTAATTCCAGATGCATTCATTACACTTAATAAAAACAATTCAGGTATTTCAAAAATGAGATTTGGATACTGTTTGGGAGGAAAAGTGCTATATTGGGAGTAGGAAGGGATCTTTCTATTCTCAGTTATGAAAGTGAAGAATATTCTGTGTGAATGTGTTTATTGCAAAGCACCATGGCTTTGTTTTCGTCTTCCATAAGGTATTTATGTAAAGTAAGGCCTCTATCACTTTGGTATGAATGGGTTTCCTGGAACAAGCTGTTTGTTTCTTACCTTTGGGCATATATCGCTCCTACTCCTGGTTATATTTCTGAATCTATTTGGTCACGACTTCTGCTTCTATAAGATTATAACGTAAGTATTATTAATTCATAAACTAGTCGTGATGATAAAATGAGATAATTAGGAAAAATCCTTTGACACTGCAAGACATGATGCAGGATTTCCAGCAATGATAGATGGAAGATGTAGGTAAAACTTCCAACAAAGGCAAGAATAAAACTGTGTGATATTGTTCAAAACAACCATGTCAGGACTCTAAACATTGATCAAAGGCAAAAACAAACTGAGAAGCATTTATTCATTAAAAACAAAACAAAACAAAACCCCAAAACTAAAACAGCAAACCTACAGAAACCTCTGTTGAAAAACAACTGGACTCTCTGGCCTCCTTGCTCAGGGCTGCTCCTGTTGTGGCTCTTTCCCCTCCCCACTGCTGTCACTGCCATTTTTTTAAGCAGGGTGTGGCTAACCAACAAAACTAGCAACTTTGTTGTGAAGGTAGTGATTGGATTTGGAGCAGAGTGAAAAATGGTGCTGCAGAGTCAGGAAGATAAGTAGCAAACTAAGGAAGGAAGCATGGGTGGAAACCTGAACAGGGCTCTGCTAGCCTGACTGAGGTTGTGGACTGGACTGGGGAAAAGTGGCAGACAGCCAGACTTTTAAAAGGAAGAATCTAGAAATAAAAGAACCCTGGAAGCAAGCAATGGGTGAGCTCTCAGCACATCCTTGGCTGACTTGAAAACCATGTGCATGCGCAGAGGAGACTGAAGTGGACCAGAAGTAAAAGCTAAGAAAGCTTTGAAAATTGTTCAAACCCTATCCCCAGCTCCAGATCCATCAGCTGAGAGTGGAAGCCTTAGAAACAAAGAGAGCACAGTTTCTGTCCAATCATTGCCTGACAGGTAAGCCACACAGACAGGGGAAATCTGGCCTTATGATAAAAGGAAAAGAGAAAGTAAGAGTAGTAACTTAGTAACACTTTTGCTGGTTTTAAGATACATATTTTTTGTTGATACAGTTTTGTTTCTAAGGTGGGAGATCTGTTTTTTTTTTTTTTAATTATTTAATAGGATTCAGAGGTTGTTCAGATGAACTATGAGGTAGTTTAGTCACTGCCTTTAAAATAATTTAATTTCTAATGCCCCAAACAAATATATAGGGATCAGCAAACCAAAATGACAGAAAGAAGTTAATCTTACTCATTTTATGATGACTGACTTTTTTTCTGAATTTGAGATAGTTAAGTAGTTAGAACTACTATCTAAATGTGTGAACTGTACCCTGCTTTGTACTTTATTAAAAGTCATGGTGTTCTGTGACTGAGTAAAACAGCTGGTGAGAGCATCAAATCATCATTATTCATTATGTGGATCAGTTTAGTTTTGCTGTCATGGTCATAGATTTGACTCCAGCCCAACAATAGCCTTTGTTCTAAGGATAATATAACTAAATGTCAAAATAATCAAAATTCTCCAGCATTATCCACATTCATAAATAAGCATAAACATTTTTATATAGAGTCAAGAAATCCTCATATTCAGTATTTTATGCTTAATTGTCTATGCAGTCTTACTTTAAGAAAGTACTTTTTTTTCTTTTCTTTTTTCTTTCTTTTTTTTTTTTTTTTTCATATAACCTTACATGAAATGTTCATATAGTATGAAAGCCTGGGGTGAATTCTGGAAAGAATCTTCCCACTACACAGCATAAGACTGGCATCAACTTTCTAATTTTCCACCATGCCTCCCCAAAAGTTTTATATTCATAAAAGAAAAACAAAACAAAACAACAACAAAACCAGCTATCTAGAAAAAAATCAGCTACCTAGAAACAAACTGCATTACACACATTGCTATCTAAAATCACCTAATAACTGTGGCACCTGGGTGGCTCAGTTGGTTAAGCGTCCAACTTCAGTTCAGGTCACAGACTTGCTGTCTGTGAGTTTGAGCCCTGTGTCAGGCTCTGTGCTGATAGCTCAGAGCCTGGAGCCTGATTTGGATTCTGTGTCTCCCACTCTGCGACACCGCACTCCCACCCCCTCCCCCCCTCCCCACCCCGACTCATGTTCTTTCTCTCCAAAATAAAAAAATAGATATTATAAAAAATAAAAAGTAAAATAACATCACTATAATAACTAATACTTGTGAATAAGCCAATGTTGCATTCTCAGGTCAATGTATTTTTTTTCAGGTATCTTTCATTGATAAAAACCACTCCTAACATTCTGTGGTACTTCTAATGCAGGGGAGACGCTTTTGAAATGTTGGCCTCTGCTTCAATCTCAGAGAATTTGATCTATATATCACAACTCCAAGGGAAGAATTTGGCAGGGTACACAACAAAATTGGCTCCCATTTTCCAGAAGTTTACAGTCTTAGAATTTAGAGACTTTCCCAAGGAGGTAAAAGAAACAAAGAAACAAACAGGGCTTCAGACGGAAGCAGATGACTTGAAAACATGATGGCAAGAAGGATTTTCTCCATGTTATATGGAGACTATGGAGACTATGACTAAACTACCTCATAGTTCATCTGAACAACCTCAGAATCCTATTATATGGAGACTCCATATTATATGGAGGAAAGATTTTCAGCTCTAGAACAATAGGAAAGCAGAATCTGCTTCACAGCAGTGCTGTGGGCAGTCTGCTGGGCATACAGGAACTAAGGTTTTACAGAGAAATGATTACAAGTTACTTCGGGCTCTAGGCATAGAAGTTCAGAACTCAATGAAGATTTTTCTGTGTACAAAAAACTTCACCAAAATGACAAGTCCGTCACCAGACCTGAAAGGAACTTATGTGCAGGATATTTGGTGACCAGTGTAGATAACTAACAACCAGAGCCATCTCTGATAATGCACAGTGTCTCAGAATCAGGATAAAAGAGAGGAGAGGACATAACATAACAATTACTGAGCTCAATTGTCAGGCCCGTCCAAGAGAATGGAGGCTCAACTGAAACAAGCAAACAATAAAGTTATAAAAATAAGTATGTTTCTTTTATAACAGAGCTTATAGACTGATATTTATACCTGTTTCGACTTGATCATGGACTATATATTAATTTATTAAATTACAAACTATCAACCATCTAAATTCCATGTAAATACTGAATAATAAAGCCCCAAGACTAAGCATATATTTGTTCCTCTTTCTATCTATAACATTGGAGTCAATCAATTCTTTGCTTTTTAAAAATAATACTTAATAGCATTTTAAAGGCACTATAACGAAAGAGATTGATTCTCGTATCTTAACCCGTATAGTTATGATATTTCCCACACACATTAAAATTTGATAAAATGGCAAATGTCTTTTCTTTGAGGAGTACATTTGGCAAAACAAAAAGGGAAAAGGACAATTTGGATATGATGAAATATAGTCTTCGCATCCTGAATATTCGGACAGATGGAGGAAAAATTAACATGAAAAGAGTGAATATTCCTAGGACAAAAATGCTTTCAATCGAGCATAAATTCATAAGCCTCTAAAAATTTGAAGATGAATTCACTTCATTACTCTCATCAAATAATTAGAAATGGTACAGTGCTCTCTAGGAGAGAGCTCATTTAAAAAAAAAAAAAGAAAGAAAGACACTCAGGTACAATAGTATCAATTCATACAATTAACTACTTTACAGGAACAAAATTTCGTACTAAGCAACCAAAGTTAAGTTCCCATATGGCATTTTACTGTTATGCAGATGTCCTTTGGAGGTAACAATAAAATTCAGAAACCACACTGCCACTATTATATTGGTGAAGACCTTGTTACCTCTCACAGAGACTATTTTAACAGCCTTCTGAGTGCTTACTTCTAGACTCTTCTGAAAAGAAAACCCCTTTCCATCTTACTGCCAAAGAATGTGTTAAGAGGCTTATCGCTCTAGAGATGGTCCTGCACTGCATGAAGACTCCCATTAGATGTTAAATAAAAATCACATTTCCAAGTTTGACATTTAAGGACCACTAATTTAATCAATCTAAACATGATTTACTGTACAGCGCCATAAAATATGTTTTAAGATTTATTGACCTTACTAATGCTATACTAATACATAATAAAAAATTCCTGAAGAGTGAAAGTTCTACATGAAAAGCACACTACACAGGGATCAATCTTTAACAAAATACAAGAGAATATAAATCCTAATTCTGTAGAAATGAGCTGAATGACATTCAGTTGTGTGCTGGGAAAGCAGCTCCCTAAAGAGAAAGCTCTGACTTGTATGTAGCATTTGCCAATTTCTGTGGTGTCAATAATCCCACCATGACCATGAAGAAGCTACCAACCTTGTCACAAAATTTAACAACTGGCTCTCACAAGCTGGCACAAGCTCACTCAAGCACATCACCAATCTGGTGGATATTCCTAGGAAAAAATTGCCCTAAATTTATTTTTCTTCATAACACTTTTTTCTTTAATTTATAAAATCATCCTCACAATCTCTATATTGTAGTGTTGTTCTACAATTTAAATAACATAATATATTATGGAGTATTTCTATCCATGACTATATAAAAATAAAGACTAAAAAGGTATTTATATTATATCACCAAAAGTATACTAAGTGTACTGAATGGTAGGGAAAGAGAAATTAATAATATATGGTGGCTGCATTTTTTTTTTTTAAAGTAGGCTTCATACCCAGCATGGAGCTCAGTGCAGGGCCCAAACCCATGACCCTGAGATTAAGAGCTGAGCTGATACCAAGAATTGGAAACTAAACCAACTGAGCTACCCAGGTGCTCCTGGTCTAGCAAAACTCTAAAATGTAATATAAATATGGAGATTGAATATAACTTGATCAAGGCAGAGAAATCACAACATAGTGGCTAGCAAATTGAATTTCTACCCTATAAGTTAAGAGTATGAAATTTCCAGTTCATTTCAATACCCACAACTCTTTATACAAGCAAGACACTAAACCTCTTCAGATATATACATGGTTACTTTGTCTCCTGAAATTATTTGAATTTATTGCAATTGGTGGAATTAGATTATGTGAAAAGAGTTTTGTTTTGAAGGAAGAGTAGAGATTAAAGAACAGAAACTAGCAAATAGTAGTGCTTAAATTTTTGCCTATTATTACTGAAAAATTATGGGTTATTTATGTATTTTTCATTACTTCCAGCTACAGGCATCCTGAGTTGTAACTGTAGGGAAGAGAACTTTATTTTAAAGACTGTAATCCAGGAATGGCTTCAGATTTGCATTTCTAACTTTGACTTAAACATGAATAGCTTTCTCTTTGTCCCTTAACTGTTAGAATTCCAGTAACAGCTTCATTTCTAAGAGAAAAACTGTGTTTTCCAAGATTTCCTGTCTTTTGTTTTTTTTTTTCTGTTTGTATTAGTTCTCAAGTAAGACTCAACACCATATGCTGCAATCAATAACCAAAGTACAGAGTGAACTCACTGGCCTGCAAGGTTTAGAACTTGTGACCTCATTAACATTAAACTGCCATATGGAAGTTATTGGGTCAATACAAATGGATGCTTAGTAAAGTAAAATGATAGGTGTTATGCTGATATTAATTATTTTGTTTATATGAAGTTCTGGACAATACCTGATGTCATTAATTTTGGACATTTTTCCAAGTGTGTTTACAATTGTATCAATGATGTTTACTAGACTGAAGACTATTATGGAGATACCAGGGAAGCTTGATTCAAAACATTTTTGAGGGTAACAGTATGATAGCACTCTTCTGATTTCATTTATGTTTCAATTTTATCAGTATTGTTAATAGAAAATTTGTTATTAAAATATGTTTTAAGGATAAGTAACTCCTGTTTGACAAAATGGCACATATTTTTTTAAGAATTAGAATAACTGCTAAAACTAAATTTTTTTTTTAATTTTTTTTTTCAACGTTTATTTATTTTTGGGACAGAGAGAGACAGAGCATGAACGGGGGAGGGGCAGAGAGAGAGGGAGACACAGAATCGGAAACAGGCTCCAGGCTCCGAGCCATCACCCCAGAGCCCGACGCGGGGCTCGAACTCACGGACCGCGAGATCGTGACCTGGCTGAAGTCGGACACTTAACCGACTGCGCCACCCAGGCGCCCCAAAACTAAATTTTTATATAAAGAGTCGCTATTTTTGTTTTTTAAAAGTTTGAAGTGTTTCATACTTAACATAATCATACAGACATACAGAGACTAATATAATTAAAATGTTGGTAATTCTACAGATTAAGAAAGAAACTGAAAATATTATTCATTCATTCATTCATTCATTCATTCAACAAACATTTTTGAAAATTTCCTTTGTGCCAAGTTCTGTTTAAGGAACTGGGGCTGACACAGGGACCAAAAATTTTTGAAAAATTACCTGTCATTGAACCATTTTCTTAATGGCTCCAATAGGAATCCATTGTTCTGTATGGGGCTTATCATTCTGATGCATAGTTTATGCACATCCACATCTATTTTAAATTATTATTTTGTAGGAATTTAATAGCTTGTTTTTTACCCTCAATATTATATCTTTGTGGTGTGTCTATGTTGAAAAAGACACCTCAGTTTATTCGATTTTACTGCTAAAAGAATATTTAATTATGTATCTCTACTACAATTTAGGTATCAATTCTCTTATAAACAAAAGTGAATTCAATATATTGCTATTACGGGGTGCCTGGGGGTGCTCAACAAGTTGAGGGTCTGACTCTTGATTTCACCTAGGTTATGATCACGTGGTTCATGGGTTCAAGCCCCTATCAGGCTCTGCGTTGACAGCTCTCTCCCCTCCCCTGCTCTTTCTCTCTTGCTCTCTCTCCCTCTCAAAAAAATATATTGCTGTTACAGACAATATCACAATTAATATTCCTTTCCGTTTTCTTATTAATATGTTCAGAAATATTACAATTCTTGGAGGAAGTAGAAAGTAGGTAGGTGAGAAGTTATACACATTTTTATTTTTTCTAGCTAGTGTCAAATTGTTTTACAAAATTACATTGCCAAAGTCCATTCCTGACAGCAATGTCCCAGAGTTTCTGTTTCTCCATATCCTCCCCAACTTGTGGGAATGTCAATCTTCTTTAATTCCTTTCCTTTTCTCCTTTTAGTTTTCCTTTCCCGGTATTTCCTTATGCATTTCCTTCCTTCTTTCCTCCTTCTCACCCTCCCTCCTTCTCTCTTTCCTTCCCTCCTTTCTTTCTTAATATTATTTTTTTGTTCAAGTATAATTAACATACAGGTATACAATATAATGATTCAACAATTCTATACATTGCTCACTGCTCATCAAGGTAAGTATACTCTTAATTCCCTTTATTTATTTCATCCATCCCCCAGGCATTTTTCTTTCACTGTCTGGTGAAATTGAATCAAATATGAATTAATATTTTCAATATGATACCTAAGGCCGAGCAAATGTTCTTGGGTCCCTTTTTTTCCTCTGAATAGACTGTAAATATGTATTGATGATTTTTCTACTGGATTCATTCTTTTCTATCTGTAGAACTTTTTAATTTTTTAATATTCTAAATACTGATAGATTCACATCTATCAGGAAAATGGGTATAAAAATAAGCTAAGATCACAGAATCATATGCCAAGTGAGGACAGTACGCATTATGAGAATATTCCCCTTTGCTTAATAGCAATATATTTATATGTCTATTAGGAAATTTTACTTCGTTTCTCTCCCCCATTACCCTAACATTTAGCATCATATGTGTTAATAATAATGAACCCTATATTTTACTATGTATGTTACAAAATATCAAAGAAGGAGAAAGCATGCACAAGGAATTTAATTTTTCTGAGGAAGCAGACCTAGGAAATAAGATGAATTTAACCTAGGTTCTATGGCCTCAGGGTATGTGTGCTTACCTATTTTGGCATCCATCTTTGAAATTCTCATGGAAAACCCCTGAAAACACCTCAGCCCTGCAAGTCAGCTTCCAATCATCTTAACCAGAATTGAAAACACCCATAAGAGTAAAAGGTGTCAAATTTCATGCCTGACTCTTTTAGCCTTACCACTTCTCCATACAGCATTGCAGAAATTACTCACATTCTTATAGGCAGCCTAATGCATTATATTTGTCTAGCCCTCCTAATTATTCTCAGTGGGAAAGCTGTCTGAATTACTTGATATTCATTACAAGAAGTGGAGACCAGAGTCAATTTTTGAACATCTACATCTTCACATCAATTTATTTTTAATAGTATCGACTTCCTTACACACTTTAAAAATATAAATCTGGATTTACACGTATTTACATATATGCTGATGAATACACATATATGTACATATATATAATCTTATACTTTCATGTGGTATGTATGTTCATGGGTGTGTATGAATTTAGTTATTATGTGCTGTCTACTAGAAAGTTGACATTAATCACTTACCAATCTAAAAGTGAAAATTAAGTAAAATGATGTATTATTTTGGATAACATATGCTGGACTACCTCAATCAAGATAATGCAACATCATTATTATCATGCCTAAGCTAATTTGTAACTCTAAGGTATAAAATATGCACATTAACTACTTAAATAAGAATAATAAGGTTCTGAATGTTATTTATGAAATAGGTGGCATTGAATTTGCTTTTGCAAAACAAATGTTCATATTGCTCATTAGTCATAATGTAGAAAAATCCTCATCATGCCTGATGAATAAATTAATAAGTGAATTTAAAGCAGAAAATGTTTTTAAATATAACTATTTGAATTACTCAAAGATGATGCATCATTTATTAATGCATTACAAATAGTATATAGCTTTAAATATTTTACCCAAATCCAACATCTATCAAAATCTCAAAATACTATGTTTATATAACAACAAAAAGCCATTTGACAAAATAGAAATTTCAATCAACTAATTATTCTGTCAATGATCTAAATCTATTTTAGTGAATATTTGATTAAAAAGCTAGATTAGCTTTACCAATAACCTCAGGTTATTTGGTAATTACGTTAAAGTTCTGCGATAGTTTATTCTATGCCTGATTTACTAGTCATACATTATGTATACAACTTCTGTAGACTTTTAGTTCCTTTTACTAAGATTGTCTTCTCTGTGGTCTGCACATTAGTTTTGATGAGCAAATTTATAATTTAACATTCAGATTAGAGTCTTCGTTCTGGAACAAGTATATTGGTTAGAAAATCACAAATCTGTACTTGAGTTTCGGTAGACTTAAAATCATTAAAATAATCAAACTTTAGGCAGTTAGTATATATCTCTAAGTCAGTTAAGCAGAATACCATGAAATTGCATTTCTGCTACTCTGAAATGCGAGAGTCCTTTAGATTTGATGTAAACAATATAAAAAGTAAAAAGTCTAATTAACTCATTCTGACATTAGCTTACTCAGTATTCAGAGATATTGCTTATTCTGATGAAAAGAGAACTTTTGACTTATAATGAAACATTTTACCACCATAATACAAATACAATTCCCAGAGTTGTGCCATTTACAGCCAAGGCAATTGATTTTTGTTTTATGATTATGATATGATATACCACTGATATTTGAATTTGTTGATCAAACTATATTCAGTTGATGTATAATATTAGATTCTCAGAGTTGACCTAGGCCTTTCTAATGAGAAAAATAAGATTACAGGGACAAACATTCTTAGATCCCTATTCAATATCCACTGTTTCTTTATTAATATAACACCGATTCTATTTGGATGCCATATGCCTCATTAAAAATGTTCATGTACACACATAACCTTATTGATGGAGTATCTCAATTATTGCTAATGATACATGACAGATATCTACTAGATATAGCTTCCTGTATTATTTTCCTAGTAAAGAGCATAGACTCAACTAACTCACCTTGTGCCCTTGCCTTCTTCATAACTAAAGGACATTTAGGATATCAGGAGTTGTAGCTGCTGTCTTGCAACTGGGATGATAAAACAGACACTCAAAGGAAGCTGGATTATGAAGATATGTAGTAGTGTTTTGAGTAGTTAGTTGCAGCTTGGACTGCTCATCTCTGAACTTAAAAAATATATATATATATATCCCTATGTGGAAAACCATTGTAGTCAGCTTTCTCTTTAATGTGATCAAATTTATTTTTAACGTAGTCATAACAAGTAGAGCATAATTGGCAGAACTTGAACTCAGTATTCATAAGTCTTAATAGAATAGTTTTCACTAAACTGTATTATGTATAAGCATTCCTTTCAGTGGTCACACTTTTACGTAACATTGATGGTAAAAACTAAAAGTCTAAAGCAAAAGTCTTTATAAAGCAAAATTAAATTATAATAATGAAACCACAGCTTCTATATACTTTTTGAAGAAGACAATAAAATAGAAAGATAATTTTTTAAAAGCTCTCATGTGAAAGATCTAATTACTGAGTGAATATGTAATCATTATTTTCTAGTGTTTTCTTCCCTTATTTTCAGTTTTTCTTTCCCCTAGATTGATAAAAACAGACCCCTCCCTGACTTCTAATTATTCTTTTTGTTTATTTACTTTTTTGAGAGAGAGAGAGAGAGAGAGAGAGAGAGAGAGAGAGAGAACGAACACCAGTGGGGGAGGGGTAGAGAGAATCCCAAGCAGGTTTTGTTTTGTTAATAAAGAGCCTGATGTGGGGCTTGACCTGTGAGATCATGACCTGAGAAAAAATCAAGAGTTGGACACCTAACCAACTGAGCCACCCAGGTGCCCCAACTTTTAGCTTTCTTAACTTATGCAATGATTTAGTTACATTCCAATCCTCTTATTTATTTCTCAGTATTTTTTAAAAAAATTAATGTTTATTTTTATTTGAGAGAGACAGAGAGAGAGAGAGGGAGGGAAAGCAGGGTGCAAAGAGAGAAGGGGACACAGAATCTGAAGCAGGCTCCAGGCTCTGAGCTATCTGCACAGAGCCCTACACTAGGCTTAAACCCATGGACCATAAGATCATGACCTGAGCAAAATTCTGACTTGCCACCCAGGCACCACTCTCAGTGTTTTTTTAAATAGGTGCTATCCCCCTTTATCATGTTCAGTCAGGTCTTCATTATTATTAATCATTGTCTTGCTTCTGAGCTCCCTGCATTCCATATTTTCCTGATCTAATCTATTCTGCACAATGCTGGCAACTAAAATCTCTTCTAAAGGCTTTTATTATGTCAGTATGTGCACTGACTGCACCCCACACTCAAACACACTCAAATAAACACAATTAATTTAAAATTAAAATCTAATCTTCTAATGTCATGGAACATACACTTTGCCCACTTTAGAGATAGTTACAAATTTTTCCATTTACTATCACTGATTTATCTACCATTATTCCACTTAATCCACTCTATAATCCAACCAAAGTAGACCCCTCTTCAATCTGAGTATATTTTTGGAGTTTTTATCTCTTTTTCTAGGCTTATTCAATTCCTCTGCCTGAGAGGCGCTTTCCTTCATTTGCATATGTTCAAATTGCCCATATATATCAAAGATGGAACACAAATGATATCTCCCTCATAAATCACCTCAATTTTTATATTCTGATGATGAATAATACATTCCATCAATAAATCTTATTAGCTTTTCACACTCTATTATTATAGTTTATTTTGTCTGTTCATTTTATTCATTTATAAAAGTAGCATTTGCAACCTGTTTAAGGAGCAGTCGGAAACCTATAGTGTATTTAGTATTTTACAAGAAGCTTCAGAAATCTCAATAACTATCTTAAACAAATATTGTCTAAACTTCTTAACATTTTATAGAAGATGTATTGACATCAACAACAAAAGGTGCTTATCAGATACTAAAGAATATCTGGGTGTTAGGTAACTTTTTCTAGCTCTAAGTTGATGAAAGAATTAGATGGACTCTGCCAGATATAAACTGTTTTTCTGTTTTCTGTTTAAATAAATGGTGACCATAGATGATGAATGTAGCAATAGCATAGTAATGGAAGGATTCAACTCTAACCGGAGTACTGCTGTTAAGGGCAAGAGAAATACTTTCTCTAACCACCCTCTTTCCATCCCTAGTCACATGGGACTGATTGCTTTTTGTTTATTTATCTTCAAAACATGAAGAAAATAATATTGAGAAAATGTTTTCAGAAATTGCGGAAGCAATTTTCATCAAAAGCATTAGTACCCTTCCTCTGTGCTTGATAATACTTTGTGTTTACAATTGCTTTTGTGTTGTCCATTGCTTTATAAGGATCATAGTTCATCAGTTATGCTTTTATTCACATTTTAACCTATCTCTAATTGAATTACTGAACTATGTCCTATAATAATAATTAGAAAAAAATAGCTTCATCATACCAGGCGAGGGGTACTCTTTAGTACATTGATGGTGTTGTCATTGACGTCACCTGTTTTAACTTGGTAAAAATTGTCACATCACATCACTTAAATTTGAATTCCTATTTGTATCTCAAAATGTTTTTTAAGAGATTATTACTGAAACATTAATTGGTACTGTATGCCTAGAACATTATCCAGTTGTTGGAAATGCAATTGGTGCAAATAAAATTACACATGTCTTTAAAGAAATCATACAATTTCCAGAGTTAGAAGAGTTAGATATCACCATTCATGAATCAATAAGGGACATCCTTCAAGCACTAATGTAAAATACAGTAAAATACTTCTGAGATACCCTATTTAGCTCCTATACATATGTGAACACTACAATTTTAGGCAAACAGGAAATGCAATAAAAAAGTCACATATGATATTATCAATCCCAAGCATTTAAAAGAAGTAAAATAATATAACAATGATGCCATAAATTCCCACCAATAACTGAAGAAATGGAAAAAATAGATTATAAATGTGCAAAAATCTTAGATTTGAATTTTGATCTGGATATAATAGTATCCAAAAGTAGTAAAATGCATGATTGAATATATGCTGCTTTCATTTAGATAAAATATATATATATATACTATATATATATATAGTATATATATATACCAGTATGTCTTCTCTGTTCCTAATATGAATTAAATCAATGCTGAATCTTAAAATAGACACGTGCTATTAAAGTGGATTTAATGCACTTGGGGAAGGGATGTGTCATAGTCTTCTATGTATATTCAAGGCCTACAATCACATGAAACACACCCCAAAAATGTCTTTTGAATGAACACTAAATGTTGGAGAAAAGTGTAGTAATTTTATTGGAAAAAGTGTTATTGATTCATCTCAACATTATTTTTATTTATTCTTTTGTGTATGTGTGTGTGTAATTTACATTAAGATATTTAATATAGTTATCCCCTCCCACATTTTCTGTGTCCTTTGTCAGGTATTTTCATTTTTAACAAGTCGTTCTTCTTATTATTTTACATTTTTATTTTATTTGAATTTACCACATTTTTATTCTTTCCAGTGTTGTTTATTCATTCCTTCATCACTATAAATCCAATTGAGATACTTTTTTTTCCTGTCTCGAGAACTTCCTTCAGTATTTCTTTTTTAAAATTTTAATGTTTATTTATTTTGAGAGACAGAAAGAGTGGAGGGGGGTGCACAGAGAGAGAGAAGGAGACAGAGAATCCCAAGCAGACTCCATGCTGTGTCAGTGCAGAAACAGACATGGGGCTCAATCTCATGAACCATGAGAACATGACTTGAGCCAAAATCAAAAGTCAGACTCTTAACCAACTGAACCACCCAGGTGCCCTAATCCTTCAGTATTTCTATTAGTACAAGTTGACTACCTATACATTTCTTTTTAGGGAGATGGGGGATCTTAAGTATAATTCACTTTAAGTTTGAAATATATTTTAGGTGGATATCAAATCATAGCTTAACATTTATTTCTTTTAAAGAATTTTAAATATGTCATACACTGTCCTCTGGTTTTCATCATTTCTGCTTCAGAACTAGGTGCCATTATTATTGCTGCTTATTTAAAGATAATGCCCTATTCTTCTCTGATTGCTTCTAACATTTTTCTATTGCTGACTGAATTTTAGTGATTTTGCTATAGTTGAAGTTTTATTCTTTCATATTTATTCTTCCTGTCTCTATAGCTTTGTCTTCTTGTCTGTCAAGTTTAGAAAATTTACAATATCTCTTCAAACAAAACTCACTGCATCCTTTTATCTCTTCTCCCGGTAGGACTTCAATTCCATGACTATGATTCTTCATTTTGTTCCATACATATTTTACATTATTTTCTATACGGTTATTCATGTTCATTTCATTATCAGTCTGTATTCTCTATTGACTTATCTTTAATTCCATTAATACTTTGTTCAGCTCTATCTTGGAGTGACCCTGCATAAATTCAACTGAAAACCTAAAGTACTTTCCTGGTCTTTTCCTCCTGGTCAGGATTTGAACAGCATTTTTTTTTTCCTTTTTGGCTATATAAGGCTGCTCTGTTGTCTGTTTAGCCTCTTAGCTCTTACTTTCAGCTTGCCTGTTCAGCTTCTCACACTCTTCAGATTAGGAGCTAAGAAGTACTATACCAGCCTAGTCACATAATCTCAGGCTCACCTCTCTACTGCTGCCTTTGCTCTGAAGTTTCGTGTTTTAGTTCCAAGCTATTGTGGTAGTGCTGAATTCTAATTTTTGTCTCCACAGTTGTGTGCTACTTGACAATCCTCTGAGGCTACATTTTCACTTGGCCTATGGCCCATGCTGCAGATAAGTTTGCAAACGCCTCAAGAAAAGTGACAGATGAACATTGGAGTCCTTTTGCTGTCTTTTCTCTTGGGAATTTTGAACCCAACAGTCTGAGTTGATTTCCAATATCTTAAAACAGTAGTTTTCATCTTTATATTTATTCTTTCTGAGAGTTTTTTTTTTCTGATATAAGCTATCCCACTATAACCAGAAAAATGAAATTCTCTGAAGCTAGTTTTTAATCTGGTTTTAAAGAGTTGGTGGAGTGGAATATTCGACAATAACAATCAATTTAAGAAAAATGTTCTTAATATTATATATATAACTAATTTAAAGACTTCTGAAAAATGAAAGCATAATCTTTTGTGACACATGAAGCTTTTGTAATTAGCAAAAAGGTTCATGTTTTGCTGTGCAGGTAAAATCATAATGGTGTTTAATGAGGAAAAGATACACATCACCTGAATAAATCAATAGCTTTTAAAATTTCTAAATCTATTTAATAGTTCAATAGTTTCAGTGATCTAAGTTTATTATTAGGCTAATGACCATCTTGATGTGATCAAGTGAAATATCTTTTCAATGGCATCAAACACTGATATTTTCATTTTATCTTCCCTCAGTTATATTATGGTACCTCTAACTTTTTCATAATATTTAACTAGGTCATTCTATTTCAGGATCATTCTCCATCCTGCTACACTTATGCTTACTTCAACTAAAATCAGATATATGGTGGTATGACTTGCTCACTCGGAATAAATATAGAGAAGTTTCTGCTTTTGCATTTTATCCACTGGTTTGCATTTTGCTCATGGCCCTCACACTGCTTCAGTTTTTGTATTTCTTTATTCTGCAAAAAGATACACTATATGAAAGTGGATAAAGTTCAATTACCAAGTCTTGTTTTGTTATTCTTATCCTGGCAAAATCTCTCGTCAACTCCTGGGATAAAATGCCATTTTGGGGCTATATGATGAGACTCATTTCGCTTTGATATGGCATACTCCAAAACAATGATATTTGTTGGGTTCTTTGAGCAAATGCAAATTGAGTGCTGAATACATATTTCTTTAATTAATGAAAATAGAAATTACATTCTTTAGCGTCTATTACTTGAAATATGTGACCCATGTAAAACAGTTTTCTACAAAAATAATACTTATGTGAAAGCTTTTATTTATTTTCTAAGTTTATCAGCAGGGAAGTTTTAAACCTATTTAAACTTAAACTAAAACCAAATATTTTATTTTACGTTTTAAAGTTTATTTATGCTGAGAGAGAAAGAGAGAGAGCGAGAAAGATTAAGCGCCAGTGGGGGAGAGGCAGAGAGAGAGGGAGAGAGAGAGAGCCCCAAGCAGGGTCTGCACTGTCAGCACACTGTTCATGGCGGGGCTCAAACTTGTTAATGAGATTATGACCTGAGCTGAAATCATGAGTCAGATGCATAACTGACTGAGCCATCCAGATGCCCCCAAAATAAGTATCTTAAGACCAACAGTAAATTCACATGGTTTAAAATGTAAAATGTGTCAGGAGGATAAGAACTATAAATTTCAAAAAGTTAAGAATAAATTTGTAATGTTACTTGAATGAGTAGACCTATAAAAAAGGAAAAGTGGATGCAGATGTCACTTAATAGTGTCAAAAATATTTTGAAGTGTATTTATTTAAAAAACTTAAAAATTAGAGTAATTATGAGATCAGATATGGAACATGCATGATATTGTGAAATATCTATTAACAACCTCAATTTTGACACTATGTTCTTTGCTCAGGTCAGAGGAGGAAAACAGACTACTTCCTGGATATCCATGAAGAAGATATCCTTAATAAAAGATATCTTGGATAAATTTTAAAACTGAATCTTTAAGAGATGTCTTTGTTATTTAGAATACTAGCATCCCTCAACACAGTTAAATTAGAATAAATGCCTTGTATTCATACAATGCTTTCCAATTACTAAAAATGTTTCACCTACATTGCTTAATTTTTATCTCTATGGCAGTCATGTGCTACTTTAATATTTCCATTTTAAAGGTCACTTTTATTGCCTAACATTACGTGAATAATAGCACAGTCTAAACCTGAATTCATATCTTTTGACGCTATATTCAATCTACTGTGCACTGTATTGAGTTTAAAATGTCATCATGATTAACTTAAAGCTAATAGAGAAGAATATTGAATATCCACAATTTTTGGAATTGAGTAATGAGCATATATTTGAAAAATATGCATAAGGTTACAGAGTGGTCAAGGATAATTTTCTTCTTTTGTATAGTCCCATGTGACCTCTCTTACAATGATCATTCCTATGTATTGTATCAACTATGGCTGATTCTGCTCTCAAGTAATAGGGCAAAGTAAGGGCTACTAGGTTACAGGCTGATTTCGAGGATCAACATATTTCCTCACACTAGTTTACATATTTACTGTCTCCTTCCCTTGGCTTTTGTGTGCATAATTTTATTTTGATAGAAATAAACCTATTTCATGGTAAGAGATAAGGCCCAAGTACATTGCTTTATGTGTCTTGCTCATTACTTATTTCTAGAAAACATTTTAAACTCCTTAGATTTTACTTAAAAACTTTTATTGTCCCAATTGTCTATTAAGTAAAATCTATTTCCTCTATTGTTTATTGATCATGCTCTTTTTATTATACATCTAACTGCTATTTATGTCATGTATCTTCCACAAACCATTTCTCTCTTCCCATATTACCTTCTCTGACCTACTTGTAGCTAGTTTTCTGGTAGTGCTTATCACCAAATGTGATGAATGTCATATTTTCATGCATAACTGTCTTGGGATCATAGATAATTGCCCTTTTATGCATTTATGTCATTCTGCCAGTTACCGATTTATTGACTCTTACCTCCAATTTCAAAAGTTTGCTTGCTTTGTAAAAATGGATCTGTGCCCTTTAAATAATTTTGTTTTACCAGCTGGCATGATGATCAGCTTTATCAATAGAGAGTACTGGAGAAACATTGCAGGAGATAAGGGTTTTGCTTCCGATTCCCATGAACCCTCCTAGTGGGCTCCTCCATGGAATAAACCTTGTACAGCACTTGGCTATGGGAAATCAGATGGCTATGTCCTATGTTAGGAGATTTTAGGGAACACATTGCAAAGCAGAACACCGCTTTCTGGCCTTGCTGAAAAAAGTGGGCCATGCTTCACTTATCTAGTTAAAGTATATCTATAGGTTGGGTCTTGCCTATGCTCATGAATTCCTTAGACCATGTTATCTATGGAATATCTTATCTTGTTTTCCACCCTGCTTTCTACATCTGCTCTTTTTTAGTGTTGGGAATGCCTTAACTTGTTTTTCTGCATGCCATGCATACATTCTTACTGGCATGTGGCTCACTGACATATTGCACAATGTTTCCCTAAATGTATGCTTCATAAATACGGGAGGTTGAGAGCAGCTTAGGGAGTCTTCCCTTAGCTTCCCTCTCACCTCTCTTGACTTGCAGAGTCTTGAGTAATCCTTTCTGCTGTCCTCGGCTTTGCTGGACAAAGCTGAAAGCTGAACCCACACCTGGCTCCTGCAGTACTCATGGCTTCTCAGTTCCTGACTCCTGCAGTACACACAAAAAAACAGCAGTATTCGCTGGCCAGAAGCTTCCACCATACACCCTCTTTGAGTGGTTTTAAGCAGAGTGTCTCCAATGAGATACCTCCCAGTGAAGACCTTTCTTTAGTACCTTAGTGAATGAATATCCAGCAAGTGCTAGAAGGTAGATTCCCAGCAAATTTTGTCTGTGTTACACCAAATTGACTTCTCTGCCACCCAGTTGGCCATGGCTGTATCCTCCCATATGGGCTGTATCTTAGCCCTGTAGGAGCCTTTCTCTTGAGCGTTGTATCTCAACCACAGAGAGAGTGGTTGTTCTTTATGTCTCCTGTACCTTTATTCTTTTTTTTTAAAGAGTTATCTTTTAAGTAATCTCTACACCCAATGTGGGACTCAAACCCACAACCCCAAGAGCAAGAATCACATACTTCACTGACTGAGCCAGCCAGATGACCCCCAATATTCTTTAATACTTATTTACTTTTTACAAGCTTATGCCACATTACTCCAATTCCTCCTTATAGCCACTATTTCTTCACATTGAACTTGTTCAAATTACTGTGTGGATTCTCTCTCCTGAGTGGACTCAGACTTCTAATAAATACTTGCTAATGGAATAGAATAGAGTTCACTTAATTCATACCACAATTTAAATTACTTATCTCAGGTTCTTCTTGTAGGATTCACTTAGGGGAAAGTAAGAAAAGTAAAATTATTGGACATTTTCCATTGGTGACAAGGATTGAAGAGCCCGCACATAAATCACAGAACATATATGACATGAGGGTCTCTCAAAGTTAAAATTACAAATTTAACAATATTCACTGGGTAATTATTTTAAAGATGGTTATTCTTGTTTGTGAACACAACTGGGCAACTCCTGTTTCTTATGTGAATATTTATTTCTCATTAAGTACTTTATTGAGAATATTTATAACATAGTTTCTGATCAGCTGAAAAGTTATTATACTTTCTGTTTAATTTTTTTGAAATTTAAAATCTCAAATCAAATTTAACTCTTCAGTGAAGATTTTACTAATTTTTCACACATGCTTTTGGTGCATTAATTCTGGCTGAATATGCCATAATTCATCATGAAAGAATTACTTGGAGACATAAAAAATGCATAAAAGAACAGCTGTTGTATTGCTGAAAGCAATGCATTGGGGCATGCACATGGTGTTATGAAACACAGAACTGATTAATTGTATATCCTTGTTACAGTAATTTCTTAACTTTATGATAATTGCCATCTATTTGAGAGCAGATTGTAGGATTTCCTTTATGCAATAAACTTATCAAAACAAACAAGAAATAATTAAGTTATTAACAAATATGTTGATCACTGTAGGTTGGAGAATCTCAAATTGTAAATAGTGCATTAAAGCTACAATACCAATAAAAAGTCTAAGTCTAAACTCTCATGAGTTAGGTAAATTGCATAAAAATTATTGAAGCACCAAAATTTTTGATATTTTGAATATCTTAACTTTTGAATCATTCTAAAGTTGTATTATACCTATATAATCATTTTATTATATATAATGAGTTTTCATCATGCAAGTTGTATTACTTCACATGTTATTGCCTAAACACTGTCACTAATGCTAAAAGCATGAGTTATGTGAATCATTGAAGAAACTAGAGGCAATTCTATTGAATATTCTTGGCCATTATATATTTATTCAATGATAGAAAATGTTAAAAGTTTATAACACTTTTATAATTAAAAGTTGAATAACATGTGAAAGAACTTATAAAGGAAAGCTGTATAAACTTTCTTTTTTTTAATATGAAATCTATTGTCAAATTGGTTTCCATACAACACCCAGTGCTCATCCCAAAAGGTGCCCTCCTCAATACCCATCACCCACCCTCCCTTCCTTCCCACCCCCCATCAACCCTCAGTTTGTCCTCAGTTTTTAAGAGTCTCTTACGCTTTGGCTTTCTCCCTCTCTAACCTCTTTTTTTTTTCTTCCCCTCCCCCATGGACTTCTGTTAAGTTTCTCAGGATCCACATAAGAGTGAAAACATACAGTATCTGTCTTTCTCTGTATGACTTATTTCACTTAGCATAACACTCTCCACTTCCATCCACATTGCTACAAAAGGCCATATTTCATTCTTTCTCATTGCCACATAGTATTCCATTGTGTATATAAACCACAATTTCTTTATCCATTCATCATAAACTTTCTTATTATTACTCAACGTTCAACAAATATGTTTGTTTTCTACTTTATTTCAGGCTCCAAGCTAGGATTTTGTGGCAATAAACATCTATTGTTTTTAAATTCAAAGAACTTTAAGCCAAATAGGTAAGATATAAAAACATATGTTACCCATGAGTTTATTGGAGATTCTGCTCATTAAAAACCTTCAATTTGCTTACCAAATTATCTGTAGATTAATATCCACTTAACATTCAGGGTTTTTTAAAAAAATGTTTTATTTGTTTTTTGAGAGAGAGAGAGAGAGAGAATGCAAGCGGGGGAGGGGTAGAGAGAGAGGCGGGGAGGGACAGAGGATGTGAAGCAGGCTCTGTGCTGACAGGCTGACAGCAGGTAGCCTGATGTGGGGCTCAAATTCACAAACACAAGATCGTGACCAGAGCTGAAGTCAGACACTCAACCAACTGAGCCACCCAGGAGCCTCAACATTTAATTTAACTATGTTGAGTAATTTTGAAATATAATTCTACTTAACTAGCCGAACTACAATGTACAGAGAAATTCATTATTATATTTATCTGTTAAAAAAATGATGCTTATGTTTGTCAAAGTAAATAATACCTGAAGATAGCTCACAAGGTAAATTTCAGAGCTAGGATTTATATTTAGTTCTTATGACTCCAAGCTAATAGTTCTTTTACCATATTACAACTGTTTATTTTAGAACTTTAACAAATTTTTCTTTAAAGTTGAATTCCTAGGTAGTAATTGAAAGTAGTTTTAGTTTGTTTCACATAGCTTTCCACATTTGTAAATAATCTCTAACTTTTTTTTTAAATTTTTTTTTAACGTTTATTTATTTTTGAGACAGAGAGAGACAAAGCATGAATGGGGGAGGGTCAGAGAGAGGGAGACACAGAATCTGAAACAGGCTCCAGGCTCTGAGCTGTCAGCACAGAGCCCGACGCGGGGCTCGAACTCACGGACCGCGAGATCATGACCTGAGCCGAAGTCGGCCGCTTAACTGACTGAGCCACCCAGGCGCCCCAATAATCTCTAACTTTTTAAACATACCCTTTACTCCTAATCTTCTTTACACCTTACAGATGACGCTTTATTTTTTAGAGCAGTTTAAGTTTCATAGCAAAGCTGAGCAGAAGGTACAGAGATTTCCTATATACTTCTGATCCCACATATATATACCCCACCAGAGTAGTAAATTTGTTACAACCGATTAACTTCATTGACAAATCATTATCACTCAGAGTCCATGGTTTACACTGAGGTTCATTCATGGTATTACACATTATATGGGTTTGGACAAATTTATAATGACATGTCACTACCATTATAGACTTTTACAGAGTAGATTCACTGCCCTAAAAATCCTTTGTACTTTGTTTATTCATCCTTCTCTCCCTCCAACCACTGATCTCTTTGCTATCTTCATAGTTATTCCTTTTCTAGATTATCATATAGTAAGAATCATAGAGTATGTAGCCATTTCAGTTTATTTATTCACCTACTGAAGGACATCTTGTTTCCTTCCAAATTTTGGCAATTATGAATAAAGCTGCTAAAAACATCCATGTGGATATTATGCGGACATAAATTTTCTACTCATTTGATAAATACCAAGGAGTGTATTTTCTGAATAGTATGGCAAGAGAATGTTTAGTTTTGTAAGAAACCACCCAAACTGCTGTCCAAAGTGGCTGTACCATATTGCATTCAAACCAACAATGAAAGAGAGTTCCTATTGACCTACATGTTTGCCAGCATTTCATGTTAGTGTTCTCGATTCTGGACATTCTAATACATGTGCAGTAGCATCTCATTGTTATTTTAAAATGCATTTTCCTGATGACATATGATGTAGAGCATCTTTTCATACACATATTATGCCATCTGTATATATTCTTTGGTGAGGTGTCTGTTATCTTTGACCCATTTTTTTAATTGGGTTGCTTGTTTTCTTATTGTTGAATTTTAAGAGTTCTCTGTGTATATATATTTAATACTCCTTTACAGATATGTCCTTTTTCAAATATTTATTTATTTATTTATTTTGAGAGAGAGAGAGAGAGAGAGAGAGAGAGAGTAGGGGAAGGGTAGAGATAGAGGGAGACAGAGAATCTGAAGCAGACTCCATGCTGTCATGGCAGAGCCCAATGCGGGGTTCAAACTCACGAACTGTGAGGTCATGACCTAAACTGAAGTTGGACGCTTAACCAAGTGAGCCACCGAGGCACCCCACAGATAAGTTTTTTGCAAATATTTTCTCCCAGTTTGTGGATGGTATTTTCATTTTCTTAATACTGTATTTTAATAGTTTCAAAAGAAGATGTGGTATATATATATATGCACGTGCACGTGTATGTGTGTGTGTGTGTGTGTCTGCGTGAGCAATGGAATATTACTTAGCCGTAAAAAGGATGAAATCTTGCCATTTGCATTGACATGGATGGAGCTAGAGAGTATAATGCTAAACTAATGTTAGAGAGAAAGACAAGTACCATATGATTTCACTCATGAGAAAAATAAGAAACAAAACAAATAAAGGAAAAGAGAGAGAAAGAGAGAGGAAGAGAAACTAAGAAACAGACTCTTAAATATAGAGAACAAACTGATGGTACCAGAGGGGAAGTGGGTCAGGGGTGAGTGAAATAGGTGATAAGGTGATAAGCACTTGTGATGAGTACTGGATGTTGTATAGAAGTGCTGCATCGCTATATTGTATAGCTGAAACTAATACAACATGTATGTTAACTACACTGGAATTAAAATAACACAACATAAAATTTAACAAATGAATAAATTAAAACAAAACAACAACAAAGGAAATCTTAACAGTGTCTTACCAAGGTGTAAGGTCTGTGGTCTGTGTCTAGATTCCTTTTTTTCTTTTTATTCGGATGGATGTCCACTGCTTTAGTACCATTTGTTGAGACCATCTTTTCTCCATGTATTGCCTGTGCGCCTTTGCCAAACATCAGTTGATCTTATTTACTGAGGTCTTTCTGAGCTTTCTAACTGTTCTATTGATCTATTTGTTCTCTTGCTAATATCACATGATTTTGATTCCTATGACTTTATAATAAACCTTGAAGTCAAGCAATGTCAGTCTTCCAACTTTATTCTTTTCCCTCAAATTTGTGTTGGCTATTCTGGGTCTTTTGCTCTTCTGTGCAAACTTTAGAACCTGTTGGTAACCATTAAGTAGCTTGCTGGAATTTTGATAAGGATGTGATGAAACTCTAGATCAAGTGAGGAAAAACTGACATCTTGACAATACTGAATCTTCCTATCTATGAACATGGAATAGCTCTCAATTTACTTAGTTCTTTGTTATTGATCATCACAGTTTTGTAGTATTCCTCATACAGATCTTATAAGTATTTTGTTAGCTTTATACTTAAGTGTTTAATTTTGGGGATGCTAATCTAAATTGTATTGTGCTTTTAATTTCAAATTCCACTTCACTGTGGTACATAGGAAAGTAATCAACTTTTATATCCTTCAACTTTGCAATAACTGCTTATTACTTGCAGGAGTTTGTTGTTGTTGTTGTTGATGATTTTTTCCCAAGTTTCTACACAGACAATTATTTTACTTGTGAACAAAGACAATTTTACTTCTTCCCCAATTTGTATGCCACTTATTTCCTTTTTTTTGTCTTATCATATTAGCTAGAATTTCCTGTGTGTACAATTCTTTTTATACATTGTTGGATTAGATTTGATATTTTGTTGAGAATTTCTGAATATCTGTTCATGAGAGATATTGCTTTTCTTTTCTCCTTTTTTAAAACAATTTTTTTAATGTTTATTTATTTTTGAGACAAAGAGAGACAGAGCATGAGCGGGGAGGGGCAGAGAGAGAGGGAGACACAGAGTTCGAAGCAGGCTCCAGGCTCTGAGTTGTCAGCACAGAGCCCGACAAGGGGCTCAAACCCACGAGCTGTGAGATCATGACCTGAGCTGAAGTTGGACACCCAACCGACTGAGCCACCCAGAGGCCCCATGGTTTTCTTTTCTTCTAATGAAAAGATAAAGTTTTCTCTTAATATATCTGATTTGGTATTAGGGTAATGCTGGCCTCATAGAATTAAGAAGATTATAGATAATTGGTATAATTTCTTCCTAAATGTTTGGCAGATTTCACTAGTGAACCCATCAGGGTTGGGTGCTTTCTATTTTGGAAGATTATTATTAATTTGATTTATTTGATATAGGCCTATTCAGATTGTTTCTTTTTGGGTGAGATTGGCAGATTTTGTCTTTCAAGGAATTGGTCATTTAATCTTGGTTATCATATTTGTGGGACATATCATGTCCCTGAGATCTGTAGTAATGGTCTCCCTTTCATTTCTGATATGAATAATTTGTGCCCTCTAACTTTTCCTTTTCCTCTCCTCTCCTTTTCTTTCTTGCTTTTTCTTTCTTTTTCTTTCTTGCTTTTTTTTTTTTTTCCTTTTCTTTTTGGTTAGCCTGGTTAAAGGCTTATTGATCTTATTAATCTTTTCAAAGAACCAGTTTTTTTTTTAATTTATCTCTTGATTTCCTATTTTCAGTTTCATTGATTCTCCTCCAAAACCATTATTCCTTTTCTTCTGCTTACTTTGGATTTAACTTTCTTTGTTTTGTTTTGGTTTGTTTTGTTTTTGTTTTCTGGCTTCTTTAGGTGAAGCTTAGATAATTTGATTTCTGTCTACACTTTCAGGCATCATTTGTGTGATTTCTCTTGGTGTCATATATTTGTAAATAGGGTATGAAGTGATACATAAAATACTGAGTTTTTATTAAAACATGTGTCCAAGAGTGTAAGTTTATTCTTGCTGATAAATGACAAATGGAAAAGAAAATTTGAAGTAACTTTGTTTAGGAAAAACATCTGAAGTGCACTTTATTTTGTTGTGACATCTAGTAAAAGAATATTTTAAGTATTTACTATTCAGAGAAAAACAAATTTGCAAGGAAAGTGAGAAAATATAAAACAAAAATGCTCATGATTGATTTTCAAGAGGAACTTCAACTCCAGTTAAGTGGTTCCTGAATTTTTTTTCTCTTCCTCTCTGATACCTATCTTCAGATGCATCATATTCTAATAAGCAGACACGAATTTGGATTGTAATTCTCTGCCATTGTTTCTCAAACCATTTAATCCATGTCTATTCTTAATAAACATAAAAGAAAATCCTCTTTATTTTGATAAAGAATATCTACAAAAACAGAAACTAACATCATACTTACTTGTGAGAAATTCAAAACTTCTCCACTAAGATTAAGGACAAGACAAGGATACTCTCGCTCATCATTCCTTTTCAAAATCATATTAAGTAGTCTAACTGATGTAATAAGACCTCCCCCCCAAAATAAAAGGAAATGAAAGGTATACAGATTAGGAAAGAAAAAGTAAAACTGTCATTATTCACAGGTAAAACAATTGTCTATGTAGAAAATTTGAAAAAAAAATTCAACAAAAAAACTCCTGCATATAAGAAGCACTTATAGCAAGGTTGAATAAATATTTATGGAAGAGAAAATAAAAAAAAGAAGGGAAAGAATAAATAAGAAGGAAGAAAAATAAGACAGTTCTAAGATAAATGATTACATTGTAAACTACATAATATATGATAAATAGGATAAATATGTTCACTGGACATTTAAATTTGTATACAAACAAATTTTTATTTACTATTAATATCCAGTTTTGAAAAAAACTATACTCTTATTTTCTAAGAAAAAATAAAGACAAGAATGATTTTGGAAGTATAATGAGTAATTAAGATTCAAGTAGATTTATTTTTATTTTTTAAATGCCTTGAATAATAAAAGAAAACAATATTTGAAAATATTCATCTCAAATACTCTTGACTTTGTGTCAAGTATAAATAACATCTTTTGTAGTTAGAAAAAAAAATTCCAGTTGAGGACTTTGTAACAAATGTGAAAGTTGAATTCATTTGCCTTTTAATTAAAAATATAGCACATTATTAAATACTGAAATAGATTTTACTCAGAGACCTGAATGCTAATTCATTTTCTGTGAAAACAAATGTATATTTTTAAAGGGTATTGAAAGATAATCTACTTTGAAGTTTTGTTTTAATTAAATGAGAAAATATCGGGGCGCCTGGGTGGCGCAGTCGGTTAAGCGTCCGACTTCAGCCAGGTCACGATCTCGCGGTCCGTGAGTTCGAGCCCCGCATCGGGCTCTGGGCTGATGGCTCGGAGCCTGGAGCCTGTTTCCGATTCTGTGTCTCCCTCTCTCTCTGCCCCTCCCCCGTTCATGCTCTGTCTCTCTCTGTCCCAAAAATAAATAAAAAACGTTGAAAAAAAAATTTTTTTTTAAATGAGAAAATAGTATATCAGGAAAAATGAAGAAATATGCCAGTTGGCAATTGGAAGATTAGATAAAAAGAAGAAATAAGGAAAATCAGAAGACAACATTATTTTACTATTTACTTTTCATATAGTATTTGGAAGAGGTAAAATAATTTTGAGGGAAATTTCAACCACTTATAGATTCTTTTTGAGAATAAGAATATTTCTAAATATAACTATTAGCTTCTAAAGTTTGAAAAGATATAAAATAAGAATAATATAATGATTTATCTTTTACGTTTATGATCTTCAGAGCATTAGGTGTGTATATGAAAGTACAGATCAGGCATAGATATCCATGCTTATATACTAGTATATATATTATACATTTTAGATAAGAACAAAATTTGCAACTTAGTGCTTATATTATCTTATTTTTGAGAGTTCCTTTTTCAGAAATAGTAAAAATTCCTAAAAAAAAAAAAAAAGAGAGAGAGAGAAAGAAAGAAAGAAAAGAAAAGCTAAAGACTTAAATAGTTTAATGAAGAAGAAGGACTAATTGGATCAATTTGCTTATATTTATGTTCATTGTTCTTCTTTTAATTCATATATTTTCATGTTTCCTTGGTCTACTTTTTAGCAGTAAAACAATAAAACTCTATTTTCTTTAAACTAGTAGAAATTTGAAAAGCTTTCAAACCATGAATCAGGTGTGTGCTAAACAAAATATAAAAATAACGTAATAGAAAAATATTTTTTTCAAGTCCCGACATTGTGTGTGAAAATTCTACATTAAGAGAACAATAATGTATATAAATTGACAATATTGCATGCTTAAAGACCCTAACATAACCTTTTTTTCATTAAAACATAAGAACTTTTGGTCTAGTGGCCAGAAAACAAAAGAACTTTATGCACTCTAATTTATAGGTAGTATTAGAAAAAAATAACTACAACATTTAAAAATAAAAGAAAGAAGAGATTCTAAGAGTGAAAATAGAGAAATACCAAAGAATCAAGGATGACTGACTTAACCCACTAGGAACTTGGAACTGTAGAAAATTCTACATATAGCAGGTGAAATGGAGTGAGGGGACCAGGCTCCCTGCATAATCCATAGAATCCAAACACCAGTGTCCAATAATTACCTTGGCTAAATTACCTTTGTTCTTCAATTTGGGTTGAAGCCATTGTGTGCCAGTTTGAATATACAGAGAGCCAAAGTAAATACACTCACAAATAAGTATTTGGCCTGTGTCACATGTGGGTACAGGGTCAAGACTGCTGATCTGCAGAGGGTAAGGTTCTGGAAACAAACTGATAGCATGATATCTGCTTCTTATATAATAAAGAGCTTTTATTGAGGCTGATAAGAAACTACTACTTTAGTAAAGCGTACACGATGAAGAACCTATAGGTTATTTTAAATATTTGAGCAATCCAACAGGTAGGAAACTTTATGTCTATAGAAATAGAAATCAAATAATTATAAGTACAATATTTTGTAAGAAGTAAGCTTAAATCCTCAAAATACAGAGGTGTTATTAGTATTCAAAAAAACAAGTAGGAGGTTTAATGTACAGAGAGCTTAAAATTTGATCATTTGAAAATCTTGGAATTGAAAACTATAATTACTGAAATTATATTTTTAAAACTTTCAGTAGGAGTGCTAAAGAGTGAACTTAATCTTGCTAAGGCAGAATAAATGAACTGAAACTAGAAGTAAATGAAACAGGTCCTATGGTCAAACTGATTTGGTCTGAATATTTAACCTCCTTTTACACTCAGGTTCTTCATCTGTAAAACACTAATTGTAATAGTCTTTGCACCTTAGGCTGTTGTGATTGCAAATGTGTACTGAGCGGGTACTCAACATCCCTAAGTTATCTATCACTATAATCTCATAAGGCGTGATAATGACAAAGAGACTGGCAAGTAAAAGCAATTGAGGCATAGAGGATCAAATGCAAGTCTCTAGCATATATCGAGTAGGAATTCTAGAAGGATAAAAGAGGAAAGGGAAGGAATGAGGTGGCAGAGTTTGGTGATGGTTGCTTTGCAGCAGATTCAGATACACTGATCTTTGTGAAGACATGACAGACAAGTCCAGTCCAATGACATCACTGAGAATATCAAAGTGAAAATTCAAGACAAAGAGGGCACCCTATCTGACCAGCAGCGTCTGGTATCTGTGGAGCAAACAGCAGGAGGATGGCCACACTCCCTCAGACTATAGTACCCAGAGAGAGCCCACCATGTGCTTGGTGTTTCACCTCCAGGGCAGCATCACCAAGCCTTCTCCAACTCACCCGTAAGTACAACCGTGACAAGATGCTCTGCTGCAAGTTTTAATGCTCACCTGCATCCCTGCACAGTCAACTGATACAAGAAGAAATGTGGCCACACTAAACACCTGTGCCCCAAAAAGGTTAAGGAAGGACTTGCCACCAGCTCTTCCTTTGCCCACAGGGTGGCCTCCTGCCCAGGCCCTTGGACCTGGGATCTCAATAATGTTTCCCTGCTAAAACATTTGGAAAAATAGAAAAAAAAAAGGGAAAAAGAAAAGAGGAAAAGAGGGAAGGAGGAAGAGGCAAAACTCAGGGAAATTACATGAAATGTATTTTTGGTGTTAACTTGTTTATCATGTATCAAGGCAGTGAAATTAAGTCAAGGGATTGTCAAAATAGGTATTATGTTTTAAAAGTTAAGTTGATGTTTTCATTAACTCTGATTGGTCCCTCTAGCTTTTGATCAACAATTTAGAGTGAAATTTGAATTTCTGATCTGAACCTTTCATACTTTTTCCATGAATTGGAAGTTTCACAAAAGCCCTTGTGATCTATGACAAGTTCAAATTCTAGCTCTGATACTTTATGATTTTGAGATGTACAAGGTATTTAAACTCACTGTGACTCAGTTTCTTCATCTCACAAAGCTATCTATTAGGCAATTTTGATAAGTTGAATAATATTACACATATAAAACATTTGAGAAAGTGTCTTACTAATAAGTATAATTATACTGCATAAACACCAATTTAATGGCTCATCTGAGGAGTATTTCAACAAAGTTAAAAATTTTCTCGTGAAAATTCTAGTAGAATACTCCTAGGTTAAATACACTCACACACACACACACACACACACACACACACACACACACAGAACTCATGATGTAAATAATGTAATACGAAATAATTTTGACCAATGAATTGAAAGTAATTAAATTATAAATTGAAAATATTTCTATTTTTTCTAAATACTTGCTTTAGTCTTTGAAATCTCCCCACTGTGTAGCTGATTACTATAATTGCTTCCATTTAAGCCCATCAGTTTGCAATAAATTTTTTAACTCCAATCATATTTGTTCAAAGTCCTCCTTCCACCTGCTTGGTGTGGGTGGAGACAATATCTGCTCTATCCAAAGACCCCTTCTTGCACTTATTTCTCTAGTTGGAAAGATGCAGAAGAGGTGAAAATGAAAACTCCACAATAGTGGTACAGAAACTCTTTTCCTCATTGTGTAGGATGCTACTAATTCTCCAGCTAATATTAACTAATTTTCATTTACTTTTCTGTGGCAGGTATTCAAATGCTGGCTCCCTTAAGAAAAAGATGTATGATTATATAGAGGGTATTACAGGACTTTGATCCCGCACAGAAGTTCCACCTTAAGCTATCCCTCCTGCCTCTCCTCACCTACAGCTATTAAAATTATTACAAGAAGATTTTTTTTTAGGGGCGCCTGGGTGGCTCAGTCGGTTAAGCGTCCGACTTCGGCTCAGGTCATGACCTCACGATCCGTGAGTTTGAGCCCCGCGTCGGGCTCTGTGCTGACAGCTCAGAGCCTGGAGCCTGTTTCAGATTCTGTGTCTCCCTCTCTCTCTGCCCCTCCCCCATTCATGCTCTGTCTCTCCCTGTCTCAAAAATAAATAAACGTTAAAAAAAAGATTTTTTTAAAGTTTAAATGCTCCTCAGATGAGCCACTGACAAGTGACTGTATAGTAGAATCATGTTTAATATTTGTTGAGCAAGGGTGGTCTACTTAACAGGTTGTAGGTGGTCCACTTAACAGGTTGGTTTTGTTTTGATTCGTTATGTTTTTTATTTGTTTCTTTGTTTTTGTCACAGGGACATTTTGCTAAGGAGGCACCTCACTTTGAAATTATGATAAGACCAATTAAGTTTTATACCAAACAAGATGCTCCTTTAATCAATGGAAAACCCATGTACTCTTATGACAAATAGTGACATGCAGGCTGCCCCTTGGTATTCCTGCACTTGGCCAAGTTATCTTCTAAGCCCTGGTCACCTCAGGCTACTTTTTCAGTCTCACTAATTTTACATATTTAATTCCCCTAAGGTTTGCTCCATTTTTCAGTCAATTTCATCTCATTGACATTAGGCAGACCACTTACATTTTCTAAGCCTGTTTCTTTATATGTAATACACATGGAGGACACTTAATTCATGGAGTTTTAATGAGGCTCCAATTGAAAGAATATTGAAAGAATATTGGATTGACTATATGAAGTTCAATTAGTATTTTCATATATGGACATATTAAGACATATGAATCCAACCTGTCTTTCTCTCTCATACGCACACACGCACACACATATGCACAATTTTTAGAACCTACTCTGTTTGTAATGTCTGTCAACAGGTTTATAATTTAATTATAGAGCCATCACATCCATATAAAGTTAAAAAGTATAAAGGGAATAATATTTAGTCTCCCATCAATTTGCTTTTCCTTTTGCTGATCCAGCTTCCTGCATCGCTTCTATAACTTTCCCTAAGGGACAGGAAGGCAAATGCACCTTACAGCAGGAGGGGGATGCGACTGTATTTGTTTTCTACTGTTGCCACAACAAGTTACCACGGATTTAGCAGCTTAAAAAAACAGAAATTTATTACCTCACAGTGTCTGTGGGTCAGATCTGTCATGGTTCTTGCAGGACTAAAATCAAGATGTTGGCAAGGTTACTGGGGACTCTGGATAGAATCCAATTCCAGGCTTATTCAGGCAAAATTCAGTTCCAAGTAGTTGTAAAGCTGAAACTCCCATTTCTTTGCTGGCTGTCAACAAGAAATCTTTGCTCCTAGATAGGCCCCATCTCTCCTTGTGTTTTCCAAGTGGCCTCCTTCCAGCAATAGAGAGTCTAGTTTGTCTCAAGCTTCAATCTTTGCCTCCTATCCATGCTTCTACATCTCTCTGACTCACTCTTGTCCCTTCTTCTTCTGCTTTTCAGGGCTCATGAGATCATATTGGGCCCACCTGGATAATCCAGAACAATCTTCCTCTTTTACAGTCAGCTGATTAGCAACCTTAATTCTACCGGCAATGTCCCTTTACAGAAGTATGTAGATTACTGTTTGATTGAATAATCAAGGGACAGGAATCTGGTGGGGAGGGATGCATCTTTAGAATTCTGCCTACCATAATGACAGTCATGTTATATACAAAAGGGGTTGGTGTACATTAAAAAGGAAGAGGGCATTTTGTTTCTGAGAGGAAGTACCAGAGAGGGAGACCAGGGACCAGTAAGACCAGTTATTTTCAGGTATCTAAAAATAGTTTAAATGGCTGGGAGAGATGGGCAGGAAGTCAGAAGCACAAGAAGCTTCCCGGCCTTTTTCATCCTCAGATTTACTACTGAATCTGAATAGTGCATATGGAGCTAGTACACTGAGGAAGGCCTGTGAAATCTGAGAACATCTGCAACATGACTTAAGCAATGTGAGAAAGCAATGGTGGGGGAATGTGCCTGGCCTAGAATTTACAGAGTTCTTCACAGTGCTGTCTAGTAGAGGAAAAGCAGCCCAGAACCTACATCCTCTCCAAAAAAAAAAAAAAAAAAAAAAGAGGTTTGAAAGGAATAAGAAATGGTTTCTCTTCCAGTATATTGTATCTTCCCAGGACTCTTTTCTTCTGAGATGGATAAATTTGCATGTTCTTTTCATCCTTGGTGCCCCTCAGCTTGGAAGAAAGAGCTGGAGGTTCTCTTAACTTGAAATGTAAGTAGAGTTCTCCATACTTCCATATCCTTAGATAAAGTTCTTAATGCTAATTCTGAGAAATCAGGAACATTTCATTAAGCACTTCCATTTACTTTGATACTGTTGATAGGGAGAGCAAGTAATTGTTCACAGATGAGAACACTCAAGCAGAAAGAAGTTGGCCAGCACATGGCATCCTAATCAATCATAACACCTGGGACATCACCTTAATTTCCTCAGTAATCTCAGTGAGGTTAGGGACATTGTTGATTTTGCTCAATATTTTATTTCCGTGCCTTTTTCATACTGGATAGGGAGTAAACATTCAATAAAGCCCATTCCTATCACCATTCTGGGGGTGGACATTTTATTTGGATTTTTCTTTCTCTATTTTGAGAACTGTTACATTTCAGATGAGCTTGTTTATATTTACTGTGACTGAAATGTAGATTTGCAAAGAACCTCATATTAATTATTGCAGGCCCACTTTTTAGGCAGGTAGATGTTATCATTCCCCTTTACTGGAAAAGCAGCTGAGGCCCAGAGCGAGAGGAAGAGGATGAGCACTCAGCCAGGGAGATATGGGTAGAGGAAGAGAGTGCAAGTTTTCTGACTCCTGAGACAGCTCTCCCTTCACTACACCACGTTCCTCAAGCATAAACAAACTGAAATGGTTCCTTTCACTTCTTCTGCTCTCTAGAGTACTTAATCAAAAAGGCAGATGAAAAATTAAGCCGGGGTATCACTTCCAGGATACAGACTGGCCTGTCCTTTGCTGAGACAGAGGAATACTGAACACAGGACAATCTCCTGATCTATAAAGAGTCCCACCAGGCCATCCATGGGAGTTATCAAGATGCTACCCATCCGATACTTATGTGGGAGGTGGTTGGCTACCCAGTACAGATTAAAAACACAGCAGGTGTCATTGTACTAATAAAGCTATGTACCTTGAACTAGAATAAAAAATGAGACCTACAAAACCCAGTATAGGGACACTTTGGTTGAGAGAACAAAGCATTAATGAGTAAAAGGGAGAAACGAAAACAAAAACCTTCTTGAAGTCTGTTCTTCAATAGGGAAACTGAAATGTGGCCAGTTCTAAAGGACAATCTGTTCACTTACCTCCTCTCCATTAAAGCTCCCCAGCATCCTGCGGTAGCCTTTCCAATTTCTCAGAGAAAGAACCAGCACTCAGACTGTGAGGCATATACTAATCAGCAGCTGGACGTGCGTCAAGGCTTCCCCTGGGCAGGCTGGCGCTCTCCTGAAGATGAGAAGAATCTGAGTGCTGCCAAATTGGAGAAGCAAATCAAAGTGATGTCAGTGGATTTTTTGTTGTTGTTGTAAATACCAAGTGTTTAGTCATAGCAAAAGTGATGTGAAATTATAGAATACTTAGATCTGTGGTCTTGAATTATATTGTCTTTAAATTTGATTGTACATATAGTAGATTCTTTTTCCTCAAAGCCAAGTTTCTAACCAAAATGTAATGTAGAAGATTAATGTCATTATTTGGAAAATCAAAATCAAGAAAAACAATCCAGTTTCCATCTAAATATTCTGGGAGAAAGACAACTCAGAATCCCACTTTTGCCAATTTAGGTATGCAGTAGCTCTACCTGATTTTGTAAAGTAGACGGTGAAACTTAATCACGTATGCACATAAAGAGAAAAGTAATTCCTATTCACTTCTGTGAATGCAAAATATATTAAGGTACAGGGTTTTCGCTTCATTCAAGATGATAAATAAGCTGCATTTCTTTACCTTGCTATTCCACTCTCATCATGGGGTTGGATTTTTGTTTTTTACAAGTAACCATATTAGCTTATTTTGTATCCCTAAGAATATATTTATGTACAAATATATTTTATATTACAAATTTATTATATCTGAAATTATACCTGAAATTTGAATACATTGCTATTTTCTCCTTTATTGATCAAATAAATGCTTATATACAAATAAACAATGGATCCTGAATATCTTTCCATCTCAGAAGGCAGAGAACTTCGTTCTTCTTCCTACAGTTACATTTTATTTTATTTTGAAGATAAAATCAGGGTAAATTTAACTCTTCCCTCCCCCATTAATGGGCACGTGGGTTATTTCCAATTTATTACTATTACAAAAAGTGCTATAGGTGTCATCAATGTATACATGTTATTTCCCTTTCTTCCTTTTTCTCTCTCTTCCTTCTTTCACTTTCTTTCTTTCCCTCTTCCTTTGTTCATTCCTTCCTTTAGCAATCTTAGCTGTATTTCTTTTTAAGTTTATTTATTTTGAAAGAGAGAGAGAGAGAGAGAGAGAGCACATGTGCACATGCAAGCAGGGGAGGACAGAGAGAGAAGGAGAGAGAGAATCCCAAGCAGGCTCCAAGCTCAGCACAGAGCCCAACACGGGGCTCCATATCATGAGCCGTGAGCACATGACCTGAACCGAAATCAAGAGTCGGTCACTTAACTCACTGAACCACCCAGGCACCCCTCAGCTGAATTTTTTTTTTAATGAATTGAAAGCGACTAGTGTAAAAACATTTTCTTTTCAGTAATTACTCAGTGCCAGACAACATAATGCCTAAGTGAAAATGACCTATTCTTTAAAAGATTTATCTATATATCTGGGATGACAGAAACAAAAATAAATACTTGTAATATAATAAGACAGATGTTAGAACTGTATTAATAAAGTACAATGAGAAGACAAAATAACAGTTCAAGGTGAGGAATTATGTTTACGTGGGTCAGGAAAAACATAGATAGGTGTAATCTTCAGCTAGCTCTTTTAAGACAAGTAAACTCAGTATTTTATATGTAAAAGATAAAAAGAAACTTTTCTTCAGTAGCCTTATTAGACAATAGTATTATAAAGATTACAATGAAGTAATGTGTAGTATGAAGTGGACAGTGAAGAGAATTATAATCAAGAATGTATTAGGTAGGTATTGTGAAACTCGGAGAAGTATGAATAAGGAGAAAAAAGATCAGGTGGCTGTACGGAAAGAAAAAAAAATAGCTTGTGAATAGTGTAGGTTTTCTAGGTAGTGGGTCAGCTTGCCAGATTGGTAAGAAAGCATCAGTAAATGCAGAGGATTCAGCAAATTAGGTAAACTAGAAAAAAAGGGAAACAAGAAAAACTGATTCTGCTCTATTGGAGACAATGATAAAACAGAAGTAACTGAATGCATCTCTTGTAGCTTCTCCTTTGTCCCTTAACCACACTAAGCCATTCTCCTGCTGTGATCTATTTCAGTATTCTTGTTTAGAAAACAACAACCCCCCAAAAACACTACTCATCGTTTTGAAAGCTGAAGCTACTTAGATTTGAGCAGAAACTTGTTTTTTTTAAATTAAACAAAAGTTTTTCTCTAAACAAACATTTAGTTTACATAATTTACATGAAAAAATTTGACTACAATGACAAAACCAGTGCTATAATACAATGGGTCACATTAACTGAGACAAGAAATGTCAGGACATCAGATTTAGTCTGTTTTAAATTAATTCAACAAATTTTATTTGATGATTCATTTATTCTTTCAATTCACTAAATAATTTTTGAATGTTGATGATGTGCCAGAGAATCTTCTAAAAATAATGGATATATATATATATATATATATATATATATACACACACACACACACACATATACACACTGAAAGATATATATATATATATACATCTTATATAAATTTTTATATTTATAAATATAAATATACTTAAACATAAATATATTTACATTTAATAATTATATTTATAAATATATATACCTAATCAACCTATATATACACCTATATATCTATATAATATATATACATTATTATATGTATATATATACACACACATAATATGAATTATTTTGGAAAATGATAAAGCTAACTAAAAGAAATTTTAAGAAATAAGAAAATTGCAGTTTTATAGAGGATTTACCAGAAAGCATTCACTGAATAGATGATATTTGAGGGAAGAAATGAAGCTGATGAATCAGCAAGCCATAATATATCTGGGGAGGAACAATCCACTTAGAAGAGCAAAGGATATAGTGTTTTCTAGGAGACTGACTAGTAGGGTCTAGAGGTACTCAAGAGTCCAAACAACTAAAGCAAAGTGAGTAGAATAGAGAGCCAGAAATTCGCAAAGAAGGATTACATTGTCCAGATCAGAAAGACGTTGCAAATCATTATACAGACTTTGATTTTTATTTTGATTTAGATGAACAGCCACTAAAATCAACATTTTAACATCTTACATTTTAACAATGTTATTGTAACCTCTATTGAGAACATACTGAATGTATGTAAACAAGAAGCAGGAAAACTATTTAGAGGAGTACTGGAAAAATCAAGGTGTCTGTAATATAGCTTGGCCTGGAGGCATAGCAATGAAGGTAGTAGTAGAGGCATGGAGGATAAACAGACTCTGAATAAATATTGATTAGTATTCTGCTCTAAACTATACTGTTACTAAACTGACAGAATTTATTAATGGGTTGCATATGAAATGTCACAAAAAGCAGAATCAACAAAGGCTACACATTTTGAATTGAGCAATTAGAAGACTAGAGTTACCATTTAGTGAGATGGCAAACACTAATAGAAGACGGAGTTGGGAGGGAGTATCAACGGCTGAGTCTCTAAATGTTAAGTTTTAGATGCCTATTTAACATCAAATAGAGTTAGTTGTTAAGTAAGTAATTAAAAATATGAGTCTGTAGTTTAGGGCAAAAGTCCAGTCCAGGCTAGAGATTCAAATTTAGAATTCATTAGCTATTACATACTTGTTCCAGTTATGTCCTTTACATGTAACAGACAATGTTGGAAAAACAGAAATGGTCTTGTCTTCAATGAATTACGGCCAAATTGAAAGGACATAATGTATATTAGTAAAATGCTAAGCAATCAGTTCCAAACTGTCATGTGTAATAGATATCTAAAATAGCAATTGTTCAAAACATAACACTTTTGAACTGTCTCTACAAAAATATCTTATCCACCCCCACCCCCATCTTCCCCAGGTGTCAAGTCTGTTTATCTAGTAACTCAGGTCAAAACAAATTGGTGCCATTTTTCTTGCACTGCCTTATCTGATTCTTGAGCAAATTACTTTGCCTCTCCTTTCAGAAATACATCCAATGTCTGACCACTTCTTACTCACTCCAATTCTATTATACTCTAGCTACCACTCTCAGCTATCACCTTGAATATTTCAGTCATGCGAATTTGGTCCCCTTGTCTCCACTCTTGTTTCACTGCACTCTGTAACCCACATGACAGTCAATGTATTTCTTTAAATATTTAAATCAGATCATCTATTTGTTGTTAATCCTGATTGCTTCCTTTCTCATGAAGAGATACATCTAGATACTTTCCAGTAGTGTGCAAAACCTCACATAGCCTAACAATCAGCTACCTCATGGAGTTTGTCAAGGTAGAGTTTCCTCTGGCACAAATTCACAATGTTCTAATCATATCAGTCTCATTACCCCAGGAACTGGCAAGGCTAGTTCCTATTTTACAAATCTTTGTTAATTTTCCTGTGATTCTCCTCAAAATCTTCACAAGAATTACTTCTCATAATTTGAATTCTTTCTTAAATATCATTTTTTTTAGAAATTTCCTCCTGATCACTTTATCTAAAACACTATAGTCCAATCACTGTCCATATAATTAACCTGCTTCATTTATAATTAACCTGCTTATGGTATTTGTATTACCTGAATTAAATCATTTACTATATACTACTTTATCTAGTAGTTTTTTCCTGTCGTATCCCACAAGAATAATTAACGCCATGAAGCAGAGTCCTTCTCTGTCTTACCACTATAGCTCCAGGTTTTAGATAAGTTTGGTTTGTAGTAGCCACTTAATAAATGTTTGTACATGAAGGAATTTATAGGTGTATATATATATATATATATATATATATATATATATGTATATATATATATATGTATATATATATATATGGAATTTATATATAGGATGAAATATAACTTCTAGAATTTAACTTCTGTATCTTTTCTTCCCTGACCACTGCTTACAGAATTTGACATTTTCCTTACTTCTATACTATGTTCTAAGAGGCTCTGTGTGTGTGTGTGTGTGTGTGTGTGTGTGTGTTTACACCAGCAAATGAGCTATTTTTAAAACTTTGTATTTTAGTGTTTGTATGTTTCTGATAGCAAGAATCATGTATCCTATACTTCTCCATTATTTCCTCATCTGATGAAGTTATGGACAATGAAGTTTATTAAAGATTTACTTTCTCTTCATTAATAGAGACAGTATGTTATTTATTAGTTAGAAATACAGTTATTACACGTATCTTCCATTTTGGAAGGATACACTCTTTATCCAGTTATTTCCCCCTTTTTAAAACACCCTCAAGGCAATGAAAATATCTCCAACAAAATATCCTAAAGGCAAGCCAATTAATTTAGGCTTACATCTCCTGAGGGAATGTATAGGTCAACAACTTCCCCACAATATTTTTTTTCTTTTTCTTCCCACGACTTGCATTTCAGACTGTTATTAAAAAATTAAAATAAAAATGAAATATAAGTTGTAATGTAATAAGATATATTTTACTAAACACATTCATTTTTTATAATATACCTTACATTTTTGAACAGTTTTAGATTTACAGAAAAACTTAGCATATATAGAGTTCCATATACCACATCCCCCTCCCCCAAACACAGTTTACCCTATTATTAATATCCTATATTACTATGGTATATTTTTAAAATTAGTGAAACAATATTGAAATCTTATTTTGTTAATTCACAGTCCACAGCTAATTCAGATTTTCTTACTTTTTACTTAATGTCTTTTTCTGTTCCAGGATGCCATCCAGGATTTCAAAGAATATTGAGTTGCCATGTCAACTTAGGTTTGCTTCTCTGACTATGACAGTTTCTCACACTTTATTTTTTATGATCTTGACAGTTTTAAGGAATACTGAAAATATATATTGAAGACTGTCCCTCTATTAAAATTTGCCTGATGTTTTTTCTAATGGTTAGATTGGGGTTATGGATTTTTGGGACAATTACACAGAGGTAATTGTCATTTTCATCACATAATATGTCAACATGATTTGACTTTTGACTTTGATAGGTCTGTTAATCAAGACAGTTGACTTATAATGTCAAGTGTTTCTCAAGTTTCTGATAGGGATTTTTCTTTCCCCTCTCCCATTTCCATGCTTTATATAGTCTTTGGATGGAAGTCACTGTGCAGCCAACACTTGAGTGAAAGTTATATTTCTCTTCCTTTACGGTAGGATACTACATAAATTATTTTGAATTCTATACAGATTTGTCTCTTTTCACCTATTGTTTAATTTATTTATATTCGTGTGGAATCAGGAACATCTAATATCTCTACATTTTTGCCTTTTCTGGAATATCATAAAATTGTAATTATGGAGTATGCAGCCTTTTCAGATTGGGTTCTTTTAGTTAACAATATATATTTGATGTTTCTCTCATCTTTTTACAGCTTGCTAGCTCATTTCTTCTACTGCTGAATGAGATTGCATTGTATGTATGTAACACAGTTTATCCATTCAAATATTGAAGGACATCTTGGATGCCAACAGTTTTAGGCAATTATGAATAACACTATTATAAACATTCATGTGCAGCTTTTTCTGTGGACATAAGCTTTCAACTCAATTACACAAATACCTAGGAGTGTGATTGCTAGATCATATGGTAAGACTAAAGCTTTGTGAGCATTAAATGGATGATCCTAAGATGGTCTCTGTATATTGGCCCCCAGGTTTTTTTTTTCTTCACCATGGTATGAGACCTATTATATCACAAGTCCACCAGCTACAACCTCAATTTAAACAAGCAAATGTTTAGCCATTTAGACCTTGCCTGCTTTGCATACTCAATGTGTCTTAGTAAGCTCAGGCTTGCCATAACAGAATACATAAATGGGGTGGCTTAAATAACAAATTTATTTTCTCAAAATTCTGAGACTGAAAAGTCCAACGTCAAGGTGGGAAGTCAACTCAATCGAGGTCTCTTCCAGACTTGCAGTCTTCTTTCTGTGTCCTCAAATGGCTAAGAGAGATGGAAAACAATTTCTCTGGTACCTTTTCTTATAACGGTAGTAATTCCATCATGAGGGTCCTATCCTCATGACTTATCTATACGTAATTATCTTCCAAAGGCCCAATTTCCAAATATCATCATACTGGGGACTAGGGTTTCAACATATGAGTGGGGGAGGGCACTATTCGGGTCTTAGTATTGTGAAAGCTGGTTCAGTGTTCATTGGTCACTGATGAGATAGAGCCTAGTAACCGTAAGACCTCAAGTCACTAATGTCCTTCAGAGCTCTCTGACCCACATATGGCCTACCATGTACTGAAGAACATCACCTAGATACACCTAGACATCACCTAGACACCTTGATAGGAGAAATCCTATCTCCCCCTGTAGCTCCCCTGGCCTGCTCATCTCTGGATGATAACTTCCTCACATGCAAAATTTGTTGTGTTACTGCTTCTCATGGTCACATCATTTTCTTTGTGTCACAAAGAAACTGTGTCACAAAACTCCCTGAATCTCTACAGTAAGTAACAGTCAAATAATCTCCCAAATGGCTGTACCACTTTGCATTCTCACGAGTAATGAATGGCACACTTATTGTTCCACATTCTGATCAGCATTTGGTGTTTTTAGTGTCTTGGATTTTAGCCATTTTTATAGGTTTGTAGTGATATGTTGTTGTTTTAATTAGCAACTCGCTAATGAAAACTTATGTTGACCATCTCTTCACTTGCCTATTTGCCACCCGTACATCGTCTTTGGCAAGATGTCCACATTTTGCCCATTTTTATTGGATTAATTTATATTATTTTACTAATTTTTTAAAGTGTTTATTTTTGAGAGAGAGAGTGTGAGCAGGGGGAGAGGCAGAGAGAGAGTGGGGGGGGGGAGGGCAGAGAATCCAAAGAGGGCTCTGTACTGACAGCAGAGAGTCCAACGTGGGGCTCAAACTCACAAACTATGAGATCATTACCTGATCTCATAATCTGATGCTTAACCCACTGAGACATCCAGGTGCCCTTTTAGTTGTTTTCTTATTTAGTTTTAAGAGATAAAAAAATTTAGATACTAGTTTTTTTCAGATAGGGGTATTGAAAATATTTTCTCCCAGCCTCTGGGTTTCATTTTCATTTTCCTAATAGTGTCTTTTGCAGAGTAGATGTTTTTAATTTTAACAAAGTCCAAGTTATCAGTTTTTTTCATAAATTGTGATTTTTGTTTGTGTATTTCTATATCAAAAAATTCATTGCCAAACCCAACATCATCTAGATTTTTTTCCTATGTTCTTTTAACTTTTTAAATAGTGTTTGTTTGTTTATATGTTTACACCTACGTCTATGACACATCTTGAAATAATTTTTGTGAAAAGTGTAGTGTCTGCATCTAGACTCAACTTTAAAAAATTTTAAATTTATTTTTATTTTTTGCCTGTGGAAGTCCAATTCTTCTATCACCGTTTGTTGAAAACTGTCTTTTTTCCATGGAATTGTCTTTGTTTTTTTAATCAGACTTGTTGGTTATATTTGTTTGTATTTACTTGTGGGCTCTTTTGCAGTTCTACTGATCTCCATGTGTCTATTCTTTCACCAATACTGGCTTGATCACTTCAGCTCTTTGTTTTCTTTTGTTTAGATTCTTGGAGTCTTTTTTTTTTTCTAGTTTTTTGTTTGAATTCCAGTTAGTTAAAATATAGTGTAATATTAGTTTCAGGTGTACAATTTAGTGATTCAACACTTTCATACAATACTCAGATGCTCATCACAAGTGCATGCCTTAATCTTACATCACCTATTTGACCCATTCCCCACCCACCTCCCATCCAGAAACCCTCAGTTTGTTCTCTATTTTTAAGAGTCTATTTCTTGGTTTGCCTTTTCTCCCTCTTTTTTTTTTTTTTCATATTGGCTTGTTTTGTTTCTTAAATTCCACATGTGAGTGAAATCATTGGTATTTATCTCTCTCTTTGCTTAGCATAATATATTCTACTTCTGTCAACGTCATTGCAAATGGCAAGATTTCAATTTTTTGATGGCTAATATTCCATTCCACATCTTCATTATCCATCAACCAGTCAATTGACATTTTGGCTCTCTCCATACTTTGGCTATTGTTGATAATGCTGCTGTAAACATTGGGATGCATGTATCCTTTCAAATCTGTATTTTTAGATCCTTTGGGTAAGTACCTAAAAGTGCAATTGCTGAATCATAGGGTAGTTCTGTTTTTAGTTTTTGAGGAAGCTCCATACTGTTTTCCAGAGTGGCTGCACCAGTTTGCATTCCCACCAACAGTGTACGAGGGTTCCCCTTTCTTTGCATCTTCGTCAACACCTGTTGTTTCCCGTGTTGTTAATTTAAGTCATTCTGACAGGGGTGAGGTGGTATATCAACATGGTTTTGATTTGTATTTCCTTGATGATAAGTGATGTTGAGCGTTTTTTGTCTGTTAGCCACCAGATGTCTTTTTTGGAAAAGTGTCTATTCATGTCTTCTGCCCATTTGTTTGTTTTTTTGGATGTTGAGTTCAAGAAGTTCTTTATAGATTTTGGATACTAACCCTTTATCAGAAATGTCATTTGCAAATATCTTCTCCCATTCTGTAAGCTACCTTTCAGTTTTGTTGATTGTTTCCTTTGTTATGCATTAGTTTTCATCTTGATGAAGTCCCAGTAGTTTGCGTTTGCTTTCATTTACCTTGCCTTTGGTGATATGTTTAAGAATTTGTTCTGGCCAAGCTCAAGGCCAGAGGTTGCTGCCTGTGTTCTCCTGTAGGATTTTGATGGTTTCTTGTCTCACATTTAGGCCTTTCATGCATTTTGAATTTATTTTTATGTATGGTGTGAGAAAGTTCCAGTTTCATTCTTTTGCCTGTTGCTGTCCAGTTTTCCCACTAACATTTGTTGAAGAGACTTTTTCCCATTGAATATTCTTTCCTGCTTTGTCGGAGATTAAGTGACCATATATTTGTGCATTTATTTCTGGGTTTTCTATTCTGTTCTATTGATCTCTTTGTCTATTTTTGTGCCAGTACCATAGTGTTTTGATTTCTACAGTTTTTAATATAACTTGAAGTCCGAAGTTGTGATGCCTCCAGATTTTCTTTTCTTTTTCAAGGTTGCTTTGGCTATTAGGGAGTCTTTGTGTTTCCATCCAAATTTTAGGATTGTTTGTTCCAGCTCTGTGAAAATTGCTGTTGGTATTTTTATAAGGATTGCATTAAATGTGTAGATTGATTTGGGTAGTATAGATATCTTAACAATATTTGTTCTTCCAATCTATGAGATGGAATATCTTTCCATTTCTTTGTGTCATCTTCAAATATTTTTCATCAGTGTTTTACAGTTTTCAGAGTATAGTACTTTTACCTCTTTGGGTAGGTTTACTCCTAGGTATCTTATTGTTTTTGGTGCAATTATAAATGGGATTGATTCCTTAACTTCTCCTTCTACTACTTCATTATTGGTGTAGATTTCTATACACTGATTTTGTAACCTGAAATTTTTTTGAGTTCGTTTATCAGTTCTAGCATTTTTTTGGTGGAGTCTTTTGGGTTTTCTATATAGAGTATCGTTCATCTGCAAATAGTGAAAGTTTTACTTCTTCCTGCTGATTTGGATGCCTTTTTTTGTTATTGTTGTTTGACTGCTATGGCTAGGATTCCTAGTATTATGTTAAACAAAAGTGGTGAGAGTGGACATCCCTGTCTTCTTTCTGACTACAGAAGAAAACCTTTCAGTTTTTCCCGACTTAGGATATATTAGCTGTGGATTTTTCATGTATGGCCTTTATTATGTTTAGGTATGTTCCTTCTAAATATACTTTGTTGAAAGGTTTTATCATTAATCAATGTTGTACTTTATCAAGTACTATTTCTGTCTGTTCAAATAAACCCATGGTTCTTCTACTTTATCTTATTAATGTGCTGTATCACACTGATTGATTTGTGAATACTGAACAATGCTTACCACCCAGTGATAAATCTCACTTGATTGTAGTGAATAATTTTTTTAATGTTATTCTGTTTGCTAGTATTTTATTGATAATTTTTGTGACCATGTTCATGAAGGATATTGGCCTGTAATTCTCCTTTTTAGAGGTGTCATTTTTCTGGTTTTGGTATCAGGTTAATGCTGGCCTCATAGAATGAATTTCAAAGTTTTCCCTCCTTTTCTATGTTTTGGAAGAGTTTGAGAAAAATATGTATTAATTCTTCTTTAAATGTTTGGTAGAATTCACCTGTGAAGCTGTCTGGTCCCGAACTATTGTTTGTTAGGAGTTTTTTTGATTACTGATTCAATTTCTTTGCTGCTTATTGGTCTGTTCAAATATTCTATTTCTTCCTGTGTAAGTTTTGGTAATTTATATGTTTCTAGAAATTTATTCCTTTCTTCCAGGTTTCCCAATTTGTTGGCACATATTGTTTTTATTTCTATGGTGTTCATTGTTATTTCTACTCTCACATTTCAGATTTTATTTATTTGGGTCCTTTCTCTTTTCTTTTTGGTAAGTCTGGCTAGAGGTTTATCAACTTCATTAATTGTTTCAAGGAACCAGCTCCTGGTTTCATTGATCTGTTCTATTATTTTTTGTATTTTTGCTTCTTTATCTTTTATTTCTGCTGCAACCTTTATTATCTCCTTTCTTATACTGGCTATAGGCTTCTGTCCTTTGTTTAGATGTAAGGTTAGGTTGTTTGAGATTTTTTTGCTTCTTGAAGGTAGACCTGTATTGCTATATACTTCCCTCTTAAGACTGCTTTTACAACATCCCAAAGGTTTTGGACAATTATGTTTCCATCTTCATCTGTTTCCATGTATTTTTTTTTTCAAATTTATTCTTTGATTTACTGATTGACCCATTCATTGTTCAGTAGCATGTTGTTTAACCTCCATGTATTTAGGTATATGATATGACTTTAAGCTTTTTTTGTTGTTTTTGTTGTTGTTGTTGAGGCCTGTTCTGTGACCTAATATGTCCTCTATTCTGGAGAATGTCCCATGTGCACCTTAAAATAATGTATATTCTGCTGTTTTAGGAAGGAATATTCTGAATATATCTGTTAAGTCCATCTGGTCCAATGTGTCATTCAAAGCAATTGTTTTCTTCTTGATTTTCTGTTTAGATGATCTATTGATGTAAGTGGAGTGTTATAGTCCCCTACTATTGTATTATTGTCAATTAGTTTCTTTATGTTTGTTATTAATTGTTTTATATATTTGTGTGCTTCATGTTGGGTGCATAAATATTCACAATTGTTATATCTTGTTCTTTTTTAATGTTCATGTATTTTTGAGACAGAGAGAGAGAGAGAGAGAGAGAGAATAAACAGGGAAGGGAGAGAGAGAGGGAGACAGAAAATTCCAAGCAAGCTTCATGCTGTCAGCACAGAGCCTGATGTAGGGCTTGAACTCACAAACTGTGAGCTCATGACCTGAGCCGAACCAAGAGTCAGACACTTAACCGACTGAGATACCCAAGTGCCCCTATGTCTTCTTGTTAGATTGTCTCCTTTATTATTATATAGTGTCCTGCATTGTCTCTTGTTACAGCCTCTGTTTTAAAGTGTAGTTTGAAAAAAAAAAAAAAATTTAAAAAAAAAAAAATAAGGGCGCCTGGGTGGCGCAGTCGGTTAAGCGTCCGACTTCAGCCAGGTCACGATCTCGCGGTCTGTGAGTTCGAGCCCCGCGTCGGGCTCTGGGCTGATGGCTCAGAGCCTGGAGCCTGTTTCTGATTCTGTGTCTCCCTCTCTCTCTGCCCCTCCCCCGTTCATGCTCTGTCTCTCTCTGTCCCAAAAATAAATAAACGTTGAAAAAAAAAAAAAAAATTTAAAGCGTAGTTTGTCTGATATATAAGTATTCCTACTCTGGCTTCCTTTTGGCATCCATTTGCATGACAAATGTTTCTCCATCTCTCACTTTCAATCTGCAGGTGTCTAGGTCTAGGTCTAAATGAGTCTCTTGTAGGCAGCATATAAACAGGTCTTGCTGTTTTTATCCACTCAGACACCCTATGTCTTTTGATTGGGGCATTTTTTCCATTTACATTCAGAGTAATTATTGATAGATATGTATTAGCATTGTATTATTTGTTTTGTCATTGTTTCTGGTGATTTTCTCCTATCCCTTTTTGTCATTGTCATTTTTGGTCTCTTCTTTACACTCAAAGAATCCTCTTAAATATTTCTTGCAGGGCTGGTTTAGTGTCATGAACTCCTTTAGTTTTTGTTTGTCTGGGAAAATCTTGATCTCTTCTTCTATTCTGAATGATAGCCTTGCTGGATAGAGTATTTTTGGCTGCAGATTTTTCCCATTCAGCTCTTTAAATATATTATGCCACTCCTTTCTGACTTGCCAAGGACTTCTTTTGTCTTGCTGATTTTAAGATTTATTTTTATTTATCACTATATTTTGCAAAATTAATTACAATATGCCTTGGGGCTGGCCTCCTTTTGTTGATTTTGATGAGAGTTCTTTGTGCCTACTGGATCTGGATGTCTGTTTCCTTTACTAGATAAGGAAAATTTTCATCTTTTTCCTTCAAATAAAATTTCTGCTTCCCTTTTTCTCTGTTCTACTTCTGAGACTACTATAATATGAATATTATTACATTCAATGGAATCACTGAATTCCCTAATTCTACTCTCATGTTGCATAATTCTTTCTCTCTTTTGTTTAGTTTCATTACTTTCCATTACTTTGCCTTCTAGGTCACTAGTTTGTTCCTCTGCCTCTTCTAGTCAGCTGTTCATTACATCAGGCCTGTTTTTAATCTCATTCATTGCTCTCTTTATCTCTGATTGTTTTTTAACTATTTTATCTCTGTGGTAAGGTCTCACTGATGTCTTCTATTCTTTTATAAAGCCTAGTTAAGTATCCTTCTAGTAGTTGCTTTAACGTCTCCATCAGGCATGTTACTTACATTGGTTTCACTTAGATATGTCTGGCCATGGCCTTATCTTGTTCTTCATTTGGAATAAATTCCTCCATTTCGTCATTTTTTCTAAGTCTCTGACATTTTCTCGGTTTTAGATGAACCAGTTAGGTCTTCTGTTCCTTCTTCAATGTGACCTCCTCTCTTCCTTTAATTGTAGAGTTTATTCTGTCTGTCTTCTGGTCAATTTCTGGGGTATTTAAGATGACACAATAATTATCTAGTTGTATTAATGGGCCAAAGCAAGCCCACCTTGCCACCACCTTCCTCTCTTGCAGACCCACTGTAGTTTTATAGTAAGTCTTAAGAGTCAGATAATGTCAATCTTCATTTAAAAAAAAAAATTTCCTCAGTGTTGTGTTGAATATGTGGGTCCTTGATTTTCCATATAAAATTTAAAATCAGTTTGCAAAATTGAAACTTCATTTGATTGAAACTGCTCTGGTCAAGTTAGAATAATTGGCATCTTTTTTTCTTTTTTTTCAAATGTTCATTTTTGAGCGATAGAGACAGAGCATGAGCAGGAGAGGGGCAGAGAGAGAGAGAGAGAGAGAGAGAGAGAGAGAGAGAATGAATCTGAAGCAGGCTCCAGGCTCCAAGGTGTCAGCAAAGGGCCCAATGAAGGGCTTGAACTCTTGAATCACACGATCATGATCTAAGCCAAAGTTGGATGCTTAACCGACTGAGCCATTTGGGAAACATCTTAACAATGCTGACATCTTAACAATGTTGAGTCTTCCAATCTATGAGCATTAAATATATCTCTATTTAATTATTCTTTGAGTTCCTTTATCAGAGTTTTGTATTTTTCTAAATATAGAATCTGTATGTCCTGTGTTTATTTTATATTTAAATATTTGATTTATACTTAAATATTTATAAATGGTACTGTTTTTAATTTCAAATTCTAATGCCTCATTGCTGGTGTTATATTATGTATATTATGTATGACTTATGTATATTATGTATATTATGTATATTATGACTTATGTATATTAACTTGTATCTTGTGGCCTTCCTATAATTGCACATCAATTCCAGAAGTTGTTTATTTGTTTTTTGATCATTTCTTTATGATATTGTACATAGACCATTATGCCATTAATGAACAAAGATGTTTTTATTTTTTTCTTTCTCAAACTGTACACATTATTTTACCTTTCTTGCCTTACTCACTAGTTAAAACTTTCAATATGATGTTGAATAGAAGTGGTAAAAGAGAACACCATTACCATGTTCACCGTCTTATGGGGAAAATATTCAGCTTTTCATTTTTAAATACTATGTTAACTTCAGGGTTTTTGTATATGTTCTTTATCAAGTTGAGGAAGTTCTTCTCTATTCCTAGTTTGGTGAGTCTTTTTAATTGGCTGAGCATTGTATTTTGTCAAATGCTTTTTCTGCATCAGTCGATATGTTCATATGATTTGTTACCTTTACCCTGCATATTAATTGGTAGGTTATATTAATTGGTTTTTGTATGGGCAACCAGGTTTGCATGTTTGTAATAAATCCCCCTTCGTTTTAGTGTATTATTTGTTGAATTCTATTTCCTAACATTTTGTTGAAAATTTTTGCATCTATGTTCCTAAGAGTTACACATCTATAGTTTTCCTTTCTTTCTTACAATATCTTCATCTGCTTTTGTTATTAAGGTAGTGCTGGCCTCATGGAACAAGTTAAAGTATCCCTTCTGATTCTGGAAGAGATTGAGATTTTTTTTCCCCCTAACATACTTGCTAGAAATCACAAGTGAAAACATTTGAGCCCTAGTGCTTCCTTTTTGGAGAAGAATCTTAAGTGTTAATTCAATTTCTCTAATAGTTATAGTCCTACTCAAATTATTTAGTTCTCTTTCTGGGAGTTTTAGTAGTATGTATCTTTCAAAGAAATGGTCCATTTTCCCAAATTATCATATGTGTGCACACAGAGTTGCTAGTAATATACTTTAAAAAAAATTATTTTCGTGCCCAGTAGTGATTGCCTCCTATTTCTGGCATTAGCAATTTGTGTCTTCTCTCTTTTTCTCTTTTGTTATCTAGGCTATAAACTTACCAATTCTGCTAAACTTTTCCATGAAACAGCTTTTGTTTTCATTGATTTTTTTCAATGTCTTTTTGTTTGTTTTCAGTGTCGAAGTTTCTACTCTATTTTTTTTTCTTCTTCTGCTTCATTTAGGCATAAATTTGTCTTCTTTCTGTTTTCCTAAGGTAGAAGCTTAAATTATGACTTCAGCTCTTTTTCATTTTCTTTTATAATATATATGCATTCATATTATAAAGTTCCTCACTAATCATTGCTTTTGCTGCATCACACAAATTTTAATAGGTTACATTTTCATTTAGATTTAGTTTAAAATATTTCAAATATATATTTTCCTTTAAAAATGTTTTTAATTTGTTAATGTTTATTTATTTTTAAGAGAGAGAGAGAGAGAATGAGAGAGTGTGAATAGGGGAGGGGTAGAGAAAGAGACACAGAATCCAGAGCAGACTCCAGACTCCAAGCTGTCAGCACAGAGCTCAAACTCATGAACCGTGAGATCATGACCTGAGCCTAAGTCAGATACTTAACTGACTGAGCCAGCCAGGCGCCCCAATTTTTTTCTTAATATTTTTCTATGATCCACATGTGTTGTTAAATTTGTGTTGTTTACTCTAATATATATAATGTATACTGTTATATAATATAAATATATATTAATATATAATATATCATTGTCTAGCTTTCTGTTACAGATTTCTATTTAACTCCATTTTAGTGTAAGAGTATATTTTGTATTATCTCTCTTCTTTTAAGTTTGTTAAGGTGTGATTTATGAGCCAGAATGTAGTCTATCTTGGTAAATGATCCATGTGACCTTATTCTGCTGTTGTTGGATAATGCATTTTATAAATGTCAATTAGATACAGTTGTTTAGTGGTGTTTCCCAAGTCACACCCTTATGGGTTTTCTGTCTACTGAATGTGAGTTGAAAAAGGAATAGGTGTTAAAATCTCCAACTAAAATCATGGATTTGCCCATTTCTCCTTGTATTTCTGTCAGTTTTTGACTTTGTAATTTTTTTTAAGGTTTATTTATTTTTGAGAGAGACAGACAGAGTGCAAGAGGAGGAGGGGCAGAGAGAGAGGAAGACACAGAATCCAAAGCAGGCTCCAGGATCTGAGCTGTCAGCACAGAGCCCAGTGCAGGGCTAGAACCCACAAAATGTGAGATCATGACCTGAGCCAAAGTTGGATGCTTAACCGACTGAATGACCCAGGCACCCCTGATTTCTGTAATTCTTATTCGATGTTCTCATGTTAGGTGCCTACAGATTAAGGATTATGATATTTTCTTGTAGAATTGACCATTTTATCATTATGTAATGTCCCAAGTTATCTGATAATTTTCCTTGCTTTGAAGTCTGCTATGTCTGAAATTAATATGGTTATTCTCACTTTTTTTTAAATTGTTTTAATGTTTATTTATTTTTGACAGAAAGAGCATGAGCAGGCGAGGGGCAGAGAGAGAGGGAGACACAGAATCTGAAGAAGGCTCCAGCCTCTGAGCTGTCAGCACAGAGCCTGATGTGGAGCTTGAACTCAGGAAAGGTGAGATCATGACCTGAGCTGAAGTCAGGCGCTTAACTGACTGGGCAACCAGGTGCCCCCTCACTCTCTTTTGATTACTATCAGCATATTATATCTTTTCATAACTTTACTTTTAACTGATCTTGTTTTTTAAATTAAAAGTATGTATCTTATAGACAACATACAGTTGAGTCTTGTTTTTGCTTTTGTCTTACATCCATTCTGATAGTCTCTGTCTTTTAATTACTGTATTTAGGACACTTACCTTTAAGGTGATATTTTTTCTGCCCTCTCTGGTTATAAATGAACATTTTATATGATTCCATTTTCTCTCTATCCTTAGCATATCAATTACACTCCTTTTATTTTATCTTTTACTGATTGTCCTTGTGATTGCAATATACCTAATATACATTTTCAGCTAATATAAGTCTGCTTTCAAATAATACATCACGGGAAGTGTAAGTAATTTTTAAACTTCTGTCTCTAACATTGTCTATCTTTATGTTTATCTGAGGCTCTGACCCATATCCTCTCTTTCTCTCTGAGGAATTTTCGATATTTCTTTCAAGGCAGGTATACTGGTGGCAAATTTCCTCAATTATTTCCCAAGAATGTCTTTGACTCCTTTACTTTTGAGGAATACTTTTGCTGTATACAGAATAGTAGATTGGTGGGGTTTTTTTCCCCCTAAAGTTTAAATATTTCACTCCATTCTGTTCTTTTTTGTATGATTCATGAGGAAAAGTCAGATGTAATACTTATCCTTGTTCTTCAGTAGATAAGGCATTTTTGTTTTGTTTTTACCATGACTTCTTTCACAATTTTCTTTTTCTTTTTCCAAAATTTGGGTATGACATGCCCAGATGTAGATTGTTTGGTATTTATCCTATGTGCTGTTTTCTGAGCTTCCTATGTTTCGAGTTTGGTGTCTGTCATTAACTTTGAGAAATTCTCAGTCATTATTTATTCAAATATTTCTTCTTTCTCTTTTCTTTCTGGTATTCTAACTACAAATATGTGTCTGTGTCACACTCTTCGTTATTGCTACATAAGTCTTGAATTTTTTTTCTTTTTAATTCATTCTATTTTCTCTTTGATTTTAGTTTTGAAAATCCCATTCACCTAGCTTCAAGATCTCAGATTCTTTCTCTATCCTGTCCAGCCTACTGATGAGACCACCAAAGGCATTTTTCATTTTGTTACAGTGTTGTTGATTTCTAATGATTTCTTTTAATTTTATCCCAGAATTCCCCTTTCTCTGCTTACATTACTCTTCTGTATTTGCATGCTTTTTTTTTCCATTATAGCTCTTAACATATCAATTATATTTAATTTAAAATCCCTATTTATTGGTGATTCTAAAATCTGTGTCATAACTGAGTCTGGTTCTGATACTTGGTTTGTCTCTTCAAACTTTGTTTTTGATTATTTTTTCTCATGCCTTGTATTTTTTATTTATTTTATATTTTTTGTCAAAAGCCACACATAATGTATTGGGTAGGAAAAAGAAAGGTAAATGGGGTTTTAGCCAAGTTTTAATGGTAATCTAGACAGGTGCTTGGCTGTGTTTAATATTTGCTATAGCTACAGGTATCAGAGTCCTGTTTTCTATACTGTCCTTGGACATTTTTTCCCTTGTTGTTTGTGGGTGTCTCTAAAAACCTTTTCTTCACTCTTGCAGCTCATTATAATCTTCTTTTATTATACTGGATCCCTGTTGATGTAAGGTGTGGGGTAGAGAAAGTGTTCTGTAAGCTTATAATTAAATCTCAGTCTCTTAGTGAGTCTAAGTATATGCCCGTTATAATCAGAAGTGTTTCTTAGGACTGTGCTTTTCTTAGGTGAGATGGGAAAGCTAGAAAGGCTGAAGTTGGCTAATATTCTTTTTCCAAGTTAATAAGACTCTAGTAAATTAGTTTTCCTTTTAGAACAAGCATTTGTTATATAGAATGCTTTGGATATATTTTTAAATGTTTATATCCCATCTATCCAAAACAGGAAACATGAGGGGATTTTCCTAGGATAATCATATTGAGAACCCAATGATTTTCCTGTAGGTAAACCCACAAAATTAAAGGGGGCCCCGAAAACTGGGCCTTTTAGGGATTCTTACTCTGTCTCCAGAAGTTTGTCAAAATTACCTTGTTAAGTGTTCCTATCAGTATATAGTAAGCTGCCCTGAACTATGAATCTCACTACACTTCTGTATTTCAGATTTCTGGGTGGGAGTTTGCTTCATGACCTCAGTTCTTTGATGGATTTGAGATAAGTCATTGATTTCCAGTGTGTTTATCTTTTTTTCTTGTAGAATGCAAAATTACTATAATTTTTTTTAGAAATTTTAAGATATTAATGTAACTTCACCCTTGCAGTAGGCTGATTCATACTGAAATACAATCTTTATGCTATGGATTAAATCTTTTTTAAAAAACGTTTCCCATGTGTCACATTGCATACACTCTAACAAATTCCAATCCTCTCTCTTCCGTTCCACTATTCCTTTGTACCTTTCCTGCATTCAGTCTTATCCTCTCTTCCCTTTCCTTTCTCAAAAAACTCCCACTGCCCTCTTCAATAACCTGCCTTTTCCTCTCTCTCCCATTCTGAACTCCTTTTCTCTTCCAATATCAGGAGAATAGTTTCTCTATATTCACTTTCTTTTTTCCTCATAATTATCTCTTCATTGTATTTGAAATGGAAAAAAGAAAGATAAAAGAAAACAAAATGAAGTCAGATTAGTTTTAATGAGTAGTGTAATCATTCCCTAAAGCCTCTGAAAATGCCATAAAGTGACCTTTAGAATTTCTACAGAATCTTGGGTGATAAATCCTTCATCTTTTAATTAAATGTTTTTCAGTCAGCCCAATAATTCAATAAAGAACTAATTTGTATTCTTTTTTTTCTGTTTTGTTTAATTGGTAGTATTGCAACAGTATTATTTCCTTACTATTTTCCATTGCAATTACACATTATTTCAACTACATGATGGCCTAAATAGAGTTCTGTGGGTTTTTCTGAGGAACTAGCTACCATTTATAGCTTTGTTTCCATGGAAAATTACTCTCCAGGTCTAAACAACTAATTCTACAAAACTTTTTGTATAAATGCTGTAAATGTGATAAAGTAGGTCTTTTCTTCCCCACTTTGATCTACCCTTTCCCATTAACCAAAGAAAAGACTAAATGCTAATTTGTCTCAGGAGACCAAATAAAATTTCTTTTCTAATAATAAAAATCACACTCTTTTAATGAATACCAGTCTCTGGGTAATGGATAACCTTATTAAGTACAATATAATTGTTAGCCATTTTAATTTTCAAAATAATCATAACAAGTAGGTATTACTATCACCCTTTATGTGTAAAGAAATTGAAGGTCCAGGTGGTTAAGGAAATTCCTCAAAGCCATAATGTTTCTAAGTGGCATAACTAAAATTACAACTTGGAATCATTTGAACTCTTGTAAGGGAAGAATAAATATAGAGCTTTATTATTCTTATTAATTTGCTTTTTGGTACTTGAAATAATTTGTATTTATTCTTATTTTTATAACTGTAAAAGAAGAATTACCACAAAGAGTTATAGTTTGACATGCTATTTATAAAAATATCATCTTAATAAAATGTTTTTAGTATCACACATATCCACAATTATTTCCTGTAAGAAAACACAAATGGTACTCTAGTTTGAAAAATTCTGGTAGTGTAAAGAGGTAAATAAATGAAGAAATTACTGCAGCACCTACTACACAATAGAACTAAACAATTTCCAATTTTATCATTAGTTAAGATGGGTAAGCTGAAAAACCCTCAAGACATTTAGATTTTTATTCCATACTATATGGAAGGAAGGAAAGACTCACTAGAAATAGTAATAATAATATGCCATATTAGAAGAAAAATCGGCATGTCTTTTTACAAATCAATAAAGACTCAAATATAATCAATGCAACATAATAGAGAACCCAGAAATGGACCCACAACCATATGGTCAACTCATCTTCAACAAAGCAGGAAAAAATATTCAAGGGACAAAAGACAGTCTCTTCAACAAATGGTGTTGGGAAACTGAATGGCAACATGCAGAAGAATGAAACTGGACCCCTTTCTCACACCATACACAAAAATAAATTCAAAATGCATGAAAGGCCTGAACATGAGACAAGAAACCATCAAAATCCTAGAGAAGAACATAGGCAGCAACCTCTTGACCTCAGCCAGAGCAACTCTTCATCACCAAAGGCAAGGTAAATAAAAGTGAACATGAGCTACTGGGACTTCATCAAGATGAAAACTTCAGCTCAGCAAGGCAAACAATCAACAAAACTAAAAGGTAGCCTATAGAATGGGAGAAGATATTTACAAATGACATTTCTGATAAAGGGTTAGTATCTAAAATCTATAAAGTATTTCTCGAACTCAACACCCCAAAACCAAATAATCCAGTAAAGAAATGGGCAGAAGACATGAATAGACACTTTTCCAAAGAAGATATCCAGGTGGCTAACAACACATAAAAAGATGTTCAACATCACTTATCATCATGGAAATAGAAATCAAAACCATGATGAGATACCACCTCACACCTGTCAGAATGACTATAATTAACAACACAGGAAACAATAGGTGTTGGCAAAGATACAGAGAAAGGAGAATCCTTGTACACTGTTGGTGGGAATGCAAATTGGTGCAGCCATTCTGGAAAACAGTATGGAGCTTCCTCAAAAACTAAAAATAGAACTACCCTATGATCCAGCAATTGCACTACTAGGTATTTACCCAAAGGATACAAAAATACAGATTCGAAGGGGTACATGCACTCCAATGTTTATAGTGGCATTATCAACAATAGCCAAAGTATGCAGAGAGCCCCAATGTCCATCGACTGATGAATGGATAAAGAAGATGTGGTGTGTTTATAGATACACACACACACACACACACACACACACACACACACTGGAATATTACTCAGCCATCAAAAAATGAAATCTTGCCATTTGCAATGACATGGATGGGGCTAGAATGTATTATGCTAAGTGAAATAAGTCAATCAGAGATAGACAGATATAATATGAATTCACTCATATGTGGAATTTAAGAAACAAAACAGATTAATATATGAGGTGGGGGGACAGAGAAGAAAGAGAAACAAATAACAAAAGACTATTAATGATAGAGAACAAATTGAGAGTTGATGAAGGGAGGTGGGGAGGAGATGGTCCATATGGATGATGGGTATTAAGAAGAGAACTTGTGATGAGCATTGGGTGTCATGATGAATAACTGGATTCTACTTCTGAAACCAGTATTGCACTGTATATTAACTAAAATATAAATTTAAAACAGGGGAAAAAACTTGGAGGCAAAAAAAACAAAAAAGTAACTGAATTATATCACAAAAATATATTTCTCCATCAAGAGAATACACCATTCTTTTGTGTATTATCTTTACTCTTACCTGTAGCAAAAAGCTAATTTTATAATAAAATGAAAATCATGGCATAAATTGATATAATTATGAAGATTATCATCAAGATACTATAATTTTATAGTATCAAGATTATCATCAATGATACTATAATTTTACTTTCCTGGGAGTGAAACATACTACTTACATCAAATTTTAGTAGACATAGTAGTATTCATCAAATTTATTTCACAGTTAAGCTAAAAAGATACATTAGAATTTAGAGCATGTGTTGGGGTGCCTGGGTGGCTCAGTCCGTTAAGCATCTGACTTTGGCTCAGGTCATGATCTCACAGTTCGTGAGTTTGAGCCACATGTTGGCTCTGTACTGACAGCTCAGAGCCTGGAACCTGCTTTGGATTCTGTGTCTCCCTCTCTCTCTGCCCATTCTCTTCTCATGCTCTCTCTCTCTCTCAAAAATAAACATTAAAAATTTTTTTAAAAATTTTAGAACATGTCCTTTTAAGGTAAACAGAAAAGAAGTTAACAAAACTATTGTATCTTATAGTGTTCCTTAACTGCTCAGCTGTATAGTTGCTAAGGTCAAAAGACAAATAATTATCACAGAAAGACTGAATTTCACAGATGTTATATGTATACATATATAAAAGATGTTATATAAAACAGAAATGCTACAAATTTCCATTTAGTTGGTTATGTTAAAAAAAAACAAGACCTCAATTACTACTATAGATGAGAATGATAAAATTGGGAAAAGTAATATTAAAATCCTTGGCAAATTTCAAACAGATCTGATTGATTGACTCCTCCAACACAAATTTCTGGGATTTAAAGATGAAAAGCAGTTCCCTCCCTTCCTTCCTCCCTCCCTTCCTTCCTTCCTTCCTTTCTTCCTTTGTTCCTTCCTTCCTTCCTTCCTTCCTTTTGGCTTATAAGCAGAGAGGAAATTCCTTCCACATGACTTTTCTCTTTAATAATGTTCTTAGCATACCATGTACTCCAGTCAAAGCAGTCAAACTGTCAATATCTTTGCTTATCATCAACATAATTTTTTCATTATGCTTTGGTTGACTACCAGAGCCCTGTGTATTTATTATTTTTTTCTGTGTTTTTATTTTTTTCTTCAGCTGTTTTCAATTTATTTTTTTTAGGTTGCCTATCTATTTATTTTTATTTTCTAAATGAAAGATAGAGAGTAGTAAGAGGGTTATTAGTAAGTTAGATTTATTATAAACTTAAAGCTAGATGCTTTTTTACCTTCAAGTTAGCAAACTGTACAATAGATTATTCCATGATGGGGTCTTTTCAGGTTTGATGATTTGATCACCAAATGAACCTGGGGAGGAAGGAATGAAAGCAGCTGATCAACACCTCATTTACTCCCTTCCTGGGACACACACCTAAGAATAGAAGAGAAAGTATTGGCTACGTATTCTATATATCTTTGCCAAGTGGAACTCTGGATGATTCAACTAATATTTGCAAAAGTTCTAACCTACAGAATGTTATTAGCAAGATACACCTGGCCAAATATTCCTATGGTTGATAGCCAGGACCTATGGATTTAGGAGACAGGGTAAGTTTTAGAACCCTCTGAGGTACGAAATGGAGATATTTCAAAACTTAAACCCTCTGTGCTGTGTGACATGACCCTATAGACTCTCACTTGGGGACCTCATGCATCATTCTGGGCAAGAAGTACATAGCTAGTATGAAAAGAAAAGGAGCTACTCTCAATATGCTGACCTTTTTCTATTTCTTCTGTGCCTCATGACTGTCTTTAATCTTCAAATTATTACAACCCTTGATTTTGGTGATATTAAGGTATTTAATTTGTATGAATTTTATTTAACAATCCATTCTGAATGTTAGCTAAGAATTTTACCTAAAATAATAGATTCTGTTTCTTGGGCATCCCATAAGACTTATTAAGGAAAATACTTTTCTTTTCCAGATAATACCAGAGCATAAAATAATTTAAAAAGAAATTTGAAAAAAAATGAAAAAAAAGTGTTGTTCCATAATTTTGAATTATTTGAATTGACATTTAATATATTTTAAAATATTGTATCGAAGCATAATTAACAAATAAAATGGCATGTATTAAAGTGTATAATGTGATGATTAGATATACATATACATTGTGAAATAATTATCATCACCAAGTTAATTAACACATTAATTGCTTCACATAGTTGCTTTTCTCTTCTGTTGGCTGAGAATGCTTAACATTTACTCTTTTAGCAAACTTTGAGTATACAATACAGTATTATTAACTATAGCCACCTTTTGTACTTTAGATCCTCAGAATTTCTTCATCTTATAACTGAAAATTTGTGCTCTTTGACCAATCTCTCCCCATTTCCTCCACTCCTCCAGCCTCTGGCAACCACCATTTCACTTTCTGTTTCTACTAATTTAATTTTTTTTTATTCCACATACAAGTGATATTATACAATATTTGCATTTCTCTGTCCTTTTTCTTATGTCTGAATAATAGTTTGTTATATACATATGAAATATTATATATAATAATTTAATATATATAGTCTCTATCCATTCAACCACGGATGGACACTTAGACCGTTTCCGTATCCTGGCTATTGTTAAGAAGCTACAATGAACATGGGAGTGCAGATACCCATACAAGATACTGATTTTGCCTCCTTCAGATATATATCCAAAAGCAGGATTGCTGGATCACATGATAGTTTTATTTTTTATTGTTAGAGGAAACTCCATACTGTTTTGAACAATGGCTGTACTAACTTACATACCCACCAACAATGTACAAGTGTTCTGTCTTCTCCACATCCTTACCAAAATAGATCCCTTGTCTTTTGGTAATAGCCACCCTAATTGGTAAGCCCAAATCACACTGTGGTTTCCATTTGCATTTTTGATGATTAGTGGTAGTGAACATCTTTTTGTGTCTGTTTTGGCCGTTTTTATATCTTCTTTGGAAAAATGTCTATTCAAGTCCTTTACCCATTTTTGATTTTCTTTTTCCTATTGAGTTGTAGGAATTCCTTCTATATTGTGGATATCAATCCCACATTAGATATATGGTTTGCAAATAACTTCTCCCATTCCATAGAATGCCTTTTCATTCTGTTGATAGTTTTCTTTACTACATAGCTTTTTTAATTTGATGTAATCTCAAATTTATTTTTGCTTTTGTTGCCTTCGCTTTTGGTATGATATCCAAAAAATCACTGAGAAGACCAATGTCAAGTATCCTTTCCCTACTTCCTCTAGGAGTTTTAGGGTTTCATGTCTTAAATTGAAGTCTTTAATTCATTTCAAGTTAATTTTTAAGTGGTATAGAGATCCAATTTCATTCTTCTGCATATGGCTATCCAGTTTTCCTATCTCCTTTTATTGAAGACAATATCCTATCCCCATTGTATGGTCTAGTCACCCTTGTCAGAGACTGGTTGACTCTACATGTGTGGGTTTATTTCTAGGGTCTCTATTATGTTCCTTATAGATCATCTTAGACTTGAGGAAGAATTCATTGTTTCTTTTTATATGTGTTGATTATACAGTTCAGAACTCAAATACTGGATCTTACATAATTTGTTTTAAAAGAAGTATTGCTGTTCTTCTAAATCAAAAGTTTATGAACTCTGTAAATAGAAAATACCTAGACTAAAAAGTGAGCTAATATATAGACTTAGTAAATTCTGTTGAAATATAATCTAAAAATCTTTGATCTCTAAGTAAAGGGTAACATACTATATATACATTGCAGATTGCAAAATAGAAAATATGACTTGTGTTTTGTTTACTTTATGGATCTCACAATCAAGTTGCGAGGAGAAAATCCTCAGTGGTAAATTTCATGACATTTCTAGATTTACAGAAAAGCAGTATGTGGTAATATAAAACATAGGATGAAAAAGTAGTTAATCATCCAGATAAATGATCAAAGATAAAGTACAATTTTTGGAGACATCTTGATTTTATATTAAATTAGTGAACAAATTAAGTAAAGCATGGTGTGAATTAAAGTTGATTATAACATAACAAGAGGCTTAATAATTTGAAATATATGAATAATTTACATTTTGTCGCAATAATTTTGATACAAGTGAGAAGAATAATTATATGACATAATAAACATATATTCCATTATAAATGCATACATTATAAAGATGGACAAAAATGAGCACAAAGCCATAACTACATGTTGAATAAATTTTGGAAATTAAAACAATTTCTGAATTTGGTTAAGACTAGAGTTAAAATCAAAGCACATAAAAAGTTTAAAAATGTTAAGGAAATAACAAATGTTAGCAAAATAAAGTTCAACAAATCCATTAGTATGAAAGAAAAGTCCAGAGATGAGGAAATTAAAAAATTTAACATCACAATAAAGCTGCATTTGTGTTGAAATCACCCCCATAAGATCAGGATGTGATCATCTTGCCTGTAAGCAGCCCTGATATATACAAGAACTATAGAAATTATTTTTTTCTAGAGAAAACTTTTGTGCATGGTATCTTAAACCATAATAATTCATATATTCTATACATTCCATTTATTAAAAACTATTCTTATTGAGATTTTCCTTTGCAGGAGTTAGTTTGGTCTGTTTGCCTGGATGCAAATTGCTAAGACCACTTTAATTTGATTTGATTTACTAAGAACTCTTCCCTGCATTGTATCCCAGGCAAGTGGAAATGGATGAATATATGGAGAGGAGGCATTTTAGGGGGAAGTTCTAACAGTGTAATATGGAGTACTGAGAAGCACTGGTGATTAAGCTAGAATTGCATTTTAGTTATAAATGAGGAATTTGTCTTGTGGTAAAGAAAATGTTTCCAAACATTTTAATCCAGAGGATAACATGATACATTTTTAATTTAGAAAGATTACTCCAGGATTTATATACAGAATAGATTGATAAGAATTTGAATATATTCATGGACATGAGTTATGAGGTTCTTATGATACATAATAGAAAATGAGGTCCAGAAATAAATAAATAAATAAATAAATAAACAAACAAACAAACAGTTATAAAATAGAGACAATAAACTCTAAGAAGGAATTATACACACACACACATACATACACACACACAGACTTGGCTTTGTTATATAACATTAAGTAGGGAAATTAACATTGCCATTTTGCTAATCAAGTCTCAATATGACCCATCAATTATATACTAGACTCTGAGAAATAGACATCTCTTTCCTTACATCTTAATTTCTGGATATCTCAGCTTGCAAATTTGGGGGGCTTCCACCTAATATTTTCTCAAAAGTGTAATTTATTTCATCCTCCATAGTCATTGTCTAAAACAGGAGAATAATCTAAAAATAAGAATGAAGTTATAAATAAGAACCCCCTCCCTCAGGTTTATATATATTTGAATTCAAATTCAATATTAACATCTCAAAATGTAATCAATTTTTGAAACAATGTGAGGTATTTTACATACTTTTTTCTTTTTTCCTAAGTCTAGGAAATCTGGTATAGAGACAAATAACAAGTAATTAGACATGAACTAGTTTTCCCTGGTTATCTGAGCCGGAGGCTTTTAATATTTGTTATAACTGAAAATTTATAGCACAAATAGTCTGTTAACGAGCAGTAATGGACTTTTCATCTGTCAGCAGATTAAAGGTGCAAAAAAAAAAAATGATGTCTTCTCATTGCAATGCCTCAATGTGTGCCTCACAAGTGCCACAGTGCCACCCTGAACAAGCTCAAGAGTCCTTTATCTCCAGCTACGTGTTTTTCAGACAGCAGTATTTGGACATTTATTCTTTTTCCCACTCAGCCATATCCTGAACTAAACTTTTCACCCCTCTTGACCCTATTCCTACTCCATGTCCAGTCCAGCTCATTTTCTGATTTGTGGCTCTACCGTTGAACTCATGTTTCCATAGAAGCTTATTTCATTTTGTCATTAAATTGGGAAGACTGTACTCCATCAGTACACCATGATTGTTAGGTGGGACGTCCCAGAAGTCTACTCTTAAAATATGCAGGTCTCTTAGGAGTAGTAACTCCATCATTTCACCCAAAGAAACTGATGTCTGTATAATTACTGTGAAAACAGAGATTCCTACTTCAGGTTTTAGCATTTTTCACTGACCTGGATTGTGTTGCCCACTACTGACTGCTTTTCTTGCTGAATCAAAAAAAAAAAAAAATGAGAGCTAATAAATGGTAGAGAGCATATACACCAAGATGTTTTGCCTGATGTTTTTGTTGCTGCAGTATGTAACAAATTACCACACACCTAGTAACTTAAAGCAACATGTTCATTACCTTACATTTCTATAGGTCAGAATTTAAATACAGTGACTAAAATCTTAAACACAGTGACTAAAATCAAGGTGTTAGCAAGACCTTAGTCCTTTCTAGAGGCTCTAGGGGAAAATCCCTTTCCTTGCAGTTTTCAGCTTCTTCTAGAGACTTCTCATATTCCTTGGCTCATGGGTCTCCTCCGTTCATCTTCAAAACAAAGTTATGTACCTCTCTGACCATTCACCAATAGTTACATATCCCTCCATGCTGACCTCAACCTGGAAAGGTTAAAGACTCGTTTGATCAAATTGGGTTCACTCAGGTAACCCAGGATTACCTTCATATTTCAAGGTCTCAATTTTACTCACATTTACAAAGTCCTTTTTTCCATGTAAGGTAACATTTTCACAAATTCTGGGAATCAGGACTCAGGTATCTTTGGAGGGCTGTTATTCTGCCTACCACAGAATTGTTTAAAAAAGTATTGAATAAAAATATTTTAAAAATAATCCTCTTCAAACACTAGAGAAATTCTACCAGATGTAATTCACTGGGTGGGGTCTCATCTTTTGAGGGTAATGGAGTACAGTGGTTGAGAGTGCACAGTATAACCCAGACAGCCATCTCACAGGTCATAATTGTCACCCCTAATGAACCAATATTGATATGTTACTATCAATTAAAGCCCATACTTAATTAAGTTTTCTTAAATTTTCACTTAATGTCCTTTTACTATTCCAGGGTTCCATCCATGTTTCCACAGAATATTAATTTTCATATCTTCTCAGACTGTGACATTTTCTCAGATTTTCTTTTTCTTTTTTTTTTATGACCTTGGTAGTTTTGAGAAATAATGGTTAAACATTTTATAGGATGCCTTTGGGTGGAATTGGTTTAATTTAGTTCTCATGATTAGATTATGACAGTATATTTTTGGAAGCAAGACCATGAAAGTAAAATGCCATTCTTATTACCTCGTATCAAGTGTGTATACTATCTCCCAACAGGAGAGCTTTCTCCCAAGTGGGATGGATAAAGCTCTGTTAAAGTCTTTTCCTTGAATTACAGATCTTTTTTTTTTTTTTTTTTAATGGAGAATGCTATCAGTACATTACACAATTGGTGTTTTTCCTTTTCCCTGCTTGAAACAAAAAGAGGTCTCTAGTATTTTCATTATGAGAAAATGGTGAGGTTCCTGGAGGTACAGTCATGTAGGTATAGGACCCCCCAAGTCTATGGAATCAGGAATTTCTCAATCTCATGCTATACTGCTCTGTTTTCAGCAATTCATCAAAATTACCATAGAAATGGCCCTGCCAGTTTATGACTCCTTATGAGTAGATCTCAGCTACGTTTCCATATTTCAGGTTGGATGTCTATGTTGTGATCTCAGTTCTCTGAGAGGTCTGAGAACAACTGTAGATTTTCAATTTTCTCAGAATTTTTCTTGTTGTAAAGCAGAAATGATGACTTCCAAGCTCTTTATATGTTAGAGCTACTATTTAATCTCCAACCAACTGCACTCTGTGTTCATTCTTCACTCTCAAAAACCACTTGGAAAAAAACAAAAGAAAACAAATAAACAAAAAAGCTCTAGAAAGGGCACCAAAATCTCCTAATTGTCTGGTCTTTAATAGTATCTTAATATGGCAACTCTCAGCATTTTGACACTGTTCTCCATTTTAAAAATTGTGTTGGTTACTTTGTTATTATGAAGTTTTGAGGTTTATATATTCTAGGTATAATTCCTTTATCCGATATGTGATTTGAAAATTATCCAACCATTCTCTTAGCAAGTTTCAAAGAGAAGAATCCTTCATTTTGATGAAGTTCGATTTGTCCATTATTATCTTTTATACATTATGTATTTGGGACATATCTAAGAAAATTTTAACCCAATGTCACAAAATTTTATTCTATGCTTTCTTCTTAAAGTTTTAAAATTTAGGTTAAATACTCAGGACTATTATCTAATTTCAGCATGTTTTTTTTTTCTTTTTCTTTTTCTAATGTTTATTTATTTATTTGGAGAGAAAGCAGGGGAGGGGCAGAGGGAGAGAGAGAATCTCAAGCAGACTCCATGCTCAGTTCAGAGCCCGACTTGAGGCTCAATCCCACGACCATGAGAGCAAGACCTGATCTGAAAACAAGAGTCAGAAGCTTAACAGAGTAAGCCACCCAGGCGCCCCTCTTTTTCTTTTAATTGTGGTTATGTTGTTAGTTAAGATCAAAGTTCATGTTTTTATATATGGCTATCAATTATTTTCCAGCATCATTTGTTAAAAATAATATCTACTTTCCACTAAATTGCTTTTACTTCATTGTCAAATTTAATTAGCTGTATGGGTAAGTCATTTGTGGACTTTCTGTTGTGCACCATTGGTCAATCTGTCGTCTTTACACCAAGGCTTCCATGTCATAATTCCTAGAGACACATAATAAGCTTTGCAATCAGTAGAGTATGTTCTCCAATAGTTCATTTTCAGAGATGTTTTTTATATTCTAACCCTTTGGATTCATATGAAATTTAGAAGTAACTTGTCAATTTCCACAAAAAAAAATCATGCTAGAATTTTATCATTGCACTGAAACTATAAATATTTGGATAAAATTGACATAATAATACTGAATCTTCCAATCCACAAATAATGTATCTTGTTTCATTTATTTAACTCTTATCTGAGCACATGTTCTCAACACAGTTACAATAGCTGTTTTAAAATGCTTGCCTGCTATTTCCAACATCTGAGTCATCCTGAGCCCATACTGATATGATAGGCTTTTCTTTTAAATCTTGATCATATTTTTCCATTTCTTCCTATACCCAGTACTTTGGGAATGTATCCTAGATATTATGGCTGTACACAGTAGAGGCTCTAAATTTTATTGTATTTCTCTGAAATATGTTGATTTATCTTTTTAAGAAAGTTGTTTAAATTGGCTAGACTCAAACTACAAATCTGTCTTCCCTATAGTGGCTGTAGCAGAATTTCTCTGCTTATTTCTTTTGTTCTTTGATGGGCTTTTTGAAGTCTTCCCCACACAAATATAGTTTAAGAGTCAGTCTGAGATTTGGGCAGAGATTTTCTTTCATAAAATTTGGGACTCCAATTTATGACTCTATTTTTCTGTGTTGTTTTTTCTCTTCCTTTCCTGCTGCTATTTTGCTCTAATTCTGGTCCTCTTCTTCTTCAAGACAGTAAGACTGGGTCTACTCTTTAGAAAGAACTGGGGAAAAAAATCAGGATTATCAGATACCATTGCTGTTCCGTTATCCCAAGTGTAGACTGCCATCCAGTGTCTGCTTACTTTTGATTGTTTTCAAGTACTTTCAAGTAGTTATTTATATTTGTCCAGAGATTATAGTTATCTGAATGAGAGTTGGTGCAAAAGAGGTTATTTCTGTATTAGTGAAGCCGGTGCACTTTTCCTTGAAACTGATAATGAAGTGAACTGCTTTGGCAAACTTGTAATATCAAAGTATCTTTGAATAGCTAAGCAAACACTTCTTGGGTACTGATATTTGAATTAGTGTCAGTATGATTTGTCAGTGTATATTTTGGGATATTTGTGATATTAGTCTATGAATGTTCTGAAGAAATATTGGTCTCTAGCATAGTTTTTTGCTATTCTCTCCTTTATTCATTTGAGTTCCAGGATCATGTTCAATTCATTATGTGTAATTTTCCAACATTTTTTTTTCTGTACTTTGCAACTCTGCTTATGAGATCTAAGTGTCTGTTTCCTGAAGACTGGCTAAAACCAAACTTGATAGCCATCAAAGCTCAGTGCCTGTTTGTGTAGGCATTTAATAATTGTTTTTTTTTTTTTGGTAACTGTTCATGTTTCAACTTTTCTATTTATTCTTCAGTTACATTTTTTGCTATTTAAATCTACCTACAAGACTTTTCTTCATAGATTTTAAAACTAATTTTTATAAGGTAACATGTGTTTTTATAAATTATAAATGCTTTCATATCTATAGTTATATCATTCTTTCTAGATATCATTAATATTTACCTTCTATCCATTTATAAAAATAATTGCTAAAGTTTTATTTGGCTTTTTAAAGAAATACTGTAATTACTTAACTATGGCATTATTATAATTTCTAGTTAATTTTCACATATTGTTATTTCAGTATCACTGCTTCCTTTCATTTTATTTAGCTATTTTTCAAACCTTTTTATATTAAAGTGTATTCATTTTTTTCTATCTTGTTTTGTAGATGATTGGCTTTCAATCTATAAATCTTCTTCTGACTTCTACTTTGTTCACATCCTATATATTTTATATATAGAGGGTTAACTGCTATTTACTAGAAGCTAACATAATTTTTGATATTTTTAATAATCAATAATATTTGGGATTATGATTTATTAACCTGATAATAAGTATTTGGACTTTTTATTGTCATTGATATTTTACTTATATATATATTTATATATTTTTTAGTTTGTGTTTGTGCTATGTGCTACTCTCTACTGGTCTCTGGGATATTTTTCTAGAAGTCTCGGCATTTTTCAAAATAGGAAGAAATGCCTTGTGAGGACACAGCAAGGAGGTGGCCATCTACACAACACAAAGAGAAATCTCACCAGAAACCATCCCTGGTGGTAATCTGGTTCAGGAATTCTAGCTTTCAGGATTATTAAAAAATAAATTTCTGTTGTTTAAGCTATGTAATCTGTGGTAATTTGTTAGAACAACCTTAACAGTCTGATATAGGGGGAAAGCTTTTAGTCTTTCATCATTGAGTATGATGTTCACTATAGGTTTGTTATAAATGCCCTTATGCTTCAGAAGTCCCATTCTTTTCCTACTTTTATAAGTGTTGTTTTTATCATGAAAAGGTGTTGTTGGATTTGATCAATGGCTTCTCTGCATTCATTGATATTATGTGGCATTTTTTTCATTCTATTTCTATTAATATTGTGTATTATATTGATTGATTACCTTATGTTGAAACCTCCTTGCATTCCTTAGATAAATTCCACCTGGTCATGGTATATAATCCTTTAATATGCTGTTAGATTTAGTTTGTTAGTGTTATGTTTAAGGTTTTTGCATCAGTATTCATAAAGCATGATAGTCTGTAGTCTTCTATTCTGGTGATGTTTTTACCTGGCTTTGGTATCAAAATAATGTTGGCCTCATATAGTAAATTAGGAAGTGTTCCTTCCTCTTTTATTACTATTATTGTTATTTTTGAAAACGTTTGAAAAAAATTATGTTAATTCTTCTATGATAGAATTCAAGACTGAAGCCATCTGCTCCTGGACTTTGTTGAGAGGTTTTTGATTACTGATTTGGTATCTTGTTATTGATATGTTGAGATGTTGTACTTAATTTTAAGTCAGTTTAAGTATTTTGTGCATTTCTAGGAATTTTTCCATTTTACCTTAGAAAAATATTTTGGCATAAAGACAATTTTCTATGCCACAAAATTCTCCTTAGGATTATTTTATAATCTCTTCTCTTAAAAAAAAATCTGTAAGGTTGATAGTAATGTCCTCAATCTCATTTCTCATTTTAGTTATTTGTGTCTTTCTTTTTATTTTTTTATAAGTCTAGGTAAGTATTTGTCAATTTTGCTCCTTTTTTCAAAATCCAAATTTGGTCTTAGTGGTTCTCTCCATTGTTTTTTCTATTCTCTATTTTACTTGTTTTTGCTATCATCTTTATCATTATCTTCCTTCTTCTAGTTCTGGGTTTAGTTTGCCTTTTTTTTTTTTTTCCTGCTTGAGGTGTAAAATTAGGTTATTGACTTGAAATCTTTCTTCTTCTTTAATTTAGGAATTTATAGCTATAAATTTCCCTCTGAACATTGTCTTTGTTGCATCTATGTTGTTATGTGCTGTTTGGTTTTTCTTTATGTACTTTCTGATTTCTTTTATGATTTCTTTTTTGACCTATTGATTGACAGTTTGTTTTTTATTTTCCATACATTTTTGGATTTTCCAGTTTTCCTCTTGTTACTGATTTTTTGCTTCCAAGCACTGACACCTATTTTGTAGCCTAATATAATATCTATCCTGGAAAATTTTCATGTGTACTTGAGAAGGATATGTATTTTGCTGCTTGTTGTTGGGTAGAGTGTTCTCTATATGTCTGTTAGATCTTGATTGTTTATTTTTCAAGTCCTCCATTTCCAGAATAATTTTTAGTCTAGATATTCTACCAATTTTTGAAAGTAGTATATTGGAATCTCCAACTATTATTGTTCAACTGTCTCTTTTCCCTTCAATTCTTTCTTTTTTTTTTTTTATATGAAGTTTATTGACAAATTGGTTTCCATACAACACCCAGTGCTCATCCCAAAAGGTGCCCTCCTCAATACCCATCACCCACCCGCCCCTCCCTCCCACCCCCCATCAACCCTCAGTTTGTTCTCAGTTTTTAACAGTCTCTTATGCTTTGGCTCTCTCCCACTCTAACGTCCTTTTTTTTTTTTTTTTTTTTTTTTCCTTCCCCTCCCCCATGGGTTCCTGTTAAGTTTCTCAGGATCCACATAAGAGTGAAACCATATGGTATCTGTCTTTCTCTGTATGGCTTATTTCACTTAGCATCACACTCTCCAGTTCCATCCACGTTGCTACAAAAGGCCATATTTCATTTTTTCTCATTGCCACGTAGTATTCCATTGTGTATATAAACCACAATTTCTTTATCCATTCATCAGTTGATGGACATTTAGGCTCTTTCCATAATTTGGCTATTGTTGAGAGTGCTGCTATAAACATTGGGGTACAAGTGCCCCTATGCATCAGTACTCCTGTATCCCTTGGGTAGATTCCTAGCAGTGCTATTGCTGGGTCATAGGGTAGGTCTATTTTTAATTTTCTGAGGAACCTCCACACTGCTTTCCAGAGCGGCCGCACCAATTTGCATTCCCACCAACAGTGCAAGAGGGTTCCCGTTTCTCCACATCCTCTCCAGCATCTATAGTCTCCTGATTTGTTCATTTTGGCCACTCTGACTGGCGTGAGGTGATACCTGAGTGTGGTTTTGATTTGTATTTCCCTGATAAGGAGCGACGCTGAACATCTTTTCATGTGCCTGTTGGCCATCTGGATGTCTTCTTTAGAGAAGTGTCTATTCATGTTTTCTGCCCATTTCTTCACTGGGTTATTTGTTTTTCGTGCGTGGAGTTTGGTGAGCTCTTTATAGATTTTAGATACTAGCCCTTTGTCCGATATGTCATTTGCAAATATCTTTTCCCATTCCGTTGGTTGCCTTTTAGTTTTGTTGGTTGTTTCCTTTGCTGTGCAGAAGCTTTTTATCTTCATAAGGTCCCAGTAATTCACTTTTGCTTTTAATTCCCTTGCCTTTGGGGATGTGTCGAGTAAGAGATTGCTACGGCTGAGGTCAGAGAGGTCTTTTCCTGCTTTCTCCTCTAAGGTTCTGATGGTTTCCTGTCTCACATTTAGGTCATTTATCCATTTTGAGTTTATTTTTGTAAATGGTGTGAGAAAGTGGTCTAGTTTCAACCTTCTGCATGTTGCTGTCCAGTTCTCCCAGCACCATTTGTTAAAGAGGCTGTCTTTTTTCCATTGGATGTTCTTTCCTGCTTTGTCAAAGATGAGTTGGCCATATGTTTGTGGGTCTAGTTCTGGGGTTTCTATTCTATTCCATTGGTCTGTGTGTCTGTTTTTGTGCCAATACCATGCTGTCTTGATGATGACAGCTTTGTAGTAGAGGCTGAAGTCTGGGATTGTGATGCCTCCTGCTTTGGTCTTCTTCTTCAAAATTCCTTTGGCTATTCGGGGCCTTTTGTGGTTCCATATGAATTTTAGGATTGCTTGTTCTAGTTTCGAGAAGAATGCTGGTGCAATTTTGATTGGGATTGCATTGAATGTGTAGATAGCTTTGGGTAGTATTGACATTTTGACAATATTTATTTTTCCAATCCATGAGCAGGGAATATCTTTCCATTTCTTTAAATCTTCTTCAATTACCTTCATAAGCTTTCTATAGTTTTCAGCATACAGATCCTTTACATCTTTGGTTAGATTTATTCCTAGGTATTTTATGCTTCTTGGTGCAATTGTGAATGGGATCAGTTTCTTTATTTGTCTTTCTGTTGCTTCATTGTTAGTGTATAAGAATGCAACTGATTTCTGTACATTGATTTTGTATCCTGCAACTTTGCTGAATTCATGTATCAGTTCTAGCAGACTTTTGGTGGAGTCTATCGGATTTTCCATGTATAATATCATGTCATCTGCAAAAAGCGAAAGCTTGACTTCATCTTTGCCAATTTTGATGCCTTTGATTTCCTTTTGTTGTCTGATTGCTGATGCTAGAACTTCCAGCACTATGTTAAACAACAACGGTGAGAGTGGGCATCCCTGTCGTGTTCCTGATCTCAGGGAAAAAGCTCTCAGTTTTTCCCCGTTGAGGATGATGTTAGCTGTGGGCTTTTCATAAATGGCTTTTATGATCTTTAAGTATGTTCCTTCTATCCCGACTTTCTCAAGGGTTTTTATTAAGAAAGGGTGCTGGATTTTGTCAAAGGCCTTTTCTGCATCGATTGACAGGATCATATGGTTCTTCTCTTTTTTTTTGTTAATGTGATGTATCACGTTGATTGATTTGCGAATGTTGAACCAGCCCTGCATCCCAGGAATGAATCCCACTTGATCATGGTGAATAATGCTTTTTATATGCTGTTTAATTCGATTTGCTAGTATCTTATTGAGAATTTTTGCATCCATATTCATCAGGGATATTGGCCTGTAGTTCTCTTTTTTTACTGGGTCTCTGTCTGGTTTAGGAATCAAAGTAATACTGGCTTCATAGAATGAGTCTGGAAGTTTTCCTTCCCTTTCTATTTCTTGGAATAGCTTGAGAAGGATAGGTAGTATCTCTGCTTTAAACGTCTGGTAGAACTCCCCTGGGAAGCCATCTGGTCCTGGACTCTTATTTGTTGGGAGATTTTTGATAACCGATTCAATTTCTTCGCTGGTTATGGGTCTGTTCAAGCTTTCTATTTCCTCCTGATTGAGTTTTGGAAGAATGTGGGTGTTCAGGAATTTGTCCATTTCTTCCAGGTTGTCCAATTTGTTGGCATATAATTTTTCATAGTATTCCCTGATAATTGTTTGTATCTCTGAGGGATTGGTTGTAATCATTCCATTTTCATTCATGATTTTATCTATTTGGGTCATCTCCCTTTTCTTTTTGAGAAGCCTGGCTAGAGGTTTGTCAATTTTGTTTATTTTTTCAAAAAACCAACTCTTGGTTTCGTTGATCTGCTCTACAGTTTTTTTAGATTCTATATTGTTTATTTCTGCTCTGATCTTTATTATTTCTCTTCTTCTGCTGGGTTTAGGCTGCCTTTGCTGTTCTGCTTCTATTTCCTTTAGGTGTGCTGTTAGATTTTGTATTTGGGATTTTTCTTGTTTCTTGAGATAGGCCTGGATTGCAATGTATTTTCCTCTCAGGACTGCCTTCGCTGCGTCCCAAAGCGTTTGGATTGTTGTATTTTCATTTTCGTTTGTTTCCATATATTTTTTGATTTCTTCTCTAATTGCCTGGTTGACCCACTCATTCGTTAGTAGGGTGTTCTTTAACCTCCATGCTTTTGGAGGTTTTCCAGACTTTTTCCTGTGGTTGATTTCAAGCTTCATAGCATTGTGGTCTGAAAGTATGCATGGTATGATTTCAATTCTTGTAAACTTATGAAGGGCTGTTTTGTGACCCAGTATATGATCTATCTTGGAGAATGTTCCATGTGCACTCGAGAAGAAAGTATATTCTGTTGCTTTGGGATGCAGAGTTCTAAATATATCTGTCAAGTCCATCTGATCCAGTGTCTCATTCAGGGCCCTTGTTTCTTTATTGACCGTGTGTCTAGATGATCTATCCATTTCTGTAAGTGGGGTGTTAAAGTCCCCTGCAATTACCACATTCTTATCAATAAGGTTGCTTCTGTTTATGAGTAATTGTTTTATATATTTGGGGGCTCCGGTATTCGGCGCATAGACATTTATAATTGTTAGCTCTTCCTGATGGATAGACCCTGTAACTATTATATAATGTCCTTCTTCATCTCTTGTTACAGCCTTTAATTTAAAGTCTAGTTTGTCTGATATAAGTATGGCTACTCCAGCTTTCTTCTGGCTTCCAGTAGCATGATAAATAGTTCTCCATCCCCTCACTCTGAATCTAAAGGTGTCCTCAGGTCTAAAATGAGTCTCTTGTAGACAGCAAATAGATGGGTCTTGTTTTTTTATCCATTCTGACACCCTATGTCTTTTGGTTGGCGCATTTAATCCATTTACATTCAGTGTTATTATAGAAAGATACGGGTTTAGAGTCATTGTGATGTCTGTATGTTTTATGCTTGTAGTGATGTCTCTGGTACTTTGTCTCACAGGGTCCCCCTTAGGATCTCTTGTAGGGCTGGTTTAGTGGTGACAAATTCCTTCAGTTTTTGTTTGTTTGGGAAGACCTTTATCTCTCCTTCTATTCTAAATGACAGACTTGCTGGATAAAGGATTCTTGGCTGCATATTTTTGCTGTCTAGTACCCTGAAAATCTCATGCCAATTCTTTCTGGCCTGCCAAGTTTCAAAAGAGAGATCAGTCACGAGTCTTATAGGTCTCCCTTTATATGTGAGGGCACGTTTACCCCTTGCTGCTTTCAGAATTTTCTCTTTATCCTTGTATTTTGCCAGTTTCACTATGATATGTCGTGCAGAAGATCGATTCAAGTTACGTCTGAAGGGAGTTCTCTGTGCCTCTTGGATTTCAATGCCTTTTTCCTTCCCCAGTTCAGGGAAGTTCTCAGCTATTATTTCTTCAAGTACCCCTTCAGCACCTTTCCCTCTCTCTTCCTCCTCTGGGATACCAATTATGCGTATATTATTTCTTTTTAGTGTATCACTTAGTTCTCTAATTTTCCCCTCATACTCCTGGATTTTTTTATCTCTCTTTTTCTCAGCTTCCTCTTTTTCCATAACTTTATCTTCTAGTTCACCTATTCTCTCCTCTGCCTCTTCCATCCGAGCCGTGGTGGTTTGCATTTTGTTTTCCATTTCCTTTAAAGCGTTTTTCAGCTCCTCGTGACTGTTCCTTAGTCCCCTGATGTCTGTAGCAAGAGATTCTCTGCTGTCCTGTATGCTGTTTTCCAGCCCAGCGATTAATTTTATGACTATTATTCTAAATTCACTTTCTGTTATATTATTTAAATCCTTTTTGATCAGCTCATTAGCTGTTGTTATTTCCTGGAGATTCTTCTGAGGGGAATTCTTCCGCTTGGTCATTTTGGATAGTCCCTGGTGTGGTGAGGGCCTGCAGGGCACTTCCCCTGTGCTGTGGTGTATAACTGGAGTTGGTGGGCGGGGCCGCAGTCCGACCTGATGTCTGCCCCCAGCCCACCGCTGGGGCCACAGTCAGACTGGTGTGTGCCTTCTCTTCCCCTCTCCTAGGGGCGGGATTCACTGTGGGGTGGCGTGGCCCGTCTGGGCTACTTGCACACTGCCAGGCTTGTGATGCTGGGGATCTGGCGTATTAGCTGGGGTGGGAAGGCAAGGTGCACGGCGGCAGGGGGGGGCAGGCTTAGCTCGCTTCTCCTTAGGTGATCCACTTCAGGAGGGGCCCTGTGCAGCCGGAGGGAGTCAGATCGCTGCCGGAGGTTTGGCTCCGCAGAAGCACAGAGTTGGGTGTTCGCGCGGAGCGAGCAATTTCCCTGGCCGGAGCCGGTTCCCTTTGGGATTTTGGCTGGGGGATGGGCGGGGGAGATGGCGCTGGCTAGCGCCTTTGTTCCCCGCCAAACTGAGCTCTGTCGTCCGGGGGCTCCGCAGCTCACCCTCCCTTTGTCCTCCAGCCTTCCCGCTTTCCGAGCAGAGCTGTTAACTTATGACCTCCCAGACGCTAAGTCGCGCTTGCTGTCGGAACACAGTCCATCAGGCCCCTCCGCTTTTGCAAGCCGGACTAGGGGGCTCTGCTTGGCCGGCGAGCCGCCCCTCCGCCCTGGCTCCCTCCCGCCAGTCCGTGGAGCGCGCACCGCCTCGCCGCCCTTCCTACCCTCTTCCGTGGGCCTCTCGTCTGCACTTGGGTCCGGTGACTCCGTTCTGCTAATCCTCTGGCGGTTTTCTGGGTTATTTAGGCAGGTGTAGGTGGAATCTAAGTGATCAGCAGGACGCGCGGTGAGCCCAGCGTCCTCCTACGCCACCATCTTCCCACCAAGCTCCCTTCAATTCTTTCAATGTTTCCTTCATATATTTTGGGGCTCTGATATTTGGTGCTAGATTTATAACATTTATTTTTTCTTGATGATTTCACACACATCAATATATAATATCCTAATTTGTCTTTTTTAACAGTTGTGGAATTAAATTCTATTTTGTCTGATAATGAAAGAGCCAACCCAGCTCTCTTTTTGTTTACAACTTGCATGGAATATTTTTTTCTTATCCTTTTGCTTTCAACACATAGGTATCCTTATAACAAAGTTAGTCTCTTATAAACATTATATAGTTGAATCTTGTGTTTTTCCCAGAGAAACTTATTTCTTCATATGGCTTGGAATTACTGTCTAGAATCCTTTCCTTTCAACCTGAAGGAAACCCTTGAATATATATATATATTTTTTGTAGGGTAGGTCCAGAGGTAATAAACTATCTTATCTTTTATTTATCTGGGACAATATTAATTACTTAAAGGAAGTAAATCAAGATAATTAGAAAAAAATAGAAGTTACCAAAAAACAAACAAAAAAAAACATATGAACTCATAATGATAAAATATGTAATATCTGAAATGAAAAAAAAGTACTGTAAAGATTAAAGCAGATTAGGAACTCTGGGGAAAATCAGTGAAATTTAAGACATGGCAATAACCTCTCTTAAAAGAATCACAGAAAGGGAAAATATTGAAAAAGAAAACAAACCTTTGTGACTAGTAGGAAAATATTAAATTTCTCACATGTATTAGGAGCTCAAAAAGAGAGGGAGGATGAGGAGGGAGAGAATAAAATATTTGAAGAAATAATTTCCAAATATTTTCCAAATTTGATGAAAACTATGAATCCACAGGTCCAAAAAATTCAATGAACCCAAAGCAGGATAAAAATGAAGAAAACCAAACCAAGACATAGAATAATTAAATTGCTTAAAACCAGTGAGAAAGAAAATTTTATGAGCCAATGAAAACAAGCACATTCAAAGAAACAAAGATAGTAATGACAGCAGACGTTTTTAAGAAAATGGTAGTGTGAAGTCAATAGAACACCATCAATACTCAAAAAAAAATCTTTCAAAAATGTGTAAAATACAGGCATTTTCACACAAATAATAGGTGAGAGCATATCATCATTGTAAGAAATATTAAATTAATTCTTCAAGGAAAAGAAAAATGATCCCAGATGGGAAAGTGGATCTATATAAAGAAATAAGTAACAGAGGAAATGATAAATTTGGGAGTAAATATAAAATATTTTTCTCACATCAATTTTTTAAAAATATAATTAATTATGAAAAATAATAACTCTTGAGAGGATTATCTGAAATCCACACTCTAGAGATCCACAAGAAGTTAAGAACTGTGCATTTCCAAGTAAAAGTACTATATATTTCCCTCGATCTCTATTGCCCTACACAGATATATGGCTATTAGTTATAATATGTATATGAACCATCTGAAAGATAGGATAAAACAATAATCTTCCAAGATACATAGTTATCTACAGAAATAGACTCAGATGTGACACAAATGTTGAATTTATCTGACAAGGAATTCAAAATATGATACATTTAAATTGGTTATCAGTGTTCAGATTAAAATAGGCATGGTTTGAAGATATCAGTTAAAAGATTTTCTGTCTTTTAAAGCAAGATCCAACTAAATATTGTATACAAGCAATCGATTATAAACGTAAAGACATATTTAGCTTAAAAAGTAAAAGGATGGAAAGAATATATATGAAAATGCACAGACAAAACAAAATTAAAAAAGCATTCAGTATCATTGACCAGTACTCTTCAAACTATTGAAGACAAGAACAACTAGGAAACATTATGGAACATTCTGCATTGGAGAACACCAAGGGTCACAAAATCTAAATGACGTGTGTGATCTCAGTTTGATTCCAGGACAGGAAAACACCATCAATTAAAAAACTGCTGAAGTCCAAATAAGTTGTAGTTCAGTTATAATATTGGACTGGCAGTATTATTATTATTATTATTATTATTAATATAGTTTCGGTAATTGTACTTTGGCGATGTAAATTACTTAAATTGAGGAAAGGTTGGTGAAGGATATATGGGTACTCTCTGTCCTATTGCTGCAACATTGCAGTAAATCTGAAATTATTTCAAGGGAACAATAAAAAATGTTTTCAAGAATGCAGGCAAATCCATAAAAACAAAAGTAATTAATTTATTTTTCATGGGTGAAAACATAATCCTGGCTTAGATTTTTACTATATATTTCTTCCTATGAGTAGTTGTTATTCATGTATAGTACACATAGTCTTTGTAATAGCATAATAATATTGACAGTATGATGATGTTCAAAAATAAAATAAAATAACTGATCATTTGAACTTTTGCCTAATGAAAACTCCAGTAATGCTGCTTAAGATCACAGTATTTTTCTGAATAGCATGAAACTTTGTTGATAAAAACCAGAAACAAGTTCCTTCCTATTTTTGGAGTTCCTTCCTACTCATTATCAACATACAATCTTGAGTAAACAAAATATATATTCTGTGATCATTGCTCCAATTTTTATTTCCTTACTAACAGGAATTTCGTGTTTCTTTCTTTTCTTTTTATGTATCTTTGGAATTTGCTTTACTTTTTTTTTCTTCTTCCAATTTTTTACCTAAATTATAATTAGTTAACATTAGTGTAATATTAGCTTTAGGAGTAGAATTTGGTGATTCATCACTTACATACAACAGCCAGTTGTATCATAACAAGTGCCCTCCTCAATACCCATCACCCATTTAGCCTATCCCTCTGCCCACCTCCCTCCCTCAACCCTCTTTGTTTCCTATCATTAAGTCTCATGGTTTGCTTCCCTCTCTCTCTCTCTCTTTTCCCTTCCAATGTGCAACAATGTGGATGGAGCTAGAGTGTACTGTGCTAAGTGAAAAAAAGTCAGTCATAGAAAGATAAAAACGATAGAAATTTTGCATTTTTACATGGAAGAAGAAATTTTTACTTTGTGACTATATGCATGCATACTGAGGTGTCAAAGTATGGGTAGAATGGGAATATTTGATTTTGAAAGAGTTAGGTCGAGCAGATTTCAAACGTATCTGTATATCACAGTAACCTGAGGAGGATTTTAAAATTGTGTATTCCATGATCCCCACCCAGAGATTCTTATCCATTAAAACTGAATTGATATAAGGGAATATGTATATTTAATAGCTCCTCAGGTGATTTTGATAAAGACCCATCACCATCTGAGTACCAATGTCATAAACCGTACTTCAAAAAGTGACTCTTAATAAAATAGCACAGAATAATAAAAATCAGAGAGCTTTGAAGTCAGGAAGCAATACACATATTTCTGTAAGTAGTGCCTGGGGGATTTTCTAAGCTTCTTAAAACCCATTTTAGTTATCCCCCCAAAAATCTGGATAGCAATATATACCATTTAATGTTATAACTATTAGGACAATGTAAGTATACCATGTTCCTGACACATAGCCAATACTCTATAAGTCATGAAACCCCAGTTTTTCATTCAAACACAGCTACTTTTGAGTCAGTATAACCAGATTCATAAGACTGTCATGCACCACCACCCTTTAAAACAAGGTAAATGCAGGATAACTCTCTATATATGGGATGCTTCAAAACTCTTTAGTTAATGACCATTTAAGGAAGATGACTTTTCACTGACAGAGAATAACAGAATAGTATAGTACAGAAGAAAGAGAAGACATGAGCTTCTATGACTTCATCTCCTATGGGAAGATATTAATAATTTATAAAGGGTGGGAGTATGCTCTTAAAAACATAAATATTATCATTAATTTAATGGGAAATATTGCTTTGTTATTTCTAACACTAGAAATTAAGCCATAATGTACATAATCTAGACTGTAGAGATGTTGAGAAGAAACTACCTTCCCAAAAGAGAAGAAAATTGGGGTATTTTGGTGGAAAGGGAGACATCAAAATTTTTAGGACAAGGGTAAGACTTTTCTATTTATGAAAAAAAACTATAACTTTAAAAATTTAAGAAATACTGATGGCTAGATAGTTTATAGTTTAGGGATGGTCACTAATTATATGCTTTTGAAAGAGTTTTTTAAGTATCCGTATTAAAATTTGAATGTTAGATGTACTTCATAATAGTTTCCAGATACTAATAATTATTATATGCTAAAACATATTGATATAACTTAAAACTTAAATATTTTATCTATTTAAACCCTAAACATAATTAGGTATATAATACATATAAAATAACTATATATGTATATATATATAAATATATAAAAATATATGTATATACTTTCTATATATATGTATATACAGATCTTGATATATGTGTTTGCTTTAGCAGTTAATAAAACATGCACCAAGCTGAAATATTTTTGAGGACACAGGTGACTCCTTCCTTTCTGTACTTCTGTTAACTGTAGTTGGATGAATAGATAAATAGATAAACATGGGTTATCAAAATTATCTTATAATTATTTATACTTGTGTATTAACTTTTTACTTTTTCAGGTTCTATCTCACTCATTTGATTACTTAATTGGTTTCTATGTTTGATAGTACCTTTGGTACTAAACTAAAAGCACAACTGACAAAAATCTAATTGCCCTCAACAAATATATATGTGAAGGATACAAGAAATCCCAAGAATAATAACAAAGATATGTGTGTGTGTGTACAGAGATGAAATTTGTCTAAGGAGATTTTATTGAGAAGAAATAAAAATCCTTGCAAATTTTTTTAACGTTTTAAGTTTTGAGAGAGAGAGAGAGAGACAGACAGACAGACAGACAGACAGAGGGTGAGCAGGGAGAGAGGGAGACACAGAATCCAAACCAGGCTCCAAGCTCTGAGCTGTCAGCACAGAGCCCGATGCGGGGCTTGAACCCACAACTGCAAAATCATGACCTGAGCGAAGTCAGATGCTCAACCAACTGAGCCACCCAGGTGGCCCCAAATGAGAATCCTTTAAAACTTGAAAGCTTTACAAGGATTAAAGGAATAAAACTTTTCTTCCCTTGAAAACCACTTTTCCCTTCCCTTGAAAACCTTCATTCATAGTGACAATTTTTCCTTTAGTGGCAATTAAGAATAATATACAATGGATAATATACCTAGAGAAAATATACCATTTTTTAAATGGTGAAAACACTAATTAATATACACTTTTAGTACAGGGACAGCAAAAAGCTGGAAATTTCTAAAGATCAGGAAAAAGAAGGGAACAAGCTTTTCTATTTTAATAATAAGGAGTAAAACTATAATAATGTAACAACTTAAACTATGTACCACAGGAAATTTTTGTTTTGCTCTGTTTTGTTTTGCATTTTTCTATGTGGTCTTTCTTTCATTGTTAGTTCAAATTCATTATTGTACTAAGACTATTGTAATCTATTTTCAAAATAAAATTCTATATATTTCCTGGAAGTGAGACACTGGATATAAGAAAATACCTTGTTTCTTGGAATACAAATATGATATAAATGCACTGTTACCCATGGTGAAAGAGTAAAGGTTAGTGATGGTTTGAAGACTCAGGAGATGATGTCATTATAAGAAGAGAATTGTACATAGGGAGATAAACCTTTTCAAGTAGCAAAATCACATATTAAATCTTTAAAATTTCACTTTCTTCTGAACCTATCTGTAAGCAAAACAAAATATAAAGTAATTTGAATACATTCTTCTCTGTACTGCAAATTGCATGAAAGTTATTTGTATTTGATCTTTATTTTTGTTCCTAAAACAATAATTTTCAACCTTAGATTAAGAAAAGCTCTTATAAATTTCAAAATATTGTTCTTGTGCTTACCTTTGAAGACCTTTTCATGTTTCAAATCAACTGCTTTCTTCTGTGTAAAATAATCTTCTTTTTAGAAAAGTGTGAACAATTTTATTGTTTTCACAATTAAAAGAAAACAATAAAGAGAAAAAGAATTGATTTTACTTATAATCTGTGATAGTCAATTTTCTTTTTCTAAAAAAATGATTAAACCCTATTTTATATTTCGTGTCAATTATTTAGGTTAAACACATATCTAATGTTCACATATTTCATGGCTCCAGTGTCCACTTAAGGTTTGTTGGTATGCATTTTCTTCAACTAAAAATAATTATGTTGTTATGTGCAGATATGGCGCACTTAGAAAAGACAGCTCTAGGGGCGCCTGGGTGGCGCAGTCGGTTAAGCGTCCGACTTCAGCCAGGTCACGATCTCGCGGTTCGTGAGTTCGAGCCCCGCGTCAGGCTCTGGGCTGATGGCTCGGAGCCTGGAGCCTGTTTCCGATTCTGTGTCTCCCTCTCTCTCTGCCCCTCCCCCGTTCATGCTCTGTCTCTCTCTGTCCCAAAAATAAAACGTTGAAAAAAAAAAATTAAAAAAAAAAATAAAAAGAAAAGACAGCTCTGTTCGCAAATAGTTGAAATCCAAGCTCTAACCTCCTGACTTCCATGAAATTTACCACATTTATAAGTACACTGGTATAGGGGTGCCTATTTGGCTCAGTCAGTTAAGCATCTGACTTCAGCTCAGGTCATGATCTCATGGCTCGTGAGTTTGAGCCCCGTGTCAGGCTCTGTGCTGACAGCTCAGAGCCTAGAGCCTGCTTCGGATTCTGTCTCCCTCTCTCCCTGCCCCAGCCCCCACTTGCACTCTGTCTCTCTCTCTCTGTGTCAAAAATAAATAAACATTAAAAAAATTATAAATATGTTGGGATAACAGACAAAAGTGGCTTAGGTACATTAAAAGATTGCTCATTAGTACCCAATGGTGAGACACTATTATTGACCTGTCCCATAGGACTAGTTTTGGATTTTAAAATAATCATAGTTCTAGCAAATATTTATTGAGGAGTTAGTATGTTTCAAGTACTGTACTCAGTACTTTATCTATATTATCATACTTAAGCACAAAAAACTCTATAATGTAGGATATATTCTGTTTTATAAAAAAGGATAATTATTCTGTTCACAGTGTCATAACCAGTAAGCAATGGAGCTGGTTTCCAAACTAGATGATTGGATTCTAAGGTGGGTTTCATAAGTCTGTATAGTGAAAAGAGCCCTAGAAGAACAGTGTGCTGGGGAGATAATTGTTTATGATGACTGCACTCTAAAGTGGTTCTAAATATCCCACCATTGAGAAACTCTTTTCCCCTTTATATATGCCCACAAGGGATATAAAACTATAAACTTCACTTTGCTTTTCAAATGATTGCCCAGCAAGTGGAAAGTCTTTTTAAGTCATGAGAAGGAAATGAACTAGCTCAAAATCCCCCATCAGCTTCACACAGAAGGCAAATTCTTTTGTACAAATGCATTTTGCTGTAAACAGCTCCATTATTAGCTGCTATCCTTTCCCAGCAGGTAAAATGTGACACAACAATAAATTACTATTCACCATATAACTTCTGATGAAACAATAAACATTGTTCAAAAGGCAGAAAGGCCAATTATTTTCGACTTCTTAACTGTTTGAGTAGCAACTAAACAGAAATAGGTGACATAATGTCTATTATGTCTGAGGACAAAGTACAAGTAATTTAAATCTAGATGGGAAAGATTCTATTCCAGAATTTTAGACCTAGAAGGAACCACAGAGATTAAATTGCCCATATTCCTTAACTTGCAGGTAAAGAGATTCAGGCTCAGAAAAGTTACGTGGCTTATTGAGGATCGCACAGCTAATTACTAACAATTCTGGGAACAGAATGCAGGTGTCTTGAGTACTTTTCTGATGCACTTGGTTCTTTATCAAGGCGGGCTGAGGCACTAGTTTAGGCTTTTAACTAAAATTGAATTATCATTCATTTCTTTTCTGGATCTCTGCATAAAATAACTGCTTTTTAGAAAAGTGTAAACAATTTTCTTGTTTTTGCAATTAAAAGAATTACACATATTTCATGGCTCCAGTGTCCACTTAATGTTTGTTGGTATGCAGACAGTTACACTTTCTGTTTGTATCACCAAAATCTTGAGTCATCCTGAATTTCATTCTTTTTCACTTCATAAATCATTTATCTATACTTGGAAGAATGTGTTTTGTGTATTTACTTATACTTTATTGTTTATTTTTGAAAACTTAAATGTAAGGTCTTTAAAGGCAGGAGCTTTATCTATGTCATTAACCATTCTTTCCAGGCAGGTGACGAATCATCCTGATTTGCCTGGGGCTGAGCTCCACCCCCCCCACCCGCCCCAGATGTGGGTTTTTTAATAACACTGGGAATGTCCTGGGAAAGCTGGGATGAGTCAGTCACCCTATCAGGGTTTCTGCATAGTTTTATAGGTTATGCATTCCACTCTTCCAAGGAGTACCATCAACATCAGAATTATCATAGGTTTAATTATTACTAACATATTCTGAAAGATGGTGGCAAACCTGACGGAATTTGCAGAGTTACTGTTTGAACTGTGAAAGTACTGCTTATATCCTCATTTAGGGACAGTGCATGGTATACTGTAGGCACTCAATTAGCATTTGTTGCCTGACACACCTGCTAAAAGTATATCAAGAAAGAAATATGTTCAGTTATGATTTCTTATGAGAAGTGGTTTATCCATACAGTTAATCTCAAATTTGGGGCTAAATCCTTTTTGGGAGTGAATCTGCCTTATTCTTTGTAAGATCATACATATATACACAGATAAATACATATATAACCTACAAATTGTGCATACATATTCATATGCATATATAATGAAACTAGTAAGTTATAGCCATATTAGCACTGCATATATCTATATCTATATATCTAGATATATAGATATAGATATATGCATGCACATTGTCTTAAAATGCTATTATTTTATTTGATTGTTTGACTCAGGATTGTCAAATGACACCAGTTAGAAAAAGCACACAGAAAAAAAAAAGAGAATCAACAAAAATGTTCTTGGTTTCAGGAAAGACAGCAAATCCCTTCGCTGTAAGAATAGGATTCTTTAAAAATGGCTTTTAGATTAATCTCAACAGAGTGACCATCACTATAATGAGTAAGGCTTGGCAGAACTATCTTCAACTCCATTCCCTGCTGTGACAAACAGCAAACCCTATACTTAGTACCTGCTTGCATTGTTGAGATGAAATTTGTCATGTCACTTCCTATGCAGCCCCTGATTGTGTTTGTGCTATGGAATGACTCTACAAAGTCTTCATAGAATTGCAGTTATCAGCTATTCACTGCTATCACAAACCACAAAATTACTGGTTTTTTCGCAATCATCCACTTCCAATAGTTCTTCCCACACCCTTCAATGACTAGTTAGGCATTTGGTAATTTTCTTTGGACCCCAACATCCACTTTGTCCACAGCCAGACTTCTTTTTTCATTGTTATGAGAAATGTCTTTACAAAAGCCTCTTTAATGTGTTTTTTATAGAGACTATTTTGTGACTTTGTTAGCCCTTCCTCTTGATCTCTTGATCAAAATAACTCCAACAAACATGTGATGGCATATTCTGCTTCCATTTCTCCTGCCTTACATTTTACCTGCTGCTCTATATACTCAGCCTATTTAATTGCTACAATATTCTTAACCCAACTCAACTGCAAAAGTCTAAAATATCTTTGCCTCACCTTTCAAAAAATCCATCAAAGCGCATTTGGGGAAGGTACATTGTTTTATATTTTTATGACCATTTTATGTATAACTTAGAATTCGTTATAAGCCTCCATTTTTAAAGGAAGCAAATATTTTCTTTTTATTTTAATGTTTATTTTTATTTTTGAGAGAGAGAGAGAAAGAGAGAGAGAGAGAGAGAGAGAGAGAGAGAGAGCATGAGCAGGGGAGGGGCTGAGAGGGACAGAGAAACAGAATTCGAAGCAGGCTCCAGACTCTATAAGCTGTTAGCACAGAGGCTGAGGCAGGGCTCAGACTCATGAACCGCGATATCATGACCTGAGCCAAAGTCGGACACTCAATCCACCTAGCGTCCCAACTCAGGCGCCACATGAAGGCAAATATTTTCTAAAAGAACCAATAGGTTTTCCTGCACAAATGAAAAACTGGTGAAATTCATTTTGTTTTGCCTTCTTGTTTGCTATTTGCTTCAGATTTCAGGCACTTACTAATGAGGTCAACTCTATATGGTATTACCAACTCTGCTTGTAGCCAAACAGCAATCAAGAAGCAAAAGTAAACCCTCTATAGAGAAAGGCAAACTAGTACAAAATGTAATATTATCTCTACAGTTTTTCATACATGATATGAAGCATTTACTCACAAATCATCACTCATAAAAGACTAAAAAGCAAGCAAAAGTAAAAAGACAATAGAAACAGATCCTCAAAAAAATTTTAGAAATCAATTACTTCTGTGAAATAAAATGACAAAACCGATGCCTCATTGGATCACAGTAGCTATCAAAATAAATAAGTCTAATGGCCTTGGTGTCCCCAAATTACAAATATATGTTGATGCTCCTCAGTCAAAGAGAACAGAACATAGTAGGGTTGAAAAAGGTGAATTTATCGTCTTCCTAAAACAAGACAGCAAGCAGAACATGGGGTAGAAGCAAGAATGGGAAGTCTCATTATGAGCGTTACGACAGGTTTCTTACAGGGTTTGGGTTTTGTTCAGTGATTTGGAGAGGGTTCAAGAAAGCATAGTTTTGTTCTGAATTGGATGTTGTCAGGAAAAAATGGGGTTATTATAGAATTGGGTACGTTAATAATTTGGGAAAGTTGGGAAGAAGCTAAAATTGTAATTCCTAGAAAAAGACCAGTCACATTATCTGGGAGAGGGAGATGTTTGTTCCTTTTTGTTGCCTGGCAATGTTCTTGTTTCTGTCTTCGCTGAAACACGATTATGGACTGCTGTTGTTTTGGTTTGGACTCATCCAGGTCTCAGAGTAGCCTTGTCTAATAATAATTTATTGTTCCACAAGAAAACATCATGCCCTAACAGTCATCAGGGGCTCAAAGCAAAAATCTGAAACATACAGCTATGATTTGGCTGAATGTGAAGGAAATCCATATCCTCATGAATAGTACTAATAGGCTGGGGAAAATTTTTGTTTTTTATTCCCCTCCCCTATGCCTAAGTAATTTGAAAGAATTTTGACCTCTATACCAAAAGATATTAGGTACATGATAGGCACGTCTTTTAAAGCATGCCTGTGCTTACGGAAAATAAGAGAAACAACAGCAGCAGTAACTATAACAAACATACTTGGCTTACACCAATCACAAGTGTGGCAAAGTGGGCTTGGGCTTACTCCTAACATCCATTTTCTCATTCTGTAGTAATAGGAGCCCAAAATGTTTATTTAGTTGGGCACAGGTCAAAGTGACTATTACTGGTGTCTGTACTGTAGTTTATTTTGAGGTAAATATAGCCATATGACTAAGTTTGGTCAATGATTATAACAAGAAGTGCCATGTGGTCAAATCTAGGGACCTTTGAGAGATATTGCCCTCTTGTACTGTTTCTCTTCTTCCATATGCTATAATTTGCAGAGGAAAACACTGGCGACTTAAGATTAAAGACCACATATGGCAGATCACAAGGATTAAAGGACCCAGGTCTCTGAGATACTTGAGACAATGGCAGTCTTAGACTCTCTACCTGGACACTTAAATGATAAAAAATAAATTTCAATCTCACTGATGTCACTGCTATTTTAATTTTTCTTTTCTGCAGCAGAACATAATACTAATTGATACAATAAACAATAAGCTTTATAAAAGCCACAATTTACTGATACAAATGATGACACTAACACTAGTAACTAGAAACTCAGCCTGGGGCTTTTTCTAATTTTAGGAGGATGAACCTGAGATTCGGTATTAAGTCAAGACTATAAGGAAAAGAACTAGACTGGTAGTGTTGCTTGGATCCTATAACAAATAAATGCTATATTCAATCAAAGGTAGCAGCCTCTGGTTAGACCCTCTGAGTTATTATTATTATATATTCTTTATGAAGAGAAAGAGAAACTTAAAATCCACTTTTCTGGGGGGGCACTATTATTTATTTCATTGAAAAGTCACTATAAATTATTTATTTTCCGTTCTGCTTTATATGTTAGACTTAGAAACTGAAGGATCTGAAAACCTAAGCTTGTAAATATGAAAACCTGAATTTATAATTTGGTGACTTCTTGTAGCTTTTTGGATGTGGTGAGAGGTGATGAGGAATGTGATATGCAGAAGAAGGGAGAGAAAATAAAAGTTTATATTTATTGAGCACCTATACTGCCTAGCACTCACACAACTTATCTACTATAACTAATGGAACATGACATGAGGAATACTAGAAAAACAGAAGTAGTAATAAATCCATATTTGGGACTGAAATTCAGGGGTCATATATGCCTGGCCACTAAGAAATATTTTTGCCAATACCATTCTCCAATATTCCATTCTCTCTTTCTCCCAATTTACTTATCCTGTTTTCAGGATATAGACCTCATTCTATGTTTATTGTGGAAAAATCTCTTAGCCTAGAAAATAAACTTTAAATGTTAATATCTATCCAGACGAATGTGGTATCTAAACAAGGCTGACCCTACAGTATCTAGTTCAAAGACAGCATATGTCAACATTTTTATTAAATACTTATTTAATGAGTCACAAATTAATATTAAAAAGCATATTTATGATTTTATGCCAAGTAAATATTCCACTATTGCATTTATGAAACCAAATTATAGAAAAATATTTCACATCACTTAGAAATGAAATATGATAAAAATAGTTTAATAATAAATGTTGTAAGTTTTATTATATCCCATTAATCTAGCCCACTGACTTTTCTATATGTACCAAAAATTTAATCACTGTACCTTTATAACATGTTTTAATATTGGGTGGTTCATTTTTTAAAATTTGTCTTATTTTCTTCTGTTCGTTCTTTCATATGAATTTAACATTATTTTGGCCAGTTGAAAACATCTTTTTTTTATTTACTTTTATTGGTATATACTGTATATGTATGAGAGGGAATTATTTTCACATCATTATTGAACCATATTTATGTGTCTTTATTTACCTCTCTATACTTTTCATAGCTTGTAGCTTATACCAATATGTCATAACAATTTCTGGATACATCTACTTTTAAGTTTGTGTGGTGAATGTGAGTACCCTTTTCTAGACTCTACCCTGAATACCACTTCTACAAAGTTACTTTCAGTATTTCACAGCAGATGAGTATGTGAGATACTCTATCCCTCTGTTTCATCTGGATAATGCTTATATTTCAGTGTTCTTTAATATTTTAAGTTTTCTTATATGGGGATTACTCTTGACTCTACTGAATATCAACTTAGGTAATATTTTATTCTGTTTCTCTGATCTACAGCTAAAAAGTGGTAACTGTGTTTTGCTTTTAGTATAGTTCTCATTTATGACTTATTCGTCTAGTGACCATTCTGTACTCCAGTGGGATATTCCAACCCAAAGCTTCATTTTCAGACATGCTTACCTATTAAGTAATTTAGTATTTAAGCCCCCTATACTGATACTAGGAGTGAGATCATTTGAGACCCAACCTACCTTGAATTACTTATGGTAAGAACACTTTTAAGGTACAAAGTATAATTGACATCTTTTCCCTCACATTTGTTTTCTCTCTGAATGGACAAAGATGGGAAAAGGCTGTTTTAGATGCATTTTTAAATAAGACAACCAGAAATAACTTTCCAGTTGAAAACATCTAAAATTCTTGGGGTATGAGGGTGTAAAACAGAGGAAGAAATATTCTTCTTCTTCTTCTTCTTCTTCTTCTTCTTCTTCTTCTTCTTCTTCTTCTTTTACATTTGGCTGGCTTTTCAGGAAATTAACAGAAATTCTCAGAGGATACATTCTGTGACATAAAGGAAATTCATATAGGTCAGTGAGCACTAAGGCCAGCTTTTGCCCTTGGGCCAGGCAGTTTTGGTTACAAGGGAGACAGGAAAACCTATTGGGGAGCTCGGCAGGCAAGAAGTTAGATTATAGATTTCTCAGAAAATTTCAGTTTCCTGAGCAGGTGAATTAGGAAAAAAACCCACCAAGTAAAGACAGTGTTATAGTGGGGATTTATATCTAGCTCAGCCTTAGCTGGAGGTGAGAAGTAAAAGGAAGATCTAGTGGGAATAATCCCTAATAACACACCCTCAATTCATATCACCTACCTGGCTTAAAAACCCTGCTAAAAACATATGTTAAGGTAGTCTCAGATTGGTCGTAGGCAACAGTTCTAAGAGAGGAGAAGGAAAATTCTTTCTGGAGGAATGCATGCTATAACTGGGATTCAAAGAGTTAACTATAGGTACAGGGCAAAGTGTCATGAAATTAAAATCGCCAAACACAGAGATAACCAACTCAAGAGCAAAGGATATAGTTGTTATTATGGAATATATATTATAAGAATATATGAGATGGGGACTAGAATAAATGATACATTTAGGTTTCATAATTCTATAAATACATGGTTTTTACGGTAAATTGTGTACAAAAATAATATTCAATCATTTTCATTCCCTTTTTCTCACTTAACATTTATCCCACTGACAAAAATCTATCTAGAGAGCTCCCACCAAGTCTTCTTGAGCTGTGCTAAATTTGGAGGATATCCATCCATTTATGATACACAAATATTTTATTAATATCTACCAAATGTTGCACATCTGCCAGTAAAAACAGAAGGTCTTGAGAGGGGTGAGATACATGATCTCTAGCACCTGTTACTGCCTTACACAATAAAATAAATTATGGGAACATGTTTGAAACCATAAAAAAATCAGCATAATTTTGTGGTAAGCTTTAATCTTCCATACTTTTATAGAATGAATTGCTCATGGACATCATTTTTAAGGAGATATTGATAGATATATTTCTCTAGAAACTTTGTCAGTTGAAACATAATAGACAAAATATTTACAGATGGTAATTACCTATCAGAACTGTAGAAGAAAGAGACAATGATACCAAACAATTAACTGTTTTATATAAAATTCCATGGTGTTATTTCCAAAATATGTGCATTCTATGTATGGTTTTCTCAAATGTACATTATCAGCTACATCTAAAATAACCTAAATTGGGAGAAGTTAAAATGGCAGAATAGTAGGAGGACCCTAGACTTGCCTGGTCACTCGAACTTAGCTAAAGAAATATAAAATAATTCTGAATACGCAAGAAATCAATCCAAGGACTGACAGAACAAAGTACACAACTAGAGGGAAAGAAGAGGCCACACTGTGGAAGGTAGGAGGTGAAGAGATGTGATTTGGGGGAGGAATGAATCACAGGTGCCTTGGAGAGGAGGGAGCTCTGGTCACAAAGGAGAGAGAGAGACAGGAGAGAGGAGAGCACAGGAGATCACACAAGGAAAACACGTTCCCAAAGCTATTGGTTGGGAAAATGAGAGGTGTGGAATCATTTCTAGAGACTGTATTCTAAGCCCTGGGAAAGTGAATGGGGTAATTGCTGAAACATCTGTGATGTTCTGGTCTCAAGGCTGTTGAACACAATAGCACTATGAGAACAGAGCCCCATGATCTCCCAGGAGTCAATTAGGGAACAGACCCACTGTAATTGCTTAGCAGTCCTTGAAACTACACATCACCCCTACATGCTTTCACGTAAACACCAGATGTGTGTTTGGTCTATATCTGGAAGCTCCTTGTGTTTTCCACCCATGCTTTAACATTCTTTGATATTTATACCTGGTGCACATGAAATAAAGACTATGTGCAGCTTGCTGCTGCTGCTGTTTCACTGGCAGAGGCAGCCCTGCACGTCTGCTCATTCTAAGTGTCTGAGACCTTTTTCTTCAGTGCGTGACTACAAAAAGGGGCTGATTTTCCTGAGTTTTTACAAACAGTGGAACTCAAAGCCTGGAGTTTTAGAGGTCCACAGTGTGGTGCGCTGTAGGTGCTGCTTTTCTTGGGCAGTGTGCCTGAGAATCACATCAGTGACCCCTCCCACAGAAGACCAGCACAAAACCCCTGCATGCATCATATCTGCTGACCATAGTTATCAAAGCTTCATTCAGCTCCAGTGGAAATACCACTAGGTCTCTTTAAACAAGCAGACCAGAGCACACCTGGTTAAAACTCACCACACTAGCCAAGGTCCAAACACTATCCACTGCAGGAAAGGAGAAACTCTGCAGAGGACTGACCTGAGGGAAAGAGCAGCCAAAACACAGCAGCAGAGTGCACACAGCATACATCAGAGACACTTTCTAAAGTGCCAGGCCCTGGACAGTATATGACTTCTTCTTTATAAAGCCAATACTCTCAGGAGCAGGAACCATAACAGGCTTTCCTAGTACACAGAAGACAGAGACCTAGGCAAAATGCCAAGATGGAGGAATTCATCCCAAAAGAAAGAACAAGAAAAGGTCATGGCCAGGTATCTAACTGAAGCAGATATAAGTAATATGCCTGACCCAGAATTTAAAGCAACAACCATAAGAATACTAGCTTGGCTTAAGAAAAGCATAGCAGACACCACAGAGTCTCTTACCACAGAGATAAAAGACCTAAAAACTAGTCAGTCTGATGTAAAAAATGCTATAACTGGGTTGCAAAATTGACTGTGATAATGACCACAGGATAGAAGAAGCAGAGGAAAGAATAAACGATATATAAGATAACATATAGAAAACAAGCTGAAAAAAAGAAGGAAAGAAAAATTTTGGATCACAAATGTCGACTTAAGGAACTCAGCAACTCCATAAAGCATAACATTTGTATCATAGGAATCCTAGAAGACAGAGATAAAGGGGGAAAAGGTTTATTTGAAGACATCATAGCAGAAAACTCCCCTAATCTGGGGAGGTAATCAGGCATCCAACTCTAGCAGGCACAGAGAACTCCCATCAAAATCAACAAAAGCAGGCTAACACCAAGACACATCACAGTTAAATTTACAAAATACAGAGATAAAGAAAAAAAAATCATAAAAGTAACAGGAGAAAAGAAGTCCCTAATTACAAGGGAAGACAAAAACGGTTAGCAGATCTCTCCATTGGAACTTGGCAGGTCAGAAGGGAGTAGGAATGATATATTCAATGTGCTGAATGGGAAAAACATGCGGCCAAGAACCTCTATCCAGAAAGGCTGTCATTTATAATAGAAGGAAAAATAAAGAGCTTCCCAGACAAACAAAAACTAAAGGAGTTTGTGACCACTAAGCCAGCCCTGCAAGAAACATAGGGGATTCTTTGAGTAGGAGAGAAAGACCAAAAGTGACAAAAACTAGAAAGGACCAGAGAAAATCTTCAGAACCAATCACAAAACAGGTAATAAAATGGCATTAAATTCACATCTATCAATAAATACTGAGTGTAAATGGACTAAATGTTCCAATCAAAAGCCATAGGGTGTCAGAATGGATAAAAAACAAGACATATATACGCTGCCTATAAAAGATCCATTTTAGACCTTAAGACACCTGCAGATTGAAAGTGAGGGGATGGAAAATCATTTAGCATACTAATGGACATCAAGAGAAAGCCAGAGTAGCCATACTTGTATCAGACAAACTAGATTGTCAACCAAGACTGTAACAAGAGTTGATGGAGAGTACTATATCATAATAAAGGGTTATATCCAACAGGAATATCTAACAGCTATAAATATTTATGCCCCCACTTCAAAGAACCCAAATACATAAAACAATAATAAACATAAAATAATTCATTGATAATAATACAATAATGGTAGTGAACTTTAACACTCCACTTACATCAATGGAGAGATCATCTAAGTAGGAAATCAACAAGGAAACAATGGCTTTGAATGACACACTGGACCAGATGGACTTAACAGGTATGTTCAGAACATTTCATCCTAAAGCAGCAGAATTCACATTCTTTACAAGTGCCCATGGGACATTCTCCAGAATAACTCACATACTAGGGAACAAATTAGCTTTTTATAACAGGTACAAAAAGTTTGAGATCATATCATGCATATTTTCCAACCACCACACTGTGAAACTTGAAGTGAACCATAAAAAATAAAACTAGAAAGACCACAAATATATGTAGATTAATGAATATCCTACTAAATAATTAATGGGTCAACTAGGAAATTAAAGAAGAAATTAAAAATTGCATGGAAAAAATGATAATGAAAACACAGGAGTCCGAAACTTTGGGATGCAGCAAAAGTGGTCATAAGAGAGAAGTATATACCTCAAGAAGCATGAAAAATCCCCAGTATGTAACCTAACCTTACAACTAAAAAAGCTAGGAAAAGAACTACAAATTAAGCCTAAAGCCCTCAGAAGAAGGGAAATAATAAAGACTAGAGGAGAAATAAATGATACTGAGAAAAACAGGCAACAATAACAACAACAAAAAAAGACAATAGAACAGATCAATGAAATCAGGAGCTGGTTTTTTGAAAGAATTAATAAAATCTATAACCCCCTAGCCAGACTTATTAAAAAGAAAAGAGAAAGGACCTGAACAAGTAAAATCACAAATGACAGAGGAGAGATCACAGCCAACACCATAAAAATACAATCATAAGGGGCGCCTGGGTGGCGCAGTCGGTTAAGCGTCCGACTTCAGCCAGGTCACGATCTCGCGGTCCGTGAGTTCGAGCCCCGCGTCAGGCTCGGGGCTGATGGCTCGGAGCCTGGAGCCTGTTTCCGATTCTGTGTCTCCCTCTCTCTCTGCACCTCCCCCGTTCATGCTCTGTCTCTCTCTGTCCCAAAAATAAATAAAAACATTGAAAAAAAATTAAAAAAAAATACAATCATAAAAGTATTAAAAAAATTATTTGCCAAAAAATTGGGAAATATGGTAGAAATGGATACATTTCTTGAAACATATAAACTATCAATGAAACAGAAAGAAATAGAAAACTTGAAGAGATGAATAACCAGCAAAGAAATTAAATCAATAATCAAAAATCTCCCAACAAACAAAACACAGGGCCACACCGTTGCCCACGGGAATCCTACTAGACATTTAAAGAGTTATACCTATTCTTCTGAAACTATTCCAAAGAATAGAAATAGAGGGAAAACTTCCAAACTCCTTCTATGAGGCCAGCATTACCTTGATTCCAAAAGCAAAGACCCCACTGAAAAGAATTACAGGCCAATATAACTGATGAAAACTGATGCAGAAAATCTCAACAGAATAATAGCAAATCGAATCCAACATTACATTAAAAGAATCATTCACCATGATCAAGTCGGATTTGTTCCAGGGCTGCAAGGGTGGTTCAATATTCACAAATCAATGAACATGATACACCATATTAATAAAGAAAGGAAAAGAAGCATATTAGCCTCTCAATAGGTGCAGAAAAAGCATTTGGCAAAGTACAGTATCCATTCTTAATACAAACTCTCAACAAAGTAGGGATAGAGGGAACATACCTCAACATCATAAAAACTATCCATGAAAGACTACAGCTAATAAAATCCTCAATGGGGAAAACTAAGGTCAGGAAAAAGTCAGGGATATCCACTCTCACCATTGTTATCTAACATAGTACTAGAAGTCTTAGCCTCAGCAACCAGACAACAAAAGAAATGAAAGGCATCCAAATCAGCAAGGAAGAAGTAAAACTTCCACTATTCGCAGATGACATGATACTTCATGTTGAAAACCCAAAAGACTCCACCAACAATTTGATAGACTTGATACACAAATTAATCAGTTGCATTTCTATACATCAAGAATGAAGCAACAGATAGAGAAATCAAGGAATCAAAAGCATTGACAATGGTACCAAAAACCATAAGATACTTAGGAATAAACCTAACTAAAGAGGTAAAAGATCTGTACTCCCAAAACTATACTGAAAATAACACGAAGAAATAGAAAAAACACTCATGCTCATGGATTGAAAGACCAAATATTCTTAAAATACCTATACTTCCCAAAGAAATCTACACATTAAAAAAAATTAATGTTTATTTTTGAGAGAGAGAGAGAGACAGAGTGCGAGAACAAGAGGGGCAGAGAGAGAGGGAGACATAGAATCCGAGAAGGCTGCAGGCTCTGAATGGTCAGCACAGAGACTGATGTGGGGCTTAAACTCACAGACCATGAGCTGAAGTCAACCACTTAACCAACTGGAGCGACCCAGGCACTCCAGGCATCTACACATTTAATGCAATTCCTATCAAAATATCACCAGCACTTTTTCCCAGAGCTAGAACAAACAACGCTAAAATTTGTACGGAACCACAAAAGACCCTGAATAGCAAGATACTACACTATATGTTAACTATCTGAAATTTCAATAAAAAATTTGAAATAAAATAAAATAACACATTTTGTCACTAAAAATGTAAAATAAAAATAAAGATAACCTAAATTTTTGAAAGTTTAAAAAGGAAAATGTGTTATGTAATGTTCTATTGTCAATTCCCAATTTTCCCATAGAAATACCTTTAAGAAAGAGCAATTTATATTTCTCTCTCATTCACACTAGACTGCATTTAACATTTCTCTGTGCATGCCCAATAGAAATTACATGCATGCAATTTTTTTTCTAAATTGTGAAAAATAATTCATTGATTCAGATTAAATTTTATCAAAGAACAAAGATCTGTGCTTTATGTGACCTCCTCTAGTCTTATGTATTTACACTTCTGCATTCTCTTCCATTCTGCTTAATTCTTTTTTAAAAAAAAAATTTTTTTAACGTTTATTTATTTTTGAGACAGAGAGAGGCAAAGCATGAACAGGGGAGGGGCAGAGAGAGAGGGAGACACAGAATCCGAAACAGGCTCCAGGCTCCGAGCTGTCAGCACAGAGCCCGTTGCAGGGCTCGAACTTACGGACCGTGGGCTCATGACCTGAGCTGAAGTCGGACGCTTAACCAATAGAGCCACCCAGGCGCCCCATTCTGCTTAATTCTTAGCAGAAGGCATTCATTATTTTCACATAGTTTTCCTTCTTACCATATATTTAATAAAATAAAAAACTGATCAGTTTGATTTAGAGGTTGAATGAACCCCTTGGATGTCTTTTGAGAGAAACACTTTTGGTTTGAAAAGTTAGCTACACTGAGTTAGCAGTTCAGTGAGATAATTGCTAAATTTACTTAGAAATATTGAAATCATTTTTAATTTTAATATTTCACTTAGAATTTGTAAAAAATTTAAAAAATTTGCAGATGGTTATCACAAAATCAATTATTAGTTTTTAAAATATGGATTATATGATGGTTAGTTTTTTTGTTTAACTTTGAGAGAGAGAGAGAGCAAAACTATTTTGTATTATATTACAGTATTGTAATCATTTTTATGTGAATATTTTTGGGTTGTGGAATGAATCATCTGAGTTTCCATTATTTCTTATGGGCAAATTTGCTTCAATATAAAGCATTTTGTATTGCGAGCATTATTTCCAAATGAATTATGCTCACAAACCAAGGTTTTACTGTATAGATATATAGATATATAGATAGATGATATAGATATAGATATAGATATAGATATAGATATAGATATAGATATAGATATAGATATACATATACATATACATATACATATACATATACATATACTTATACATATACTTATACATATACATATAGATCCTAACGATTCTCTGGAAAGTTCTAATACAGATTTACATAGACTTAACATTATTCATAGCCAAAAAGGTAGAAATATTGGTCAAAATTATTTAAAATAATGGCGTGATTATTTTGAAACAATATTTGCTTTTATTGCTATGCTAATAATATTTTTAAAGTTTCTATCACAGTCCTTGCTGATTTAACAAATATTATTTGTACTCAGTGGGTATGGTTAGGCAAAATACTGTATTTTTATCTGAAACTCTAGGAATTAACATTTATTTAAAAATTAATGAAGACAAAAATTGAACATTCCTTTTTTTTTCATTACAGAATTGTTTGTCTTTTCACCTGTTCTTGGATTACACATACTTTAAGGCCCAGATCTTTCCTTTAATATGCAAACCTTGGATCACTCTTTTTGACAATTAATAGTTTCCTTTCCTTTGTTCTTGTTAACATTTAAAACAACTTCATAATACAATTTATCATGATTTCATTGTAATTATTTCTGCTTGAGTGTTTTTTTAATTTTTTTTAATGTTTATTTATTTTTGAGACAGAGAGAGACAGAGCATGAACAGGGGAGGGTCAGAGAGAGAGGGAGACACAGAATCTGAAACAGGCTCCAGGCTCTGAGCAGTCAGCACAGAGCCCGACGCGGGGCTCCAACTCACGGACCGCCAGATCATGACCTGAGCCGAAGTCGGACGCTTAACTGACTGAGCCACCCAGGCGCCCCGGCTTGAATGCTTTTTATGCTAGGTTGTGAGACATCAAAAATGCTAGACATCAAAAATGGTGTTACTCAGTTGTATATACTAAGTATGTGATTATGGAATGATGAATGATTTGATAGTAAAGAAATAAATAAAAATTTTCCTGCAGTCACCTTCCTACCCTGTTTTTCTGCTTGTCACTCTACGCCAGGCCTGTACAGTGTATCCTCTGCAAGTCATGCCAGACGTGGAAGAGAAAGGGGCTCGTTGCTCAGCACTTTTAAATGCCTTTTTTCTCCCACTCTTGTTCCTAGAATACTCGTTCAGGAGAAGACATGGTGTGATCAGCAGGAAATCAAATTCAACAGAGCAATGAGAGGACAATCTTCATGCATTTAAAAGAGTTTACTATGTTTTGAAGAGGAATAACAAAAGGTAAATTTAACCAGATCAAATATGCTAGCTTCCTAGTTGAATTCATGTATAAAGCTCATATTTTGAAAAAGACATTAGCCTCATATTGATACTGATCTTGTACCTTTTAAATATATTCTGCCCTATACTTAATGCAATTCAGGGAAATCAATATTAATTGGCTAATTGAACTCTCATTTCAAAAATAATTAATTAAAACAGAAAATACGTTACTGAAATTTGATGACATTGTTGTTATTGAGAATATAATGAGCTATTTTCACTTAGATGAGTTAAGAATGCTTAGTTTGTGGATGCCTGGGTGGCTCAGTTGGTTAAGCATCTGACCCTTGATTTTGGCTCAGATCATGATCTCAGGGTCATGAGATAGAGCCCCATGTCCAGCTCTGTGCTGGGCACAGAGCCTGCTTAAAATTCTCTCCTTCCCTCTTCCTCTGCCTCTCCCCTGCTTTTTCACTCACTCTCTCTCAAAGAAAAAGAAAAATGCTTAGGCAGTATGGTCTTCATTAATGTGAAAAAAGGATCTGAGGCCTCACAGACATAAAGCAAAACATCAATTTAAAAGTATAATTATAATTGAATAACTTACAACTTTTGTGCATACTTCTGGATAATATGTAAAGCAGAAATGCATTTGACCTTATGCTTTCACACATAAATGCACTTTTAATTAAGATAATATCATCTTTTTAAAACAAATTCTTTCTAGAGCAATTCAGTTGAATAAAATTATTATTTAAACATTTTTAATAGCACTATCTGAAGGTCAGTGGTTTCTCATAGACATAAATGTTGAGGCAAGGCATGTGATTGTGTTTTTCCTCTGGTAATGGCATCAGTACAAATAAGTCCCAAATCTGTAAATGAGAAATTTGTATTTTGGATTAACTCAAAGATACTTTTCCCAATATACAAAGTCTATAATTACTAAAGTTTAGAAATTTCCTTCCAATTCTGCTTAAATATATTAAGAGTAAAATAAAATAGAAAACAAACCCACAGATTATGTCATCCAAAAAAATAACACAAATCAGATATTTGTCCTCCATATTCCAGTTAAATAATAATCAAATAAAAGAATAAGTACAGTTAAATAAATATTTTATGGAAGAAATTCTTACTCAAGTTTCATTGCCTTTTTGTTGCAGTACCACTAAATTACCTGACTTTTTAATAAATGAAGTAATCTCTAATTTTAAAAGTATTAGTGAGAAAGATAACATTGTAGTTAATAGTGTAAAATTGAGTGATGAAATTGAAAAGCCTTAGAGCAATCAGTGAAGTTATTAAAAGAACTAGTATGCATATTTTTTTTGGTCTGTGTTATTCTGATTTTTTCCTTATTTTACTTTTTTCTCTAACTTTGTTTCAAATACACTTGTTTCTTAAGATTCTATTAGAGGAAAATATTTCTATCAAAAATAACTGTTAAAGTGACTATATCTCTTCTAGGCATACATAATTTAGATTAATATGACACTGACAAATTATAAATTAAATATGTATTAAATATCTTTCATGTTGGATACAGAGAACCAATTCAACACCTTTTAAGAAGAGCTCATCTCAATTCAATGAAATGCACTTAGGGAAAAAATGGTGTTTGTTTTTTACTGAAACTTTTATAATCAACTCTACAAGGTTTTTAAAAAAAATTTTAAACATTTCACATTCAGTTTTGGTGTTTAACAAAATATGAGTATTTTTTTTCAATGTAATAAATTATTTATATGTTTAATTTTTAAGAATAGTTTTCCACAGGGTTGCTAGGCCATTACTTAGGTAGTACTTTTTTTATTAATAAACATATTACTCCAAATTCTTAATTGCATATAACATATTGATAGAGATCTCAGTAATTACAGGCTTTTTTTTAACTACTTGGAATTACTTTATAGGATATCTAAAGCTGAATTATGTGAAAATATATGAATTTTTGACATTAAATATACAAATTTTTCATGTGCTTTCCAAAATAATGTGTTTACTTGTTCTGCTATAGTAAGGAATAAGAATGCTTGCCTTGCAATATTCTTAGTTATAAAAATTGTTTTATTTCATTTTAACCATAATTTTTTCAAACATAAAAGATATATATGTGTATATATATGTATAATTAACTGAATATAACATATTCTACATTTTTTACCTTAAATATTTTTTCCAAGTTGTTGAGTATTAAAGAATCTCTCTATTGGGGCACCTGGGTGGCTCAGTCAGTTAAGTGTTCACCTCTTGGTTTCGGCTCAGGTCACGATCTCACAGTGGGATCAAGCCCTGCCTTGGGCTCTGTGCTGTCAGTGCAGAATGTGCTTGGGGTTCTCTCTTTCTCCCTCTTGCTCTACCCCTCCTGCGCTCTCTGTCTCTCTCAAAATAAATTAAAAAACTTAAAAAAAAGAATCTATTTTTATGATGGCATTGAGGATTCTTTGCTAAATTACTTAGGTTTCTTGTTGCCTATTCATATTCTTTGCCTATTTTACTAATATTATTTTTTTAGTTAGGTATTTTAAATATGCTGTATGCTAATACCAATTCTATATTATGTTTTAAAATATATTTTCAAGTCTTAGGTATATCTTCCTACTTTTTTATCTGCATGGAACATGCAATTATAAAATAATATATTAATCCTTTATTATTTGTACATTGTGCTTTCCACATCTTATTTTGGATATTTCATATTTTCCTCATAAAAATTTAAATTTTGTAAATTGGGTTTATCTATCAGATATTAATTTACATTTATTGGATGAGATAGGAACATTTATATATCTTTTTCAAATGGATACCTGTTGGGAAAAGCAGTCACATGAAGACAGTCTCTGTACCTCTGCATAGGTGCATGAAATGCTCTTTGGGTTGTGAACATTTCCTTACAAAAGGATTAAAACAAACAAATAAACAAACAAACAAAAAACCTTACAGCCTATGCTGAGTATATCTCTTTGGGAATGTCTTTATTTCTTCTAGTCTTGATGTTTGCTTCTTTGTTCTCCTTAAGTGTGTGCATCACATGGCACCTGGCCAACCCCACTGCTCTAACCATTCCCAGAAGGAATGGGTGCATATAGACTCTCTCTTTGCTTGGCTGTAGGAGGAACCCCTCTGGCCATAGAAGCTAATCTTGCTTACTATAGAAGCTGATCTTGCTCTGTCTCTTCTTTATGTGAGTAAAGCATTGCTCCTTCTAGTAGCTGTGTGAGTTCTTTCTTGGACACCTGATGCCTACAAACCATGGACATCTGGGGACTACTGGGGGTTGACACACCTGGGGACTACTCGTCCTTTATAATGGTTATTATGCTATTTGCTATACCTCATGCCATGCAACTCCTCCCCTGGATCTAATAATAATAGGTGTCATTTGCAAGTAGACAGTATTCATTGATTCAAATTCTGTTTAGTAAATCTTTATTTATTCGTACCATTTCCAGTATTGTCTAAGGTTCTTTAGAGCTCTTAATCTGTATCTGAGCTTCCATTCTGTTCCATTGCCAAATAAATATTTGTCTATTTTCATAATATCAGCCTTAATTGCTGTCATTTTTAATAGTATTGCTGTTTCATAAACATCTTTTCATCTTAATGAAGCTCAAATCTAGACAAAGGTAGAGATGTACAGACATGGACAAAAAGAAGATGTTGATTGATAAAAAGATATTTTTACTATTTAAAAAGTTCAGTAGTAAGTTTACCATTTATGTGTGTTGCTGGGGCCATGGCTATCATAAATGGAGGTTATATACAAATTATAAAACGATGTCTTCCAAAATCATATTAATTACAAAAATGTAACCCTCTTTTCCCCTTTCTGGAAGACAAATTCCAAAAATGTGCTCTTTCCTCTGAAATGGGGCAGCTCTGTCTCATACTGCAAAGGCTTATTGCACAATCTTACTTTGAGGTTTTGTACTTCACTCATCCATATCTCTTCTTCTTCCAAATTATTATGCTTCCTCTGGCTATATAGGATTGGTGTGGGAGAGACAGGAAAGGAAGGGATGCCCAGGACTGGAAAACTCTTTCTTGACCAAGCATTTATAATCTAATACTGGCTTACTTTAGATAAGACTACATTTTCAGACACTAAACCCTTCTGTTGTTGCAATGAATTTTGCTGGTTTTTCAAACTCACAGTACAGGGACATTTGACTCCCCAGTTTCTGCATCTAAAAGTCACATTTATTTAGCTATGAAATCTTAGATGAAACACTTTGCAGATACTTGTGTCCAGTTATTGTCCATGGGCCCCACTGTCCATCTGAATGAACTTAGACTTGTTTTCCATGATGTGTCTGAGAGCAGTGTGCTTCCAGTACTCTGAAATATCCTTCTTAGTGATTGATGCCAGAGTATCAGGACAATCTTTTTTCTCCTGAAAATCATCCTGCTGTGTCAGTGTTTATTTCAAGGACTCACTTCTTGGCTTGTGGTGATGACAAAAAGTACCAACATCCCAAGCTATATAGATATTAGAGAGTGGGAGAAGGGTTGCACATCACTGTACACTCTCTTCAAAGAAATACTCTTTATCAAGTATGTCCCCCAATCACACCTGCCTCTCTTCACACCCTAGAGTAGTGTTTTGCAATAGAGCTTTCTGATATAATGGAAATGTTCTTTGTGCTGTCCAGTGTGGCTGTCATTAGCCACATGTGGTACTAAGGACTTGAAATTGTAATGCACCTGGTATGACTGGAAAACAGAACTTAATTTTTTTTTTTTAAGTAACTAAAATTAAAGTTAAATTTGCCATGCCTCTGATGGCTACCATCATAGAAAAGAAAGCCTGGGTGCTCTCTTCGGGCTAGATGGACTCAAACTCCATTTGTATGGCATGACTAAATGGTCTCACACTTTGTCTTGCTTTAAAAAGTGAGACTACTTAGGGGATGCTTGGGTGGCTCAGTTGGTTAAGTGTCCAACTTCAGCTCAGGTCATGATCTCACAATTGGGTTCATGGGTTTGAGTGCCACGTTGGGTGTTGTGCTGACAGTTCAGAGCCTGGAGCCTGCTTCAGAAACTGTGTCTCCCTCTCTCTCTGCCCCTCCCCTGTCCATGCTCTCTCTTTCTCAAAAATAAATAAACATTATTATTTTTTTAAGTGAGGCTACTTAGAAAACATTGTCCCCAGTTCTGGGGCTGCAGACAAATTTTTATTTTTTAAAAGACAGAGTGTGAGCAGGCAAGGAGAGAGAGAGGGAGACACAGAATCTGAAGCAGGCTTTGGGCTCTGAGCTGTCACCACAGAGCCTGATGCGGGGCATGAACCCACGAACCATGAGATCATGACCTGAGCTGAACTCGTACACTTAACCAACTGAGCCACCCAGGTGCCCCTGCAGACACATTTTTAAATGGTAAAAGTTCCTACTAATATCCTTTCCCAAATATTATTAAATAACCATCTGGATCTATTAAGAGAATCAGATAAATTTCTCTCTGTTTTTACTTTAATGTGTTGGTATACATGGATAAACTTCCTAAAGTAAACCAACTTTGCATTCTAGGGACACTCTTTATTAATGATTCAATATTTTAATAAATTCTAAATGTGATTTGTTTGAAGATTTTTGCATATACGTTCATGAACAAGAATAATTTATCATTTTATTTTCTTGCACACTCCTTGATCACTTTAGAATTAAGATTATATTAGCCTCATTAAATTTGTTGAGAAAACAGGTACATTATCTCTTCTTTACAGATTTGATAAAAACCATGTCATCCTGATTTTTGTCAGGAAGAGGTTGAAATACTTGTTCTGCTAATTTATTTAGTTATTATTATTAATTTAGATTTTTATGTTGCTTACTCAATTATCTTACATTCTAATTTTTAAGAAAATCATTCATTGCTATTAAGTCATACCTATTTTTTCTTTAGATTCTTCCACTTGTATGTTATACATCAGGCCTCTACTTATAGTCACATTGTTTTGATAATAATAATGCTTAGCAACTACAGGGACTAATTCCAGAACTTCTGTGATGCCTAAGGTTTATTTGATTAATATATTTTTCTTATGGGGAACCTGGGTGGCTTAGTCAGTTAAGTGTCCGACTTTTGGTTTTGGCTCAGGTCATGATCTCACAGTTCATGAGTTTGAGCCCCGCATCAGGCTCTGTGCTGACAGTGCAGAGACTGCTTGGGATTATCTCTCTCCCTCTCTCCCTCTGCCCCTCCCCTGCTTGCTCTCTCTCTCTCTCTCTCAAAATACACAAATAAACTTAAAAAAAAAAAGGTATTCTTACTTTTTATATCTCCCCTCCTTTATATTAAAACATAGACTGAATATAACAAACGAAAATAGGAGGCCCTTTGAACGACAGCCTAAGAGTTTTTGAGAAACCCAAACCTGTAAGTTTTAGTTTGGAAAACGGACACTAGCCAGTAGGCCAGAAGACAGAATTTATGAAGTTTAAGTATTATTTATAGACAATCACACATTTTCTTGACCCTGATTCTACTGTGTCATCTTTTATGTTTAGGTCATATCAGTACTCTCTAAAATTGTGTTTGTCATTCCACTAGAATTTAAACCTCATGATGTAGTTTCTCTAAATTGTATGTCCTTATGGTTGGATGTGTTTTAGTTTTGTAATACTATTGTTTCTGTCATTTTTTTTCCTTTTGTCGATATTTAAGAAGCCTAGAGCTTATTTGAGAAAACTTTAAAAATGATAGGCTTTATACTCAGCCCTGAGGTATTAGGTGAAACTATTTAATTAATATTCTCACTGTCTAGAACTTTCTCAGTTTGCTTTTTGGAGATGTGGTGGTAAGTAGTATTTCCTCAATTGTCATGTTCAAAGTATGTATTTTCATGTTTAGATAATCATATATGTCTATATGTACACACACATACATGCACACATATATATGCATATATTTGTACATTCTTAATAATTTGGTGATCCTTGTTAATTTTAATAAAATTAAATTTTGGTTATCTGCAATTAGTAAATATTTGATATATTATTATCCTTACCGAATGTTTCTACACCATAAACATAAGATGGCGGTTATATTAAACACACTAAAAAAAACGGCTTAAAGGACAGAAAATAATGACCTTATATTGTATTTTAAGATCCTTATGTTTATGTAGACTATATCAAAGAAAGCCTGTCAACCAGAAGCAGTATGAATACAAGTGCAAAAGAGAATAAAGATCACATTCCCAACTTCCTGCTTGTGGTTTTAGTAATTCCTGAGACTTGTTTGTGTTTCCATGTAGGAATTGTGAGTTACCACTATATTCTCATTCTAACACCCTTTTTCTGGAACTAATTGCAATTGGTTTCTTTCCTTTGGACCCCAAATTTTCCCAACTAAAACAATTCACCGCTAAGATAAAAGGAGAATCAAGACTAATAGTCCCACCAGTTTAAAATATTGGTTATAGAAATTAAATGACAGTGCTACTCCATTTCTAATTTCCCATCTCTGTACGAAGATATATGGGAGGAGAGCTAATGAGGCAAGATTCTAAATGATGAAACATATACTATCACTGATGTGTCATCTATTTAAAGTAATTGTAGCAGCATTTAAGTAATACATGTGGAGGTTAGTATGAAACATACATCTAAAAGGCACTATTACAATAATGGGGCTCTTTTTCTTATGTATTTGATGCAGGATAGAAATTTCCAGAAAGTAGTTTCTCATGATTCATACTGAATAAGATCTAGCCACAGAAAATGCCATGTCTCTGAATAAGGTTTTGTGGTTTCTCAGCAAAAGGCCTTTGAAGAATTAGAAATACACATATTTCAACTTTGGGGACCCACAAAACACTTTCACTGCAGAACTTACTGCCATAAAAAATGCTCTCCTCAGGAATCTATAACTTCTCCACAACACAGAAGGGAATGATGAAACAGAGCTTTGAATGATGAAACATCTGAGTAGCTAAGACTCTGAACATCAAAGGACACAGAAATTTTTGATTGATAGTGGTTCAGATAATAATAGCTAATATTTATTGAATGCTTGCTTTGTACTTACAGTTGTAGGTTGTAAGTGCCTTAGATATGATCTTTTCTTCAATCACATAGCAACTATATGACACTAGGAATTCTTATCACCTCTAAAAAACAAGTTGTAATAAGTGACAGGTCCCAGATCTCTACCCTGACAGAGGTAGAGCCAGGGTTTGAATCCGGGAGGTCTGGCTCCACAGGATGGTCACCAGATATGAGTTTGCTCTCTGACTGCTATGCCAAGGATAGACAGGTGAATAACTCAAGTATGCATTCAAAATAATCTCCAAAGGATGTATTTGCTTGCTAATCTTGTTGTATTCATGCAATTTTGTCCTTTACCTTCATGAGACATGCTACAATGACAGATAAGTCATTCAAACCTGCAGTTACATATGCACTGTAATTTGATACATTTCTTTCATAAATATTTGTTGAGTACCTCATCAAAAGTTAATTACTGTGCAGGCACAACACCATATAAAACAGACTGTATTCCTGAAGCTTCTAATGAAAATAGGGCGAGACAGTAAACAATGAGTTGTAGAATCAAACATCCATGACAATCAGGAACAGTGGTTGCTAGACCCACATAAATGTGAGGGACAATCATTGAACTAGACTGCTCAGGCAGGACTTCTGCAAGGAACTGGGATTTTACCTGTTATATGAAGTAACTCCCTTTGTCTCTGATTTACAAATAGAAAGCCCTTGTGAAGTGGCCAGCCAAGCCACCAAATTCTTCATCCACAACTACTCAAACCTATGGATCAGCAAAAGCTAAAGTCCTAGAATTAAGAATTTCACTTTGTTTAATAGAGTTTATTGGGGCACCTGGGTGGCTCAGTTGGTTGAGCGTCTGACTTCAGCTCAGGTCATGATCTCACGGTCTGTGAGTTCAAGCCCCACGTTGGGCTCTGTGCTGACACCTCAGAGCCTGGAGCCTGCATGGGATTCTGTGTCTCCCTCTCTCTCTGCCCCTCCCCTGCTCATGATCTGTCTCTGTCTCTGTCAAAAATAAATAAACATTAATTTTTTTTTAAAATAGAGTTTATTGACCATCTGATCTTTTCTCCTGTACTATGTGTTACCTGCTTCTTTAGGTCATAGTTGATCTTGATACAATTTACACAGCATGTGCCTAGTTTAGCACTGCTGACTTCTCTGATTATCTGCCCTTTTTTTCTTATTGATTGTTATCTTAAATACTTTCCTAAACTTGTCCTAAACTCACACAATTAGCAGAAGAAGAAGCCAAATTACTATACAGCTATGTATACCTCAATGTCTATTTCCTTCCCACAATACTAGTTGCTTTTTTTCATTGGTCCCAAGGTTCTGGGCCATCTCAGATTTATAATTTTGAACATTATCTTTATTTTGAAAAATTTCTGCTCTATATAAGGTACCAGCTTTCTACTGCTAATGACTTATTACACAAGGATGTGTGACTATAGGTCATCTAAGCTTTAGAATTCATTTTGGCTGGATAATTCTCCTCTATTGCATTTTCAATGCTATTATACAATATAAGAGCAGTGTTAGGGTTAGCTTCCATAAAGGTTTCCATTGTGATCTTTTCCCAGAATATAACTGATAGATTATCAGCAAAGAAGAATCAAATATTTAAGTGACAAAAGAAATTGGGTATGAACTCCTGAAATCACTGGAATTTGACAAAATTTCCAACCCAGGACCTGAAATGGACTGGAAATCTTTATATTCTATTGTGTAATAAAAGAGGATATACTCTAGGAGGTATGCCTTTAGGCTTTCATAATTTTTTTTTCTGGGAGATAGTATAGCCATTTTACAAACTGCTGATGAGACTCTGTCATAAATCAAAATACAACCAGAAAAATGATGACTACTGTCTTAATTATGCAGAATTTTAACAATTACAGTATATACAGAGAGAACTTGTATGGCAAAAGTCATAGCCAGGTATTAAATCCTCTGAGTCAGTTACCTCTGCCCTCTTCCAACTGTGCCTACCCTAGATCAGAAAAATGTTAAACGCTCATTCAACTTTGATGTTCACCTTTGTGACCACCTGAGTTCCTTTAATGTTACCAGTCTAAACTTTAACTATATTTTGCTTCAGTCATCTTTACTTAATTTGAAATCCTCATCTCTATATGTTGGTAATAATGCAATCCATATGTGAGCTCATGGCCCCTGACTTTTGAAAATTTTGTTAAAGTGAACAAAAGCTCCCTAAGACCTGAGCTCCACTTGCCTTCCTAATCCTTCCTTATAAGGAAACCCTCCTTATTCTCAGATTGCCATGCACAGCTTCAGATTATTTTCCTCTATTCAATGGAAAAAGAAAGAGAGATCCTGCTCATCTCCTGTCTCCGAAATAGCATGTTAAACATAGTAATTGGTTCAACAGAATAAATATATACCTGAAATAACATCGTTGAATGGCAGACACAATTAAGAATTCTGCAGATTACACTAAATTGCCAAGAATGTAGGTTAAAGCAATTTACGTTCTTATAAAAGTTATTTGTGTGTTTATATGTGTCTTTGTAAATGTGTGCATATGCATATGCAAATGCACATCAAAGGTCACACCTTCAGCAAACATGAAGTACATAGCTTTTGGGTAATCAGAAGCAAGAATGAGGTAAATAGTGAGATTAAAAATCCTCAGGTGGTGGCAGTCCCTAACCTGCTTTTTCTAAGATTATTTTTGATAACAAGTGAACTTACTTTCTATGCTAGCTGAAAATACTAATATGAAGTAACTTGGGAAACAAAAGCCAGGTAGATAGAAGAATTGGCAGATGCCTGCTAACTGAATGTGATTTAGGACCTCTTGGATGGGACATAGGAAAATTTTGAAAAACAGACAAGTAATCTCCACAGTGACATGCTACTCACAGAGGTACAGGAAAAAGATATTTATTCCTTATTTTAGCTATTTAGATGTCCACTTTTGTGTATAATGTATTAGCACAATTGTATGAACATAACATTGCTAAGTAAAGAGTATGCATGTATTAGGGAAATGTGCTTAATTTTGTCATTATCATTATCATTATTATTTCTATGAGGCAGCATATAAAAGAAAAAAATTAGTTACTGGTTGAAAGGCATTATGCAGTGATAAAAATGGAAGTCCTTAATCACTTTAAAAGTCCTATAATTGGTCTTAACATGTCTGTCAACTTGGCATGCACAATAGATTATCCATTCTGTAAGAGGAAAAGCAAAGTATGAGTGATTTGCTGTTCCAATGAAACATTGGAAATGCTTCCATTTAACATGCTCTGTCTTAAAATATGACTTTTGTTTACTTCCTGTAAAATTTATGTGTTAATATGCACACACATATAAATGATATTGTTCATGAAAACCAATGGTTGTGGTACAAATAATAAATGTCTATACTGGAAACTAGCAAGTCCATTTTTATGCAGAGTACATCTTATGAACTAAACTTCTGTGAAATAAAAATTAGAATTCTACTGTATACTGGAGTGCAATATTGTATTGTAGAGTCATATTTAATATAGTTTGATTTTGAAAATCCTTTGACTTGGGGCGCCTGGGTGGCGCAGTCGGTTAAGCGTCCGACTTTAGCCAGGTCACGATCTCGCGGTCCATGAGTTCGAGCCCCGCGTCAGGCTCTGGGCTGATGGCTCAGAGCCTGGAGCCTGTTTCCGATTCTGTGTCTCCCTCTCTCTCTGCCCCTCCCCCATTCATGCTCTGTCTCTCTCTGTCCCAAAAATAAATAAAGGTTGAAAAAAAAAATTTAATAAAAAAAAAAAAAAAAGAAAGAAAATCCTTTGACTTTTCGGAGGCACTTAAGTAATAAATGATTCTTTAGAATTTTAGAAGATAAATATTACGCCACACATTTGTGGTTCTTTTACACTTCTCAGTAACATTTACTATTGCATGTCACTGTTTTGAAGATTTTAACTGCAGCCAAAAAAGTCACATTTTATGAATTTTTAATATTTTTAAATGAAATTTCCAAAACACTATTTTTCAACAATTCGTTGTTATAAGCATTATATCCAAATCATCTTCAGATCTCAGGAGAATCTACGTAAATATATTGGGATAATTATGTTTACTATGTATTTAAATAAGCCAGTTTTTATAATAAAATTGGAAATTTCACTACTGTCATTCTATTTGTTATAAACTGAATGATATTTTTGCAAAGTACAAAAAAGTAATCTGATAAATAATTTAGATAATATTCAAATTTAAGCATGATAGACTTGGGTGCCTGGGTAGCTCAGTCGGTTAAGTGTTCAACTTCGGCTCAGGTCATGATCTCATGGTTCCTGAGTTCAAGCCCCGCCTCAGGCTCTGTGCTGACAGCTCAGAGCCTGGAGCCTGCTTTGGCTTCTGTGTCTCCCTCTCTGCTCCTCCCTCATTTGAGCTCTGTCTCTCTCACCAGTTTTACTGATGGCAGTGTGTTACTAATCAAGATTCTCCCTATATAAAAACTATTATTTAGGAATATTTTAGGATATTTTAGAAAATTAAATTTCACTTTCATGCCATTAAGGTACAGGTGTAGCCTCACTTTTCAGAATTATAAACATGTAAAAATCTTATGAATAAATTCAGAATATTTAATACAATTAAAAACAACAGATGAGTAACAATTATACTTATCCATAAATGGATTATTCAGCTAAAAACATCTTTCTCTTCTTTATTTTTTTAAATAAAAACTTAATTCATTCAAACTTTTCAAAAATGGAACTGCTGAGAAACAGGAAGTACACCTGAATCAATAATAAATTAAATTACTGTTCTAATGCACTTATTCATATCCTAGAGGCCTAAAACTACTGACTCTGTTTTCACAAAAATCTAATATATTCTAAAGAGAGTAGTTTCTTCACTATGAATCTCAAATTCATTTTGTTTAATTATCCCACTGCTATTTGACAGTGTGTTTAGGGGCATATTTATATTTAAATGTATTTTTCTTTAGTTCATTATGAGCCTTTTGAAGGTAAAACATATCATGCTTCCTTTATGTTGCAAAAGATAAGATTGATCTCTATGGTATTATTTAATTGTTGACAATAATGCTTAATACACCCACCTACCTACCTCCAAGAACATTTTGGTGATTAATGAGGTATATTTAAATCATTTGAGATTCAGAAATGAAAGATAATATGTAAACATAACACTTCATGGTATTATTATTAAAATCTAGTCATTTCTGATACAATTTCATAACCATTTCACAGGATTTATTGGCCAAGAAAATTACCTGGGTAAAGTATAAAGCACATTTCAATATTTCCAATATTGAGTTTACTAAAAAACTTTCTTTGAATCTATGCACACAAAAGAAACACATACTATGGGATGATTATATTGTAGGACACCCTCATTTTAGAGTTGAAGAAACTATGGTCAAAACCATAAAAACAAAACAAGAAACTGAAAGGTAATACTCAAGGTAATAGCAAGTTGATCAGTTATCCCTTCCATTTCCAAAGACTCCTCTGCTTTCCACATTTTCTTCAGTTGGAAAGGTCTATTCAGTATTGAAAAACTCTTGAGTTACTACAATCTTTGAAATTCTTTTTTTTTTTTTTTTTTGCCTCTAGATTGCTTGTCTTTAATTAATCCACTGCTTATCAGAAAGGCGTAAAAATTGTTCTTTGTTCTTCTCAGCTTCTGGCAGTTTACTGAGCTTTGTTCTGTTTGTTCTGCAGAGCAATGCCTACCATCAAAACCTCTCTCACTTTCTGAACAAACACCCCAAACAGTTGACAACATTTCTCCTTCGTGAGCAATCCTATCTTTTTTTTTTTTGTTAATTTAACTCTAATTTTGCTTGGTTTTAACCTGTTCTTCCTCCAAACTAAATAGTAGTTTTTATTTTGTATCTTATTTTATTTTATTTACACGGTAGTTTTTAAAGGAGTTGACACCCCTTGGGAATGTCAGATTCACTTGGTTGTCAAAGAAAATTTTGTAACTTCCATTAATATTTGTTAAAATTTAGAAAATAACAAAAATTATTATTTTGTAAATGGATTGGCCCCAAAATCTGTACTTTTGTCCATGCATGAAACTGTCAGATTTTATTCATAATTTGGAAAATATACAGAGGCAGGAACAGGAATGGAATCTTTATAATATTTAATAATAAAATAGAGAGTTACCAAGAAAACTGTTGGGAGTTTTTTGTTTGTTTGGTTGGTTGGTTGTTTGACCTTTTGCCATTCAGAGATTTATCTCATGTGAAAGTACTTAAAACAGTTGAACTAAATTAAACATAAATTTCATTCAGCTTCTGTTTGCAAGGAAATGGAATACACACAAATTTTTCTATTGCTCCCAGTAAGTACAGCTAAAAACCATGGACAGAATATGTAAAGCAAACATAAGGAGACTGAAAGGTTTAGAGAAGTCAGATGAGCTACAGACTTCAGAGTCCAAGGAACAACATACTAATGGGTTATGTGGTTTTTCTTTCTAATACATGCCAGATTTAGAGCCAAAGAAGCCAGAAAACTAGAAACACCAGTAAGTGGGGGGAAAAAGTCCTAAAACATGGGAAAGGGCAGACTAACAAGACAGAAGCCTTTTAGACAGTGACTACTCCACTCCAGGCAATTACCACAGAAAAAAAAATTGTGGTCCCTCTTCCACTTATGCCAGTAAAAGCCAAGTAGTGAGCCTAGACATCCATACTTGTTAGACTGTGATATGGCAAGTCAACCCAACCACTGGGGTGGTGTCAGAGGAGGCCAAATGGAGAGTAAGGACCTCCACCACTACTCAGTACTAATGGGACCACCCTGAAATTAGTGTCAGAGGAGGTCAGAGAGGCAACAGTAAGGAGGTACATGTACTTCTCCCAAACAGACAGGTATCAAAAGAGGCCTAGAGCAGAACTGAAACTCTCATCCCTGCCGAGCAGCAACAAGGAGCCCCTTCCCCACGGTTTCAATGGAGATCAAGTGGGGAACCTGAACTTTTACCCATGCCTGGCATTCATGAGCCACTTCCCCCTCTTCCCTGCAGAAGTGATGTCAGAAAGCCTGATTTATACGCAAACAGAAGTTGAAATAAGACCCACAATCATATCATATAATACCTAAAATGTCTATGTTTCAATCAAAAGTCTCTCATCATATCAAGAACCAGGAAAACCAAAAGTTGAATGAAAAACAAAACAAAAAAAAGAGTCACAGAAAGAGAGAGAGAAGGAGAGAGAGAGGGGAGATAGAAAGACAGAGAATTGATAAATATAGAACGATACCAAATTTGCTATTGAATCTTAACCAAGATAAAGATGCCTAGTCTTGTCACTTTTATCCAAAACAGTACTGGAAGTCCCAGCCAGAGCATTTTGGCAAAACAAATTATAGAAAAACAAATTATAGAAAAACAAATTATAAATAAATAAATAAATAAATAAATAAATAAATAAATAATAAAAGGTATCCAACTCAAAAAGGAAGGTGTAAAAATGTATTTTTTGCAGATGGCATGATCTCATATATATAAAGGCCTACAACTCCACCAAAAGAACCTTAGAAGTAATAAACAAATTAAATACATTTGAAGAATAAATAATCAATATACAAATATCAGTTGTTATTCTATACACTAAGAACAAACTGTCAGAAAGGACTTTAGAAAACAATACCATTACAATATCATCAAAATGCATAATACTTAGTAATAAATTTAACCAAGGAAGTGAAAGATCTGTACTGTGAAATCTCTAAGATACTGATGAAAGGAATTGAAGAAACAAATATATGGGAAAATTATTCCATGCTCATGCACTAGAAGAATTAATATTGTCAAAATGGCCTTAATACCCAAAGAGATCTACAGATTCAATGAAATACCTATCAACAGCATTTTTTACAAAAAAAATTCTAAAATTTTAACAGAACCATAAAAGATCCCCAAATAGCTAATACAATCTTAGGAAAGGAGAATAAAACTGGGGGGAACCACATGTCCTTATTTTATATTAGAAAGTTATAGCAATCAAAACAGTATGGCATGGGCATAAAACAGATACATCTACTAATGGAACAAAATGGAAAGTCCATAAATAAACCCATGCATATATGGGCAATTGATTTTCAAAAGGAACCAAGAATATTCAATGGGAAAAGGATTGTCTTTTCTATAAATGGTGTTGAAAAAATTGAATAGCCACATGCAAAAGAATGAAACTGGACCCCTTTCTGACAACATATATAGAAAAATCAACTCAGTGGATTAAAGACTTGAACATAAGACCTGAAACTATAAAACTCCTAAAGAAAACACAGTGGTTAAGCTCTTAGACATTGGTCTGGCAATGATATTTTTGGCTATGACACCAAAAGCAAAGGCAACAAAAGCAAAAATAAACAAATGGGACCAAAACAAACTAAAAACCTTCTGCACACCAAAGGAAACCATCAACAAAATGAGAAGACAAACTACAGAATGGGAGAAAATATTTGCAAACCACATATTTGGTAAGGCATTACCACTATCCAAAATATATAAGAAACTCCCACAACTGAATAGCAAAACAAGCAAGCAAACAAAAACAAAACAAAAATATCCCTGAAAAACAAATAACCCAAGTAGAAAACGGGCAAAGATCTTTTTGAATATTCCGCTCAGTTTATTCGGGTTGCTTCCAGTATCCCTCATATCTGATCTCTCTCTCTCTCTCTCTCTCTCTCTCCCTTTCTCTTTCTCTCTCCAACTAAGCAAAGTTTTTAGGCTCTGTTTGGGTTTTCCCTGCACTGAGCTCTAGAACTGCCCCATGCAGAAAGCATCATGATACTGGGGTATACTTTAAATGGTTTCCTTTTCTAAAGGCTAACAATCTTGTTATCCAATGTTATCCAATGTATGTATCCAATGTTATCCAATGTATGAAAATAATCATTTTCTATTTTTCTTTCTAGCTTTCTACTAATTTGCAGCAGAAGAGTAATTCTTATTTTTTTTTAATATGGCTGAATTTAATTTCCTCATGATTTACTACTTCATGGCAAAAGGAGCTGACCTCTGATCCTTTTCTATTTCAACCACAGTATCAAAATTATTGTAATAAGTTAGAATTAAATTTCAAAAATAAAGAAAAAAAAGGGGGGCGCCTGGGTGGTTCAGTTGGTTAAGCGTTTGACTTTCGCCCAGGTCACGATCGATCTCATGGTTCATGAGTTCGCATCTGACTTTGGCCCTCTGATCTCAGGGTTTCTGAATTTGAGCCCCGCATCAGGCTCTGTGCTGACAGCTCTGAGCCTGGAGCCTACTTGGGATTCTGTGTCTCCCTCTCTCTCTCTGCCCCTCCCTAGCTCATGCTCGCACGCGCTCTCTCTCTCTCTCTCTCTCTCTCTCTGTCAAAAACAAATAAACTTAATTTTTTTTAATAAAGAAAAAAAAGAAAACAGGCAAAGACAGGAATTTTTCTAAAGAAGATATTTAGGTGGCCAACAGGTATATAAAAAAGTTGCACTGTTAAAATTTCTATTGCCAAGAAGATAAATGCTGGGAAAAATGATAAAAAAGAAAACCTTTGCACATTGTTTCTGGGAATGTAAACTGGTATAGCCACTTTAGAAAACAGTATAGAGTCTCCTCAAGAAATTAAAAATATAATTTCCATATGATCTCAGAGATATTTGTTCTCTAATTTCATTGTAGCAATATTCACAATAGTCAAGGAATAGAAACAAACTATGTATCTATCAAGGGATAAGTGGGTAAAGAAAATGTGATATATACCTAATGTGATATATAGGTCTAATGTGATATATCTATTATATTATATATTATGTGTGTGTGTGTATATATATATATATATATATATATATACATATACATATGTTATATGTTATATAATGGAATACTGTTCAACCTTAAAAAGAAAGGAAATCCTGTCATTTATGGCACCCTGGGTAAAACTGGAAGGCATTGGCTAAATGAAATAGCCAGACAGAGGAAGACAAATAGTGCATGGTATCACTTATATGTGAAATGTTTAAAAAAAAAAAAAAGTTGAACTCATAGATAGAAATGGAGAGTAGAAAAGTGGTTGTCAGGGAATGAAGAGTGGGGAAAATAGGCAGAATAGGCAGAGTGGGATATAAATTTTCAGTTATAAGATGATTAAGTTCTGAAGATGATACATAATATGGTGACTAGATTCGATAACGCTATATTGTATTTGATACACTGAAATTTGATAAGTAGAACTTAAATGTTCACACCAAAAATATAAAATAAAATAAAAGGAAAAAATCCATGAGACGATGAATGTGTTAATTAACTCTTCAATGGGAGGAATGCTTTCATAATGTGCACATATACCAAATCATTACATTGTATACTTTCAATATATTAAATTTATTAGTCAATTATGCCTCAGTAGAACTGAAAAACTGAAATAATACTTTAGTTGTCTTATTACAAATTAATTTTATATCCCATGTTGCTATACAATTTATTTATTTATTTATTTATAAGATCAAAACAACCACAATCAGCTTGGAATCAAATAAAGTTATTTCTCTCTGAATGCTTTTTATTTTGTGTCAAATGTTTCCAGGGTGTTTTCATGCATTGTTTCATCACTAAAATGCTTTTACAATTATTAGTTTTTGTAAAAATGCTTCTTAAATTGCTTTGTGTTACTATCAGTTCATGCTAATATGTATAGCCTATGAAAGACAAAAAAAAAGATAAATGATAACTCTGCAGCTGCTAAAAGGATACTTGTAGCAAGAAAAAAATTTACAATTTAAAATTTTCCTCAGTAAAATTACAAATACATACTATTTATATTTTAAGCTAATGCTTGAGGTTACTTTTCCATTAAAAGAAACACTACCATTTTATGTTAATTATATTGAGAATTAATGGACTCAAAATCTTTTACCTGCTAGGAAAAATTTGGAACTGATTAAAAAGATAGAATGAGAGTTGTGATACAGTTTACAAAGGCAATAAAATCATAAAATTATTTACTTATGTAACTTCATGATTAAGAAAAAGAAATAGGCAAATAAGAAACAAGACCATTAAAGAGAAAATAAGTTAATTTCAGTCTCTAAACTAATGAGGTATGCATTTAGGTATAGTAAAATATGTCATTCAAAACCGTTGTGTGTCCTCTGGGTTTTGAACTAAAATCTCTTCACTTTTTTTAAGTTTATGTATTTATTTTTGAGGGGGAGAGAGAGCACATGAGCAGGGGAGGGGCAGAGAGAGACGGGGAGAGAGAATCCCAAGCAGGCTCCTCACCATCAGTGTGGATGGTGTCTCACACGGGGCTCAAACATGGGAACCCTGAGATCATGACCTGAGCTGAAGTCAAGAGTCGGAAGCTTAACTGACTGAGCCACCCAGGTGCCCCTAAAATCTGTTCACTTTAACTTCAATGCAGAATATCACTATATTTCTTCAATTATATGAGCTCCATCTCTTAGTGCAATTCTGAAACAGATCTGAATTGTAGCTTTAAGCAATCTGCTTGCTTGCTTGATTGTAGTTTTCATTATACTGTTCCCAGCCAAGACTTGTCTTTTAAGTTGCAAAACATTCTGGTGGTTTTCCTTCACAATTTACATGATTGGTTTTGAAGTATTACTTCAAGAATGATAGTTTCATGTAGTGTTGCTAGGAATTTTCTTGCGAAAGAGATGTCAGATTTTTTGCCTGATTTGCATTTCAACAATAATTAAAAACTATATTTGAAGCCTTTACCTGCATCCTTTGTATTATGTTGAGTGACACTGCTGTTGACTAGCGTACTGGTTATGGGTGGGACAATGTTATTATATCGTTCACTATCAGGTTCATTGTGGGCATAGCAACATTATATCAGTCATAGACTTTGTGCTTTCATATGGTACAGAATCAAACTCTCCTGCACATTTTTTCAAGTTCTCACTACAAATTTCCTTTTTTTTTTTTTTTTTTTGTAAACAAGCTATGTTCCTCATTAAGCATACTGACATCACAAAAACTTGATATGATGCACTGAGGACACAAAATCATTTTTGCAGTATTCTTGCTCAAAATGCATAACCTCATTGCAATTAGCAGAAAATATTGGACAACTCCTAGTTGAGAGACATTTTACAAAATAACTAATCAGCACTCTTCAAAAGCATCAGTCAAGGTAAGGAAAGACAAGGAAAGGCTGAGAAACTGTTACATATGGGAGGATACTAAGGATAAATAACTAAATGAAATGTGAGATAGCGGGTAGAATCCTAGGAGAGCAGAAGGACATTAATGGAAAACAGCTGATATCTGATATCCTACAGTTTAGTTCATAATATTGTAGCAATGTTAATTTTCTCGATAATTGTACTATGGTTATGTAAACTGTTAATACTAAGGAAAACATGAGAGAGATATAAAGAAACTTCATACATTGTTACAATTTTTCTATAAGTTTATAATTGGCCCCAAGTTTTTTTAAATTAAAAATGATATAATGCATTATATTTTAATGTAATAACTTAGGTCAGGTATTAATGAAATATATTTTAACGTATTCAGCAATGAATGATATAAAAACACACAGACCAGAATTTTCATTTTTTAAAAGTTCTTATGGGCCACTTAATGTTATGAGATAAGAAAGTAAAACAAATCTACAATTTCTAAAATAACAAAGAGAAAAAAAATGAATAAAACAGCAAGAAGCTAACCTCCTCCCTGGGTGTCAATGGGTGTGAGTAGCCAGGTCTCCACAAGCCAGCTTCTTTTGCTCCACTGGACTAGTGTTACTTATGCAGACTAGTGACAGCTATTTATTTTAGTTTGTTCTAAAAGCCAGTCCTGTTCACTCTAACACCAGGTGTGTTCACCTTGACACAGGCAAAGCATGTGAATTCCTTTAAAATTAACAATGGCTACAATTTATTAAACATCATTTCTACACCAAGGAAGTATTACATAGCAACAATCTCAGTATGAACAGAGTTTGAATAACCTCCCCAAAGCCAAGGAAGGGCCTCTGCCATGGACACAAACTGGGAGGGTGAAAGTACGGGTGTACAGTGATGAGGGTCCCATAGGTCTTCCAAGAAGATCCTTCGTCATTCTCACGTGGATTTTTATTCCTCTCCAGAACTTTTCTGGAGACTTGGGATTTGGGCATGTCTGCCCAGTACTGCCAGACAGCAGTGCCAGTTTACGTCTACTCTATCTGCCAGATTGGGTGAAGAAACATTCCATTTCTCAAAAGTAGTTTTCCCAGAGAAGATCCAAATTTTAGACTAAAGTCTGTTCATGTAATTGCCCAACCCTAATATTCAATATTCTTAACAATAAGTGCTTGGACAGCTCATCCCTCTCTCTTTCCCTAAACATTTCTTCTATATTAGGCAGAAAACAAAACAATTGTCCCTTGGTATTATTGTGGTAAATCCTTTATCTACCCAAAGGTGACAGGAAATTTTATCAAATAAAATAAAACAAAGTATTTCAACTTCATTTGATTTCTACTTATTTTTCTCCTACCCAATCCCTACTGGTTAGGGTGAAAAATCACACCAAAATGGGCACCAGGGTGGCTCAGTTGGTTAAGCATCTGACTCTTGATTTCAGCTCAGGTCATGATCTGATAGGCATGGGATCAAGCCTGGCCAGGCTCACACTGGTCATGGAGCCTGCTTGGGATTCTTTCTCTTCCTCTCTCTCTGCCCTTCCCCCATTCTCTCTCTCTCACACACACACTCTCTCTCTCTGTCTCTCCCTATTTCAAAATAAATAAATAAACTTAAAAAAAAAAGGAAAAATAAAAAATGACATTGGTGGATTTGTTTATTCTGGAACGTTAGCAATCTAGGATTGACCATATAACAACTAAATTAGAATGTCTGAAGGGGAGAACCAGGCATTAGTATTTCTAAGCAATGTTTCAAGCAGAATACTGAAAATTTTCTGTTGCAAAACATTTTAAAATTTTGAATAAAATAAAACAAATAGTCATTAAAATATCTGGCTGAGCTCACAATAAACTAAGGCAAATCACATAAGAGGAGACTTACAAAGCCAGTAATCATATACAAATGCTCAAACTCATTAGTGATTGGAAAAATGCAAATTAAAACAATAATTACCTACAATTTCACACTCATTACATTGCCAAAAATGAAAAAAATAGGAATAATTGATGGTAAGGTGAGGGGCAAAGGGAACTCCCTTTCACTGCTAGCAGATTTGTAAATTGTCCCAGTCCCTCTAGAGAGGAATTTCACACTCTCTAGTGAAGTGGAAGATGCACATATAACTCTGCAATTACATTTCCCCGAGAAGTAGCCTCATGTGCCCAGAGAGACGTGTACAAGAATGTTCATTATAACATTGTTTGTAATATTGACAAACTGAAAACAATCTGAATTTCCAGTCAGGAGAATAAATCAAGAAGTTGTATTATTCACACAGCACATCGATTTATAGTCATTAAAATGAAGGAACAAGAGCCTCTTGTAATAACATGGATAATTTATTTTAAAAATACTTCTAAAAGTTCTACATGATCATAAAGTATAATATCTCTAATATAATTTTAATTCATGCAAAATAAATTACATGCTCTTTGGAAATAACTCCATAGAAGATAAAACATAACAATTTGCATGAGAATTTAAATGCCAAATGCAGAGTAAAGGTTACCTATAAGTAGGGACACTGAAAATGATCTGGAAAGAATAAACTGGAGGCTTCAATTCTACTTTATTTCTTAAAATGCACACGTGCACATTACATTATTAGATACACAGTAGCACTTACTGCCCAGTTTTCCTTTCCAGGTTTCAGTTACCTGAAGTCAACCACCTACATAAGCAGCTGGTCCTCGCAGACTCCTGATCAGAAGGTCAGTAGTAGCCTAACGCAGTGTCACAATGCCTATGTCATTCACCTCACTTCACCTCATCACATAGGCCTCTCACATAATCACAAGAAGAGTGGATACAGCAGTGAGATTATTTAATAGAAAGAGGACATCTTTCAAATAACTTTTATTAGAGTATGTTGTAATTGTCCTGTTTTATTTATAAATTAGTACTGCCTAATTTATAAATTAAACTTTTTCATACGTATGTATGTAAAGGTGGGAAAAACCAATATATACAGGGTTCAATACTATCCATGGTTTCAGGCATCCACTGGGGGTCCTGGAATGTATCTCCTTCAGATAAAGGGGGGCTACTGGATTTTCCTCATGCCAGAAGTAGTTTACAAAGCAGTGGATTGCTTATTGTACACTTTACTGAAAATTTCATGCTTCAATTTTGTACTTTTATTTTGCAACTTGGAATCTCTTACCCTAAGTTAATAGCCTAAGACAGTACTTTTCTGAACCCCCTTTAACATTATATTCACCCTGTAGTTTTATAACTGCCTAAAAGAAAGTTTAAATGCACACATTTTAGATCAGGATTGCTGACAGTTAAATCCTTTAACCTATACCTTTTTTTTCAAAATGAGTAAGTGAAGATTATTATTTTTTTACTGTTGCTATTTGTATTGCTCCATACTGCATCTAAAAGCGTGCAGACAGTGTTTCTCTTACCGCTTCTAAAGCCAGAGATACCTGCCTGAGGTAGGTTAAAGAATCTCTCAGTTCTACTCACTCATACACACAATGAATTAGCTGGGCAGTTGCTAACTGATGCTCCAGGCCCACAGGGATCCCGGTATCTCTGTGTTTTCAGTCACCACCCCAGGCCATACCCCCTTAAGTGTTGAATTCCTGGGTTTCAATTCCAGTTTACCTTATCGGTTGGACATCCCTTCTAATTATCCTCTGTTATGTTTCTATAGATTTATCATCCCTATAATTTTAGCAAAATTTGATAAAATTAAGCATAAGACTATAAATGGGTTCTCTTTATACACTAACATCTTCGAAGTGTAGGTACCACCTAGCATATTCCACTGGGGAAAAGAAAATCCTCCTTCAATTTCCAACTCCCACCACATTGAGTAATGTGCCAAGGATCATCTGGGAAAAAAATTCTGGTAATCTAACATAAATTTGCTTCCCTTTGACATTCTAATGTCACCATAAAAATCATCTAAACTGTTAGGTAGGCCAATATCATAATCTGCCATTAATATGGGGAGCTCCAATGATAATGGTGTAGAGAAATAGTACTAAGTGTCACGGTAAAAAGCATTCTGTGCCCTTTAATATTGCTGCATAGAAAAGGCTACAAAGAACAAGAGACATGAATGCAATCCCAACTGAGTACTCCTATTTTCCTATCATTCAGACTTCTGCAACCTGCTACTAATGATGACACTATGTCATGGGGTAATAACGGTTTCATCTGGTCTTTATTGAAACCATCTTTGTTATGCTCCTAAGGTTTCTAACCTGTTAAAGTCCAAATTGCTCTATAAAGTCTTCTAACATCCTACCTGACCACCAAATGAAGGTGAGAATTCCAGCATATTCACGAATCTTCACTAACAGAAATGGTAAAACAAATTTCACATTTCATTTTACAGGTTAAATTTCCTAGCTGTATTATTTTCCTAGAGGGCCTGTACCTTAGGCTTACTTTAATTTTAAGATACTAATTTTTTTATTAATTTTCTTTATTTTTGAGAGGCAGAGAGAGACAGAGTGCGAGTGGGGGAGGGGCAGAGAGAGAAGAGACACAGAATCCCAAACAGGCTCTAGGCTCTGAGGTGTCAAGCACAGAGCCCGATACGGGGCTCAAATTCACAAACTGTGAGATCATGACCTGAGCCGAAGTCAGATGCTAACCGACTGAGCCACCCAGGTGCCCCACAAGATACTAATTTTACATAAAATTATTCTCTGGGATTTTTCAAAAATAAAACCAAACTTGAAACTGACATATATGACCATAATTGGTCAGAATTCTTCTTACAAATCATCAACAGCAACAACAAAAACAAAAAACACCACTCTAGCAGAAAGAAGTTGAAATTGGAAATATTTCACAGACTTTTTCATTCTAAGAAAACAAATTCTAGACTGAGATTCTAGAAGTGATTTTCCACTTCACACAATAGAAGTGGCTAATTAAAAGAGCTATTAGCTCTGCTATGATCAGAAGTACAAATCAGGAAGCTATCCCATTCTGACAATATCAGATCTTTGTTAAAATTGGCTCTAGCACAAGATATACACAGTCTTCTATCTCTTTTGCCATGAAACTAATCAAAATCTCCTTTGCATGCATATAAATGGTGGAAACTAAATTTCATATATGAGCCTTAGTATAGGAAAATGATTTTTTTTGAGTATAGAGAAGTGGGATTCTATATTGGAAAGGCAAGTAAAATGTGAACAAGTAAAATGTAGAATGACCAAGATATGGAGGCAATTACAGTCTTCCCAGATTATACGGTCATCAAAATAGATGTTCACCACAGTTCCCACCCTTGATTAACAATATCAAAACAACAATAACAGGACCCCTGAACATAATATATTACAACTGCATACATACAAGTAAAATATATCCATCCCTCCCCAAAGGCAAGATTCCCAGTTTCATCAATTATTGAATATAGCTACAAGTTTAAAAATTTTAATTAATGGCCTTTCCTCTCTAATGTATTCACAGATATACCTTAATAATCTGTAAACTGTATATTTACTAACACCCCAACCCAAAACTAGACAAAGACCCCACTAAAAAAGGAGAACTACAAACAAATTTCCCTGATAAACATGGATGCAAAAATTCTCAACAAGATACTAGCAAACCAAATCCAACAATACATTAAAATAATTGCTCACAATGATCAAGTGGGATTTATTCCTGAGCCGCGGCTGGTTCAATATCCACAAATAAATCAGTGTGATACATCATATTAATAAAAGAAAGGGTAAGAACCACATGATCCTCTCAATAGATACAGAAAAAGCATCTGACAAAATACAGCATTCTTTCTTAATAAAAACCCTCAAAAAAGTAGGGACAGAAGGAACATACCTCAACATCATAAAGGCCATTACAAAAGACCCACAGCTAATATCATCCTCAGTGGGGAAAAACTGAGAGCACTCCCCCTAAGGTAAGGCACACAACAGTGATGTCCACACTCACCACTGTTGCTCAACATAGTGTTGGAAATCCTACCCTCAGCAATCAGACAACAAAACAAAATAAAAAGGCATTCAAATTGGCAAGGAAGAAGCAAACTTTCTCTCTTCACAGATGACATGATAGTCTACGTAGAAATCCTGAAAGACTGTACCAAAAATCTGCTAGAACTGATGCATGAATTCAGCAAAGTCACAGGATATAAAATCAATGTCCAGAAATCTGTGACATTTCTATACGCCAATAATGAAGCAGCAGAAAGAAAAATCAAGGAGTTGATCCCATTTACAATCGCACTGAAAACCACAAAATACTTACTAATAAACTAAACCAAAGAGGTAAAAGATACATATACACACAATGGAATATTATTTGTTGATCAAAAAGGATGAAATCTTGCCATTTGGAATAACGTGGATGGAACTAATATGTATTATGCTAAGCAAAATAAGTCAGTCAGAGAAAGAAAAATATATGATTTCACTCAGATATGGAATTAAAGGAACAAAACAGATAAACATAGGGGAAGGGAAGGAAAAATAAGATAAAAAGAAAGAGGGAGGCAAACGTAAGAGACTCTTAAATACAGACAACAATCTGAGGATTGCTGGTGGAGTGTTGGGTGGGGGAGATGGCCTAAGTGGGTGATGGACATTAAGGAGGGCACTTGTTGGGATGAGCACTGGGCGTTATATGTAAGTGATGAATCATTAAACTCTATTCCTAATGCCATTATTATACTACAGGTTAACTAACTTGTATTTAAAAAAATGAAAATATTTTTTAAATACCCCAACCAGTATATACTGTATAAATGAAAGTGGAACAGTATGTTGGGAAAAATAAGCTTATATAAGTAATTCATGGGGTATTTTTATGACTTTCATTCATTCAACTATTCACAAGGCCAAAGTTACTATTTACAGTAACTGTTCTTGATTTCTGGTTTATACACCCTTTGCTTTCAGTTAGCACCTCAATTAGCAGGGCTATTTAATTGATTTGATGTCTAAACTTTCCTAAAGATTACAAACCTCTCTTAACGCTATTATATTGTAAAGCTATATTGTAAAGCTGTTACCGTATATTAACCTTACCCACCGACCATAGTTCCTGGAGGTGCCTTATATCTTTCATACTTGTATCTTGTAACAGCAAAAGTATTACTATTTGTTAAGCAGGAGCAATAATTCCAGACAACATGATAAATATCTCTTTTCCTGTCTTTCCTCAATGACATGGAAAGCCCCAAGCCATTTTAATGGTTAATTTTATGTATCAATTTGACAGGCCTAAGGATTCCCAGATGTCTGGTCGAGCATTGCTTCTGAGTGTGCCTATGAAGAGTGTTTCTGGAAGAGATTAGCAGTTGAATGAGTATACTAAGTAGAGAAAAAAACAGATCTGCCCTCACCAATGTGTATGGGCACTATCCAGTCCTTTAAGGGCTTAGATAGAACAAAAGGTGAAGTAAGGGCAAATTCTCTCTTTTCTTGATTTCTATTTTTTCTTGGTCTTGGACATCGAAGCTTCTGGTTCTTGGCCTTTGGCCTCACATTGGGATTTACACCATCAACTCCCCTGGTTCTCAAGCCTTTGGATTTGAACTGAATTATAATACTGGCTTTCCTAATTCTCCAGCTGGCAGACTGTAGCATTTCTTGACCTCCATAATTGCATGAGTCAATTCCTATAATAAATCTATCTGTTGTCTATCTATCCTGTTGATTATGTTAACCTATTAAACTCTCACTAATCTAGCCATTTAGTAGTCACAGTTATAAATTCAAAGGAGACATGTTTAGAATCCTTTGATGGAGGGTTTTTTTTTTCCCTTCTATTACTTTAAGACTTCTAAAATAGTGGAAATCTGTTTGGTGCGTGTAAGGAAATCAATATTTTGAAAGTTGGTCAGGAATTCTGATTGGAAGCTGTCACTTTAGCTTCTAATCCTTGGTCTCTTGGTAGGTCCATATTTCTAACTCTCAGAGAAATAGTACTACATATTGATCTTTTGGTCAGAGCCTATACCATATTCCAAACCCAAAGGTATTGTCCCCTTTACAGCATCTTAACTGAGTATTCTATAGAATATTCCACTATTCTTTAAGGCCAACTGTTTTTGAGTCATGAGAAATATGGTAAACTGATATTATTATAAGGATAAGCTCGTTTTCTTTCTTTTCTTGCTTTAATGATAGTTTATTGATCAAAGATACATTCAGTGAGACATATAAATGAATGAAAATTAATTAAAGATATAATTGGTGGCAGAATGGTAGACAAAAAAGGAAACTCTACCTCCATAACAAATCCATATTCTAATATAGGCAAAGTCAGCTCCTTCCATGGTGGAAGATATTAAATATAAATCAGTCAGGTTGAACCCTCCAAGCTATGGCACAATTTGAAAAGCTCTGGATTACTGAAAACTAGCTCTTAGTGAGCATCAATTTATCATAAATGCCATCTGGCCTTGATGAAGGAAAAAAAACATATTAATGAGCCCATGTATTGCTTCCATTCTTGCTACACCCAATTTGTTCACTAGCCCATTTAGCAAGCAGTGTGGTATCTGGAGAAAATTCTCACTAATAACTAATGGGTAAATAATTTTGTCAAATCATTTTGATGATCATTCACTTGGGAAAATGTATATATTCTCTATATGAGCCTTTAATGAAAAGTTTTCCAGCCACATACCATTTTTCCCAAACGTCCTTGTCATCAATAGTACTGTCTAAATTATTCCAAGTTCTCAGATATGTGGCCTAATCTATTAGCCATAATCCATTAGTGTAGAACATTAACTCTGGCAGGTATCCCCAACCAGGAAAAATAGACCATGAGGTATCCCCTCTTGGTCTCTTGATCTGTACCAATGACAGGAGAATTTTACTTTCCCAGTATCTTTCATAGTGGGGCTGTAATGCTGCATGAGTCCCATTCCCATAGCTACAGCCACAGCCGCAGTGAGAGAAAGAGACAGGGAGAGTGAGAGAGAGAGAGAGAGAGAGAGAGAGAGATCATATAATAAGAAAACTGTTTATAAACTAGTCAGTGAATGGGGAACTTCTTATGAAATAGGGTGAAAAACAAATGGAAAGTGACAAGAGCAGATCCACTGAGAAATGAGTCATAAATTACATTACTCACTTGTGGTTTCAGTGGTTGCCTGAGCCTAATGTTGTATGTAGAACTTCCGGCACACCCATTCAATAATTTAATAATAAATCAGACATGAAACAATTAATACCGGGTAGCTCAGATTCCATAATTATTTTTTTCTCTAGGGAATCACAACCCTAACATTTATGAGACCCACATAAAAGAAAAAATAGAAGCTCATATTGAAACTAAATTTCATTTTGTTGTCTGATTGCTGAGGGTAGGCCTTCCAACACTATGTTGAGCAACAGTAGTGAGTGTGGACATCCTGTTGTGTTCCTGACCTTAGGGGGAAACTCTCAGCTTTTCCCCACTGAACTCCTATAATAGTGTCTTTACATCTGTAATCAGTGGGTTGGAATTACACTACTAAAAATATTCCTTATAGAATTCAAAGTATTATCCTTAACCTTCTTTCTGTTGAAAAGGTGAATTATTTCCAGTTAGTGTGGCAGACTTCTATGATACACACAAAGAGTACAGGTTTGTGATATTTCATTAGCTGAACATTGATATTAATAGCTAACTTTTGTTGCCAGCTTCCTTTTTTTTTATCTAGTTCACCCCATTTACGTTTTTACAATGAGATACACATGGTAGGATCAAGGTAGAAAATTAAGCAGCACGACTCTGAAGAAAACACATTATAAGCATTAACTAGTTACTAATTAGACTCTAGCACAAGCCTTATCTGTAATGATTAATGCACTCTTAACAAAAGAAAAAATGAGTCATCCTGTATATGAAAGAGATTTGGTTAACACTGCAATTAATCTTTCCATTTATGGGAAAAAATTGTTTACTGCAAATTTTACTTACTTAACAAATGCAGATGAATTACCCTAGATGGCAGTCAAAATCATATCAAACTCTGGGCTGTGTTTCGGTAGTGATGAATTTGATACATTATTTTCTTGATATGTTAGCTTTTTTATGCTCAATTACCAGCACATCAGTAACGTTAGCAGAAAAATCACATAAATATGCTTCTTCTTTTTAAAAAAAGTTTAATGTTTATTTAGTTATTTTTAATTTTTTTCAATATTTATTTTTGAGAGAGAGAGAGAGAGAGAGAGAGAGACAGAGCATGAGTTGGGGAGGGGCCGAGGGAGAGGGAGACAGAATCTGAAGCAGGCTCCAGGTTCTGAGCTGTCAGCACAGAGCTGGACATGGGGCTCGAACTCACAAGCCATGAGATCATGACCTGAGCCGAAGTCATATGCTTAACCAACTAAACCACCCCTGAGCCCCAAATGTTTATTTATATTTTGAGAGAGAGACAGAGTGTGAGTAGGGGAGGGGCAGAGAAGAAAGGCAGACACAGAATCCCAAGTGGGCTCCAGGCTCTGAGCTGTCAGCACAGCTGACTGAGCCACCCAGGTGTCCCAATAGTGCTTTTTCAAATCAGTTATATGCACTTTTAATAACACAGTTTAGTCATTCTTAACAACAGAGAACAACAAAACAAAAAAATAGCATCTAAAATGACATAGCTGTTCATAACTGTGAACCTTGAACTTATAACAAATGAAGTGAACAATGGTGGTATTGAATATGAAAGCAATCATGTTCAATAAAGTTAGAGTGAAGTCGTCATTTTTTATAATACCAGTTCATTGACTTCAATTAACTTTCAATTCAATGAGTTTTATATATTGCAATATAAATAATATTCTAGAGATATTAAGATCAGCTGAAACTATTTATGAAAAGGAAACTGTGAAGAATTGTAATGACTGAATGGTTTACAAGGGATTCTTTTAATTGGGTAATAGTACATACTGTTATTAATTATAAATATTTCCTCAAATGATCTTCATCCTTCACACTACCATTCTCTGGATCATTATTCAGATAGAAAGTTGTTTTTAGCAGAGATGGTACCTCGCATTGAATCAGGAGTATTTTCAAAATGTGTTTAAAATATGTTACTTCAGTAGAAAGCGGTAATATAAATGAACAGTATCAAGAATAATTTCATATGAAGAGATAGTCTGTGATTATACTATGATCTTCGGGCAGTTGATAAAACTTAAGAACAATTATTTTTCCTTTAAAACATGGCATAATCCTTTGTCCCTAAAATTATAAATCCTAATGCTGGTGAACACATTTTCTGTTAGTAATAAAATATAAGGTGTAAACTTAGTTTATATCCTCTATTCTCCTCCAATTATTGTTATTATATCTATATACATGAGATTCCCTTATGTAATTTTATCTAATAGGAAGAGCCTGAGTTACTATGAAAAGATAGTTGTGACAGATCCACCAGTTGAAGTTTGAATTACATGTTCCTCTTTGGTGTATCATTTGAGTGAATTTGTTGCTCCATTCATTAGTTCATCCATTCATTTGGTCCCTCCAGAACTCATTCAGCATTTATTGGGTAATTACTTTATCCCATGTGCATTTACTCACAGTGTTCAGAATGGACAAAAAAGAACTTCACACAGAATTCACTTGCTATCTAAGCATACGGTGATGGTTAATTTTATATATCAACCTTACTGGGCCATAGGGCTCTTAGATATTTGGTCAAATGTTTTTCTGAATATTTATGTGAGGGTGTTTTTGGAAGAGTTTAACATTTAAATAGGCAGACTGAGTAAAGGAGATTGCCCTCTTTATTGTGGGAGGCTTCATTGAATCGGTAGAAGGCCTGATTAGAAAAGGTTAACCCTCCTCCAAGTAAGAGAAAATTCTTCCTGCCTGATGGTATGAGAATATCCACTTTTTTTCCGGCCTTTAGACTTCAACTGAAATATCACCTTTTCTGGGGGATGCCAGCCTTTAGACTGGAACTATACCATTGGCTCTCCTGGGTCTCCAACTTGCCATCTCACTCTGCAGATTTTGGGACTTGCTAGTCTCCATAACTATGTAATCCCATTCCTTGTAATCAATCTCTCTTTCTCTCTCTCTCTCCTTCTCCCGACACACACATATATATATATACACATATACATATGTATGCACGCACACACACACACACATCCTATTGGTTTTGTTTCTCTGAAGAATCCTGACTCACACACATACACTGTTTAGCATTTGGTTAAACAGATACTAACAGTTTAACAATTGTTAAACAAATCATGATGAAATGGTTGTACAGTCTCATGTCTTCAGCTTGTGGTATATAGACTTCAGTATTGAGTTTCAAATAGACAGAATGGCATATTCAAAGAGTTGAAAGTTGGAGAGAGTATGACTTTCGTAAACTGCAAGAAACCCAATTTAAATGGTGCATAGAAGACATATGAGGAAGTGGAGAAAGATGAAGCTCAAATGGTCCATGCTGATAGTAGTCAACCACTCTAACCATGAAACTTTTTTAAGGAATTGGTAGGAGTTGAGTTGGGGCACCTGGGTGGCTCGGAAGGTTGAGCGCCTGACTTCGGCTCAGGTCATGGTCTCCCAGTCAGTGGGTTACAGCCCTGCATTGGGCTCTGTGTTGACAGCTCAAAGCCTGGAGCCTGTTTCGTATTCTGTTTCTTCCTCTCTCTCTGCCTCTTCTCCACTCATGCCCCGTCTGTCTGTCTGTCTCTCTCTCTCTCAAAAATAAATAAACATTAAAAAATAGTAATAATAAAAAATAAATTGGTAGGAGTTAATCTACCTTTTCATCTTTTTTTCAATGTTTGATGCATAGAGAAAAAGCTCAAAGAACCATGTTTCCATTGCCATTCACACAGTGTTTGGAAATGAGTAGTTCTTCTTTTTCTAAATTCTAAGTTCCATTTTATTCAAATATATATTTTCTGACAACACGACAATATGAACTCTTTTGTGGTAAATAACACTACCAAAAGAAATGTCTTCATAAACTACAATAAATGATTAGATAATTTCCTATTCAAGCTATATTACAAGCAAGACAATTGTAAAAGCAACTTAAAAAAAAGAAACACAAATAAACAGCAATACATTTGACCTGTCATTGGAATGAATTGTATTGTAAATTTCAGCTCAGAGCCTGGAGCCTGCTTCAAATTGTGTCTCCTCTCCCTCTGCCCCTCCCCCACTCACGCTCTGTCTCTCAAAAATAAATAAACATTAAAAAAAACTAAATAAACATTTAAAAATTATAAAAAACATTATTTATGTGATTTTTCTGCTAATGTTACTGATGTGTTGGTGACTGGGCATAAGAAAGCCAACATATCAAGAAAATAATGTTTCAAATTCATCAATACTGAAACACAGCCCAGAGTTTGATATGATTTTGACTGCCATCTAGGATAATTCATCTGCATTTGTTAAGTAAGTAAAATCTGCACTAAACAACTTAAAGATGTAAAGACACTATTATAGGGGCACCTGGATGGTTCAGTTAAGCGGAAGCTGAGATCATGATCTCACGGTTTGTGAGTTCGAACCAGCGTCCAGCTCTGTGCTGACAGCTCAAAACCTTGAGCCTGCTTCAGAGTCTGTGTCTCCCTCTCTCTCTGCCCCTCCCCTGCGCCCCTGCTCCTTGTCTCTCAAAAATAAATAAACATAAAAAAGACACTATTATCTGTGCCAGTTAATATGAATCTCTCAGGAATTCAGCATTTTAGACTGGTAAAGGATCAATTCTGCACTATATTCACCATAGAATTTCTTATATATTTATCATTTTAATGAGCCAACTTTCTGTTTTGTATTAGTTATATGTTTTGTGAGCAGAATCCATACTTCATTCTGTGTTTTATCTCGAACCTAGCATACATTAATGAATAAAAGTAACAAGTGCAAATCACACATGCCATGACTTCTTTGGGGGACTGAAATATGATAATCACCATAATTTGGGACTCTTAGTTGCTTCCTCAACCTGAGATGAGCATTATATTTATTATACACTTAACTAATAAAAAATAGCAGAAGGCAAGAGTGCCATTTTACAGGCTTTCATTCTACTTTGAGACTAACAGGACATTACATTTCAAAACTCATGGATCCATCATCAAGTTTCAGAGTAGCATTACCTATAATTCTGGAGAGTCATGAAATGTACTGTTTCTTACTCCCTAAGACTTCAAGTCTCATTCTATCTATTTTTGCACTTTCGGAGTAAAAATATCAGCAGTACAGTTGATTTCTTCTTTCCCTTACATGCATGAAAGACTCAGAAAAAAACCAACCCAGAATATCATGAAATAATTATATCTTGTTTTAAATTTATGATAATTTTAATATCCATGTTTGTAATGCATTCTCTATTATAAAATACACTTTTATAGACATTATTTTAATTTGTTCTCACAACTCTCATTAAATGACAACAAGTATTGCTAATTCGATTTTAATAGAACATGAAGCTCACGGGGCAAAACTAATGAATTTGTCCTAAGTTGACTAGCTTGTAAGTATAAGAATCAAAATTTCAACCCAGTTCTCCAAGTTTTTAATCTAGTTCTCTTATAAAATATAGACTTCCATTTTACCTATTTTTTTTCAACTTTTAGTTTTGTATTTGTTTTAGGTGGTAGTCACAAAATAATTTTCTCAAATCATCACAGGCTTCGAGGTAGCACTCAACTGGTTAATCATTTGAAATTAAGCAATATCTAAACTTTGGCTCAGTAGTGAACTGGTATGTTATTCATTAGATTAAAAGCCCTTTTATGCATAATGCTCATAGAGTGAGCATATGTATGCTTACCACCCAGTTAAGCATATGCAGAGAGCCTACCTGCTGCTTCTGGGTATCCTGAATATTTACCAAAAACAAAACAGAAATGAATGAGCAAATGTCACTCCTTATTATATTCAAATTCCTGGCAAGAGGGGTATATAAGAAGACAAAGGTAAAAATACATACATACATACATGCATACGTACCTTATAACTATGTGGCTACATAGCTTTTATATAAAATTATATAAAATTCATTAAATAATATATCAAATAATAATATAATAAAATTATATACATTTATATAAGTATAAATTAAATATATTTCATTAAATAATATATCAAATAATAATCTAATGAAATTATATAAATTTCATTAAATAATATTATCTTACATAACTAAAATAAAACTGAACAACTTTTTATTAATTTTTTTAAATTTACTTATTTATTTTGAGAGAGACAGAGACAGCATCTGTGCACATGTATGAGCAGGACAGGGGCAGAGAGAGGTAGAGAGAGAAACCAAGCAGGCTCTGTACCAGCAGCACAGAGCCCAACAAGGGGCTTGATCTCATGAACCGTGAGATCACAAACTGAGCCAAAATCAAGAGTCAGATGGATGTTTAACTGAGTGAGCCACTTAGGTGCTCCATAAATGAACAACATTTTTAAAATAATACATACAAGTGGGGATGCCTGGCTGGCTCAGTTGGTTAAATGTCCAACTCTTGATTTTGGCTCAGGTCATGACCTCACTGTTTGTGAGATCAAGCCCCTTCATGATATCAAGTCCCACGCTGCCAGTGTGGAGCCTGCTTGGGATTCTCTCTCTCTTCCTCTCTCTCTGCCCCTCCCCTGCTTGCACTCAAAATTAATAAATAAACTTGAAATAAATAAAAATAATACATATGTGGATTACACATAAGTGGATTGTTACTTTATAATTTCTTAAAAGTCTTTTATTAAATGAGAGTTGTGACTAGATACAGTAGTGTGTATAACTGAGGCTATTTTAGGATTTGTCTAATAAGTGAATATCATATCATTATCTAAATTAATATCTCACCTATATTGGCATCTAAACACATGGCTTATAGGAAATATCAGTACCCATACTTTGATATTTCTTTCCATTAACTTTGGCTTTGATAAAGCCTTCATTTCTGTGTAATATGAGATTTTCAAGGGCTTAGTGCCTTTTAGGTGTTAGGAACATTGCGTACATCACAAAGACACTTCTGTCTGAGTGTAAAATTTTTGGACTTGCACTGTGTCTTGCAGTGCCATATCATTTACTCACTCTCCAGGTTCTTACTGTCTGATCTGGCCTGGGCAAATTTCTAAAGTTGAAAAAGTAAAAATGGTACAGAAGTACCTCTCTTTTCTGAAATTTTTTTTCTATGCATTCTTGTTCCACTCTAATCCCTAAAGAGGTTACAATTATGTATGCATGTATGTATGTATGTATTTTTGAGAGATAGAGACAGAGTGTGAGCAGGGGAAGAACAGAGAGAGAGGGAAACACAGAATCCAAAGTAAGCTCCAAGCTCTGAGCTGTCAGCACAGAGCCCAATGCAAGGCCTTAACCCAGGAACCGTGAGATCATGACCTAAGCCAAAGTAGGATGCTTAACCGACTGAGCCACCCAGGGACCCCACAAGGTTACAATTTAAATGGATTAATTACAAGGTGTTTTTCAAGTGCAAAGCTAAAATTATGAGACATTATAATAGGGAGAGTTAAGCAACAACTTTACTCTCTGCCCCAACAACAAGTCTTTATCCCAGGAAAATTCTGCATTACCAGTACATTTCCTTAAGTCTTCTTTCATGCTTTCATGCTATGGAATGCTCTAGAATACCAAAATGTAGCTACTGTGATCTTTCGCATATAATTTAGGAGTGTGTTAGGAAATTCTTAAACTTGTCCACAACCTAGAGAAAAAGTATTAATCCCCTCATTAAGGCCCAGGAAAAAGCCCAGAGTAGTTAAAGAATTGCTCAAAATCACAGAGTTTCCGTTGACAAAACTAGAATCCAGTACCTGTCAGTTTGATTTATATTAAGCATTAATTAAATTAACCACTTTGTTTCACTCCCAACAATCTCAGTTGTAGAATGTCAAGCTTGTTGAGATATTATTTGCACTTGAAATTTTCATTTTCAATAAAACATCTTGCTGGCACAAATGAACTTTCTAAAACTGTAGAGATGCTATAAAGTCTTCTTATAGCATTGAAAACAAAAGTTTTTTTCACCTCTTAAAATTCATTTTTGGTTTATAAACAAGTAAGCCATTTCAGGATTGCTCTTGGGAAATGATCAATCATAACAGATCATTTAAAAATTGCAACAAAATATGGGTAAAAGAACAATAAATAAATTATTTAAACTCTAAGCAGAAATAAGTTAGAGAAATAAAAACAAGTTTTAAGCATGCTTCCTATTTGTCAGGTTGATGACGACACCCTCCATTCCATACAGAGACTATAGATTTGAGAATATAGACTTATCTTTTACAGTATGTGAAAGGAATTTTAGGTAAATTTAGCCACAAAGAATTACAATGTCAAAGCAGGTAGAAGAAAAACAAATCTTTTCTATATGAAATGTCATTTAAGAAATACAATTCTCAGTGTTAGAATCACCTTGCCTAGAAATTGTGATCAGACCATCACCATTTATTTACAAAGACAAGATTCTGGTGTTCTCAAACTTTTGTCAATTACTTCAATCAAAGGTTTTGCTCCTGCTATGTCATTCAACCAAAATGCCTTCTATCATCTAACTACCAGCTAACCACATTCTTTGAAAGCCACTTGAAGTGAATTCTGTGTGATAAAGGAATTCAGGATCATCCTCTTCTAGAATTTCTTCTAGTATCAAATCCTATCATGTATTGCCTATGCTATTTTTCCTAGGATTTTTAAAATTATTTTACTTGGGATTCAACATCTGTGCTATTCAGATCAACAAAGATATGTAGATTTATTTTCTTCAGCAGATAATATATTTTTCTGGAGTCTACATTCCTGCTCAATAGGGAATAACAACAAATCAACAAACTAATAAATAAAGTTGTAATTACAAGTAAAATTTTGTATCTTTTCATTTAAAACTGTCCTGTCCAAGTTAGGTTAGCCTCTCTTTCTTTTTCTGAGCACAGAATAATCTTATACCTGAATCACATGAATAACATATTGCTTGATTGATAGAATCATAATCAAAGTTAATCTATAGTATTTTTCACCAGTTGTGAAATCAAGGTTTTTAGAGGGCAACAAATGGTGATTTTCAGAGCCAGAAAAAAGAGATTCAAAGTAGGCTTAAGTTTTAGTGTCACAGAGAATAAAAAACACATTTTGCAGTTTGTTTTATTTTTTCCTTCTTTGTATTATGGTTCAAAACTTGCCTCTCTCAAAAGTATATGTATGTCTTCCTTTACGCTAAGTGGTATAATCCACTAAAAGCTCAATTTCTATAGTACCTTTTTGGTTGTTTTGATTTTAATATATTTTAATAACATGGCATATTATATTTGTCTCTCTTCCAATCTCCACATAAATTATAAGCTGGTTTTCACCGTCCATGAATTATATAGAAAATAAAACTTCTAGATATAACCATATGCATAAAAATTAAAATTTAAAGATATATGAAGACCTCCTTAATATAGTTGCTTAATAAATGTGTATATAAGAAACCTATACATTAGAATCCATTCAGCAGGTAAACAAATGACAAGTTTAAGTTACTTTTTAAGATGCATACTTTTAATAAAGTGTATCAGATATTATACCTATGAATACCAACAGTCATGCAGTTTGTTTGGAGATGAAAATTAATTTCTCAGATCATTTTACTCATCTGCAAAATGAAAAATGATTTAATTCTCACGGATGTTAAGTTTAATGACAGTAAAGCACTTTTAAATTTACCCTGAAAGTGTTATAGATTAAAAAAAAAACAACTGAGGATCTCTGTAGGTGGGGGAAAAAAGGAAAAATGCTACTGGTGAAGAAAATCAGGAAATATGCCTTTCTCCTTTTATGCATAGTGTCATCTGCTACCTTTTGTGACAACCTGATACTGTTTCAAGTCACATTTCTTCTCTCTTTGTCATTATTGAAGTTCTCTAATACTTCTAATACCTGAGAAGAAACAGTAAAAATGGTTAGGAGATTAAAGATTTAGAAAATAATGATGATTTTTAAGATTAGAAAGACTTTTTAGGCTCAGAATATTGATATAAATATATAGACAAGGAAGGACAGTTGTAATTTTTAAACTATTATATTTTGTTCATTTTGTTTGTCAATTTTCCTGGTCCTGGCTTCTTTTTCTTCAGTGCAAGAAACTGAAAAAGCATGTCTTTGTATGTGTGCATGTGTACAATGCACGTTTTTACCTATAGGATTACACAGTGTTCCTGATATGATTAAATCCTCATGGCATTAAATGACCTTGTATGGAAAGCAAGAGCTGGCTAAAGAAATGTATACTCATTCGTTTAGCAAAAATATGGTCATTGTTTAAATATGCACTTTTAACCAAATGAAATACGAACTTTATCTTTTTTTTTTTTTAACGTTTATTTATTTTTGAGACAGAGGGAGACAGAGCATGAACGGGGGAGGGGCAGAGAGAGAGGGAGACACAGAATCAGAAGCAGGCTCCAGGCTCTGAGCCATCAGCCCAGAGCCCGACGCGGGGCTCGAACTCGCGGACCGCGAGATCGTGACCTGAGCTGAAGTCGGACGCTTAACCGACTGAGCCACCCAGGCACCCCACGAACTTTATCTTTAAAATATTGCTGAATCTTGTTAAGATCTGTTGCTGTGAATTGTTAATCAAATATTTCTAATGAACACAACAAAAATAGGTCTGTGTTCTTCTTCCATCCTTACTGACACTACATTAACACAGGCAATGAAGGTACTTTTACATCTTAATATTTAAAATAAATGTATACTATGCTATAAACTGACTATCTGGGAACATTCTTAATATTGGCTCAATTAAATAGTTAATAGTCTTAAGTCCTTTGGTGAATATTAAGATTAACCACCACTTATTGCATTACATTAGAGAAAATAGCAGTAGGTAACATTTTTTAAAAGAAAAAAATTCCTGCAGCCTGAGAAATAGACTTTCTGTGGGCTTGAGGTAAAAGAGAGACAGAAGTAATTGTCCTCACCTACTTTGTTTTTGTTTTTTTAAATGTTTATTTATTTTTGAAAGAAAGAGTGTGAGCAGGGGAGGGGCAGAGAGAGAAGGAGACACAGAATCAGAAGCAGGCTCTAGGCTCTGAACTGTCAGCACAGAGCCAGACGCGGGGCTTGAACCCATGAACCACAGGATCATGACCTGAGCTGAATGAGGATGTTTAACCCACTGAGCCACCCAGGTGCCCTGTCTTCACCTACTTTGAATATCTTGTTTTGCTGCAACATGGGGACCTTTACTGTAAATTTTTTATGGGATTTTAAAGAATTCATTAGAACATGATAATTTATACTGATACTATTTCGACTAGTTGACCCACCTAACACTAAAAATTGCAACATTTAGTAATTTTGTGCTATGCAATTTTTTTAGAACATTTGATTGATTTTTCTAATGATTATATGTCATCAAAAACCAAGACAAATGATTTAGAATGTTTTTTCTTGGCTCTTGATGAGCCAATAATTGTTATATATCCTTTTTAGTTATTGTTTATTCAATGAACTAATGCTGAGTTTGAAGTGCTGAAAAATGATCTGTCAATGGTCTGCTTTGAACAAGCACAGGGGAGATAAGTTTCAAAGTTGAGAAAACACAGTTTAGTACAACCTGAGATGGAATCTGCTAAGATGCGTTACACTAAATGCAGATAAAAATATGTGTGGAGTAGAAAAAGGTTTATTTGAACAAAATTACAAAGCCTTTGAAAATATATGGTAATTTATTATATTATTCACCAGCAGGAACCTTAACGATAATATTTAAGTCTATTGTGTGTTATTGAACCAGTACTGTAAAAAGTGAACTTCATTTGCTCTTAGAATTAAGTGTTTTCAGTTTTGTGGCATGCTAACATGCCTTACCATACAGAAATTCTATGGGTTAGCAAAAAAATCCCTAAACTCAAAAAAATCACAATTTTTAGAAAAAATCGGGAAAATGGCTTCGCAAAAATTGTTTTTATTGCATAATTCATAATGTCTCTTAATTGGTCAACCTAAAATTACAAGACAAAACAATGCCTATATGCAAAAGTTATACTGGGGAAAAGTCATTTTGATGACAATTGATTTCATTTGTATCCCAAGTAACGTCAAACCATTTTATATATGTCCTATGCTATCAAATATTAAAATATGAAACAATGTCTTTATTGCCACATTAATTTGGAGGACATACATTTTCTCAATTCAATCTAGTGCGTGTGTGTGTGTGTGTGTGTGTGTGTATAGTTATTTTGATCCAAATACAAAGGAAATTTTCATAATTTAAAACCCATTTAACTGTGTAGTTGAAGAGCTTCCACCTATTCCTCATTTGGAAATGATTCACCTGCAATGTATGACATGATAAAAGGAAAATATAAGAGAAGGATCCAATGCAGTTTTATAGGTGCTTTAAGAGTCATGAATATGCTCAATTAAAATATATGCTAATGGGCTGATATCAGTATATGGCAGTGCTAATCTATGTGAAGATACTGTCAAAGGTGCAATACATAAAATTCCATGAGAGTCTGGTATTATTGCATAAATATTTACAACCATTCTTGACAAATAAGAACAATAATTTTAAAGACCATTAAGTGAAAAGCTGTTTGTTCATCAGAAAGATTTCCATTCTTATCATTAAATGACCCATAGTACAAAAATATTGTACTCAACCATCATAATTTGAACTCTATTCAAAAAATTAATTGTTTTCTATCTTTCTTTTATAATTACCTACAGAATTTCCCTATTTTTGCCTCATGGCCTCCAGAGCTTATAATATATACTACTTTGCCTTTTACAAAAGTTTTGCAACTTCTTTTCTAGATAATTGTGATGACGGATATATAACTATTTGTCAAACACTGAATTTTACACATAAGGTTCATAGAGTTATTATTGTATTAAATTATATCTCAGTAAAGTTCATTACAACTTTTGGAATGTTTTACAAGTAGAGATGGGTGTTTTTTTTTGTAGAAAGGTTTTTAGTTATAGATCAATTTATTTTACTGGCATACTTTTTAGCATTAGAATTTTCTGTCATCTTGTGTCAAAACCCATGAAACTATATAACACAAAGCATGAACCTTAATGCTTTGTTAATAATAACCTCTCAATATTATTTTATTAATTATAGTAAATGTAGCACACAAATGGGAAAATGTTAGTAATGGAAGAAACTATGGGGGTGTGAAGAAAGTTTGGGAGGTTATGGGAATTCTCTGTAATATGGGCTCAACTTTTTATAAATTTAAAATTGTTCCAAAATAAATTACATTAATTTAAAACAATATATACATATATAATTGATACATATATCAAATAACTCATTTGTTAATTATGCTAAAATATTAATGATTTGTTCTATCAGTAATTGGAAACATGCATTTTAAATACTCCTCTATTATTTTGGATTTATGTAGTCCTCCTTTAGGCTAATGGAAAGTTTTGGTGTATTATGAAGCTACGTTATTTAGCAAATAAAAATTTAGAATTGTTATATTTTTCTAGTGAGTGATCCCTTTTATCATTATTTCCTTAAATATATATATTTTCTATCTCTATATCTCCTTTCTCTCTGCCCTTTTAGGGACTCCAAATACACATGTATTGGGCCCCATGAAGTTATCCCACAGTTCACAGATGGTCATTTTCTTTTACTTTTTAATCAATTTATTTTCAGGTATTTAATTTTGGAAGTTTCTATTGCTATATTTTCAAGTTTACTAACATTTTATTTTGTGGTATCTTATCAGCCTTTAATTCATTCCATTGTATTTTAAATTTCAGACATTATTGTTTTCTTCTCTAGGTTCACTTTAGGTCTTTTGTATATCCTACTTTTCTCTAACATTTTAAAAATATTGCTAGAATAGTTATTTTAATGTCAACTGCTAATTTGTGTTTCTTCTGTGATGGTTTTTATTTATTAACATTTCTTCTCATTATGGCCTCAGATTCCTGCTTCTTTTACATGCTTAGTAATCTTTGGATGCAGTCATTTGTGAATTTTAATGTTTTATTTATTTTTTTTTTTAATTTTTTTTTTCAACGTTTATTTATTTTTGGGACAGAGAGAGACAGAGCATGAACGGGGGAGGGGCAGAGAGAGAGGGAGACACAGAATCGGAAACAGGCTCCAGGCCCCGAGCCATCAGCCCAGAGCCCGACGCGGGGCTCGAACTCACGGACCATGAGATCGTGACCTGGCTGAAGTCGGACGCTTAACCGACTGCGCCACCCAGGCGCCCCAATTTTAATGTTTTAGATGGCGCATATTTCTGCTTTTTTTTTTAAATATTCTTGACATTTGTTCTATGATGCAATTAAATTAAATGAAATCCATTTGATCCCTTTGAGTCTTAAGATTTGTTAGGTGTGACTGAGCAGCATTTATTCTAGGGATAATTATCACATGTAACTGAGGCAATACCTTACAGAGTACCTTATTGAATGCCCCATGAATTATCTCATTTTCCAATCTGGCTGGTGTAACATTGACTATTACTAGCCCTGTGTGAATATTAGGTCCTATTCCCTCCAATCCTCTGCATGTCCTTTCCTTGGCTTCAGGGAGTTTCCTGAAGAGAGCTAATATTTTTCTTTTGGAAGGTACTTCACATAGAGGAAGTTCAAGTTGATCAAATCAGGAAATGAGTAAATTCAAAGTTAGACCTTTCCAGTCTATTTTTCATTTGTTCTTACTCCTAGATAACATCCTGTCATAATTTTTAACTGAAACTGATGAATGTTTACCAGAGTTCTCCTTTTTAACAAGTTTTAAATCTCTAATATTTATCACTCCAATCTTGTGAGCATGCTCAAAGTTCAGCTCAATTTGATCTGTTGTCTCTTTTTCTTCTCTTCTTGGCACTTAATTCTTACAGTATAAGAACTGTCTAATGCCTTAAAGAGAATAGGCATGGAAATATGGATCTCATATCCATGCCTTTTCCTCATATTTAAGATTGTAGCCATTCTAGTTCTTGTTGCCTTGGTTCTCTTCAATTTCTGATTTTATCTAACTTCAAATCTGCTCTTGGAGGGAAGATCTGTATGACATAAGCTACAACCTAAAAGTTGATAAGGTAACAACCAAAAGCATAAGTTTCTTTCTTAAAATTCATTGCTTTTGTCTTTTGATTCTAATACTCAATGATAATACGTTTGGCCAAGTCTTAATCATCATTCACATGGACAACTGACACAGTCTGATGACTTATCTCTTTGTCTCTATTTTACAGATATATAAATCTGTATAAATCCTATAATTCATATTCCTCACCTTTAAACCTTTCTAAATTTTTCCTTCAACTAAGATAGCATTGTTAAATATATTCCATGATTTATTCAGTGTCTTTAACCCTACTTACTCCATTCAGAGCATCCTTCTATCCTATGTTGTAATAAACTGAACAATTTTCAGTTTCATAAAGAAGCCACAATATTTTATTATTCACTAGTTTGTTCATGCTGCCACACTGGTATAGAAATTCATTTGTCTTCCACTCTCCACTATTTAACTTTACTTTATAATCTAAATTTATTCATTTTCCAAGCCCAACTTAATTTTCACCCTTGATAAGTATCCCCATCACTGACAACTTTTCATCATTTGTGCCCAATTAATAACCAATAGGTTTATCCATGATACTTCAAGTGCTAATTAAGTTTAATATATATAGCTTTAAGTTTGTATTTAATACTATTAATACTAAGATATTTTATATAAATTTTGTTATAAATTTTTTTATATTTTAATATTATATACTTATATGTTAATTTTATAACAAATTCACAATTACTTTTCTTAGCTGTATTTCTCTTTTACTGCATTCCTTAAGTAGAAGAAGGAAGAAATAGTTTTATATTTGTGCCACTTCATGATAGTGTGCTAAATAGATTAGATAATGGCACCTTACTTGTGGTAGCTAGCCTCCAATGATCTTTCCTCTTAGTATTCACTTACTTGTCTCCCATTAAATTTAGGCTGGACTCAGTGGCTAGTTTCAAAATAACTGAATGAAGCAAAAATGATAATGTGTGACTTTTGGAGACATATTCACAAAGAGCAGTTTTGTAATGCATGCTATCTCAGATCACCTTCTCTGGAATAAGTTAGTTCATATTATGAGCAACTCTCTGGAGAAACCCAAGTGGTGAACTGAAGCTTAGATGTGGATTCTCCAGCCCAGTAAAGCTTTCAAATGACAACAGCCCCACCTGACATCTTGGTTACAACCTCAGGAAGGAGCCTAAACCAGGGCTACCTGGTTAGGATACACCCAGGTTTCCAAACCTAAGAAACTGTGTGAGATAATAAGTGTCTTGTTTGTTTATTTCTTTGTTTTAAACAGCTAAGTTTGGAGATAATTTATTATGTAGAAATAGATAGCAAATATATTACTCATATAAAGCACAACACATTCCCAAAATGCGAACTCATTTAATACTTTCAATAACCTGTGGGAAATTATCATGTCTATTTTTTTGAGTAAGAATATGAATCTTATAGTAGAGGTTAAGTTATGCCCATTCTTGGATGCTTTCACTTTATCATAGTTCCCTCTCCTACTAGCCATTAAAAGAAATTATTACTTCAGAATAGTTCAGGGAACTGAAGGAGGGAAAAGTGTGGAGGCATGCCACAGAATATGGAAGATTACCACCCTTTTAAAGTAATGGATTACAATCTTACATATTGATAACTTACTACAGAAAATCCTAGAAGCTGCTGTTAAAATTCCGGAGTAATACATAGAAACATAGTTTTATGGAATATACATATTAAAAATTACATTGCAGTAAAACTATCTGATTTACCGTAGAATTAAAGGTATATATAATAAGAGAAGTGTTTGAATAGAAAATATATTTTATTTTCATAAATATATAAATATAAGAAATCACATTTATCAATCTCTCTAAACTTGAGGAATTTTAAATATTCATGTAACTATGAGCTAGCTCAAATCAATCAAATTCTTTTTTAAATGGCCATTCACTTAGAAATTGAAAGACTGTCATGTAAATATATATAAAAGAGTTATAAATCAGAATGAAGCAGGACCTGTATGAATATGCAAATTGCATAGAAACTTGAAACTCATAGTATTCTACTAATCCAATTACCAGGAAGCTGATTGCCAATCTGATTCAAGTATGTGAGGATGGCTGCCTCATTAAAACTAATGGCTCCCTCTGGTTAGAAGTAAGTGGGGTTACCAACTGTTAAACTTTGGTAGCCCAATCAAAAATGTGCTAGCAGCCATCAAAACATAACAACTATTAGAACTCCAAGTATAAAGAATAATTCTTTCTATAACTAAAAATCTGAGAATGAAATGAGAAGGGGAAAACAGCCTACTCTCCCTATGGGGCAATAGATAGATAGCATCAAAAGGTTTTTTGGCCACACAAGATAACAGGTGTGGTATGAGAAAAGCTTCATTTTATCATATTACATAAAAAAGAGAAAATTAAAACTGACGGAAAGAGCAGAGATCCTTTTCTTTTCTTTCTTCTCTTTTCTTTTTTTTTTAACAGTTAACCTAATTTTTATGTTTCTGTAGTGGTTAAGTTGAAATTTATACAAACACAATAAGATAATAATTACATATCAAATGAAATTTGGCACTTTACAAACTCCCTGATTATTGTTTTACATTCAAAGCATCCATTTAAACACTTTAGAAAACACTAACAAAATGCATACGTATTGTGAAATGTCATTTAATAAAATAATCGTGCATATAGAGAAGTACGGAAGTTTGGTAAGTTAATAAAATCTGTATCCATCAATCTTATTGCAGAAATTGATTTGTTTCACCTATATAGTTCTTTTCCTTTAGTTAACGGTGTCATCTGAAGTAAAAAGACTGACTTATAATTAATGTGATGGAAACTGCATATTTAAAAAACTCACGGGTAAATTGCTTTCTTCCAGTCCCAGTCCTAGCCATCACTTTAGTTCTTCCATTAGATGCATAAAAAATAGAGAAACGCACAACCTCCAGGACAACATCTCAGAGTTTTGTGTCTCCCCTGGGAGATGCAAAGGCAATACCAATACTCAAAGCTGCCTTGGATATTTCTTTCCCTGTAACTGCATTAGAGTCTTAGCTTCAAAAACTGTGAAAGAACCAGCACTGAAGAAGAGAAATTAGTTTCAACTGTGTGGAATGTATTCTTTTGAAAGAGTTATTTTTTTTAATTAGCATTTGTTGACTTGAACAATCAGGATGAAGAAAACAATAATTTTATACTCTGGTGAGCAAAGCATTTAGAGGGTCCACTTGTTTCAATGACAGGAAAATTGCTATGCCACTGACAGACATACTACCAGAAAGAGAGTTAAACTAAATTTTACATCAAGGCTCAAGTCAACAAACAAGTTTTCATGTTAGGCTTTGATTGAGAAATGAAGCCATGAAAAATCAATAACCTGTTTGAAAGAGTAAAAGATATGATATTAAAGTGATGCTTGGTATAGATGAATCCTAAGAATCTCATACCAAAAAAGCAAAGATGTTCTATGATTTTTTCCCCTGCTGTACTTTTCAAATTTGTGTACTATCATTAAAAAACATTTAATTTTTTAAATTAAAATCTTTTAACTACACTGAAGTTTAAAAGTTTCTAACTAGGGGCATCTGGGTGGCTCAGTCAGTTAAGCGTCTGACTTTGGCTCAAGTCATGATCTCACGGTCCGTGAGTTCAAGCCCCGCACTGGGCTCTGTGCTGGCGGCTCGGGGCCTGGAGCCTACTTCAGATTCTGTGTCTCCCTCTCTCTCTGCCCCTCCCCCACTCTCTCTCTCTCTCTCTCTCTCTCTCTCAAAAATAAACATTTAAAAAATTTAAAAACAACTTTCTTTAAAAATTTTTAAATATTCATTTATATTTGAGAAAGAGAGAGAGAGAGAGAGTGAGTGAGTGGAGGGCAGACCAAGACAAAGACAATCTGAAGCAGGCTCCAGGCTCTAAGCTGTCAGCACAGAGCCCGATGCGGGGCCGAACCCAGGAACTGTGAGATCATGACCTGAGCTGAAGTCAGCGCTTAACCAAAAGCCACCCAGATGCCCCTAACAAAAAAAAAAAAAAAAGAAACAAAAAACAAAAGACAAACAAAAAATACCTTTCTAGCTAAAAAGAATTGTTTCAAATTTGATAGTGAGTAGAATTTTTAGTGGGACTTTACATACCTACTTATCTTCCTATACTCTAAATCAGGAATACAGAATTAGTTATATCTTTAAGACTGCAATAAGAATCTTGATAAAGTCTGCTATCTTTCCTCTATTTTTCTCCTAAGTAGAAAGATTAGGGGCAAAACAAAAACTATAATTATTCTTTTGGAAAAGACTATAAAATAAATAACCTAAGTAATAATAGAATCCTCTGTGAAAATAAACAAACGTGGCACAAAACATTTTAGTTCATTTCTGTTCTGACCAGGTTAAGACTGTTTTTCAATAACTTGTTTAAAATGAAAGCTTATGACCCAAACACCTGTGCCAGATTGGTATTTGAGATCACTAATTTGCCGTGCATGATATCCTTTGGAACAGATGCAGGGGGACAGAAGTGACTAAAATTGCTCTGTTCTGATGGCTGATCAGAGGTTGTTGTAGCCAAGAAACAGGAACAGAGGCTTGGCTGAGAATTACTTACTGCATCAACAGTCTATCATGAAACTAGGCTCAGAAAATACATAGATCAAGAATTTATCCATACTTGAGAGAACCAAATGTCTCTGTGTTTAACTATGGCAACTATCTCCTCTTGTGTTGAGTAGTTATCATGAGGCAATATGAATTAAACCTACTAAATAATATAAACAGGAATTGCTTTATGAGATGCCATTTGCTGTTGATTTAAGTCTATACAATATCAGTGTCAAAACTTGCTGTAACTAACTTGGAATTTATTGCAGGTAACATTTCGATTTGCTATTCCCAAGTACAGTTACAGCTAAGTCAGGTTACTATCAGAGTTAGAATACACATCTATCATTTAAAACTTAGAGATTTGGCATAACTATCTTACCTATGGGGAGATTCTTAATACCTAAAATATTCAAACAGACAGAATCTCATGCAAATCCAAGTGCTTAACAAACAGACAACAACGTTTACTTAGATCAGTGGTTTCCAAACAAGTCGGTATGCAATCTATGGAACGATAAGCAAAAATGCTAACACTTTTATTTATATTTACTTTTAAAACTAAAGACTGTAAGATAATAAGAAAAATACTAGGATGTAATAATATGTATTATAAAAATTGCAAGGCTCCTTTACTGGTTTGAAACAGTCGGTATTTAGGCAATTGAGTTACCCTGAGAAAAGTGGGAATTTCACAATGGGTAAGCTTGACAGTGATACCCTCAAAGTTTATTCATGTCTATGTTGACTTAATTTTTATATTAAATTATACTTATTCCCAGGAATGACAGATAAAAATAATACCAGTAAAATAAAAATACCAGATAAAAAATAACAGCAAGCAGAGAGAACAAGGCTGTGTAATTTAAACATACCAAATAATTCTCATATTTCTTACATGAACTAATTTCTACCCATAATCACATGTTAAAAAAAAGAAGAAGAAAAGGAATAATTCTAATTGGAGGTTTCAACTAATAGCTCTATGAATGGCAACCTTCACTTAAATATTGGAAATAAAGATGCAGGTTGTGTTTCCAGCCCAGCGAGAGAGAATTGCACTGGTACACACAGTATTTCCATCAAAGCAAATCCTTGACCGTAGTTAGGAATTTTTAAGAAAGCTTAGGGTTCTGGGATTTTATCAAACAGAATGAGAAAAAGTGGGCCTTTTTGAGGGATTGCTTACATTAAGGAAATAGGGACTGGTTACTAGGAAAGTGAAGGATAACTGCCCTACACTTGTGGGTTCTTCCACCTGCCCTGAATCAGTTTTGCAGTGACAAATATAGAGAACGGTCAGCAGTCAGCTTTTTGGTTTACATGACTTCTCACTGGGGAGAGATTCTTTGTTTTCATTATTAACAAGAAAATTTTATGAAATAGAGATTTCATGTGTGACTATGTGAAACTAAGATTAATGTTGAACCTTACCTTGAATAAAATTGTAGCTTGAAATATAACTTGTTATATTATGACTTTCATGTTGCCAGTAAGATTTTTAAAAACTGAATATCCAACATAAGAAGATAAATCTTATAACTGGAGAGCAAGACTCTTTTTTTGACAGCCATATAAAATAATTATTTAAAGTACTGTTTATTTTTTCCTTGTCTCTTCAGGCTCTATTTAGTGTATACTTTATAATGCACACAATATATCAGTATATATATATATATATATATATTTATATTTATATTTATATTTATATATATAAATATATATATATATTTAGAATATATACACATATTTGGGTTACATGCTCAATAGTTTTTATTGGCAATTATATGCAATAAAATGTTGGGGATTTCTCATCTCCCAACTACATAACAGGGCTCTGAACATGATGATGTTCAGAATCCTTAACCCTTAGGCTTTTCCACCTTTTCAGCCTCTTTTCTTTCTTTTCTTTTCTTTTCTTTTCTTTTCTTTTCTTTTCTTTTCTTTTCTTTTTTCTCTTCTCTTCTCTTCTCTTCTCTTCTCTTCTCTTCTCTTTTCTTTATTTTCTTTTCTTTTCTTCCCCCTCATGTTTGCCTTAGGCTTACAACTTTGTGAAGTTCCTCAGCAGACCAGTTTACTTTCACAACCCAATGCCTACATGATGATGGATAACACTAAGGGGCATCAAAGCAAATTCTACCATTTTTACTGAAATAGGCCTATGGTTTTAAAAGTCTGTTGTATAAAGTTAAAAAATTTATAAGAAATATTAGTATATTTGAAAAAAATGGCTTATTACCCTGTTGCCAAAATCCGAAAATAAACATAAGATTCACTAGGAACTAAAAGAATGGCAACTTCAAAGAAAAGGAAATATAAATTAATATACAATGAAAACTAATGAAAAATAATGCCCTCATATTTTTTATGAATCAAAAAAAACAGTCAGATTATATTTAGCATCATTAAAAGACTCACATGTGACCTGAGTTGTTAATTGTCTGCAGATATTATTTTCATCCTTTTAGTAATAGAGTCCCTTGTGGTTTGTTTTTAATTTATTCATTTGAGAGAGAGAGAGAGAGAGCACACACATGAGCAGGGAGAAGGGGAGGGGCAGAGGGAGAGAGAAAATCTTAAGCAGGTATCAAACTCAGCCTGGAGCCAGATTTGGGGCTCAATCCCACAACCCTGGGATCATGACCTGAGCCAAAATCAAGAGTTGAATGTTCAAGTGACTGAGCCACACAGGTGCCTTATCCCTTGTGTTTTAGCTTGTAATTAGTACTTTGAGAGAACACATGTCCCAGGCTCTTTTGCAACTAATTGTAACCAGATGACAAAGTCCTACCTAAAGAGAAAGGGATGTATGCAACTTCTGAGTAACATGCTTAAAAGAAATTTGATTTTCTGTACCGAATACCTCTCCAGCTTTACATGGGCTGTAACATGAAGGTGGTTATATAGTTAAAACTTGTAACGGGGAAGGCCAGCACAAATTCTAAGGAAGAAGATATGCACCCGCCTCATGAATTAATCCTTCTATCCCCCTAAACTACATATGGGCTTGGGCTGGGAAATAAGTAAACATTTTACCCTCTTAGAGACAAATTTTGGTATAACTAGTGCATCTTATATTAAGGTTCTTACAGCTGAAACATTAAATCAAAAAGAATTTCAGGGGCACTTGGGTGGTTCAGTTGATTAAGCCACTTGATTTTGACTTAGGTCATGATCTCATGGTTTTTGGGATGAGGCCCCATGTCAGGCTCTCCACTACAGTTCAGAGCCTGCTTGGGATTCTCCCTCTCTCAAAATAAATAAATAAATAAATATTTTAATTAAAAAAAAAAGAATTTCATATTAACACAAAGGAGAATGAGTTTCTCATTTCCTTACCAACAGTTTAGTAGATATTCAAGGGTTTACCCTATCCCGGGAAGGTGCTAAGCTAGTTCTAGCTTGCTATATTTTTTGTCCTTATCTTCCTTAGGAAAATGGAAAAGGATAGACAAATATATATAATGTTATATATAATAGAATATGATTACCAAATGACATTAAATATTTTGGAAATATATATTACTGTTGAAATACATTATTCCATTATTCAATATAAAAATACACCTATTATATTAAAATGTACAATTTGATTTAATTAAAATTATAGAGATCATAAAATAATGAAGTGTGAGCTAATTGATAGTCCTTTAAAAATATGATGATATACTATTTGGTAACAAATGAAATTAAAATATTATAGCATTCCAATCAGTAAATACAGATATATAATAAAAGTATTTTACTATAAATCATTAAATTCAGTTTTATAGTAAAGATATGTTTTAAAGGCAGTAAAGAATAATTATCTTGACTTTTTAATCTGTCCTCTATTTTAATCTTTTTTAATTTTTTTTAACGTTTATTCATTTTTGAGACAGAGAGAGACAGAGCATGAATGGGGGAAGGTCAGAGAGAGGAAGACACAGAATCTGAAACAGGCTCCAGGCTCTGAGCTGTCAGCATAGAGCCCTACGCAGGGCTTGAACTCACGGACCGAGATCATGACCTGAGCCGAAGTCAGACGCCCAACCGACTGAGCCACCCAGGCGCCCCTGTCCTCTATTTTTAAAAGAGATTTTAATTGCTCTTTAAGTACTAAAAAAAAGGAGATGTTGGCATTCTCTTAATTTGTCAGTATTAAGGCACATTTTTTTTTAAGACTGAGAGGACATATATCACTTCTGCAATTCTTGACTTTCATCTATTAATTGAAAGGAAAAGAGTAGTTCTGAATAGTTCTATTTGTATCCACTATCCGTGGCATATTAGTATTTCTGAGGCACTTGGCTGTAGGTGGGTGGCCGACCCTACATTACATAACTACTATAATGTGAACTTGAATAACTGTCCAAGCCAGTTGGGAATGTTATATATGAATATTAAGTAATAAACCAGTGTTAAAGCTGGTTGAAATGCTTTGGGATAATGAAAGCAAATGTTAGCCTATAAACACCTGTTTTGCATTTATATAGGCATGTGCTGCTTTATATTGTATCATACTCCCCTGCATTTTTCACCAATTCCACAATCCAGGAGTGTGTAGTTATCGATGCACATGTGTGTGTGTGTTGAGTGTACATGTGCACTCACACAATACAAGCTAGGTTAGGTGGAGTTCTGTAGAAGATGAAAGAAATTTCTTGTTTACTGTGAGGTACTTCTACGTACTAAAGACATAGATAAGAATGTTCAGAGCAGCGTTATTTATAAAAAAACAAAACAAAACAAAAAACTAGAATCAACTCACATGGTCATGAATGAACATATTAGTATATAGTTATAATGGAATGCTGGCACACAAGATGGAGAAGGAACTTGAAATAGCTTGCATTGTTTGGGCTGGCATCTTGCACTGGTGCCATCCTTCATCTGAACAACATGCCCCAGAGAGCCACTAGTCCCAGACTGGGGAGATATGTGCGGAGGAACAGAATCTAATACACAGTGTACATTTAGGTCCAGTCAATCCAAACTGAGTGCCGCAGAGCCAGGACTGACTTGCAAAACTGTGAATGAAAAATAAAATGTTGTTGTTTTAAGTCATTGATATCAGGCAGTAATTTGTTAAGTAATATAGTAAAATCTGACATTTTAGTATTTATAGAATTATAAATATTTTCTATTTTGTACTATTTTTTTAGTTCTGGTAAAGTGTATTTTTTAAAGTTCATTTATTTATTTATTTTTGAGAGAGGCAGAGAGAGAGAGAGAGAGAGAGAGAGAGAGAGAGGCAGAGAGAGGGAGACAGATAATCCCAAGCAGTCTCCATGCTGTCAGTGCCAAGTCTGATGTGGGACTTGAACTCACAAACTCATGGGATCTTGACCTGAGTTGAAATCAAGAGTGGGTCGCTTAACTGACTGAGCCACCCAGGTGTCCCAAGGGTATTTTCATAACAATTTGTCCATTTCACTATATAACCTAATTCATTTTATTTTATTTTTTTTTTCAACGTTTTTTTTTTTTTTTTTTTTTTTTTTTTTTTTTTTTTTTTATTTTTGGGACAGAGAGAGACAGAGCATGAACGGGGGAGGGGCAGAGAGAGAGGGAGACACAGAATCGGAAACAGGCTCCAGGCTCTGAGCCATCAGCCCAGAGCCCGACGCGGGGCTCAAACTCACGGACCGCGAGATCGTGACCTGGCTGAAGTCGGACGCTTAACCGACTGCGCCACCCAGGCACCCCTAACCTAATTCATTTTATAAAGCCTTTGCTATTTTTGTTACCTTATTAATGTTTGCAGAATGTAAAAGTGTTCCCTTTTACATTCTAAAAACTGATTATTGGGGCGCCTGGGTGGCGCAGTCGGTTAAGCGTCCGACTTCAGCCAGGTCACGATCTCGCGGTCCGTGAGTTCGAGCCCCGCGTCGGGCTCTGGGCTGATGGCTCAGAGCCTGGAGCCTGTTTCCGATTCTGTGTCTCCCTCTCTCTCTGCCCCTCCCCCGTTCATGCTCTGTCTCTCTCTGTCCCAAAAAATAAATAAACGTTGAAAAAAAATATTTAAAAAAAAAAAAAAACTGATTATTTATGTATTTTTCCTTTTTTTTTCTTGATCATTGATTAGTCTCACAGGGGGTTGATAAATTTTATCAGCTTTTTAAAATTATCAATATGTATCTTAATGAGACTTGCCATAGTATGGCTGTTGTCTAATTCAATATTTTATATCATCTAGTGCTTTTTATTTCCTTCCATTTTATTTGTGTTCATTTTGCTTTCTCTTCAGTCTTAGCTTCCTAAAGCATGTACTTGAGGCTATAAATTTTCTTCCCCAAAATTCCAGCATGTTGTCAATATGTCTATATTTCTCTTTGCTCAAAAATATGTTATATATATATTTTTTATAATTTTTTTAATGTTTATTCCTTTTGAGAGAGAGACAGAGAGCAAGCAGGGGAGAGGCAGAGAGGCCGGGAGACACAGAATCTGAAACAGGCTCCAGGCTCTGAGCTGTCAGCACAGAGCCTGACGTGGGGCTTGAACTCACGAGCCACAAGATCATGACCTGAGCCGAAGTCGGAGCTTAACCAACTGAGCCACTCAGGCGCCCGAAAAAACATATATATTTTAAGTACAATGTCTTATATACAATTAGTTAACTGTTTGCTGTACTTCCTAAATATTCTAAATTGTCACCAATATTACATCAATGTTCTATCATTTGCTGAAAGAATTATATAAACATTCCTTAATATAATTGTGTATTCATCTGCTTTTCCTTATAATTTCGTCTGTTTGGGCTCTGTATGTTTTGAGAGAGGCTATGGATTGCTGCATACACATTTAGAATTGTTTGTCTTCTGGTGAATTAAAGTTTCTTATTATAAAGTATCCTTTTTAATCACTATAGTTTTCCTATTAAAGGCTATGTTTTCTATTAATATCACTGCATAAGCTCCCATTTGTTAGGTGCTTTTTGCTTGTCTTTTTTTTTTTTTTTCCATATGCTTTTCTGGTCTGTATTGATGAACTTTCTATGTGAGGATCAGAAGAATATGCATTCTGCTTTTGTTAAATGAAGGATTCTATAAATGTCAATTAGATCAAGTTGTTTGATAATGCTATTTAGATCAGCTATATAACTGATTTTCTGCTTGCTATGTCTGTTAATTATAGAGGGGTGATGAAGTCTCCAAGTATAACAGTGAATTTGTCTGCTTCTCCATGAAGATCTAGCAGTTTTTGCCTCATATATTTTGACACTCTGTTATTAGGTGTATATATGCTAATTATTCTTAGAGAATCAAGCACTTTATCACTATGTAATGCTTTCCTTTATCAGTGATAATTTTGCTGTTCTATATCTGCTTCTTTCTGAAATGAATACTAATATTCCAGTTTTCTTTTGATTAGGGTTTGTATGGTATATCTTTTTCCTTGTCCTTTTAACTTGTGTTTTATATGTTTAGTGGGTTTCTTGTAGAAAATATGGAGTCAGGTTTTCGTTTTTGTTTCTTATTATATGTGTGTTTGTATTCACTTAAAAAACAGTCTCTGTTTTTCTTTGATTTAAATTTAATTTTTTTATGTGATTCCATTTTATCTCCTCTGTTAGTATATTAATTATATTTTTTTAAAAAGGTTTTTATTGGTTGCCCAAAGTTTGCAATATACATTTACAACTAATTTGAAACCACTTTCAAATAACACTATATCACATTACATGTAGTGGAGTTACTTCTACAGATAATTCACCACCTCTTTCCATTACTTAGGACTTTGCTGTCATTCATTCCACTGATTCATATACTATAATCATCCAATATATTGTTACTGTCATTACCTTAACAGATCATTATCTTTTAAAGCTATGAAAATTTTTAAAAAATAAAAGATTTTACTTTACCTTGATCTATTCCCTCTCCAATGCTCTTTCATTCTTTATACAACACAAGTTTCTGAACTACATCATTTCCTTCTTACTGAAAGGGGACCATTTTTTGCATATCAGCTGTCCATAAATTCCCTCAGATTTTGTTTTTCTGAGAAAGACTTTTTTCTCCTCCATGTTAGAAGAGTGTTTTTACAGAATATAGAATTTTAGTTTGATGATTCTTTTGTGTTCAATGCTTGAAATATTTCACTCTACTCTTTTAATATGCATAGTAAGATAAGAGTCCACAGTAACTCTTTGTTTCTCTATGGTTGTCCTTCTGGCTTCTTCCAATATGTTCTCTTTGTCTTTCATTTTCTGCAGTTTGACCTTGATATGCCCAGATATAGATTTTGGTATTTATTGTTTGGTGTTCTTTGAGCTTCATGGGTCTGTTGTTTGATGTCTGCCACTAATTTTGGAAAAATCTTGGCCATTATCACTTCAAATATTACTTCAGCTCCATTACCTCTTTCTTCTCCTGTTATTCCAATTATGCATATGTTACACCTTTGAAATTGTCCCAGTTTGTGGATGTTCTGTCCTCTTTTTTCATTCTTCCTTTTTTTCTCTCTTTGAATTTCAAATTGAGAACTGTGTATTGGCATATCTTCAAGCTCACTGGTTATTTTCTCATCTGTGTCCACTCTACTGATGAAACCATAAAAGATAGCCTTCATTTATGTTAAAATATTTCTTCATTTATTTCTAGAATTTCCTGTCAATTCTTATTTAGAATTTTCTACTGCTTATATTATCCATATGTTTATATATGTTGTCTATTTCCATTAAAGCCCTTTACATACTAATAAAAAAGGTCCAATCCATTTTTGTATAGTACTGATATCTTTGTATAAGAATAAAAAATAGGGGCACCTGGGTGGCTCAATCAGTTGAGCATCTGACTCTTGATTTCAGCTCAGGTCATGATCCCAGGGTCCTGAGATTGAGCCCTGTATCCAGCTTCCTGCTGGGTGTGGAGCCTGCTTAAGATATTCTCTCCCTCTCTCTCTTTTTCTCTCTCTTTCCCCTCCTCCCCCCACTCTCTCCCTGTCTCTAAAATTAAAAAAAATAATTAAAAAATTAAAAGAATAAAGGTTAAATAAAAAGTATCTTATGGTATAGTCATAATTTCCTCCCTTTTTATGTTCATTTTATTCTATTTATCTTAATTTGTATTTTAAAAATACTTTACCAGAAGTTTCCCCTCCATAGTTTTTGAAAGGTAACTATTTTTAGTGGTTATTTTATAGTACTGTTCATAGTGATTATTCTAATTTATAATGTGTCTCTTTGATTTATCAAAATCTAAAAACATTTGGTAATTTTATTATGCCTGCCAGCCCATAGATACTCTCGGGAACTTAGCATACCTTAACTACATTTATTGCTACACGTGGCCATATGTTATGTACGTTTATAAATGAATTAAGTCTCAGAAACATTACTATTGTTTCATACAGTCAATATAACCAATATACTTGCCGAGTTCATTGTGCTCTATTTCTTGCCTCTCTAACCTTCCATCTTACAGAAGTTTCCTTTTGCTTAAAGAACCCTCTTTAGTATTGTCTTTGGGATATCATATTTGTTTGCCCCAATGTCTTTATTTCACCCAAAACTTTGATGTATTTTCCATGGGTATAGAATTTTTGAAAGGCTGTGACCTTTCCTTGGCAATTTATATATATTGTCTTATTTTTGTTTCCCTTCCCTGTTTCTGATAAAAAGGCAGTTGCCGTTTATTTGTGACTTACTTGAATGTGTTTTAACTTTTATTCTTTTGCTTTTTTCAAGATTTTCTCTTTGTCTTTGGATTAAGCAGTTAACATTTCCTTATCATTTCCTTCCTTCCTTCCTTCCTTCATTCCTTCGTTCCTCTCTTCCTTCCTTCCTTCCTTCCTTCCCTCCCTCCCTTCCCTCCCTTCCACTCCCCCCACCCCTTCCTTCCTTCCTTACTTTTAACACCTCTGGTAAATGTGTGGCAGTAACATGGTGTGGTTTTAATTTGCACTTCATTGTTGAGCAATGAGAATAGGAAGTTTTTTATAAGTTTATTGGAGATTTGTAAATATTAATCCAAATGCATTGCCTATCATTCTTTCATATTTTTGTGTATTTTGTATAATTTAAATATGAGACATGTGTCAGTCATATGTGTCACAAATATCTTCTTTTACACTGTAGTTTGCCTTTTATTTTTCCGATGGTGTTTTAATGAGCAGAATATAAGTTATTAAATATGATATAGTCATACGTTTTGCTCTTTTATTTCATATTAGTTCTTATTCTTTCCTGTTATGAAGTAATTTTCTACCCAAATCTATAAAATATTTTCCTATCTCTTTTATAACTGCATTATTTTCTTTTTTTACATTAGTCCATCATCCAGCTGAAAGTGCTGTTTTCATATGGTATCAGATGGAAATAAACTTTTATTTTATTTCTATATAAACAGTTTTCCCATCAATGTAGTGTGTTAATTACTGATACTGATAAATGGTCTTTTTAATCAATAAAAGTATAACCTAGAACTCCACATATATAGTTGCTTGATTTATGTCAATTATGCCACCACAAAAAAGATGATCTTTTCAATAAATATTACTGTACACTAGACAGACAAGACTTCTGTCTATTTTTTTTCCCCAAAGAGTGTGTTTGAAGTCACCGTTTTTGTTTGTTTTTGAGAGTGGGAGGAGAGAGAAAGCATGCATGAGCAGGGGAAAGGGGCAGAGGGAGAGACAATCTTAAGCAGGCTCTATGCTCAGTGTGAAGCCGTACATGGAGCTCAATCCCACAATCCTGGGATCATGACCTGAACCGAAATCAAGAGTTGGCCACTTAACTGACTGAGCCACCAGGTGCTCCTAATGACACCCTTCTGATAAAAGATTTGTTAAACATTCTTTGTAATTCTGTCAAATTAGATTTGTGTATTTTGTGCTCATGTCATCAGGTTCCTGTGTCTTTAGAATTGCTATATGTAACTGATAAAATCTTTCTTTAGTGTATATTGAGAATTGCATATTCATAATGGTTTTGACTTTGAAAGGTATTTTATTCACTATCAGCACAGATATATATGTTTTATTGTTTACTGTTTTCCCATAGAGCCTTTTTATTCTTTAATTTCTGTACTACTCTTAAGATTTTCGGGCAATTTAATACAATCCAAAAAGGTTCTGTCATTTAAATAGAACATTTTGTGATATATATTCATACATATATATTTTTAAAGGTTTACTTAAATTTTAATAGATGTGCTGGAATTCCAATGTTAATCAAAACCTCTATGTCTTCTCAACTACATAAGGTCTTTTCTACACTTTAACTCCCAACATTCTCCTCTTTTTATACTCTTATTTGATAATTACTACACATATTTAATTCTGAAGTTATATATTATTATTATTGTTTTATATAAATATTTATTTGGTTTAAACAAAAATCTACCAATTTCCTTTCTTATATTTCTTAACTTATTTCTTCTTCTCCTGGAATTTCAACTTCTAGAATGTTACCAAATGAAATTGTGTATGTGTAATGAAGTATGTAGATTTTCATTTATCTGAAAATCTTATTTAGTTCTTATTCTTGAAAGATGTTATACTGGGTTTAGAATTCTAGATTGGCATTTTTTTCTACGATATCAATAAACCATTCCATTGTCTTATGAATTACATTATTTGCTGTACAATAATTTGTGTTACTTCAATTCCCTGGCTTCCCATACTTCAATTCCCTGGCTTCCCATACTTCCATGGGCCCTTAGCATCCTGCATGTCCTTGCACAGTGTTCCAAACTGCAGGCTTATCTGTCTCTTGATGCTGAGCTATTTCCGTAATGAGTTACATAGGCAATTAAGTAGATCAAGGTGACCACAGAATGATTGCTTGTAGCTTCTTGCTACCCAGGCAAGGGTACTGGTTCTTCATTGTCAGATACCAAAGGTTCTGAGCCTTTTGCCTCATGTTCCTCAGGTGTGTTCAACTCATTGACTGCATAGCCTCTAACTGGTACTTATGAGCCAGAGAACTAGTGCAACCATACTGAAACTCTTGCTGTCTTTCTGTAATAAACTGTCTTCCCCTAATGTCTTCTGTTTCACTCTGTTAACAAGGATGAAGATGTGGCAGCCAAACCTTTTAGCTTGCTCTTGGAATCTTACTTTGTTTGCTACATGAGCTTTCATATTTGTCATCACTTCTATGGAATTCTAAGCTATTATTTCCTATTACATTGCCTCTTCTCACTTACTTTGCCTTATCCTTTAGCATTTAATTAATTCATCTAATTACCTTTATGTTACACTTAATCTTAGCCAAAAGGCTGAGAAGGAATAATTATCTTTATGTTAGACTCCTCTGTATCCTCATGTCTCTATCTTTATTACCTTTTACTCCAAAAGTTTGTCTCATTTTACTCCATTATAAGTAATTTCCCCAAATTCTAATAATGAATTCTACTTTAGCTGGGTGGAATATGTAACTTAACTCGTTCATTTTAAAATTTTTGTATTTTAGTATCTATGTATTATGCCATTATAAAATCTACCTGGTCATTTTTATAATTGTGTTATCAATTAATTCTTTTATCACTTAAAGCACTTGAAATAGACTGTGCTCATATTATAAATCTGACATTTCTATAACTGAATATGAGGCCTAATTCTTCTGACTAATGTCTCTGCTGACACCTGGTGATTATCTTCTTGTGATTTTCAAGTTTAGATAATTAATTCGGTTTAGCAGATGTTAAACTCTGGAAATTAATAACGGATGAGTTAAGGCTGAATTTCCTTGCATTTGTTCTTTCCAGGTACACTACTGGCATGGAAACTATGTATTGTGTATTAGAAACCCACTTTATATATAAAGAGAAATGAGCCTAAAAGCAAAGGGATGGAGAAAGATATACTATTAATTTAAAATAGTGTTAATTTAAAAACAGTAAGAGTAGACATATTAATTCCAGACAGAGCCTAATTCAGAGCAAGAAAAGTTATCAGGTATTAAAAGGGTCATTACATAAAGGGGTTAATTATCCAAGAAAACACCAATCTTTAATGTGTGTGCCTAAAATAGAGCATAAAATACGTGAGGCAAAAACTTATAGGATCGTAAGGAGAAATAGATGAATATACCATACTTGGAGACTTCAACAGCCCTCTATCAGAAAAGAACACATCCAATAGGTAGAAAATCAGTAAGAACATAGTTCAACTTAGGAACAACACAAAGCAATTGGATATAATGACATCTATCAACTACATCATCTAACAAAACAGACTACACATTTTTCCATGCAATAGTCACCAAGAAAGACTACATTCTGGGCCATAAAACACCTTAACACATTTAAAAGAGTAAGAATCAAGTAACGTCTGCTCTCAGACCACAGTGAAATTAAACTAGAAATCAGTAACAGAAAGATAATTGGAAAACCACAAAATACTTGGAGATTAAACAACATATTTCTAAACAGAATATGACTCATAAAACATTTCAATAAAAGTTTTTAAATTTTTTGGGCGCCTGGGTGGCGCAGTCGGTTAAGCATCCGACCTCAGCCAGGTCACGATCTCGCGGTCCGTGAGTTCGAGCCCCGCGTCAGGCTCTGGGCTGATGGCTCAGAGCCTGGAGCCTGTTTCTGATTCTGTGTCTCCCTCTCTCTCTGCCCCTCCCCCGTTCATGCTCTGTCTCTCTCTGTCCCAAAAATAAAATAAAAACGTTGAAAAAAAAAGTATTAAAAAAAAAGTTTTTAAATTTTTGAATTAAAAGAAAATGAAATCACACCTTATGAAAATTTGTGGGATGCAGCAAACCCATTGTTTGGAGGAAAAAACATAATATTAAATGTATATATTAGAGAAGGAAAAAGATCTAAAATCAATTGCCAAAGATTTCACCTTAGAATACAGAAAAAGAAGAGCAAATTAAATCCAAAGCAAGAAATAATAAAAATTAGACTAAAAATCAACGAAATTAAATCCAGCAGTTCAATTATAAATATCAAGAAAACAACAAAAAATATCTTAAAGGATCAACAAAATCAATAAACTTCTAGCCAAGCTAATTTAGAAAAAAAAAAACAACCCGAGTACATAGATTACTAATATCATAAATGAAAAAGACAGCAACACTGCAAATCCCATAGACATTAAAAATATAATAAGGGGATACTATGGACAATTCTGTGCCCCCAAATTTGATAACCAAGATGAAATGGACCAATTCCTTGACAGATAAAACCTGCCAAAACTCAAACAAAAATAGACAACTTGAATAGGCCTATATATGTATTAAAACAAATTGAATCAATAATTAATAACTTTACAAAATAGAAACTACCAAGTCTAGATGGACTAATTGGTAAATTCTACCAAAGATTTAAGGGAGAAATTATGCCAATGCTCTAAAGTCTCTTTCAAAAGATAAAGCTAGTGGAAACACTTTGAAAGTCATGCTATGAGGCCAGAATTACTCTAATACCAAAATGAGACAAAGACCTTAAACGAAAACTACAAACTAATATCTGTTATGATCATAGATACAAAAATTCTCAACAAATTATTATCAAATCTATGCCAACAATGTACAAAAATAATTATATACTACAATCAAGTGAGATTTATGGAAGGATGATTCAACATCTGAAAATCAATTAACATAATGCATCACAGCAACAGGTTAAAACACAGTCAAATCAATATATGGAGAAAAAATATTTGACAGAATTCAACATCTATTCACGATTACAAAATCTCAGTAAACTACAAATGGAAGAGAACTTCTAAACTTGATAATTAATACCTACAAAACACCTACAGCTAACATACACTTAACAGTGAGAAATTTGAAGCCTTCTCACTAAAAGGAGATACAAGGCAAAGATGTCCCCTCTGACTACTCTTTTTAAACACCGTACTGAAAGTTCTAGCTAATGCAATAAAACAATAAAGGAAATAAAAGGTATATGGATTTTCAGGGAAGAACTAAAACTGTCCTTGCTCACAGATGTCATAATCATTTATACAGAAAATCCAAAAGAATTGACAAGAAAATTCCTAGAATAAACAATTATAGTAAGGTTGCAGGATACAAGGTGAATATACAAAAGTCAACAGTTTTCATATATACCAGCATAAATAAGTGAGATGTGAAATTAAACACACAATACCACTTAACAGTACCTGGCTGGCCCAGTTGGTAGGGCATGTGACTCTTGATCTTGGGGTTGTAGGTTCGAGTACTAAAAAATAAAATCTTAAAAAAATACCATTTATATTAATACCCCCTAAAATGAAATACTTAGGTATAAATCTAACAAAATATGCACAGGATCTGTATGTAAAAAATGCATGACTGTAATAAAAAAAATCAATGAATTGCTAAATAAATGAATAGATTTTCCATGTTCATAGATAGGGAGACTCCATAGTATGAAGACAGGAGTTCTTCCCTAATCAGTTTACATGTTCAGTGCAATGCCCAATATAAAATCCCAGCAAGTTATTTTGGTATATAGACAAACTGATTCTAAAGTTTATATGGAGAGACAAAACAAAACAAAACAGAAAAGCCAACATAATTTTAAGGAGAAAACAATTGGAAAATTGATTTTACCAGATATCAACATTTACTATAAAGCTATATAATCAAAACATTGGCAAATGAACGAACAGATTAATGAAACAGCATTAGAGAGCCAAGAAATAGATTCATATATGTGTAGTCAACTCAAATGATATTTGGTAAAGAAGAACAGGCAATAATACGATGATACAAAAACAGTCTTTTCACAAGTGGTACTAGAACGACTAGACATGCGCATGTTAAAAAGTGAACAAGATACAGAACTTACACATTTAACAAAAATTAACTCAAAGTAGATCACAGATTTAAATGTAAAATACAAAACTATAAAATTCCTACAAGATGATAGATGAGAAACTCTAGATGATCTTGGTTTGTTGACTCTTAGGATGCAACACCAAAGGCACAATCCATGAAAGGAAGAAAGAATAGGCTAGACTTTATTAAAATTAGAAATTTGTGCTCTGAAAAAGACATTTTCAATGAAAAGACATTCCAAAGACTGGGAGAAGCTATTTGCAAATGACACATCTGATAAAGGAGTAATATCCAAAATGTGCAAGGAACACTTCAAACTTAACGATAAGAAAACAAAAACCCTGATTTAAAAATGGGCCAAAGACTAAAAAACACCTCACCGGGGTGCCTGCGTGGCTCAGTGGGTTAAGCATCCGACTTCGGCTCAGGTCATGATCTCACAGTGCGTGGGTTCGAGCCCCGCATCAGGCTCTGTGCTGACAACTTGGAGCCTGGAGCTGCTTCAGATTCTGTGTCTCCCCCTCTCTTTCTCCCCAAAATAAGTAAACATTAAAAATTTTTTTTAAAAAGGCACCTTACCAAAGAAGGTATGCAAATGGAATTAAGCAAATGAAAAGATGTTCTAAATTACATGTCATCAGGAAATGCAGATTAAAACAATGAGATACCACTATACATCTATTAGAATAGCTGAAGTCTAGAACACTGACAGAACCAAATGCTGGTGAGACTGTGGAGCAATGGGAATTATCACTCACTGATGGTGAAAAGGCAAAAATCTCACAGCCTCTTTGGAAGACAGTTCAGCAGTTCCTTTTAAGAAACTAAACATAGTCTTGCATACAATATAGTAACTGCATTCCTTGATACGTATCCAAAAGAGGTAAACACTTAGGTCCACACAAAAATCTGCATATAGATGTTTATAGCAGCTTTATTCATAATTGCCCAAATTTGGAAGCCACCAAAATATTCTTTTTAAAAAAAAAGTTTATTTATTTTGAGAGAGAGAAAGAGAGCAAGTTGGGGAGGGGCAGAGGGAGAGAAAGAGAAATAGAGAGAGAGAGAATCCCAAACAGGCACCGTACTGTCAGTGCACAGTCTGACAAGGGGCCTGAACTCACGAACAGTGAGATCATGACATGAGTTGAGATCAGGTGTTGGACGTTTAACTGACTAAGCCACCCAGATGCACCCCCACCCCCGCCAAATATTTAGTAGGTGAATGGATAAATAAACTGTGGTATATCAAGACAATGGAATATGACTCAACACTAAAACAAAATGAGGTATCAACTATTAAAAAGACATGGAGGAACCTTAAATGGTTACTTCTAAGTCAAAGAAGCCAATCTGAAAAGTCTACATACTGTATGATTCTAACTTTGTGACACTTTGGAAAAGGCAAAGCCATAGAGACTGTAAAAAGATCAGTGGTTGCCAGAGGGTTGTGGGGCAGGGGAGAGGGATAGATAGAGCACAGAGTATTTTTAAGACAGTGCAACTAGTCTGTATGATATTATAATGCTGGATATATGTCATGATACATTCGCCCAAATTCATAGAATGTATAATACTAAGAGTGAAGCATAATGTAAACTATGAACTTTGAGTGATTACGGATGTGTCAATGTAGGTTTATCAATTGTGACAAAAGTACCACTCCGGTAAGGGATGTTGATAATAGGGAATGTTGTGTATGTGTGGGGGCAAGGAGTATATGGAAAATATCTATCCTCTCCACTCAATTTTGCTGTAAACCCAAAAGTATTTTTTTTAATTTTATAATGTTTATTTATTTTTGAGAGGAGAGAGACAGACTATGAGCAGGGGAGGGGCAGAGAGAGAGAGAGGGAGACAAAGAATCCAAAGCATGCTCCAGGCTCTGACCTGTCAGCACAGAGCCCAACACGGGGCTTGAACTCACAAACTGTGAGATCATCGCCTGAGCCAGATCAGGCTACTTAAAGAACTGAGCCACCCAGGTGCCCCCTAAAAGTATATTTAAAACAAACTCTATTTAAAGATATAATGCATTTAAGTTCTACTTATAATTTAAATGGTATATTAAAAAATGTATTATTGTACCAGAATATGTATAATAGACAGCAAGACACCTTCTGTGGAAAAAGAATTATGAGATCCATTAATCAAAGACTTTATTCCTTTGTTCATTAACGTCTTACTAATCATGATGCACAAAATATATGGTAAGTTATTTTTCTCTCTTAAATTGACTACTTTCTAAATAGCTGATTTGGTTGGAAATTGTCTATTAACATGGCAGACCAAATTAAATTGAAGCAAAACATTTTTAAAACATCACTCTAAGTAATGTATTTTATCTGTTGAAAAATTATACTGCCTGTTATGGTTTCTCACAATACTTTAATTACTTTACCCTACAGGGTATAATAGGCTAGAATTTTGAGTATTTTGTAGATATGCATTTATCCGAAATTAACTAATTACCACTGCCAATGAAATGTAAAATTCTCTGTCCTTATTTTATGGACTTATTCAAAGTAAATGAGACACTCTTTTGAAACATTTTCTTCTTTTGTCTCTGGGAATGCAGACTTTCCTATTTCTCCTTTCACCCCCCCCCTTTTTTTTCAGTGCCCTTTTCTCATTCTTTTTCATCTTTCTAACTTTAGAGACCAGTTCTTGAAAAAGTGTTTTTCACTTGATATGAAATTATGCCCACCCAACACCAAGACTTGACATTTTTTTTATACCTTCGGTATTCCTAAATTATGTCTTCAGTCCAAAACATTTCCTTGAACTCCAAAATTTCACATCTAGTATCCTTCATAGCATGTCCATATAGAAGTTTAATAGAAAACCTGTGTATAATCAAATCTTAACTATTGATTTCACCCCAACCTTTTGATCTTCCATCTGTCTACATCTCAAGATAAGTGAGAAATTAATTCTTCCATGTTTCTTCAACAAAAACCGTAGAATTATACTGAAGTCCCCTCTGTTTCAAACTCACATCCTATCCACTGAAAATCTATTAATTAAGATACCAAATATGATTCCCTTTCACTGTATCTATGGTTATTACCTTTGTCTAAGGCAATATCAGCACTTTCTAGGACTAGCCTTCCAACAAATATCTTACTCTAATATAGTCTATTGTCAAAACTACAGCTAGAATAAATATTTAAAACTGGTAAATGAAATTAAATTCTTCTTGAAGAATCCCAGAGCGGTTGCACCAGTTTGCATTCCCACCAACAGTGCAAGAGTGTTCCCCTTTCTCCACATCCTTGCCAACACCTGTTGTTTCTTGTGTTGTTGATTTTAGCCATTCTGAAAGGTGTAAGGTGATATCTCATTGTAATTTTTATTTGCATTTCCCTGATGATCAGTGATGTTGAGCACCTTTTCATGTGTCTGTTGGGACATCTGTGTATCTTCTTTGGAAAAATGTCTATTCATGAATTCAGCCCATTTTTAATTGGAATATTCTTTTTTTGGATGCTGAGGTTCATAAGTTCTTTATATATTTTGGATATTAACCCTTTATCAGATATGGCATTTACAAATATCCTCTCCCATTCCATAGGCTGCCTTGAGTCTTGCTGATTGTTTCCTTCACTGTGCAGAAGTTTTTATCTTGATGAAGCCCCAATAGTTTATTTTTCTTTTGTTTCCCTTGCCTCAAGGAAAAGTTAAAAATAGAACTACCCTATGATACAACAATTGGAGCACTAGGTATTTACCCCTCAAAGGGATACATGCATATAAACCCAATGTTTATAGCAGCATTATCTACAATAGCAAAATTATGGAAACAGCCCAAGTGTCCATCAACTGATGAATAGATGAAGAACATGTAGTGTATATGTGTGCATACACACACACACACACACACACACTATATATATATATATATATATATAACAGTAGAGAATATATATATATATATAACAGTAGAGAATAAACTGATGGTTACCAAAAGGGAAGAGAGTGGAGAATGGGTTAAATAGGTGATGGAGATTAAGGCATGCACTTACTGTGATGAGCACCAGGTGTTAAAGTGTTGAACTTTACTGTACCCCTGAAATTAATATTACACTATATGTTAAGTAACTGGAATTCAATAAAAACTATAAAAGAAAAATGAAATTTTTCTTGTGTTTAAAACCTAGTAAATCCTCATATTGCTCAAAATAAAACCCAGTGTTCTGCCTCACCCTCCCATCCCTGAACATGGTCTATAAGGCTCTCATAAACCAGCACAGAGTGAACCCTCAGATTTCATTTTCTAGTATTCTTCTTCTTTTGGAATTTCAGTCACACAAGCTTCCTGGAAGTTGACTAAAAATATCAAAAGGACCACCCCCGGGGCCTTTTGATTTGCTTATCCTTATTCCTGACTTGCTCTGTGACATCATTTTGAAATCTGCTGAAGTAACAACCTATCACTGAAGCCTGCATAGGTCTTGGAGTAGAAGCAACCTGGAGCAGAGCCACTGAAAACCAATAATGGATATGTGATGAGAAATAAATAAGCCTCTGAAACTGGGGTACTTTGTTACTGTACCATAAAGTAGTCTATCTGCTTTGATATAACATACTATATAACGGTCTATATTGCTATCTGACACTCTGTGTCATTAATATCATAATTGATCTGGACATTATCTTTGCTAAATTTCTTATTGTATATTTAATATTATACATTTGTATTTATATTTGCTTATTTTCTATCCTTAACTGAAGCAATATAAGATCTTATGTAAATAAATAATAATAAAGACTTAATCTTATCTAAAGCAGTACAAATATTTTATGTTTTATTTTGTGCCTACTGGCACACAGTAGTAAGTATTAAATACATATATGTAGTTTTACTATTTGTACTGAATAGAAATGTGTCTATATTCCATTTAAAACAAGTAGGCAATTAAATACCCTGAGTGAAAAATTCTGAAACTGAACATTCTTAAAATACTTTACCAAAATTTATAGATCTTAGTTTAAACTGGTTTAGTAACCCAGAAGAATCCAGAAGTACTCTAACAAAGTATAATTAAGCACTTTATAATTATCATCTACTTTTATTATTTATCACCTAATATCACATGAAAGAATAATGCCACTCTTTTAGCATATATTATTAGTACCCAGGTGGGCAAGAAGGGATTTTAAAGAAATTTAGACTGTTAACAGTTGCAAATATTCTTTTAAGATTTCCTCTTTAAGGCAAATTATGCCATTTTAAGCCAGAGCTCAATTACATAAATCATGTTCAAGAATACTTTTAAATGTGTATCTCTCCAGTTGTTGCTGGATAGTTAATAACCCACCTAGATGTAGAATTTGTTTTCTACTAAATAGTTATTTTAACCCTTCCAGGACAGTATTGTTTTTCTTAAATTAGACCTAGTTCCCTGGGGCAATAAACATAGTACTTGAAAATCTTTCTTCTGTGAAGTAACTAAGAAAGTGGAAATGCTTTATCAAAGAATACAGTGTTATAAGCAAGGGGAAAAATTACATGTACATTTCAATGGAAATATAAAATTTTTATTTATTATTTATTTATTTTTCAAAAAATTTTAATGTTTATTTATTTTTGAGAGAGACAGAGCATGAACAAATAACAAATAAATGCTAAATTAAGGGGATATATAGAGAGAAGGGAGAGAATCCCAAGCAGGCTCAGTGCTGCCAGCACAGGGGCCCAAACTCACGAAACTGTGAGACCATGACCTGAGCCAAAACCAGGAGTTGGTAGCTTAACTAACTGAGCCACCTAGGCACCCCTCTATTTTTTAGTGTTTATTTATTTTGAGATAGAAAGTGCAACAGTTGGGGAGGGGCAAAGAGAGAGGGAGAGGGAGAATCCCAAGCAGGCTCCACACTCAGCACAGAGCCCGATGCGGGGCTCAATCTCATGACCATGAGATAATGACCTAAGCCAAAATCAGGAGTCGGATATTCAACTGACTGAGCCACCTAGGTGCCCCCAAACAATTCTATTTCTAAAATATTTCCCCTGATGTGTCTAAAATATATTTCTAGTTGAGATACTGTTTCCTTGAATTTAAGCATTTGCAGAATGGGTCAGAACTTGGAAAGTTCATTTCTACCTGGCAGGGGAAAAACAAAAACCTGTATTTGTTGGATGGGAATGATGTCAGAGAAATACTTCTAATGAGACAAGGTTACCTGGAATTTAATGACATAAATGTACAAATGCTGGTCCTAGATACAGAAAAAAAACTTCAGATATAAGCAAGCAAAAGATTGATATGAGTTTTATAGATAATGTAGGGAGTTTTCAGCTGGGAGCTTCTGACTTGTGATGATTTTGGCTCAAGCCCATTTACTAATATGGATCAAAACATATTTTTTGTACACCTAGAAGTAGGAGGAATGAAGAAGGGCTAATTCTTTAAAGGATAAAGGAAAAACAGTCACTAATGGTACCTGAGAGAGGGTAGTGTTTCATCACTTTTGTGGTCTGGATAGTGCTGTTGCTTTTGTCTGTGGTTGTTTCTGTCTGTGGTTGTTTTTGTATGTGCTCAAACAAGATTAAAGATTGGTCCTGTTTTTTGGTCCACTGATCCCATGATCAGAGTGGCCCTATTGACATTGGTCTCTAGAGAAAATAGTCCAATTCAACAAGGCCATGGCTTACCTGTTAATACAGTAGTCAAGGGCTATGTTTGCTGTCTCTTAGCCAATTCCAAACTTAATATTAAAGGTAATCTATTTCCCCTACTATATTTGTCAATATAGCAACTATGAGAAACCTCATGTTATGCATATTAAATATTCTGTTTTATATTCTTAATTATTTTACTTTTATGTATTTAAAAATATGGTATGGATGTGAGTATTCCTAACCACTTTATTTGGACTTTTTTTTTTCTGATGAACCACTGAAGGACATACATTATCATTAGAGCTTAAATACTGAAATTTGAAAATATACTAGAATTCCTAGCAAGTTAACATAACTGAGTTTTAGTTTCCTCAACCACAAAATAAGGAGAATCATATCTATATCATAACTGTAGCTAAATTCTACAGTTCACTCTCTATATTAATGGCTTATATCTTACTTTAATCCTCATTAAAACCTTCAAAAGCTTAATAATATTATACTCATTCCCACTCATTTTTATTTAAAAATAAGTAGAAATTATCCCTGCTAAGTGCACTAATAACATTCTTAATAAGTTGTAATTGTTACTTTCAGTACATCGAAAATAATAAACAATTGTCCTTCGAGGTCCAATTTGCAATTTTGAAATTAGAACTCCTAAATGGTAGGCATCTTTAAAATCTCCCATTCTTATTAGATTTCCTGCCAAATTTTTCATACATCATTAAATTAGAAAGCATAAAAAGTGCTATAAATCTGAAGTAATAGCAGATAAATCCACTGATTTTAGTCATCAGTGATTGAGGGCAGGCATTTTAATCAAAGCTTGACCAGTTCCACTGAACTTTAGTCTCTGGATCAGTACCTAATATCAGCCTTATTTCTGATATTTGAGGCAAAAAAGAATAATTGAGACCACTTAGAATTTGTGTATTTCATTCACACATTTTTAAAAGTATATTTTACTTTTTAGAAGAGTTTTAGGTTTCCAGGAAAACTGGAGAGATAGTACAGAAAGTTTACATCTATCCCACACAGATTTTTTTATCCATAACTAACATCTTACATTAGTATGTTTATTACATTTAATGTACAATTAATGTAATGTAATGTAATACTGATATCTTAACAGTTAACAAAAGTCCATATGATAGTTCTCTCTATAGTCATAGAGATTTAGTTAGTTTTTATCTAATGGCCATTTTATGTTCCAGTATCTCATCCAGGGTACTATATTAACTTAGTTGTCATTTATCCCTAGGCTCCTGTAATCAGTTGAATTGTGCCCCCCCCCAAAAAAATTGTTAAAGTCCTAACACCCAACTCAGAATATGACTTTATTTGTAGTTAGGGTCTTTACAAAGGTAATCAAATTAAAATGAAGTCATTAAAGTGGGTCCTAACCCAATATGACTGGTATCCTTATTTTTTTTAAAAAAAGGCAAAAATCAAGGTGATGCTTCTACAAGCCAAGGAATGCCAAAGATTGTCAGGAAACCAATAGAATCTAGCAGAGAACCATGGAACTGACTTTTCCTCATAGCCCCTCACAAGGAACCAATCCTGCCGACATCTTGATCTTGACTTATAATCTCCAGAGTTGTGAGACAATAAATTTCTGTCGTTTGTATCTCTCAGTTTGCGGCACTTTGTTATGACAGCTATAGCAAACTAACACAGCTCCTCTTGTCTACAATAGTTTCTAAGATTTTCTTGATCTGATGCCTTTGACAGCTTTGAGGAGTACTGATTAGGTAGGGACTTTGGAGGATGCTTGAGATTTGTATGGTGTTTTCTCATAAATGGACTGATGCTATAGGTCTTTGGAAGGAAGATAACCCAAAAATGAAATGCTATTTTTGTCACATTCATACTAAGATTACATACTATCAACATTATTTTTCAAAGTTGATAGCGAATCTCTTCCCCTCCTTTTCACACTGTACTCTAGAACAACTCACTATGCACAGGTTAAACTTAAATTACACTCTCCTCTTCAAGAGCAATATCTCTATATAAATTATTTGGAATTCTTTTTCACATGAAATTTATACTATTTTATTCCTTTTGTTCTTCAAATTGTTCCAGATTTGATTATTGGGAACACATTAAGTTGGCTCACATACCCCTTTTACAACACAATCTCATTAATAAGTTACCTGTTTTGGGGCGCCTGGGTGGCGCAGTTGGTTAAGCGTCCGACTTCAGCCAGGTCACGATCTCGCGGTCTGTGAGTTCGAGCCCCGCGTCAGGCTCTGGGCTGATGGCTCAGAGCCTGGAGCCTGTTTCCGATTCTGTGTCTCCTTCTCTCTCTGCCCCTCCCCCGTTCATGCCCTGTCTCTCTCTGTCCCAAAAATAAATAAACGTTGAAAAAAAAATTTAAAAAAAAAAAAATAATAAGTTACCTGTTTTTCCTCCGAACACTTTCTTACTTTCTTATACTCTAGATGATCCTGGCTTATCTTGTAATTTTTTTTCTGAGTCATACAATCAGTCATTTCTCAAAGAGGCTATGATTCATTTTATTAGAGAATGGTATTAGAGAATGATGATACAGTGGTATACCCAGACAATAGAATATTATTCAGTTATATAAAAAAAATGTGATCTGAGCCATGAAAGACATGGAGAAACCTTAAATGCATATTAGTAAGTGGGTAAAAAACTCTGAATAGATTAAATACTGTATGATTCCAACTATATGGCTCTCTGAAAAACAATCTATAGAGACAACAAAAAAGATCAGGGATGTGAGGTGGGATGGGGACTGGTGAGAAAAGATGAATGCACAGAGCACAGAAGATTTTTAAGGGCAGTAAAAATGCTCTGTAAAATATTATAATGATGATATTTGTCATTATACGTTAGTCCACATCCATAAAATGTATAATGCCGAGAGTGAACTATAATGTAAATTATGGACCTTTAGTGATAATGATGTGTCAATGTAGGTTCATTCCTGGTAGGAAAAAATAAAATGCCATTCTGTATAGTAATATTGATAATAGGGAAGGCCTTACATGTGTAAGGGCAGGGTATATGGGAAGTCTCTGTACTTCCCTCTGAATTTTGCTATAAATCTAAAACTGCTCTAAAAAATAAAGTCTTTTTAAAAAATCTTGTGAATAAAGTTTGAGAGTCTTAAGAATGCTCTAATTTTTATTTATAATCTCAGTATAACATGATACTTTACCTTAAGTAGGTACTCAATAAAAGTTTATTGAATAGACTGTCATGGACAAAACACATTTTGACCTAATTTTAAATAACCAAAGGTATTCCCAGCTCACAACTCATTGCTTGCACAAAATAGTTCTCAATAAATATATTTTTTAAATTAGTGAGTATACTAATGAATAAACTTTCAATTTTATTCTTACATTTACAGAATCTCACTCAAAATAGGTATTCTATGATTTCTTAGCTCAATACTGTTATTCTTCTGACATCTCCCTTGGTAAAATATATGTAGTCCTAGTCATAGAAAAAGATCTTTGGGAGGGAAAAGCTGCTGAAATCTATTCAGACTTAGGTTAATTACACCACTAAACTCCCTAACATTTCATGTTTGAAGTGAGAAGCTTAGAGTTTACCTAATTCTTTTCAAATATCCTAATAAAAAGTAAAAAATACTGTAATTTATGTGGTACATTTTCACTTAATAGTCTTATTTTTAATTATAAGGCAACTAAAATGATTTTCTGCTAAAGATTATTAGTACTACTGAGGAAAGATTAACCAGACTAGAAAATATTTTCCTGAAGAGGTTATACTAAAAACTAGCCAGTAATGTCAATATAATTTTTTCTCTTTTGTAATCTTCAGTTTTTTCTGCATATCAGAAATGTAGTTAAGAGAAAAGATGCTTGAATTTATACTTTGGTATAATCACCCTGAAGAAACTTCTCTCTACCAATAATGACTTTGATACAAACAAGGACCATTGGGTCACTGTGATATTTCTTCCGGTGAAGCAACCAAAATTGATGTTCTCCCCAAGACTCAGTAACTGAATGTTCTTGTGGTTCCAACACATTGCATTAGAAATAGGTATTTCCAAACTGTGTTTGACTGGACCAACACCCAGGAAAACAGAGGACCTGATCCTAAAGAAACTGTTACAGGAAGAAACATTTCATTTGTTTCTGGGTTTTATTGATAGTCTCATATGTTTTCCCATAGCACTTCTTCTAAATACCATAGGTTACTCAAACAGTTATTTAATCATCAGCCTTGAGAAATACAAACTATAATTCCCATTTTCACTCAAAGGATCAGATTTATTATATAGAATATATGTACAACGTGCCTTTGAGGAGGCTGGGTATGCAGAAGAGTCCATTTAGAGAGTATCTTATTCCATGTCTTGGCTCAGCAGACCTTTCTGATTCAACGCCCTTTTCCATACCCAGCAGTTCTCTTTCCTTAAGTTAGTGCAAAGTATAGCAAATTCAAAAGAAAAAGATGGAAATTCTGTCACAGTTGCAAAAGCTGGAAAGGCAGCAGTGCCACTCCAAGGGATCAACAATGGTATCTGGCCTTCTTTTTCTGAGAACTTAGCTAAAGTACTGTTTCTTGACTTGCCCAGATATGACTAGCTCCTGAAAGAATAGCCCTTACTAGTGACAAGAAGTCCAGGAGAATACACATGTATTCATTTTCGGGATGTAACTATCAGAAGGACTGGAAATGCTCCATTTCAGGAAAACTGAAGTCTGGTGAATCAAGAAATCCTCTGTACCTCAGCACACCTGTGTAGGGATGCAAAATCATAATTGGGAATAATATACAATAACCTGTCACAGAGACCAGAATCCTGTAAGTACACATGGTCAGCATAGACCCTTCTTGCAGAGAGGAACTGAAAGATCACTTGGCAAACATAAGAACATTATGAGAAAAGTTAAGAAAGTTAAATATTAAATGATGCAATGCTCTCACCATAGGGATGACCTTAGTGTAAAGCAAAAAAAGATATTAATAGTTCAGCTACTCAGTTTCTAAGATAGCAGGTTGAGACTCCTGCGAGTCAGAGAGTATTTAAAAGAATTTAAATTAAAATACAAAAAAGTCTTAAAAATATTTGAAGGTCTAACAAAATATATCTTTGGAACTACATTCGGCATCCTCCCTGCTCACAAATAATATTTAAATAAAAGGAAAAATAAACATTTTAAAACTCTTGGCAGGAACAACCAACTCTATCCACAAGCCTATAACATACTGGCAGTTATCTATTTGTATCATGGCATATAGCAATTTGGAATTAGATATTTTAGGTTTATTGAGGACACTATGACTAGCTATGGCTAAGAATCCTGTCTGTACACATGTTAACATAATCAGTTGACAGTGTTACGATGGGTCTAGGGGCTAGACTCTCTTTCAGGTGACGTTTCTATCCTTCTTTTGAACCTCTATGCAGTCCATTTGTAGTTCATAGGTATTCCTAATTGATTAAGTAATAGTTTTCAAAATTTATGAAAAATATCACTCTCCTCTTTCAGTCTACAAATAAAAAAGACACTGAAATATGGCCCAACTATGACACTTTTGTTGCATTTTAAACAACTAACTACTATCCTGTTACAGAATGCAGAAGTTTGTAAGCAGAATCTCAGGTGGTCTGTTTTCATCCAATATCCAAATACCTGGCCTCACGAAAAGCTTAGAAAATAACGTGGAAACATCTTTGTAGACTGGAGACACTAGGTAACAGCCTGCTAACTAGAGAAACGATTGGCCTAACGCCTGTGATGTTAAATCCTGGTGAGCTGCATCTGCTACTTCAGAGATTTTGCCATCAAATGTCCTTACTACAGATAATGAAGTAGCAAAAAGCAAATTAAAATCCTAAAGACAACCACCCAATTAATCAGACTAATTTTAAAGTTATCACAAGCAGCACCCACTAATGCATTTTTGAAAGCTCCCCATGGGTTGCTTAATCCTCTGGTTACCAATGGCCTACTAGACCATAACAACTGTCCTAAGTTGATGTTCCTTATTCCATTAAGTGGTGTACCCAAAAGCTCTCAATAGAATATACTTTACACTGATACTAAAGTACTGTTTAAGATGAATCCACAAAAATGGTTATTAACACAGGTGGTATAGTATGAGGATATGAAAACAATGAATAAATATGAAATAAGATATCTGGAGGAATGACAAAATAAATTAATAAAAAATAATCTATAATGATAAAATTCCAAGCACTCTGAAAAATGGCTAAATTTGTATTGTTCAAGATATTCAACCTTCATGTAACTGTTACCAATTCTCAGTGCAGAGCTGCAGAGCTCTGCAAGGAAAAAAACACAAATAATTGGTATTTCAATATGAGTTAAGAGAATTTCAAAAAATTTGACATGGTGAAGATATATAGGAGAATTTGAAAAATATATAATACATAATGAAAACTATGAATTTATTTTTAGAGCAAATTGCCAAAGATTTGTAATTGACTAGTTATATGCAAAGAACAACAAGAAACTGTCAGAAAAGTTTATCACTTCCTCAACTTATTATGTAAGTCTTATGTAAGGATCTAAGCAATATTAAATGAAATACTATTTAAGAACTAAAAATATTTTTATCACTTCATTACGTACCAGAAAAGTGATTCTTTTTTCACTTTGTAACATTTCATTTATGACATCATCTGGCACATTTGATGTAACAATTCTCTCCACACACAAAATTTTCATTCTTTGCTTATGAACCTATTATTTTTGATTTTTGTATTCTATTTTGGCTACACCAGTTTACATTCCCACCAATAATGTACAGGAATTCGTTTTTCTCTACATCCTCACCAGCATTCATTCATTATCTCTTCCCTTTCTAACAGGTATGAGGTAATATTACTGTGGTTTTGATTTGCATTTCCCTGATGATTGGTGATTTAGAGCACCTTCTCATGTACCTATTGGCCATTTATATCTCATATTTGAGAAAATGTCTATTCATTTATTCTGCCCATTATTTATTCAAAATTTTTTTGGTTGTTGCTATTGAGATACAGGTGTTCCTTATATATTTTGGATGTTAATCCCTTATCAGATAGATGATTTGCAAATATTTCCTCCCATTTGGTGTTGCCTTCATTTTCTTGATAGTTTCCCTTCCTGTGCAGAAGCTTTTTAGTTCAAGATATTTCCATTTGTTTATTTTTACCTTTGTTGCCTTTACTTTTGATATCAAGTACAAAAATATCATTGCTAAGATCCTTGTCAAAGATTACCTCTTATGTTTTCTTCTAGGAGTTTCATGGTTCAAATCTTACGTTAAAATTTCTAATGCATTTTGAGTTGATTTTTGTGTATGGTATAAAATAGGTGTCCAGCTTCATTTTTTGCATGTGGCTGTCCAGTTTTTTCCAACACTGTTTATTGAAGAGACTATACCTTCTCCATTGTATGTTCCTAGCTCCTTTGACATAAATAGACCATATATGTGTGTGTTTATTTCTGTTCCATCAATCAATGTGTCTTTAGGCAATACCATATTGCTTGATTACTATAACCTTGTAATACAGATTGAAATCAGAAAGTGTGATGCCTCCTTTGTTCCTCTTACTCAAGATTACTTGGGCTATTTAGGGTCTTTTGGATCTTACAATCTGTTATTGAAAAACTATCAAAACATGTTTGAACTTAAGATACTGTCAAATTCTTTATTCAAAATTAAAGTTATATTATTAGGGAACAAAAATTTTTACAGCATATACTGTGATATGGATATTTAAATATAATGTTTGAGGGGCGCCTGGGTGCCTCAGTCGGTTAAGGGTCAGACTCTTGGTTTTTGGCTTAGGTCATGACGTCGTGTTTTTGTGAGTTTGAGCCCCATGTCAGACTATGCAGGCAGTGTGAAGCCTGCCTGGGATTCTCTCTCTCCCTCTCTCTGCCCCTCTCCCACTTGCACTGTGTCTTTCTCTCTCAAAATAAATAAACTTTAAAAATAAATAAAGATAATGTTTGATGTTTACTATTTGTGAAGATTAAATTCCTTCTAATTTTTGTTAATAGAAAAGCCATATTTTTCCCATGAATTTTAGTGCTGGCTGTGGGTGGTATGTCTTTGTGCGTATTCGATTGTCTGGTTTGTGGCTACCTACTTTGTAAAAAATTATTTTTATTAATTTATGAAATGTCCCAAGCATAGAGATAAGCTTATATGATAATATGGAAAATATCAATTTATCTGCCATTCTTTCAAATTCTAATATTCTGCTATTCGTATTCATCTTTCTAAAAAGATAGGTATACATAAAAAATTACAGATATGAATATAATAGATTTCATATTTCTTTTCTTTCTCCCTCCTCCACAAGGCTATACTCACATTTCCAGTCACTGTTGTTATATTTGTTTTGCATTTTGGTTCTTATTTCTACATAGTTATATATCAACAAAGTCATTGTGCAATTTTTAATGAAACAGTGCATAAATGACACCCTTCAGCTCATATAATTCAGCCACTTGATTTTTTCAACCAACATTATACTTTGAAATTTGACTATTCAAGTTACCATTAGATTTTTTAGATTGTCCATACAAATATATGTAGCTCTGAATTATTTGATTACTGCATATGACTTCCTCCATGAATATAATTCTGTAAATATATATTTATGTTGTTTTCTCTTATTCCAACTTGTTATATTACATTTACTATTGTGTTTTGTTACAATGAAGGACTGCTCTTCACACTCCTCTATTTATTTTTTTTAAACCAGCAATGTTGTTTTGTTCTTTTTAAAAGTTGCATTTTCTTGGGGCGCCTGGGTGGCGCAGTCGGTTAAAGCGTCCGACTTCAGCCAGGTCACGATCTCGCGGTCCGTGAGTTCGAGCCCCGCGTCGGGCTCTGGGCTGATGGCTCAGAGCCTGGAGCCTGTTTCCGATTCTGTGTCTCCCTCTCTCTCTGCCCCTCCCCTGTTCATGCTCTGTCTCTCTCTGTCCCAAAAATAAATTAAAAAAAAAAAAGTTGGAAAAAAAAAGTTGCATTTTCTTATAACTTTTAAATTGTGGTTATATAAACATGCATAAAAATTACCACTTTAATAATTTTTAAGTGTACATTTCAGTGGCAATAAGCACATACTAGTTTTATTTTCATTCAGTTCAAATACTTTTTAATTTCTTCTTAGAATGCATCTTTGATCCATGTGTTGCAAGTGAATTAATTTCTAAATATTTGCTTATTTGCTTTTTTTATATTTTAATTTTATCTGTATTTATTTTTGAGAGAGAGAGTGCGAGCAGAGGAGGGGCTGAGAGAGGGAGACACAGAATCCTAAGCAGCTCCAGGTTCTGAGCTATCAGCACAGAGAGTGACAGGGGTGGGGGTGGGAGGTGGTTCAGACTCAGGAAAGCAAGTTCATGACCTGAGCCAGAAGTCAGATGCTTAACCACCTGAGCCACCCAGGGGCCCCAATATTTGGTTCTTTTTTATCTTTTTATTTCTTATTTCTAGTTTAATCAATTTTGATCTAAAAACATCCTTTGTAAACTCTCCATCCATTTAAATTTTTTACAGTGTGTTTCATAGTCTGGAGTTTGGTGTATTTTTGTGAATGTTCTATGTTAACTTGTGGGGAAGGTAATCTGTTGTGATACAGTATTTCATGAATGTCAACTAGGCCAAATTAATTAATGGTATATTCAGGTCAACTATGTCCTTACTGAATATTTTCTTGATTGATCTATTAATTACTGAAATAGGGCACTGAAGTTAACAGTTATATATAATAATATACAATATATTTATGTAACATATTATATATAATTATATAATTAACCAAGTTGCTTGGTTTTTCTTTTCAGTTCCAGAGTTTGGGTCTCATATCCTTTGCCACTTTTGTCATAGACATACATATCTGGATTTTTATGATTTCTTAGAAAACTAACTCCTTTCTAATTATGTAATTCTCTTGTTATCTCTGACAATTTTCTTGATACTAATTTTGCTTTTTTTCTTAAGTTAATATAGTAACCATAAATCCTTTGATTACTGTTAATATGGTATACGTCTCTCCATACATTTACATTGAACCTATCAGAATCTTTATATTTTAGGTACAATTTTTGTATTCAACATGTACTTGGTTTCAGTTTTTTTATTTACTCTGAAAATCTCTGTCTTTTAGTGGATATATGTTGATCACTAACCTTTAATGTGATCAGTGATATAATTCAGTTAATAGCTACCATGCTTGTAAGTGTTTTCTATTTTTGCATTTGATCTTTGGTTCTTTTTTTCCTGCCATGTTTCCCTGCCTACTCTGGGTTTAATCGAGCATTTTATATTATTCCATACTTAAAAATAATATTTTTAATGGCTGCCCTAGAATTTTCAATATAAATTTGAAGTAGTACAAGTCAATCTTCAAATAACATTATACCAGCTCATGTATAGTGCAGGTACCTTATAACAGATCATTCTTGATTCCTCTTTCCCAACCTTTGTGGACTCTTATCATTTAACTCAGTTAACTCTATGCTTTAAATGTCCAACACATCATTACTGTTGTTAATTCAAATACTGTACTCATTAAATCTTTACATTCATTAAGAATAAAAATTAAGGGGTGACTGGGTGGCTCAGTCAGTTAAGCATCAGACTTGTGATTTTGGCTCAGGCCATGAATTCAGGATTTGTGGGATTGAGCCTCACGTCTGGCTCTGCGCTGACAGCCCAAGCCTGCTTGGGATTCTCTCTCTACTTCTCAGTCTCTCCCCCCCTGCTTGCTCTCTCTCTCTGTCTCTCAAAATAAATAAATACATGTTTAAAAAAGAATAAAAATTAAAATACTTTATTTTAATTTCATATATTCATTATCCAATAATCTTTTCTTTGTATGGATTGATGTAGCTGACATATTTTCCTTCTCCATGAAGACCTCCTTTTAACATTTATTGTAAGTCAAGTCTGTTGGAGATGAATTTCCTCAGTTCTTCTTGGTCAGAAACTTTTCTTCCTCCTTCATTTAAATAGGAAAATTTATCTGGCATAGATTTCTAGGTTTCTGGTTTCTTTCTTCCAACACTTTAAAATTTCATTCTACTCTTTTCTTGCTCATATGGTTACTGATGAGAAATCTACTTTATTCTTTATCCTTGAGTTTTCTCCCACTATTCTTTCAACATCATCCCTTTGTCTTTGATTTCTTGGTGTTTAAACATGCTTATATTCTTTTGTTTGTTTGTATGTTTGTTTGTATTTCTTCTGCTTGATGTTCAGTGAACTTCCTTAACCTGTGAGTTTCTATCATTCACTTTAGAAACTTCTCAACAACTCTTTTTTTTTTTTTATATATACATAGTATCCTTTGGATAAATATCTAGTAGTGCAATTGCTGGGTTGTAGGGTAACTCTACTTCTAATTTTTTGAGGAAAATACATACTGTTTTCCAAAGTGGCTGAACCAATTTTAATTCCCACCCAGCAAAAGTTTTCCTCTTTTCTCTGCATCCTTACCAAAATCTGTTGTTTCCTAAGTTGTTAATTAATGTTAGCTATTCTGACAGGTGTGAGTTCTTTATAGATTTTGGATACTAACACTTTATCTCATATGTCATTTGCAAATATCTTTTCCCATTTTGTTGGTTGCCTTTTAGTTTTGTTGATTGTTTCCTTTGCTGTGCAGAAGATTTTTATCTTGATGAGGTCCCAATAGTTCATTTTTCCTTTTGTTTCCCTTGCATTGGGATACATGTCTGGTAAGTAGTTGTTGCAGCCAAGGTCAAAGAGGTTGTTGCCTGTTTTCTCCTCTGGGATCTTTATGGTTTCATGTCTTACATTTAGGTTTTTCATCCATTTTGAGTTGATTTTTGTGTATGGTGTAAGAAAGTGGTCCAGGTTCATTCTTCTGCATGTCACTGTCCAGTTTTCCCAGCACCACTTGCTGAAGAGAAATTTTTCCATTGGATATTCTTTCCTGCTTTGTTGAAGATTAGTTGGCCGTACAATTGTGTGTCCATTTCTGTGTTCTTTATTGTTCCCTTGATCTATGTGTCTGTTTTTGTGCCAGTACCATACTGTCTTGATGATTACAGCTTTGTAACACAGCTTGAAGAGCAGATTTGTGATGCCTCCAGCTTTGGTTTTCTTTTTCAACGTTACTTTGGCTATCTGGGGTCTTTTGTGGTTCCATAAAAATTTTAGGATTGCTGTTCTAGCTCTGTGAAGAATGATGGTGTTATTTTGATAGGAATTGCATTGAGAGTGTAGATTTCTTTGGGTAGTATCAACATTTACAAAAATGCTGATTCAAAGGGGCACACACATGCATCCCAATGTTTACAGCAGTGCTATCAATAATAGCCAAATATGGAAAGAGTCCAAATGTCCATTGACTAATGAATAGATTATATATCACATATACAATGGAATATTACTTAATCAAAAATAATGAAATATTGCCACTTGCAATAACATGGATGGAACTAGAAAGTATAATTCTAAACAAAATCAGTCAGAGAAAGATACATATCATATGATTTCACTAATATGTGGAGTTTAAGAAACACAACATATGAACATAGGGAAATATGAACATAGGGAAGGAAATTAAGATAAAAAGAGAAAGGAAGGCAAACCATAAGAGATTCTTAAATACAGAGAATAAACTGAGAGTTGCTGGATGGGTGTTGGGTGGGGGTATGCGTTAAATGGGTGATGGGCATTAAGGAGGGTACTTGTTGGGATGAGCTCTGGGTGTTGTATATGAGATGATCCACTAAATTCTACTCCTGAAAATAATATTACACTGTATGTATTTATTTTTTATGTTTTTTAAAATTTAAATCCAAGTTAGTTAACATAGAGTGTAATAATAGTATCAGGAGTAGAATTTAGTTATTCATCACTTACATGTAACACTGAGTGCTCATCACAAGTGTCCTCCTTAATATTCATTGCCCATTTAGCCCATCCTCCACCTGCCTTCCCTTCAGCAACCCTCAGTTTGCTTTCTATAGTTAATAGTCTCTTATGGTTTGCCTCCCTGTCTTTTTTTCTTTCTTCCCCTATGTCCATCTGTTTTGTTTCTTAAATTCCACATGAGTGAAATATTTGTCTTTTTCTAATTTATTTTCTTTAGCATAATATACTCTAGCCCCATCCATGTTGTTGCAAATGGCAAGATCTCATCATTTTTGATGGCTAAGTAATATTCTTTATTCTCCCATCTTCTTTATCCATTCATTAGTCAGTGGACATCTGGGCTCTCTCCATAGTTTGGCTATTCTTAATAATGCTGCTATAAGCATTGAGGTGCATGTGCCCCTTCAAATAAGTATCTTTGTATCTTTTGAGTAAATATCTAGTAGTGTAATTACTGGGTCATAGGGTAGTTCCTTTTTTTTAAGTTTCTTTATTTTGAGATAGAGAGAGAACGAGCATGAGTAGGGGAGGGGCAGAGAGAGAGGGAGAGAGAACCCCAAGCAGGTTCTGGGGCTGTCACTGCAGAGCCTGATGTGGAGCTCAAACCCATGAACCATGAAATCATGACCTGAGCCTAAATCATGAGTCAGATACAACCAATTGAGCCACCCAAGCACCCCAAGGATACTTCTATTTTTAACTTTTTGAGGAACCTCCATACTGTTTTCCAGAGTGACTACACCAGTTTGCATTCTCAACAATAGTGTGTGTAAGAGGGTTCCCCTTTCTCTACATCCTTGCCAACATCTGTTGTTTCCTGTGTTGTTAATTTTAGCCATTCTGACAGGTATGAGGTGGTACCTCATTGTGGTTTTGATTTGTATTTCCCTGATGATTAGTGATGCTGAGCATCTTGTCATGTCAGCTACTCTTATTTCAAAGATTTCTTCTGCTTTGGACATATACTTTTAAGTATACAGGAACTGCATTAAATACATCTTTAGCTGAGGATTTATGTTAACCTGGCTATGAACTAGGCTGTGTGGAATGTCTGCTCTACCTACAGGCACCAGAAGCTTCAAATTCTTCCAGTGTCCTTGTTTTCCTCTTCTCTCTTGAATCTGACTTTGGAAGAAAGAGACTGTGATTTATAGTTATTTCAGTTGGGATCTGCTCTTATTATTGTGGAGTCATGTAGGTGACTATAGATAGGTGTGAAGAGGGTTTAATCTCATGATTAATTCTGGCTTACTGTCGACTGACTCTTGTCTCTAGTTGTGACCCTCCCAAGTATTTTGCAAATAGTATAGCACTTCTTTTCACCTTTAGGTGAAATTGAAAGGTTAGAGGGTACTGAAGTGGAAGGATTATTTCCTAGGCTGAGATAAATCTCTAGAAAAGCCCTTTCCCTTGAGGTTGGGACTTTGCCATGGAGAAGGCTTTGAGTATACTTCACAATGATTACTGTTTCTATCCCTATGTTATACCCACACAGAGATCTTTCTCAGCTCTTCACTTTGAGAACCTAGAGGAATTCTCTAAAGTAAAAATATAGAGGTCCTGGTAAGATTATGGCCCTCAAGAGATTCGCACTCACACTAGTCCACACTCATCCTTCAGCAAGTAATTAACATTACCTTTAAATGTTCTCATCAGTTTATGTCTCCATGGGCATATGCTCCAGGTTAGCAGCTCTGACTTGCAACTCTGATTTTCCTATTTATTTCTAGATTTAGGAATGGAGATTTTGCTATGTGACCCCAATTTTCTGATCAGTTTAACAGAATTTTATCTCTTAATGTATTTCCAATTTGTTCATTGATTTCTGATTTGTTCAGTTTTTCTTGTTGCAAGGATGAGTCATGACTTCCAATCTCTTTAACATATCAAAGATGAAGCTAGAAGCCTACAGTTTTTTCAAACTTTTTGTTATTATTTCCCTAATATTTATAACATACATTTTAACTAATCTAAATCCAGTTTCAAATTGCCCTACATTGTTTCATGTGTAGGACAGGCACTTTATTACAGAGTGTTTCCAAATATTCATACCCTTTATGATCTCATTGCTATTCATTTCATTTACCCATATGGTATTATCACTAAATGCATTGCTACTATCATTACATTAAACAATATCTTTATGATCACTTAAGAATAATAATTTGAAAGATTTTTAACTTAATTTTTTCCTTTTTGACATGCTTTCTTTCTTTAGATCCAAGGTTTGAACCTGTAATATTTTCCTTCTTCTGAATAACTTATTTTTTGCACGGAAGGAAGGTCTGGTGGCAATAAATTCCTTCATGTTTTTCTTTGAGAAAATCCTTATTCTTCCTTTGTTTTTAAAGAATTTTTTTTTCTGTATATATAATTCTAGGTTGCTGGATTGTTTCTTTCTTTTAAATTTACATATACAGTATGGCTCTCTTCTTTCTTGCACATTCCCGAATAGAAATCCACTATAATTCACATCCATGCTCTTATATAGGTAAGGTATCTTGTTTTATCTCTAGCATCTTTTCAGAGTTTCCTTTGTCTTTTTTTATACATAGATTTGTTTTACATTCATATGTTGTATTTTAGTTTCTGAAGTTTCTTTTGACCTATCTTCCACATACTTGATTATTTCTCTGCCATATAAAGTTTACTGATAAGATCATTGCAGATATTCCTTACTTCTGTTACAGTGGGTCCCCCCAGCATTTTCTTAGAGTTCCCATCTTTCTGCTTACATCACCTATCTCTTCCTGCATGGTCTCTACTTTTCCCACCAGAGTTCTTAGCAAAGTAACCATAGTTATTTTAACTGCCTTGTCTGATAATTCCAACATCTGTGGCATCTTCCTCTGGCTTTAATGATTGCTCTACCTATTCAGAATGAGTTTTCCTGCCATTGGCATGCTTTGTAATTGTTTTTCGTTCTCATGTTATTGAAAGCCAATAATTTTGTCTAATAAGAACTAAAGAAAGGAAGTCCTTAGTGTGAGATTCTACATTAATCTAGCTAGGAATCAGAATCTACTTAAAGTTTGCTATAGGTACAGGTGCCAGATGTTACACATTGCTTTGATTTCTCTGTTTTTGTCTTCCCTTGACTTTGGGCATTTCTAAGTACTCCTCCCTAGAAAGTCTATGTCTTACAGCTCCTTCAGCTATAATGCTTGACATTACATTGGAACCATGTTGGAATGGTGGAAAGGTGTTGGGAGAAAGGTGTTCTCTCTAAAACCTAATTAAGTCTCATTGTTTTTAGAAGCCAGTGTCACAAAACTGTGACTTATACAAGTTTTTCTCCCCCAGTCTACAGTAATTTGTCAAAATTACTATTTAAGTTTTCCCATCAGCTTATTGTCCCAACAGCTTCTGCTCCAGGTAAAGCAAATCTTAACTATGTGTCTTTGGATGAGGACATCTCTACAGATTTTGGTATGGTGGTTTGGCTTCTGATGGATCCAAGTAGAGCCATTGTTTTTAAGTTTGTGCCTCTCCTTCTTGTTGTCAGAATGGGAGTAATGTCTGCCAAGTTCTTTACTTGTCAGATCCAATACTAGAAGTCTCCTTTATAGAGTTTTATATTTCCAATTTATAAAATCAGACTGTGGTTGTGGATCATAGTGAAAAAAAAAAAACCCCACTTGGTGGTTACCGAATACTCTTCATTGAAAATATTTGGGTGTACAAAGATTTTTTTTTTTTTTGGATAATAGATTTAGCAAAATCATTTATTTTCTTAATTTATCAGTTGTCAGTTGATGAAAGAATCCTGATTCTCTAATGGTGTTATGAGTGAAATGGCTATATATTGCAGATTTTCAACTAAGTAATTCTAGTTGTTGGAAAACATATAGACTCATGTAGCTTTTTGTTTTGTTTTTCTTCCAGATCCACAGCCCCATCCCAGCCCACAGAAGATGAACACAGATGAGTGTTACATGACTTTACCCGTAAAGATCCATAAAGGTAACACAGATTCTCAGGTATTTTCCAGATAAAGAGAAATGCCCATTTATGCTATAGAAAAATCTTACAAAATCTTAGGCTAATATAATTCTACAGAAAGGAAGGCAGATTTTACAGCTACAAAAATATTTAATGTTAATGATGAGATTTGCTTTTCTCCTATACACACATTTAGTAAAAATATGAATACTTTTGTAAAGCACTTTGAGTTTCTTGGAGAAAAATATCCATAATGTTATCCATCTTTATTGTTTAGTCATGAAGCAGGATTCAATCTAGCTTGGGATTCAGGAAATTTTCTTGGAGATGAAGAGCTGAAAAGGTGGGTAAAGCTAACTAAAAAAGAATAACAATCCTCAATATGGAAAGAATGGTTTACCACCAAACAGGAAAAAATGGATATATTTTAAATGGATTAAAATTTTTTAATGTTTATTTATTTTTGAGAGAGACAGAGACAGAATATGAGTGGGTTAGGGGCAGGTAGAGAGGGAGACAGAGAATCCAAAGCAAGTTCCAGGCTCCGAGCTGTCAGCAGAGTCCAACACAGGGCTCGAACTCACAAACTGTGAGATCATGACCTGAGCTGAAGTCAGACGCTTATCTGACTGAGCCACTCAGGTGCCCCCTCCACCAAAAAATGGATATATTTTAAAAGCAAGAAACAACATGATGTTTTCTAAAAACAACAAAAGATTCTTCCTACTAGAGTATGAAAGTCAAAGGCAGGCAGGAAAAGAGGACAGTCAGGAATCTGTCATGAAAGCTTTAAGGAAAATGTTGAGGAATTTTGATTCAATTCTGTAGGCAAAGAGGAGCTTGTACTAAGGTGATGTAACAGATAAAGAGGGCTTAAGGGACTATACTGGAAACAGGAAGTAAGAGAGAGTAAGAGAGTCAAGAAAACATTGAGACCAAACTGGCATGATTTTATTTTTAAGCATACATGTTAAGGGAGAGAAATCAAGATTTCTGTTGAGAATTCTAGGTTTGGTGATTGAAAGGCTGGTGCTGATATTTTTTGAGAGATTAAAAAAATAATGAGGCAGACACATTTGAAATAGGGTGAAATGAAAAAGAAGGGATAGGCCCACTTGGTATTCTATGAATGGGGAATTTGGTGCCTGCCATAGCATGTTTATAGTCAATAAGATAGAGCTTATAGTAAAACTATAAGAGTAATTGCAGAGAGGAAAGACCTCAGATAAGAACTCCAGGAAATATCAGAATTTAATTAATAGAAAAGGAGTCCAGAAAAATAAGGAAATAGTAATTTCTAAATGCGGAAGAATGGAGCATGAGTAGTGTCACATAATTCAATAGGCAAATTATTTGAGAAAAATATGGTTAACAATATTGAATGAGGTGAATCAGAGTAAAATGTATCTACTATTCTACAAAATACAGAATTTACTAGTGAACTGCTTTTCCAAAGAAATTTTAGTAGAGTCAGGGGGACATATATAGATGTTAATGGGTTAAAGACACTATACCAAAAGACTCTGAAGGAATTAAGTTGCAAAATGGAGAGAGAGAGAGAGAGAGAGAGAGAGAGAGAGAGAGAGAGAGAATGCACATAGGAGAGTGAGCAAGCAAGCTGTAGCTGGAGGAAAACATGAGTATGTGTGTATTTGTCCCAAAAAAGACTTGAGCACATTTGTAGTCTAGGGGAAGAGAGCAAGTATCATGAATACGAATGCAGATCAGAAAAGATGGTAGATCCCTGGGGAAAAGGGAGGAGCCTCAGGGACAATTCCCTTCCCGGGACTTGGGATAACTGGTTAGCTCTGTGTGTAGGTAGGTAAGTGTGTTAGTTGAAGATGGTATGGAGGGTTGACAGAGAGCTGCAGAAACCATACTTCATGATGTTATTATCTTTCTTGTTCCAAATCTGAGGTGACATGGTCAGGTTAGACATTTAATTCTGCCAACTTCTAACTGTTTGCACTGAAGCAAATGTTTATCTTCAATCCTTACAAAGGCACATGATTCACTGGTGGTCTGCTACGTTGAAAACAAATTTTTAAAAATAACAAAAAAAATAACCAAAATGTATCCCCTTGTGTAGTATACTGAAATAAATCCTGTATTGTTTGAAACTTTATGAACCATTGGAGTGTTTACAGTAGGTAAAACTATGACCACATGTGAAATTCTTAGTGCGAAGAGATGGAAAATAAGATAGGCTTGCATATTTGCCTCCTTGTTTCTTATCTGGTCCATTTTCCCTTCTGCGTCTTTACTAGGCTCAGGTAAAGGCCAGCAGCTGCTCTGAAAGTGCCCCACCAGCTTGTGCACAGGCACTTCTTACCCATTGCGAGTGAAATTGACTAGAATCACACAATCTTCATCAATTTCCCACTCAGTAGAAATCAGTTTTCTATGCAAGGGAGCTGTTCTACATTTGCTCTGCAGCTGGCAGTCCCATGGAGCTAAGCTGGAGGGAGAAAAGGAGAAGACCTGCTGCTAGTGAATGATGCGCTCTGTGTGGGTGTGCTCACCTGATTTTGCAATTGGAATCAGCCCCCAATATAAGAGCAGTGGAGGCTCCGGTTGAATTGAAGGAAATGAAGAGTTTCTTGTTTCAATCTTTAAGTTCCATCTAACTCATAACTAATGAACTAGCATTCTGCACAGCAGTACCATCTTCCACAGGCAGCAATTATATAAGAATAGCATTCCAAACTTGGTAGTTCTGTGACTGGCTGGCATACGAGCTGCTAGTGTGGGAAGAAGCCTTTTACACAGATGTTAGCTAGAAAATAGATGGATGGATGTGACTACAGCTTACTGGGTTCACAATAAGAAAGGACAAAGATTTAAATTTAAAATGTTGAAACTAATGCAGAAGATGATTCATGCTGAAGATATTTTTGTGTGTGATTTGTGAGACTTCTAAATGGGTAGATTTCAACTCAAAATACAAAATGGGGTGATGTTAGTAGCTACCCTAGTGTGATCTCCCAATCGTCTGAATTGGAATTTCCTATGGAACTTATTACAAAGCAGATTCCTAGACAACACCTTATGATTCTAATCAGTGATTATGAATGAAGTACAAGAATTAGTCATATAAAGCAATTCCCTAGGGAATCATTGTGCACAATAAAAAGAACTACCAGTGTATACTGACCTTGATATGTGACAGAGGCAACACAATTATGAAAAGAGAATTCAAAGGCACATGTAGTTTTAAATTTTATCATTTTGGAGACACCTGGGTGGCTCAGGAGGTTGAGCATCTGACTCTTAATTTTGGCTCAGGTCATGATCTCTCGGTTCATGAGATTGGGCCCTGCGTTAGCCTCTGTGCTAAGAGCACAGAGCCTGCTGGTTCTCTCTCTCTCTCTCTCTCTCTCTCTCTCTCTCTCTCTCCCCCCCCTCCTGCTCATGCTCTCTGTCTCAAAATAAACAAACATTTAAAAAATTATAATTTTTAACCAGTCCCAGTTAAATACACCCTAATGTGAGAAAAATTAGGAAATGAAAAATATATGATAAAGAACAATATGGATAAAGACAATTATCTGAGTAATTTTAGCTATAATTTGAATAGCACAAATTGATATTCCTTTCTACAGAGGGAATAATTGGGCCAAGAATTTGAAGATATTTCCTAATTGCTACTGACTTCTTCAAGTGTCTAAGAGCTAAATGGCAAACATATCCCCTGGAAAAGAAGGCTCAAGTGTCTTGCTGAAACAATGAGATAAAACTACTTGTTAGGGAATTCAACTAGTACATCACTTCAGTATACAAATGCAAATATACGGCAAATAAATGCCTCTCCTCCTTCTTGTATAAATGGTGTTGCTCTTTAACTATAGCAATCCCACTCCTGCCCCTATGCTCAACCCAAGTTCTGACTGTGCCTCAAAATCCATGTCAGCAAGGCTCTCCTAATCTCCAAAATTACAGCTGATTAAAAAATTTATCTCATGGAAAACAATTTTCTTATAGTTTAGGAACATGCATTAGATTTAAAAAAACACTAGTTAATCTTCCAAAGAATTTTACAGAATATATAGACACACATTAATTAATAAAGCTTTATTGGTTCAGCTTTTAAAAGTCAGATATAGATAATATCTTACTCTATGTAACAGCAGAAATTACCCTGTTTTTTATTATGGTCTTGGAAATAGAAATTCCCAGTTTCATAAGCAATTTACTTATATAAAAGTATGCAATCAAGGAAGTAAAGATGCTATCCAAAATATCGCTACTGCTTCAATTAGTTCCTAAGGAACTAATTCACTGAAAAAATATTATTCAGCAAAACTGAGCATAAAATTTATAATCTAATCAGTTTAAGGAACAGTCTTTGAAATTCAATTAACCTAGCAAGAACAAAGAATACTATGCATGATTGGAATCTACCTTTAAAACATTCAGATGTCTGTTGCCTTAAAATCAAACATTATTGGTGAGTTTATCTCTACCTCTGCTACCAAAAGAAGAGTTTACACACCGAAATAAACAAACTGCAATGCTTATTCTGAACTTTCTGTATCAATGAACAAGAAAATGAAGTGCAGCCAACCAATTAGTAATCATCTTTTCTCTTTTGAGGGACATTTTATTGATATCTGGCTTTCCAAATATTAGCATGTCACCTGCTAAGTAGTAGTTTCACCACAGTGAAACTACTGTGGAAATGAAATGATAGGGGATGATTTTTACACCCTGTTTTTGTGTCTTGTGTAACTACTAGCATAATCTGTGCATCTCTAAAGGCATTAGAAACAGAAAACATGAAATCTAATGAAAAGGAGTGAGAAAGAGATTATTTTAAGTATTTTTACCCTTCAGTACATAAAATCTCTGAAAACAACAAAAAAAAAAAAACTGTACTTCATGATAATATGCTATATCCCAGATCACGTTTTTGCCCCTCATTATTTCATTCATAATCTTTCATTATTTACAATTACATTATGATTACTCATTCTCTAATACTAGTCTCTTAATTTCTTGGGAATATAGACCAAAATGTGGTCATTCGACATCCTCTGAAACTAAAGCATATTTTATATGTATCAGGAAATTACTAAAATTTTGAAGAAATAATAAAAATCATTTGGCAAGAGTTCTGAATATTAACATGACACATGGTATCTTTTGAAAACCAGAGATTATCTTCTCACAAAAATGTCTTCCCTCTCCAAGCTTTATAAACCAGAACAATATTCTGGGATTAGGAGTAGAGAGTTGTTAATTCATACTGCTTATGTTTCATACTGCTTATATTTCAACCAAAAGACAAGTAACCTTTACTCAAACTATACTCTACATAGATTGTATTGAATTTATTTAAATCTGGAACAGCTACACTTAATAACAGACTTTCAATTGCTTTCCATTCACTGTAGAACTGGAAGGGATTAAAGGATGAATCTTTTTAATTAAAAACAAATACTACTTAAGTAATGTAGCTTATTTACTTCATAAACATACTTTAAGGCTTAGTATTTGTCAATTACTAAGAATAGGAGACAAGAATTACACTAAAATAAAATAAATTTAGAAAAAATCTTGGATACATAATATATTTTTTACTATCCATGATGTAAACCACTGGTGTTATCTATGTCTCACAACAAGTACTTGTTATGAGCTCCAAAAGTAACCTTGAGTTCTTTGAACAAAAGATACAAACAACAGAGAAGAGAAAAATACATTTAAATTGATGGTAATTGATTTGAGTTTTGCAGTCTATCCTATGGTAGTTTGTAATGTGCACTGTTTTTTTTTTTTTCCATTCTATCACTATAAGCCTTTTATTAATATGTATAGCCAACAATTACTATACCTAAAAATAAGTATGTCGGATTTTCTAATCTGAATTTCTTTTCACACCAGTTCATATTTATATCATTTAAAATGTTTATAATGCTTTTATCTTTTGGAGGTATCTAGCCATTCTTCGGGCTAGTATTTGCCACCTTTCCAATCTTACCTGTCACACATTAAAATTACAGAAAAGAATAGAAACTATAGTGATAAAAGAAATCAGCCATGCATTTCCCAAGATAATCTAGAGCAGAAAAGACGTGTGCCTAAGGGAGAATATCTTATTTTAGAAAATTCACTTGTGATACAACACCACTTCCAGATACTCTTTTTCCTCTCATAGATTACGATCAAAGACTGAGAAACAGAAATAATTAAGTGTATGTACATGTATTCTACTGAAAGAATAATTCATAAAGAGACAGTTTACCTTCAAAGAGAAAAATGTATCAAGGTCTAAAATGACCACTTCATCATGAGAGAGTGAAAATAAATAATATGCCAAACTTGTCAAGATGAGAGACACACAAGTCTTTCATTTCTTTATTTGGGGATATACATTTATTTGGAGGGACTTTTTAAAATAGACATGCACAAACCTCTGCTGTATCTCTGTAATAGGTATAAAAAGGCAAGTGAAGGACTTGAAAGACTGAAAAGAGATCCTATTTTTGAAAAATGGAGAGAACATTTCTTAATTATACCATACTTTGAAGCAATAACTGTCACACATTATATAAAATCTAACTAACTGTATCTCTTTATACAGAGAAACACCATCATATGAGGGACTTAAAAGTTATTATCTATTACTAAGTAATATAAATCTATAAAAAAGCAGCAAAAATTGCTAATAGAGTCAATGCAATGTACGATATCTTAACTAATATTGCCTTAGGGATCCCTGGGGCTTGCAAGGCTCTAAAAATTTATACTTTCTTTTTTGTTTTCATTTGCTCTCTGATTTTCAAAGAAATCTATAGTATATGAAGAATTCTAGAATTTGAAGCTAGCAAAGCTATCAAAGGCAAGGAGTATCAAAGTTATGAGGTGAGTGCGATTTTTACGAATGCCATGAGATTTGGGGATTGTGATATTACTAACATGATTAACACTAGATAGAATGTTGTCAGATCAATATATCAGTTATATTTTCTGATATTTGCTAGAATTTCATAAAACTTAAATTAGAAGTATACATATATATGTAGTATAAGTATACACAGGCATAAAATAATAAAGTATACACAGTGAGAACAAAGTATATATACATTACATGTGTATAATGCATGCATTGCATACCAAATTAGTATACTAAAATAATAGTTATTCTTTCTATAGTTACACTTTCTATATATTAAATGAACAGAACTCTGTTACATCTTGATTAATTTATTTGATCAACTGTATGTACTTGAAATTTTTAAGACTGGCATATAAAACATTTCAAACCTGTTTAGATATATATCAAATAGAAAGGTACCTAACCTGTAATATTGTTCTGAGACACATTTGTTAAATGATAATATTTATTAGCAAAATATCTTTGTGAAGGAAATAATAATAGAGGTTAAGTGCTACATGCATTTATACCTTCCTCTATTACACCTAACATAGTGGCTGGCACACAACCAATGTACAATATGTATTTGGAGAACAAATTAAAGAATATAAATAATAATTCTACTAAGATTTTAAAAGAAGGATTTTGGATTTCAGGTCTGGCATATTAGGAGCTTGTAAGTCCTCACTCCTTACTAACAAGTAAAAAACTGAGACATCAACAAATATTCCTGGATCTGACAAAGACGTGAATTCACTGGGCAAACAACTCCTCCCAAAATTGGAGAGACAGGTGAATACAGGGAATAATAATTTACGAGAGCATAAATTCATGACCAGAAACTTCTCTGGGAATCAGTGCTGGGGTAGGAAAACCTAAGATGTAACTGACAAATACCTGGAGGCTCAGTGTGGACAAGTCTGAGGGTTGAAAACACCAGGGGAAACTAGTCATAGAGTGGTTCCACAATTTTGTGTTTTGCCTGCAAGAGTTGGACTAAGTTCTTACAATGAATATCATACAAAAAAGCCATCACCATTCCAAAAGAAGGAGGGGAAATTAACTGTTTGGAAATATGCCAGAGCATTCTGTTCTTCTTAACAAGACCTAACTTAAGAGAAACTTTTTTTTAAGTGTAATTGACCTAGCAGAATGGAAATATCCAATTCCAGCTAGCTTTAGCATTTCATGTTGAAGAAGGCAAGGGCAAAGGCAAATACCCAAATCTGGCCATATCTAGCCATCCTGTCCTTCTGAAGTGAGGAAGAGCAGGGGAAAGAGAATCACTTGTGAAGTTCACAGTCCAGCAGCAGAGGCTCACTAGAGACTGAGACTGTATCATAACACTGTAGAACAATTCCCTTCCTCCACACCTTACCACATAACTAAGGCCTGATTTCCTACAGTTCCTTTGATGCAGTACCTCATGTCCAGCTATCAAGAAAAAAATCATAAGACATATCAAGTGGCAAAACACAATTTAAAGAGACACAGCAAGTATCAGAACCAGATATGGCAAGATGTCGGAATTATCAGACCAGGAATTTAAAACAACTCTGACTAATATGCTAATGTCTCTCATGGTAAAATAAACATCTTGCCAGAATAGATGGACAAAGTAAGGAGAGAGAGGAAATTCTAAGAAAAAAATAAAACATAAATGCTAGAGATTAAAAAAAATTAACAGAAATTAAGAATGCCATTTGATGTGCTCAATAATACACTGTGTCCATTGAGGGAAAGATCTCTGAGCTTGAAGGATATGTCAATACAAACATTCAAAAAAACAAAAAATAAAGGAAAAAAACATGCAAAAAGACAATAAAAATGGCTCAGAATATCCAAGAACTCTAACACAATTACAAAAGGTATAACATATGTGTAATGGGAACATTAGAAGAAAGAGAGAAAAGAATAAAAGAACTATCTGAAACAAGAACAGCTGAAAATTTCCTCAAATTAGTGCCATAAGGCATATCACAGTTCCTTAACACTCAGAAAACACCTACCAAATAAATGCCAAAACAATAATAGGCATTTTATATGCAAACTAGGCATATTATATTTAAACTGCAGAAAATCAAAGATAAAGAAAAAATCTTGAAAGACACCATAAAGAAAAAATAAAATAAAATAGAACCTTGACTATAGAGGAACAAAGATAAGAATTACATCCGACCTTTCCTCAGAAACCATGCAAGCATGAAGAGAATGGACTGAAATATCTGAAGTATTGAAGAAGACCAAAATCTGTTATTCTATACCCTGCCAAATTATCTTTCAAAAGTGACAAATATTTTCCCATAAAAACAAAAATTGAGGAAATTTATGGCTAATAAGCCTGCCTTCCAAGAAATGTTAAAAATTCTTCAGAAACAATAAAAAGGATATAGGTCAGAAACTCAGATCTTTAAGACAGTTAAGACTGTATTTCAAAATACTTTAAAACTTTCTAAATATTATATAACTTCATCAATAATTTATTAAGGAAACTAAATACCACTTAGAACTCAAGTAGCAGTTAAAATATTTATAATAATGGTTCTTTAAAAGTAATTCGTATTTATGTTTATGTAAGAAAAAATCAACAAAGATTGAATATAACTGAGCTAAGTGATCAACTCTAGAACATCAAAAAAAAAAGCAGATAATCAATATCAACTGAATAGGAAAAAAAAAAGGCAAAAGACCTCACTGGAAGTTTAATAAAAGATGAAATTTAAATTTCCAATAATAAATCAAAAGATGCTTCATCTCATTTACTTCAGCTAAATGCAAATGAAAACTCAAGAAGACATCCTGACACCCCAACAGACTAGCAAAAAGTTTTAAAAAGCTTGATAACCCAAAGACGGTTTGGGTGTAGGTATGGATTACTTTTATTCTATCCATGCTGAAACAGAGGCATTAAATTCTTACCTCAGTGACAAGTGTCAGGGAATACATGACGATGGGCTGGTTCCCAAACTCACACTCTTGACCTCTGTGTTTGATTGCTTCCCAAGAACAGACAAAACATTTCTGAAAAGGAAAACATTTCAGTTACTCTCCCTCTAGACTTCCTGGAACTCTTGTATCTTTTATATCATACAGGTTGGCTTTAAATTAATATTAAACTGAAGGGGCGCCTGGGTGGCTCAGTTGGTTAAGTGTCCAACTTCAGCTCAGGTCACGATCTCATGGTTTGTGAGTTCGAGCTCCACATTGGGCTCTGTGCTGACAGCTGGGAGCCTGAAGGCTGCTTTGGATTCTGTGTCTCCCTCTCTCTCTGCCCCTCCCCTGCTCATGCTCTGTCTTTCGCTGCCTCAAAAATAAATAAGCATTAAAAACATGATTTAATTAATATTAAACTGCAAAAACAAAAGATTTTGCTCAATTTACTTTACTTATGATGAAGCCTCAAGGTCACATGGTTATTGGTTTTACCCAGAATTAAAGAATTCTACTTAACGAGTATTCCTGGGAATATATATGTTATTCCCATTCAAAATACTACCATAAAATGAGATTAGTTTACCTATTCTCAGAAGACCTGCCCTCCCATTCAAACAACTTTCCCTCCTCCCTTTCTCATTCCTTTTCCTTATCTCTTTCCTTTCATGATTTTGTTCACAAGGTATACTGTGCTACCCCAGACATTGTGCTTAATGCTGGAAATACAAAGGTGAATAAAAAATCACCCCTTTTTGGGTGAAGTTCACACTCTAGTATAAAGATTTCTTGGGGGGAAATTATAGATATGTTCGTATCCATTAATGCACAACCACTTCATAAACAAACAACAACTTGGCTTTCCTCATAGAGGTTATTCTTGATATCTGCTCTGAGAGACTTCAATATCTTCATCTGGTATTCCTAACTAACCATATATATAAAAACCATTACTTCGATAATAATCAGTAATTAATGAACTAAGCATATGCTTTCAGTTAACTATATTCTCCTTTCAGATCACAATAAAGACAATCAACCTATAGTTACAATCAAATACAGAATTGTGGGAGGTTGTCAGATTTGATCAACTTTTTTGAAAATTTGAAGTAATAATTGCAATGTTATTTGTAGGCTCATAGGATTGCCAGTAATACATGAATTACATCAATTATCTCTAATAGGGAAGGCAGAGGAAGAAGCATGGAGTGGCTCAGAAATAATTTATATTGCATGAATAAACTATTCCTTTGGCTCACAACAACAGGGTTTATGATTATATAACCAGTTACAAAATGAGTTGAAAATAGGAATTGTCACTTACAGGAAGACTCCTTTTTGCAAAACTTTTAAATTTTTCACAAGTTTAAAACTTATTTTTGACTGAAAAATACTCCTGGATTACTTGGATTTTGACCATGCATAAAAAGAGTTATCCAAAATAAATGTGGTAATATAATTTATATTTTAAGTTTACCTATTATGAAACAGGTAAATTAATTTCTTACTCCTTATTGAATGTAAACTCTTTAACATTTTTTTGCTCAAATATGAAGATCCATCCTATAATAGTGCTTTATGTTATGCTGAGCGACCTTGTGGTCAGAGAAACTTCCCAATTTCCTTACTAACATTTCACATTTTTCTCTTTTCCCTCCTTTTTGTCAGAATAGAAGGATATGAATTTTAAATGAAACACTACTCATTTTGCTCCTACAATGTTCCAGGATATATCTAGAACATCAGGACTACTGGAGGCAAGAAAAAAGATAAGCCCGGGTGGCCAGGAAATCCCATAAGTAAAACACTTTTCTATCTTGTCATAATTTTAGCCAAGGTGCTTCTCATGTCCCAGGGGATTTCACCATACACTATTATTTAACTTCACTTTTCTTATTCCTTACTTCAGGGAAATCTCCTGAAAAAAATTAGATCTCTACATCCTTTTTTGCATTGGAACAACGGTTTTATTTTGAGGTAACACTTTATATTTAGTTTTAAACTCCTTGATATAATTTTAAACTGCCAAAATGTACAAAAATAATACAAGAAACTCTCATAAACTCTTTACGCAGAACTTCCATTTGGATTTTTCCTCATTTTCTTTAATGCTGTATAAAATATTCCCTGTGGGTGTTGTTTTTCTTTCAACACTTTATTTTACTCCACTCTCTTCTTCCTTGTGTGGTTTCTGTCAAGTCCACAATCATTTTTATCTATCTTCCTTGTACTTAAATTTCCTCCCAAACCTGGCTTCATTCAAAATTTTCTCTGTCTTTGGTTTTCTTCTGTTTAAGATAAACCAAGATTTGGGGGTTGAAGAGAAGAGACAATATTTGCCCTGTTTGGTGTTCTCTGAGCATCCTAGATTTGTGGTTTGGTGTCTCTCAGTAATTTTGGAAAGTTCTTGACCATTATTAATTCAAGTTTTTTTTTTCTTCTGTTTTTTTCTCTTTCTTTCCTTTACTGAAGAACATCATAACATCATAAACATCTTTTTTTTGGTTATTTTTTATTGTTTTTTACTTCCAGTGTTTTATTTTGATGCTTCTTAAATTTGTCATCTGTTCTGACAGGTTTACTTTTTCCATTAAAACTGTTAGCAAATTAATCATAGTTATTTTAAATTCTCTAATAATTTCAAAATCTGTGCCATGTCTTATTTTGCTTCTGATGACTGTTTTGTTTTTTCTCAGACTGGGCTTTTTTATTTTTGTCTTGTGTTTCGGCCTACTTTGTCATTTTTTGTTGAAAGGCAAACATGTATCAGTTGATAGGAATGGAGGCAAAAATACCTGTTATGTGAAGATGTATGTTAATGTCATTAGGAGTGGGCTCCATTAATACTTGCTGCACCTATGGATAGATGCTAGAGGCTTAAAATTATTCTATTGTCCATGTTTATGTCTCTCCTCTTGATTTTGTGTTTCCCTAAGTACCTTCATCAGAGGCAGTCAATACCTTGCTACTTTTCTACCTGTAATCCACTATTTTGGATTACAAATGTTGTGTTGTGTTGGTGTTACAAATGTGTTTGTTGTGGTTGGTGGTAAGAAGGGAATAGAGGACATTCTATAGCCTGCTGATTAAATCTCTATCTTTTACACAGTAAGTCTTATGGCTGAGAAGACTCTGGGTTTTATTTCAGTAATTACTCTTCCCCACCCCCTGCCACATTCAAAAGGGATTTTTTCCTGTAAATCAAATGAATGTGATGGGTCCTCCTTAAAACTCTAGCCTCCAGGAATTTCTTACCCTCATGTTCATCCACAATCAGCCTCCAGTAATTTACCAAAAATACCATTTCCTCTGAGATTCTACTGGTTTGTGGCTTCTGCTGCAATTAAGCAGATCTTGGCTGTAGCTCCTTGGATTTGAATGTCTCTCCAGACAACTTTCAAACTGTCTACATGTCACAAATGAAACTAAAAGTATCATCAGCAAAATTTATCTATTACTTATAGAGCTACGATAATTTTCTAACTCCTTTATCCCCTCTATAGAATTTTTGTGTTATTGTTTTGGGAGGAAATCATTTATCTTCTTTGCATTTATTCATTTACATAGTCATTGATTTTTATGTCAGTGTGATAACTGTTTTTCTCTTTCATTTAATAAAATATAACTCAGTAAATATTTACTTTGGCCTTCAAGATGTTCCAGATTGGCCAGTGTGAACCCTGTCATGCTGATTCCTGAAACCTTCTGTCAAGTCTCCATGATTCTTGAGACTTCATTTTTTTTTTTTTTGGACACATGATGTCCGTAGCTCAGCTTTTATTCCCCTGTCCTAGTGTAGGAATCATCTGTTACTTCAAGGAACTATAGTTTCTTTTAGTGGAGACTGGTATTTAAAAACTAAGATCTGGACCCAAATTGCTCAATTTTGCTCCTCTCCAGGTCCATATTTATAACAGATGTTACCTTTTGGTACTGAAACAGTAGGATCTTATGGAACAGTCTGGTTTGATGGAAATATTATTAATTTTTACAGATATGTAAGCTATATGGGAGTAAAAATTTATAAAAATTCACAGAACTATATCTTTAATTTATATACATTTTATTACATGTGACTTATACCTAAAAGAATAAATCCTGCAAACAAATATTGACTCTAATTAGTGTATTTGTTGCAGAAATATGGGTTAAAAAAGCTGAAAATTATTTATGTATATTCTATTATTTAACAAGTTGAATATATTGAAGATAATTCGAGCTAGGTATTTCACTACTGAGGAAAAACTATAATGGTAGTAGGACAACTGAAGAGTAAAATGCAAAAGAATGAGGTTGAGCCTCAACCTCATACTATATAAAAAATTAACTCAAAATGTATTAAAGACTGGGGCATCTGGGTGGCTTAGTCGGTTAAGCAGCCAACTCTTAATTTCGGCTCAGGTCATGCTCTCACGGTTCCTGAGATCAAGTCCTGCATCAGGCTCCGTGCTGACAAAGCACAGCCTACTTGGGATTCTCTCTTTCTCTCTCTCTCTCTTTCTCTCTCTGCCCCTCCCCCACTTGCATGTGAATGCTCTCTCTCTCTCAAAAAAAAAACAAAAACTTCAAAAAAAAATTTTCTCTCTCTGCCCCTCCCCCATTTGTATGTGCAGGTTCTCTCTCTCTGAAAAGAAAAATCTTTTTAAAGAAATGAATGTATTATAGACTTAAATAGCTGGAAACTATAAAAGTCTTAGAAGAAAAAAAATAGGCATAAATCTCTATGCCATTACATTAGGCAAAGTGTTCCTAGCTATAATATCGAAAAGCACAAACAAAAATAACAGAAGGATAAATCACACTCATCAAAAATTAAAATGTTTCTGCTTCAAAAAATAAAATAAAATGACAATAAAAAGAAAATTAAAGAAAAAAAACAATAAAAATAGGAGAAAACATTTACAAACTATATAGCTGATAAGGGACTTGATTCCAGAATATATAAAAACATTCACGATTCAACTATAAAAAGGTAACTAATCAACTGAAAATATTGACAAAGTATTTCAATAGATATTTCTCTCTAAAGAGAGTATAAATATGGCCAATAAGTACACAAAAAGATTCTAAAATCATAAATCATTAGGGAAATGAAAATTTTAACCACAAAGAGATATTATTTCACATAACATTATGATGCTAAAATAAAAAGGACAGATAATATGTTCATGAGGAGGTGGAAAAATCTGAACTTCATTCACTGCTGGTAGGAATGTTAAATGGTACAGCCACAATGGAAAATAGACTGGCAGTTCCTCAAAATGTTAAATGTAGAGTTTCCATATAACCCAGCAATTCCAAACTCTAGATACATTTTGAAGAGAAATGAACATATATTTCCACAAAACTAATGCATGAATGATCACAGCACCGTTATTATTTATATCTGAAAAGCGGAGACACCTAAATATTCATCACCAGATAAATGGAAAAACAAAATGTGGTATACCCATACATTTGGAAGTTTAGTGATGAAAAGTTTAGTGATGGAGCACTTACATATACTACAGCATGTGTGTACTTTTAAATGTTTGGCAAAGTGAAAGAGGACATTTACAAAGGACCACATATTGTATGACTGCACTTAACTGAAATATCCGGAAGAGGTATATCCAGAGACAGAAAGTAGATTATGTGTTGCCAGGTGCCTGTGAGTGAGAGGGTATGGCTGCTATTCGGTATGAAGTCTCCTTTCAGGGTGAAGATGTTCAAAATTACTTTATGGGTAATTACCAACTCTAAGACTATAGTTGGAACCACAGAATTGTATACGTTAAAGGATGGTTTTATTGTATGTGAATTATATTTCAATAAAAACACAATAAAAAATTGCACTGAGTCTTAAATTGATTTGTTTAGAATTGACATCTTCACGGGGCGCCTGGGTGGCGCAGTCGGTTAAGCGTCCGACTTCAGCCAGGTCACGATCTCGCGGACCATGAGTTCGAGCCCCGCGTGGGGCTCTGGGCTGATGGCTCAGAGCCTGGAGCCTGTTTCCGGTTCTGTGTCTCCCTCTCTCTCTGCCCCTCCCCCATTCGTGCTCTGTCTCTCTCTGTCCCAAAAATAAATAAACGTTGAAAAAAAAAATTTAAAAAAAAAGAATTGACATCTTCACAATACCAAATCTTCCCATCCCTGAACATGTATAGCATGCTATTTATTTAGTCTTCATTAATATCTCGCAACACGTTCATTGTTTTTGGTGCAGAAGACATGCAATCTGTTGTAGTTTCTTCCTAAATGTTATTTTATCTTAGGTATTTTTAAGTGGTTTTTTTTATTTCTAATTTTCTTTGACTAGTATATAGAATTACAATTGATTGTTGTTTAATTGCTTATCATTCAACTATGCTAATTTGCATATAAGCTTTAGTAGTGGCTTTACTTTTCGTAGAACTTTCTACAAAAACAATTATGTCCAAAAAAAGAAAAAAAAAACACAAATATGTACAAACTTAGGGACACTTTTGCTACTTATTTTCCAATCTTTAAGCTTTTTTTTCTTTCTTTTTGCCTCAATGCATACTCACATTAGTTACAAAGGCAGACAGACACAACAGACTTTAGATAAACAGGTGGGTAGGTAGATACACAGTAGATAGATAGAAAAACTTGATTTATGCAAGTCATGTTATTTTCTCTGGAAGGAAGTTAATTAATTTTCCCCATCTTTCCTGTTATTAGACCAAATTCTAGCTCATGTCTTTCTGGTATCTTGGTTTATGATACCTTGATTTAAGTTATCCTCTACTAAATAACAATAAAGTTGAGCCAGTGAAATATGAAAAATAAAGAGATTAAATGTGATCAGTCCCATAGAAAGTATAATTGAGTTCCTCTTTCTTATTTCCCTAATTTAATATGATATATTCTCATTTACAAATAATTCAGCCAAAATTTTAGTAACTAAAATCCTGTTTAACTTCAACTATGAAGGGGAAGATTTAGAGTCTACAAAGCAGGCTGAGTGATTAAAACTTTATGGCCTACATTGCTTTAGAGTGGAAATTTGCAATCTACTTTTTGGTCAAGTCATTAAGTAATATGATTCACTTTTTTAAAAAACAGAAATATTCCAACCGGTGATGATATTATTCCAACTGGTAATAACTAAAACTCAGCTCCATACAGACCCCCCAAAAAATAGGCTGTCATATAATATGACTGTCTGAATATTTCAAATAATCAAAAACTTTGAGCATAGAACCTACCAAGAAAAGTGTTTCAAATACTACAATGTTTGATGTATGCACAGAAATTAATGAGATAAGAGTTCATACTATTAAAGATATTTTGGCACATTAGAAATCCACCTAAGATTCAAAAAAATATTAAAATCTGAGTACAATTATTTAAAATAAGCATATAACTTTGCTGTTCTCATACTGAATTTATCAATTTGTTTTGACATTGGGTTGACACAGCCTTGGGCTGTTTTCTTACTTTTTCTTGTAAAATAGACAATGCTGCAGTAGAGAATACAGCGGGTATTTTCATTTTACACACAAAGGTATAGTACTTTACATACTTCGATGCATTTCCCTGCTACAATTTATACATGCCTACAATCTACCCCAAGATAACTTTATTATAAACCAAGAGGTTAAAATGTAATTGGGTGCTGGGTGTTTACAGGATATGCCCACAGCAACTTTGATGACAATTTCATTTGTTAAGAATGACTTAGGATTTAGTAAATCTAAGATAAAGATATTTTGAATCTGTATCCTCTAACATCATTCCATATTTCAGCAAACCCCTACTGCTACAAATAAAATGCAACTAGCTATGAAATATAGAAACCTACTTAATCTTAGAAATCTGCTATCTTTTCTTCATTTAGTCTTTCAGAATCCTTAACTAATTTTACATTATCGTCATTTATTTCTCGAAAAATAACCCATATTTATATCATAGTCTTTACCAGTAACTTGTTACTTTTCTACATAAAAAGGTTTCTTGACTGTCACCTCAAACTCACTGTATGCAAAATTTAACTCCTCCATATCATCCTCCAACATGCATTTGCTTTCCAGCTAACCCAATTCTGTCAATAAGGCTTTTCCAGATGACTTTCTAGATTTCCTGTCTAGAAAACTTGATCATACTTGATATATCCTTCTTTCATAAAAAGGATTTTTATGTTATTTGTGTCACTCAATCCTAATTTTTTCTTTAAAATTAGCTCGAAGTTGATCCTTCACCATGACTACCAAAGGTTCCAAGAACATAACCATCGTTGCCTTCTACATAAATAACTGCAAAACCTGAAGTTTAATTCCTTTCTTCTATTTTAGACATATTAACAAACTATTTCATCTACTATTCTACCAGTCTGTCTGGAAATTTATTTATTTATGTATTTATTTATTTATCTATCTATCTATCTATCTATCTATTTATTTAAGTTTGTTTATTTTAATGTTTTAAAATGTTCATTTTTTATTCTATTTTTTTTAAATTTACATCCAAGTTAGTTAGCATATAGTGCAACAATGATTTCAGAAGTAGATTGCTTAATTTCCCGTACCCATTTAGCCCATCCCTCTTCCCACAACCCTTCCAGTAACCCTCTGTTTGTTCTCCATATTTAAGAGTCTCTTATGTTTTGTCCCCTTCCTGTTTTTATATTATTTTTCCTTCCCTTCTCTGGAAAATAATTTTTAAAAAACTCTACAAAACGTTAAATAAGTATTGATTAAGTATTTCTTCTCTGGCACATTTTAGGAAGCCATCTAATATTTTTATTAAAACTTTAAGTAATTGCAAATTCTGTTTAATTCATTGTGAAGCCCTGTCTTAGAGCTCTATTTAAATTTATCCATGAAGTCAAAATACTATCACTATTTGATAAAACCTTACTCTATTAAAATATATAAATAACCTCTTCATTAATTATAGATACTTTTGCATCCTATATTCCTAAAGGAGAACTCATGGGGAAAAAGAAAATCATCCTGAGTTTTTCATAATCCTAATAGTTACCTCTGACCAGTTTGAGTGAATATAAGACACTGGTTTAATTTTCCTTGCTCGAATATCTTAAATATGTTATTGCACTATCTTATGGTGTTAAGTATCATACAAAAGTCTGATTACAAACTGATTTATTTTCCTTATATATTGTATAACCTGTCTGCCTAAGTGCCCAAATAAATTTTTCTTTCTCTTTCCACTCAAAGCCAATACTTCACTAGCATATACCAATCTGTGGGTCACCCTATGTTGACTTTCTCATATATGAAGTGAAAATACTGTGTTTTTAGTTTTTGTTTTTCAATTTTTTTTAATTACATTTCTTGTTAAATTGTTTGGTTTCATGTATGGGGATTCCTATTTTAGCTATGTTAGCTTGCTCTAGCCTATCTTCTACATCTAATGCTTTTGTTCAAATCCATTTGATTTATTTCATTTATTTAAAAAGTGTAAATATCATTTTTCATATCTCATATGGCATTATTCATGTTTATTTCTGTATTGTGTGTTTCTTCCAATTCAGTCTTTATTTTTGAGATGACTTTTTAAAAATTTTCTAATTAATTCATGTTGCATATTTTTCATACATTTTCTCAACTTTATTTTTCATTTCTGATTTAGGATATTCTTTTAGACCTTCTATTATTTTTGGATTAATTTTAGCTCAGTTCAAAATATTAGGCCATCTTTCTAAGTTTTTGGGTGTGATTTTTTATTACACCTTTAGTTTTTCAGGGATGTAATTCTGCTTTATTCTTTTGTTTCTCTATACTAATTTCTATGGAATTCAACCACAATACTTTAGTGGTGGCTCATTTTTAAGACACATTAGTGTTTTTGTATTTTTTAGAAGATAATTATAGGCCTTCGTATTATTGCTAACTCTTATTGCTCTAGAGCTGATTTTCTTGTTTTGTTCAGAAAGTGATGAAACCTACGTTTGCATGCATTCTGAGGTATCAGGCCCCTTTTTTCTGTCCTTTTTCTCAGTCCTGCTCCTTTTGATCATGCTCCCCACACTTTCTCCTCAATGTAGGGTCTTTTCTGTGATGTGAATGTTGGTGTTTTGATGTCATAGAGCTCAGACCGCATCAATCTTTTCTTTTTAGAATCTCCTCTCATTCTTGCATATAATTAGGTCTCAAATTCCCTCTCAGTTTTAAATGCTCTGCTCAGTTTGAACTGGGATACTGGACAGTGAATATCTTTGGCCACTAGGGGCTTTCTCAGGTCCAAGGGTGGTCAGAGCCAAGTTGCTTCCCCTCTGCCTTCCCTCTTGAAGTTTTTGATTCCACATGGGTCTTGGCAAGTTTGACTATACACTTATATTTTAGAGTCCATGAAACCATTATGTCATTTGATTTTATGTAATTTTCATGGAACTTTCGGTTTGGCTATCTAAACTTATCTGTTGTTTTGTTTTGTCTTGTTTAATTAGGAAACTGGAGGAGATTCACAAACTATCCAACCATTGTTCCATCTTTCCAGAATTCCAACCTGACCTATTTTTTATAGTAAATTCTCAGAGACAATGGACTATTTGTATGTTGCCATCTTTTTATTGCTTTTGGAAACAATAAACTTGAAATTTTATTTATAGTGTAGATGATAGTAATTAACTTAGGCTATTTTTATCACCTAATAATAATACAAATAGAATTTCAAGATTCTATGCATATAAAACTGCCAAAAATATTTAAAGGAGGAATTCTTTATGTTTTTAATTTTGACATTTAATGTGTGACTTCCTGCAAATCTAACTTAATTTCCAAAACCTATAATGTATACATGTATACAAAAATGCTCAGTTTAACTCTAAAATTAGCACAAATTATTATTAAAAATACATCATTCAGGATGCATAAAGTAGTGGCTAAGGCAAATGTTACTATTCAGAAATACCTTTAAGAGTCAAATGCATGCCTTCCTTCAAATGATATAATCTCCAAAAATCTTTTCATATATGATTATCTTAAGTTTGTACTAGTCTTAATTTGAACTAGTCTTCTTAATATACATTCATGCCACTACATATACATTCATATTCACACATTAAGTTAAAGCTACTCAATTCACTGCAAAGAAATATCTGGTTTCTTAAAGTATTATCATCCAACCCAAATAATTATTAGTTATTTAGTGGAACATTTCCCTGCCTCTACTCTACTCTGCCAATCTATATTCTATTCTCAAAACAGCAGCATTAAGAGATCTTTTTTTAAAAAATTGTAAGTCAAAACATGTCACTCCTTTCCTCAAAACCATTAAGTACCTCCCATTTTGCTCAAAGTAAAGCAAAAGTCACCTCTCTAGCCCAAATTGTAGTACAAGATCTGGTCTCTCTTCCTCTTTCTAATCTCATCTTTTATCACTCTGCCACCAGGGCCAGCTTCATGGATGTGCAACCTATGCTATCACATAAAGCCTTTTGCTAAAATGGACCCCATGTTTTGTTTAATTCTCCCTCATCATCATCTTTGAATTCCCAATAATATTTTTAACATTTTACTGTATGTAAATTACATAGTTGGTCCTGCTGGCCACTTTGGCATTTCTTGAATATGCCAGTCATCCCCATCTTACAAACTGTGTTAGTTGTTCCTGTTTCCTGGAATATTAATCCCCCCAGAAATGATGACCTTTCTCATCTCTTCACAATTTTTGCTCAAATGTCAGACCTAATCTGAAGACCATTAAAAACTACAGCCACTCCACCAGCATCGACCACACTAAATTTCAGATTTCTTGTTACCATACTTTGCACTTTCTAGTTTCTATAATTCCTACTGACTTACAATTTTCTTATTTATTGTGGGTTTGTTTTTATTTGTTTGTTTTTGCTTTGCTTTGTTTTGTTAATCTCTTCACTAGCTTGTCTGTATACTGCACAAAAGGAGGATCTTTTTTTTTTTTTTTTTTAAATGACATAGCACAACCACCTAGGAGAGTGATTGGTGAGTACATGCTCAGTAAATCTTTGTCAACTAAATGAATTAATTCAGTCCTCTTAACTAGGATTTAGCCTTTGTGGTTTTCCTCATACATAACATATACCCACAAATACATCCTATATTATTGCAAAAATTTGTTACTGTTTGGGTCCCAATATCCCAAATGGTATTTTCTTGATCAAAAGAATGATACCTAGCTAGAAATTAAAGCATTATTTTTCTGAGAAAAACACTGATCTGATTTTTATTAAGAACTTTGCAATATGCTCATTAAGCTTTGTAATCTCTCATAAATTAGAATCAGAAGACAAGAGATCTAAAACAGACCCATTACATTAATGCTCATGTAACAATGTGAAAAAATCACCCTTTCATGAGGCCCTAATTTCCGTATTTGTGATGTGAGAATCAGTACAATATAAAGACTATAATGGACATCTACAGAGCCAGTTGCCTCGGTTGTATTTCGTTGTATCATTCTAGCTGTGGAATGTTGAGATTACCTCATTAACTGTAAAGGGGATAATAATAGAACTTCCTCAGACAGTCGAAGTTGTGAAGACAAAATGAATTTATCAACATAACATACTCTGAACAGGCATATACCAAACACATACTAAGGAAGAACATACCACTATATAAATTTGCTAATATTATATATAAAATGCGAATATCATTGTTCGTGTGCTGTGTACTTCTTTGGTCTTGTGAAACTCAAAGATAATACAGTGAAAAAGTCAAATTGAAAATCAGAAAGAACTATATAAAAATATATTACGTTGATTCAGCTTAATGATTTACCGTGAGATTTCCATCCCTAGGAATCTACACTGAATATAATGCCGTTTCTGGTATATAATCAATCCTCTTCTTTAACAAACCTCATTTTTATCTCTTATAATCAACTTAAATAAAACCCAATAGTTCTTGAGAAAACATAATTTGGGATATAAAAGGAAGACTTTACTATATTTTACCTGCTCTATGTCCATCATGCTTACCTCTAAGATGACAGGTGCATCTTGTGGATTGTTGTCTGGAGATTAGAAGGTTAAGAAATTATCAAGCCTATATGATTCATTTGAAGTGTATGGTAATAGACATGGTCTCTCTGAGAAACATGAGTGAGGAGGGAAAGGAGACTACTGTTTGGGGTTGAGATTTGTAAATAAATATGCTTTACAGATAACCTTTGGCTCCATGTTTATGGAGCAATGCCATTTCTTAGAATAAATAAGGCTAGCATATAGAAGGGCCAGAGGAGTATGTGTTAGGATTGTTAATGAAAAGAGTCGTTTTAGTTATGGTTATACAATGATTTTTATTAATACAGTTTATGCAATTCAATCACATGCTTTCTTTGGATCTAGAGACTAATACTTTTTTTTTTTTTTTCACCAGATCACAGTCCTTTGAGAACACTGACTGAAAATTGAGCACAGAATTAGGAGAAAAACTACTCCATTTACTCTTTCAACAAAAACATCTTTTGTAGTTCCGGAAGACTATGTAGGCTGCTACGTTAAGTAACAGAGCAAAGAGCCAAAATGAAATTTTATCAAGAGCTCACATTTCCAAAATCGGTTGGATGATCTGGCAAGCATAAGAGTACTAGAGAAATCTGATTCCAACCCTAAGGCCAGCTCAATTCACAGCTATGGGAGAGTCGATATCTGATTGATCGTTAGCAGATAGCTACTTGGAAATTAAGATGTGAAAATGTTCAGATGCACTTGAATAGATCCAGATTTCACAACCGAAGAACTAATCAAGCAGAGATTAAAAGTGCAAATAAAACCAGAACAAATGATACAATTCGTTGATGGTACCAAGACTCAGCATCCCCCTGGAGACCAAAGAATATACATTTCCCTTAAATATGACACTACACAAGGAATGGTTGACATACAGCCTAGTTTTAACATAATTTTGTCTTTGCCATAAACTAGGTAAATATCATTGGAAAGCTTATTTCATTTTTTCAGATTTCAGTTAATCTACAAAATGGTGATTTTTTTTTTTAAGGTTATTTAGTTTGTGGGAGAGAAGTGGGCGTGGGGGAGGAGAGGCAGAGAGAGAGGAGAGAGAGAATCCCAAGCAGGCTCCATGCTCAGCCTGATGCAGGGCTCAATCTCAGCACTACGGTGAGATCACGACCTTAGTAGCTAACAAGAGCTGGATGCTTAACTGACTAAGCCACCCAGATGCCCCTGGTGATTTTTCTTCTATATATGACTAAAGATCTCATTCTAAACCTGTCATAAGGAATTTTATTTTGGAAAAATTAACAAGTTGTTGAGAAAGAAAAATATCGAAGTGATTCTGTAAAAAAATGAGTTAATATTTATATACACAAAATTTTTAAAAAGTAACATATTTTGACAAGAAGAAAATTTTGCAACTGCCTGAGAGTAATTGTCAATAAACCAATCAGATGAGCCTCCCCCCCTCATTAAAAAAATGTATCAAATAGTTAAAGTAACAAAACAAAACAAAAAACCAATATGCTAATTGTTGGAAGATACATACAGAGATTGGCATAAATAAAGAGTGCAAGAAGGGATTTTCATTACTGTAGTCAAGGCTTGGTGCCACAAACACCAAAGGAATAATTCCACTCAAAAATCATCCTGCCCAAGACACCATGACTATATGTTCTATGTGGGAGTTTGAGGCAAAAGCCTTGTACTAATTGTCTACCCTGTACTCTCTGGGACAGGAAAAAAAAAAGCTACCACGTGAGCATTGGCTAGAGCAGAAAACAGTTTAAGGATCCCAGATCCCAGTAGGTCTCAGAAGATACATATAAAATATAGCATAGTATGATTTAGCCTGATTTATAATCATAGAAATTTAGAGAGGAAAAGGTCATTGCAGGATGCTATGCTTTACTTTAAATGATTAACCTACTTATGGGAAATTGTTTCAGACCAGAAAAATCTCATTTATTATAAATACTGAATCTTGGAAATGCCACTTATTAATTCGATGATATAAATGAGTCATATGTAATATCAGGCTGAATATTTAAATAAATCATTTCAGGATGATTATCCATTATGACTTACTGGTGAACTTTCTTATTATGAAAGGAAGCTAACTAAAGACATAATCATTGAAGTATTAATCCAACATGATAATCATTCAATAGATGGGATAGAAAGATAATTGATGAGAGAGAAGCCATTTACCATTAACTATAGTGCAGTTTCATGGCACTTTTGACCTCTTTTGTGATTTTTTTTAAAGATTTTATATTTTACTTAAACTCAGGTACCTAAATACTACTATGTGGATTATGACAGTTTAGAGGTTTATAAAATCCCTTAATAGTTTATATGGCTACCCAAAAGGGCTTTGGGGCCAAGATGTACTTTAGGTTGACATTCTGTGTAGTCATTTATATTATAATGAAATGGGTGTACAAAGTATGTAGAAAACCAGAAAAAAATAGATTTTTTTTAGAATAACATCCTTTTATTTCTTCTTATGCCCTTACCCTTTCAGGTTACCCAGCTTGTCACAGCAATAAATAGCTTCTACCTCCTGCTATGCCATGCTCAGTGGGCGCTTAGTAAGGTCAGAAAACTAAACAAACAAGAACAAAAGAATGAAAAGGGAACATTTTTATAAAAAGGCAGAAATATTAGGAAGAAATGGAAAGACAGATATGGTTAGTTTATGGTAGTATTTTGCAAAGCATGCTTCATGTAACATTTATTCTATAAAATACTTTTATCTTGAGAAGCCATGGAAAAGAGTACCATGTTCAAATATGTGTGGAAAATCTGCATACACTAACAGTTTCTAAGGCATATTTGCATACCCAATGCTCTAACTCAGAAAGAGAAGGAACTTATTCAACTTTGCTTAGCTATTTATTCCTCAAATGTGTTTGATCATAGAAGTCTTTCTATCTACCCATTCCAATTGAGCATCTTCTCACACCAGAGTTCTGCAAATCAGTTTGGGAAGACATGGTTTGGGTTACAGTCAAGTGTTGATTGTTCCCTTCCAAAATAAAAATTAAAAGGGTTATTTATATATTCAAAAATAAATATTTTATGTTTGGTTTCTCATGTATATATTCTTTACTTAGAAAATTAAAAGTGGGAAACAACTCTGTGAGTTCATCTCAGTCAAACTGGGGCTCCTGACAGTCTATGAGGTGGATACTACATGAATCCTTTCACAAAAATTAAAAAATAATTGTAAGACACTGAAAGACACTATTTCCAAGAGCTCCTGGGTGGCTCAGTGGGTTAAGCACCTGAGTCTTAGTTGTGTCTCAGGTCATGATTTCAGTTTGGTTTGTGAGATAGAGCCCCAAGTGGTCGGGTTCTGAGCTGACAGCACATAGACTTGGGATTCTCTCCCCACCCTCCCGTCCCTCCTCCACTCAGGCTCGCTCTAAATAAATGAATGAATGAATGAATGAATGAATAAATAAATAAATAAATAAAACTTAAAAAAAAAAGACACCATTTCTTTTTTCTCTACCAAATATACTTCCAAGTGTGGTACAGCTATGATCCATTGCTCCCACCTTCTTCAAGTATCTCACTGATCTTATGACCTAGAGAAGGAAGCATGGCTCACTTAGAAAATGAAGATGACAGAAGGATTTTCCACAGCCAAGTATCTGTGAATTTAATCAGTCATCCCTATCAACAGTGTGAGGCAGTGTTCTGACACTCTTATCAATTTTTCAGAGCAGTTGTGAACCAGTGTGACCTCAAGTCATAAATTTCAGATCTCATTTGGAATAAGATGACAAGGGTTTTTCTCATTATATAGAAATAAGAAGAGCAACCTAGCAACCTGATTTCTAAACAAAGGAAGTCTTGAATTTTTTAGAGATGTTCTCTCTTAATTCAGATATGTGGTCTGTTTTCAAAAGGGGGTACAATGATTTTGGTGTGCAATGCATAATACTAAAGGGTTGTTAATACCATCTTATTCACATGAGAAGTCTCCATGTCTGGGATAGTCTTGATGGCAAGAAGCTAAAAGCATAGTCCATGCAGTTACAGTCTAATAGAAAAGATAGGTAAATTAAATACATAGTTACAATAAAATTAGTTAAATGGAAATAGGTATATTGCACAGAGTATAAGAAAGAGTCTGAGGATGAAAGACCTTTGAGCTGCTTCTAAAAATTTATTTAAAAACTAACAATGAGAGAGATAAGAGACCATAGTTTGTTCTGTAAGACAACTATTAAGCATATCATCCAAGATACAAAGGGAATGGAAGTGGAAGAGGTCAAGGAAGACACAATAGTCTTAGCTGTGTGAATGGGTTAACTGTGGTACTGCAATATAATGCTGAGAACACAAAAGTAGGTTTAAAGGAGAGGATACTGAGATTTTTATAGATTATTTTGTTCTGGAAGCATCCATTAAATGTCCAAATAGTAAAGGAGGAGCAGAAGCGAAGCCTGCCTTAATATTCAGCATATAGGAGATAACTAAAAATGGAGACAATAAGGTAACCCATATGAGCAATGGATTGGGAAAAACTCAGAGAGAACACTTTAATTTGAAGGGAACCATAGGGAATATTACATCTAATTACATATTACTTTAATATGAGATATTATATTAATGTTTTATTTCCCTATATATAATATCTTTTAAGTATGTTTAGACTTAAAAAATTATCTATTTGTAGAAAAAACCTACTTTTTGAATAGTTTATTGGTATTACTATTGTGTCCACAACTATGAATATAACAAAATTCCTACCCTTTTACTTGCTATTCATTATGAACAAAGAAATTACAATTTTTGAATCATAAAAAGTCCTCCATTTAAAGTGACATTTTATGCAGAATGTTTGGTGAATTATACTGAATTGTTGCTCTCATATTAGTACGATTTCTTCCGTGTTCTTAATCAGGATAAATTCTCTTCCATGTCCCAGGGCTACTGAGCTGTAGAATTAAATCCAGATGACACTATTTATCTTAGGAGGGCAATATGACATAACTGAGATTACCATGGACTCTGATATTTGAAAAACTCAAATTCAAATGATGAGCAACTTAACTTTCAGAGATAGAAAACATACTTAAGTCACTTATAGTTAACTGCACGTGTGAGCAAAACTTAAATATAGAACTCAAAGACTTTTACAAAGGTAACACACAATTGCAGAGACAGAACTCTATATCAGATTCTATAAATTTCTCTCATTCTCCTTTCTCATTAATACCCTCAGAATTTCTTAATTTTCTGACCTTTATAACCATTGACAAGTATTGTTCATTCTTGAAATTCATGTAAATGGATTTATATATTTTCATTTGTGTTTGCTTCTTTTGCTCAATATAATATCTATTAACTATATTATTCTGGATATGAGAATTTAATTCTTTTTTATAGGTGCGTAATATTCTATTATTTGAATAGAATATCTCATCCATTTTCCTGTAGAAAGATTTTCGAGTTGTTTCTAGTTTGGAAATATGAATAAAGCTATTGCAAACACTCACTGTATATGATTTTGAGAACCTATATATTCATGTCTTTGGGGTATATAGTAGCAGTGGATTTGCTGAGTCATAATGCAGGCATACGTTTAGTTTTAGTAAATACAGTTTCCCGAAGTCGTCTAGCCAAATTAAACAACCACCAACAATGAATGAAAGGTCCAGATCCTTCACATCCTTGTCAATAATTAATACTGGAAATCTATTTCATTTTAGCTATCCTGGTAGGTGTAATGTGGCATATAAGAGTTAATTTATACTTACCTGCCGATAGATGCTGTTGAATATGTTCCACAGGCTTTTTGGAGATTTGGATATTCTCTTTTATCAATTCCTATTCATCTTTCTTTCTCCTAGGATATCTTGATTTCTCCCTCATTCCTGAAGAGTATTTTCCCTGGATATAGGATTGTGACTGACAGTTCTTTTATTTCTGGCCTTCATGGTTTTTATGGGAAACCTACTATCATGAGAATTATTTTTGCCTGATAGGTAAAATATTGTTTCTCATTCAGAACTTTCAAGATTTTTCTTTGCCATTAGTTTTCAGAAGTTTGACTATGATGTCTCTTGGTGCTAATATTGTTAGGTTTATCTTATATGAGATTTGCTCAGCTTCTCTCTTTTGCCAAATTGGAGGATTTTTTGGCCATTATTTCTTCAAGTACTCTTTTAGCCTTATCCTATTTTTTTAAATTCAATCCTCAATTCTGGTGGTGCCTGTATTTCTATCCATTTTTTTTTCAGTCTATTTTCTCTCTGTTGTTCCCATTGATAATTTTTATTCTGCTATTGAGGCTCTTCACTGAGTTACTCATTTTAGTTACTGTTTATTTCAGTTCTATAATTTCCATTTGGTTCTTCTTTATAGCTTCAATTTCTTTGCAATGAATTTCTATTTCCTTGCCATAACTTTCTATTTCATTTGCTTCAAATATGTTCATAATTGCTCATTTAAACATTGTTGTGATGATTGCTTTAAAGTCTTTGTCGGATAATTCCAACATCTCTGTTATTTTAGTGTTGGCATCTATTGACCATCTTTTTTTTTTTTGAGAGAGAGAGAGAGAGAGAGAGAGAGAGAGACAGAGAGAGGGAGAAAGAGGGGGAGAGAGAGAGAGAGAGAGAGAGAGAGAGAGAGAGAGAATCTTAAGCAGGCTCCACATCTAGTGTAGCCCAACACGGGGCTCGATCTCACAACCATGAAACCATGACCTGAGCCAAAATCAAGAGTCTGACACTTAACTGACTGAACCACCCAGGCACCCCTTGCTTGTCTTATTTATTCAGATTGAGATCTTTCCGATTCTTGGTAGAGTTAACAGTTTGATACAGAAACCTAGACATTTTGAGATTATGAAACTCTGGATCTCATTTAAACCAGTTTTAGCTGGCTTGTTCTGACACTGCTCTAGCAAGGAAAGGGCAAAGTAACACATCATTACGGCCAGAAGAGAGTACAAGTCCAGGTTCCCCAGTTGAGTTCTGTTGATAACCCATGGTCAAGAGTTAGTCATTACTGTGAGATGGTAGTTCTCAGTCCCTACTAGGCCTGTACTAATATCTCCCGATCTGGGTGAAGTAAGGTCTGCCTTTTTTTTCTGCATCTTACATGCCTTCCATTTACACAAAGTTAGGGAGGATGTTCTTGTTGCTGCTGCTGAGTGTGAGTTTGACTCTCCAAGAGTCCTCCCCTAATGCTTTCCCAGGAGGAGCAGAGGAGGAACAATGCTTCATTACTCCAGGCTTGCCATATAGTCTCCATTAATAATACCATATGGGGTCCTTGTTACCTAGGAGAACCTAGAAGAAATGAATGCTTTGGGTCCTGACTCAGGTTTCTCTGACACCACTCTTCCGTGGTATGGGTGAGGAGTTTGTGCACGTTGCTACAACCTAGAGACAGTAAAAATCCAGGCTCCCCACTCTGCTTTTGCTGGCTGGGTTGGAGGTGGTGCCATGGTTTATTCTACAATAGAGTACTCATTATATAAAAGTTTCTGTCTTGCTATATAGCCATTTTCCTGGTCTTCTGGTTGGAAAGAGCGGGCATTTGTTGGAACTTTTATTTTTGCCTGCACGTCTTGTTATTTCTAGGTTTCTGTATTTTCCAATTCCAAATTTGGGATATATGAGACAAAAAGAAAACCCAGGAAACTCATCATCATGTCATTCTCAGATCCCAAGGTCCCTAGCCTATCTGTCTTTCTTCCTTCACCTTTCAGAATGTTCTTTATTATTAGTAGTATTTGTAGATAATGTATTTCTAGAGTTTTAATTGTTCTTAGGCAGGGAATAGAAGTAGACATGTAAATATGACAACCCTGTCTTCCGAGAAGCAATTCTGTGTGTGTGTTTGTATGTATGTATGTATGTATGTATGTATGTATGTATGTATGTGTATCCCTGCCAGTAAAAATGTTATTTTCTTACAGCATGGAGTATATACTACATTTTATTGGGTTATTCACCCTACATTGTACAATTAGTGCAATATCTCACCTACATGAAACTATTTACACATTTGTCAATCATTGATACATTTCTTAATCCTCCTCTAAGAACAGTTATCTCCAATGAAGGTATATTAGTTCTAACATACTGAGATTTTTTATATTTTAAAATAAATATATGATTTAATTCAATGTATCACAGATTTTTGACAACTATTGACATGTTAACTGATAAAAATAAATCTAATGATATTAAATATGCATTGCTTTTTCAGGGTTAAAGGTTACTTTTGTCATGATGTATTTTTCTTTCAAACACTGGTAAATTATATTTGTGTATACTTTATTTAGGATTTTATTCCCCTGGGATTTTTAAATTTGGATATTTTTATGTACTTGATGACTGCCTTAAAATAAGTTGAAAAGTTGTAAAACTTCTCTTATGTTCTCAAATAATTCAAATAACATGAGAATTGAGATTTCTTATTATTTGTTGTGTGTGTATAGATAGCTGCATCTCTCTTCTAGGTGCAATATAACAGCATACCCATTTTGCCACTTCTCTTTTCCAACAAGTATCCACTTATAACCATGGAAGTGGCCCTGGTTCCTAGCCTTGAAAGAGAATGGCTGTATTTGATGGGAAGATAATTGATCATGTTTACTGAGACATATAAAATGAACTCCTCAATCTCTTGCAGGCATGTTTGTCTCTGTAATTGAGGCAACCTCCAAGCTTCCAGATACCAATCCCCAATTTTCCTTTCTTGATTTATTTAACTTTATGGTCACTTCCATCCTGACTTCCTAATTTTTTGAGGTCTATTTGTATCATATGTCCAGATCGCCATAAACTGCATGGCCAGAGCAGATTGTGAAGAGTAGCACTCTATTTTTGAAGAAATATGTAACACAGTGACTCAAAATAAAACTGATAGAACCTTAAAGTAAGAAAAATCTGTATGTCAGTTTTACTCTATCAATTTCTGATGTCTTTTCTTGCTGGCACTCTGAAAATCAAGTCAGACGTGGGATTGCAATTCAGAGATCAGAAGTCAGAGGTAACAAAAACAAGAGTAGAGTGGTCCACCCACATAGTCAACCTCACAGCAGAGAAACACTTGACTGACTTATAGGAAAAGAAAAAAAGGCAACAACAATAACAACAACAAACTTCTCAACAATGTATAGTTTTGGCAAATTGCTATAAATCTTCCTTAAGGGGGAAAAAAACAGCCTATTTTGATTGCTTGTTTTTGCTGTCATTATTTTGAAAATCCCAGCCTTTAGGTCTCATTAAAAGACCTGTCAAATGGACTCAGGCCAAGAATATCAACTCAGTTATGGTCTGTCTTTCAGCATAAGCTAAAGTTCCCTAATCCTTGTTCAGTAACTCGTCTTCTGGTCAGAAAGTTTCTACAGGCTCTTTGAGGTAGAAAGCCACATTACTAAATTCCTCCAAGGAACTCAGATGCTGACTTTGAAATTGCATATCGGAGAATGATCCATGACTGTCAGGAGTCCCTTCTGAAGGTTAATGTTACAGGTGTTGATACCTGCTGCCACCAGTTTGCTTACTGAGTGGTTAAGGGTCTTCCATCTCTGAAGAGTCTTTATGAGTCAAATTCTCATCCATTGTCCTGCTTTCCATTAAAGCATGAACATAACTTCCATGACTCCCATTGTCTAACTGATGGAGAAGCTTCTATAAACAAAGTTGCCTTACTTGTTCCTAATGTCACGTTTGCCTGGTCAAGTCAGTTTGATCATTCTTCCATGTAGGTGCTATAAATGTAGTTTGAGGACATAGTTACCTTGACCCAATGTCATATGAAATAAGTATAAGGCTGATCCTTTATCTGTTACCCAAATTATGTTTAGAAGAAAACTCGATCCATATCACTTTTAAGAACCTCCTATATTTAAATACCATGATTGTTTCTTTAAAACTAATTAACCAGAACACAACAGTACTTTTTAGACAAATGGCAGCAGTGATGTTTTTCTGTAGAAAGTTAAGCCTTTTTTAGTATGCACTAAATAATCAAGGGCCACTGTGGTTACTCTGATTGAAAAACAGTAACCAAACCCTGTAACATCCATTTTAATGAGACTTGCTGGGTTTGTGAGTTATCTGTGTCACTTTCCCCTTCTTTCAGAAATATGTTATGGAAGGACAGATACATTTCTGCAGTTTGACCACTGGTTATATGAATACACACACAACAGAAGCTAGTTTTCAACTACACTCCCCCCCCCCCACTAAACCCCCCACACCCAGTTCTCTCCTGAGAATTGTATCTTGAAGTTGTTTAGTTGAAAACTTAAATGATAAAGGGACTGGAAATGGTATTTAGAATTCTGTAAGGGTATAAGAAATTGAGGGCAGGCCCCTGAGAATAGTCTGTGGTGACATACGAACACAATTATGGTCTCAAACTGACCGCTGAGAATCCATGAACCAAGGAGGAGGCTGTAAAAAGAGTTGGTGCCCTTTTGCTGAGAGAACCTTGGTTCCTCTGCTGCATTTCACAGACAGCTCAATAGAACAAAGAAAGACAAACATGCACACTGAATGTGTAACCAGTTCAGAGGAAGAAAGGTTAATTAATAGCAGAGATGGTAAGGTTACACTGAAATCCAAGAATAAGACCTTCTTAAGGACACCACTGAAAAGCAGAGCATGAAAGGATCATAAAGGGCAACGGGCACACATAGAGGAGAAAAAGTTAGGTTTTGTTACGTCGCACAGTCTAAATTTTTAAAGAGCTCCTAAGATGTGACCATGAAAATGTACAAATGTATCTTGAACCCCAGGGTTCACAGCTTCTCTATAGGATTGTATTAGAGAATTAGAAACGAAAACTTTCTGTTAAAACGTAATTTTATCAGCTGCTTCCTGTTCAATGGGTTTTGAGTATTTGTGGCTAATATCATTATTTTTCTTTTCTGAATTGTCAGTTCAAAGTGTGCTTACTTATCTATTATCACATTACTATTTTCTTATCTATTCATCTGAGGCATTTAACTAAACACATTTAAATTAAACATAGTTTAATTTATTTTAATATTTTGATCCATAGCTATTTATTTTATTTGTGGTTTTCTTATACTGAGAAGTTGTGGTATTTTATGATGAAAATCTACTGACACTCTTCTTTGGGCATTCTTACATTACTTTTAAACTCAGAAAAACTCAGAAAATTCCCCTGCCCTGAATATTTTATACTATCTTCATAATATAAACATATATTACATATATTATAAACACATCAGATAAATATGTATCTTTCTAACAGCTGGACTAGTAGAGTTAGAACCTTATTATGATATAATTAGAAAATCATCTTAAATTTGTTTATGTTTATTTCTGTCTTACTTTGAAAATAGATTTTATTTTTAAGACAGTTTATTCACATCCTCAGATTTTCTTATGAAACAAGTGCAAAGAGATAGAGGAAAATGATACAGGAAACAATATTGCCCATTTTAGTAAGAATGTTCAAAAAGTACCTATCGAGTAACATATTAATAATATAGTAGAATTCTTGAGGGCAATAATTTCTTCAAAGCCATTATAAAGCACTGCATCTTTTAAAATTATGCATGTAACAAAAATAACAGAAAGAAACATGGCATCTTCACTGCTAAGCAACAACCTAAGAATAGGAAATTGTCAAAATTATATTTTTTCTATATAACATATACATGAAATGTGTACAGCGAAATCCCCTAAAATAGCTATAATGTATAATATGTAAATATTATAGGTGGAAATTATTTTAGAATAATAGGGGACTCTATTCCAATTTCTCTTGTTATTGTTGTTATTGTCCAAGGTTTACTGAAGATATTACCGCACAGCTGAAAGATTCAAACGACTCCATGGAGGGTTTTGAAATTCATCCCAACTGGAGGCTGAGTGACCTGCAGTTTGGACAGAATGGCAAAGCCCGAGGGTTTCAACATTTCCTTAGTGTCAGGATCTACTTCAGTGATCTCCTGATCCAGGGCCGAGACCTCAGGACCATAATTATCTCTCCTTTCCCGCTCCTCCTCCTGCAGCTTGACTGAGATACCTCTCACGGGGCCTCTCTGCAACCGCCTCATCAGGTGTGTGACACAGCCTGCGCCCTTGCTGAGAAGCTTCTCGCCGGGTGGAAATAATGGCGATCTCCTCACACGTGTGCTGGTTGGCGCGGCAGTTACTGCCCGGGAGTGTGCAGTACCTCTCTCTCAGTGATGACCGGGCCACCTTCTTCGCAGTTTTAGAGCAAACGCAGCCATGTTGGCAGGGCCTCGTAAAAGGAAAGTGGTTACGAGGGGTTTGGAATAGATGGTAAAATACTGAAATGTTTTAAAAGTCACGAAAGGGTCAGCACAAGCATGTTTCACTTCATACAGATACTGGAGTAGGATGTGGTATGTTTGGACAAGAACAGAGCTGTTCCGATGTAACTGTTCTTGGCGTTCTTACATGATTCTCTTCTTAATAATTGTGGAAGAAACACTTTAATTAAAAGAGTAACATGTGTGACAGCAAAAATATTATTTGAGAACTAAATCAAGGCTTTGGATTGAACCATGCTGACTGACTAAATAATTATTAAATCATCAATAAGAATTCTAAATATACTACAACATAAAATAATGATGATAATGATAAAAATATCCAGCATGCAGCAAGCACTGCACTGAGAATTTGAGATACACTTATGTCACTTAATCTCCACAAAAAAAACTATAAACTACCAACAATACCTCCCATACCTTTTTATTAAGATTTTTTTTGTTGTTTGGAATAAAAAATGTTAAATATACAGATATAATAATATGGGAAAAATCAGTGTATGGATCTAATTCTGTCTGACTTTACTATCATGTACAGGTATATATCACTTCTAAAAATATTTTAAGTTTTCTTTTTCACACAAGTGTTAAGTTATATTTTTAAAAAGTAACAAAATAATCACATAATTAAGGAGAGTAGTACCTGTGTGAGGGAGGAGGCAAGAATGGGGTACAGGGAGACACAGAGAGTTAATATTATCTGCAGTCTTCTTCTTAAGTTTGATGGTAGTTTCATGGGTGTTTGTTCTATACTTACTGCCAAAATGTGACAATTATTATTTACATATATATATGTACACACACACACACATTTATTATTTACATACACACACACACACACACACACACACACATATATATATATATATATATATATATATATAAAATAATAAAACCATTTCCAAAGTAGCTACAAAATTTTCTTAATTTAAAAAGCCATTTGGGGTGCCCGGGTGGCTCAGCTGGTTAAAAGTGTTCGACTTCGGCTCAGGTCATGATCTCACAGTTCATGAGTTCAAGCTCCGCATCGGGCACTGTGCTGACAGCTGGGAGCCTGGAGCCTGTTTCGGATTCTGTGTCTCCCTCTCTCTCTGCCCCTCCTCCTCTTGCACTCTGTCTCTCTCAAAATAAAATAAACATTAAAAAGTAAATAAATAAAAATAAAAATCCATTTAGATAATATAAAGTATATTATCTTTATATTGGGCCAACTGGGCCCACCTAGAACTTTGTGTTCAAAATTCTATATAGAGAGAGAGCAAATGAGATAAATAATATTCTTTTCAGAAAGCTGGCTTAGTCAGGATTATTCATGACCTTATTGGAATATATCATGTCATGATGAACAAACCCCATAGAAAGTGTATGATTTAATACATAACAGTTTTTATTCTTACTTTACACAATGCAAAAAATGCTTTGCCTATAACATCTTACTTTCTCTATGAGAATTTAGTTTTAAAATATTTATTGAATTGACAGAAAACACAACTAATGTTCCCTTCACTAGCTTTCAAATGGATTATTTTGTCATGCAAGCACACAGACACACGCATGCACACACACACTCATAAATGACAGCACTGTCTAAACAAAGGACAAAAGGAGATACTGGTGTAGAAGGGAAATGTAATTGATATATTACATCATAGTGGACTTACTCCATAACTTTTGCTAACTAGTTCTGGAGACAAATATAGTATGTAGTGAAATATACAACATTGGTCTTATAGGAAAACCCTTTTCTAAATGAAATACTCACATAAACATTCAAGTATGATAAAATATTTAGCTCTTTATCTTCAATATCTTTTAGTGACCTTTCAAAGCTCATGACTATAAATTTTATTATATTAAATATAAATGTACATTAGAGGATAATTTCTAGAAAACAAAAAAGTCCTTACATTAGCTAGATTCATCTCAGATATTTATGTCTGTAATTTTAAACATAAAGCACACTGATTTTTTTAGAGATCCTAAATTAAACTCATTGGTAATTACTTAAATGTGAAGTGAAGCAAACAATTTATAAATATAACTTTACTAAAGAAGTTGAAATTCCCTACTAGATAAATAAGAACTTTACAAGTTATTTTCTATGCACATCTTAGCATAATTATGAAATGCGACATGTATTCATATTAAAATAAATTTTCAGAAGGTCTTCAAGAAAACAGAATAATTTAACAGTATATTGTGATTTTATGTTTATTACCATTAATTCCTTGCTACATTTATGATGCTGAAGGAAAGCAAAATTGTAATCTCAATAAAAGTACTGAACTCTGAATATCAGCTTTAGATTTATGTGCTAATTGAAAAACAGAATCCCCCTTTCCATGGTTTGCACTTTCTACTGACGTGTGTCACAGGCAGGGTTTTTACAGACAACTCAGAGAACATTTAGTCAGTGATTGAAAATTTCACGTTTCATGTACTTGCATCTTGAGAATTTTCAGATTCTGAGATAGAAGCTCCTTCATAATGTTTGACAATATCTCTAAAAATACTTATGTTATAAAATCATTAATCATCTGCATGTAATGAAATCTTTTACTTTCTTTTATCCTCTTTGTATCAGGAAATTTTGTGGCCCATAATTTCTAAATTTCTATGTAATCAATATATGTATTTAGCTTTAACTGCCATTTTCCCATTTTCAGTTTGCTCTTTCAAACTTATAAAACAGAGGTTTACACATGTCTGTAATTGCAATGAAAATGTGCGTACTTTTTTTTCTCTAAGATTTTTTTTATCTTCATTTTACACTTCTTTTTACACTTCATTAAGTAAAACCGACTTTTCCCATAGAATCTCACTGTTGGGTGGTATCCACAAGCTATATTTACTATCTAAATTTAATTTTAAGTTAATTAAAATTAAATGGAAGTTAAAATTTTCTTCAGTGCACTAGGCACATTTTAAGTGCTCAAAAAGAACACACAACTTGTGGCTACCATATTGGAAAGAACAGAAACATTTCACAGGTATGTTAAAACAACAAAAACAGGGAAAGATGCTAATAAATGTATATATATGTATATGTATGTGTGTGAGCATGTGCGTGTGCGTGTGTGTGTGTGTGTGTGTGTGTTTCTTTTGGATTCTTCTGAGGGAATTAGGATTCTGTGTATCTCTTGAAATTTTGAGACTATGCCAGCAGGAGTAAAGTAATGTCAATGTCTAGAAAGGTTGGAATTGTCATAATTAACCAAAGGCACCCATAGGGAGATTAGAGAAACAAGAGTCCTTGAAGGACCACAGACCTTTAAGTGCCTAAGTATCAAGATGCTTCAGTCCCTGTCATTCAAGTGAATTAAGTATATTCAAAAGATTTGAATGGCATAGGGAAATAAAAGGGGATTTTTTAAAACAATTTCTTTTTTTTTAAGTTTATTTATTTTGAGAGAGAGACAGAGAGAGAGAGAGAGAGAGAGAAAGAGAGAGAATGAGCAGGGAAGGGGCAGAGAGAGAGAGGAAGAGAGAGAATCCCAAGCAGGCTCCCTACTGTCAGCACAGAGCCCAATGTGGAGATCGAACCCACAAATTGCGAGATCATGACCTGAGGAAACCAAGAGTCTGACACTTAACCAACTGAACCACACAGGTGCTCCGGGGAATTTATTTTTTAATACATATTGGTTTTATATTCTGCCTGACAACTTTCTCCATTGGCCACTAACATGCAAAGGAACCTTCTCTGCCCTCTGTCCCAGGAAACAAAGAAACCCAGAATTCAAGAATACAGAAATAGAGCTCCCTCCTACAAATGGAAGGTGGAACAGAGTAACATTTTATACATTTTGTTGTGCTATGGGAGAAAAAAAAATAAGAGTAGACAGTTAATTTCTCAGTAGATTATTCTGCCACTTGAAATTCTTAATAAATCACTCTGCCAGGTTATATAGTAATTTTTGTGTTAACCCTCCATTGCATGCATATCAGGTGTGTGCTTGGTAGACGGCAGGAAAAATGGAAGGCAAAGTGAGTCTTGTTCAATGAAATACATATTAACAGACATCCCCCTGCGCAGGGAATGAATAAATTAAATGAGGCATTCATAAAAGATTATAAGCAGTGAGATTTTACTCAGAGCTAATATATTATCCATAGTCACACAAAATAGGTCCTCAGTTTTATATTTACATTAGCACACCCATTTGTGGTTCTGTGTTCTCAGAATGTAACCTTCCACATACATTAAAGGAATTTTTTTTCCTTTGTAATTTTTGCAGTGTTCGTTCTTCATAACTCTCACCCCCTTTCACCCCCAGACATGTATTACAGGAAAGTACCTAGTACATCAATGGGTTAACTGAGCTATATTACATACAATATGTTAAATCAATCTTTTTCTTTTTCTTTTTAATTTTGACGACAATAGACAACAAGTCTATTCACATTCTAAAACAATGATGAAGCTGCCAGAGTTCCACCCCAAACCTGTTGTGGACTCCACCTACTTGTTCAGAGGGTAGCCAAAGTAGCGTTTCAACTTTACTTCCCAACAATTCAGCCATGTAGGCAGAACGGAGAACTTTGGAGGGAGAAAATGAATCTGTTAGGTGCTGAGGTGTGGCTCACCAAAATAACTGAATGGAGCTCATTTTCAGAGAGATGGGATTTTTACCAAAGAGAGAGCTGTCATTGATCATTTCTGGTTAGATGTCTCAAAAGCTGCAGAAACTCTTAGGCCCACCCCAGAAATGCACTGGTAGGGGAATATGCTTGAGAAATTGACATTTGCCCTCAGTAGTTTGGTAATATACATCCACTCAGAGCTTCGTGCCTGCTTCCTTTCTGAGGAATTTTGAAGGCCGGTGGTTTACTGAATGAAGCACAACCAGTATGGTGAGGAGAGAGGAGAACGAAGTAGGCCCAGGTGTACAAGTTTCTAGGACTTAACCTAATGGCACTGTCAAGCTGGGATATGGATGGTGGAGTATGTATACCTTAAGGAGGGTAGTGCTTCAAAAATGATGCCAGTTGAAACAGAATGCTGATGGACAAGTATTAGCATTCATCCTTTGCCTACACAAAAGGATCTCCTCAGACTGGTGAGGCCTCCCATGAAATCATTTTACAATACAGTGTAAATTCTAAGACACAGAAAAACAGCAAGAATCTACCACATTCCACACACTTTAGGAAATCTAACTTAGGAAATGTTTTTCTAGATTATTTGATATAGAAGAGCTTGAACAATTTTTTCAAATAAAAATTCGTTTCATATTAAAATAACAAAACATCATGATTATAAATGTAAGCATTAAATCAGTGACTTTAAGGACTATTTCCTGAATATACAACTAGCTTTTTTCCCCCCATTTTCTCACTGATTTTAAGGCTGTGCATACACATAATAAGAATACAAAAATTATCCCAATAAGAAGGCAAAAAGGGATTGTCATTCAAAATGCTTAAAATTTTGGAAATAAGCATGGAAGTTCTTTGGTTTAAATTCAGTTATCTAGATTATTGACTATATTGTCCAATTCACACTTTAATGTTTAAAGCATACTCCCAGTTTTCTTTTTAATTAAATGTTATATTTTTTCTCGATTAGCAATTCTGATAATGTGTAAGTTTAAAGTTCTTTAACATTTATAGTGCTATTTCTGTAGTTTTTAACTTTAGTTAAATTTTCATTATCAAATTAAACACCTATTTTATAAAATAAATAATTTAATTTTTGTTGTTCTTAGTGTTTAGGAACCGTGCATGTTTTAAACATCTTGAAAAATGTGAAAACCGTGGGGTTTTTTCTAAGTTACTCAATACTTACATAGTTTATTGTCTGGTGTTTATATGTAATACATAAACTCCCTGAATTAAACACAATTTACAGCTATTTAAAGAGTATTAGCAAGAGACAATATACATATAAGAAGAAGCAACAACAGACCCAGAGAACATTAGTTTATCGATAGCTGAAGTTTTCAGGAAGCAGAAATGTCAATCCAACTTAAAATATCTTTACAGGTCTCTGTAGTATCTATAAAGCAATGGAGATTTGGTCTGTGACATTTCAGAATATTTCCAGGTTCAGCAGTCATGCACTGTGACAAGGCTTCCTGGTGTAACTAATAATACAATGACTGTGGTTGGTCTCTAGCATCTGTAGGGAATCATTCCTACATTCAGATTTACTATAAGGCCTGTTGTGTTCTGAAGTATTATTTAGGAGTAACTCAATGTATATCTACTATTACTTGAAATTTTATTTTTAGAGTTCATTGAGCTAAACTACAGGAGGGGAATGGGATGCGATTTCCTAACAGAAAATCTTAGATTTGTCACTATTGTAGAATAAATTGTTTAAATTAAATGTTACTCTTGAAAAGCAATAAATAGACCAAAGTTACTTGTCAAGTCAAAAGAGTTTGAAAACGATTTTCCTAGACAAGGTTTGTTGCTGTCAGTATTTATGAAAAAAGTATATGGTGATTTAATGTCTTGGGAAAATGAAAGCAAGGAAGAGAAGGAGTGTTGCAAGTTAACATAAGGCAACCATGAGGGACCTCTTTATTTGGAAAGTTCTATTTGAATAAAGGATTAAAGTTGATGAGGGAGCTAGCCTGTGGATATGTGACAGAGGAACATCATGGGCAGAGACAAGAGCAAGTGCAAAGGCCCTGTGGTAAAAGCCTAATTGGCAAGCTCAACATTCAGAAGGAAGCCACTGGGGCTTTCTTTGGTGGACATCAAAGAAGTAAAGAAAAGAGGTTGAAATTTCCAGGATATTCTAAATACACTTTTTTGTGCTAAATGACATAGAGTGGGGGGCATTGTAAATTTTTGAGAAGAGAAGGGATGTGATCTAAGTATGTTTTATGAAAGATCATGCAGGCTTCTATATTAAAAACATGCACTAGAAGAGCATATAATGGAATCAGGGAGCTCTTTTGTTATAATCCAGACTTGGAACAAAAAGACAATACTGGAAGGGTAAAAAAATGTCTAATTCTATATGCTATATATTTTAAAGTTAATGTAGTTAATCCAAATGAATGGATTTGATGAGGTGTGTGAGAAAAAGAGAGAAGACAAAGAAGACAGCTGGGTTTTTGGCCTATGCAAATAGGATAGAGCTGCCTTGCATTGTGTGGAAGACTTATGCAAATAGGATAGAGCTGCCTTGCAGTGTGTGGAAGACTGAGACCAGAGCAGGTTGGGATGGGGTAACTGGTGTCAAAGGAGACCAAGCTTAAGATGTTTCTTGGATGTCTAAATGGATATTTTAAATAGACCATTGGGTAGACAAATACTGCATTCACGGTAGATGCAAATATAAAAGCCTTGAGCACATAGGCTGCATAAGATTATCATGGGAGTTAGTATAGAGCATAAAGACCAATGGGCCTTGGGTCTCTCCACCTTTAAGAGACAGAGGATATGAGGGATCAGCAAAGGGGACTGAGAAGAAGTGGCCAGTTATTGAAGAGGAAAAAACAACAATGGTGGAGAGTGGCCTGGAAACCTCCTGGTGAGGGACTTACCAATCGATTCAATCCAAAAGTATTGCAATTTGATGAGAATTGAGGAATAACATTGGGTTTAATGCCATGGGGGTATTGACAAGGTGATCTTCAGTGCTCTGGATACAGAATAATCTCATTGGAGTGGGTTTAAGGAAAAATCAGAGAATAAGGATCAGAGAACAGAAGTATTAATACTACAACATGGAAATATTGTAGAACATGCAATAATTCTAAGCTCTTTACATATACAAGTTCGTTAAATCCTCATAGAAATTCCTGAGACAGGGACACTTATCTCTCTCCACTTAGGACAAAACAGTAACTTAAAATTTGCAAAGTAAGGAGTGAAAGGGTTAGACACAAATGAGGTTTATGTTATGACAGATTTCAAATATATAACCTGACTCTTATCTCATATTCTGGGAGAACAGAAAAGAGAAACTACTGAGAAAATGCCATCTGAGTGCAGTTTTTTGGGGTTTTATTTGAGTTCAGTTTTAAAGAACAAAAGTGGTTGAATATGCCAAGTATAGATAGTGATGAGACAGAAAAGAATAATAAAAAGTTTTTCATAGGCATAATTTTTGCTGCAATCTTTATTTTTTTGTTTTGCCCAATTTTCTTTAGTTCTGTTTAAATTTCCTATAGATTTCTGACTCTGTGCTTACAAAAACTTACACAGCCTGTGCTACGAAGAGTATAAAAAAAGGGGGAAAAAAGGTCAGGAAGTATTTGATTATACTGAGAAACAGAAGGCTCATGGAAAATAAGCTAAAAATAAGGCTATTTAAAAAATTATGATGGATTAAAAACAGAAAATTTTAACTCTCCTATGTCAAATATTTATTAAATTACTTGTTTTGTGTATTTAATATTTTAAAAATTTAATATTAACACTGGTACAACTATGACCCTGAAATAAGTAAAAGATCTATAAAAGTATATGTCCTGGAGTTTCACATTCACATGCAGCATATATCATACTGCAAATATGTAGAACAACTTTGTGTCTAGGAATTTACATATCAAATTTTTTTAATGTTTATTTATTTTTGAGAGACAGAGAGACACAGAGTGTGAGCAGGGGAGGGGGCAGAGAGTGCGGGAGACACAAAATCGAAAGCAGGCTCCAGGCTCCAAGCTGTCAGCACAGAGCCCGATGCCGGGCTTGAACTCACAAACTGTGACATCATGACCTGAGCCGAAGTCGGTAGCCTAACCAACTAAGCCACCCAGGAACCCCATACTCATCAAATTTTATTTTGAAGAATAATACATTTTAAAGCTAATCTATTTGTTAAAACTACACTCTGTTGACCAAACTGAAGCTCCTTTGGTAAATTTTTACATCTTCTAAGTACGTGAGCATTTTAAGAATTCTCTTTAATTATACAGTTCCTTTATTGTTAATTAGCAGTGACTTGCCACTCATGCCTTATAATCATGTTTTTAAATGACCATTCTCTTTATATTGAGAAAATTAAATTGGAAATATTTGTTTCCTTCTTATTTTGTTAATTTTCCTATGTGTCTGTATTTTTCCTTACAGGATATTGCATAAACATCAGATCTAATACTTAAGAAATCCTACTTTAAAATGAACAATTTATTTTGAATGTCAGACAGTTACAACTGAATTCGTAAAGATAAAATTTAAAGCAAGATTTCATTTATTTCTACTAGGATAATTTAAAATTATTGGGTTGCACATAGAAGTAATGATTGTCCATTTGATGGAAGATAGTTAAATGATACATAAACTGAAAGCCTCACTCAGTTTGGTCTAAACTAGCTGTCCTGCTGAGTCACCCAGTGCTCCACTTGGGACACCTGCTCCTCTCACAGGGAGGAGCTTAGGTGTCATAGGGAGGAGTTTACATATGTAACCAGCTCTTGCTGGTTTTTGAAGCACTTAATCATTTCTCTCCTATGCCTCCTTGTTCAAATCCTCATTACCGGAAAGGCCCAATTCTACAGTCATCTCCTGCTTCAGATATCCCTGATATTTTGCTCTCAAAAAATTTTCCAATTTCCTATACCAAATTGAACTTTATTTGTACATCATCTCTCAGGGGACATACTACTTTCTACATTTTATTTTAGTTATTTATGTGCATGCCTTTGCTGCTCTTAACTTCATGTTTTACTGGTGTCATTTTTCACTGTCCGTTCCATTACACCATGGTTTCCAAATCAGGATTTATTTCAACCCATCTCCTGGTCACTTAAATTACATCTTGATTAAATTTTCAGTGAAGGGTCACGGAGGTGATTTTTTTCAAAGCCCTTGAATATCTAGAATATCCTTTTTGTTGACATCACATATGAAAGGAGAACCATAGAAAAGCTAGTGATATCTATCTCTTAGCATATTTTAGTGAAAATTCATAATTAATCCTTGTATCCTAAATAGTGACCAATACAGCAACTATGTCTTTTATTTTGTACAGTCAACTTTTAAACATGATGATTCCATTGATGAATGGCATGATTATTTCCCATCTAGGATATATTTCTGAGCTCTTCACTTATATGTCCAAATGCCCATTTAACAGCTTTCCGTGTAATACCTGTCACAAGAAGTTTCACCAACACTACTCTTTCATGACCTTCCTGTCCTGGGTAGTGGCACCATCTCCACACAGTCTCTCTAGATATAAACATGGAAGCCAGTTTGGACATTCCTCTCCTCTATCGTAGTTCAAAAATATATTTTAAATATAACAAATATATACATTTATCCTTTGTTGTTTTTACTGCAATAATCTTTTAACCAGCCTCTTTAATTCTTTTCCTATAAAGATTTAAAATGTTCTTGAAGAGTCTTTTAGAAACAGCTTTAGGTGATGTAACTTACCTGCATAAAACTCTTAGTAGCTTTTCATTGTATTTTAAAGTCCTGTTTTAAGTTACCTTAAGGTATGAATATTACTGTACTACCTTAATGTTTAAGAAATATCCCATTATTTATAAAAATAAAATGGAAATAAATGTGACTATTAACACCACCACTAAAAGCACTCTTTTTTCCTCTTCTCTCAGTATGCTCAGGCCTTTGTAAAGCAAATGCTAGGAGGAGAGATGTGGTGAAGGCATAGTTTGCTTTAGGCCCTAAAATTTAAATATTGAAACTTTGAACAAAAAAAAAGTGTAACTAAGGAGATCACAAGCCTAAACATCTTTTTTGGAAATTGCAAAAGTGGGGCAATGCTAATATTAAAAGTAATCCTAATCCTTTCTTGTTATATTATAGCCATTAAAACTTATACACACATACAAACTTTAACATATTCGAAAATATTTATATAAGTAGTATATGAAATCTTTCATGGAGTACTAACATCTTTTCATTACCTATTATTCTCCTCTTACTTTCTATGCTTCAAGCACATTGACCTTCTTTTATTTCTTAAAGTACACCAAAGTGTTTAATACAAATAGGACTAAAGCTCTTTTATCTGTCACCATGAATGAAAGTGATCTTAGCAAAATCCAGTGTTTTCCAGTTTATATTCAAAAATGTATAAATGACAAACCTTATTAAAGTAAATAATTGGATTCATTCCACTAACTTAAGCATAAAGTACTCCACAATTATTTTTATTAAATATAGGAAATGCATCAAATACAAAGAAATCGTTCCCTAAATTCACACTTTATTCATTAGAAAACCTGAATAAGTAGAAATAGGAAATGTTGTAAAAGAGGTATTTTCAAATGTTGATTAAATACTTTAATCTATATATTTGTGCATGCTTACATTAAAAAAAAGAGAACATTTAGAAAATAATACAGTTGTTATTATAAATTGAGACCCTACGGGGCACGCAGGTGACTCTTGGTTAAGCATCAGACTCTGGATTTTGACTCAGGTCATGATTTTGTGGGACCCAAGGAATTTAACAAAAATCCCCTACCCCTGGACAAGCAGAGCAAGACTAACTCCATTTTGTGCTACACCCACCATCTCATGTATAACCCCCACATGACCTGCTTATTGCTTAAGACACTCCCCCACCCTAGTCAAGCCGCTGAGCACACCCTTACTGGAAACCAGCTCAAATAGGAATGCAGAAGCCCGAACCGCCAAAGAATGTAAGCCCTGCCTTTTGCCCCCCAAACTTGCGCACCAATTCTGACCAGAATGATAGGCTAGTTCAAACAGTTACTATAGGGTAAATTGTAATTCAATTGGCCACCTGCGTGTGGACTGGCATGACTATGCAACTTTCTGTGTGCGTTACAATCTCATTGGCCACTGGCCCCTATAAAACTGCTACGCCTTTTAACCTAGGGGTCCAAGTCCCTGCTCCGCTGTGTCGGGTATACTTGGGCCCAAGCTTGAGCTTGCAAATAAACCCTCATGTGTTTGCATTGGTATCAGCTCCTCGGTGGTCTCTCGGATTCGAAATCGGGGGCATTACAATTTCAGTTCCTGGGATCAGCCCTGTCCATGCTGACAACAATGAGCCTGCTTGGGATTCTCTCTCTCCCTCTCTCTCTGCCCCTCCCCCACTTGCACACATGTTCTTTCTCTCTCTCAAAATAAATAAATTTTAAAAAAATAAAATAAACTGGGGTGCCTGGGTGGCTCACGTAGTTAAGCCTAGAAATTCGGCTCAGGTCAATGTCTCACAGTTCCTGAGTTTGAGCCCCCATCTGACTCTGCGCTAACAGCTCAGAGCCTGGAGACTGCTTCAGATTTGGTCTCCCTCACTCTCTGCCCCTCCCTCACTTGTGCACATGCACACGTATGCTCTCTCTCTCCAAGATAAGTAAACATTAAAAAATAAGAAAATAAAATAAAATAAAATAAAATAAAATAAAATAAGGCCCTAATCTAAAATCAAAGATACTTGTTTTTAAGACTGCTAATCTTTAAAAAAAAATCAGATTAATAATTAGCATCCACCTTTTCAGACATAAAGTTGTTTAAAACTTCTACAGAGTACTGAAGAACGAGTTTATTCTGCCATGGCACCATTAGTAAATGAACTACATCCTTACCATATACTATTCATTATAATCTTTGAACAAAGAACTGAAGGAAGAAAGGGAGTGAGTCATGTCAAAAATTGTGGGAGGATTATTGGATGGGGGAAAAAAGTGTTCTGATTTGGACATGTAAAATTTGTGATGCTTTTTATATTCGAAGTTTTTATGACTATATACCGGAGTAAAAGTTGGTTTGTATTTATTATATCATTTAATTTTCATAACAATCCCATAAATTTAGAATTATTATTGTTCTCGATTTTTAGAGGAAGAAGCTAGGGTACAGAGAAGTAATTCTTCAAAGTCATGCATCTAGCATATAGCAAAGCGGCCTAAGGACTTAAGTCTGTGGCCCTCTAAACCCAGGTGTTAATCTGAGCAGTATATTCTCTTTAACTGCATTGTATTCAAATACTCAAATCTAAAAGACAATGATGCATTTTTAGGCGTGTGTAAAAACTGAAGAAACTCTTTGTTATTCTAATCAGGATTTCCTAGAAAGCTTATCAAATGCACACAGAAATAGTTTTGTACTCCTGAAAAATTTTAAACTGCTTAACAGTTGAAAATTTCAAAGTAGAGCATTAAAACACTTTTCCCCACCATTTTACAAATGAGCTGACTTTTCCTAGCATATTTGCCCCCAAATAATTGTTGTCATAAAATTGTAGCATATACAAAGTTATGTATGGCTTGGTCTTCTTATGCAATAACTCCAGTGCTAAATAAATGTAACCATAGTCTAATACACTATGACTTTATAAGCACTGGAATAAATTTTTGCAAAATACACCATATGTTTATATCGCCAAAGGCAAAGCTCTCTGATAGAAATAGTGAAGCCAAAGGGGATGGATGGCAGGGATAATTGCAGACTGATTTCTCAACTAACATTGAGTAATTTTAAAAAGATAATTAATACAAAACTGCATTAAACAAAAAAGGATTTGACTATTTTAACTAATTTTGTTGCTCAAGAGAAATCACAGGGTTTGGCCCTTCAAATGAAGTTAAACAGACCAATACTGAATAACTGTCAGTCCCGTTTATTGCAATTTGTCTACAGTGCACATTTTTGTAGAAAGAGCCCAAAGATACTTGCCTGATGTTAACACAATTTCTGGTGTACTGAGTTCTGGTTTATGCATTTACTTTAATTTAATTGGTTGGCATAGGTGCTGCCAAAAATTGTTCTATTTTATACACAAAATGCAGTTAATATGAACATTGAAAGGAGAGGGAAGTTATTTTTTATATAAGGACATATTACTCCATCATGCAAAATTGGTTTCAATATAAGAACAGGGGATTCTGGGAAAAAGAGACAGTAGCATCATATTTAATCTTTTCGAACATCCTTATAAAAGCAGATGGAACAATTAAATAGTAAAGCAAAATGGATGGACTGCATTTACGACAAAATTATGTTACAAGATATTTCTGCAAACCCAAAATACAATGAGAGGGGAGAAAACATGATAGCTATAAGCCCCATGTTGTCTTTGTACCAGTGGAGCATAGGACAAATCAGATGTCTTAAGATTTGAGGACAGGCTATTCACCAGGGGCCAATTTGAAAACAGCTAAAACTAGGAGGTGTTTTGCCTAATCCACAAGTAGTCCATGCAAAAGTCTGTAGGAAGGTCTGAATCAGATAGAGTACAGCCCCTCTTAATTCTTGAAACTGAATAAGCATGGTTCCCTTCCTTGGAATTTGTCTCTTACAGTTCCACACTAAGAGAGGAAAAAAACAAAACAAAACAAAACTTACTAAGATTTGAATTACTGAATTAAAACTTATCAGGACAATGGGAATATATATGAAAAAAGAAAAAGTCTAGATAAAAGAGGGAGAGGGGAACTGAATCAGAAGAATCTCATAGTTTTAAATATTAATTGAAAAAAACACAGATGTGAGAGCTCTGTGAAGTTAGAAAACCTATTCTGAAACAAGCTTACTTCCAAAAATTCAGAAAACTTGTAAAAATTCAGATTTTCATATGAAAATCAGCCTTGGATGTATAACTATCTATATAGAACTAGGATTAAATGAAGAGAGAATATAGAATATGATTGTTAATCAGACAACAAAGAGAAATAAAAGGCATCCAAATAGGCAAGGAAGAAGTCAAACCTCCATTATTTACAGACGACATCATACTCTATGTAGAAATCCCAAAAGACTCCACCGAAACATAACTAGAACTAATACATGAATTCAGCAAAGTGGCAGGATATAAAACCAATGTGCAGGTATCTGTTGCATTTCTATACACCAATAATGAAGAACAAGAAAAAGAAATCAAGGAATCGATCCCATTTGCAATTGCACCAAAAACAATAAGATACCTAAGAATAAATGTAACTACAGAGGTAAAAGATCTGTACTCTGAAAATCATAGGACACTTATGAAAGGAATTTAAAAGGACGCAAAGAAATGGAAAAGCATTCCATGTCCATGGATTGGAAGAAGAAACATTGTTAGGATGTCTATACTACCAAAGCAATCTACACATTTAATGCAATCCCTATCAAAATACCACCAACATTTTTCACAGAACTAGAATAAACAATACTAAAAATATGTATGGAACTACAAAAGACCCAGAATGGCCAAAGCAATTCTGAAAAAGAAAAACAAAACTGGAGGCATTACGATTCCGGACTTCAAGCTATATTATAAAGCTGCAGTCATCAAAACATACGGTACTGGCCCAAGAGCAGACACATAGATCAATGGAACAGAACAGAGAACCCAGAAATGAACCCACCACTATAAGGTCAACTAATCTCTCACGAAGCAGAAAAGAATATCCAATGGAAAAAAGACAGTCTCTTCAATAAATGGTGTTGGGAAAACTGTATGGCAACCTGCAGAAGAATGAAACTGGACCACTTTCTTACACCATACACACAAATAAATTCACAATGGATGGAAGACCTAAATGCGAGACAGGAAACCATCAAAATCCTAAAGGAGAACACATGTAGCAGCCTCTTTGACCTGTCTGTGGCAACTTCTTACTAGACACCTCATCAAAGACAAGGGAAACAAAAGCAAAAATGGACTGTTGGGACTTCATCAAAATAAAAAGCTTCTGCAAAGCAAAGGAAACAATCAACAAAACTGAAAGACAACCTATAGAATGGGAGAAGATATTTGCACATGAAATATCTGATAAAGGATATGTCCAAAATTTAAAGAACTTATCAAACTCAATATTCAAAAACAAAAACAAAAACAAAAACAAATAACCCAGTGAAGAAGTGGGCAGAATACATGAATAGATTTTTTTCCAAAGAAGATGTCCAGATAGCTAACAGACACATGTAAAGATGCTCTACATCACTCATCATCAGGGGAATACAAATCAAAACTATGATGAGATACCACCTCACACCTGTCAGAATGGCTAAAATCAACAACATAAGAAACAACAGAAGATGTTGGTGAGGATGTGGAAAAAGGGGAAACCTCTTACACAACTGATGGGAATGCAAACTGGTGCAGCCACTCTGGAGAACAGTATGGAGGTTCCTCAAAAAATGAAAACTGAAACTACCCTACAATCCAGCAATTGCATTATTAGGTATTTACACAACAGAGACAAAAACACAGATTTGAAGGGGTAGAGGCACCACAATATTTATAGCAGCATTATCAACAATAGACAAACTATGGAGAGAGCCCAAATGTTCATCGACTGATGAATGGATAAAGAAGATGTGTGTATGTGTGTGTGTGTGTACGTAAACACAATAGAATATTACTCAGCCATCCAAAAGAATGAAATCTTGCCATTTGCAGTGTTGTGGATAGAACCAGAATGTATTATACTAAGCAAAATAAGTCAATCAGAGAAATACAAACACCAAATGATTTCACTCGGATGTGGAATTCAAGAAGCAAAACAGATGAATATATCAGGCAGAGAGAAGAGGAGAGAGGGAAACAAACAAGAGACTCTTGACCATAGAGAACAAATTGAGGGTTTATGGAAGGAGGAAGGTGGGAAATGGGTTAGATGGGTGATGGATATTAAAGAGGCCACTAATTGTGATGAGTACTGGGTGTTATATGTAAAGGATGAATCACTGAATTCCATTTCTGAAACTAATATTGAATTATATGTTAACTAGCTAAAATTTAAATTAAAAATTTGAAAAGAATGCATTTGCTATATGCTTGGACAAAGTAGATATAGTAAAGTTAGAACTGAGGACAAATAAAAATGTGCTTGCAAATCTTTCAATTTTGGGAGTATTTGCATTGTTACAAGGAAACTAACCTGGGTGTGACATGGGATAAGTCAAATGAATAGGTAATTTTATCACCCGCCTTTCTAACTGAATACAGAATTCTGAAGGTGAAAGAAAAGAAGTATACACATAAAGTAAAAGAGGTTAAATAGTCCTGCAGGCCTAAAGCTGAACTGGAAATCAGAATGAACTCATTAGGCATTTGATCCATCTATTGATCAATTAGTTGTTCTATCAGTGTTTGCTTTCTTCTAAGTTGCAGCCACAAAATTATATTAAAAAAATCAGGTAAAAAGAACACTGCCAGAATTCAGATTGTAAACTGAAAAGATATTTTCCCACTAAAGACAATGAGAGCTTCTTGGAGAAATGACTGATTCCAGGTCTGAGGCTGGAAATGCACAAAATGAACCTGGAATAACTTGTCACTGCAAAGACCACTAAGATCACATTAGAATGAGATACGATTCAATGTGAAGATGGCTATAACTAGACAGGACAATTTGAGTTTCAAATGGATTGAATTTATACTAAAAGACTGAAACCCATCAAATGTGCTTATACATGAGTTTCTAATGATACTTTGACAACAATCTAATAATAACTTACTTTCAGGGGATGAGGAAGAACAAATTAAATATCTGAAAATATATAATATAAAAAACTGAGCATTTGTCTTGTTTTTTTCCACATAAAGTGCTAATTTCATTAATACTTTATTATTAACTGATAAGTAAAATGAGAATATTAATATTTTATTAATACAACAAATAAAAACACTATTAATTCTTAACAGATGAGGAAAAATAAAATTTTATATAAGTACCCCTGGCAATAACTAAAAAAGAAATGTTAAGATTCAGTTATCAATGAATTAATGGATGTAGGCATTAAGCATAAAAAGAGAGACAAATTAGAAATAACCAAAATCATGTGTGATCTTGCCAAAAAAATCTAACCTAACTCTACTTTCTTCCAAGTCGCAAAAAATACAGAGAGCAGTGGGATGTATGACTTGCAAAATGAGCATATAATCAGCAAATCTAAACATGGGAAATTTGCTACTTAAATGGCTTATGTTTTTCAACTTGATATGTTGCAAGGACAAGAAGACAGAGTTTGCACCTGTTAATTAAAAGGCTTAAGAGACACACCAAATTTTTAGAAAATAGGGTAGTATTAAACCATGTTGTCTAGAGATGCATAATTAGATAATGAAAAAATAATCTTAAAAAGGAAGAATTGTGTTTGTTTTTTGAGGATTGTGTTTGAGATCTGGCACATGGGAAGGGCTTTCAATCTACAGAATATCTATAATTTATAAAACATACAGTATATGTAGTATATATAAAATATCTGTATATCTATAATTTTGTAAAACAAAATGGCCTTTTATATTTAGTTGTGTCCCATGATTTTATGCATTATAACAAATGATTTTTACATCAATAAATATGTATCTAAAAGGTATTTTTAAATGTTTGTAGCAACAAATTAAATGGTTATAACACAATTATTTTACTGTAATTAAATTTATTTTTAGACAGAGTATTTATTTTTAAATATTATAAACTATGCTATAATGACCACAGCTAAAAAATTTCTATTTGCTTTTCTTTCTTCTTTTCTTTCTTTTCTTTTCTCTTTCTTTCTCTCTTTATGATTTTTGGGCTAAATGATGTGGGGGAAAAAAGGACTTGGTATGTATTAATACATTGTTCCTCCAGAAATTTGCTAATTTATACTTTATGTTCTCTCCTATTTTCTCCAATTTGCCAATTGCTTAAAAAGTTTAAATTTTTCGGGGCGCCTGGGTGGCGCAGTCGGTTAAGCGTCCGACTTCAGCCAGGTCACGATCTCGCGGTCCGTGAGTTCGAGCCCCGCGTCAGGCTCTGGGCTGATGGCTCAGAGCCTGGAGCCTGTTTCCGATTCTGTGTCTCCCTCTCTCTCTGCCCCTCCCCCGTTCATGCTCTGTCTCTCTCTGTCCCAAAAATAAATAAACGTTGAAAAAAAAAAAAATTAAAAAAAAAAAAAGTTTAAATTTTTCATAATTTAAAAAAATTTCATAATTCTCTTCCTGTTTACACATTTAATATAGCCTCATTGTTAAAAAACTGAAAACAAAGGAAATTTTTCAATTAAATTTTAAAACCAGATATTTGGGATGGGTTACTGAGACACTTCTCTGAACCCTTATCATCATCACAGAACAATATGACCCATGTCAATCTATGGTTATCTGATGTTCTAAACGAAATGTTCCTGTTATTTGATTATTAGGATAAAACTTGATTTTTTAAAAAATTTTATTGTGGAAGGAACACTTAACATGAGATCTATCTTCTTAACAAAATTTTAAGGGTACTAAATACTACTGTTGAATATAGGTACCAGTTAATAAACAGTTTCCTAAAGCTTAATCACCTTGCTTGACTGAAGCACTATGCTGGTTGATTAGTAACCCCACTTCCTGTTTCCCCAGCCACTGGCAAACACTATTCCACTCCTGGATTCTATAAATTTGACTAATTTAGATACTTCATATAAGTGGAACCTGCAATATTTGTCTTTCTGTGACTGGCTTATTTGACTAAGCACAATGGCTTCAAGGTTCATCTATGTGTCATATAGTGCAGAATTTCCATCCTTTTGAAGACCCAGTATATTTCCATTGTATGTATATACTATATGTTCTTTATCTATTCTATCTGACAGTGGTCGTGGAGATTGTGTCCACATTAAAGGCTGATTTCTATATTCTATTTTGTTAAATTTGTTTTTTAAATTTTGCCCATTTTCACAACAAGCATGTCATCTTTATCTTATTGATTTCAAGAATCCCTTATACATTTAGTATCCTTTAACTGCTTTGTAGAACTTCCAAATTATTGGCCTATAACTTAAAAAAAAATTTCCCCATAATTTCAGGATCCATGTCTATGTAACCAGTCTTAGGCTGTTGTATTATTCTGGTTTTCTCGTATGTTTACTACTGGGAATTAAATTATTTTTTTTTAATTTTTGTATCCAAAGATTAAAGCCTTTGTGAACTTATTTTTATGTATGGTGTGAGATGAGAAAAAATCATCCAAGTGAAAATAAAATTCTTCCAAATTTTACATCATTTACAAAATAAACTTGGAGTAGATATAGGAATATTTAGACATTAACAGTGAAGTAAATGATAGGTAGAAACATACTAATTGTTGGTAAGTCAAGATTTCAGCAAAGAAGTTTTTGAGGACATAACAGTTTTTACACTATGACAATAATAACTTAGTCTCCTGTCAATTCATTGATGGTATGGTAATATGAGTAACTTCCTTTCCATTAATTATAGAACAATTTTGTAATTTTGCAAGTATGTCCTTAATATGTGTATAAACAACTTGACCATATTAATTCTATCAATTCTCCCAATAACCTGGCTAATAAATTTTCCATTGATTATTATTTGACTAGCTGGTTAAACTGATACAACTTTTTTTTTTTTTTTTTTTTTTGGTACAGACAAATCTATGACTATGCTGGTAACAAGCACATGAGATCTGTTTGTTTATTATAAAAATCACAGTTCAGTTATTAACAAAATTCTACAGAATGTGATACATAACACGTAACATATGGATTGGACATCATTACAAATAGTTTCCTCTTATATATAACAAATGCTTATAAAAAACAGCTATGAAAGCTAAATATTACTTTTTAAACTTGAACAACAGACTGTCATTGCATCACATGTGTTCTGTTATGGAGGTCTTAAGTACCACAACATTTTCTAGCCACCTCACACATGTTCTTTAATTTTGTTCTTTTCCCCTTCACGGTTCACACGAAAAAAAATCAGATTAAGTCTAAGGATCATAGAACTGAAACTAGAGTTGCTTCATTCAGCATCCTTAATGAATTCCATCTTTGTCACAATTGCATTATTTTTATGACACATCTTTTTTTATGTCTAGTATCAGCACTTTTATTTTTCCATTTTCCAGTAATTTATATAAAATAAGGGAAAATTCAATAAAATATCCAGCTAATTGCACAAATCACAAACACTGTTATATAGAGAAAAATGATGACACTGCGGCAGTGGAAATCTTAGCTGACAGCATAACCAAGGTACAAAAGTGCGAACTTGCACACAAAACATGGCATAAGAGTGACAATATATAATGTATCAATATATGAACTCTAAAACATCAAACATATAAAGGGGAAGATTCAGAGATAAAAATTCTACTTCAAGTGTGATGGCATATTAATTTTAAGAATATATTAAAAATTAAAAGATGTCTTTGAACACTATATAATTATCTATGAATTATTAAACTGTACTTGAGGAGAAAAATAAAACACATGCATCCTTTCTACCTTAATTTGCCTCACCTAATCTTTTCAATCTCAATAAATTACATCATCATTCTTTGGTTGCTCAGACCAAAAGTCTTTGGTTGCTCAGACCAAAAACTTTGAAGTTATTTTTAATTCCTCATGCCCCACATCCAATATAATAGTAAGCCTAATTGTTTTGACATTAAAAATGTACCCAGAATCTGGCCATGTTTCACCATTTCTGTTGTTAGTCTCCTTTGTCCCAACAACTGTTTTCATTTGTGTTCATTGCATCTATCAAGCCATCCTTTGATTCCCTGACCTTGTTCTTACTTCCATACCACATAGGTCCAATGCTAACATAGCAGGTAGAGCTACCCTAGAACAAAAGTCACATATTGTCACTTATCTGCCTAAAACTTTCCAGTGGCTTTCCACTCCATTCAGAGTAAAGTCCAAATTATTTACATATGGTCCATAATGCTATATACAGCCCTCTTCCCAACGTCTCTGACCATCTCATTCACCACCTTTCTGACTGCTCTAGAAACACTAGCGTCACTCCTAATACTTGAACACGCTTGGCTAGACGTCCAAATATGAACGAAAGTTTATTCAGCCTGGAGATATCTTTCCTCAGACACATGAATGGCTTTGCATTCTCCCTGTTTTCGGGGACTTTTTAATACATATTTTTAAGTTTATTTATTTCTTTTGAGACATAGAGCACAAGTGGGGGAGGGGCAAAGAGATAAGCGGAGAGAGGGAAAGAACCACAAGCAGGCTCAGCACTGTCAGCTCAGAGACCCGCTCTGGACTGGATCCCACAAACTGAGATCGAGACCTGAGGTGAGATCCAGACCTAGGCTGAAATCAACGGTCTGATGCTTAAGGGACTGAGCCACTCAGGCTCAGATTTTTATTAAAATGTCTACTTTTTAGTTATGCCTCCTAAATCAACCTATTTGAAACAGCAACGCCACTTCTCTTGACCCTCTTTCTCTCCTAGCATTACCAACATCTAATGTGCTTATTTTAATTAAAATTTATGTGGCTTTGGCCTGTTTCCTTACAAGAATCTAAACTCGATAGAAAGCTGGTATTTTCCCAGATCGCGTTCTAGTGTCTAGACAGAGGGGAAAATATACTCTCCATAAACATTTATGGAATAAATCAAGTACTGTACATTTATTATTACAAATTATTCATTTGGCAGCTAATTTTGGAGTGTCAGGCCCCGTAGACACTGTGTTGTCACCTGACCTAGACCTCCGCACAGGTGCCCCCCTTTCTCAGCACACCCACACTCCTGCCCCTGCATCGCGCCCTTGCTTTCTCCTTACCTGGTGATGCGGCAGCACCTGTGGTCCAGGAAAGCCAGCAGATTTCTTTCTCACCTCCAGGGCTGCAGGCACACCTTATCCTCGGACATACTGAAATAAATTTCTTCGCCCAAGGTAGAGCCATTCTTGTCCCGCGTTCGACCTCAACAAACCGGAACTCAGTGATGCAAATGCACCCACTTGACCCCAAAGGAAGGATATCCAGTCAGCCAATCCGCAGACGCCCCACGCCAAGCCAACTCCGGTCCCTCTCACCCCAAACAAGAGACGGTGGAGCCCCAATCCCTCAGGTATTTTTTTTTCTTCCTTGTTCCTTATTCTTTGTGACAGAAAAGCTTCTTGCCTTCCGCCCCATATTGAGGGTCTCTGAAAGAAGACTATCTGCTTAGTGAAGTGTTAGATAAGATTTGTTTGGCTTTTATCGCCGAAATTGTCTTCTTTAATCTTCCTTCCTTCCTTTCTTTCTTTCTTTTTTTTTTTTTTTTTAAGTTTTTGACCACGAGGAGTGGGATCCAAGGCTTCCTGCTAACTGGGGGAGGAGCTTACAGGAGAAACACCCGCAGCTGAACACTTTTGAGTTCCTGGTTCTAGCACTTACCGAGGGCTCCGGGTAAGTCACTGAGTACTGAGGGCTCGCGCGCCTGCGGCGCTCAGATGGAAACAAACTTTACTTAAAACTGCACGTGCATCTTGCTCCCAGAAAGGTTCTGGATCCCTGGAAAGGTTCCTAGGGTTTATTGAAATTCTTAGAAAGGTTCTGGGTCTCGTAAGTTTCCAAGATTGTTAAAGCATCAAAATAGGAAATATGAATGATTAAATATACATGTAAAATACCTATACATAGAAAATAACAAAAGACGAATGAGAAAAACTAAGACTCAATGCTCTTTATCAGGTTAAGTATTCTTCTATTCCTAGTTTGAAAGTTTTTATCAGGAATGTTTCTTAGATATTGTCAAAAGTTTTTCTGTTTATTAAACTAATTTTTTTGTTTCATTTTTACTTTGTTATATGGTGAATTATATCAATTGACTTATGAATGTTAAATAAACCTTGTATTTCTAGGGTAAAACCAATCTGATAATAATTTATTATTTATATTGTTGGAATCAATTTGCTAAAAGTTTGTATGTAGTTTTGCATCTATGTTCATGAAGGATATTTTTCTGGAATTTGATTGAAATGCATTTGACTGACTTTGATGTCAAGATAATTCTGGCCCCATTATATAAATTGGGAGGTATTCCCTCCTCCTAAATTATCTATAAGAGTTTGTGTAGAATTGCCATTAATTCTTCTGCAAATATTTGATAGAATTTGATACTTAGCAAACTAGTCAGGGAGTTTTCTTTGAGGGCTAATATGTTCACTACAAATTCAATTTCTTTAAAAGACATAGGGCCATTCACATTTTCTGTAACTTCTACAGTGAGCTGTGGTAGTTGTGTCTTTAAAGAAATTTATTTAATCTAAGTTGTTGAATGTATTGGCTGAAAACACTAATATCCCCTTTATCATCCTTTTAATATCTGTAGAGTCTAGAGCAGTGTAACCCCTCTCATTCCAGGTGTTAATTTGTGTCTTTTTTTTTTTTCTTTCTTTCTTTCTTGATCATTCTGGCTGGATTTTATCAATTGTATTGATGATTCTAAGATCCACCATTTGATTTCATTTTTTTCTATTGTTTTTGTTTCCTGTTTCATTGATTTTCACTCTAGTCTTTATTATTTAACTTATTCTAATTCCTTTGGCTTTAATTTGATCTTTGGCTTATTTCTTAAGGTGGCAGCTAAAGTCATTTGAGACCTTTCTTCATTTCTTATATATACATTTAGTGCTATAAAAAAAAAAAGTACTGCTTTAGCTATGTTAAAAGATAAACTGAGGCACATTAAAATTTTCAAGAGTTCATTTGATGGAATGTCTATTCCATTGAGGCTGCACCAAACCAAAAGTGGTTAGACACACTCCTTGGGCAGGAGCTGGGGAAACGCTTTTTTTTATTTTATTTTTAATTTTTTTTAATGTTAATTATTTTTGAGAGAGAGAGAGAGTGGGGGAGGTGCAGAGAGAGAGGGAGACACAGAACTCAAGCAGGCACCAGGCTCTGACCTGTCAGCACAGAGCCCCACGCGGGGCTCAAACTCACAGGTTCACAGCCCTTGAGATCATGAACTGAGCCCAAGTCAGCCACCCAACAGACTGAGCCACCCAGGCGCCCCTGAGAAAAGCTTTTATAGAGCAGATGCAGAATAAAAGCAAGGAAGTTATTTGGTGGGCTATAGCTTCAGTGGTTTTCAGGAGTGTGTTTAAAGTACTTTACTCTGGCTTACTTCTGTTTGCTTACCAAGGCTACTAAGACATTAAAGCCACCTCACCCTATTTACATAATTACTTTAACGCGTTAGCTACCACAGTTTTTGGTAAGTCTTTTTGTTTTAACTTCAGAATATTTTCTAAGGTCACTTTTGATTTCTTCTTTGACCTGTGGATTATTTAAAATTGACCTACTTAGGCTTTAAATGCCTGAGGAATTTCCAAACATCTGTGTATTTGGATATGTTGCTTTTATTTTTATGAAGTTTGAAATATTTTCTGTGTTCCCTAAGGATTTTTCTTTTCCACTTATGTATTACTTAGAAGTTATTTCCGTCCTTTGAAATGTGTTGAGATTCATTTTATGGGTTGGCATATGGTCTGTCTTGGTTAACACACTGTGTGGATTTGACGATTTTCATGCTGCAATTGTAGTACCTAGTGTTGTATAAATATCAATTAAGTCAATATGTTGATAGTGTTTTCTGGATAATTTATGTTGTTACCAACTTTTAAAATCTACTTGTTCTATTAAATCCTGAAAGATGGGTTTAAATGCCTATAACTATGATTGTAAAATTGTTTATTTTCCCTTTAGTTCTCTCAAATTCAGCTTCAAGTACATACTTACACATTCATTTACAGTTACTGTGTCTTCCTGGTGAGTTGACTGTTTAATGAGCATTACCATTTTTTTTAAATTTTTTTTATGTTTATTTATTTTTGAGAGAGAGAGAGAAAGACAGAGAGAGACAGAGCACAAGCAGGGAAGGGGCAGAGAGAGAGGAAGACACAGAAACTGAAGCAGGCTCCAGACTCTGAGCTGTCAGCACAGAGCCCGACGCAGGGCCCGAACTCACAAACCGTGACATCATGACCTGAGCTGAAGTCGGATGCTTAACCAACTGAGCCACCCAGGCGCCCCTAGCATTACTGTTTTTGACAGTTTTTTTTGTTTTTGTTTTGTTTTGTTTTGTTTTTCTTTCCTGGTGGGTCAGGTCACTTCTGTTACATCTCTCTTCAGTCTTGAGAACCTCCTTCAATATCTCTTGTGGTGCAAGTGTGCTAATGACCACTTCTGTTATCTTTATTTTGTCTGAAAATGTCTTTATTTTGCTTTTATTCTTAAAGAGTGTTTTCACAAAATATAAAGTAGTTGGTTATTTTTCTCTCAGTATTTTAAAATGTTCTTGGCCTCCATATTTTCTGATGAGAGGTCAGCAGCCATTCAAGTGATTGTTCCTCTGTATGCAATCTGTCATTTTTGTCTGGCTGCTTTTAAGATCGTTTCCTTATATTGATTATTTTGTGCATAATGTGATTTTCTTCAGTGCATCTTGTTCATAGTTCACTGAACTTCTTGAACCAATACATTTATATCTGTATTTTTGGAAAAACTTTTGGCTTTTATATTTTCATATACTGAAATATATTTTCTATTCATTTTCTCTTTCTACCTTCCACTACTCCTCTTAAACATGGGTTATACATTGTCTTATATTCCCTTAAATTCTTTAGGTTTCAACCACACAGCTTGGAAGTGAGTTCAATCTACCTTCCTGCTAAAAGCTGTTAAAAAGGAAATTCATCTGATACCTTCCATGTTTTGACTCTCCTTTCAGAATCTTTCTATTCTGATGTACGCACCAGTGCCTACAGGTCATTTTCATTTTCTCCAAAGACTGTAGTTATCTGTGGGAAGACATGAAATAGTGGGTGCTTATTTAGTTTTACTGAAAATAGAAATCTTGTCAAATAATTTTTCAAACTTGTGCTAGTATAATTAACATTGTGGTAGGGTCCCCTCCGTATGGAAAGGAAAAAAAAAAAAAAACTCAAGACAACCTGGCTATACACATATGTGACAACGTCTCTCATGACCTTGTAACATGAGACCACTTAGACTACATGTTTGTGTGTTACCATATATGGGAGACAAAGAAGTAGAAAATATATTCCACGTGGCATTCAGGGCTCAGTTCTTTGGTACAAACCCAGCTGAGCAGTGTCAGCACAAATAAAGTTGCTTCCTGGAAAGAAAAGCCTCTGTGTCACGACTCTCTGTGCGAGAATCCTGGTACAATATGGGGAAATTATATTTTGCTAGAATCACTAAAAATCCCTAAGGAATAAACCCTTGTATCACACCATACAGAACACTTAGCTCAAAATGAGTATTCGTCCTGAAGAGAAATGCTAAAAACCTAAAATTTATGTACAGAAACAAAGCAGATAATTCATATGATGTTAAATTAGATAACATTCACTACTAAGAAGCAATACCATTAAAGAAAATATAATAACATTAATAGATACGTGGTAGCCAGTCTCCAAGAGGGTTCTGGTCATCTCTGGTACTTCCTGGTAGTCACACCCTTATGTAATACCTTTCACATTGTACTCAGGTTGGTATATTGGACCAATAGAGAGAGGTGATCAAATGCCATTTTCGGGATTAAGTTATAACAGATATTATAGTTTCCATCTCCATCTCATAGTTTCTTGTTCTCTTCATTTCCTGCTCTTGTTCTCTCTCTGTCCTGCTCCCTCCCTTCAGGAAATGGAGCTGCCTTGCCATAAGCAGCCCTGTGAAAGAATCCATGTAGGAGAAATTGGAGACAGTAACCTTGAGAGTTAGGTGGAGAATACATTCTCCAGATGCAGTCAAACCCAACAGCTTTACTGTAATCTCATGAGAGATCCTGAGCCAGAACCATCTGTCTATCCACTCTTAGATTACTGATCCTTGCAACTATGTAAGATGGTTAAGTGTGGTTGATTTAAGCTGCTAAATCGGGAGAAGTCTGTTGTATAACAATAGATAACTAACAAATGAGATTTCATAAATAAAAAATTATGTTCTTTTAGAGACACTGCTAAGAAAATGAAAAGGCAAGCCACAAATTGTGAAAAATGATTCGCTTTAAATATATGTGACAGAAGTCTTTTAACTAGAATATAAAAGTCTCTTAGGACAAAAATCCAATTTTAAAAATGGACAAATGGGGCGCCTGGGTGGCGCAGTCGGTTAAGCGTCCGACTTCAGCCAGGTCACGATCTCGCGGTCCGGGAGTTCGAGCCCCGCGTCGGGCTCTGGGCTGATGGCTCAGAGCCTGGAGCCTGTTTCCGATTCTGTGTCTCCCTCTCTCTCTGCCCCTCCCCCGTTCATGCTCTGTCTCTCTCTGTCCCAAAAATAAATAAACGTGGAAAAAAAAATTAAAAAAAAATGGACAAAAAAATTGGACACTTCACCAAAAAGATATTCAAATGGTCAGTAAGGACATGAAGAGATACTCACCATCATTAATCTTCAGGAAAGGAAAATAAAATCACAATGAGATACCACTCCTCACCCACTAAGATAGCTAAGTTTAAAAGGTTGACAAAACCGTATGTGGAATAGGACATGGAACAACTGGAAAGGTCTTTTACTGCCAAGGAGAATTTAAATGGGCAAACACTTTGGAAGACTCTTTAGCAACTTCTTAAAAAGTCAAATATACACTTACCATATGGCCCAGCAATTTCTTTACTAGGTACTTACCTGAAGTAATTGAAAACACTTGTCTAAAAATACCTATATGTAAAAGAATTTAATAACTTTCTTCATAAAAGTATTCATACATTAGAATACTACTCATTAATATAAGAAATACACAATATGAATAATCTCAAAAACATGTTGAACAGAAGAAATCAGATGCAAAAGACTAAATAAATGCAAAAGATTTATAGGAAATCCTCGAATATGCAAAACACTCAATGGCAACAGAAAGCAGATCAGTAATTTTCTGGGTGGGTGAGGGAATGGGAAGATTGACTACTAAGGAATATGATAGAATGTTTTGGGATAATAGAATCATTGAGGTGCTAGCTCCATGGGAATATGTATTTGTGAAAATTCATTGAACTGGACACTTTATATCTGTTCATTTTATTGTATATAAATTATACCCTTATCAAGCTGACTTAAAAGGACAAACTCTTTTTTAGAGCACATGAAGCTATACATTTTTATTTCTGTTTTTAAAATAGCTTCAAATACCTAGTTAAACACTTTTTCTATGCCTGTGTTCTTATTATTAAAGTTATGTTACAAAGGTCTAGGACATTTTTTCAGGCTTTTAGCTTATATCTACAAATATTTGTCCACATTTAAATAAGACATAAAGATAAATATACCATGTTTTATTTGCATAAAAACTTTGTGTGGGGGAGGGGGAAGAGGGATAGAAGAGGTGAAAAAAGGAGACTAATAACATAAGAAGGAAAAGAGAAATAAAATAAGTAAATTGTTCTATGCTAAATTAGAGGTAAAGTTTATCCACCTTTATTTCAATCCAGAATTATTCAGAACTCAAATTATTGCTCATTTAAAGAAATACATAAATTATTTCTACATAGTGGTGTGAAACCAAACTACAAAGTTAAATAGCACAATAATGCTAAGTTAACTATTTATATACTTTGTATTTTATTATTATCCTGTCAACTCCCTTCAGCATTTTCTGCTAGTTATTTACTTCCTGTTTGGGGAAGGAACACTAAGCTTGGATACTGGAGAACAAGATCTCTGCCACTTACTAGGTATAAGATGACGACTTTGGGCAAATACTTAGATCCTACGAATCTTCGTTTTAATCTTCTGTGAAATGGGGAGAAAGAAAGAGTCCATGTTTGAGGCTTCAATTAGGAAGGTGATTAAATGGTCACAAATGTTCTCTCATTCTGAAGTTTAAGATTTTGTGGTTCAGGTTCAACTTACGTGTATTTTATACATACACAAACACACGTAAAATACACATGGAGAGATCATTTATATTGAATTTGTTTGATTTTCATTTTATATATAAAAATATGAAATAATTGTTCTTGATTTTGACAGTTTACATAGCTAATTCCATGCTGTGCTATTTCACTAAACTCCACATTGCTTTTTAAGTGTTCTGAGTGATTCATTTTCTCCCTCCATGAATCTTCAGGTGTAAGTAAGTTATAAAATATGAAGGGAAAAAACAATCTTCTAATAACCCTTCAACAATTACACAAACAGTTCTCAAAAGATAATTTATTGAATCCTTTTTAGTGTTATCATTATTGTTACATTTACACCTACTGCGTAAATCCCTCATCTTCTATAAAAAAATGGCATTAAAATAGAGGTTAGAATAACAAGTGCTGGCTAATTATTTGATTTCAAGTATACCAGATGTATTCCCTATACATTTTTAACGTGTTCTTTAGTTTCCTATTCTCAAGTCACTGGCAAAGGTGGCAATTGGCAAAGACAGCTGTCAAAACATACAGCTGTTTTTGTTTGTTTGCTTTTCATTTATTTTAGTTTTAGGTGGAATTTTGTAAACTCATCACATTTTGGTAAATTATTTTTCTATTCTACAAGAAAGCAAAAATGGAATTGAAGTTTCCAAAAGTCTCCAAAATCATGGTTGCCATCCAAGAAAATTAAAAGAAGCTGAGCTATTTGGTGTTTATAAAAGCATTAGTTAGCAGAACTTGAAAATCAATATTTCAAAATTTCCATTCAAAGTCAAAGTGAATAATTTTATGTCATATTAGTCAGCATTGTTGTAAGTCCTTAAAAAATATATATCCATAAGGATGTCAAGTGAGATACAGGGGAAAAACATATAGTCTGAAGAAGAGATTTTAAAAGATACAGACCCTATATACAGCCGTACATCAATATATATTGTACGTTTGCTCTATTTCTAGGATTTCTTTCCTTCTTTCATTTGTCTTTTTTTTCCCCATTACCTAGTGGTAGTCCACATAGCCACCATTGTAAATTAAAGTTCATATCTCTCATTGATGTGAAAGATGAAAGTGACTCATGATAGATAGCCATTAATACACCATCTTTCCCAGATGATTTACTAATATGGTTCTTGCAAACTGCTGATAGGAATAGTCATGCATTTTAGATGTAGATCTTCCTTTGAAATTTTCATGTTGCACAAATGTCATCTAGAGAGGTCTGGCAAGTTTCAAAAAAAAAAAAAAAAAGAAAAGAAAAGAAATTCCATGACAATATTGACCAGTATTTTTTATAGATTGTTACTTTGTGTATAACAACTTTTTTGCCTTAATAGTTATGAATTGAATCTTAACTTCAGATTTCTTAATTTTAAATTCCAACCTCAACACCTTGACCTTGGACAAGACACATATACATTGTAAGACTAAGTTTCCCTATCTTGAGAGATACTATTAGGCTATATCTCATCTATTTTCTAGGAGATAGTAAGTGAATAATACCTACAGCACCAGGTATAATACCTTGAATAAATCAAGGATCAAAATTGTTAACCTGTTTTAGTCTGTTCAGGTTGTTATAACAAAATACCATGGTCTGGGTAGCTTGTAAACAATAAACATTTATTTATCATAGTTCTGGAGGCTGGAAATCCAAGATCACGGTGCCAGCATGGTCAAGTAAGAGCCCTCTTCCCAGTCACAGACTTGTCCCTGTATCCTCACATGCTGGAAAGGGCTAAGCTCTTAGAATCTCTTTAGAGGGCCCCACCCTCCTGAGCTAATTGCCTCCCAAAGGTCCACCTCCTGGAACAATCATACTATGAGGATTCCAATATGTAAATTGATAGGGAAACACAAACACTCACACATAGTATTTATATTACTGTTTTTATTCTTTTTTTGGTTGTTGTAATGTGTAATATATTATTTAGCAAATCACTAATTACAGAGAACACTTTAAGTAAACAATGGCTGTACTATTCAGTAGATGGTGTGTTTCTAAAATGTTCAAAATTAAGTTAATTGACATAAGTTTCTAATAAATTTGTCATGTAACTCCTAAAAAAACATTTTTAACAAAACATTCTTAAATCAATCTATGTATAAAATATAAATAATACTATAGATTCTACAAAAATTTTTTTTTTTATTTAAAAAATTTTTTTTTTCAACGTTTATTTATTTTTGGGACAGAGAGAGACAGAGCATGAACGGGCGAGGGGCAGAGAGAGAGGGAGACACAGAATCGGAAACAGGCTCCAGGCTCTGAGCCATCAGCCCAGAGCCCGACGCGGGGCTCGAACTCACGGACCGCGAGATCGGGACCTGGCTGAAGTCGGACGCTTAACCGACTGCGCCACCCAGGCGCCCCACTACAAAAATATTTTAAAGATTACAATAAAAGTACTTTTACTTAAGTGGGAATTTCTGAATTCAGTTAAATGTCAAGTATCTTTACTAATGAAAACCAATAGCTTCTAGAAATGGGAGAATTATGGTTCTAATCTTCATACAAAAAAGTGAGGAAAGGCAATTGAAGACAAATTAGAAAGGTGTCATGGAAACAGGCCAGAATAAGAGATATTTAAAGGCAGTTGAGTCACAATGTCACCAGGGTACTAATTATGAACTAGGCAGAATTCAAAACAGACTTGAAATTAGCTGGGATCAAAATCAGGACAAAGTCATTCTAGTCATTTTGTTCTTATATTTCTAAGTTTTTATTTAAATTCCAGTTAGTTAACATACAGTGTAATATTAAAGGGGTATAATATAGTGATTCAGTACTTCCATACATCACCTGGTGTTTATCCCAGAAGGGCACTCCTTAATTCCCATCATGTATTTTAGCCATCTCTCCACCCATATCCTCTCTGGTAACCATTGGTGTGTTCTCTATAGTTAAGAGCGTGTTTCTTGGTTTACCTCCTTTATTTTCCAATGGTTAACTTGTTTTTTTTTCTTAAAGTACACATATGAGTGAAATCATATGCTATTTTTTTCTCTGACTTATTTCGCTTAGCGTAATACTCTCTAGCTCCTTCCATGTCATTGGCAATGGCAAGATTTCATTTTTTTATGGTAAGTAATATTCCACTTTTCTTTATCCATTCATCAGTAGATGGAAACTTGGGCTGTTTTCATAGTTTGTCTATTGTAGATAATGGTACTATAAACATCAGGGTACAGGTATCCCTTTGAATTAGTACTTTTTAATTCTTTGGGTAAATACCTAGTAGTGCAATTGCTGGATCGTAGGGTGGTTCCATTTTTACTTTTTTGAGAAAACTCCATACTGTTTTCCAGAGTGGCTGCACCAACAGTTCAAGAGTGTTCCCCTTCTCCACATCCTTGCCAGCACATGTTGTTTCTTGTATTGTTGATTTTAGCCATTCTGACAAATGTGAGGTAATATTTCATTGTAGTTTTTATTTGCATTTGATGATTAGTGATGTTGAGCATCTTTTCATGTGTCTATTGGCCATATTGATGCCATCTTTGGAAAAATGCCTTCATATCTTCTGATCATTTTTAATTGGATTATTCATTTTTGAGTGATGACTTTTATAATTTCTTTATTTTTGTGATACTAACCCTTTATCAGATATGTCATTTGCAAATATCTTCTCCCATTCCATAGGCTGCCTTTTAGTTTTGTTGATTGTTTCCTTTGCTGTGCAGAAGCTTTTTATTTTGATGATGTCCCAATAGATGATTTTTGCTTTCTTTGCTACACCCACTGTGAAACAGGATGCTGCCTGTGGTCTCCACTATTATTTTTTATGGTTTCAAGTCTCACATTTATGTGTTTAATCCATTTTGAATTTATTTTTGTGTATGGTGTGAAAAAGGGATACAGTTTCATTCTCTTGCATGTTGCTGTCCAGCTTTCCCAACACCATTTGTTGAAGAGACTGTCTTTTTCCCATCAGAGATTCTTTCCTGCTTTGTCAAACATTAATTGACCATATAGTTGTAGGTTCATTTCTGGGTTATTCTATTCTATTCTATTCTATTCTATTCTATTCTATTCTCTCCTCTCCTCTCCTCTCCTCTCCTCTCCTCTCCTCTCCTCTCCTCTCCTCTCCTCTCTTCTCCTCTCCTCTCCTCTCCTGGTTCCTTTAGGTATAAGTTTAGGTAGTTCATTTGAGATTTTTTTCTTGATGTAGGCATGTGTTGCTATACTCTTCCTTCTTAGGACTGCTTTTGCTATATCCCAAAGATTTTGGACCATTGTGTTTTCATTTTTATATGTTTTTATGTTTTTTTTTTTTTTATTTCTTCTTTGGTTTCCTGGCTGATCCAGTCATTGTTTAGTACCATGCTTAACCTCCATGTATTTATGGCCTTTCTAAATTTTTTCGTGTGGTTGATTTCAAGGTTCATAGTGTTGTGGTCAGAAAAAGTATATAATATGATTTAAATCTTTGTATTGTTGAATCCTGTTTGGTTTGGGACCTAATTTGTGATCTATTCTGGAGACTGTTCCATGTCCACTTGAAAAGAATGTGTATTCTGCTGTTTTAGGATGGAATGTTCAGAATATATCTATTAAGTCCATCTAGTCCAGTATGTCATTCAAAGCCATTGTTTCTGTGTTTATTTTCTGTTTAGATGATCTATCCACTGATGTAAGTGGGTGTTCAAGTCCCCTACTATTATTGTGCTAATATCAATTGGTTCCTTTATGTTTATTATTAATTATTTTATATATTTAGGTGCTTTCATGTTTCGTGCATAAATATTTACAATATTTTTGTTGGATTGTCCCCTTTATGACTATATAATGCCCTTCTTTGTCTCTTTACAGTCTTTGTTTTACATTATAGTTTGTCTAAGTACTGCCACTTCAGCTTTCTTTTGACATCTATTTTTGTGATGAATGTTTTCCATCCCCTCACTTTTGGTTCTTTTTTTTTTTAATCCATTCTGACACTCTATGTCTTTTGATTGGAGCATTTAGTACATTTATATTCAAAGTAATTATTGATAGATACATATTTATTGCCATTTTATTATGTGTGTTATCATTAATTCTGGAGATTTTCTCTGATCCTTTCTTGTGTTTGTCACTTTTGGTCTTTCCCTTGCACTTAAAGTGTCCTCTTTCATATTTCTTGCAGTGCTGGTTTAGTGGTCAGGAACTCCTTTAGTTTTTGGCTCTTTCTATTATGAATGATAGCCTTGCTGAATAGAGCATTATTCTTGGCTGCAGATTTTTCCCATTCAGCACTTTAAATATATCAAACTTCTCCCTTCTGGCTTGCCATATTTCTTTTGAGAAATCTCCAGCTAGCATTATGGGTTTTCCCTTGTAAGTTAAGGACTGCTTTTGTCTTGCTGCTTTTAAGATATTTTCTTTATCACTGGTGCTTTTGCAAGTTCAATTACAATATATCTTGGTGTTGGCCTGTGTTTTTGTTTTTGTTTTGTTTTTGTTTTTGTTTTTGTTTTTTTTGAATGATTTTTTTTTAAATGGGAGTTTTCTGTGCCTCCTGGACCTGAATGTCTGTTTTCTTCCCCAGAATAAAGAAGTTTTCTGCTATTATTGCTCGAAATAAATTTTCTGCTCTCTTTTCTCTCTCTTCTAGCACTCATATAATGCAAATGTTATTGTTTGATGGAGTCACTGATTTCCCTAAGTCTATTCTCATGTTCTATAATTCTTCTCTCTTTTGTTTAGCTCCATTATATATTTTTTTATTATGTTGTCTTATGTATCATTATTTCCTTCATCTGCTTCTTGCAGTCTGCTATTCATTGCATCAGGCCTTTTCCAATCTCATCTATTGTATTCCTCATTTTTTTTCTTTTTCTTTAATGTTTATGTATTTTTGAGAGAGAGACAGAGTCAGAGACAGTGCGAGCAGAGGAGGGGCAGAGAGAGGGAAACAAAGAATCAGAAGCTGACTTCAGGCTCTGAGCTGTCAACACAGAGCCTGATGGGGGACTCCAACCCACAGACTATGAGATCATGACCTGAGCCAAAGTCAGACACTTAATCAACTGAGCCACCCAGGTGCCCATGTATTCTTCATTTCTTACTGATTCTTTTTTAACTCTTTTATCTGTGATTCTTTAAATGTATATACAGGTGAAAATAAAATAGGAATTGTGCTTATTAATTTTGTGTGAAAATTTCAATGTAAGTAGCATAGAATCCAAAGATTAACTTATACACATAATTATCAAATTTACCAAAAATGTTATTATCCTGCATTTATGCATTTATTACGGCAGTGTTATGTATTCAGTCTAAGTCCAGTAGCTATGGTGAAATCATTGCCACCTTCCTTTCAAAGATTCTCATGATAGTCTATATGGTTAAATTGAAAATCATTTAAAACTAGAAGACATCCTAAGGAAGAGATGCCATAATGAATTATAACATGAACTTCAAAGGGAGGTAAAAGAGTGCTCCTCACATCTATTTTCTTCTTCTGAAATCACAAATGAAACCTATATGGAGAAATAAGCTTCATAATATCTAAAGGTGGAGTTTTCATGTACCACAAGATCCATTCCCTTGATGAAACAAGTTATTTAATGAATACCTCTTTATTTACTTTAATATCTTAAAGTGAGAGGTACGGGGTTGTTAGACATTGATTGCAGTAGATGCTATATTGGATATCAGACTATAGATAGCTATTTTAGAGTCTCTGATTAAATTTTCCAGGAGAATTGTCCTCTGGTTTTGACATTGCAGTGGGAAATCTAATTTTTCCTTTTTTATAGATAGAATTTTTTTCAGCCAAAATGTCTTTTAACATTGTTTTCCTTCATGGGTTTTTTCTTTCTTTTCTTTTTTATTTGCTTTTTTTTTTTTTTTAAAGGCAGATATCTGCCATCTTTTTTTTAATTTTTTTTTTCAACGTTTATTTATTTTTGGGACAGAGAGAGACAGAGCATGAACGGGGAAGGGGCAGAGAGAGAGGGAGACACAGAATCGGAAACAGGCTCCAGCCTCTGAGCCATCAGCCCAGAGCCTGATGCGGGGCTCGAACTCACGGACCGTGAGATCGTGACCTGGCTGAAGTCGGACGCTTAACCGACTGCGCCACCCAGGCGCCCCTGCTTTTCTTTTTTTTAATAGCTTTACATTGGATTTCCCTAAAATGTTATAAAGGCTTTTCAGTCTACTTAGTTCAGTAATATTTTAGACTGGGAAGTATTTCTGATATTTGTTTTTGTTCTAGTCACTGTAGTTTCTTTCTCCGTACCACATGTACAGAGGGTGGCTATTGTTTCCCATATCCCACATTTACTAAAACTTTTGCAAATAATTTTTATGTTTTGTTTTTCCATTAAAATAAGATGGTAGAATTATGTGTACAACTGCTGTCTTTTTCATTCTGCATCAACATCTCCCACATCCTTCTTTCACATTTTATCCTCTACATTAGATCCAATTATATCATTAGAATCAATTAAAGTTTATAGCTAATAAATATACTATTCCCTTTGCACACTGTCTCCACTCCCTTCCCTGCTCTGCCTCAATTGTATTCAGAATCTCACCTACTGCAGTAAGGCACTTGACTACTCTGACACTTATTTTAATTTCATAGCAGTTAAACTTAAGTGAGACCTTAATGCTTCCCGAAAATGTTGCCTTTTAACTCACATATCATTCTCAAAAAAAAAAAAAAAAAAAAACTATTTTATACCTTTTTTATTGGCTCTCAGTTAATCAACATCTAATTTTCTCTGTTCCCCTTACTCTCTGCTTATGATCTTATTATTTACTCATTCGAAGAAATTAGGAGGGAATTCCCATATTAGTGCACCATTACTTCCACCAAACGTCCTTAGTTGGTGACTATGTACAGCATCTTTTCTCCCATTGCTGTGAATGAATTACCCGTATATTTCTCAATGGCCAACCCTTCTACCTCTGCACTTGTTCTCATTATCTCTGGAGTATTAAAATTTTGCTTTTTAGTGGTCCTCTCTTTTATGAATTATAAATATTCTCTCTACACCAGATCAAACATGATAAACATTTCCTACCTGGCAGAAAAATACACACACAATCGGCAAAACTCCCTAGACTCTATATGTGGTTTCAAAACAACATTGAAAAACTGTACCAGTCCACTCTCTACTTCCTTTTCACAGTCTAACTTGAACTTATTCCAATCTTGATATAGTCCCTTTCACTCTGAAAAAACAAACCATGTAAGGTGAACAATGATTTACAAATTACCAAATCCAGTGATCAATTCCAGATCGCCATTCTCTTCAACCTATGGGCAGTTGAACACTATCTATCTTAGAACACACTCTTCACATGAAGTTCAGAATACATATCTTTTGATTTTTTTGCTACATTACTGTCTATTTTTAGACCAATATTCTTACTGTTCTTAATTTCACCAGTCTTCCAATATTGGTATATCTCAGGGATCCATCCTTGGGGCTTTCATATGTACATTGAATCCCAAGTTTCTCATTTAGTCCCATGACTTTAAATATCATTTATGCATTATCTAATCCCAACAACATTTTTTATTCTCTTTCCTTACACTATAATGAAAGTTCTATAAGCACATGAACTTTATTTTTTTTATCATATCTCTAGTGCCTAGAGCAACGTCTGCATGTAGTTGAACAATTATATGAACGAATAAACGAGTTAGCTCAATGACACATTCTAAGCACTTGGAAGAAATAAATCTAATGTTGTTGTGCTTTTCCTCAGAAGAGTTTTTCTCACCAACTGTCTTTTTGTTCCCCTTGACACTATACAGACAAGTGCAGAATAACATATATTAACAAACTGTCTTCCTCCCTATGACTCTTAATATAACAATGTAATTGTGTATTACCAATTTATTCCTCCAATTGTTCAGTGCATTTTCAAGGACCCCTGTGGTCCCAGAAAGATAGGCCATAATGATACAGTTGTGCTAGCAACAATTATAGATCAGATGCCAGTGATTTTTGTTCATTCCCTTATTGACTGCTCAAGCATTTTCTAAGGAGCAGAGACTGTATAAATATTAAGGGAGGGGAGAGTGATGAGAATGGAGTATGGGATACTAGATACCCCAAAAAGTTTGTCTCCACACTAACCTATGAAATGACAAAAGATAAAGAATTAAGTGGTATACAGCTGGAAAAGACAAGGCACACTATCTTTCTTCCATAAAGTATAATTATATGTTTAGAAAATAAAGGGTGGAAATAGATGTGAAAAATTAATAGGTAATAAGTAAAGTCAGTAATATGTTTGATTTTAAACTAGTTAGACAAACATGTAGAAATGCACTCTAGTGATAAGTAGGAAATACATTAATTAAAATTAATAATTGACAATGCAAATATATGAAATGCCCAATAATGAACTTTTTCAGAATATGAAGAATACAAAAAAATCTTTGAAATAACTCTTAGAATAGATGCAAATGCATAATATGTTCTTGGATATGAGGATTAAATATTTTTTAGATGCCATTTTTCTAAATTAATATTCCAAATAATATAGCTTTATTTTTTTAACTAGGGAAACTGTTTCTAAAGTTGATAATAAAAAGGGAAATATCCAAGAATGACTGGAAATTTATGTAAAAAAGGAGAATTAGGATAGTGGCAAAGGAAATATTTCAGATGGATATCAAATAATAAAGCTCTAATTAATAAAATAAATTATGGGTTCATGAGTCACCTGGTAGATCAATGGAATATAATAGCAAATCCAGAAATAAGTCTCCAAACAGTAGTTGATCTAATCTATCAAAATCAATGGTGAAAACATGGATTAGTAAAAAGATGACGGTAGGGAAATTGACTAGCTATTTTAGTTCATCTTGATTCCTATTGCATACTCTACTACAAAATTAATCTCATAAGGATCCCATTTAAAAATGTAAAAGTGAAAAAAAATTTAGAAGTGAATTTTAAAAAAGTGCTGAGAGAAATACAATTTTTCTTCCATGACTTCAGCCGGAATAGGCTTTTCTGAAGATTACACAGAATCTATAAACCATAAAAAACAAATATCAAAAATGTTTGCTTATTGCTAGAGAGGTATAAGGAAAGTGCAGTGTTAAGGAAACCATGAGAGTGCACTATTTAGAAAATGCACTTTTCCAGTTTCTTATGGATATTAACACCAGATTGATGGTAGAAAGAAAAATGGGATGTGTTTTATTTAGACTCTGTCTCTCAGGAACAGGTTATCTTTGCACTCCAAAGACAAACGATTGCGAAGAAAAGGAGGTAGCTCCTGGGGCGCCTGGGTGGCGCAGTCGGTTAAGCGTCCGACTTCAGCCAGGTCACGATCTCGCGGTCCGTGAGTTCGAGCCCCGCGTCGGGCTCTGGGCTGATGGCTCAGAGCCTGGAGCCTGTTTACGATTCTGTGTCTCCCTCTCTCTCTGCCCCTCCCCCGTTCATGCTCTGTCTTTCTCTGTCCCAAAAATAAATAAACGTTGAAAAAAAAAAATTAAAAAAAAAAAAAAAAAGAAAAGGAGGTAGCTCCTAATGAAAGTGATTATGGCATTATTAGTGAGTATTCTTACATAGGACAAAATTCTCTCATCCTTTGTATAGGCATATATTCTACCTTATTCACAATATAATCTTTTCAACCACTAAGGGAATGTTTGCAAATCGTGGGCAGAACATGTTTAAGGACATTTGTCATAACTGTACATTATAAAATCATGATTAACACTTGAAATAAAGATATAGTTATGGTTGTTAACAAATATACTAACAGTAGGTGAACCACATTGGAGGAGATCAACTTTGGTCAAATTGGTAATGTAAAGAAGACTCTTAGATTTCTAGAGACGGGTGGGAATATTATCTTAGAAATTTTGCCACTAGTTATTAACATAGCAAATACAATTGCTATATAGAGGAATCATCCATATGTTTTAATTGTGAAATGTAACGAATGATACTATCAAAATGGTAATTGACAATCTGTGAAGTGCAGGAGCAATGTATATTATCTCACTGTAGTGCATTTTTAAGTTTCATGATAAAAATCTATAATTGTAAACATCAGGTACAAAAGAAAAGCAAATAGTAAGAGAATTGTAGTTATTATAGTAGTTACTATAATTTACTATTGTAGTTACTATAATTTAAATGTCTACAAGAAAGCGTTTTTTTCTATGGAATACTCAGTGTTCAACAGAGATGCAGCTGAAGAAAAGTTATAGTTCTCTAGTTTTAATAGAGTTTACCATGGATTTTGAAATAAATGATGGACATATATTGCTAAAATATTTAATTTTAATAAACTTTTAATACTCTACCATTTAGTCATTTAATGAACTTTCTTAAATTTTATTAATTCTTAAGATAATGTTTTAAAAGAAGAAAGTTAAAACTTCAGTTTTAATTTTTCTTTATTACTCAAAAGAAGAACATGAAGAATGCTGAGAATTACTGACTCATTAAATCTATTTCTAGGGTTTATTCTACAGAAATAATCTGAATTGATGTATCTTTATGCTCAAAGATGTTCACCGCAGAATTATGTACAGCAAAGAAAAAACAGTATTTGTTGAAATTAGAAGTTTTCTGAAAGTACAATTTGTTGTCCTGAATGTCTGTCATGGAAAAATAAAAAGTTATATACATTTTAATACACTGTATATGCTAGGATATTATGGGATACTAAAATAATATTGGTAAAAAATTTAAAGAATAGAATCATAACATTAGAATGTTAACCAAAAAAATTTTTTTACTTATATTCTTTAGGCACTTAAATATTTAAATAATAACAGAGCACTTATTAATTACCCATAATATCCTCCATGATTTCCAAATATTAACTTAACTAAATATTTACAATGACCTATGAGTGGATACCATTATTATTTTATCCCCCAGTGACCCTATGAGTTGCTACTAATTGTATTACCATTTTAAAAAGAAGAATCTGAGGCAAAGAAATTCTTGCCCTTTGCCACCCAACTATTTAGTAATGGTCCAGATTTAAAGCCAGACACTCTATCCCAGAGTCCATGCTGTGAACCACTAAATTCCATTAGAAATACACAGTGAAAAGAAAGGCTGAGAAGAAATACCCTAGACCTAGAGTGTTAACAGCGAGTGTTCATCTCACCTTCTCAGTTTTATTACTTCTGTCCTTATTCTCTCTTCCTGGAGCATTAATCTGTCTTTTCTGCTGATTCCTTTTCCATTATCTATCATCTTACTCCATCATCAACCATTTTGTAAAATAAAAATAATCAAAAACCAAAGTCTGTGTAAAAACATTTGCGTCTTAATTGTCTGTTTCAGCAAAACCCATGAAAGAACTGTAAATGTTTACTCACCTCCTATTTACTCTTCAGCCCTCAGAAGAATTTGTACTTTGTCAAAATCTAAACTGGAAGTAGTTTCCCTGAATTCCCTTCCATGCCTCATTCCATTTTGCATGAGTTACAAGAGACATTGTGAGTAAGATTTAGACAATGGAAGTTAAATCATGTTCTTTTTTGCTCTGGGAAGGACAGAGGCTGGAATGAGGTGCTGCTGTAGCTCAAGCAGGTTGTACTTTATCTGGTGGCTTACATGGTTGGGATGGGCACAGCTGGCGCACAGCAACTCTACTGCCTCATTGCCTCCTTTTGCACTCTTAGCTCATTGACAAAATCACTAGCTATTCCTAAAGGGGTCTGCACCATTGAAACTGGAGGCTTGGAGGCGATGGAAGACTAAAATCAATTTTATTCTATTCTCAGTCCATTCATTCATGGATATTTTAGTTTTTCCACATTTCTCCATTTCACATGAGTATCAGTCAATCTGCTGACTTCCTGCAAGAGCTCCACACAGGGATGGCATGAGTTCCCACAATTGTTTACAATCAAATTTCAAAAGTAAATTATTTATTGCTTCTGTTTTTCAGCTCAAACTCTTAACTAATAGAAATTGCTCCAAAAATGAAAAACAGTCTCAAATACCACTTTTTTCATGACTTTTTTTTTTAAGAATTCAGCATATTTTAAACACTCTCTTCTCTTGCTTACAGTCACATTATCTAAAGATTTCCCTCTTGCCATCCAGTGTTCCCTTATTCTCTTTTGCTGGCTTCTCTTTCCCACCCAGTTTCTAAACCCCAGTTAGAGGGTTTCAACACCAAACTGTTATTTCTATCCAAACCACGCCTCACTGGATTCATGCATCCACTTTTGTATGTTGATGACACAGCCATTTACAGCTTCTTCTAGATCTCTCGAGCTCCAAACTTCTGTAATCAGACTGCCTCCTTGATATTTGAACTTTCATGTTGAGTTGCAATACTAAGAAATTTTGTTTAGAAAGAAAAGATATTGCTTTCCACATTAAGTCTATTGCTTCCATTTGTATGAGATCTGATATGTCATTTTACCGCTCAAAATTAATTTTTTTGTCTGTAAAATGGAGAAAATATTTTTTTAGCTAGATCACTCACTGGCTGTGAAGGTTATGTAAAACCATTTTTATGACAGTGGTGTTTAAATGATAAGACTCATATATTATGTTTTGTTGTAATGCTCCTAAATGAAAACTACAGTCTTGTGTCCATCGTCAATTCTGCATCCTAAAAATGTGTTTTTATTAATACTTCTAGTTTCCCATGTTAGAAGCCTGGTACCGATTCTGAATATTTCCAAGTAGCCCAGAACAATTTTCGAACCCCTCTAGTCCTGTTTTCCCCATCTTTAAATCAATGGAAGCACAAGAGTTAAAGATGTAAGAGAATTGACCACTAATAAAGTACATAGTGGATATAGTTGTATATTATATTATGCCCAGGGAAAAAATGCAACTGAAATCACAGAGCATGGCCTTTGAATCTATGATAATAGATAATGTAATGACTTCCAGTTGAGGCAGGGGAATAGTCACGGTACTTATTGGAGATATTTCTCCTCAGGAGAAAGCCTAGCATTGAATGACAGACTACAGGAACAAGCTTTTTTACATTACCTTCATAAACTCTTTACTTAGCCTGGGCACACTTTCCAATCATAATACAGCCTTTCTCTCCTAACTGTGGATGAATTTGCCATCATAAAACCTATCTATACATTTGATGATCTGATAAAATGCTAATAGCCATAGAATCAATAATATCAATGAATATATTTTCTCAGCACTTGCTCTGCGTTGAGCACTTTATATACATTACTTAATTTCATCTTTACAGAACTCTATGTAGATGCCATCATCATTCTCATTATACAGGGACAAAGCTGAGAAAGACCATTTTGTATGAAGAAATAAAAGGCATGAAAGTTGAAGTCCTACTTTTTTTTTCTTCTTGCATGACTATATATATATATATATATATATATATATATATGGTCATATATATATTTTTAGCAATTCCTATACAAGTTATTTTTCAATCATTAGAATCACTGAGCTTAAACAGATCATATCATTTTATTATGGTTTCTCTGATACAGACAGAAGAAGAACAGAACAAGGACATCATGGTAGATTTATAAAGAAATAATGTCAAAATGGTTAATGTAATTCACCAGTTCAATAAACTGGATTACATTTTAGTAGGACAAAAGATCAACGAAAACCTATTTATATTCATTGGCTGAAGGCTGAAATAGCAACCAGGTAATGCTCTTCCTATCTTTAGGTTCATTAGCTGTGGCTATTATACTTGTTGGGTGCCATAACATCCAGATGTTTCTGGACAGCTCAGCTGATTTTTCCCCCATGGATAGATTAAATAGTAATAGATAGCAGGTGGAAAAATTCAATCACTAGTCAAGGTTTAAGGCTTATTTTTTTTCTTGCTATCTTCTATCTTTGTATTTTTCAAAATGTTGATATCTTCATAAAACAAGCCTTAAGGACACAGGCCACTTCTTTCAAGGATGAGTATGGTACAAGGATTAGGAAGCCATTTATTTCTTATTTGCATAATGTCCTCATCCATTCACTCTACAGACTCGGTTGATGTGGTATTATGTTCCATCCCTCTGATTATTCCTTAAGGAAATCCAATAATAAGGACTCTAGTAATAATTATTTTCTCATTAACTTGTTGTTTCTTGGTTCTACAATAGTATCACTTCCCTGAATATTGTAGGTGTTCTATAGAAAATGTAATACTTCTGTCAGAATATTGAGTTCTAATTTTCATCTTATCTGTCATGTTACTGAATAATAGACACATTATGTTTTATTTTTTCTAATGAAAAACCAAACAGATATGTAAATATACATATATATTAATAATACTGAAAAGCCAAAATAGCATACAGAAGAAATAAAACTAAAGTATATTTTCAAAATACAACTATACCACTGTACCACTGTAATGGTTAATCAACAGTATTACATTCCTTTTGTTGGTGGTAGTAATTTACATTATTACGTTCTCTTTTCATTAATTATTCAAAGCATAATTGTGATCTTGATAGGTTTTGGAGATAAGGAAGGTCTTTAATAATATGTTTTACCTTATTTGTGGGAGGGTGTATGTATACATTTTAAACAGATGTTATTAACTCTGTCTTCTCTATATATATTTATACTTCAATCAAAATAAAGACTTATGATAATCATCCTCATCATGACATTAGGCATTGATGAACTGTCTGATTGCAAATGCCACTCTGGTGGCTACTGAACAATGAAAATTGATTGTAAGTCGCTGACCCCATAGAGTTTGCAGGCTGTGGCAGACACCACTCTTTGGATACATATGTCAAAGAAACATAGGGAGTTAGAATAAAAACATTAAATCATGAATAGCTTGTAAACTATCTCCAGAATAGAGCAAAGGCACATGCATGTCAGTACATTTTATAGTCAGGGATCAAGACAGATACATAATTAAGGTGAAGATCAAGGAGAGTAGCTGTGGGAGCTTGATGTCCTGACTAGGTGATGATTTACTAACTTAATTATTTCAGAATCTTCCCAGGAAAACAGGGGTGTCTGCTCTTTAATAGATGTTGCTCTCAGATATGCCACTGGGTTTTTGCTGACATACACAAATAATTATATCCTATTCAGTTTAAAAATATGTCAGGATGTTCAGTGATAGGTTCAAGTAAATGCCTTTGGATTCCTTTTGCTTAATTAGAAAACTTGCATAAATTGTCTTTTTTTTTTTTTTTTTTGGTCTTTCTCAGCTCTGGCAGTCAGAGAGGCAGGCTTGCTGGATTGATGAATACTGCTTTCTCTAAGATATTTAATATCAGAAACATGCAAAACTATGGAGTTGGAAAAACTTTAGTACTTTTCATGGGCTTCAACCTAATTTTTTTTTTTTTTGCAACCTGGATTTTAAAAACAAATAGTGTCATGAACTAAATAAAAACGATTAAATATTTTACCTTTGGTTAGATAAGGGATATAATGCTAAGTTTTTATAAGTGTATATGCATAGGTATAAGTATCTATATTCTGCAAACTTTAGCACAATAAAATTTTCTTAAAATTAGTAAGAATATTTAGATGCCTTACCTAATCATATCTTTGTTATGCAAATGGATGGATCAAAGATTTCTCACTAAAAATAGTTTCCTCTGAAGAAGATTAATAATTTACTACCACCTTCATTTCACTAATTCTACTTGACTTCCCCTTTAGAGCATGTGATGCTATAATTTACTTGTATCTCTTTCTCTTTCAGCAAATATCTTGTCAAAATAGAGAAGTTTTATTTCAGACCAATCATTATAAGAACAAAACAAAAATAACAAAGATTAGGCTCATATTCAGTTAAATAAACCTACAATTGTACACAGAACATGGTTATTTCCCATGGATTGTTATTTTCAATGCTAGTTGACTATTCCAGTGATCACTTCAGCAACATTTGAGGAAACAGTTCCTTCAAAATGACATTTTGAAAGCAAAAAAAAAATTTGTTTTTTTATAAATTGTGTCAGGAATCTAGAGCTGCAGCAATGAATGGATTAAAGTAGACCAAAATTAATTAAGTTGGCTTATTCATGTAAAATGATTCATTTTTTGCTTTGTTCCTAGTAAAGAACACAATCTTAGCATCACAATGACTGAGAAATAGTGATGGGCAGAGTGACTTCATCAGACTGGCCAGCAATTCCAGCCTAGTTTCTCACTCGTTTTAATAGTCTTGAGCTATCTTCATAAATGCACCCCTCCTGGTAACCATAGGAACAGCGTCCACTGTGATTTCTTGAAGTGGAAGAACAGCTAGTGCCTAAAGACATCTATGAGGAAATATATGAACATAATTACATCCTAATTATTATATATGATATCTCACATTGTGTATTAGATGTTAATGTCCTCTGTGCCTGAATGAAGAATTAGATCTGTGACCTTTCCTCCACAGATGATTCTGATGGATGATATTGAAAGCAAATTCTTGAGATTTGGGTTGAAGAAAACTAATGAAGGCAATAAAGCCTTTTAATTTTATTCATGATGGAGCTTGTGAGTTTAAGGCTTTATTTTAAAATCCAGCTTCAAATACATCTGTTAGTGAATGAAAACTCACCTAGTGATTCTTGCTTTTGCAAGCTGGACTCCATCTCAGAACTAATTTTCGATATCCCCTTGTACCATTATAAGGAACAAAAAAAAAATCCTTGGAAATAATTTGCTAGAGAAATTTGTTTATAAATGTGCATCTGTTACTATGCAATTTGTTAATATTTAAATTATATTTTAATAATTCACAATATTTTTCTCTTCTCTGTACTTATTCCATACACTAAAATGTCATGGTTGGGGTGTGTGGGTGGTTCAGTTGGTTAAGGGTCCGACTCTTGGTTTCAGCTCAGGTCATGATCTCATGGTTAATGACATGGAGCCCTGCATAGGGCTCTGGGCTGTCAGCCCAGAGCCTGCTTTGGATTCTCTATCCCCCTCAAAATAAATAAATAAACATTAAAAATAAATAAATTAATTAATTAAATGATATATATGCTTTCTACAAAAAAAGAAGATATTAAGTGATAATTCACTTTATAGCTTTAAAGAAATTTATATTTAATTGAGTTTTATAGTAGCAAATTCTTCATTACCTCATTATTTAGTTAAGTTATGAATTAACATGGAGAATACATATTCTCTAACATTTTAATTAACAAATTTAAGAAAATTTTTCTTTAAAAATAGGAAATTTTCAACTGAATTGTTATATTTAATTGATTAGAATTTGATGAAAAGTATATGAAATAGGGCTTCCTATTTTGGCAAAAGTCCTATATTTAGTATTCCAATTCTGGTCCTCCACCATGTCCAATGATCAGAGAGCACATTAGCTGATCTAGATTTCAGCACATGGCTGAAATACTAGACTTTGCTCTCCAGATTACTGACCAGTCACTGGGGCTCGGCTTAAGGTCAGGCTACTAAGCTCTCTCTTGTTACCATGAAGGATCTCTGCTTCTCACAGATTGTGATGTGTCAAGGTCAGGCTGTCAGCAACAGCGAAGCTGTTTCAGGCAGTTAATTCTAAGCTTAAGGTGGTTATTGGCTAAACTTGAACTTTAATATCAATATTAAGATTTGTTTGTTTTTTGTATATACCTGTGCAGATCTGCCTGTCAAGTGCACACTCTCCATCTCAAAAAGTATTCATCTTGAAACTAGCAATAATTTTTTAGGTACAGTAGCTTGGAAACACCCAGAAATAGTGTAGAAACAACTTATTCCTACCCGTTTCTTCCTACTTACAGGTTGTCCTTGTTCCTTCTTTCTTGATTAGAATCTTGATTAGAATTTTCTTGACTGCAAAAACTTTGAACCTCTTTTAGTTCTGTTGGAGAAATAGAAAACCATGTCCCTCTCCCCAAAGAGGAAACAAAAAAATTGTATCAATAAAAAAGAAGAAGAGAATTATTTTGTATGTATATCATTATCTGCACTCCAGGAGAGTGCAAAGTATAGACAAAAATCCACATAAGTTTATAAAGAATAGAATAAAGAACAACTAAAACTTCAGTTATCTCCATGCAAAACAAATGATTGCACCTTGTATTAATCTCCTGGACCCCTTGTGAGAGACTCCTGAGTGAACTTTTAGAGGTATGTGTTTCAAGTTCCAAGAAATAGAAAGCCCACAACCTTATATATTAAAATCAAAAGTTTGGGCCTATTATGTTACCAAGGAGACATCTAAGGTGTGGAGAGAGAGAAGCTGCCATCTCCCTTCCCTAAATTAAATAAAAGGAAATTTCACTATGTTATAAGTTCTTCTCTAGCAGAATTGCCTTGGACCTTGTATGCAGCTATCTTTTCCAGCAATCTTCGGTTTATTGCATATCAACTATGATAAATATGTAATACAATAAATAAGCTGCAAGTCACTAGATAATTTACTAAAGTAATAATAGTAAAAGCATTACTGAGAGAAGCTTGGATTATGAGTTGTTGGGCATGAAGTCTAGATTCTTAAAAGTGTAAGAAATTAGCACATTTGTATGCCAGGTTAAATGTAGTATCCTGGTTTTACATCTTTTCCTGAAAAATGGAGAAAGACTAAACTGTCATGTCTCTATGGGAAACAGAAACAGAACATCTTTAACAAGAAAGGTGCTGGCGGCTACAGAATTGATGACTTTTTAAAATTTAGGTGTGGAAAACAATTGAGATGGATGGTATTTATTAAAGTATACTCTGTCTCCTTAGAATTCCCTCGTACCCATTCCTAAGTAAGTTACCTCAGAGATAAGCACTCTTTTGTCCATTTAGACATATTTTTTGTTACAGAAACAGATTCCTTTTTTTGATTTTATGGTTCTAGTACTATTTTCCATGCAGTATTTCATTTTATTCTTATAACCCTATGAATTCAAAATTATTAGAATATCTTATGCATAATAAAAATAGGGTTTGGAAATATAAATTGACTTGCTCAAGGTCATGTAGCTAGTAAGCAATGAAGTCAAATTTCTGACGCTAAAAGTCACAGCTCAAAAAATAAGGCCTGTCATGTTTATAGTTATACTAGTACTCAGGCACATAAAAGTGCAGTGTGAATCACAGTCTTTGAACTATAAGAACATATAATACTTTGAGGGATTAGGGATGGGAAATATCAATACATAATCTTAAAACATTGCATAACTGTTATGAAGTAGTGATTAATACCAAATTGTATAATGCAAGAAATAAATGCCTTATGGATTTGGAGAAATAGATCATATGTGTTGAAATGTTTAGATAAATATTCATGATGGAAGTGGAACCTACACTAGACTGTGAAAGTCGGTTAAGATTTTGAGAGATGTGGGAAAGAGGAGGAATCAAGGCACCATTTTAATTGTCTCATATCTAATTCTTAGAGAATAAAAGCATTGAGTTAATTCTCCCAGGTATTCTTGGTGAGGGACTTATACCAAATAAAATCTGAAACCACATAAAAAGTAATTGGTACTCTAATGGCACTGTTCACCTGACACAAAGTTTATGGGATTTGGTAGCCAAAAGATATATTGTATAAAATGAAATAATTTGATAATAAGGCTATTTTTAAATATTTAATAAAGTGGTAAATTAAATTTCCAAGGGTGGCTTGGGTGGCTTAGTAGGTTGTGAGCCAGATTCTTGATTTCAGCTTGGGTCATGATCCCAGGGTCATGAGACCTGCTTAAGATTCTCTCTCTCTCTCTCTCTCTCTCTCTCTCTCTCTCTCTCTCTGTGTGTGTGTGTGTGTGTGTGTCTGTCACTCTCTGCCCCTCCCCCTGCTTATAGGTGCCCTCTCTCTAAAATTAAATTAAATTAAATTAAATTAAATTAAATTAAATTAAATTAAATTAAATATCCATTTTGCACAATATGCTTTTTTCTGGCTGCTTTTTTATTGTTGTTGTTTGTTGTGGTGGGTTTTTTTTTTTACTTTTATTTTTTTATTACTTAACAGAAGCTGTTTTTCTAGAGCTATCTAAGACTTTAACTCTGTTTGTTGAATTCAGGCCCTATCTACTTGCACTTTCTTTCCTTCAGTCATATCCCACTTGTCCTCCACTTGCAAAACAAGAAGACCAAAGAGCTTCTCAAATAGATTACTCATGAAAAATGGCACTTTCAAGACAGCAAGGGAAGTGTCTTTCACGGATCACAGATAGAAACATTGAGCAGAGAGAGGAGCAAATATAGATAAGCCTATTGGCAGGACTGAGAGAAACTCCCCCCACCCCTTTTTATCAGAAATTTTAGCTCTTCACATTATAATATCTTTAAGTAGCATAAATTCTGAGTACTTTGGTTTACATAAATTTGTATCAGTGGATTAACCCATGGAGCTTAAGTACTTATCTGATTTTAATCCCTCATTAGAGTATAATAATTATGTCAAGCTATCTGCTTTACAAATGTAAACAATTTAAAATGACATGCCATAGCTTTTTTTTTTAAATCTGAAAACAATTTTAGCTGAAATGACTGGCTAACATCAACATTACTAATAACATAATGAAAATGTCAATTCTATTTAGTCTAAAAAGTAAATGCACACTTAATGCAAATTTCAACTACTAAACTAATATATAATGAGCAATATTTATAGTGTAGGGTTGTATTTTTACCTTTAGGGCATCTGAGTAATAGAGCAACATCAATGGGGTAAGTAAACAACATGAACTGTGCCAAACCATGAGAGAATGTATGCATGTTTAAAGTATACATTAACTACATAGAGCTAGGATAAATCATAGAAAAGTATTAATCCAAATAAGATTATTCAGTTAGAGAGGGACTTAGAAAACCTGCCATGTAAGCATGATTTTTAACATGAGGTAAAGAGAATGTCTAATTGAAGAAAGGGTCTAAAAAGTTAAAGCAAGGCAGCCTAGGACAGAGATAGAATAAAAATCATCTTCATTGAGCAGTATAAATGTAGCAGAAACTCTGTTAATTTCAGTACTTCTGATTGAATTAAGTAAATTAAGTCAAGGTGAGAGAGATCCCAAGTTTTGTTTAGCCAGTGCTATTACAACATATTAAAAAATGATATATTTTTAAATGATATATATTAAAATTAAAAAATGATATATTTAAATTTCTGACTTTGAGAAAGTCATTGTTTTGCAGTGTTAAAGTCATAAAATGCAACACATTCTTCATGAACTAGAAAGATGCATTAATAAAGGACAGCCACAAAAGATTTATATTATATTACAGAAGTAAATATTTCTGTGTTAACCCAGCTCACCCATATAGGTAAGTAACTATTAAGTGTATGAGAAATGTGAAAAAAATTGAAAATTTAGCCAAAATAGTTTTCTTTTTTTTTTATTTTTTCACTTTCCAGGGCCAACAGAAAAATACTACATGTTGCCACATTACAATTTTAAGATTTAATAAGTAATTATAGAAAAAAAACACTGAAGCAAGAGTATTATTGATGATAATATTATTATCAGATTAATGAAATAATGAGCAAGTAATGGTCAGAATAATCAATTATATTCATAACAATTTTCCTACATTTTAATGTTAGGAGTAATTTGCAAATGGCAAAAATAAGCTATTAGCAGAAATTTATTTTAAACATCCTGAATATAATCTGGTCTTAGTACGAAATTAATTGACACAATTAAGTGCATGTTCATTCATTTCTACTCCCTTTATGTGAATAGTCAATATTCAAACTGGTAAACATGCAGTATGCAAATATTCACTAATTCACAGAAGAAAGAAAATGCTTGATTTATTAAACTCTGGTTTGAAGGTGCTGTTTTACTTTTTCTCAGTAAGTCTACTATCAGGATCTTCACTCTGATAAACTCTCAAGTTTTTCAATGTGTTTTTGTTTTTGAAGGAGAGAGAGAGAGAGAGAGAGAGACAACATGAACGGGGGAGGAGCAGAGAGAGAGGGAGACATAGAATTTGAAGCAGGCTCCAGGCTCTCAGCTGTCAGCACAGAGCCCAATGCGGGGTTCGAACCCACGAACCGTGAGATCATGACCAGAGCTGAAGTCATGGCTCTGACTGAGCCACCCAGGCGCCCCATAAACTCCAAGTTTTTCAAAATCAAGGAAAGATATTCTATCAATTCAAAAGACTTATGTTGGAGGATAAATAATGCCAAATTATAGATAACTGTGATACTGACTTTTGGGATATATTTGATGTCTATCATCATCATCCCTACTATGATTACTTGCTATCAACTTTATACTTGCAATATATGAAATATTTTGCCTATTTTCAGGGCCAATGTGTTTGAGAAGCTCATTTGATATCCAATAATTTTAAAATGATGGGGCACCTGGGTGGCACAGTTGGTTAAGCATCTGATTACTGATTATGATTCAGGTCATGATCTCACCGTTCATGGGATTGATGGAGCCCCAAGTCCAGCTATGCACTGACAGCACAGAGCCTTCTTGGGATTCTTTCTCTCTCTCCCTCTATCTCTCTCTCTCAAAATAGACAATTAACTTAAAATGGTGAAATTTTGGTTTGTTTATCCAAACCAAATGTCTATTCTCTGTCCTTTTCTACTTAGAATCCACCTGGGAACATCCTATTCAACTATGAGGATCATCTGATTCTTAACTCTGAATTTTATTGCTTACTAGTCAGAAAAACACTGAATTTTGAAACTGTTCTTTATCTTCTCTACTGCCTCACACCTGCATGCTAGTTCCTTTCTCCTCTGTTGGAGTTGGGGAGGGGCAGAGAAATGTTAGAGTGCATCCATATTTGCAGGTTTGTGGCAGCAACATCAATTAATATATGAGTCAAAGTCACATTCCATAGTCCTGAGAAATGAAAGTTACAGTGAGGGAGTAGAAGGGTGGGGGTTTAATTGAGAATGTCGTCCTACTCTTTGCTGCTTTGTGTGTATTAAAGGCTAGTAATGACACTTGAGCAAAATCTATATATTTTTTTGAGACTGAAATTTGACACAGGTTTAATTTACTTTCATGTGATTGCTTTAACCTTTTCTCCAACATTACTCATAATTACCTATAATTGCCCTATTTCATTTTTAGATGTACAAAAAAGGCATTATTATTGATAAATATTATATTAATAACAATCTAATGGATTTTTGCATAGTGCTTAATAATGTTAAAGCATTTTCACTTGAATTGTTTCTAAATTATTCACTTTCAGAACATTTCTTTGAAATATAGATAAATTATTTTGTCTATTTTTGCATGGGGGAAATTGGAAAAGGCCACATCATCAGGAAAGGAAAAATAACTTTCTATTTTTGTCTTAATAGATTTGTTGTCATTGGTGAAACTTAACACACTTTATGAATAACACATGGACATAAAGTAAATTAAGCTGTATTAACATTAATGCATACATAACCCACATAAAACCAGTGAAATTTGAGAGATATGAGTTGCAATTCTTGCAAAGTTTATTTCTTAGAACATTTTAACTGTGTATCAATTATTGGGATGTCACAATTTTAATAAATAATGTGCCATTAGCGAAAAGGAACACATAAAAAAGTCACTGAAAAACAGCAGTTTTGCCCCAAAGATTTAACAAAAAGCTTTGTTTTTCTCCTCCCAGTGAGACTTTTCTGAAACGAATTTTTCAGAAGCAATAAGAACAAAGCCCTGCATGTATCATCATGTTGTCATTTCTCCCCTTCTGACTATCTTTGTTCATGAACTTCAGATATTATTGAATTTGTTTATTTTGCTCTGTGGTTGAATTACTTGTAACTAGGAACTGGGGATTTCTAATCCTCTTAAGCCAAATTATTTTCCTTCTCAACTCTGCACTAATGCACTCATGATTTCTTGTTGATAATATGTTCTCTAATTGGCACTTTTCCTAATACAGTAAGGCTTATCTGGTTCCAGACATCTTCTGCCTTGCTTGTACTTTCCCTGTGGTATGAATTATGAGGGCCATCAACATGTGGCGCAGAGTGGAAAATTAGACCAGCTTACATAACCTTATTTCATATTTATTTTTTCCCTGCTGAGAAAAAAGTTTCACCTTACATATATTATAGAATTTATCAATGGCATATTTCCATCAGGAGTAGAGATACTTATAGCATCAGATATACTCAGTCCATTTCAAACCCAGGTTCACTCACTATTTATATCAGACATTAGCCTAAATTTTGCATTTACAGAGTGGAAGGGAAATATCAAGATAACTAACACATTTTTGCCTAGATTCACAAAACAATGATTTTTAAAAAATAAATGCCTTTTTAAACTATTTGAGCTAGAGTCATCTAAATCTTTTTTGTATTTTATGTACCAAATTTGCTATGCTTTCATGAACTCAGTTTTAGTATAATGACCTAGTGGCATTTTATCATGTATTAAGTTACACCACATTTTATTACATTCATATATGCATTATACACATATGAATGTTTTAAAGAAATGTTATACTTTATTTGAGAGAGAGAGAGAGAGAGAGAGAGAGAGAGTGTGTGTGAATAAGGAAAAGGAGAAGAGGGAAAGAGAGAGAGAAAGGACAGAATCTCAAGCACACTCCACACAGAGCTGGACAGGAGGGGGCTAGATCCCATGACCCTGGGATCATGACCTAAGCCAAAATCAAGAGTCGGATGCTCAACTGCCTGAGCCACTCAGGTGCATCAGAAATATATGTGTGTGTGTGTGTGTATATATACACATATATACATATATACTTTTAATATAATATACTTTTATTAAATATACTTTTAATGAATATATATATACTTTTAAATGTACATAAAAATTAAAACAACAGAGCTCTACCCTATATAAATATTGTTTTCATTGAGTAATATTTTTATAGTCAGTATTATCTAATTGACTTTTGCCAAAAAAAGAGAAAATGTTCATCCTTGAGCAAAGTAACTTCCTGCAGAACCAATTTAAATCATTTGTTCCTATTATATACATGGTAAAAAAAAATGAGCTAACTTGTTCTGATGGATTGTAGTCTACAGTACAAATTATAAAAATAAATAACTTTAGTTTTAGAATAGTTCATTATAGACTCTCAGACTTGCAACTGAGTCAGTAATCACAAACCAAATATGTATAAGATTCCCATTCCAAATTAATAGGTCCTAATCAAATTCTGCCCAATAGAATTTAAGTTCTGTGAGGATGGTCTGCTATATCCCAGAACATGGGCTAATATCTTGTCATATGGGAAATGCTTAATGGATATTTGGGAAAGGAAGCAAGGAAGGGGCTGTTTTCAGTAATAGTTCAGAAAACATGTACCAGAGACTTCTTTCTGGGAGACTTCTTTCCTCCCAAGGCTGTTCTTATTCTGGTTGACAGTCAAAGATACAAGGGCAGATCTGGCATAAAGGCCTCTACCTCTTCCTCTCCTGCTATCTGCCTTCTTTTCTGCCACATCTGTCAAGTCCAGGGCATGATCTCAGTTTTACCATTCATTTCAGGAGTGTTATAATATTTAATATATCATATTAAAATTATTCTGATTCCACATATATCATTCTTTTCCCCAATGGTAGGCTTGGTAGTATCAGGTCTAGGACATTAATTCAATTATGGTGCTATGACCCCTACGTTATCTTGAAACCAGTGCCGGGTCCTCTTTCCACCTGGTCACACCTGTATGATATTTCTGGTTATTCCTTACTGATCTTACTATGATATTTACATTTTCTGCAACTATCTATTTTGACCCCTCTTTATCTACAACACTGAGAAAAATGTTATGCGTCATAGAAGTACTGAATAGACTTCATAAAAGAAACAGGGTACCCTTATGGAACTACTGTTCTGTCTAGATAATCTAGCGTAAGTCTCTGTGACTAGTGCATTGTAGGCTTTCACTGAATATTTGTTGAATGCTTGAATAATTACATAGCAATTTTTCCATATATGTATGAATGTTAAGTTAAAGCTAAAAAAAAAAAAAAAGCAATACCATCCGCATTTTTTTTCTGTTTTCTAGAGCATTGTAGCTTGTAACCAGTTGATCTAGAGTAGTATGAGATGATTTAAAATTTTAAAAAGGAGTTTTTTTAAAAAGGAAGAAATATATTTCTGTTGGACTTCAAAAACGTTTAACTGCTTCATCAGGAGACTGTTCCTCATAACTTTAATTCTCTCTGTAGTTTTATGTCATAGATTCTTTAAAATAACTATATGATACATTAAAGGAGGCCATGCTGCCTGGGTCAAAACTGACTCATATCAAGACTCAAAAGCCAAGAAAAGGAAAATGTAAGCTACATATCTTCTAGAATTATTCTCCTGAACCTCACAATGGTGTCTAGCACTGAATGAAACCATAACATTAATGAACAAAACATTGTTTCCAAGGACAATTTCAAAAGAAGCATTCCATCACTTTTGCCATCAGTGTAAGCACCTTCAGAATAAATATTTCAATGATATACTGAAATAAAACACTATCTGTAAAAAGAAATGTTCCAGTGTATTTGTTAAAAACAAAAACAAAAACAGCCACCTTACTCAGTAATCCTTCAAGCTCATTGATCACCACAGCATTTCTCAGAATGGTTGGCATCTAGTATTCTTTATTCAGTTCAAAAATAGTTCTTGGTTACATGGTGTCTGTATTAGTCATGAGAAACATCTCAGTTTATAGGAAATAGACTTTTTCATTTATTAAGAGAGCAGGAAAAAGCATAACCTCTAGTTGAAAGTTCTGCATTATTAAAACAGCAAAAATAGACATTTTGGTGTCCAGTTAGGTATAGAGAAGCTCATTTTGTAATTAGAGAATTGGAAAAACAAAGCTAAATGAACAGGATGTGTGTTTGTGTTGTCAGGGGGTAGGGAGAGAAAGCAGGCATATAGTTTCAGATAACTTTGATGAAATTTCAGGATGTAGAAACAATGCAACAAGGATATTGAAATGTTGCATATAATAACCTATATTTTAATATCTTGTCCCAAAGAAGTCTGCACTATTTGCTTCTTTAACAAATTAAGAGAGGCACCTGGGTGGCTAAGTTGGTTAAGCGTCCAACTTCGGCTCAGGTCATGATCTCACAGTTCGTGAGTTTGAGCCCCGTGTCAGGCTCTGTGCTGACAGCTCAGAGCCTGGAGCCTGCTTCAGATTCTGTGTCTCCCTCTCTCTCTGCCCCATCTCCACTCATGCTCTGTCTCTCTCTGTCTTAAAAATAAATAAAACATTTAAAAACTTGAAAAAAAATTAAGAAAGCATAAACTAGGGTAAAATATTTCTGATAACAAAACTAGTATTACATTGAATTTATGATACGCAATCCTTGACTGTCTGGGAAGTATTCTTTTTACTTATCCACCCTTTAGAGAACCACAGAATTTTAACATTATCAGTGATAGAAAATACATGGAAAATAAATTGTTATTTCTTTAGGATTTTTCCCCATGTCCCTAGAAGAAACTATTTTGGAAAATATATTCTCAGCTAATAAGCACTTGAATTTTACACCAGACTTTATTTTGGAAATCTCTCTTCATAAGGAGAAGCGGAACAAAGAAAAATATAATAGAGTTTAAGAATATCTACACATATTTGAATACCTGCAGAACAACAAATCCCTCAAATAGATAGATGGGATTATTGAAGACCCAGAGATTGGTTTCTAGCTGCTCAGCATGCTGAGTTTTGGTGACTACATTATTATAGTGAATATTCTTACAAAACCAACTGAAACTAGGTCACAGCATGCCAGTTGTGAACCATCGTGTTTGGAAGGTTAGTTGAGAAAGAAAACTCTAATTGTTATTGTTAAGAAAAGACACACTATACTTTTAGCCCTAACTTTCAAACAGATGCTCAAAACAATTCAGCTATTTTTTTAGGCCACACTGCAATGAGTATAGGAAGAAAGGTAAGGCCTTTCAGGACAAAAAAATCATTACAATGGTCTTCTTTGTCATTTACTGGTTCATAATTCTTTTTTTAGGTTGGCAAGAATAGAAGCAGGGACACAAAATGAGAGTCTGGGTCAGTCACTATGGTGTTCATGGCAAGCATTCATCCTGTTATCTGACTCTAAGAATACACGGAGCATCCTGCAAAAATTCCAAATATGGTCAGATTACCTATTTCACAATCCGTTTGCATTTCCTGTTCATAGTGTAAAGCCTAGGTAGAAATTGCAAGAAGTATCCATTTTTTTAGCTTTATATAACCAAATATTTAGAATCTGGTAACTCATTAAAAATAATAGAACTCTGATCAAAATATTCGTACATATCCCACTTAAGTTTTCATAGTTTTATGTGAAGGTACAAATAATAATAAATTTATGTTGGTTGTTTTAATGGTAACTGAACACTGTGCCACTGTCTCCAACTGACTTTCACGTGGATGTAGCACTTGGGACCTTCTAATTTTACTTCCAAAATGTAAAGAGCTTGGAAGTCATCATTCTCATCCTTACGAGGATTAAAAAACAAGCAAACAAAAATGAACAAACAGAAAATCAAAGATTTTCACGGACCGATCAGTGGATTGTGGTCATAAGGCAAATCACTATACTGAAATTTTGAAAGACAAGTGGGCAAATATAGAGAATCATAGTAGACACTTGCTTACCTGAGGCACAATTTTGACAAATTATTGGAAGCTGAGGAGGGGTTAGCATAGAAGTGAGAATTCTCTGTAAGATACAGTTTTAGGAGGGTCCCTAAACTTTTGTGGCTTTACCTCTAGGAACCCTGAGTGTTTCTCACAGTGAGGAGAAAACCCCCCTTCCATGGGTTTGGCAAAAGGAGGTATTTCGAAATTTGCTTAGAGCAAATTCTTTCTCCAAAGGGTAAAGCCTTAACCAGATCATTGCTTGATCTGGGTAAGAAGAAATTACTCAACTTCAGCCCTCTGTAAACTTCCTGTTTTATCCAAGTGGTGAAAAAAGGGGTAAGAAACATTTGTGGAGGTAAAAGCCCAGGGACTCAGGCCCTCTAAAAGACTGATTAATAATTAATAATGTGACACTCAACACCTTACCACTACATCAGCAGTGAATTATGACTAGAATTGCTGACAAGACTGACAAGACAAGACTGACTTTAAGGAGTTCTTAGACCCAAGGAAAACAGGGGAGATGAAAAATAATGACACTAAATCAGTTGTAAACCTGTGGCTCCTACATCTACAGTAAACAGTGAACATATCCCAGCTCCTATCAAGTTTAATGTAAAAATTAATGCTCTGTGACTTTATAGTTGGAGAACTCAACACACCTCTTTTAGAAATTGATAGATTCTTCAGGTAGAAAATCAGCAAGGATAGAGTTAAACTGAACAGCAGCACCATTAATCAATTGGATCTAATTGACATTTATAGAATACTTCATTCAACAACTGCAAAGTACACATTCTTCTCAAGCTTATATGGAGTAGTCACCAAGATCAGTACACTTGCGCAAATATAGAGAATAGAAATCATGCAAAGTATGTTCTTAGACTATAATGGAATTAAACTAAAAATGAATAACTGGGTGGAAATTGCTGGTAAATTCACTTGCAGATTAAACAACACACTTCTAAATTACACGTAGGTCAAGAAGATATCTCTAGATAAATTTTAAAATATATTGAACTAAAAATGACAGTATCAAAAAATTTGAGGTGCAGTAATAACAGTGCTTAGCGGCAAATTTATAATATGAAATACATATATATTTAAAAATAAAGAATATCTGAAGTCTTTCTAACTTGATAATGTAAGCTTCCAGCTTATAAAACTAGAGAAAAACATTTAATCCAACAGGAAGCATAAGAAATAACAATCAAGGCAGAAATCGATGATCTTGATGACATTGAAAACAGGAAATCAACAGAAAATCAACAAAACCAAAGGCCACTTCTTCGAAAAGATCAAGAAAATATATAAGCCTCTAGCCAGGCTTGAAAAGGTTCTAATTTAGAGTTTTAACACAATGCAAAGCCACCAAGGTCTGTACCTATTATCTATACTGTATATATACACATATATATACATATATATATACACACACACATATATATATATATGTATATACATATATATATATATATATATATATATATATATATATATAGCCATCCCAAACAGTAGTGTAAAACACCACTGTTCATTTATTATTATCTTTCACAATTCTGTATGTTGACTGGGCTTGGCTGTGTTGTTCTCGTTCTTAGTTTCTCATGTGGTTGTGGTCAATGAGTGGTAGGTCTAGAGTCATTTCAAAGGCTTTCTTCCTTAAATGACTGGCAGAGGATGTCAGTCATCTGACTCTCATCCGTTACTGTGGGGTGGAACACAACTTTTACCTGGATTTCATCAAGCCACATCATTGGTTTTTAAGGCAAGTATCTGGAAGAAAGTCAGATAGAAGCTTTAACCTTTTGGGACATAACCTTGAAAATCATGCACAGCCACTTCTACCACAAAGTGAATGTGTTAGTCGGTGTTCAACCAGAGAAACCAAGAGTAGGAGATACATATTGAATGATTTTTTGGAAGAAATTGCCTTAGATAATTTTAGGGACTAGATAGGCAAGTTTGGAAATGATAAGGCAGGCCATCAGCAAAAACAAGCTGAAACTCTTGGACATTACTGAAGCGGTTGTATACAGGCAGAACTTCTTTAAGAATCCTCAGCTGTGTGCTCTTAGACTTTTCAAAGGATTGAGTCAGATTTGCCCAGTTTATCTAAGATAATCTCCTTTTCTTAAAGTAAACTACATTTGGACTTTAATCTAATTTGCAAAATACCTAGATTAGTGTTTGCACAGGGAACCTGCCCAAGTTGACACATAAAATTGATCATAATGAGTTATTAAGACCAGCCAATATTCAAGGCAGAGAGAGCAATGTCAAAGAATTTGTAGAGTTGTTTAAAATCAACACACACTGGGTTTCAATAAAATTTTATTTAAATCTGAAAAGATAGTTGGTTATTTCAGTTAACATTAAAATGTGTATGTCTACACATGTGTGTGCGCACACACACATACATATATATAGATAACTTATAATATCTTTAATATACTGTCTCTATATACACCGAAAAAGACAAGGTTTAGGTCTTAGATTTGTGTTTCAATATTTTTTATTACATTTTTATTTACAGGTCTTTCTATAGTTGGAGTGTGTGTGTGTGTGTGTGTGTGTGTGTGTGTGTGTGTGTGTTTTCAGTGATACCATGTAGATTATTAACATCTTTTTTTTTTCTGGACTCCAAACAATTGTCCGTTGAAATATATAATACTTCAAACAGCCATATTTACATAATAGTATATAAACTTTTGTCCCTCAAACCCAAACTGAGGATATTTTCTTAAGCCACCATGGAGTGAGAATGTGTCCCTTACATGATTACTCCCTGCCACTTCTTGTGAGGTCTCACTCCTCTCCCCACTTTTCGCTGGATAGGCCAGCCTGCAGTCTCTGTTGTAAAGAGGTAGATGACTAAAGTATAATCCAATTTCAGAATTCCAAATTATGGAATTCCTGCTGTATGAAAATGACAGCCACTCCTTTAGTCACACCCATTTTGAAATCTAAGTTCATGCTGGGAGACTTTAGCCAGCTCATTGATACCTGGGTTCTACTACTCAAAACAAGTTAATGAACCACTCAAGATGAGAATAGAAAGCAGAGTTGACACTTGCAAATGAGTTTAATCTGCTTGTCCCAAAGATAAGAGTCTTGATGTGGCAGCTCTAGGCTACCTCACACTAATTTAGAAGGCTTAGAAAACTCCATGCTTATTTTCAGATCACCAGCGAAATAGCTTGCTGAGAAAGTCTTGTGGCATTGATAGAATCAGATACTTTTCCCATGTTCTTCTGGTTTTTTGTGTTGTGTTTTTTTTTTGTATCGTTTAGGTTTTGCCTAAACATGTACCTGTCACACATAATTTTCCTCTTTTGTTCTCTCAAAATGATATTTTTAAGATAATATTTATAAAGAGGAATCTAGCTAAAATAGATAAAATAGATTAAACTCAAAAAAATACTGACTTTATATGTAATAAATTAGATGGAGCTCAGAGAATACTGATATATTTAAACTGTCTTTCGTTGCTGGTCATCAGCCTTGGAGACTGGTGCTCAGGACTTTAGATCACAAATGGTGAGATGTAGCCAATGACTGTGTAAAAACAAACACAGAGCAGCTTCAACCTTAAGCACTCTTAGAGTTCCTTCCAGAGAATGCTTATCTTAGCAAAAGCACATGAAATATAAATCTAAATGCACAGTGTCTTGTCATGTTTTTGACATTACTGTTAAGCCTTCAAAAAGAACGTTTGTCGTTGAACCTTCTTTTCCAGGGACGTTAATACTCATAAAATAATTTCTGCTGTATTGAAGAGCAGTCCACTGATCTAAGAAATTAAGCCAAAGACCTCCAACCTTGTGGCATTACCAGTGACAGCATGTGGGGTTAAATCCTACAACTTAGACTTCCACCTTATAGTATGAATTGCAAGGATCTGTTGAATGCACAACTGACCAGGAAATAGATAAAATTGTTTATGTGGGAATTTGTTGAAATATAACTGAGCTATTTCTGATTTTAACTTACTGAAATCTACCTAAAGGGTAGGCAATATATGCAAACTACTAACAGATTACACAAAAGAGTGTATCTGTAATGCAGCCAATCTGTGTTATGAGAATTCCAGTTTACAAATCATGGAAGAAAAGAGGCTAACTGTATTCTGTACTGGTCAGACCACTTGCCTATGTGCTTTCCACAGTGGCAAGTTTTAAGAATGACATGCATTCATGTGAGTTGTTAGAAGTGTCTGTTGTATCCTATGGATAAATAATGGTGTTTTGGGTGCTGTTTTATCTGAAAAAATATTCTTAGAGGATGCATGACAACATTTCTCAAATATATAAATATTTGCCATGTAAAAATGAAATAAGATTCCATGAAACTGAATCTGTAGAGCAAAAGCAAATGAGTAAATATTACAGTGAGGATGGTTTTTCTCAATATGAGAAATCACAGTTAGACCCGCTCAGCTATAGACATATCTCCATAGGAAGTAATGAAGCTTCTCATTTTACTTTCTACTCACAATTTTTATTAATAAGAACAAAGACTCTCACCAGATCACCATTTCATCAACTCTGCATACATTAGCAAAGAATTTAAGTGTATCATTTTGGTTTAATAAGAAATATACTTGGGGCGCCTGGGTGGCGCGGTCGGTTAAGCGTCCGACTTCAGCCAGGTCACGATCTCGCGGTCTGTGAGTTCGAGCCCCGCGTCGGGCGCTGGGCTGATGGCTCAGAGCCTGGAGCCTGTTTCCGATTCTGTGTCTCCCTCTCTCTCTGCCCCTCGCCCGTTCATGCTCTGTCTCTCTCTGTCCCAAAAATAAATAAACGTTGAAAAAAAAATTAAAAAAAAAAAGAAATATACTCACAAAAATAACTAAGTTATTTTTAAGTAGAAGCATGTCAGTAGTTATTTCCCTATGATTGGAAATATTGAAAATTGATATTAATTGCTAGTGAACTGATGGAGGGAATTTTTGTACTTGATGGAATGTTGAGTTATATCATCTTAGGAATTCTAATGTAATAGTAAGATTTTTACATCCTTAATAAGGATCATTAAAGTAGGATTTAAGAGAGCAGTGCTTTACTATTGCCTTTCCTTTTCCTCATTTGATCATGGAAAATTATTAGCCTTTCTTGTTTTACGTTTCCCAAAGAAGAAATCATACCGTGTGATTGGGTTTCTTTTAATTTTTACCTCCCCAAACTTTATTTATGTGAAAATATTATTCTTTATATATAACATGTAACATATAAGTTGAAGGTATACAATATGATTATTAGATATGTATATATTGCAAAATGATTATGACAATAAGATTAGTTAACACCTGATCCCCTCGCATAATTAAAATTTTTGTCTATGTATGGTGATAAGATATACTCCCTTAACAGCTTTCAAGTATATAATATAGTACTGTTAATTATAGTAACCATGCTGTGCGTTAGATCCTTAGATCTTATTTATCCCATGGCCACGAGTTTATATCCTTTTGACCAACATCTTCCCATTTCTCCCACCCCCTCGGTCTCATTTTACTACTCCTGAGTTTCATTTTTTAGACTCCCCAGATAAGTGAGAACATACAGTATTTGCCTTTCTCTATCTGACTTATTTCACTTAGCATAATTCCCTCAAAGTTCACCTATGTTGTCACAAAAGGCAGAATTTCCTTCTTTTATTAGGTCTGAATTTCCTTCTTTTATTATTATTTTCCTTCTAAAATATTTATAAATATATATATAATATATATATTATATATATATACAATATTATATTTATCCATTAATCTATTGACAGGCACTTAGGTTGTTTCCACCTCTTGGCTATTGTGAATAATGCTGTAATGAACATGAGTGCAGATAGCTCTCTGAGACAGTGATTTCATTTTCTTTGGATATATATACAGAAATGGAATTACTGGGTCATATGGTAGTTTTTTGGGTTTTTGTTTTGTTTTTGAGGACCCTCCATACCGTTTTCCATAATGGCTGCACCAATTTACATTTCTGTCAACAGTGCACAAGGGTTCTCTTTTCTCCCAAAGACCCACCAACACTTGTTTTTATCTTTTTGATAATAGCCATGCTAACAGGGGTGAGGTGATATCTTATTGTGGCTTTGATTTGCATTTCCCTGATTATTAGTGATAGTGAGCATCTTTTCATGTACCTATTGGCTATTTGTATATCTTCTTTGGAAAAATATCTTTGCCCATTTTTAAAATTCAGACTGTTGTTTTTTTTCTTTAATTCTTCAAAAAAAAAGGATTCTATGTGCAAAAATAATGAATGCTATTATGTCACCAAAAGATTGCCTAATGCATGGATAGTTGATGATATTCTAATACACATAATATCATACTTACTGGAGGCCTCTGATGAGGTAGATTTGAGATGGGATTTGAAGAATGGCTGGGATATAAGTATGAAGAGAATTTTATACCAAAAGGCGAGGAAGGACATAGGCAGATTATTGTCAGCCGGCAAATTTGGAGATAGTGACAAAAACCTCCAGTGGGGTACTCTGACCAAGTGGAAGGTATGATGTGGCTACTCTATGTGACAAAAGTCAGCAAACTGGAATCAACGGGTAAGTTCCATTCTGTTTTTGCATATAAAATTTTATTGGATTCCAGCCACACCATTTGTTTAGTTATTGTTTGTAGCTGCAATCCAGCTACAATAGTAAAGTTTTATGGTTGTGACAGAGCCCCTATGGCTGGCAAAATCCTAAAATATTCACTACCTAGCTGTTTAAGGAAAGTTTGCTGACTTGTGCCATGAGGAATCATTAGGTGGCCTTAGAAAGGAAAAGTAGAAATACTGCGTCTATGAGAACTCCCCTAAGGATTTTCTCTGCAACAGTGATTCCCTGTTCTTTATTATTTTGAAAAGGAGTCACATGATAATTGTTAGAATATAAAAGACAATAATGGTTCAGTGGAAAAGCCAGAAGATCCTAGTGATTTACAGCAGCTAAATCTCTGTCTGAGGAACAAGAAGGCTGATTTACAATTTATTTAAATGACAGTAATTTGATACCTGCAATATATGATACTTTGCGTAACGCCAAGTATTATTTCATACTCAGTGTTCAACAATAAATCCTGCCATGGCTTTAAGGATTGGGAGAATAGTTAACTACATAAGTAACTATGCAATTCCTGGTAGATGGAAGATATATGAGAAAGTTTTCATTTATTTCCCGTACCTCATTTTTCCTTTATTCATCTACTCATTTATTTCTTCGGGGCCAAAGAAGAAATTCACTTCAAAAAGCTATATTGCTGAAAAGTATGGTGAAGGTGTAACTCCACCAAATTAGACAATTCAAAGATAAATCTGTTACTAACTCATCCCCAATTTTCCCTTGATTTGTGCCTTTTTTCTTTTTACATGGCAGATGTCTGGATGGGTTTTCAGATTAACCTAACACCTGATGATTAGTTTCATGCTATTGGTGAAAGTATTGCTATCTATAAAAATACCTAGTTTCAGACCCTATCAGCCTGTAAACATAATGATGCCATTACATATCAAAGTGATTCTAAAATTGTTTTTTAGGACTTTTGTTATTTAGTGCTGAGATAAAAATTTTCAAAAGCCCCAGTTGGGCTTTCATTGAAATTGCTTGAGAATCATGAGTAAATCTTTTACTAAAATACTTAAGGATAAGTTGAGAAAGCATTGGTTTGATTTTTATTACCCGGAAATGTGAAGATGACACTTTTTGTTGTTGTTGTTCTCTCTTCCCAATGTTTACTTAAAAGACTCTACATCTCCCCATCACCTTTGATTTTGACCCGGAATCAGGCAGATGAGAGTGCCTGACTATTGGTTTGTCTTTGATAGGCAATGATTTTCTCAACCTCTCAACTTCAGTTTTCACATCTGTAAGATGAGGTTAATAATCTCTCTCAACAGCTGGTAAGAGCTTTAAATGGGAGCCTTAGAAAACACACAGTAGGCCTTCTTTCTCGTACAAACATTTTCCATGTTAATGTTATAGAACCCGCCTATTATTCCTTATGGCAAGCAATCTACTTGGAATAAAGTTCTGTCACCTTACTAAGTATCACATATTCCAGAACTATCAGGGGAATGGTGACAGTAGCCACCCCTGGAAGGTAACTATGAATGATTAACAGCTGCTCAAGTTTTAGACAGGTCACTGGTCAGTTTGAAATGACATAACACATTATCTAGACAAGGCAAGCAGCTGATTGAAGAAGGAATCCCTTAATATTGCTATCCTGCCCATTCATCTAAATTTGTTTTAAAAATAAGCATATCAAGTCAATATTTCTCAAATGAATGAAAATATCAACCCCAAACTGACCCTAAATATAGGAAACAGAAATGTTATTTAGAACCAACATTATAAACATATATTATCACAAGAAATCCAGTCAAAATAAATTCACTTTAGTGTGAAAAAAATTGACAAAACCTCAAAAAAGACAGAGTTTAAGCTTTATGGTTCATTAAAAATGCAATAATATTAAAGTATAAGAAGAAATATTTAGTAAAGGTAAAAAGTCATCCAAGTTTTAATGACAGTTTGGAAGAATATACATCTAAGAAGTTGCCACACTACAAAATATATGTATTTAAATGGTAGTTTATCACAAAATGTGCTTGGTCGGTGAATATATTTTTAGGATTAAAATATAAGAGAAACTACTAGCTTTTAAAGTTATTATAAATACTTCCAAAAACTGAGTCATGTAGAAATAGTCTATTGTCACTGCAGCAGGAAGGGAGAACAGAATAACCCTTTCTGCACTTTCTTGTATATCCTAGGAATCAAGACTTTTTATTTTTTTATGTTTATTTATTTTTGAGAGACAGAGTGTGAGGGGGGGAGGAGCAGAGAGAGGGAGACACAGAATCTGAAGCAGGCTCCAGGCTCTGAGCTGTCAGCACAGAGCCCCACGCGGGGCTCCAACCCAGGAGGAGTCAGGACCTGAGCCTAAATCGGGCACTGAACCGACCGAGCCACCCTGGTGCCCCAGGAATCAAGACTTTAATCATATACTGGCAACTATTACAAGTGTAAACATTTGTGGATTAGTCAGTGTGAAATAAGTAAGCTTCATTTGGATAATTTTATATATTTCTACATTTTCTCTCATTTGCACACTGCTCCTTTGCTACTTTCAACAAAAGACATCTACGTTTGGGGTGCATCTTTTCTGGGGCTTAGATTCCTGTCTATAAGAATCTCAGGCTAACACTATATATTCTTTGATGGTATTGATAGAATAAGGATATTGCATTTCCATCATTAGGGTTTTTTTTTTTAATTTTAATATTTTGCTGATAGATCTTATTCCTCCTATGCTCATTTGTTAAAACTGTATAGAGCTGGATGATGAGATAATTATATGTAAACAGGATTGTTATTTTAAAAAGTGTTTTTGAACTATAACAACTGTTCAGCAGCATTCTGTATTTTGGATCTGTTGATTTAGTCCTCCTATTCTCTTTGTTGTAATTTTACATAAACAGAATGACTATGGACATGGTTCTTACTAGCTGAATTTTTAGTGTTTGTGTTTTGAGTGTTTAACTTACACTGGTAAGTGCTCTGACATGACTTTTGATATATCAGTTACCTGATCTCTTTCTGGGTAAAAGCATCTTCTATTTTGACTTCTGTGAATCGGTACAAAAAAGAAAATTGAAAAAAATAATTTACCATTTCTTAAAGCACAAAATATTTAAAGGAAAAAAAAAACGTTCAGTTAGAGATTTACCAACTGTGTTGTTAGTAAAATTAGCAAAATTAAAATTACAGAAACTTTTTAAACTTTAGACATAATCGGTAATATGAATAATTCACTATATGTAAGATAATATGATAAGCAAGTAATACTTTTTATTTTTCTATATTTCCAGGTATATGTTTATATTGGATTTTTCTATCATAATTTTAAAGTAAAGCCTATTTTAGCAGTTTCAATTAATAATGTTTTTAAATATATAGCATACTGAGACAAAAAGTTATTACTCCATGGTTGGATATCTTATAAGTAAAATGTTCCAGCTTCTTCTAGTAGCAACTGAATCCTACAGTCCGCTCTTTATCTGTTCCTTGTGTTGAATTCTTGCTTTCCTACTCCCTCTATTAAAATATATTTATATTAATATTCTTAAAAGAAACCTGGATAAATAAGAATTAAATCCAATTTATGGCAAGTATGATAGGTAATCTAATATACAACACTTAGTTTTACAATTTGTTTTAATTTTATTAAAATCCAAATTACTTAACAAACAGTGTAATAGTGGTTTCAGGAGTAGAGCTTAGTGATTGATCAATCACATCTGACGCCCAGTGCTCATCCCAAGAAGTGCCCTCCTGAATGCCGATCACCCATTTCACCCATCCCCCCCACCCAACACATTTTTTTTTTAATTTAGATAGCATATTAGCATGAAACACTATTAGGGAATTCAAAACTTTTCAAGGAGTTTGCAGTGAAATCTCTACATGTAACTAAGAGTGGGAGTAAAAGAGAGAAAGATAAAATCTTTGCAAGTCTATAATCTGTGCTGGCACAGCCAACCACGTAAAGCAAATCAAGTCATGAATAAAGTGATCCTGTATAAAATATTAGAACAATTTGATGGGACGTTATGTGACTTTTAAAGGTTACACATCTAGAGACTGAACCAAATAAACCCTGAATCTCCCAATAAATAAACCCAATAAATCTCCTGAAATCATGTCAAGTGCTATTACTACCACCCTAAGATACCACCCAGATGTGGAGCTATGTCACATTCTAATACTTGTGTTTTCATAAAAGACAGCATTTGGGGGGCTTAAATGAAGAGAGTGATTTGGTGTTCCAAAACATCAAAAAATAGTAAGTGACTTTTCTGTGGTATTGTTACACATTGCAATACACATTGCAAGTTTTATGTTATTAAACTTATTTTAACTACTGTTAGAATGAGTTTAGATTATATAAGCAGGATGTAAAATAGCTGCAAAATTAAAATCAACAGTACTTGATAAATTCCAGCCCTCTCCCTGCCAGCAACTCTTTACAGAAAACAAACAAACAAAAACCAGTTTTGCAAGGCTTCTTTGGAAAGGGGATTCGGAAATAAAAGTATTTAAGATACCAATATATATTAGGTAGCCCCCTTCTCTTCCTCTTCGGGAAAGTTCAGGGTCTGAGCACAAGGTATTTTACTGAAGAAAGCTGGACATCAGATTCACCTACAAATGTTACTGCTTTAAGACAATATGATATCCTTATCATCCATGTTGTACTTGATACCTCCGTGACTAGTGTGAATATAAGGATCAGGGAGGAGAAGGAGATGTTGACAATCATTCTCATTTCCAATGGCATTTAATTTCCAAATGAATGGGTTTCCCATTGAATAATACGCAAGGCCTATCTCAGTCCTTTAAAGAAGGAATGAATGATTAGATTGTTGAGTTAAGGAAGGAGAGCAAGGCTTACTTAGCTTACCTCTTTTCTGCCTGTCTTCATCTTTTGTATTTTTCTGACTGCAGAAAGCATATTCTTGTGATATCTTGGTAATGAAGCCTCTAGTCTGGCATTAAGAGTCCTTTCAAGGACTTCCTGTGTCTTGTGCAGATGTACATTGGGATTTGTAGCAAATACTATAAAGCTTACCATAGTGAGCTTAAAATTGCTACCTGATATTTTCCAGCACTCTTTGAGGTAGGAGGGAGCCTGTGCCAGTTTAGACCAATGGCCTATAAGGTGGATAGCATGTAACACATATAGGTTTTCCAGTGATGAGCTATGAATGATTATCTTAGCTCTTTTTTGTTGACCCAGCAATTAACAACTGTTAGATAGTAAAGCTATAGGGCGGTGGAACCGGAAAATACCTGCATCCAGGAACCTTCTTTTTTTTTTTCTTTCTAAGTTTTATTTATTTATTTATTTATTTATTTATTTATTTAGAGAGAAAGCACAAGTGGAGAAGGGGCAGAGAGAGAGGGAGAAGAAGAGAATCCCAAGCAGGCCCCACACTGTCAGCACAGAGCCAGATGCGGGGCTTGAACCCACAAACTGAGATCATGACCTGAGTCGAGGTCAGACACTTAACCAACTGAGCCACCCAGACACACCTCGAACAAGCCTTCTGCCCAAATCAACCCATCTGTTTTTTTAACACTCTAGCTGGGATTGACCTCACGGGTGTGTGAACTATGCAGGTGCACAAGGTTATGGGCTTAGAAACTCAGACTGTTTGATTTAGTGCTCTGTGGTTGCCATCTTGACATTAATATTTTTTGAACAAAGTGTCCCACCTTTTTACTTTCCACTGGGCTCTGCAAAATGTGTAACCAATAATGAATCCAGCAAAAACTAATTAGTTCTAATTAGGAACTAATGGATGACAATACCGTCTACTCCTAACTAGAATAAAAGAAAACAATAATATATTTAAAGATATTGTTATTTAGACACTAAATTTATATGCTGAACTTCCAGGGGCAATGTAAGTAGGAAACCTATCCAGCCACACAGCAGAAATGTCCCATTGGAAATCCAGCATAGGTGGAGAGCACAGCTCCTTATATAGTTGCTATTAAACAAGAAGAAGATGAAGGCAAAGAGAAAGAAAAGGAGAAGGAAAGGGAGGAGGAGGAGCAGAAAGGAGAAAGGAAAATTGGAAAGAGAGAAGGAAAAGGGAATTGTTTTTTTCTGATTTTGCTTGCCAGAGAGGCCACATGGCTTCTGCCCTATAATTTTAGTTCTGCCTTCCAAGTATTATGTGGGAACCTACTTGGTGGAATATTTTCACTTTTAGAAACGTAGCTTCATGTGAAAAATGAAATTTTACATTTCCATCCTCTAGGTTAGAGGAAGAGAAGCTCACTGAGCCAATCTACAACACTTTCCATAGGCAGGATTGACCTAATTCTGTGATTCAGAATTAGGAAGCCATCTTAAAGCTGCATCTTGCAGAGGAACACTATCTCAAAAACGACTTTTTTTCTCTTATATTTTAACTCCATACTAGATTTTTATCCTCAATTCCAGATCCCTATACTTAAATATTCACTAGAAATTTCTATTTGATGTCTGGTAGACACATCAAACTCGACCTGAGCAGAGCCTATTATGTCCTCTCCTAATTATCTCTTCTATAATTGTTCCCTTACTCCATAATTGTTACCACAATGCCCCTGGTTACTACAGTCAAAAACTCGGAATCATCCTTTCCAACTCCATACCAAGTCAATGAAGATGCCTTGCAGACAATGGCTTAAACATATCGCCTAATTATTTTGTTTTCTCCAATACCACCAAATCTGATTGATATCTCTATGCCCAGTGTTTCTTTTTTTTCCTAAAATTGTATCCATATAAAATCTCTGTAAAAGGAGCTTTAAAATATACAAACAAAAATGCAACTCTGGTCATGATACTCCCTTGCTTAACCATTTTTCAATTACAAAACAAACTCTTGCTTTTATAAGAATTCCGACTTGTTAATATGCTGCATGAAAATCTCCATCTTCTAGCTGTTACTTTCCTCTCTATCCTCACACCTTTTTACACTCCATCTTGTACTTTTATATTCCATCCATATTGAGCTTCTTCTTCTAGCCTACAGGCTGCCTCTCTACATGCCATTCCTTTGCATGCAATGTTCTACCTATCCTCCAAATTTTGGCTCTTTCACATTCCTAGATAACTAGTTGGCTTAAAATTATTTCTTCTGAGATGTTTTTTTCACTGCCTTTCTCCCCACAGCCCTAGATTATTTCGCCCTACTTTGTGATCTCCTTGCATTCTGTGTCTCCTACATTAACTGTGGTAATTATGTGTGTAATTGTCTATATTCCCTGAAAAACTATATACTTTATGAGGTCTGAGGTCATGATTACTTTGTGTATTAATGCATCTCCATGCCTGACAAACTTCCTCATGCATGATATGCTATCAACAATTTTATGGCAAATAGAATGAACAGATAAGTGAAAGGATAAATATATGTGATTAAATGAAGGATACAAATTTATGGTATTCATCCATAAGGTATAACCACATTTTATACTTCCCTTACAATTTGTAACCTTGTGAGATATCCATACTGTAACTCAGAGTTTGGACTGCTTCTCAATAGCTGTTATTTCTCCTACATCCATACTTTATACACACACATACACAAACATACACACACACACACACACACACACACACATACGTAAAGTGTACTACTGTCTTTGTGTACAGTCCCTCAGAAATGATAGTTCAATCCAGCTTAGAAATGGAACTCTTCTTTTTTCCTGCTCTCTGGCAGCAATGGAGCTAAAAACAGAGAAAAGTAGGAATGATCAAGAGGGTGAAGAGTATATGTGTGAACATCTGTTATACCAAATTCTAGTGATCCCACCCTGCTTTGTGTTTTATATCTCTCCCAAATTTAGACCTTGGACTTCAAAGAGATGTCATTATGAATTAAATTTATGCGATTGCCCTCAAAAAGCCCCTTATTGGCACAGTTTGCTCATTTTAAGGAATATTTCTATTGCTATAATATTGCAAACACATTTTGAGCATAACTCCTGGCTTGAACCCTATGTAGAAAACCCTACTACTATTCTTTCCACATAACCTGATAAAGACCTCTATAAATTTTTCATGTCTTTAATATTTCATTCACATTGTCAATTGAATACCAAACACATTCTCTCATTTTCATATATAGTACTCCTTTTTGCCAAAAAAAGCCTTTCTCATGTTGTTGTTGTTGCTGTTGTTGTTGTTGATGCTGGCATGTTATTCACTTGCTTAGATATTTTCTCTTCCTCCTTCAGTTCACTAAGTATTTACCTTTCTTGACTTCTGTACCCTTTTATGTTACAAGGAATCACCATGTTACATGGTGATTATCACATTTATAATGTCACTTTATTTTTTATGTACATCTGATTAATGTCCATCTCAGTAGATTCTATGAAACAATGGCCCTTCCTCTTCATGCTCATAATTGCAATTCCAGCACCTAGTGTATTAATTTGCACATAAGAGGCTATTGATACATGGTTTAGAATAAATAAATGTTTCGCGATTCTTCAGGGTAGGAAGTAGGTGAATTTATAAGTCAAATTGAAACACAGTCAAGTTAAATACGTAAAAATTATTCTCATTATATGTCAAATACAGGGACAGAAATAAGTGAAAGAAGGCTGAGAAAGGAAACTACCATTCATGATGCCTCCTACTTTACAACCTTCTACTATAATTCTCACTATAAACCCCACACTCTTGCCATTCTATTATTTTCACTTTACGTCTGAGAGACATGTGATGCAGAGTTTAAGTAATTGTTTCAGCTCCCTGACCTGGGAAGTGCTGAGGTCAGAATGTGGAAGCACATCTGATCATCTCCAAGCCCACCCTCCTTCCACTCCTCCACGACTGAACCTTGTAGCTGCATGACCTCATGTTCCCTCTGAGATCTTGTACAGCCTTGGTTCTGGTCTTTCGTCTGAAGAATGAGTTATGTGGAAATTGTGAGTTTAAACCTATCTTAGACTCACATCTTCTTAATTGCCTTTTCTCTCTTCCCTATAAGTGCAGCCACAATTTAAATGCTTCTGCAATTGTTGATTACTGCATTTACACTATGCCAGATGTTATCTGGTTTGAATTGTGCCCACACACTGCAGGTGCAAAATGGAGGCCGCAATTGAGAAAATTTGGACTTAAGTATCTCTGTATTTTCATTTAATTTATATGCTTGGCCATATAAATCATTTTCTTCTGATTTTTTTCAGCTTTCTCTTTGCCTAGCAGGCTTATTTTGTATTACTTTAAAAGTTTTTAGAAGTGAGATTACTACATTGTATTTTATAGAATAAAAATATCCTCATCTTTGAGGTTACTTTGCATTTCCCCAGACTACAAAAAGAGTACCCTTGTACATTTTTATTTGTACAAGTAAAGCTAAACCAGGCTTGCTTTCCACCGAGCAGAACACTACATGGGATTTGGCCATCAAATATCACAAGCATACAAGCAAATGAATCTGTATAATCCCACAATTACTCTTCTATGATAATCTAAATAATCTAAATCCCAATTGAAAGAGATGAGTCCCTTTACATCACCTTTTATTTTTTTTAATGTGTTCTCTGTTTACTCTCCTATGCTATCATGGTCAAAAATGTAAAACTTGTTACTCTCTTGCATTCAGGGTGGTGATTCTATTGGCTGCTATACCTAAACTAGTGAGGAAACACTCATATTTCCATAAATATGCTCATTTGATGATACATTTTAGGTCAGTACTTTATAGTATCTGAGCAGCTACTGTATTTTATTAAATCTAAGACATAGTCAATTGTATGATATACTATTACATTAATTACCATTAAGAAAGAACTAAAAGAACATGGCCGATTAAATTTTTTTTTAAATTTTGTCCTTATGGAAAATATCTTTTTGACTTAATTTAGACTTTTATTTCATATATCACTTGTGTATACATTAAAAAGTAAATACAAGAGAAAAAGTTGGAGTAAATAACTTGAATAGGATATTCCCAAAAAATTTCCTTTCAGAGTCTGGCTCTTTTGAACCTCAGAATTGTCAGTCTCTGTATTTTGCCTCAGAATAACATCCCCTGTGACATCAGAAGTATCAGTGATACACTTTTAGATTCCTCTAAAAAGTTCTTAACTTTTATCTCCAAGATATTTTTCCATACCACTTATTTAAGGTCTGCAGACTTGATTTTGTTTCTCTATTGAACTTTCCAGAAGAATGCACAGAATATTTTTTTAGGTAACAATGAGAAATCATATTTTCTTAAAAAGAGGTTCTGAAATACCCTGTTGATTTGAAAATGGAGGGGCAATGGTTGTCCAGTCATGGCACCAGAAATAACAGTCAGGATTCCCCAATTCCAGGCAATCTTCTACTGCTTGGCCTATGACAATTTTAAGATATATCAACATTTCAAAGAACTTACATTATAAATAAATAGCTGCTTCTCAAATAAATTAAAGTGAGGTAACCCTGTAGCAACCTATATTGGCTAGTATTATAGCTATTAGTGGCAAAAATGGTTTTGTTGGATATCTGTTACCATATTTCTACTACACTAATGCAAGGTTCACTGATGCAATTAATTAGCATACTACAGATTTTCTCTCTGGTGATTTTGGACTTAACCATTGTGTTCCTATTTCTTTGGAATCTATGTCACTTTGTCCCCTCATCATGCTTTCCTCATATCATGCTTCAATTTATTTAAATATTTGGGGAAATAGCCACTAAGTACTGCCCTGAAACAGAAAGGAGTATGTAGCTAAAATTTATGGGCACTAATCTATTATGAACAAGCCACTTTGATAGGGGCATTATATCTACTTTAGCATTTAAACCCTAGGAACAATCAAGATTTATATTGCCATTTTTTTTAATTTTTTAACATTTATTTATTTTTGAAAGAGAGAGAGAGAGAGCAGAGGAGGGGCAGAGAAAGAAAGACACAGAATCTGAATCAGGCTCCAGGCTCCAAGCTGTCATCACAGAGCCTGATATGGGGCTTGAACCCACGAACCGTGAGGTTATGACCTGAGCCAAAGTTGGATGCTCAACCAACGGAGCCACCCAGGCGCCCCATATTGCCATTTTTAAAATGATGCAGCAGGAAATTGATTTTGTTATATGATTCAACCAAGATAATCTATAGTAGAGCTGGTATGTTATAATTGAAATTTTAGGTATCTTTTTAACACCTCCCCTTCTTATTCTAACTTTTAATTCCATATAAGTTGGCCAATATGTATTAGTTTCCTTTTATTTTTTCATGCTGTTTTCTCCATTTAGGAAATCATCATCACTACCATCTCATGTTTATGCTTATTACAATGAAAGTCACACTTGATGTTTTATATTAAGTTATATATATATATATATTAAATATATATATATATATATTTAAGATATATATCTACATGTATATATATATATATATCTTACCCTGGACTTATTCCAAACACGTCCTGCTTGATAAAGTTCCTTGAGAATCTGATTGACCAAGTTTCTTAATCACAGCTAGGATTTAAAGCTTGTGTGGGAATAGGCAGTAAAGTGAAGGCCCAAGATCAGAGTCTGCAAATTAGGGGTACTGCCTTGATGTTTTCTTAGCAGAGTAAAGTGTACATAGGAAGCAGCAACTACTATACCAGAGGAGAGAAGGGAAGACCCCAGTGTAATACTGAGTTTGACCATGACAGTGTTAAAGACTGATGTTTACCTAAGTCCTATATTCTCAAGAAAAGATAGTTTTAGAATTATTCACACCTATACTGTCATGAAGTTGACTGAGGTAGAACTTTTTAAAATATAAGATAAGGGGCGCCTGGGGGGCTCGGTCGGTTAAGCCTCAAACTTTGGCTCAGGTGATGATCTCAACAGTTTGTGAGTTCAAGCCCCATGTTGAACTCTGTGCTGACAGCTGGGAGCCTGGAGCCTGTTTCCGATTCTGTGTCTCCCTCTCTTTCTGCCCCTCCCCCACTCATGCTCTGTCTCTCTGTCTCTCTCTCTCTCTCTTTCAAAAGTAAGTAAACATTTAAAAAATTAATGTTAAAATGTAGGATAAAAGGGACTGTGTATCCGTGTATATTATGATACACAGGCAGAAATGAGTGCACAAATTTGTATTCAAAACTTGAAATTTATGAGCCAGAGATAGTCAGCTTATCTTAAGCAAGAAAGCTCCTCTTATCTGATCATGCGTGTGGAGGGTGGGATATTATCTGAGATAGCATCCTCCACATGAAGCCAGCAAGTCCAATTCTCTTCAGTTTACTGTAGGGTCTGTGGCATATTTTCCTAACAAATTGCCTGAGGATATTGCTGTACCCAAGTCTTAATTATTTAAAACTTTCTCATTTTAGCTGTGGAAGATAGAGGGAACTGAACTAAAGCAAAATTGAGCCAGGACTCTGCAAAGTGGTAATTTTGTAAACTCAATACCTGCTAGCTACTATTTCGCCATTATTTATTTATTTTTCTTTATCCTAAAAGTTAACTTGATGCGGCTCCTGGGTGGCTCTGCCAGTTAAGCGCCGGACTTCCGCTCAGGTCATGATCTCACGGTTTGTGAGTTCGAGCCCCAGGTCGGGCTCTGTGCTGACAGCTCGGAGCTTGGAGCCTGCTTCAGATTCTGTGTCTCCTTGCTCTCTGCCCTTCCCCCACTCATGCTCACTCTCTCTCTCTCTTTCTCAAAAATAAATAAACATTAAAAAAATATTTTTTAAAGTTAACTTGAAAAAAAATCTAGTTAATTGAGGGTTTCATTACTTAAGGTTTTATTGCATGCAAATAATGGTACAATAACAATATACAAATTAGCTCAGCACATAGAAAACTTTACTCATTTTATGCCTCATTGAAGGATAGAAGTATCAAGGAAGGTCCCTGGGGATCAAAATATGCATTGGTATTATTCAACGTATTCATTAAGCAGTCAGTGGAAAATGTAAATGAGCACACATCCAAATCTGTAATAATAAAATGCTAGAAGCTAGGGATAATAAATCAGCTTGATCAAAAATACAGATGGATCTGGACAGCTGGGGAAATTATTCAAATGAGAAAGAGATGAGTTTTAATGGAAAGACTGGTATAATAATGCATTTGAAGAATAATACACGGTATAAAAAAATAAACTAATAAGATACGTATGAAGTAATTATGGAGAACCCTACTTTAGTGTATTTGTTGATAAACAGAACAGTGGTACAATGGTGAAGGGTAATTGTATTTTAAGTTTCCCAAGTTGAACAACTGAAAAGTAGAGAAAAGTTATAATACCACTTAGCCAGACAATAAAATTCTATCTATAAGTATAATGGGGATTTATAAAGTTAGCCCCTTTCAGGTCAGAGTACTAAAAGCTGGCAAGTTTAACTAGCATGGAGGTAGCTGTTAGTTTTGTGTTTAAAATACTGAATTCCTTGCACAGATCAATTTCAATTGTCCATCTCAAAGTTTCCTACCTGATCACACTCTTAGAACTTTTCTAACTCTCAACCACCAAGCAACATGGCAACTCTTGCTTTGCACCTAAGATGCAGTGAAACTTATCAAACCAAAGATCCACAGCTGACTTTTGACTAAATGAAACAGAATTTTATTTTTTTAAGTTTATTTATTTAATTTTAATTTTTTTAACATTTTTTTCTTATTGAGAGACAGAGACAGAGCAAAGAGAGGAGGAGACACATCATCTGAAGCAGGCTCCAGGCTCTGAGCTGTTAGCACAGAGCCTGACATAGGGCCCAAACTCACAAACTGTGAGATCATGACCTGAGCTGAAGTCAGACACCCAACTGACTGAGCCACCCAGGTGCCCATAAGTTTATTTATTTTTGACAAAGAGAGGGTGTACATGTGTGCACAAGTGGGGCATGGGCAAAGAGAGAGAGGGAGACAAAGAGAATCCCAAGCAGGCTTGGCACTATTTGCTCAGAGCCGATGTGGGGCTCTATCTTGTGAGTTGTAAGATCATGACCTGAGCCAAAATCAAGAGTCAGACTCTTAACCAACTGAGCCACCCAGGCACCCCAAAACAGAGTTTTAATATCCCAGGTAGATCACACACTGTTACCATAAATTAAGCCATGCCATTTCTAATCATATAAATTTTTTCATTGCTAAGTAACAGTAATAAAAAAGTATTCTTACAGGCCACTGGGTGGTTCAGTTAGTTGGGTTTGACTCTTGATTTCAGCTCAGGTCATGATCTTGAAATCAAGCATCATGTTGGGCTCAGCACAGGGTGTGTTTTGGAGTCTCTCTGTCTCCCTCTGCCCCTCTCCCCTGCTCACACTCTCTCTCAAAATAAATAAACATTAAAAACAAAAACAAAAACATGTCTTTGGGGCACGTGGGTGGCTCAGTTGGTTAAGTACCGGGACTTTGGCTCAGGTCACAATCTCCCAGTTCGTGAGTTCGAGCCCCGTGTCAGGCTTTTTGCTGGCAGCCAGAGCCTGGAGCCTGCTTAGGATTCCGTGTCTCCCTCTCTCTGTGCCCCTCCCCCACTCATGCTCTGTCTCTTTCTCTCTCTCTCAAAAATAAACTTAAATAAATAAACAATTGTTGAAAGAAAGAAAGAAAGATAGAAAAAAGAAAGAAAGAAAGAAAGAAAGAAAAAGAAAGTATTCTTAGCACACATTCCATATCAGTTTGTCCCTAAGGAGATAATTAGTAACCAACATAATTGCTAGTTGGATTTCATGGAATATACCCTGAATTTAGGAAATTGCTAGAACTACATTTATCAATAAGGCCTACTTAAGTCTCCATATTAAATGTTGGTGAAATTGGTAAAAACCTATTTGAGAGGATATAATATAACAGGAGAAGCTTTGATTAAGCATTTAGAAAATAGAAATTCTTGCCCCAATTCTAACCCATTTACTTTGTTGTCTTAACAAGCCTCTTATTCTCTCTCAGACTGACTAATACCATGGCATTAAGAGTTTATTAAAAAAAAATAGAAACCATATATAAAGGCAATAGATCATTAATTACATTATTGTAAGTTTAATGTTATTTATTTATAAACAAAATTTATGTTCCAAATAAATAGAAATGTTTGTTTTAGCAAGAATGCTTAAATATGTTTTTATTGAAGTTGACTGGTTTGATCTTCCAAACTCTTGAATACTAAAATGTTAATCTTTTATCTCATCCAGGTCTCATTAATTTTTCTCCTTCTTTTTCTTTAAGAAAAAATTATATTGCCTTGGATCTCTTTTTTTTATGTTCTTTTAGAATTTTTCTTTTGTTTAACTGTCCCTTTATCCCTCCTGTCCTGGACAACTCTGTTTGATTATCATCATCACCAACAGTAATGATTTTAAACACTTCCACTAAGTCATAATTACTATCACTTCTCATTTTCTGTGGTAGTCTGTGCTGTCATTTGCCCAGAAAGGAGAAAAAAAATTTAGTATTCACTGTAGCTTCTTCACTTTTATAAATGGTATTTCTTCCTGCACTGCTTTCTGCCGCAGTCCCAGAAGCACTTACTAATTCTGAAACTCTCCCTTGGGTGATTCTCTGAATTGGAAATTGTGACCTTGAGGCTGTACTGATAGATCACTTCTTGTGTGCTCTGATTCCATGACTATGTTGAATTCCAGAGAAGAGCATCTTTCCTTTGCTCTAGGAGATTCATTCATCTCAAGGGTCTTTATTTTCCTTCCCTCGTGGGAACCATTTTATGTATGTGCACACTCTGGGCACTGAGTACAAGTAGAAACATATGGCCAGTAATTTGCTTGTGATGTATTCACATAGGAAAAATAGTGGGGAGGTCAGATAGAACATATAAATCAAGTGGCAACTTCAGGCAAATAATTTCATGATATAGAATGTTTGAGTCAGAGAACACTTTTTTTTTAATGAATCACACATCTTAGAAATTACTACTAAAATAATTTGCTTGAGAAATGGACTAATTTTTGATTATTTTTACATTGGACTATAACACTTACACCAATACTAATAAATCACATTTTGCAGACTAATCATCATCTAATTTAATAATGACTACTACCCAATAAAATAGTCTATTAAGATTATTCTGGCATACATGAGAGGAACCTAAATCCCAAGGACTCCCAGATAGTAAGCACAGGAGCCAGAGTTAGAATTATGTTTATCATCATTCGGAGGACTCTGAGATCTTAAAAACTTTCTCCACATATTGGGGAAATATTCTAGTCAGCAAAAGTATCCATTCTGGAGTTCATTAACCAAGCCAAAGGCATGGAGGTCAACATGACTCTTTCCATCCCTCATCTTCCACACGGATCAGTTATGAAACAAAAGCCTGAGATCTGGAGTTTGTACAGTAAAGGAAACTCTTGGGCTTCACAGGCATACATAGAAGACCTTTATAAAGTTGTTTGGGAAAGTCTCTACATCTCTAACTCTCTACTGGAAGCACACATTCAAGAAGACATGCAGTAACTTATGGATTGTTTGGGGCTCCTGGGTGGCTCAGTTGGTTAAACCTCCAACTCTTGATTTTGGCTCAGGTCATGATCTCAAGGTTATTTAGTTTGAGCCCCTCATCAGGCTCTGGACTGGCACATGGAGCCTGCTTGGGATTCTCTCTCTGCCCCTTCCCCGCTTGCATTCTCTCTCCCTCTCTCTCTCTCTCTCTCTCTTCCTCTTTCAAAATAAACAAACACTATTTTTTTAATTATGGATTGTATAAAGGCTTAATGTAATACAATGAAATGATAACCATCCTGAAAACCAAGGAGTTGCTGGATAAATCCTACACCTGACAGCAACTCCCTCCTCATCTACAGGACTCAGAGCTGTCATTGTATTCTGTTCCCTCCATAGCTCATCATCAGCCTCCACTACAGTGTCTTATCTTTATATACCACATCCCTGTTAAAGAGGCTGGCTTAATACAAGAGGAAGTATCACTAAATATTATAAAACCAAAGTAACCTCATGATACTTAGATATCAAATGAAGGAGACAACCAAAAATGAAAAGAAAATGGGGAAAAATAAGCTCATATTTGCGTGCACATGCATATCACATCTAATGGCTTCTTAGTAGTCCTACAAATGAAATGTTAGGTGTTAATGCTAATAAGGCAAAGTATTTACTAATTTTCATAAGGTAATTCATTGGCTTTATCCTAAATTTTATGGTTCTATAATGTTTTTCTTGTTTTTGTTATCAATGCCAGTGTTTGGAATTAGGGTTAATGTTTTCATCAGTGAACTTTATGATATGGTTTAGTTGTGGGTGGCCAAACCCAGTACAAGTTGATGCAAGCAAAAAATGGAGTGTTTGGCTGACATAACAGAGAAGTCTAAGCGTAGAAGCACTTTTAGGTATGGGTAGATAGATGTTCAAATGTGCTATTCGAGAAGAGTTCTGTAAAGGTAACTCTTCACTACTGTTTTGCTTTTATATTTGTTGACTTTATTCTAGGTAGCTATACTCAGTCACAAATAATGCCAAGTGATAACCGATGACACTAAGATGATATTGTATCACTTTAGATACCTATTTGAAAACAAATAAATATACTTCCTTTTTCTGTTGACAGTAAAATCCACACGTAAGGGTATCACTGTTCCAGCTGAGATATTGAGTTTAGCGAAGAAATTAAAGTGCCATAAATGGCCACATATGGGTCACATATATTGCTGAAGTTCAAGATTGAATCAGCCTCCCTCAAATCAATGGATTAAGATTGTGAAAAGACGTATCTTCTAAAAGAAAGGCAAGGTGCCTTTACCAAATGAAAAGGCAGTGTTTGTTGGGCAGGCAAAATAATAACTCTCCAGCATAAATGGTACCCATGGGAAACAATGAAGTTTAACAGAGAGTCTAAGAATAATAATGTATGCACAAAGCTTAGAGAGTCCTTGAACACTATCACTCCCTTTATTCAGTATTTGGCTAGGATTTATTGGCAAGCACTATGTTAATGTTGTCTTCAATTAGCAAAATGGAGTTGAAATTATCAAAATCCTGGACCAGAATGCATCAATTGGTATTATAAGCATGCTTGCTAGACCTGCTGTCAAATGAAGCTAGTATATTTTCCAGCCAAAAGAAAGACTGGACCACAGAAACGCAGCCTGTAGAAATGTAAGAGAGTTGTTGATTGCTTGAAATAAACAAAAATAGGAACAGGCAGCTGGCAGGGAGGAATCAGATACAGACTGATACCATTTTGAGAAAAAAAAAGTCTCTACAGATCTATATTATAGAGACTAATAAACAAAGGTAGAGCTCCAAACACAAAGACATGCTTGAAAGTAGCAACCTCACCTGCGAAGCAAAGGACAGCTTTCAAAATGTCTTCCTCAGAAAATGTATTGGCCCTTTTAGCTTCATATTCCACTACCATAGTCAGTTTCATATATTAAAGTGTGTTAACTATGTTTATATACCATATAAGGTGTAAATGCCATATTAAAACCCAGGGCCATTACAGGCTGAGGAGCATATCCATGTAGGATGCACACCCCACGGATTTATGAATAGTGAGCCTGTCTGAAAAACAACCAAACACGCACGCACACACATACACACACACACACACACACAACACACCTAATCCCACACACACACACACACACACACACACACAACACACCTAATCCCACACACCTAATCCCATACCTAATACAAATAATTGAAATAGAGACTTTATAATTAAAACCCAGTTAATTTACTCAAAAAAAGATGATTAAAAATTTAGAGCAAGAAAATTGTCTAGTCTGCTTGAAGCCAGAAAAATTGAAAGTTTGAATAATACATTGTTTTATTAAGATTATATTATCTAGTTCTTGTGCATGTGTGCTATATCTAGTTTTGTCTCATCACACTTTACCGAAATATGTGGGTATATACATATGTATATATTTGTATGCATATATTAGGTATGCAATGGCCAAGGTGTTCATTTCAACTCAGGGATATGCTTTAAAAAGAAAGCAGTTCTTATGGTCTAATTTAAATGCAGTAAGAGAAAAAGGATTAAGTGCATGCACTTTCATTTAGCAGGTTCAGCTAGCTTATTTGTGCATCCAACATAATCTCTTAAAAATTACCATAAGCAAAATATAACAGATTGTAAATGGTTGCTCATATTAACTTAGCTAAGTACTTGTAATCTGCATAAGCGTTATTTAACAGAACATAATTGTGTAACAGTATGATACCTCCAGAGTTTGGAAGACTGTTATGTGACTCAGTCATATTTAGCAATCAGAAGGCTAAAATAAAGAATACTTAAACAGTAGATACTTTTTTAAATACATGCAGATGTATTGTTTTTTTCTAAACCAAAAAGTACATTTGAAATTAGAAAAAAAAAAACACCTCATCTTCCTCCTGGTATTTCATTTAATTAATCTTAGTTTGAAATAGATACAAAATATAGTAAGGGGAAAAGAGGAAACCACTGTCCTGAAAGACAAAGTACTTTTGATTTGTAAGAACTGTACTTTGGTGAGAGAGAAAATGTTTTTCTAGAATTCCAAAAGTTCAGCTTCAAATGTTAAAAGTCAATTTTGAAAGACTGAGAAATACAGTTTATATTATAAAATATAAAGAACGGCAAATTCAACATGATAATGATGTTCCAGCCCAAAAGAAGGTAGGGATTCATCTGGGTCACTGGTTTCCCAAGTACAGTCCTGGACCAGCAGTATCAACATCACCTGGAAACTTACTAGAAATTCAAGTTATCAGGCTCTGTCAGGACCTTCTCAATCAGAAACTCCAGGGGTAGAGCTCTGCAATCTATGGCTAATGCATGCTTGAGAACCGCTGGCCTAAGTTAAAAGTGATTTTAGGATAGGAATGATTTAGAGAGAGTTGTTTGAGAAGGAATCATCACACCTGCCCTATCTAGAGGCCCAAATCCTGCATAAGTCCGGAAGTACTCAATATAAACACCCTGAGAGTATAGGAAAAGCCCTGGGTATGGACTTCGGTCTCCCTTCTGAGTCTGTAATCTAGGAAGAGTGTAAACCTTTTACCCATGTTCTGTCCAGCATGAAGTCAGGGGCTAACAGCAGGTTAAGTGTCCTGGGTAGTGCAAGGAAAGCAGATGAGGGCTCTGTCTACCTTAAGATGAGGTCAAAAGTGTCAACACGATCTGAGGTTGTGACAAGGACTCAGTCTGAAGACCTTGATTACCAAAGATTGGCAGAATGTGTAGATATTTCAGCAAAAAAATATAGACTCTATTCTCCTTCCTTGTGGCAGGATGATCTAGGACATTCTGCCCCTGCTCTTAAACATAGAACACCCAGAGAAAAAGGTATAGAGAATTCTGAAAGTAGTTGAGTTACTATGAACTAATATCTTGAAAATGAGGCCTTACCTTTGACAAAATCCAGCACCCTTTCTTAATAAAAACCCTTGAGAAAGTCGGGATAGAAGGAACATACTTAAAGATCATAAAAGCCATTTATGAAAAGCCCACAGCTAACATCATCCTCAATGGGGAAAAACAGAGCTTTTTCCCTGAGATCAGGAACACGACAGGGATGCCCACTCTCACCGCTGTTGTTTAACATAGTGTTGGAAGTTCTAGCATCTGCAATCAGACAACAAAAGGAAATCAAAGGCATCAAAATTGGCAAAGATGAAGTCAAGCTTTCGCTTTTTGCAGATGACATGATATTATACATAGAAAATCCGATAGACTCCACCAAAAGTCTGCTAGAACTGATACATGAATTCAGCAAAGTTGCAGGATACAAAATCAATGTACAGAAATCAGTTGCACTCTTATACACTAACAACGAAGCAACAGAAAGACAAATAAAGAAACTGATCCCATTCACAATTGCACCAAGAAGCATAAAATACCTAGGAATAAATCTAACCAAAGATGTAAAAGATCTGTATGCTGAAAACTATAGAAAGCTTATGAAGGTAATTGAAGAAGATATAAAGAAATGGAAAGACATTCCCTGCTCATGGATTGAAAGAATAAATATTGTCAAAATATCAATACTACCCAAAGCTATCTACACATTCAATGCAATCCCAATCAAAATTGCATCAGCATTCTTCTCGAAACTAGAACAAGCAATCCTAAAATTCATATGGAACCACAAAAGGCCCTGAATAGCCAAAGTAATTTTGAAGAAGAAGACCAAAGCAGGAGGCATCACAATCCCAGACTTTAGCCTCTACTACAAAGCTGTCATCATCAAGACAGCATGGTATTGGCACAAAAACAGACACATAGACCAATGGAATAGAATAGAAACCCCAGAACTAGACCCACAAACGTATGGCCAACTCATCTTTGACAAAGCAGGAAAGAACATCCAATGGAAAAAAGACAGTCTCTTTAACAAATGGTGCTGGGAGAACTGGACAGCAACATGCAGAAGGTTGAAACTAGACCACTTTCTCACACCATTCACAAACATAAACTCAAAATGGGTAAAGGACCTGAATGTGAGACAAGAAACCAGCAAAACCCTAGAGGAGAAAGCAGGAAAAGACCTCTCTGACCTCAGCCGTAGCAATCTCTTACTCGACACATCCCTAAAGGCAAAGGAATTAAAAGCAAAAGTGAATTACTGGGACCTTATGAAGATAAAAAGCTTCTGCACAGCAAAGGAAACAACCAACAAAACTAAAAGGCAACCAACGGAATGGGAAAAGATATTTGCAAATGACATATCGGACAAAGGGCTAGTATCTAAAATCTATAAAGAGCTCACCAAACTCCACACCCGAAAAACAAATAACCCAGTGAAGAAATGGGCAGAAAACATGAAAAGACACTTCTCTAAAGAAGACATCCGGATGGCCAACAGGCACATGAAAAGATGTTCAACGTCACTCCTTATCAGGGAAATACAAATCAAAACCACACTCAGATATCACCTCATGCCAGTCAGAGTGGCCAAAATGAACAAATCAGGAGACTATAGATGCTGGCGAGGATGTGGAGAAACGGGAACCCTCTTGCTCTGTTGGTGGGAATGCAAATTGGTGCAGCCGCTCTGGAAAGCAGTGTGGAGGTTCCTCAGAAAATTAAAAATAGACCTACCCTATGACCCAGCAATAGCACTGCTAGGAATTTACCCAAGGGATGCATGGGGGCACTTGTACCCCAATGTTTATAGCAGCACTCTCAACAATAGCCAAATTATGGAAAGAGCCTAAATGTCCATCAACTGATGAATGGATAAAGAAATTATGGTTTATATACACAATGGAATACTACGTGGCAATGAGAAAGAATGAAATATGGCCTTTTGTAGCAACATGGATGGAACTGGAGAGTGTGATGCTAAGTGAAATAAGCCATACAGAGAAAGACAGATACCATATGGTTTCACTCTTATGTGGATCCTGAGAAACTTAACAGGAACCCATGGGGGAGGGGAAGGAAAAAAAAAAAAAAGAGGTTAGAGTGGGAGAGAGCCAAAGCATAAGAGACTGTTAAAAACTGAGAACAAACTGAGGGTTGATGGGGGGTGGGAGGGAGGGGAGGGTGGGTGATGGGTATTGAGGAGGGCACCTTTTGGGATGAGCACTGGGTGTTGTATGGAAACCAATTTGACAATAAATTTCATATATTGAAAAAAAAATGAGGCCTTATAATTAACTTGTTTTCATTTGTAGAAAAGTAACAGCTCCTGTCATTTTTTTCATATCATACTTTGTAACTATTCACTTTAAAAATGCTACCAGTAAAATAAGCAGAAGGCTTTAATAACATTAAAAACAGTGCTCCCATGGTTATGTGACTGATATTTTTGATTTGACAGATTTGGGTGTACATTGATTTTAACAGTTTGAATAACTAACATTCAATAATTATAAGCTGTGCTCTAAGAATTATGCTACGTGCTTCTCATTTGTTGTTTCAATTATACAAGTCAATGGGATAGATGTTATTTTATATATGAGCGAACAGATTTTTTTTAATTTTTTTAATGTTTTATTTATTTTTGAGAGAAAGAGAGACAGCACAAGCAGGGAGGGGCAGAGAGAGAGAGAGGGAGGGAGACACAGAATTCGAAGACAGGCCCCAGGCTTCTAGCTGTCAGCACGGAGCCCGACGCAGGGCTCAAACTCACAAACTGTGATATCATGACCTGTGCCGAAGTCGGACGCTTAACCGACTGAGCCACCCAGGTGCCCTTGAGAGAACAGATTTAAAGAAATTAATTTCTCATTAAATTACACATCATACTACACTGAGCTGCAAACATGGATGTGTGATATCAAAACCTAAGATCTTAATCTCTATGTTATGCCAGAGTGGCAACAACTAATGCCTGAAGAATGTACATAGCATAGCTTAAATACTAAATAAAATACTTGCTCTGCATTATTCTAGGCAGTCAATAAATACATGCTGAATGAATGGATAAATACCATTCAATTTGCACAAACTCACTTCTGTATTTGATTCAGATGAGCATTACTTAACCACCTTGGTCTAAATAGCACCACTCTTTTCCCTGAATATCTCTTTAACCTGATTTATATTTCTTCTTAACACTTATCATTGCATGACATATATATCTGCCTTTCCCACTCATCGTTTTTTTTTTTTTTTTTTTTTTTTTTTTGCCTTTTTGCCTTTCCCACTCATCGATAAGCTCCATGAGAACAAGGCTTTGTCTCTGGTCCACTCCTATATCCTTAGTGCTTGGAGTACAGTGGAGGTTCAATAAAAATCTCCTCAATGAAATATTTATGAATAAAATAAGAGTATTCTGACAGTGTTAATGACATATATTTGTGAATGAATAGAAACCTTCAGCTAACCACTTTTCCTTTTATTTCATAGGTCTTGAATGCTAATGCTAAAACATTCCATAGTCTTATCTATGGGATTTAAGGAGACATTTTCTAAATGTGTGCCAGACGGTCAATAAAGACTTTGATTCTGTTGAATACCCCCTCTCCCCAAGATGGTTGCATTGATTGTTTTTTACACGGTTGGAGCTGATAAAGTGTAAGCTTACGGAATGGCAGTTGGATGTGTATCTAGAGAAAGGTGAGAAGTGGAAGGCTGAGAAAACAGAGACCAATTTAACAGGGGAGTGAAGTGGTGAGAGGGGCCGGGGATAAAATACCACCTTGCCTTCCAAATATGTGTACCACCCTTTTGTGGTAAAGGTAATCCCCAACTCCACTGGGCTACTGCCAAATCAACTGGTGGTTCCTCACACCACTTGCCCATCATGGTTAACCCAGCAGCACACAGCAAGTTCCTAGGCAGGGAGCCAATTACAACAAAAACACAACTCAGAACAAGAGCACAAAATGAAGGGTTTTAGGACAGCAATGTAATACTCAGCAATTCCCAGGAAACTTTTATCTCTGCAGGCTGGAAAAAGAATTGGTTCTTATTTGTTTTCACCTAGCAAAGACATCTTGTTGGCACCAGGAGCCCCAGAAAGTGTCTGCCAAGTCCATGTCAGTCCTGGCCAGTTTTCAACGATGTGCTGTACGGTGCGTTAAACTTTATACTATAAGAAAGCAACTTGTGAGTACCTAGGTCCCTGTGTTAAAGACCCAGCTAAAATGTAAAGATTTCCTGATTGTCTGACAGATGGGGTTAGAATGATTTAATGCTTCAGTCCCAGAGTGAATTCAATAGCTGTTAAAAAGCCAACCTTTTGCACACTTAGCTTGCAGAAAACATGTTTTCGATACACCACTTTCTTCCTTTCTTTCTTCCTTCCTCCCTCCTTCTCTTCCTTTCTTTCTTTCTTTCTTTCTTTCTTTCTTTCTTTCTTTCTTTCTTTCTTCCTTTCTCTCTTTCTTTCCTCTTTCTTGTTATTGCAGTTGTTTTGTTGGCTGTTGCTAAACAGGCACATCATTGTTTTCATTTGTTAATTTTTTCCGTTAATTATGCTTCCTCTCAAGCTTTTTATCAATTTAATCTTATTTTCTGGGAGCTCCAAACAAGCCAGACAATGAAGAGAAAAGAAAAAAAAAAAAAAAAACAAGGCACAGCTGGGTTGTTTTTTTTTGTTTGTTTTTTGTTTTTTTGTTTTTGTTTTTGTTTTTTTGCTGTGGTTCTTTTCGTTTTTGTGTTTTGTTTGTTTGTTTTTTGTTTTTGTTTTATTGTCCAAGTATACCTCTATAAGAATCAGAATTACTTAAAAATAATTAGTTTTAAATCTCGTAAACATAGTTTGGATGGTAAGGCTTAGAGTCTCCTTAAAAATTAGTCATTTACTTGCATTTCTGATGTTGGGTACACACAGGAAACCCTCAAGCTTTCATTTCTTTGATCATGAATATAGAGAACTATGGAAAGAAGCAAAATTGACAGAGGGAAAGAAATGGGAAACCGATGGCTGTTTCCACAGTAGTGTAAGAAATAAGCCAGAGCTTCAGAGAAAAATAGCCAGAGGTGGAAGATTTGCCACCTTCTCACTAGCTTGTTTGTCGTATTGGGGGAAAAAATAAAACATATTTTCATAATAAGAATGTTGCCCTTTGGTGCTAAATAAATATGCTATTAGTTTAAATGAATTTCACAAACCCTTCCTCTCCCTTTTTGAATTGAATATTCCTTTCAGAATGCAGAAAAGGGATTTGTATGATTATGAAGCATCAAGATGAAATTCTGGAACACAGGACGTGAGATAAACAGAGAGATGGAATGTCTAAAAATTATGACAATAGGATTCTTAAAACCAGGTTCCAAATTATAGTAAACATATTTCCTCTAAAGAAATAAAACCAAGTTGTCCCAGCCTAGTACATTATCACTTCCCTGTGATCTTTTTTTTTTAATTTTTAAATTTTGCTTCCTATAAAAAGAAGAAAAATAATGTATCTTTTCAGATTCATTATGTAATAAAAATAACAGTGGCAAGTAGGCACAATCCATTTACATTACATGCAGAGTGGCTCAGTCTTAACGAATGATTTTATATGAATGAATAGGCAGACAACCTATTATTTCATATAATGCAATCAATGAATTGGAGTGTTGCTTGTTAATGAGCTTGCCTGGCCAGCATATTTTACTGTAAGAAAATCTTTCATGATGACCAAAGGTAGAAAACTCATCATTCCTGCATCTAAGGAATGGCTAAATTCCCCAATTACTGTGTCTGAAGACTGTCAGAAAGAGAAAAAGCTCATTAGTTCAGCATAACTACCTGATTATTCTCACACAGTAAAATCTTATTTTTTATGCAAAAATGGGTTGCATTTTGGAAAAGCACTGTTGCATGGAAAATGTATTAAAAGAGCTCCATGATACGTGCCTAATGTTTTTGTATTGTTGAGGAGTTTGGAAGACAGTATTATGCATACAGATGTGTTACAGATCATTAAAGATCAAGAGCTTTCAGATTGCAAAGTCAACAGGCTCGTGCAAAAACTGAAAGAGACTAACAGCATCTTATTTGGAATAGGAGCTTTGAGGAATAGAAATAAAAATGATATTCTAGTCACTACCCCACCCTGTCCAACACTCTGCTTTGCATTCTAGATTGTAAAAAAAAAAAACAGTGCAGGCTTTAAAGTTAGTATTTATAATATAATCTACCAAAATTTTCCAAAAAGTAGTGTTGTATAAGAAAGGGTTGACATCAATATCGGTACCAATTTGTGAATAGACAATAAAATAGGTAAAAATATGCTTTGGCAGACTGATTTAATAATAAAGTCTCTGTAAAAGAGTGAAAAAATATATTTCTTGAAAGTACTATTGAACAATTTTTGACAGGTTTTTTCCCCTTTAAAATGAGCATTTTAAATATGACGTTTGAGTAACGGCAATATTTCAAGTTTAAAGATTGTATTTCTTGATTTGGAAGATGTGACCCTCAATTTGAAATGGCTGGGATAAACATTTTAAGAGTTAACTTCCTGTGAAGTAGACATTGTAAGCTTTGAGAAATCAAAATTGTCTTAAGTTTGGGGAACCTGGGTGGCTGAGATGGTTGAGTGTCCCACTTTGGCTCAGGTAATGATCTCACAGCTTATGAGTTCAAGCCCCCGTTGGGCTCTGTGCTGACAGCTCACAGCCGGGACCTTACTTCGGATTCTGTGTCTCCTTCTCTCTCTGCCCCTCCTCTGTTCATGCTCTGTGCCTCTCCCTCTCAAAAATGAATAAACATTAACATTTCTTAAAAAAAATTGTCTTAGGTTTAATTTACTGTTAATAATGCTTGGTAAGGAACAAAGAGTATTTTACATATAATATGTTCTTCTTAATAATAGAAGATCTATTACGAGAAATTTCCAATGTCCCTAATTTAAAACATAATTAAAAACAAATAAAAGAAATTGATATGAAAGGGGGCAAATGTCCACAGCATCAGGATCTGGCTACCTCCCTTTTGCCAGACTTTCTGGCATTAGGCTCAACGCTGCCCTTGCTTCTAAACCCATAACTCTCCCTTGCCAGCAAGGATTTAATTCACTGCCAGATGGTCAGCAACAAGTTGTCATTGCTACCAGTCTGGCTTTGACCATACAAGCCAAACCAAGAAATTATGCTTCTGCTTTGTTTCTGGAAATGGGTCTTTAACAGGTAATTGTACCCGGTTTCCTGTGCCAATGTTCCGCCTTAAATTGCCTGTCTTAGAACTTCTCCAGTCCCTCAAGTCTGAACCCTGCTTTTCTCCCTTGTCAATTCCTATAGTCCCACCTTCTGGAGACTGCAATTAGTCACCTAATATTTGTCACCCTGCCATTTCCTGCTGTTTTGTTTGTTTGTTTGTTTGTTTTTGTTTTAGCTTATTTATCTGGATCTCTAAGTAGTGACAGCTCCTAAATTGTTCCTTGCCATGCTCCACTGTCCTGACTTTCGGTGATATACTGATACCCCTCTTGTAAAGTCCCCAATATCAACTACTTACCTGTACCTATCTTTTGTCACATATTCTCTGGATACCATATTCTGCCACTCAACCCGTATTACTCGTGTAAGAAAAAAAAATGCTTAAGCTTTGTTTTAAAAAGGCATTTGGAAAACAGTTAGAAGGCAGATTCATGCAGCTCTGGAAAAATGAAACCAACAAAATGGTGAAAATCTCCTACAATAATGTGCAATAAAATAGATGTGCAGAAAACAATTGAGGACAAAACTCTTGAAGAAATTTCATCTAACTACAAAATATGGAACTCGATTAACATAAACCTACCCCAAATTTAACATACTTTTTAGAGTCTTTGAGTCTTGAAAGAGACACTTATCTTGACCCCTCTTCTCTGCTTTGTGACTGAGAAATTTAAGATTGAGAGTGTAAAAATTGTCAGAAGGTGGTTCTCTGATGAATGGTGGTAAACATCTGTTGAGGTTGATTAAGAAATAAAAAGAGATATAAAGCACAGATATTCAATATCATAAATGAATGCTGCATTTAGGCATTCCTCTTTATAAGCATTAAACAAGTAACTAAGAGGGTATACACCAACTTTATTTCAATAAATCTGAAGATTGAAGTGAAATGGGCAAATTCATAGAACTTCAACATTTCAAAACATTTATATTATTAAAGTATCTTAATCAATAATTAAAACAATCTCCACAATGTTCACTTTATGACCAGATGGCATCACTGGAAAATTTCACCAAAATTTAAACAAAAAAAATGCCACCGTTACACAAACTATTCCAACATATAGTAAAATGATTGGGAGATCATTTATGTAGCTCACATAAACTTTCAACAAATAACTTATAAATCTAATAAATGATTATATAAGTTATAGAATAGATGATAAAACCGAATAAAAATAGTACCTATTAACACAGACAAAATTCAGATGACCTCTCAGAGGGGGGAAAATTGTGCCTAAGTCTCTTTTAATATTGTCATTAATGAAATGTCTTTTGATACCCTTTTCTATTAGAAAATAGAACATATTGTTTATTTTTTATATGCAAGCTACAGTGTACATATTCCTTGGATTTTTATAGTACATTATGATAAAGCATGAAATTGACAATCTCTTCAGCTCAGAAGGTTTTACCAAAGGGAGGCCTGCTCTCTAGTTTGGTTCTTTTTTTTTTTTATTATTTTTTTTTAATTTTTTAATGCTTATTCTAGCATGCATAGAATGGTAAACAAGGAAATAGGTTTCCTCTATATTTTGTCTTCTATGTGTATCCTCAAATTTCTGATTTGAAGTAGCTGTCAAACTTAAATAAATAATGAAGCAAAGGGTATATGTTGCCCAGGGTAACAAAATGTACATTCTCCTCTGTTTAATATACTTTATGTTTGAAATGTAAAATAATTTGTTGTCTGTTTATTTAATTTATAATGGTAAAAATATTGTTATGGATGCATCCTGGTGGAAATTTTGCCAAAGTGACTTATTTAAAACAACAAATAGAGGGGCGCCTGGGTGGCGCAGTCGGTTAAGCGTCCGACTTCCGCCAGGTCACGATCTCGCGGTCCGTGAGTTCGAGCCCCGCGTCGGGCTCTGTGCTGACGGCTCAGAGCCTGGAGCCTGTTTCCGATTCTGTGTCTCCCTCTCTCTCTGCCCCTCCCCCGTTCATGCTCTGTCTCTCTCTGTCCCAAAAATAAAAATAAACGTTGAAAAAAAGAAAAAAAAAATTTTTAAAACAACAAATAGCAATTAGAAGTGAGAAATTATTCTATCAAAGTACATTAGACTGTTTTGCTAATAACTGTGTTTTATATATGACTAATATTTCAGATTTTTCTCAAAGGTAAAATATGGAAACAGTTTTAAAAACATTTTGATAAAGATAGTCATTATTATGAGATATGCATGTTTTATATATTGCACCCTTGTCTTTACTCATTTGTTGCTTTCTTCTATCTCCTCTCATTTAAGCACCGTTCCTCCTTGTAAACGGTAAAATGTAGGCCCCCAAATCAGGAAACACTTGTAGCAGTTTTCAAATATGGACCAAAATTCTTTGGCATTTTTCTCATCTAGGTGAGTGGTCTATGTTCCTTCCTTTTGAACCTGGTGTCTGTGATCGCTTGACCAGTAGAATACAGTGGAATTGGTTTGTATTCAGTTTCCCGACCTGGGTCTTAAGCAACTGGGATCTAATTTAAAAGTAATCCAGGGGCGTCTGGGTGGCTCAGTTGGTTGAACGTCCGACTTCGGCTCAGGTCATGATCTCAGTTCGTGAGTTCACGCCCTGCATCGGGCTCTGAGCTGACAGCTTGGAGCCTGGAGCCTGCTTCGGATTCTGTGTCTCCTTCTCTCTGCCCCTACCCAACTTGTGCTCTGTCTTTCTATGTCTCTCAAAAAAATAAATGTAAAAAAAATTTTTTTAATAAATAAAGTAATCCAATATTCTCATAGTAATTGATTTTGCTTTAGGTATTATGTAAGGATTTAACTTCATTTTTTGATATTGATAAACAATTTTTGCAACATCATTCATTGAATAATTTCTCCCTTCTCTGCCCCCTGAATTATAATCTCTCTTTTTCACCATCTGTTGGCTGGAAGTCAGTCATACCCACCAGGACTTTAGAAGAAGCTACCTGTTGAAGATGGCAGAATCTGGGTTCTTTAATGACTGCTTATGCAGAGTACCTCACCATCTATCCCTACCACTACCTTTATCTGAGTAAAAATAAATAAAACTCCATGTATTAAACAACAGCGATTTGGAATTTTATCTATTACAGAAGCTAGTCTTACATTAATTTTATACTATTGAAATGTAGGCAGAAATGTTTTGTTTTAGATATTGAATCTGAAGAAATACTAGTCTGTAATTATCTTTTTTTACACTCCCTTTATTTACTTATAAGCTCATGTTTAAACTGGCACCCTAAATAAGTCAGATATATTTCCTTCACTTTCATTTTCTGAAACAATTTGCATAAGGTATAGAGGATCTAGTTTTTAAAAAACTTGGCAAAACTTGGGGCACCTGGGGGTTAAGCAGTCTGTTAAGCATCTGACTTCAGCTCAGTCTGTTAATCATCTGACTTCAGCTCAGGTCATGATCTCATGATTTGTGAGTTTGAGCCCCTCCTCAGGCTCTGCATTAACAGTGTGAAACCTGCTTGGGATTCTTTCTCTCTCTCTCTCTCTCTCTCTCTCTCTCTCTCTCTCTCTCTCTGCCCCTACCTTACTTATGCTCGCTTGCTCTCTCTCTCTCTCTGTCTCTCAAAATAAATTAAAAAAATGTTTGGCAAAACTCATATGAACTTGATATTTTCGGAGGGAGAAGGGAATTTTGGCAACATTTGGCCATGGATCCACTTAACATTGCTTTAAAAATGCTATGAAAAGTATGCACCTTTACTTCATGAAAAAAAAGCACAAAGACGTATTTACTCAAAGTTTTGCACTTAACTTTAGGTCTCCTTTAAGGATTAATTAAATAAAGATCATAAACAACTGACTTCAGCACACTTTTAGTCATGGGTCAGAATGCTGTCATGCCTTATTGAAAATTTCCCTTTATTCTTTTGTTCCATTTTCTCTCTTTGCGGTTATGTTGTTTATAAATATAATAAAGGCTCGCTTAAAGATTCTAGTACTTTGTTCTAGCAAGCTTGTTTTAATATGGAAAAACACCATCAAAATGTTTTTAAAAATTTGAAGTCATCAGCATTAGAAGGAACACTAAGTCACATATAAAGCTACCGACACTGAAAATTTATAATATAGTAACTAATCCAAAGAACACTTTTAAAAATTAGCCAAGAGGAAGTCAATATACCAGTTTGTTTTTTTATTAGGACTTTATTTTATTTATATGAATAAAGAATAGATAATTTAGTGGCTTGAATAGCTGTAATTATTTCTTGCCTGCACTTAGACAAGATAAATCACCCTTAGTTTTACCTTGAAATGGCCAAGTACAAAGGGCATTTGTGCCCATCTATTTCCTACATTTAACTTTACCCCTCTTGCTTTATGCATATACATGCACTGTTAACAGTGTATCTCATCACGAATAGCTAATCAGAGGGCCCATCAACATGCAGATCATTTCTTGGCTAGCAGAATTGTCGATGAGCAACATGTCATACTTCCTGGCCTCCAGCTTTTTTTTTTTTTTTCCAGACAACTCCTGCTGCATAATGTGTGCCAAATAGCCTGAAGAAGTAGCTACTGACACTGGGAACCGAACCCACATCTCTCTTCTGGCATTCAAAAATGTTACTAATGAGCTACTCTTTTGACTCCTAAACAAGAACTGAATTCATAAGATTCCCCAAGTGCCTGTATTAGAACTCCTCACATGCCTAGACCATACTCCATTCACTTGATACACCCCTGCCACCTTTGCCCATTCTGAAAATGTTCCCTAGGTGTGTGTCCACCTCTTTATGCAAACAGAAGTGTTAAGAAAACATGCTTCTGAGCCTCGCTTCCTAATGGGACTCAGGATGGAAGAGTCTTCTCTTATTTTTATCTCCATTTGGAAATGATCCCTGTAATATTACCTTTTAGCTCAAGTGTGGGAATGTGCCATGGGGAATGCTATAGTGCAAGTCACTTGAAACATAGGGCATTTTTACATGATTCTTGCAATTTTTTCATATACAATAGAGAAATGAAATTGAGAACCAAAATCATTTGTACATAGCTGTGAATTCTTTTTTTGTAGTGAAAACGCGGACCTATGTAATAAGTATTAAAGACAATGCAATTTACTGTTAAATCAACTATTTGTGGGAAGTGTGTCATAGTGACTGCAGGGGACAGATGCCTGGTTTTTATATCCCTCTTTACTGCTGACTTACTGTACAACCTTTATCCATGCAATTAACTTCTTTATTCTTGATTCACCTAATTTAACTGTAATGGCCATTATGAAAATCACCAAAACATGTATTTATTTTCTTCTCACTTAGTCTTTTGTGTTTCCAACATATGTAAAGAAATTCTTTAGGGAACTTTATATTATTGGATATTATATCATCTCTCCAATATTTTTTTCTCCTTTTATTCCTTCTGTCTTTATTCAGTCACGTGCTCTCCAAAGTTATGAAGGAAAGAGAAGAGAGACAAGGTTGTATTTGGTTTCCTCAGTCTATTAAAACTACAAGTCATGCTATAGTAATGGATTGTAAAATGAATTTACTGGATTACAATTTTTTAAAATAGACTATATGATATTTTTTTAGTTTTGTACGTGTGTATGTTTACTGAGGCACAATGTAAAGTATATGTATATGTATTGAAGTTTCAAAAAGGTTGAAAATCTGCCCTTTGGATTCTATATATTGATATGAGATATGTATTATAATATATAAATATATATATTTCCATTCCTTTCTCTACAAATGTGCATTTGTTTCCTAGATTATAATTTTTGAGTGATAATTGTAAAATTGTCTTAATCTAGGGGTGTCTGGGTGACTCAGTCTGTTGAGCGTCTGACTTTGGCTCAGGTCATGATCTCATGGCTCATGGGTTCAAACCCTGCATTGGGCTCTGGGCTGACAGTCAGCTTGGAGCCTGGAGCCTGCTTCAGATTCTGTGTCTCCCTCTCTGCCCCTCCCTGACTCTCTTTCTTTCTCTCTCTCTCTCTCTCTCACTCAAAAATTAAAATAAACATTAAAAAAATAAAATAAATTAAAATTTCTTGATCAATAATATTTAAGTATATATTACCCGAGTCTTACCATGAGAAAAACATCAGACAAATCCAAATGAAGGAATTCTACAAAATACCTGTTCAGTAATCTTTAAAACTATCAAGGTCATCAAAAACAACATCTAAGAAACTGTGACAGGCAAGGGCCTAAGTAGGCATGACAACTCAACATCATATAGTATTTTAGATGGGATCCTTGAAAAGAAAAAGGAGATTAGGTCAACACTCTAGAAATAAAGTACATATAAAGTCTAGACTTCAGTTAAATAATGTATCAACATCAGTTTGTTAATTTTGACAAATATAACATATGAATGTATAATAAAAGAAGCTTTTGTGGAAAATACAGTAACTTGTTACTGTCTCTGCAACTTTTCTGTAAACCTAAATCTATTCTAAAATGAAAATATTCAAGTACAGATATTTCTAACTTCAATTAAATACAGTGTAAGCTACCTAATTCTGTATTTCAATACTAATAGAAATCACCAACATTTCAATCAAAACGCCTTGAGACATTTTAAAGAAGACTCTTCACAAAAATGAAAAATTTTATATTCTCATATTAGGAACTTATGAAATTCCATATTGTAAGGACACTGATCTCTGGTTAAAGTTATAAAATCAAAACTAGTAATTAAGTAATAAATTTTATTAATTTACATTTCAAGGAAGCCAACAAGTTGTCTCACATGAGAAAAAAAATAGACAAAGTATTATTGTCTTTCTGCTTTTCCCATAGTTAGCAAACAAAGGTTTCCAGGAAAAACATGAAAATGTCTTTGGGGTACAATTGCAAAAGTAAGCTTTCATCTTTTCCTTTGACTCTCTTTTCCTCAAAACCATCAATTCATTTCATTCTTCAGTAGCTAGAACGTTGTATTTTATTTTGCCAATTTTCTAAGCTCTAAGATCTTTCCTTTACCTCTGACACGATGTTCCTATCTTCCCTATCTCTGTTGTCTGTCTGAATATCATTCTCAGGCCTCCCAGTCCAGTGATAATTGCTCTTCTTTGGAATCCCACCTTCTCATGTTCTTTATGTAATATTGCAGTAATCTTAAGATGAGTACTACATTCATGGACACTGTTAGGTCTCCACTGTTTTGTGGCTTCCTGTTTTTTAAATGACAATACATTTACAAGGTTCACAAGATGTCCTTTCATTTTAACTTAGATTACAGTCAGATACATTTATTTCTGAAGGTTGTGAAATAAAAAGAAAGAAAGAAAGAAAAAGATATCCTCTAGGAAAATGATAATTCGGTATGTAAAAATTGATGACAAACTTTTATTTTTAAATAAAATTCTAAAGAAATAATGTATTAAATTACTTTAAAATACTTAAAGTCACAATAAGGAACACCTTATTTTCACATATTTCTCATGCATTTCCCAAATAACCAGTTTTCTCCAAATGATAAGAACTATTTGGTGTAATAATTATAACCCAATATTTTGTAAACAAGATCTTGTCTCTTTGGAAAGAACTCTTACATGGGAAATTTTTTTTTTTTTTGTAATTCCATAGTCATTTGTATTTGATTACATTATTAGTTACTAGGTGACCTGGAGACCTAATGGGGTGTGGCTTTAATGCATGGATACATAACTAATCCTCTAATAAGAATATTGGGCCTCACAAACCATAGAGTCTTAACTCTAGAGAACAAACTGTGGGTTGCTAGAAGGGAGGGGGGGGCTGGGCTAAATAGGTGACAGATATTAAGGAGGGCACTTGCTGTGGTGAGCACTGAGTGTTATACTTACGTGATGAATCACTAAATTATGCTTCTGAACAGTAGTACACTATATGTTAACTCACTTGAATTTAAATAAATTCTAAGAAAGAAAAAGGAATAGAGGGCCTCAGAAATGAACAGATGCCTTATTATTCATATAAAGACTGATAAGGTAGACCAACTTTCTTTCAGAGTGCAAAGAGAGATGTTCTGTCATTAAGCCTGCCATACACTTTAATTCCTATCGATTACTTTACTAATTATGGCTGTGGGCCAAAAGGGGTCAATATGTTCTAAAGATCTAAGGAAAGCATTTCCACTTAGTTTATTGGCAAGATCTTTGAGTCCTGTGTGTGTGTGTGTGTGTGTGTGTGAGAGAGAGAGAGAGAGAAAGAGAGAGAGAGAGAGACAGACAGACAGAGGAAGAGAGAAAGAGAGATTGGGTATGGTGTATCTCAGTGATAAATTTACTTTATTAAGTTTTCTGGGAAAAGCATTAGTCCCCTGGAGATGAAAATCTCTGAGTGGTCGCTTATGCTTACATGAATCTGAGGCTTCCGTGTCTGTGGTAAATTGTCATTAGTCACCTTAGAATTAGTCCTCTTGGAATTACCATGACTGCTTTCTAAGACTAAGACATGCTTTCAGTGGAATCTCCTTCCCTATATTAACACAAGTCAGTGTTTCTCATTAAAAGGAAATTGAGTGAAATTAGGAAAGTAGAAGTGGAGTGATAGTCACTTAGGTACTCAGACATAATGTCTTAGCACCTTTCTGACTTGCAGTTCTGGGGAAAACAGAAGAAAGCTTGTCAAAAGTCCCTATGGTCTGTGGCTTCTTTCCCATCCTCTTCAGCCTATGCTTCAGCCAACATCATTGATAACGCTTTTTCCAGTCCTTTGGCTCTAAATTGACCTCTTTTTACTTCCCCAGTTTCTGCCAGAAATATATAAGCTTAAATCCCCTTATTAAAACTACTTATTCCAATAATACTATTTTCATAACCAAACTGAGATTTAAAATAGTCCCTGAGATTAGCAAAGAGGAAAATAATATTAGGGCAAAGTAATGACTATCCATACTACATAGCAGAGAAGGCTAAAGCTAGGGACGTTAAAATCTCAGAAACATTACAAATTAAGAAGAAAATGAACTTCTATTGTTGACTGTATTAGATCACCTTTTTCTGAGATGAAAAAAAATTCTCAACATTTTGATGTTAGTTTGATCCATCTGAAAATACTGATTTTGTGAAGTAAAACGGCCGAATGTTGAGAATTGCCTGTAGTTCCATCTAATAATTTACATCAATCAGAGAGCGATAATTTTTTTTAAAGTAGAGATAGATTAACATTTCCTTCTAGATGGCACTCAAGTGGGAAATACGGTGCGCAAAACCTCTGAGGAGTGTACTTGAGTGGAACATTACTGACCTCAGAATGTAAAAGGGAAATAAGAACCAGAGGAAAAGTTTGAAAACTAAAGGCTTTTCCAATTTAAAAGTGTTTTCTTGCTGTCAAGCCTGAGTGATTTCCTAGAATGAAAGAGCCTCATATGATTTTGGAAGAAATTGCATTTAATGCTGATTTTTTTTTTTTTTTTTTTGGCTTGGTAAAACTGTGCTGAGTGAGACTTCACCTTTCCATTCTCTGAGGGAATAACACTATGATGAGTTCTGAACTCAATGTGTTTCTAGCCCATGCACATATTTAGAGTGTATGAAAGATTAGGCTCACAAATGACATGTTCTAGTATACTTCTTATCATTTATTTAAGAAGAAATTATAGAACATTTCTGTTAGAGTACTTGGATGTTGTTGTATTAAAATATAAGAACTGAATTTAGCTTTATGTTCACTTTTTCTTTCTTCTAATTATACCCAAGAATAAAAGATGTTTAAAGGGACAATTTCAGAAGAGTTGCTTCAGGTACAATCAATGTGAAAGGTCTGGCATGTGTTTATTTTTAAAAGTGGTGAGATTAATGTACCCTGAGAATAATGTAATGAGGTATGCTAAGAAGATTGCCTATATGTCAAGAGAAAAAAAAGTAAAATGCAGTTAGGAGAATGTAAACCTTCTCCTGTAATTTGTAAGCCATTTATAATCCAGAGTCATTGCAATGATTCAAACGAATACAGTCACATCAAACACTTTATTTGGTGAATTTCTATTAGATAGCAATGCCAGAAATAGGACAGAAGCAAATACTAGTTTCTTACCACATTATTGGATATATTTTCTGAAATTTTTATTCTCTTATTTATAAGATTGTTTTAATGACATCATTTTTATGATCTATATGCACACTAAAACCTACTTTTAGTCAAATGTGAACTTGCACAATTAAATTTTGCTCAGATGCTTTGAATTCCAATCATTCTTGTAGCTACTTTAGGATATTCCTAGGGAGGAACCCATACTTTGCAGATAAAGTGATTACATAATGATGATTAAATGTAAATTCAACTACTTTTGTAATTATAATATTAATCCTATCTTAGTTAAATAAAATATTTTTCTTCTTTATTTATTTTTTTCTTTATAATGAATGTCTGAAGAATATTTCCAGATACCTATTTTGTATGGGGTTGAATTATTTCACTGTAATGGAAACCACAACTTAAATTGTATTTAGAAATGAGAAAATATATGAACTTACATAATAAGCAGTCTAGATTTAGGCCAATCTTCTGTAATATTTGATTTGGTTTTTATAGGATTTTATGAAAGCCCAAGGTTATTTCTACTACCACAAACTAGATTCATCCTGAGGATGAGTCTCTCATAAACATGAAATGTCTGCTAACAGAAACTGGAATAATAAGCATCTTTTTTCACATCCGCTGTCAAAGGCTGAATTCACTTCCTTAAAAGTCCAAAGCGAACATTCGGTTGCATTTCGTTGCCTAACATTAAACTCGGCTATCTCTAAGTTAAACACTGGCAAAGTTGAGGAAATTATCATGAATGACTTAGAATAATTATTTCACAAGGAATAGATGACAGTCAATCATAATGGCTGTTGTACACTGTTAAAACTGGTTTTAATAATTAGTAAGAGGATCAATTTTAGTAAAATATGTCATATTGCCTATTGAGATTGTCAAAGGAATATACTTCCATTAACACTGAAAAATAATTAGGGGCACCTGGCTGGCAGAACATATGACTCTTGATATTGAGGTTATAAGTTCAAGCCTCACATTGGGTGTAGATCTTACTTAAAAATAAAATCTTAAAAATTTTTGAAAACAAATTATAGTCTACAACTTCAGCTGGATTCCAGTTACCATTTGGTTTTCCTGTTACGTATTCCTATTTAGCATCTCTCTTCACTTTTCATCAACTGCCATGGCAAGTCATTAATAATCTCAACTCTCCAACCCTTATTACTTCAGGTGATATTTTTGTTTTTTTCAAATGATTTTACCTATTGTAGAACGGTAACAGAAATAGCCAAAATAATTGAATTTCCTTCATCTTGCTAATTACTAACATTATCATTCATCAATGCATCACTTACAAATAAACCTGAATTAATTTTAGTTATTGCTTATTGATGTCTTACCTCAAGGATAAGATTTATTAACTGTAAGAAGATTAACACATTCCCTTTTATTTCCCTTCTCTCATATCTTTCTCTATAAATTATTTTGCTTTTGTATCTTCAATTTCAACATTTAATTGACTCTTTAATTCAGCATATGGAAATAGCTAACGCTTACATAGTGCTTACCAAGAAATGACACTACTCTAAGCACATCTAGACACATTAACTCAGTTAATACTTAGAGTAAGTCATTAGGTTAGGTGCTGTAATTTTCTCCTTTTTACAGAAGAGGAAGCAAACACAATCTTTTTTTTTTTTTTTTTTTTTTCAGAGGGAGCGAGGCAGAACGTGAGCAGGGAAGGGGCAGAGAGAGAGGGAGATGAATCCGAAACAGGCTCCAGGCTCTGAGCTGTCAGCACAGAGCACAAAGTGGGGCTTGAACTCATGAACCGTGAGATCATGACCTGAGCCGAAGTCAGAGACTTGACTGACTGAGCCACCCAGGTGTCCCTCCGCTTTTTTTTTTTTTTTTTTTAATAAACACAGTCTTATACAGTAGCTAGAGAGGTATTTGGAATTAAATCCATGAATTCAAGGTCAAGCAAGAGCCTGGGTTTCTTACACTGTTCCACCTCTTCTAAAATCAAAGTTTCAAATAAGTCACAAGTTATAATAAATGTAAAATCGCAAAGCAAGAACACTCCATGAAGATTTTACAAAGGAAAGATGATATTATATTCCACCATTTTTATAGGTTCATTAAGGCATAATCTACATTCTGTAACATTCACCAAGTATGTTTTTAATTCAGTGAATTTTAGTAAATTTACGATTGTGGAATCATCACCATAATTCAGTTTTAGAACATTCCCATCATTCTAAAAATTTCCCTCATATTTCCCCATTTTGAACCTTCTTTATTGCTCGAGGAATATAAATATGAGAGGAGATTGAAGATATTAAAGATAGCTATTACTATACTATGGTGGTTATCAAAATGTGGTTGAATGACTGACCCTCAGGTTTTCCCCCAAACTCCTTCAGAAGACTGACAGTGTCAACACTATGTGTTCATAGTGGACATATTCAGGGTAGAGTATATACTGAAGATACACTTGATATTGCAAATGATGAATGTTTTTCTAATGTAACCCTAGTGATTGCATTTGGGTAATTTTAAAAAAATTAGAAACAGAGTTTCAAAGAAATAATTTAGGGAAAACTTGGGACTGAAATAAGTATTTTCCCTCTGAATTAATTCTTCTCTATGTGTCTAGCTTTTTTTTTCAAATATGATGTATGCATTTATATTTACCACAGGAATTGCAATCTTTACCTAATTACATTAAAAGGATTTCTGGCTCTTTATGCCTGTCCTTTGAAACCTTACCAAAAAAAAATTGAATCAGCTTGTGTTTATGTCAAATGATTTTAGAATGGGAAAGTTTCTGGCTTAACAACAATCAGATTTACTGCTTTAGTCAAGTTGAGACCGTTGTTATAATGACACAGAACTGAGCTTTTTGCCCATTGAATTTAGTTTATTAATTAGTGCTAATGTTCATCAGATATTATTTGCACTCAACTTATATATATGCATCAATGATCTTTGTATTTCATTATAAAATATAAACATGTCATATATGCCAAGACAACATAAATATACAGTATGAATGAATGAATAATTATAAAGTGACCATAAATGTAACCAGAATTTAGGTTAATATAGAGAACATTCCTGTCAAATCCATGTGTCTCTGGACAATTACATTTCCTTTCTCCCCACTTGAGGTCAATATTATCTTGACTTTTATGGTAATCAACTCCATGATTTTCTTTCTAGTTTTACCTCCTACGTGTGCATCACAATGGAACAGAGTTTGTCCTATTTATGTACTTTACAGCAATAAAATCATAGTGAACATATTATTTCGTGTGTTTATTTTGCTCAATTTTTTCTAAGATTCACTAATGGTGTTGGATTTAGCTTAGTTAGTTTAGCTTCTTTGCTAGATAATGTTACATTTTATAAATATAACACAATTAGTTTATCTAGTCTCATAGAGATGACCAGTCACTTCTAGTGTAGGACAATTAGGAACAATGCTGCTGTCAGGATCTCTATGCATGAGTCCTGGTGTGCCTCTTCTTGCCATTTCTTCCAAAAGTGAAATTGTTTGTTCATTGGATGTGCACATCTTTAGGCGCAGCAGATAATTCAAAACAGGTTTTCAAAATGGTATCAAAATGTATACAAAAAACAGTAGTGTATGAAAATTGCCATTATGCCACAAGTTTTCCAACATATGGAGTTGCCAGATTTTCTCTACGATTATTAAAGATGTTGCCCAGCTTTCCATATGATGCTGTTGTTGCCATTTATATTTTTTCCCTGAAGTCCTTATTCATGAATTTCGCCAATTTTTAAAATGAGTTTTCAGGGGAGCCTGGGTGGCTCAGTCGGTTTGGCTGACTTTGGCTCAGGTCATGATCTCATTTCTGAGTTCAGACCCCACTTAGGATTCTGTTCTAACAGATCAGAGCCTGGAGCCTGCTTCGTACTCTGTGTCTCCATCTCTCTCTGCCCCTCCCCAGCTCATGCTGTCTCTCTGTCTCTCAAAAATAAATAAAAACATTAAAATTTTTTTAAAGACATAAGTTTTCAGGAGGTTTTTTTTCCTCATTAAGGAGAAGTGTTCTGTATTCTAGATATGGATTACTCATGAATCACTTCAGATAAAAAGAAGCTCCTGACTTAGACATAGATTAATTTGTCAATTTCTTTCTGTATCATAAGTTTTCTATTTTTCTATTTTATTGTACTTTTTTTAGAGAGACAGCATTAGCGTGCATGAGAGAGAAATTAAGTAGGCTCCATGCTCAGCACAGAGCCTGACATGGGGCTCAATCCCAGTACCCTGGGATCATGACCAGAGCTGAAACCAGTTGGACGCTCAACCAACAGAGCCATTCAGACACCCCTCTATGTTTCTTACTTTTTTTTTTTTTTAATTTTTTTTTTCAACGTTTATTTTTATTTTTGGGACAGAGAGAGACAGAGCATGAACGGGGGAGGGGCAGAGAGAGAGGGAGACACAGAATCAGAAACAGGCTCCAGGCTCTGAGCCATCAGCCCAGAGCCCGATGCGGGGCTCGAACTCCCGGACCGCGAGATCGTGACCTGGCTGAAGTCGGACGCTTAACCGACTGCGCCACCCAGGCGCCCCTATGTTTCTTACTTAAGAAAGCTTTCCCTATCCACATTCTTCGTGAAAATGTTATGTATTATCTTTTTCCTCTTTTCAATAGCTTTACCAATTTTAATAACAAGATTTTATTTTATGTAATATGGCATACTTGTAATAAAATTCACAAATCTTTAGTATATAGCTCTATAAAATTTTGTACAGTTTATCTATTTAATCACAACCCAGATCAAACTTAACACCCATTAGAAACTTCTCTTATACTCTCTCTCAAACCCCCTCCAAAAACATAATTATTATTCTGACTTGTAACACAGTTTTTACTTTCCCCTGTTTTTTTTAAATTTGTAGAAATGGAATCATGCAGTGTAGAACCCCTTAGGATTGTCCTCTCTTGCAGAACATTATATATGAAAGATAAAATCTTTTGTTCCTTTTCATTGCTGTGTAATTTTCTACTTTGCATTCACTGAAAAATACACAATACATATCCTATTCTGTGATAGACATTTGGGTTGCTTCTAACTTAGGGATAATATAAATAAAGCTGCTATGAGTCTTTTTACACATATTTTTATGTACATATGCATTTATGTTTATGGTATAAATTGGAAACAAAATCACTAGGCCATAGAATATGCTTATGTTCAGTTTGAGAAGATACCAAACAGTTTTCCAAGTGTATTTATCTTATTTTTCATGCTAATAATGTACTGGACTTCTTGACACTCTGGACTTTTGACTTTATTAGTTCTGAAAAACGCTCAACTATTATCTTCAAATATTGCTTTTGAACTATTCCTTCTATCCACATCCTCTGAGACTCCAGTGATATGGATTTTAGAATGTCTCACTGTATTTACTGTTTTCTTATCCCCTACTCTCTAATTTGAGTCTTCTTATCTCTCAATACGGTATTTTAAGTGCTTTTTCAGATCTATTTTCCAGTTGGCTAGTTCTCCAGGTATTTCTAACCTGCTCTTAGATAGAAAATCTGCTTTTGAAAACTACTTAGCAATATCTTCTTTTTGCTGCTACCGTTGGTTAATGTATAGATACTTTTTTTTTTCTTCAAGGATTTCTATTTGGCTCTTATACAAATCTACCATGTCACATTTTATAGTTTCTCATTTCCTGTTAAATCTTCAAGTCTTTTTTTAATCTCCAACTGGTAAAATGTGTGTGTGTATATGTGTGTTTACTTGGTAGCTAATAAATCTAAAACTGAAGTCGTTGTAGATCTATTTCTAATTGTCTCCTGGTTTGTTATCTTAGTCCTTTCTTTATTTGCTTTTATTTTTGACTATTTGTTTTACATGGTATGTAAAAAAAAATCAGAAATCTTAATGCCTTATAGAAAGCATTTTGAGTTCTGGGCCTACTTCTCGGTGGTCTTGTATATACTCTCTTAAATTTTGGCTCAGTTTTTTCACTATCTTGATAACTCTTGGATATTTTAAGATGCTTTTTTTTAGACTCTTTTTATCACATATTTCATTCTTTTGTTAAATTGTCTTCAGGGAGAGAATTGAGAAAATTGTTCTATATTATTTTGTCAAAGGAAATAAAAGATTATGGCTAATAATTTTTATCAGATTCAAAAAAACAAAAACATAATGCAGCCCATAGCTGTATCAGATTGTTGAGATATCTTAACTTTTTGGGATTTGTTTCCTGCTTTTATATAAGGATTGCTTTATTTAATATACGTACGTTACTTGCAACTTACAACTATGGACTTAAAATCATTATAAAAGATAAAGGAAATACTACTATTTGTCAAGAGCTCTACATCTATAAAAGTGTAGTACATCAAAGATTGTCAATGCTAAATACACTGTTGCATTGCAAAATAATGATTTATTTGTCCCAAAATAGTTAAATGTACTTTATGAATTTGCCAAGGATATCTTCATGTTGGAATAAATCCTCAGATTATAAATAAAATAAAAAATTTCAATGAATAAATCACTTTTCCAGAAGCCCAGCTCACATTTCGCTCATTTTTTTTCCTATACTTACTTTATCTCAATTCTCATTTATTTAGTTTCATTTCCCATTTTTTTAAATTACATAACATTTCTCTCCCTTTTCTTCATCCCTTTTCAATCCATTGGCCTGTACACTCTCATTTCCCAAATTATTTCATTCTCCTTTCCTATATCATATTATTTGTTTTCTTATATCTTCATTTTATTCTAGCAATTAATTATTTTAACTGTGTATAGGTATTTGTTAATACTTCCTGAGAGAGCTCCTTTCCAGATTTAATCTCATTGAGGGTAGGAATTATATCTGATAAAACTTTTTATGTCCAATTAATAACACATACCTTGGGATGCCTGGCTCAGTCAGTTCAGTGTCTGACTCTTGTTGGCTCAGGTCATGATCTCACATTTCATGAGACTAAGCCCCGCATTGGGCTCTGAGCTGACAGTGCTGGGCCTGCTTGGGATTCTCTCTCTCTCTCTCTCTCTCTCTCTCTGTCCCTCTCCCACTTGTGCTCTCTCTGTCAAAATAAATAATTTTAAAAAATAAATAATACATGCCTCATATATCCTAGTTCCTCAAATAATATTGTCAACTACATTGATTGGTTTAGCCATTTTAGTTCAATCCTTAAATATTTGAGGGAATTCACAACAATAACTAATTAGTATCTTGTCACTTATTTAATATGCATAAGAGGAAATATAAAGTTTTAAATGCATAAGGTTTACATAGTGTAAAACCACACATTCTTTAGAAGTGTTGAATTTAAAGTTTTGGATATAGTTCATGCATTTCTTTTCTGTATTCTTACTATGTGAATTATGTTTCATGATTATTTTTACCTTTAAGCCATGCTAATTGCCCAACTATTACAAAAGAGAAATGATATGTAGTTCATTTTAGAACCAATGCCTTAAGGTCATTGCCATGAATCATGAAACTAGTATTTGAAAATCCAAAAAAGGCTCTGTTCAAAGTGAGCTATATTAACAACAAAACTATGTTCCAAATTTGATTTCATCCTGTTTTCAATATGATGTTGAACAGACAAAATTAACTAAATTTACCTTATTAATCTATTGGTTAAATTTACATTGAGAAGTGGCATGAACACATGGCATACACATATATATATATACTTTTGTATGTTGGAAATTGACTAAATTTAATTTATGGACAGCTATAATGAATAGATTTCTCTGATTTCACCTCTGCTCCATGATAAGGATGAACTTACTATGCTCTTTCTCATAACTACTATGGGAAAATCAGCATTTCTTTTGGTTCAAAAGATAGATAATGTATGTAGCTGACCTTGAAGCAAGTAGACTTAGTCTTTATGGTTTAAGTGAGCTTATTAATTCAAGAACCAGTTTTCGGGGCGCCTGGGTGGCGCAGTCGGTTAAGCGTCCGACTTCAGCCAGGTCATGATCTTGCGGTCCGTGAGTTCGAGCCCCGCATCGGGCTCTGGCCTGATGGCTCAGAGCCTGGAGCCTGTTTCCGATTCTGTGTCTCCCTCTCTCTCTGCCCCTCGCCCGTTCATGCTCTGTCTCTCTCTGTCCCAAAAATAAATAAACATTGAAAAAAAATTTAAAAAAAAAAAAAAAAAGAACCAGTTTTCAAATAACAGAAACATTTTTATCTCATCTATTCTAGAAGTAAATCTAAGATACTAAGCCATAAGTAAATACAAGTAAATGTGTTTTTCAATATAGGTCCTCTTATTGCGTTCCTTTCCACATTTATTTTCATACTATATTAATTTCTAGGAGAAATAAGTTTTCTTTACCAACATACCTTCTGAAATTGCATCTACAATATATACAAAGACTGGAAATATAACTGAAATTCATATGTTTATTGTAAATAGGAATATTTCCCAAGTAATTAAATTGAGTATGTAGTGTGTTCCAAATGTTCAAACAAATAAAATAAGAGATGGAATCCAGAAAAGGATAAAGATTTTGAAACAAGTAAAGCAGATTTTAAGAGAACCAAATGAATGAAAAGGTGCAAAACAATTCAAATTATAATAGAATGAGTCTAAATAAGTAAATTGATTTGATAAAGTTTCAGAGGTATGTAACACGATAGATTTAGAAAATCCAATATAAATCTATTTGTATTCACAGAATAGTGAATAGAAGAATAGCAGAATAATGGAATGGAAGAATGTGGAAGAGGAGATATTTCATGAAATGATAGCTGATGATTTCCCAGAACTAAAGAGATAATAAAAAGATTTAAAAATAAATATTAAGTATATTTTTATGAAACTGTAATCTCAAAATTTAAGAAAAGAATTTAAAAGCTATAAGATTAGGGGCGCCTGGGTGGTGCAGTTGGTTAAGCGTCTGACTTCAGCCAGGTCCCGATCTCGCGGTCCGTGAGTTCGAGCCCCGCGTCGGGCTCTGGGCTGATGGCTCAGAGCCTGGAGCCTGTTTCCGATTCTGTGTCTCCCTCTCTCTCTGCCCCTCCCCCGTTCATGCTCTGTCTCTCTCTGTCCCAAAAATAAATACAAACGTTGAAAAAAAAATTTTTTTTAAAAAATAAAAGCTATAAGATTAGAAATCTAAGTGTGTCCAAAGTTACACTAATCAAATTTAAGCAGATTTCTTACCATAAAATACAGAAAAAAAAACAATATCTTCAAAGTACATATTAAAAATACTGACAATCAAGTATTCACCACCAAGCTAAACTCTAAGTATGCAGGAAAAATAAAGACCTTGGCAGGAAAAACAAAAGTAACTAAGGGAAAGAATTGGGATTCAGATTGTAATAGTGAGCAAAAAGGTAGGTAAATAATTTTAGCCAGAGGATTACACATAATAATAACATTTTTAATGCATTTAGAAATTAACAGGGCTAAAAGAGATTAATAAAAATGTAGAAGGCAGTTTTTAGGAAATTCAGGCAACAGTAAAACCCCTGAAGTGTCCAGAAAGAGGCTAAAATATAAATTAATTTAATTTTAAACAGATGCATATACACAAGTATAAAATATACATCAAATATTTCATCCTAGGCCTCTAATGAGAAAGCATAGAATAAATAAGCTCTTAACTTACAGAGAGAAACTAAAAAATACTTAGAATAAGAAAATGAACAGAAGGAAATATGTTGTAAACAAAACTCAGAGAACAAGGAAATTTCAAAAAAAGGTATAAGTAATCATATGAACTGAATACACTCACCAACCAAAATTAAAAAAAAATTAAATAAATTCCATCTGTATTCTGTTAAAGCAGTATCCATAGGACACAGTATAATATATATAGGTTATACATCTAAGAGTAGAAACTATATGATCATAGAAAAGAATAGATTAGATATACCTCTATCTATCCATCTGTCTATCTCTTTCTTTCCTTCTCTCATTCTCTCTCTCAGTACATGTAGACCCCAAACACATATTGTTTAATAACATAATAAATTGAAGAATGATATACTCTGATAACATTTACACAAATGTAACATGCAAACCTAATCTATCATATTAAAAAAGTAACAAAATTAGATTGAAAACATATATGCTAAATTCATAATATCTATTGCCTGTAAGGAGTCATAATAGTACCTAAGATTATATTCAATGGAAATATTATTAAATAGAGTTAACCATATAGAACATTTTATATTTTTAAACAAAACAAGGCAAAAATCACAAAAAACAAATATGATAATTATGATTGATTCTGGTCAGTGACTAAAAATGGGTTTTTTGTGTGTATGTGTGTGTGAGTTTAGGTCTATGTGAAAATCCCTCATCCTCAGGTCAGTTTTCTATTCCTAAATTTTATTGTTTGAAATCTAGTAATTAAAATAGACTTGGAAAATAATAATTATATGAAAAAAGAGAGGTAATACCTCTGATAAGCCCTTAATTAAGCTTCTTTTTAAGTTTGTTATTGTCAAAGTGAATAAGGAATGTTTTCTGACAACACAGCGGAGAAGGTTAATATCTAGCCATTTTAGTCTACACTTTGAACTCCTAAAGAATGTTCTTTAGTTTTTTTTACCATTGTTCTTTTGCAGGTTTCATGTTGCCCTAATTATAGCTTCATTCCCATAAAGTAGTAATCCACCTAACACTGACAAAGGACACTTCTTTTTTTCTTCAGTTACCTCCAGTTAACCATTTGGGAAGAAAAAAAAAATGCCTGAAAAATTGCAAAAAAAAAAAAATCTAATACTTCTGTGCACAAAGTCTAATTATGGCAAAATACTAGTCTTTGTTTCAGAAAATGTCCCAGTTACCCAAAAAAAAAAGCAATAATTCAAGTCTGTGCATGTGTGTGTATGTGTGTGTGTGTGTGTGTGTGAAAATATGCAATAATAAATTATAGCAGTTTTGGAATAGCTAATCATTTTAGAACTGTAAAATGAGAAATTTAGACTGACATTCATTTAAAGTATCTGGGGGCGCCTGGGTGGCTCAGTCATTTAAGCATCCAACTCTTAATCTCAGCTCAGGTCTTGATCTCAGGATTGTGAGATAAGATAAGATAATAAGATAAGACCATTTTTCTGTGTGATTACTAGACTCCTTTGCTTTAAATGAGTCATTTGGTTAAACTTTCATGCTGACATAAGGTATATAAACAATATTACACCCTTTGCAGATAAAATCTTGAAATTAAGGAAAAGGTTAAATAAGGGCCAAGCACTGAATTCTAAGAGATTTAATTTACTTTTTCCATGAGAAAATATAATCTAAGAATTTATTTTAAGCAAAACAGAATTTTTTTAACCATGTCATTGTGGCTAAGTCACGTTTTCTCAATTCATTCTTTCTCCTTCCCTCTCTCTCTCTCCTTCTCTCTGTCCCTCTCTACACATATCTTTACAATAAATTACATAACCATTATAATAAGTGTATTCATTTTAAAATAAATCTGTCTTACTACTATAACAATCTAATTTGGGTTCTAAATGAAGCTTAATATGTAATATTAACCAAATATAAAACAGATAGATTCATGTGATCTGCTTTTTTTTTCCTTGAGGGAATTAAATGGAAGAAAATGCATTTAATATGTAACTACACAATATCAGTAATGTTGCACTATAAGTATTCCTTCATAAAGTGTGCCATTTCACTACACTTAATGATATAATCTCCATAAAAAATGGTAAAGCAAAAATAGCTTTTAAAATTTTTCTATTTATAATCTATATTTCATAGCTACTATGTAACATTTTTATAATAACTTTCTCAGTTTACAAGCAGAATTCCTAAAATAACAAGGGATGTAAGTATGTCATAATTAATATAATTATATATTAATTAGATTAATATATAATATTAGTATACAAGATAATTGGATTTATTTATATTAGATTTATTTTTAAGTGATAACATACCCATTATTTCATTTTTAAATGTTTTAAAAATGTTAAAAACTAAAATTAGCAAGCATTTCTCTTGATTACTATTGTGTAGACTGATTTATACTTTCAGTATCTTGCATATGAGGCTTTTTTAAGACCCCCAAATATTATTCAGTTTGATTGAATATATTTTCAAATAGAAATGTATACTGATATATATAGTTTAGGATAATGAAAACTAATGGGAGTATTTAAGACTCCAGTTAATATACTTGACATTTATGATAACTCAGAGATAAGATTCTGTAAATTTCAGTATTTGGGCTTGTAGGACAAAATCTCAGAGAAGAGAGAACCACAAAAAGTGAACCCAAGTATCTGTGTGCAGATTCCCTTCAGATATTTGTAAGCCTCTGAGATGGACATGCTCAGAGAAATACCGCAACAATTTGTACAGAAATTAACAGCTGAGAAGGTAAAGAACTGCTCAGAGATTTCATCAGCAGTGCAATACTGGAAACAGAGGTGGGAGTTCAAGACCTGCCAAGATGAAGGATACTGGCAAACACTGCTACGTTATAGTTAAGACCTCACAGGAACACAGCCTAGGGGTAAGGGCTATGATCTAGAAGTAAAGCCAAAGTTGAACATGTTCTGCCTGAAAGAAAAAAAGAAAAAAGAAAAAGAAAGAAAACAACAGCCTAAAATGAATTTGCCAGGGGAGCAAGCAAATCACCTTATCTTCTATTTGCCCCCCAGAAAAATGTTTAACCCCCTTCGAGGAAGAAAACATCATTCAGAGCTTCTCTGATTTTTCATATACAGTATCTAGCATAGAATTAAAAATTAAGTGGTATGCTTTCACAAAAACAATGACCAAAAACCAAGACAAAAATAAATTATTTAGATACCACAATTATCAGATAGTAACTTTACACTGAATATGATTAATGTGTTGTTAAGAATAGAAGAAAAATGAGGGTGCCTGGGTGGCTCAGTCAGTTAAGTGTCCGACTTCAGCTTAGGTCATGATTTTGTGGTTTGTGGGTTCAAGCCCAATGATGAGCTGTGTGCTCACAGCTCGGAGACTGGACCCTGTTTCAGATTCTGTGTCTCCCTCTTTCTCTGCCCTTTCCCTGCTCTCACTCTCTCTTTCTCTCTCTCTCAAAAATAAACATTACAAAAATTAAAAATAAAGAATAGAAAAAAAAAGGAGAATATTAGTATAAACCTCAAATTCTTAAAAGAAGTCAACTTAACATTCTAGATGTTAAAAACCTAATGGCTCAACCCTCTGGTTTCAACTGTCACATGTATAGAAGAGCTTTAAAGTTGCCATTCTCATCCTTAAAACGAGAAAAAGCAGAACAAAAAGAAAATCAATGGCTTTTATTGAATCCATCAGATAACTGAGATTACAGGGCAAATTGCTACCCTGAAATTCCGAGAGACAGGCAAATCAAGAAAGTCACAGTCAAGAGCTGCTTGCTTACAGCAGGAGCCACAGGAACCATAAATGTGTAGGAATACTTATGTGGTGGTTTGGATGAATCCCTGGAAGCTCAGTGTAGACTAGCATGACAAAAAGAAAGCCCTGGTGACTATAGTCTTAGAAAGAGTCCCATGTTTTTCAAGTCCACTATGTTTTCAAGGTGAATATTTTCGAAAGATCCTGTTGTGTCTCTTAAGGGGAAGGGTAATTATTGTCAAACACACCAAGAATTTTCGTTATAAGTACTACGTATTCTCCAAAGGAAAAAAAAAAAATTTTTACCAGACTCTTGTTCTAGCTGGGGGAAGTGATTTACTCGGGCTCCAGTCTCCTCTAACTTTCCTATCTCATCTAAGGGAGATAAAAAAGCTATACCACTAGAGAAACACTTATTAAGGTCACAACCCAGAGTCACAAGCTCAGGAAAATACAGAGATTTAATCAAAAGATTATAGAATACTTCCCCCTTTCCACAACTTTCTACCACACCAGTAGGGCTTCATTATAGTAACTTCAGATTAGCAGATTACTGCTGAAAGACTCACAAAATTTAGACTTTCTCCTAGGGGGAGTACTTAAAGAAACCAAAAGTCAAAGGGGATACAGAAACAAAGACACAAAGTAATCTGAAGCCGCTGATTAATAACAGCTATGAAAATATTAAACACAGACCAACTCCTAGCCACATTAGCAAAATCTCACAACAAGGCCTATTTACTTCACTTTTATCACCTGAAAAACATGTCCAGCTTTCAACAAAAAAATGACAAGACTTACAAAATGAAAAAAAAAAAAAAAAAAAGACTGAAGGCACAAAGCAAACCTCAGAACCAGACTGAGATGATGCCACAGATTTGGGAATTTAGGCAGGGAATTGTGATTAAGATGTTAAGGGCTCTAGTGGGAAAGTAGGTAACAGGCAAAAAAGAGATAGGTGATGTAAGTGGAACTATGGAAATGCTAGAAATCAAAAACATTTTAATTAAAGAATGCCGTAAATGGACCCATTAATGGACTGGACATGCTGGGGGGAAGAAATGATTGAGCTTGAATATTGATCAGTAGAAACTTCCCAAATGAAATACAATGACAAAGAAGAAACAACAACAAACAACAGCTACAGGGCCTTCAAGAACTGTGGAATAATTACAAAAGATACAATTCAATGTAACTGGAATACCTGAAGAAGAACAATGAGAAAATAGAGCAGAAGAAATATTTGAAACAATAATGACTGAAAGCTTTCCAAGTTAATAGCAAATGTTAAGAAAATATTCAAACAACATAAAACAAAAAATATATATATATATCTAGCCATGTCATGTACAAACACAGATTAAGACAAAATCTTGAAAGAAGTCAAAGGAAGTAATCATCTTACCTATAGGGGAAGTAGAATAAGAATTACAGTAGACTTCATGTGAGAAATCATTCATGTAAGAAGATAGTGGATACCTAAAATGTTGAAAGGAAAAAATAAACATCAAACTAGAATTAAATACCCACCAAACTTTACTTCCAAAGTGAACAAAGACCTTTTCAGATGAGCAATAACTGATGAATTCATTGTCATCAACACCTGCCATGCAAGAAATCTTAAACATTTTAAAGGAAGAAGAAAAATGATATAGGCCAGAATGTGGATCCACTTAAGGAAAGAAGGAGCACCTTTAGGAATAAATGAAGGTTAAATAAAATATTTTATTGCTATTACTCTTATTTAATATAAAAGATAACTGTTCAAAGTAATAGTAGAAAGGATGTGTTGAGTTGTTACAGCACAGAGGTAAGTAAAAAGAAAGACATTTTATAAGATTAGGAATACTCTGCTATAAAGGTAACTATACTATGCATGAAGCAGTGCAGTGTTATTTGAAGGTGTATTTGGACTAGTTGTAAATGTATATTGCAAACTCTAGGGCAACCATTATAAATTTTAAGAGAGGGGTGCCTGGGTTGCTCAGATGGTTAAGCATCAGACTTTGGCTCAGATTATGATCTCGCAGTTCACAAGTTCGAGCCCCATGTCTGCTCTGTGCTGATAGCTCAGAGCCTGGAGCCTGCTTCAGATTCTGTGTCTCCCTCTCTCTCAGTCCCTCCCTCACTCGCACTCTGTCTCTCTCTTTCTCAAAAATAAATAAACATAAAAATGTTTTTAAATGTTTAAAACAGAAGTACAATTGTGATACTAAGAGAGGAAAGGAAATGGAATCATAAAATGCTCAGTTAAAACTATAGACTGCAGAAAAAGAGAGACGAAAATATTCAAAGAATGAATGCAAAGAATTGACAATTACAAACATTGTAGATCTCAATCCAGCTGTATCAATAATGATTAAATATGAATGGTCTAAATGCACCAAATCAAAGTGAGACTGTCAGAGTTGATTAAAAAAAAGACCCCAACATATGTTGTCTTTAAGAAGCTTATTTTATGTATAAAGACAAATAGATTAAAAGTAAAAGGGTGTAGAAAGACACCCATTCTAACATTAGTCACAAGAAAGGTGAGTAGTTATAATAATTTCAAACAAAACAGACTTCTAAGCCAGGAAAATTATCAGAGATATAGAAGGGCATTACATACTAGTAAAATGAAAATTCTCCAGTAAGACATAATAATACTAAACATGTATGTACTTCACAACTAAGCATCAAAATATATGAGGTAAAAACTGATATAACTGAGAAGTAAGCAAGTCTATAATACAGTTGAACATTTAACTCCCTTCTTTAGTAATTGATTGATCAAGCAAGAATAAAACTCAGTAAGAATATGCATGACCTTAACAGCACTATCCATCAACTGGGTTATTGACATTTTGAGAATCCTCTATCGCACAACAGCAGAATTAACATTCTTCTCAAGTTCACATGGAATATTCTCCCAGACAAACTGCATTATAACCAGGAAACATATCTCACTAAATTTAGAATAGAAATCATACAAAATGTGTTCTTAGATCAGCATGCAATTAAACCAGACAACAAAAGATAGCTGGAAAGTCATAAATTGTGGAAATAAAATAACAAACATTAAATAACATTAGAATCAAAGAAATCCCATGGTAAAGTGTGTGTGTGTGTGTGTGTGTGTGTGTGTGTGTGTGCGTGTGTGTGTGTGTGTGCGTGTGCGTGTGTGTGTGTGTGTGTGTAGTGAATTCGATGGAAGAAAATACAAATTATCAAAAATTTGGGGATGCAGCAAAAACAGTACTTGAGGGAAATGTAAACTTGAAATGCACGTATTAGAGGAAAAAAAATCCTGAAATCAATATCTTAAGGAAACTATATAAAGAGGAACAATTTTAGCCTAAAAGAAACAAAAGAAAAGAAATAAAACTACAGTACGAGAGCTGCCTGGTTGGCTCAGTCAGAAAAGCATGTGACTGTTGATCTCAAGGTTGTGAGTTTCAGCCCCACATTAAGTGTAGAGATTACTTAAATAAATAAAACTTCAAAAATATATATAGCACAAGTTAATCAGTTGAAGAAAAACAATAGAGAAAAATCAATGAAACAAATCCTGGTTCTTTGAAAAGATCAACAAATTAATAAAAGTCTACCAGTCTAACTTTCTAACAGGAAAGAAAATACAAATTGCAAATGTCAGAATTGAAGAAGGGTTCATTACTTACGAAACCATGGGTATTAAATAATAATAAGAGAACACTATCACTAGCTACATGTCCACCATATGCCCACCATATGATAATTTAGATGAAATTGATTCCTTAAAAGAAACAAACTGTCAAATCTCATATAAGGAGAATGAGATAATAGGAAAGAATGTTCATATATTTAAGAATTTGAGTAATAAACTTCAAGTAAAACTTACTAGGCCCAGACGAGTTAACTAGTAAATTGTGACAGACATGTAAGAAAGAAATGGCCACAGTGCTCCACAATTTCATCCAAAAAATAGAAGCAGACAGAACACTTCCTAAATTATTATGAGTCCAGAATTACCTTACCATCAAAACCACATAAAGACCTTATAGGAAAATAAAATTACAGACCAATATCTTTCATAAAGATGTAGCAACAATCTTAAAACAAAAATATTAACAAATTGAATTCAACAATGTAGAAAAAGAATTATATTCCCTGATTCCATGTTCAAATGGGTTTATTCCAGTTATTCAAATCTGGTTCAACATTTGAAAACCAATAAATGCAATCAGCTATATCAAAAGTCTAAGGAAAAATTACGTGATGATATCAACGGATGGGGAAAAAGTATTTGACAAAATCAAACCTTCATTGACGATAAAAACTTTCAGAAAACTAAGCACAGAGAGAAACTTTGTCAACTTGAATGAAAACATCTATGAAAAAACTTTAGTAAACATCATACTTAAAAGTGAGAAAGTAGATGTCTTCCCCCTTAAGTCAGGAACAAGGCAAGGATACTCTCTCTCACCAATCTTATTCATCATTATACTGAAAGTCACAACAATGCAAGAACAGTAGGTACAGATATATAAGTTGAAAGAGAAGGAATAAAACTATCCCTATTCATAGATAACATGATTGTATATGTAGAGAATCCTGATAACAATGACAAAGTCCTATAACTAATAAGCAATTATAGCAAGGTTGTAGAACACAAAGTTAACATATAAAAGTCAATCATTTCCTTATATACCAACAATTAACAATTGGAATTTGAAATGTAAAAAAGGGATACCATGTACAACAGAAACAGAAAGAAGGAAGGGAAGGAAGAATAGAAGGAAGGGAGGAAGGGAGGAAGAAAGACTAAGGTATATAATCTGACAAAATGTGAAGGATTAGGTGTGCAAAACTGTATTACATTGATGAAAGAAATCAAAGATCCAAATAAATAGAAACTCTGTGTTTACAGATTAGAAAACTCAATATTGTTCATATATGAATTCTTCCCACCTTGATCTATAGATTCAGTGCAAATCCCAATCAAAATTCCAACAGGTTATTTTGTGAACATTAACAAACTGACTTTAAAACTGATATAAAAAGACAAAAAACCTAGAATATACAATGCAACAGTAAAGAAGAGGAAAGTTAGAACACTGATACTACCTAACATCGAGACTTACTGTTAGATTACAATAATGAAAAGAGTGTGTTATTGGGGTGAGAATGCATACCTAGATCAAGAGAACAGAAAGAGTCCAGAAATACATATAAACAAGTATAGTCAACTTATCTTTGAAAAAGGAGCAAAGACAACTCAATGGAGAAATTGCAATGTTTACAACAAATGGTGCCAGAGCAATTAGATGCCCCTATACAAAAAATGAACTTAAACATCACCTTTATACCTTTCACAGAATTAACTCAAAATTGATAATAGGACTAAATGGGAAATAGAAACTATAAAACTTTTGTAGAAAACAGAAAATGTGCATGATGTGGGTTTATGATGAGGTTTTGAATACAACACTGATAGCACAGTTCATGAAAGAAAAAACAGGTAAATTGAACTTTACTGAGATTCAAAACATCTGCTCTGCAGAAAAGACTGTTAAGAAAATGAAAAGATAAGCCACAGACTTGGGAAAAAAATGTTTGCAGAACACATATCTAATGAAGACATTCTTGTGTTTCAAATATACAAAGAACTTTTTAAACAACAATAAGAAAACAAAGTGCTCAATAAAGGATAGGCACAATATCTGAACAGATATTTCACCAGAGAAGATATACAGGTGGCTTAAGCAGGTGAAAAGATGCTCAGCATCATTTATTATTAAAATATTTTAAGTTCACACAAGACAGCACTGCATACCTATTAGAATGGCAAAGCAAAAACAAAAAAACAAAAACAAAACAATGAGAATTCCCTGACAGTACCAACGTGGTGGCAAGGGTACAGACAAACAGAAGCTTTCATTCATTGCTGGTGGTAATTCAAAATGGTAAAGCCACTTTGTAAGATGCTTTGTCAGCTTATTACAAAACTAAACGTGATTTTACCGTAAGATCCTGCAATCATGTACTAATGAAATGGATTTGAGAATAAATGTCCACACAAATTATCCTTATGTGAATGTTTATAGTAGCTTCATTCATAGTTGCCCAAAACTAGAAGCAACCAAAATATTCCAATAGGTAAGTGGATAAATAAGCTGCAATATATCCATATGATGGAGTGTACTTGGGGACAAAAAAAGAAGAGCTATGTCAAACCACAAAAAAACACAGATGAATCTTAAATGCCTATTGCTAATTGAAATAAGCCAGTCAGAAATAACTGCATACTATATGATTGCAATTATATGACATTCTGGAAAAGACAAAGTTATATAAAGACAGAAAACAAAACAAGGGTTCAGGGAGGGTGATGTTGAGTAGCTGAAACACAGGAGACGTTTTTAGGAAGGTCAAACTATTGTATATGATAATGTAATGTTAATTACAAATTAAGCATTTGTCAAAACTCATAGAAGCTTACAACAAAAAGAGTTAAGGTATGAAAATGTATCCAACAATGTTTAAGACTCAGGAGATGAAATCCAGGAAGTGATAAAGAATGTAAGTGCACTATAAATTCATGAAAGAAACTTTCTGAAGGGATGGGGAAATAAGGTCCTGACTGAATCTGAATTTGAGTGGAATTTTAAGAATAACAGCAAAAGAAACGGTGCATAAACACCATACTATTGTTAATAAAGTACTTTTCACAGGGGTGTGGTTAACAATTCTGAAATCAGGATGCGTGAACACTGGAATTGAACAATTAAGTAAATTGTTGCATATGTTGGTAGCTAGAATTCTTACTGTTGACTTTAAAGGTTTAAATAAGCAATGGGAGGAGTTTGGAGTTAAGATGGCGGAGCAGCATAGACTCCATGAGCTTGTGTTGTCCCTGAAACGCAGGATGATTGGCACCAAATCATTTTGAACACATAGGAAATTGAACTGAAGATTAACACAACAATTATCCGGTAAAAGGAACAAGGACACTCGAAGAAATGGCCATTTGTAGGACTCATACGGGATATACACAAGATGAGTCTAGAGCATTATGGAATACTAGAATGTAAGGAAACATTTAAAAAAACACATACAGTGATGCGGTAAATCATTTAAGATACATGAACCAAATGAAAGAGCTCACGATAACCACTGCTAGGACATTTTGAGTAACAAAATAATGTACTACCGAGTTTTGACTCTATGTATGAAATAAATATCCATGAGTTAATACTAGAATGCGTAAACAAATGAATATATAAATCAATGGGGAGAACAGAAAAAATATGTCATGTAGAAGAATTCCAAATAACTCATGTAAATACCCTCACTGATGTAATGCATAACTCTCCATTTACTTTCAAAGAATATAGTATGGAAAAGGAGGAAAAAAGACTAAGTTTACAGTAGAGGAACCTGACAAATTCTACTGTAGGCAGATGATCAATGTTAACATCAACAGTGCTAAGTCATATTGATAGTATGTATCTTTGGTACAATGTGATAAGAATGGCATTTTAACTCTGTGTCTTATTCCTAAGAACACATAACTTTAGTCTAATCATAAGAAAATCCTCAGATATATCTCAATTAAAGGATATTTGGAAAACATCTGATGAGTACTTCCCAAAACTGTCAAGATCATCAATAACAAGGGAAGTCTGAGAAGCTGTCAGTTAAGAATAGCCTAAGGAGATATGACAACTAAAGGTGAAATTCTGTCATGATTGGGATCTTGGAACAGAAAAAGGATATTAGATAAAAACTAAATAAATTTGATTAAATTATAGACTTTAATTTATCAATACTGGTTTATTAATTTTAGCAAAAGTACTGTGTACTAAGTTAGATGGTAATAAAAGGAGAAACTAAGTATGGAATATATGCAAATTCTCAGAGCTGTTTTTTTGTTTTTGCAGTTTCTTTGTAAATCTGAAACTATTATAAAATAAAATGTATTAAAATAATACAATAGCTGAAAATAAGAATCTAACAGGTGAGCTCAATGGCATACTGGACAGAGTGAAAAAACAGATTGATAACCAGGAATTTAAGCAAGTATGAAATATTAAGATTGAAGTGAAGATTGGAAAAGGGATGAAAAGTAGAGAAAAAGAATGAAAGAGGCAACTGGAAAAATTGTGAAATGATATGTGCCACTGGAATCTCTCCAAAATGAAAGAGGGACAGAAGCTATATTTGAGGTAATAACTTGAGAATTTACCAAAACAGATAAAATACATTGAATTACAGATTCCTCTACAAATCCTATAGAGGAATAATAATAATAAAATTAACTCCCTGAATGCCAAATTCAAGTTCTGTATAATAATATACAAGGATAAGCTAACATAGAGTGATGAGTGAGGGAATGTTTCCTTGGATGTAAATAATTACAAGGCTATAGCTAGGTTAAAAAGATAAGTAGAAAAAGTATTCACAGTAAAGATAATAAGAAATATAAAATTCCAAAGCAAGAACTACACTAAAATAAAAAGTCTTTGCACAGCAAAGGAAATGATCAACAAAATGAAAAGGCAAGTACTGAATGGGAGAAGATATGTGCAAATGGTATATTTGTAAGGGGATAATATCCAAAATATATGAAGAACTTCTACAATACACAATTCAACATGAAAAGAATAAATAATTCGATTTTAACAGGGGCAGAAAACCTTGAATAGACTTTTTTCCAAAATATGTATTTCAAAGAACACATACAGATGGCCAACAGACACATGAAAAAATTGTTCAACGTCACTAATCATGAGGGAAATGCAAATCAAAACGACAAGGATATATTACACCTCACACCTGTAAGAATGGTCAGTATCAAAAAGACAAGAAATAACAAGTGATGGAAAAGAGGTAGAGAAAAATTTAAAAAATAGAAATACCATATGAATCCATAATTCCACTACTGGGTATTTATCCAAAGAAAATTAGAACATGAATTCAAAAAGCTATATGCACCCTCGCTTATTGCAGCATTATTTACAATAGCCAAGATACAGAAGCAACTTAAGTAGCCATGAATGGATAAAGAAGATGTAGTACATATACAATGGAATATTACTCAGCCATAAAAAAAATAATGAGATCTTGCCAGTCACAAAACATGGATGGACCTAGACAGTATTATGCTAAGTGAAATAAGGAAAACACAGAAAGACAAATACTGTATGATTTCACTTATATGTGGAATCTAAAAAGAAACAAACAGCAAACAGAAACAAAACTGTAAATACAGAGAATAAACTGGTTATTATCAGAGGGAAAGGCAAAATAGGTGAAGGGGATTAAGAGGTACAAATTTACAATTATAAAATAAGTAAGTCATAGGAATGAAAAGTGCAGCATATGGAACATAATAATATTGTAATCATGCTATATGGTGACAGATGGTAACTGCACTTACGGTGAGTATAGAGAAATGTTGTTGCACACCTAAACCTAATATAACATTGTATGTCAAATATACTCCAATAAAAAAAGACAATTCCAGAAAAATTTCAATTGCAAATTCCTGAATTATTGTTTTTACTCCCTTCATTTTTTTTCTTCTTGAAATCCAAATATACATTTGTGTAAAAAAAAAAAGTAAGAAAAAGAATGGCAAACAAAAATGTTACTCTAGGTGGGCCAAAATTCTAAGGAATTCTTGATGTGGACACATACAAATCTGGAGAACAAAAATATATTGTAAAATCTCTTCATCAAAGAGCTCATGCAAAGTTGGAAAACTTCAAGTTATAAAGTTGATGAACCTTGATGTTCTGTACATCAGGAGCAAAAGGAACAACATGGCAATAAAGTTACCACACTAGTATCTGCCAGGTAGATAAACTTCATCCCAACCTCTGCTACTCTCATCTCTAGCCTGCATCTCTGCGTCTTGAGACAAATATTGACCACAGAGGTGTCTACTTCCAAACAAGATAATATAGGTGGATTAGTAGATACAAGATGCTGAACAGTGCTCTGAATGTCAAGGAATAGAAAACAAATTGGAAGTCTTATATCCAGAACACTAGCTCTGAAACCCACTGTCCAGTAGTCCATTCCACATTTCCTCCACACGATCTAGAGACAGTCTATCATAAAATTATATGGCAGGCATACACTGGATAAAGCCTTTCAAAATAAAATATTAGTGATGTGTAACTACAGCTGATTAACAGCTGGACTAAAAAAAATTCAGTCTTTATATATTGGGACTCCTGGATGTCTAGATTTTGACTTGTGGAAAGAGAGCAGTGAGATTTATGATGTGATGTTTAAGCCTGAAACTTTCCTGGGGGCCCACAAGATCAGTTTCTTGACAGCTGGTTTGCAACAAGCCCAACCTGTTTGACAAGTGTGGTTTGATTATTTAAAGGGATTTTGAGAGCTTTTTGAGAAACACTCCTAAACTAAGACTTTGCAGTTCAAGCCAGAGACTCAGCATTGTCCATGCAGCTTGTATAAGAAAGGGACTCATTGTGGAATTTCTCTTTAATCTCTTATACCTATCTGCTATTCTCTTTAACTCACTTTACTACATCTTTTGTTTTTAAATTAAAGCCTATGAGAGTGTACTTTGTGGAGATTGGTTCTTTCAAACACCAGAACTGGAATAAATAATGCAAGTATACTCACAGAAATGACCAAATATGTGGGGAAAGTCAGTATAATGAGCAAGCATGATTGATATTTTTAAAGATATGTAGAGTATATAAATAATCAAGCTAACCCTATATAATTTGAAAAGTAAAACAAAACTATTCATCATCATCATCATCATCATCCTGCTAGATCAAGTGAATTTCCTACACTACTCTTCTGAGTAGTGAATTAAATGGCTGTGAGATCCAATGTAAGCATTATTTTTAAGCACAGTGCTAAATACTAAGGTATAAAATGATGAAAGTGGCACTTGGTGAACAGATTTGAAAAGTCCCACATGTATCTATTAGAAGAGAACCAGAAGTAGAGAATAGAGTGTATGGTTTGATGGAATTTCAAGCAAGGATGACTGGACTGAAGAAAGCAACCAGAAATCCCCACTGCTCTTTTCTTTTTTGAAAATGCTTCCATGAATTTCCAGTATTCTCATTTCAAAGGAGAACAGAAAATAGTTTGGTTTTCACTGGATCTTAGCCAAAAGGCCAAGAAGTGATAATAGTTAGGTTTTCAAAATGGAAATTTGTTTTTTCAATATTCACTAAATGTATATACACACACACACACACACACACACACACACACATATGTACATATATGTATGCCATCTCTCTTGTCCTTTACTTTTGTAATAATTTCTTGCCCTTTTAATGCTTACCTCATCTTAGTCCAAAAAATATGTCAGGCACAATGAATTGGTTTGCTCTGATTACTTTAGGAAGGGGCACCTGGGTGGCTCAGTCAGTTAAGTGTCCGACTTCAGCTCAGGTCATGATCTCACACTCTGTGAGTTTGAGCGCCGCATTGGGCTCTGTGCTGACGGCTCAGAGCCTGGAGCCTGCTCCAGATTCTGTGTCTCCCTCTCTCTCTGCCTCTCCCCTGCTCATGCTCTGTCTCTCTCTGTCTCAAAAATAAATAAAAACATTAAAGAAAATTTAGCTACTTTAGGAAACTAGAAATGGAACAGCAAATTAAATTCAATGAAACATTTAAAAAAAGATATAATAGGAATTAACAGAAACCAATGGAATTAAAAACAGAAAATCAATACAGAAAATCAATAAAACCAAAAGCTTGATCTTTGAAAGATCAATACAATTTATAAACCTCTAGTCAAGCTAAGTAAGAAAAAAAGAGAATGGACATAAATTACCAATACAAAAAATGAAAGAGAGGGCATCACTACAGATGCCATAGAAATTAACAGTGTAAAAAGAAATACTATGAATAACTCTATGCCTACAAATTTGATAACCTAAATGAAATGGACCAATTTGTTGAAAGACATAACCTTCCAGAACTCACAGGAGAAGAAATAGTCTGAGATAAACCTATATCTACTAAAGAAATTGAATCAATTATTTCTAACAGAAAGCATCAGGCTCAGATGTGTTCGATGGTGAATTCTACCAAACATTTAAGGAGGAAATTATACCAATTCTCTACAGTCTCTTTCACAGGATATAAGCAGAGGGCACTTCCTATCTCATTCTATGAGGTCAGCAGTACCCTAATACCAAAACTAAACACATTATAAGAAAACTATAGACCAATATCTCTTACGAACATAGATGCTAAAATCCTCAACAAAATATTAGCAAATCAATTCCAAAAAATGTGTAAGACTATAAAGCTACAGTAATCAAGACACAGTAGTATTGGTGAAAGAATGGAAAAACAGAGTAGTGGAACAGAATAAAGATCCAAGAAATATTGACGCCCATAAATATAATCAATTCACTGATCTTTGACAAAGAAGCAAAGGCAATGTAATGGAGGAAAAACAGTTTCTTTAAAAAATGGTGCTGGAACAACTGAATATCCACATGCAAAAAATTAATCTGGACACAGACTTTTTTTAAAAAATTTTTAACGTTTATTTATTATTGAGAGAGAGAGAGAGAGAGAGAGAGCATGGGTGGGGGAGGGGCAGAGAGAGAGGGAGACACAGAATCTGGAGCAGGCTCCAGGCTCTGAGCTGTCAGCACAGAGCCCGACACTGGGCTCAAACTCACAAACTGGGAGATCATGACCTGAGCCGAAGTCAGATGCTTAACCGACTGAGCTACCCAGGTGCCCAACTTTTTTTTTTTTTTACCAAGATATGGACATAGACTTTATACTCTTCACAGAAATTAACTCAAAATAAATAATAGATTTAAATATAAAATGCAAAACTATGAAACTAGAAGATAATATAGGAGAAAACTTGGAAGACCTTGGATATGGTGATACCTTATTAGATACAGCACCAAAGACATGATGCATGAAAGAAATAATTGATAAACTGGAATTCAGAGGAGTTAAGATGGCAGAGTAGTAGGGGGACCCTGGGTTGGCCCCTTCCTCGAATACACCTAGATAAATATCAAATCATTTTGAACACCTAGGAAATCGAACTGAGGATTAAGAGGACAATCTACATAATTTAAGATAGGGAACATGGAAGGTATGAAGTGCAGAGACATGAACTGGGGGAGAGGAAAGCCAAGGTGCCACTGAGGGTAGGGAGCCCTTTCATAGAGAGAAGGAGAGAGGGGAAGAGAGAGCAGCACCTTGGATTCCTGCAAGAAAACTCTCCCCCAAAACCATTGGCTGGGGAATCAGGAGGAACTGACTATTGCAAGTTTTTGCAAACAGTGAGCTGAAATTCTGAGTTTTTGGAAGTCCACACCATTTTCTGGAGTCAATACAGGCAGGTGGCAATGCTCCTGGGGAGGAGGGGAAGCCCGGGAGTGGACAGGGGAGTGGTGTGGGGATTCCTTGGGTCTCACTGAGAGTAACTGTTACCCTTCCTGAAGTGCATTTGGAAGAAGGTATATGGCCTCTCTAAGGATACAAGACCCGGCAGTCACCTTTGAGCAGCTGTTCAACAGCAGGGCAGAGTGGTTCACAGAGAGGGCAGATAACCTGGTTGCAGCTTTTCTTTGTGCTTCCCCATAAACTCCATGCACCTGCAGCCTTTTGAACTGCTTTTATGTGACAGAAAGGTGCCAGGCACAGGGCTGTGAGGCTCTCCTCTGGAGGAGGGAGCAGCTCTGTGCCTTGCCTGGTCCTTTAAGATTTGGAGGTTTGAATCCCAGCTGCATGCCAGAGATCAAACACAGGAGAGCTGTGGCACTTAGTGTGTGGATAGTCTGGGCACAGACAGGGTGAGGGCAGGATCTGAACAAAGTCTGAGACATAGGAGAGAAATCTGTTTGCTTGGCTTTGAGGCTTTCCTGAAGAGGAACTGTGGCAAGCTTCCCTGTCCAGAGATAAGAGAGCTGGATGAGCCATTCCCACCCCAGCCTCCTGCCCAACACAGTGGTACTTCAGTGAGCAACAAAGAACCCTCCCCCCCTTCCCACCCCTCTCAGAGGCTGGAGCCACATACACCAAACCCCGCCTGCCCCTGCCCTGCACCCTCTAGGGGCATCTTTACTAGAGCAGGTCTGACTGTGAGCCTAGCTGAATAGCAAACAGTGGGCCTCTCCGCCAAAGGACCAACACAGTTACCTGGAATGCACCAAGTCTGTTGATCATTGAGTGCTCCGAAGTGTTAGCTTCAGTTCTAGTGGAAATAGGACGAGGCTTTGTTTAATTGTCTCTCTCTCTCTCTCTCTCTCTCTCTCTCTCCTTTTAGAGTAAGGTTTATAGCTTTTTAGTTTTTTTTGTTTTGTTCCTTTTCTCTTTTTTTGGATCAAGCTTTTATTTTTATTTTTTTTTAATCAAGCTTATTCTAACAAATCAAAGCACACTTAGTTAAAGGTCCTGAAAGGTCCTCCTGAAAGCAAGGAAGAACTGCAGAGGACTGACCTGTGGAAAAGAGTAGCCAAACCACAACAGCACAATGTGTACAGCACACACCAGAAGCACTTCCTGAATGCCAGACCTTGGACAATCTATGATCCCTTCTTAATATAGCATTACCCTCAGGAGCAGGAAACATTACAAGCTTTCATTATACACAAAAGACAGAAACCTAGTAAAAATTACAAGATGAAGGAATTCTCCCCAAAAGAAAGATCAAGAAACCACATCCAGGGATTTGCTTAGAACAGATAAAAGCAATATATCTGAACAAGAATTTAGAACAGTCATAAGAATTCTAGCTTGGCTTGAAAAAAAAGCATAGAAAACACCAGAGAAACCCTTACTGCAGAGATAAAATACCTAAAAATTAGTCAGGCTGAAATAAAAAAAAATGCTATAACTGAGATGCAAAAGCTACTGAATATAATCACAATGAGGATGGAAGAAGCAGGGGAATGTATAGGTGATATAGAAGATAAAATTATGGAAAATAATGAAGGTGAAAAAGAAGAGGGAAATAAAACTATATGATGAGTATAGACATAGGGATCTCAGTGATTCCATAAAGTACAATAATATCCATATCATAGGAGTTCCAGAAGAACAAGAGCAGGGACAAGGGGCAGTAGGCTCATTTGAAAAAATTATCATGGAGAACTTCCCAAATCTGGAGGAAGGAAACAGGCATTCAAGTCCAAGAGGCACAGAAAGCAGGATTTGGATGACAAAATGATAAAGCGAATTATATTCTAGTGGTATCTTTTCCACTAATCCATTTTGAATAATGTGGATCAAACATACTTCCTCAAGCATCTTCCTGTCTACAAGCTACTTAGCAGAAATAATTTAAGATTTAAGTCTCTTGATGTTACCTTTATATCACTTTCTGCTCTAATAAATATCATCCTGTCTTTGCATATGCTGTTGGTAAAGCCAAATGATGTAGCAGAGAATATATATTTGGATTTTTATTGAAACCATATTTGTCCATAAAATCTTCCCAAATTACTGTCATAGAAGGTGCCGCTTTCCTCCAACATCCACTATATAAAATGCTGCCTACTCTAGGATGCAATACCCCTTGATGAAACAATCTTCTTGCCAAAGAGTTCCTAATATGGATCAGTAGAGGGTCATTTTAATCCCCCATAGGCAGTAAGGCACACTTCCAGCTTGAAATCAGCTCAAGACAGACACCGTATTTCCTAGCACCAGGAATTTCCTGAGTAGAATAATTTGATGTCGTTGTGGACGTAATAGCTCATGGACATTTCTGCTTAATCACTTTATCTCCAAATTTGTGTGGACAACATCAGCTTAAGATGAGCCTTTCTGACACCAGGGAAACTAAACATGTGGGGATAAGGCTAATCCTCTCTCTAACTATCTGGGAATAACACTGCACACAAGGCTGCTCTTTCAGAATTGCTCTAAGCTTCTCCCTATCATACCACACAAAAGATTAGGCTTCCAGCCATCTTGAATTGCTGTGATGAAAGCAAAGCAACATGATGCTATCTATAGCTACCACTACACTATGAGAAGAATTCCACCCAAGGCCATATTTTGCTAAAAGATGTAAAGCATTAGACCTTTGAGCCATATGTATAGCTAAAAGCATTAGTCTTAAGCCCATCCGGAAGGATGCACATTTGAGAAACCAATACCCTCCTCTGTGATTGAAAAGGAAGAGTTTTCCCCAAAATTACCAAAATATACTCTTGAGAAACACTAAAATCTGCTGTCATTTGAAACATTTTACAAGTGTGCCTTCATATATTACTTTTATAACTTAAAAAAAGATTATAAGCAATCTTTACAAAAGAAGAATAAAGTAGAAGGAATGACTCTACCTGATACCAAGTCTTACTATATAGCTCAAGCAATCAAGTCACTGTAGTGAAGCAGAGGAATAGATACATATCAGTATATAAATATTGAGAACTTAAAAATAGAAAATTTGGGGGATGTATGCCTAGGCAGAGAGTTTGGAGACCTGACACCAAAAACACATTCCATTGGAGGAAAATTGATGAATTAGACTTCCTTAAAATTAAAAGTTTTTGCTCTGCAAAGACTCTGTCAAGAGGATGAAAAGACCAGGTTCAAACTGGGACACTTGCAAACACATATTCAACAAAGAACAAATATCCACAACATATAAAGAACTCTCTTATACTTTATAAAAAATATATATAAAAACAAACAATACAATGACTAAATGGGCTAAAAACATGAAGAAACATTTCATTGATGAAGTTATGCAGATGGAAAATAAACAGATTAAAAGATGCTATATCATTAGCCATTAGGAAAAATGCAAATCAGAACCACACTATGCTATCATGAAGCATCTTGCACAATGGCTAAAAAGAAAATTAGTGAAAACACCAAATACTGGTGAGGATGGGGAGAAACTGGATCGTTCATACATGGCTGATGAAGATGTATAATGGCACAGCTGTTCTTAAAAACATTTACAGCTTTTTTGTTGTTGTTGTCTTTGTTTATATTAAATACGTGGATACCTTAATCCCATTCCTTGGACATTTACCCAAGAGAAATGAAAATTTATAATCATACAAAAACCTGTGCACAAATGTTTATAGCATGTTCCTTTGTAATAACCCCAAAGTGGAAACAGCCCAGATGTCCTTCAACAGGTGAATGGCTAAACAAAATGTGGTATATCCAGGCCATAGAATTCTAGTTACCAAGAAAATGGAACAAAGTCTTTCTGGAATGGTTGGAGCTTGGAAGTCATTATGCCCATCCTCACAACAAGAAAAAATGCTTAACAAGGTGAAAATCAACAAGCCATATTAGTTCCATCAGAGGATTCAAATCACAGGGCAAATTGCTGCCCCCCCCCCAAATTGGAGAGACAAACAGAAACATGCAAAGAGTCACAAATTGCCCTTGCCTAAAACCCTATGCCATCCTAACAAAGTGTACAAAGGAATATGAGAAACTTCAAGTCTTGGTCAACAAAGAGGACAAAAAAATGTTATGGCAAGTACAACAAAATAATTAATTGGGTACATGACAAATTGTATTCCTCTAAAAAGAAAATGTTTTCATCAGTAAAGTACTGGAGAAGCTCTGCAACATCAATATCATAAAGCTATCCCAGAGTGAAAAGGGCGTGCAAACAGGAACATGCTGTTCTTTCCCAGGAAGTGTTACATCTTCATCCAAGTTTGCTTCTTCTGGAACTAATGTTGCAATGATTTAAGAATAAATGGAAAAGTAAGAATCCCAATTCTTGCCATATTTGAAAGACCTAAATTAGTAAACAAGCCAGATCAGTAGTAGTTTTGGCAAATGAGATTTGGGAGTACTTTAAATAGTTAAACCATGTAAGGGGGGAGTAATGGCATAATTGCTCTCCATCAGCACTATGCACAAGTTAAAAATAAGATAAACTTCTTGTCCTAAAAAAAAAAACACGTGTTTAAAATTGGCATATGTACTCAAACAAAAGAGCAATGCACAGCCCCTAGCAAGTGGGCAAAAAGATTCAGGGTTAAATCATAACCCAAAAGATAATTGATGAAGCAGGGCTATGTAATCAGAAAGACCAAAGTAGTAAGGCCATTTAAAAAGATCACTCCAGTTTAGTTATGGCAAAATTGGAAAAGAGAACACTGTAATTTGGCCAAAAGTATCCAGGATCCAGGGACTAAGGGATAGAAAATAATTGGAAAAATTAAACAAACAGAAAAAGGAAGCCAAAATTCATGTCTTGGGTCACTGAATTCTACCTAAGGCAATGAGAAAAGTCATTAGAGAACTCACATTTATTAAGGAATTAACACATGCCTCCCACCATTCATATGCCATCTTACAAAAACCTAAAATACTTTAAATTATAAAGTTAGTAATTTTTATTTCCATTTTACACGTGATGAAATTGAGGTTGAGGGGGTAATTAGCAGTCATAAGGTTACAAATTATGCCTCTAGCAGATAGCTCAGATCTTACTCTGCACTTTTAACAGCAAATGCTAGTGGAAATGAGATACCTTAATATTACTTAAATTTGTATGGGGATTTTATATTAATTTTATATTTTATATTCATTATCTCATTCTTCCTTTAATGTAAAGATATGAGCTAAGTAGATCTGATATTGTTTCATTTTCTCAGATGGGCAGAGTAAGCATCAGAGAACACCACTGGTCTCCCGAAGACATAGAGGGGAGGACGGATATATACTTTGCTCTTAGACCTGTTAGAATCCAAGTCAAGTGCTTTTGCTTTTGCACAGAGTACAGTCATTGTGATAGCTTTATTAGGACTGACTCTGGTAGTGGGACTGGAACAGATGATAGTATAGTTAGAATTATAGTGGTATGAGAATTACAAAATGGTGCTAAAAAGCATATTACTGTTTGTAAACCATATTATTGTTTGTAAACAAGTACTGCCTCTCCTGGCTGCAGGATTTTGGTCAAATCACATACTCTCTCCTCTTTTTCACTTCCCTCATATATAAAAGGTATTGATAATAGTACCCTACGACTTACTTCCTAAAGTTTCTGTAAAAATGCACTGAGATATAAGTGCTCAATAATGGTATGTAATATTAGTAACAGTAGCAATAGTAGTAGTAGTAGAAATGGTTATTCATAAGGTAAGAAAACATTAGGAACATATAAGGAAAGATAAATAAATCTAAAACGAGGTGGAGAAAATAGCCATAATGTTCCACTTTAATCTGTTTTGAGATATTTTGCCTGAGTGAATTAACAAAGTAAAAGGCATTTCCACTCTTGCATTTCACAACAGTGGTATATACCAATGTTTTTATATATTAACAATACAAACTAAGGCAGAAATTGATATTTACACTGAGATTAGAAATGCTTCAAAAATAAACACAAAATGAGTATACTAATTTGTATTTTGTTCGTCTTTAGATTTCAGGTAATTTTCAGACCCAACTACAAATACTTACCTTTATATTACATACGTAATAGTTATCCTGTTGAGTCAAAGATGGGACTTCAGATGTCCTATACAGTAAGACAGTATATTATTTGTTACATTCAATTTCATAATTTCAGTAGTCTAAAAAGAAAATAACATGATGATATCAAGGCTCCTTGATATTCATAATTACTGTTTTACTGTCTACCAAATGCAGAGTAGCCATCTTATTGCCATACTCTCCTCCCTCATCTTTCTTATGCCATGGTTTTTTGAGAAATTTATACTTCTTTGTTGGCAACTCATTTGTGAAGCAAATACCTAATGACTTGGAGAGTATGACTTGGAATATGGCTCTGAAAAACAGAAAAAGATAATCCCTACCCTAATGGACTTATGGTCTATTTATAAAGACAACCATTGCACAAGTTATAACAAATAAGTAATTTAGAGTTATAATTTCCATTATGTACTATCAAAAACACAGAATGCAGTAGAGCATATAGCAGTTTTACCTAACCTATTTTGGTGATCAATAAAGAACTTTCATAGAAATTGGCTGTTAACCTGAGCAATGAAATCTGAAAGAATAGTGGACATTATCTAGGTGAATAGGTACAAATAGACAAGATGGATACTGTTCCAAAGAGAAGGAACAGGATACATAAAAATCCACAGTTGGTAAAAATGCATAACGTTGAAGAATTCATAGAAGGATCCTATTACTGATTCTCCAAGAACAAGCTTGTGGGTAGGCAATAAGTACAGGGGACCCAATCATACATCAATTGTGAGCCAGATTAAGAAGTTTGGACTTTTTTTTCTATAGAAAGCTATACATATTGAAAGATTTTTAAATTCATGTGGTGACATAAATTACTATACCTTTAAGAATATTAATTGGAGCTATATGGGATGCAAGAAGTGATGGAGGAATGTGAATCAGAATGCCATTATAGTAGACAAAAGAGAGAGATGGGAAGGCAGAAATAGAAATGGTTTGGAGAAGTAGAGTTAGTTGGGGATGAAAGGTGTGAAGAAAAAGAAGACAACATCAAATTCTGTCTTTCTTGTTGAAACGATTGAGTGTATCAAAACAATAAATACAAAGACAGCATACTGGAGGAATAGGCTCAATGTAAGAAAGAAAAAACTGAGCTAACCATGTTCTGCTCTTTTTCCAAAAATCCATCAGATAATTTCTTCTCTTTATGGCAAAGAGTGATTGATAGGTTAAAGGGAGATTAAGAGTACTATTTTTGGGGGCGCCTGGGTGGCGCAGTCGGTTGAGCGTCCGACTTCAGCCAGGTCACGATCTCGCGGTCCGTGAGTTCGAGCCCCGCGTCAGGCTCTGGGCTGATGGCTCGGAGCCTGGGGCCTGTTTCCGATTCTGTGTCTTCCTCTCTCTCTGCCCCTCCCCCGTTCATGCTCTGTCTCTCTCTGTCCCAAAAATAAATAAACGTTGAAAAAAAAAATTTAAAAAAAAAGAGTACTATTTTTGAAGAACTTCATGCATCTGGGAGCTTGAGGGAAAGGAAAGTAGCCCCAGCTTGATAGACATTTTCCTTTTTGAGTTTAAATTGTGTGATAGATGATAGATAGATAGATAGATAGATAGATAACACATACATACATACATACATACATACATACATAGACAGACACATTTGAAGCTCAAAAAAGAGTATTAGAAATATCTATTTTCAGTTTCTGGCAAGCCATGGCAATACCTATGGAGAAAAGAAGTTGAAAGTAGAGTTGAGGAAGAAGGCATGAGGAAATCCAATATTTAAAAATTGTAGAGATCATTGGAAGGAATTGAAAAAGGAGGAAAAATACTTAGATAAAATAGGATGAAAATTGAAGAGAAGATACTGTTTTAATGAGTTTCACTTGTGCAGAAAGTGGTCACTGATTTGAGTGATCTAGATGTCATTGGTACCATCTGCCAGGGTTGTTTCAGCCTTGCTGTAAGTGTGCAAATGAGAGATGCTGAAATGGAAACAAATATATTTTTTTTAATTTTTTTAATGTTTTTTTAGTTATTCCTGAGAGAGAACATGAACGAGGGAGGGGCAGAGTGAGAGAGGGACACAGAATCCAAAGCAGGCTCCAGGCTCTGAGCTGTCAGCACAGAGCCTGACATGGGGCTCGAACTCACAAGCTGTGAGATCATGACCTGAGCCAAAGTCAGACGCTCAACCAACTGAGCCACTCAGGTGCCACTATTTATTTTGAGAGAGAGAGAGAGAGAGAGACAGAGAGACAGAGAGAAATAGAGAGAGAGAGAGAGAGAGAGAGAGAGAGAGAGAATGAGTGGGGGAGGGGCAGAGAGTTAGGAGGACAGAGGATCTGAAGCAGGCTCTGTGCTGACAGCAGAGATCCTGATGCGTGGCTCAAACTCATAAACTGTGAGATCATGACCTGAGCTAAAGTCAGAGGCTTAATCGATTGTGCCATCCAGGTGCCCTGGAATTTTGCTGTTTTGATTTAAAAGAACCTAACTGCTTCTGCTTGCTTCAGCTTGCCTAGTCTATGATGGGGTGAGGCATGGAGGGACTCTGAGGAATTCAGAGCATTCAAAAGCTTGGCTACTGGTGATAGCCATTCAAGACAGGGAGCCAGCATTGACTTTGCTGGGATGGCCCCCAAGCTGCTTCCTCATGGTTTCATGAGCCAGATCACAAATGAACATTCTTCTGAAGGCCAGGGGAGATTCCAAGTATTCTGAAGCCTCCAAAACTATGTCCCTGGATGGGAAAGTAGACTTTCTGATAAAGAAGCTCTCCCATCAGTGACCAAGGTCAATCTCGAGGATACCTGGGCAGCAGGGGATGACTTCCCCAGGGTACTCAGCACTTCCATAGGAGTGGAATTTTTTTAATATGTATAAATGCCCATGGGTATAGATAGTGCAGTTGAAAAGTTGAGGATTCTAGGTGTAAAAGGAAGAAGAATGAAATCACCTAAAGGACAATTTAAAAATGGGTTTTACAATGGAAAAGTGACAATTCTCCAATATTGTGATAAGGAGGAAAGAATAGAAAAGGCAGAGGTGGTATTTCTACTGGTTTGTAGATTTGTAGTAGGAATTTGAAATAGTTCATTACTGATAGTTCCTCTTTTCTCTCTGAAGAGAAAGTTTGAGTTGCTGAGGACAGCAAGTGGTAAGAGAAATGGGAAGTTTCACAAGCTGAAAAAATGCCATAAGTAATTTAATTGATTGTACAAGTGGTGAAAAGGGTCATTGATGCTGCTGATTTTAAATGATTAATTTCATCTTTCTGTCTGATATTCTGATGCTTATCCATTGAGGCTCAGCAATTTGAGTACAGGCATTCAGAAAGCCAACAATAAATTCTTCCTGGGTTTGGATTTCACTAGAGAAAGCCATATAGATGGGAGGGGAAAAGTCCTGATGAGATAATATGGTAGAAAAGAAAATATAAAGAGAACAGTTGGCATAGTAATAACTGAGAGGGAAAATCAAAATATTGGAGATGGTGTTGGGGGAAGAGTAATGTTTGTCATGATTCAGAGTTCTAAGAACTGTGGTGTGACTATAGCAATAGGAGAAGTTGATGAAATGGAAGACTAATCTATCTGAATAAAGTGTCCCAAAGAACTAGAAGACCATTTCTTGAGATAGGCCTGGATTGCAATGTATTTTCCTCTCAGGACTGCCTTCGCTGCGTCCCAAAGCATTTGGATTGTTGTATTTTCATTTTCGTTTGTTTCCATATATTTTTTAATTTCTTCTCTAATTGCCTGGTTGACCCACTCATTATCAGGAACCCATGGGGGAGGGGAAGGAAAAAAAAAAAGACGTTAGAGTGGGAGAGAGCCAAAGCATAAGAGACTGTTAAAAACTGAGAACAAACTGAGGGTTGATGGGGGGTGGGAGGGAGGGGAGGGTGGGTGATGGGTATTGAGGAGGGCACCTTTTGGGATGAGCACTGGGTGTTGTATGGAAACCAATTTGTCAATAAATTTCATATATAAAAAAAAAAAAAAAAGAACTAGAAGACCAGCATGCTGGACAATGTCTATCATGTAGCATAAATGATGAACAAACTTGGGATATAAATGAAGTGTAATCACAGGTGGATTGAATAATAACAACCACCCATTATGGAAGAGTCGTGCTCTATAGTTAGTTTACAACATTGAGCTCCATTTTATCCCTCTGTTAGTGATCATCTGTCTAACTTAATTGAATCCTTTTCCATCTGACCAAAATTGCTTACATACAGTTTCTACTTAGTTAGATTTATGAAACAGAAAACAAGATTCTTAGAAATTGAAAACTGAAAATCTTAGAAGAAATCTAGTCTACCAATTTATTTTATCAATGAAAGAGACCAGGAATGTTTAAAGGCTTGTTTATATTCACAGAAATAGTAGCAGAATCAGGGTAAACCAGTTCTTTTATTGTGCTTGTCATGTTTCCATCCCAAATGACTTAACAAGTGAAAAACAAATTTAACAGTAACAACAGTACCCTGCCTCTAAATAAAGACATGTGATATTTATAAGAAGGCACACTTTTCCCTATAAGTAGCATCATTAGAAAATGTAGACACTGTGGCACTTCATTGTCAAGCTCTTAGGAATAAGATCAATATATGTAACTATGGAAATAACATCAGAGAGAAGTAGATCAGAAAGTGTGGAAAAAAGAGTGTGCAAAAGGAGGTAATGACCTTAGGTATCTAACTGTAAAGCAGTCATGAAAAAATCAATACCAAAGGCCCATAGGTACCTGCATTTGCTCTTGATATTTAGTACGTATGATTTATAGGAAACCAGGGAAGTAAGAAATGAGACAACAGGTATGGAAAAATCATAGCATGTCAACAGCTAATGGAGTTTCCTTATTTCTGTATATTTAAAAGTTGGGGAATATGATATGCAAATTTAACTTAAAACTTTGACTAATGTAACATTCTTTTAGATATTTTATCTTCAGATTTTATTTCGTTATCTACCTTTGCTTTCTTTATCTTTGGGAAACAAGCAAAGAACGGGTTATAGGAAAGTTTTTCTTTTAACACAGAATAAAAATGCTTATAAAAGCAGCAATAAGAAGAAAAATGGAATTTTGCCTGTTTAAACAGTATCTTCAGATAATGACATGTAAATAATATCAAAATAAATTATTTATTCACCAAATAATTTGAAATATTATTGAAATGATACAGTGACTGCAAGATTTAACCAAAAATATCCAAAATGAAACTCACTTATTTAAAATTAACTCACCTGTAAGAGTGAGGTATTTATTTTAGGCAATATATATAAAAGTCCTAGATTTAATGTTGATGAGTTTCAGAGAGAAATAGTCCCAGATTTTGTGTTAAAAAGAATGTCAGCCAAGTGAATATTTTGTTATAAAGGACAAAAAATATGGGGATGGCACAATTCTAACTATAAAATATTTATTACTTAATACGATGATATGCTAAAATTACAACAATTTCCAACATACTATTAAAATGCTTTAAATGATCCCATTGATTGAAAATACTACCTACTGAATAGTCACTATCTTTCACTGACCTTGGTGCTGAGGGAACAAAATGAAGTAAACATTTTCTGAGTAATGTTCTTTGAGTTTTCTCAGCTAATTTATTTTCTCAAATAAGATAACCACAAAACTAAAAGTAAACAGTATATTAGACAGTAATGACATCCAATCCCATGGATTAATTTATTTACATTTTAGGAATATTAACATAATTAACATAATCAAAGTTGTTAATGTCATACAGATTAGGGTCATATACACATTATTCAAGATTCATAAATATTAGTCAAAATGTAACTATTCTAGTCATGACTGGCAGAGAGTACATATGGCTAACACACACACACACATACACACACACACAAAGTTTTAACCTCAGATTCAAAAGGAGTACAAGGTACATAGGATAACACTTCAGAAAATGGGGAAAAAATAGCACTGGAGAATGCAAACGAAATAGCTTTACAACCGTCTCATTATAGGGGCGACTTAAAAATATAGGATAAAGGAAATGGGAAAAACTAAATGACTTTGTTGCAATCTTTCTGCTTGCCAAGAGCAAGTAATGATGACTCCCACCAGGGAAAGCTAAATTGAGAGTTGAGAAATAGCTTCAAATAGACATAAAAATGGAAGATACTATGTTTTTTAAACAAGGAAAAGTGCTTCCATTAGGCCATTTTATATAAAACATTTTCTATTTGTCCATTATATGCAACTCAATCATTATTACATAAGAAAGGAAACTAAGTCTTATATCCATCATATTCTTGCTGAAATGGAAAAAATAATACAAAAATTTAATGCTGTGAAAGGAGTAATTTTCCAGTTATACTAGACCTGAAATGAATCAATAAAGGAAGAAATGGAGCAGCAGTATGTGAACACAGGAGGAAAAGTTATGAATAAACTCATTAACCCAGAAAAGTGGTAAGAAGAGGAAGGAATGGGAATTACACTGTTAGGCTCAGAGAGGGATTTTTTTTTTCATTTGTATGGCAATCTGATGCCCTCAAGCAATAAAAGAAATCTGTAAAAGAGGTAGCTGACCAGTCATAGTCATAGTGCAAAGAGGTCTATTTCATCTGTCAAGAATGCCCAAAGATCATGGTTCTGGGCAAATATAAAGTAACATATTAAACAAATAACCAATTGTGACCTTTCAGTGGACCCATGATTTATTCAGACTCCCTATGAAGACAGTATTCAAACAAGGAAAAGATTGATTATACACTTGCTGAGATCAAAATGGAAGACCACTTCAGTGTGATAACAAATTGCAATTGCAAAGGTCTAAGAAGAGTGCCTATATCTGAAACTTTTATATTTCTAGTTTACTGAAAACAGAACAATGAATATATATTTCCTTATGAATATAAATTTCTTCCAATATAATTTTTAAATGGAGATTCCTAATTAATTGAGTTCTTGCCTTACTAATATTGAAGATCAAGAGAGAAGCTCTGGCACCATGGACTGGATTTAACCTCCTTATTGTAAACAACCTGAAAAATGGACAAAATGTGTGAAACATCTTCTTTCAGTCACTGGAAAATTGGTGGAGCAGGACCATGATCACTGAAAGAAGAGAAATAAATGAAGTGAATTTTATGATTGCCCCAGAATTCTGTCTGAATGCACTGAGGAACAGAGAGTGTCTCAGCAGACCATGCTATGTTGTTTAATTGAAAAGCCAGAAGTTGGATTTCATGGATGCTGAGGCAGCCGTAAATTTCAGTGCTGAACTCCAGAAAAGAGAGAGATGTATAGGAAAAAAGTTCCAGAAATTCCCATGCCTCATTCCTTTGAGTCTTTATTACTCTATCAGTCATGGGTATCCAAAGAAGGAGAACCAATAGGAAATAGATGATGATAGATGGATGGATGGATAGATAGATGACGATGATAGATAATGATGATAGATAGATAGATAGATAGATAGATAGATAGATGATAGATAGATATTTTAAGGAATTAGCTCATGTGATTCTTGGGGTTGGCAAGTCTGAAAACCATAGTGTAAGCTGTGGGCTGGAAACTATGGCAGAAATTGATGCTCTAGTCTTCAGGCAGAGTTTCTTCTTTTCCAGAAGACTTTAGTTTTTGCTGTTAAGGCCTCCAATTAAATGGATGAGGCCCACCCACATTATCAGTTACACTTTCTTTTACTTAAAGTCAACTGCTTGTAGATATTACCTACATCTACAAAATTCTTACAGAGAAAAATTTAAATTGGTACCTGCTTAGATAACAATAGCTTAACCTGTTGACATATAAAACTAGTCATCACAACTATTTACATGTACATGCATGGGGTGAAACTCCATAAGGTTGATCGACCAGAGAGCTGTGGAACTGAACCAGAGCCCACACAAGTAAGTACTCAAATTCTAATCAACATGAGAGTCCTTATTGACCACTAGATATATTCAGTTAGAGAAGACAGAAAGACCACACCTTAGTAGTAGGACTAAAGTGTTTACATATTAAAGGGTACCCAAGAGCCACCAAATAAATATTAAAAGCAAGTCTCAAAAGTAGCAAGTGGAGTCACTAGTAATTTAATTGCTTACAAATTTAGAGCCCAAAATTCTTTAAAAAAAGAAAACAAAGTCCAGACTCAGAGCCACAATCTTCAGCATATAATTTAAAAGAATGCTAGCTATAATGAGAAGCAGAAAAATGTGACAAGGAAAAAACTGTCAATAAAAACAGACCTAGAAAGGAGAAGGATAATAGAACTGACACCCAAAGACATTAAAATATCTATTGCTACGTACAAGTATTTGAAGAAAACATGAACAAGCAGAATAAAAATCAAAAGGTATAAAGAGACCTAAACGGACTTTCTAAACATGGAAATTACAATATTTCATGTGAAAATTCACTGAATGGACTTGACAGAAGATTAGATAACAAAGAATGGAAGCTCACTAGACATGAAGATGTAGAAATAGAAAATATCCACAATGAAGCACAGTGAAAAAAAGACTGGATAAAAATGAACAGGGCCCCCGTGACCACTACAACAGTATCAGTGGTCTAATGCATATGTTACTTGGTATATTAGAAGGAAAATAGAAGGGGCAGTCATAGTTTGAGTTTTCAACACTCCTCTTGATTTTTGATTGATCAAGTAAACAGAAAATTGATAAAGCTATACAAGACTTAAAGCATAATAAAAAGAAAATAGATGTGATTGATATTCACAGGACATGTCATCCACTAACAATTGAATTTGCTGTTTTCAAACAGTTAAAAAGAAAAACTCAAATCTTTGAAAATATGTTCTTTGTAAGAATAAATTTGAAAAAAATGAAACTAAAAGATATGGGGAAGTCCCCAAATATCTAAAAATTAAGTGACACATTCTGAATGAAATTCCAAAAAGTATTAATTAATCCAAATACAAGAGGAACAAGTATATATGGGACAAAAATTAAATAAATAGGAAAATGGTAGGTAGATTACATATCAATTATGTCAACTATATTAAATAAAAATAGATGATATAATACAGGACAAAAATAGACTTCATAAAAAACAAGAGCCAAACACATGCTGTCTACTAGAAAATATGCTTTAAATATAAGAACACAGGTGGATTAAAAGGAAAAGTTTGAAACGTGATGTACCTTGTAGACCACCAAAAGCAGAAAAGTAGATCTTATCCCTTCCCCCTCCCATTAATTGCCTCCATTTGCAGAAAATAATGAGAATCTCATTGCAATAAAAAGAAACATTCAGAAGGTGAAAGTGGAGCTGAGTCACAACCAAAAACCAGCATACCCTTATATTGTATAATGAGTGACATAGCAAAGAAAAGTCTGAGTGTACAGAACAGGAAGTGGCAAAGGGCAGTAATTTCCTCATGTTATGAAACAAAGATAAGGAAAAAAAACTTTAAGTTTGGAATAACAAGAAATGAAGATTTAAGAATAAATGGAAATAAGCATCAGAAAAAAAATTAAAATTTTGGTATCATAAAAAACAAAACTTTGAAAAGTATACAGGTGTACAAACTAGTGTAGGTGAACCAATTTTCCAATCTTTCAAAGCATAGAAACTGACGTCAAAAATATAAGTGAATAAAGTTTAATTAGAATTGTTGTAACAGGGGAGCCTGGGTGACTCAGTCGGTTGAGCGTCCAACTTCGGCTCAGGTCATGATCTCATGGTTGGTGGCTTCGCGCCCCGCGTCGGGCTCTGTGCTGACAGCTCAGGGCCTGGAGCCTGCTTCGGATTCTGTGTCTCCCTCTCTCTCTGCCCCTCTCCTGCTCATACTCAGTCTCTCTCTCAAAAATAAATAAAGATTACAAAAATTAAAAAAAAGAAAAAAGAATTGTTGTAACATCCATAGGAACTAAAGAAGAAAAAATCGAAGGAGATAACTTCTGAGGATTGAGAATTGACATGAAAGAGGGATGATAAGAAATATTTTTGTTATCTAATAACTTTATTTTTTTGTACTTTTATCATGGGCATTATGCCAATAGTACTTCTACGACTATATGAAGCAGATTTCTAGCTTTTTAAATCTAATACATTCACTTATAAAACAAGTCTTTATTGAGTTACTCTGTGCTAGACACTATTCCAGTCACTAGAGATGAATATGTTAGGGAACAAAACAGATAGGATCTTTCATGTGATTTAATTCTCAGAGAGTATGTGATGTTTAGGTAGGCATATGTCAACTAGTAGGCATGTTTTTTTCTTTTCTTTTTTTTTTTCAGGAGTAATGGGAAAGTACTATTTTTATTCTACATTAAGGAAGCAAAATTGGCTAACATTCTAAAGAAAAGAGACATGGCTAACTATGGATTTCTCAGTGGAGCCTTCTGATAACAAAATCTCTAAGAATTGTACTTAAGGATTCCTGATAATGGATCAGGGGAACTAAGAAACCCTACGTGGTAAAGTCACTCACCATACAGAGGAAGTTAAAATGACCAAATCTTCAATTATCATTTCCTGGAAAAATAAAATGTGAGACTAAAAGGGACTTAACAAGCTACTGCATCAATATAGAGCTGTGGAAACTGAGACACTACAAAATTACATGAACGACTTAATTGGTTATTATGAGACTTCAATCAAAAATCCACTGCATATGCCTCACAGACTTACTCTGTTTCCATCCTGTCATGGGTATAAAGTACAGCCTCTATTTAAAGCATCGGAGTGTCACTTTTCATTATATTTATCGTAAATGTGCCCAACAAATGACTAAGCAGAAGGTAAAGTCAATAAATACAGTGACATAAATAACTTGGAGTCAGGATCTTAAGGATCTATTCTTGTCTTCTTTACCAACATGTTTGATGTTCATTGGCAAGTCACTTAACCTTCTCGTACTTCAGTAAAAGTGAGGACAAAAGCAAATCCACAGACATATTGTGAGATTCTATGACTAATGGTGCTAACTAATTCAGAATGAGTCAATATCTGTGTGCATCTACCAAAGATAATAGGCATTATTAAAGAGTCCCACAGAGGGCCATAAATACCCTTCTTATACTAACAGTTTGAAATGATTCCTATTAGATATAGAAATATATACGTTTTATCTTTCCTGTAAAGTATACCTAGAGACAGGCTAGCCTATTGCCAAGTCATTTTCAACAGAGGTTCTCAGAGGTAAAAGTTTCTCTTACTAAACATATAGAGTCCCTGTGGGCTCCTCCATCCAAACAAAAATGCTTCTTCTTCTACCCTGATCAATGTTTTCAGCAACTGGATGGAGTTGCCAATTTCATGGTAATTGTATAGGACATTTGGAAGGAAAATTCATTTTATATAAGTGATTAAATTAATCCGTCAGTTATGAGTCCCTAGGTTGTGTCCAACCCTGTGCATAAAAATATTATTAAACATCATCATGAATGCCCCTGGGGATCCAACCCTCAGATAGTGGGATTTGGGAATCAGTGGACAAAAGTAAATAGAAAATTCTACATGGATTCTATATTCTGTGACACCTTTTTGGAGATCATGTCTGCAGTAATGCAGACATAATGCTTTTCCTTTTTCCCCACTCTGTTCTGTTTACTGACTTACTCCTGCTTACAAGAAACATCTAAATAAACTATACACAGCCAAGTTTTTGTCTCATGCTCTGCTTTAAGGAGAAAGCAAATTAAAAGAACTATGCACATGCATTGATTATCAGCCCTCTCAACCTGCCTAAGGATTTTGCTCAGAATATTTCTGAATCTTCCCCTTTTATTTCATCAGAATTTTCTCTTATGGATTTAAGTATATATAACTATGTACCAATATACATGCCATATATTTATATAAATATATTTTTATATATATATATATATTATATATATTATATATTTATATTTATTTATATTTATATATATTTATTATATATATATATTTCTATAAATATATGACATATATTTATATCATACAGACATAGTGATACATTTCTCCTGCAACTATGACATTTTCCCCTGCTCTCCTTTTCTGCAAATCACCTAAAATGACTTTCCTTTGCTCTGTATTACTACTGTCTCATTTTGCTTCTAAATCCACTCTAAATAGATTTTCCTCTCCACTAATCTATTCAAATTTCATTCTATCACCATGAGATCTGTATTGCCAAACTCAATGGTCAATAATTTTTCAACATCTTAGAACACCAGCATTTCACAGAGCTTATCACACTCCTTTTTGAAATTTTTCCCTCTTGGCCTCCAGGACAACCCACTTCCTGCATTTTTTTTTCTTTGTAACTTTTTACATTTACTCCCATTCAGGCTCTTTTTTCCAGATCCTATTCTTATTGTGTACTTTTAAAGTTTGGAACACTCCAAAGTGCAGTTTTTGGATGTTCTCATTTGTCAATTACCTTACTTTGTTAGTAATCTACTCCTGTCCACTGTCTTTGAATATTATTTATATGTTGATATCTTGCAATATTTTCCCAGTCCCAGCCTTGCCCGGAACTACTGCCACTTGGTTTTTAAACAGGCAGTGATACTTGATAATTGAGCTCCAGCCACATTGAGCTCCTTGGATGTATTTGAGCATACCATGCAAGCTTCCACCTTAGGACACGTATATTTCTTCTCTCTGCCTGTAATGCTCCACTTCTTACTCTCTTCATATTCAGGGAAGGTTTGCTTACCTTAGATCTCTTTACATTATCACATCATCCAAGAGGACTCTCCCTTATCACACTCAAATACAATACCCAACCATTTCACTTCTATACCCCCCATTCTCATGTTCATTAATAAGATAAATGTGCTGTGCATATTTCAAGTGTAGCTCTCCTCCCTGACTGAAACCTTTGTAGAGTAGGAGGAACACCAATTTTGGAGTCCTGTAATCCATAATTTTTGCCCTAAAACTCACCTGAGATACTATTTTAGGCAAGCTACTTGGTTCAATCTCAATGTAAAATGAAGACAGCAATATCTAACATGTTCAGACAGTATTTGACCTGATGTTTTAGTCATGATAGAAAATTCACAAAAAAAAGTTAAAAACCTGAAACATCTAGTTAGATTTTGAGGGTAAAATTATAATTTAATAATGCCATTATTCAACATATTGTACCATACATAAAGTTAGAACCAAGTCATATATTTAGAATTACTTTAGTAAAGGGATGCCTGGGCAGCTCAGTCAGTTAAGCATCCAACTCTCGATTTCAGCTCAGGTCATGCTCTCACAGTTTGTGGGTCAAGCGCTTTGTCAGGCTCTGCACTGACAGTGTGTACCCTGCTTGGGGTTCTCTTTCTTTCTCTGTCTCTCATAATAAGCTAACTTTTAAAAAAGAATTATTTTAGTAAATATACAGCTTAACAATTTCATTACTTAGTATTTTGCCCTTAGCTGAAAATTGGATTCACCTCTTCTAAAACTGGGGGGTAAAATTAAAAAAATTCACTGTGTTTGTTTTGAATCATTGTCCTATTTTTTTAATTGAGGTATAATTGACATACAACATTATATTAATTTCAGGCATAATATGTAATGATTCAAAACTTGTATATATTATGAAAGGATCACCACAGCATGCCTTGTTAATATCCATCATCATACATAGTTACAGAATTTTTTTCATGTTGTAAGAACTTTTATGATTTACTCTCAACAACTTTCAAATATGCAATACAGTATTATTAACTATAACCGCCATGCTGTACCTTGCATCCCTATTACTTATTTATTTTATAACTTGAAGTTTGTACCTTTTGACTCCTGTCACCCATTTTGCCCCCCATGCCCACCCTCACTACCCTGCTTCTGGCAACCACCAATCTGTTCTCTGTAACTGCGACCTTGGCTTTTTTTTTTAACTCTCTATATAAGTGAAATCATACAGTTTGTGTCTTTATCTGACTCATTTCATTTAACATAATGCCCTCAGGTCTATGCAGATTATAGCAAGTGACAAGATTTCATTCTGTTTTTATGGCAGAATAATTTTCCATTGTGTATATACTACATCTTCCTTGTCCATTCATTCAGTGGACGCTTAGCTTGTTTCTATGCCTTGACCATTGTAAATACTGCTGCAAAGAATATGAGGTGCATATGTTTTTTCAAATTAGTATTTTTGACATCTTTGTATAAATAACCAGAAGTGGAATTGCTGGATCATATGGTAGTTATATTTTTAATTTTTTGAAAAACCTTCATATTGTTTTCCATAGTAGCTGCACCAATTCATATTCCCACCAGCCGTGCACGAGGGTTCCCTTTTTTCTACATCCTCTCCAACACTTGCTATTTTTTGTCTTTTTGATAAAAGTCATTAAAACAGGTGGGAGGTGATATCTCATTGTGGTTTTGATTTACATTTCTCTGATAATTAGTGATATTGAGAAGCTTTTCTTGTACCTATTAGCCATCTGAATATCTTCTTTGGAAAGTATCTATTTAGATCTTCTGCCCATTTTTAAATCAGATTTTTGTAGGGTTTTTTTTTGTTTGTTATTGGGTTTTATGAATTCTTATACATTTTGGATATTAACCCCTTATCAGATCTACATTGTGTAAATATTTTCTCCCATTCCATAGGTTGCCTTTTCATTTTGTTTATGGTTTCCTTTTCCATATAGAAGCTTTTTAGTTTTATGTATCTCACTTTTTTATTTTTTCTTTTGAAAAAATGTTTATTTATTGAGAGAAAGAGAGAGAGAGAGAGAGCAGAGGATGGGCAGAGACAGAGGGAGAGAGAATCCCAAGTGGGGGACAGGGGCTCGATCTCATGAATGGTGAGATCATGACCTGAGCTGACATCAAGAGTCTGAAGCTCAATGGACTGGGCCACCCAGGTGCCCCTGTTACCTTTGCTTTTGATATCAAACCCAAAAAATCATTGCCAAGGCCAATGTCAAGGAGCTTACACCTATGCTTTCTTCTAGGAGTTTTATGGTCATCCATTGTGTTGTTTTATATTTGAGTCATTCACCTTCAATTCCTCTGGTTTTTCTCCTTTAACAATTCCTCATTCTTTATTCATTCACTCAGTTAGTAACTTTTATTAATGAGGTAACTGCCACATGAAAGAGATTCAGTATTTTGGTTTCATATATAAAAATACTTCTTTTCTCTCATAAGTCTGATATTTTTTATATCAGAAACCTACAAAATTCCCAACTTGTATGTTTTTTACCAGCCTAGTGTAGGCTTTAGAGAAGACTAAAATGATTCACAATTATCTAAAAATTAAGTATACAATATTTCAAAAGCACTGGAATAGAATGGTGATTTTATATTCTTTTTTTTCTTTTAACCCTGGCACATATATTTTAAAAATTGACTGCATTGTATTCAAGGTTGGTGATCCTGCCTACAGCATTATACAGATGTAAAAACATAGATGGCTAGAAAGGAAAAATAAAATTAACAAAGCAAATGAAAACACATCTTTTTTTTTTTTTTTTATGTGGAGGAATGCTGTTGTGGAACATGTATAAAGCTCCCAACATAGTCATATCTTGAAGCCCCCATATATTTAGTATAGATCATTTTTTAAAAGGAAACCAGGGATAATTGTTTTAGGATATTGAAAATTCTGTACCAGCACTTCTCTTTCCACATAAGCCAAAATGTTCCACTGCTTCATTGAAATCCCACTATTTATCCTCTTTCTCATTTCCATTTATCTTAGCATCTTCTAAACATGCCTCATTCAAAATCCCCTTTTCAAATCTGGATTTAGCTGTGGCTATTTCAGCCTGTGGTCCTACCCCTGTACTAAAAAGGGTTTTTCCCAGTAGTTCTGTAGTACAAAAAGCATGCCCTCAGTCATGACAGCCTCAGAACAGAGTTCTTGTTTTTGTGAGATGATAAAGCAGCCTAGATAAAGCCAATAATAGAGGTCTAGCATGTTTAGCAAATTTCTAATAAAATTTCCATTAATCAATGTCCTATCTCTGAACTTAATTTTGTAGATAGATAATTTAAAATATTAGAAGAAACAATTAAGATAATTGAAGTTGGATCTTATTTACCCAAATAGTTAAAACTTATTTTTAAGTCCGTATATCCTTCAGACTACACATCAGAACTGAAAGTCAGATCACAAATGATAGCTAAAGTCAAGCTAAAAAAAAAAAACATTATATAAGAACATCAGAGATACAGATATTATATTCCCCTCTTTACTGATTGAGTAAAGAAAACACAGCCAACTTAAATTTTAGCATATCAGATACCCAACAATATCTTTCCAATAAATATTTAATTGCCTTTAGCAAAATCACACTTTTTCATAGAAAAAGATGATTAGATAAAAATAAATCTTTTAATTGTAACCATCTTGTTTAAATTTCCTTATACTATTTAAGTGCAAATATTATTATTTTGAAAATTTCTATTTCAATAATTATTTTAGTGATAAAAAACATTTTCTTCATTCAAATTAGCATCACCAGTAGATAACTCCTTTTATTCTGGAATATATCTGATTAGACTTAATTTTTAGGTTTCAATGTTCTCTTCAGTTTAATGATTAAAGTTCCTAACTTAACTAGATCTTTATTTAAAATGTATCAAAACAAAAATGATATAAATCCTAACCCATAATTTCTAAGAATACAACTGCATCTAATAGCTATTTTATTCTATCTTTAATACAATCCCCCAAACACAATAGTTTTGTACACTTAAGGTTAAATTTTGACCAAATCTGGGCAGAAAACATACTTACATTTTTTGAAAAAATATTTTCAAGTCAGTAAACATATTTTCTCCTATCTAAATGGTATCACAATTCCTAACACCCTCTTCCATCCAGAAATCTATCAGAAAACAGTCAGTTTGAAGCTAGCTAATTTTCTCTATTTCACCAGACCCCTGGGTATCCAGCTCAGTTTCTATCTTGTGACTAAAAGATTACTGGTGCCTTCTTCAGAAATCATGTGTGAAATCATGTGTGAGTTAGAAAGGAAAGTGAAAAGGAGCCCTATTTTAAATACAAAGTACAAAAATAAAGAAATTCATCCATTATGTTGATATTCTTTTGATACTAGAATTTGCTGTTCATGTAATCTTACAAGCTTTTTCCTTTATTGCTAATAAATGCTCTTTGAAAGACAGTCTCTTCACTCCTGTAGCTAAAACTGTTGAAACCGTGTAATTTCTAATTGCATGAAAAATGTTATTTTAGAGCTTAAAACAATTAATCCTTATACACACATTATATTACCATTTCACAAGTCTAGCACAGTTTGGAAACACATACTCAACATCGCACATACTAATATCCTTTATATTTGTCATAATTAATACTAATAGTTTTATTCAATTACTATTTACTGAATGCTTACTACATGTCTTAGATTTACATGCCTTAGCATATATAAAGTAGATATTGTTTTTCCTATAAAACAATTGAAATAATTTACTGAAGAAAGCACATATGTCTAAGTAAATATGTCCCAAGACTATTTTTCTGAAATCAGTGTGATGATTTTAGAGTATTGTTCTTTTCTAGAGACAAAATTCCCCACCGCATAAATTTAATTCTTTCTTAGAAAGAGAAAAATAAACATGACAATCCCATGAATATCCTGGCAATAGCTTTCTTCTTATCTTTTGGGTTATTTGCTAACCTAGTCACCTTCATCCTTGTTTTCAGTGTACAAAATGTGACTTTTTTCAATTGAATTGCTACTGAAAATCTTGATTGCTAAATATGATTCTTTCCATTATTTTATGCCTATGTTTCCATTTGATTAGAGAATGTTGTCAGTGGCCGTGTGCAATGTAAGCGCTTTCTACTGGTGGCTAAATGACTCTTGCTGCTAAATCCAATCTGTAAAGACTAGAAGAGGTGCCTACTTCCCCAAATGCATACACACCAGTACAGAGCCACAAGAATCGTGATTAATGAAGGACACTACCAAAGGAAACTAATGAAGCTTGCTAAGTGAGTAGATGTTGAATTTTCTCACATTATATGCCTTAAAGTTATACAATTTTATATGTCAATTATATCTTGATAAAGCTAGGACAGGGGAGAGAACAAAAAAGCACAGAAAGGGAAAATGTGCTTTCTCTGCTTGAATTGGGCATCTGTTTTCTCCTGTCCTGGGGCATTGGCTTCCCTGGTTCTCAGGCCTTTCAGGTTTGGACAAGAATTATACCACTGGCTTTCCTGAGCCTCCAGGTTACAGAAGGCACATAGTGGTACTTCTTAGCCTTCATAATCATGTGAGCCAATCCCTCATAATCTCTTTCAATATATCTATTTATATACTTTATTAGTTTTATTTCTCCAGAGAACCCTAATACAGATTTTGGCACTGGAGTGGTACTAGAGGAATAGAATTTCAAGGGCAAGCTCAGATTCAAAAGAAGCTATTTCCCAATTTTTCATCTTCTTCCCTACCCCACAACAGTACACACACATACACAAACAAATCACTTGAACTTTTTAGTCATTCTGAATTCTGTTTTACATTACATTTTACAGAGAATGTTGCCCTGAATTAAAATATAAACATTTATCTTGTGGTGGTACCATAATTTCTCTTTCAAGTAATAGATGACTTATTTACCATTACTTCACACCTTCAACTATAAAGTCATCCCTCATCTAGGAGCTGTGTGCAAAGCTCCTTTGATGTTGCATAGGCAAAAGACTTCCTTTTTATTAAAACCCAGATTGTCTTAACATCAGTACAGCTTGAAGAAAGGAAACAGTGTCAGTTTTACCGGCTACCACAAGTTCTATTTTCTGATTCAATTGATGAGATACAAATCAAACGTTATAGTTCCAGTGTGGAATAGATGGATACATATAATTTCAGATCATGAAACATAATCACTTGTACATAGAGGAGTAATATTGCATATAGTATTGCCACACACTTTCAGTGGCATACAACAATAAGCATTTAATTAGTTCACTGGTGGATGCAAGCTGATCTCAGTTGCATTCAACTGGGGACAGCTTTGCTTCAAGCAATGTATTTCTCTGAGCATGGCTTCTCTCCTCACTGAGATTTAGTGTCATGTCTCTTCTATCTAATTATTCTAGGGTCAAGCTTGAGGAAATAGTCGCTATCAGGGAGAACTCCCCTTATGGTGGTGACAGGGATGCAGGGGAGCAAGTGCAAATACACATGGTCTCTTAAGGGAATTGACACTTGTCACTTCTGTTTCCTAATATTGGCCAAAACAAAATGCATGTCTGGTCCTAAAGACAAGCAGGAGGAACATATACTCTGCCCCATTTCCTGAAAGGAATACAAAGTCCCATGACAAAGGATATGAGAAAGAAGAGCGAAAAGTCGGGATCAATTATTCAAACATACAGAGAAGTGGTGTGTAATGAGAAATTCCTGTACCTCACTGCAGGAATGGAACATCGGAATCATTAGATTTGACTGGATTTTAAAATTTAAATTTATACCAAAAGTTACAGTAGACCTAAAACCACATTATAGATGTTCCAGTTCTACTTTATATAATAAACTTTTAAAAAGTTTATACACAATTTGTATATACACAATTAATATGTGTGCTGAAATTTCATAGGAATAGGCACATTTATTTTTTATCAGTGTAAAGGGAAGCTATCAAGTGTTCAGAAACCCTAATAGTTTGGCAAGTAAATAAGGGTAACATGCTTAAACACATGTCTAAATTTATGTTTACAAATTTCTGTGAAAATATATTCATGTAATCTCCCCCACATCACCCAAATATTTAAAATGTTTTAATGTGAAAAACATGCTTTAGTTCACATTTGCTTGTAGAAAATGATGTCCAGAAATATAGGTTTCTCCCGTATGGTTCAAATACAGTCCTCTACTTGAAATTGTACCATGATAACACCTGAACATTTATCACATAGAATCCTAATATTATGGCCTCACATGTCATGCTGGTTGAGATTGAAGTTTTACGACCCACTGAAACTTTATTGAGACATTTTTAAAAAAATGTTTTTAAAGCAGCAAAGGAGAATATTCGTTTCTATAGTTGAAAGGAGTATTTTAAATAGACCACATATTATGATGCAGGGAGTTCACTAGAAATGTAAACATAAAACTTTCAAAATACCCATTTATCATATTCACTGGGCCTTTCTTTCTAACACCAGGATCATGTGATTTATATTAATTTCTTGACTGCTATATTTGGATCTGAGATGAAAAGTTTTAGCTGAAGTACCTCTTATCACCAGCAAATAAATAAATAAATAAATAGCATTCATTCTCTTGACAATTACAATAGTTCATAATCTCATGAGTTCATATTTATTTTGTTCAGATCTTAGAAAGAAAAAAGTAATTTCAAAGCTTTACAAAGTTGGTTGTCAGAATTGATACCCAAATCCCCAAACATCCAGAGAATTTGACAAGTGACTGCATCCTGGGATTCTCTAAGTTGGTACAAATCTGGTGGTTTGGGTATTATGGTATTTTTCAGATGATTTAAACATGGGAAAATGGAAAATCATGTGAGGTATGTTAACAATTTTTGTGTAAAATTTATCAAGGAATTTTTAGTGTCTACCCAAGACTAAATTACACATATAAATTCCAGGAGAAAATTGTCCAGGATTACAAAGACCACCTCAATTCTTTTTTAACCTTCTTTTTTTTTCTAAAGTTTCGTCAGGGGTATAGAGTGAGAAGTGACTCATTAATTCATTTATTTATCACATGCTGTCAACCACTAAGCTGGACACTGATGATTTAAGAAGAAAAAGATATAATTTTTGCCCTCCAAGCATAGTGTTGCATACAAGGAAGTAAAGAGCAAATTATTACATTCTGACATGATAGATACTTTGGTAGTGTTTGAAAATGGGATGTTGGGAGGGTATTGAACACAGAGGAAGTCTCCATAGGGTATATGCCCTCATGGGCATTTGTTCTTAAATAAGTATTTTCAGCATTAATATTTCTTTTTTCTTTCTTTCTTTCTTTCTTTCTTTCTTTCTTTCTTTCAAGTGGGAGGGAGGGCCAGAAAGAAAGAATCTTAATCAGGCTCCATACTCAGGTATAGAGCCTGACACGGGGCTCTATTCCATGACCCTGGGATCATGACCTGAGCCAAAATCCAGAGTTGGACGCTCAACCGATTGAGCCACCCAGGCACATCCACCATTAGTTTTTATAATGAAAAGAATTCTGACTCTCCCTTTACTATCGAGGTTCAGTAAAACTTTGATTTGTGAGCATAGTTCGTTCTGGAAACATGTTTGTAATCCAAAGCACTCGTCTATCAAAGCAAATTTCAAGAACCATTAGCTCAGTTGTGATCATGTGACATTCAGTGCAATATTAGTAGTATTGCAAGACCTCGCTTGTTTATCAAGTTAAAATGTATTAGAAATGTTTGCTTCTCTTGAGGAACATTCACAGACCAAGTTACTTGCAATCCAAAGTTTTACTGTTCTTTTGCCTATAATAACACAATAAGAGAATCACAGAGCAGGCCCCTAGAAATTGAATAACTCCATATCCACCATTAAAATGAAATTTCCTTGGGGCACCTGGGTGACTCAGTAGGTTAAGCATCCAACTTTGACTCAGGTTGATTACAGTTCGTGGGTTTGAGCCATGCGTCCGGCTCTGTGCTAACAGCTCAGAGGCTAGAGCCTGCTTTGAATTCTGTGTCTCCTTCTCTCTCTGCCCCTCCATCGCTCACACTCTGTCTCTCCCTCAAAAATAAATAAAAGTTTTAAAAAAAATTAAAATGAACTCTTTTCAAAAACATCCTTCAGGTTGTGACTGGGTCCTGGTAAGAGACATTTCTCAGCGGGACACCAGTCACTACAAAACCTTAGCTGCTCATCATGAATCAGGTATTTATTGATTTTCCTAATCACAAGCTGAGCAGTGTGCAGCCGCGTTCCATTATCAGTTTGAGGTAAAATTCAACTTGAGAAAATCTGAAGTCAAAAGGAGGCTGGACATGGCACATATTAGGATTGAGGAAAAGAATCACAGAAAAAGAAGCCATGTTTTGTAGGGAAAGGTATTATCAAATGCCTCAAAACAATAAACTTTACTTTTCCAAGGGTAACCTGGATATAGTCACTGTTGTGTACCCAAAGTGCCTATCCTGAAGGTTAATCCTGAGACTCATGTGCCATCATAATGTGGGAAGACTAGCTGTTACCTAATGGTTGGTTGATTAAAATAATCTCATTCTACTAAGGAGTGGGCAGTGATTTGAAAGAGTGATTGGAATTTATCTTCCTGAACATAATGCTTCTGTCAGAATGAGAATTTCTTGAAGTTACCAAAAGCTTTATTTACCATCCTATTTTTTACACATATCTTGTCAAAAAAATGAACTTCATAGAAAAATAAACGAGGCAATATACTGACACCCATGGGATTTACTGCTCTTAACATGTACCCTTTAGCCTAGGAGCAATTTTAGAATGGCTTATTGAAAACTTACAGTACTAGATAGTAGATGATACCTTAGGACATTAGGATGTTGCCCTATAGTACATGATATATCTTTTTTTTGGGTAAGTTTAATTTATTTAGTTGAGAGAGAGGGAGAACATAAGCAGGGAGAAGCAGAGAGAGAGGGAGAGAAAGAATCCCAAGCAGGCAGTGGAGAGCCCAACGCAGGGCTAGAACACATTAAGTGTGAGATCGTGACCTGAGCAGAAACCGAGTCAGACACTTAACTGACCAAGCCATCCAGGCACCCCACATGATATAGCTTTTTAACAGTGATCAACATATAGTGTTCTTTCTCTGGTAACCAGGATATGCTGATCTACAAAACAAGAGACCTATTTGAAAATAATCTAGCTTCCTAGTCCCATGCTTTGGGGTTCTACTGATTTGGAGGTCTTTATTTCTTAGAAAAGAATGCTCCTAGTCCTTATTCCACTAAATAAGAATTTGCATTGCCATCTGATCATTTAAGACTGTTTTTAATGTTTATTTATTTTTGAGAAGTTGGGGAGGGAGTGGGGCAGAGAGAGAGAGAGAGAGAGAGAATTCCAAGCAAGCTTTGTGCTGTCAGCACAGAGACCAACATGGGGCTTAGACTCAGAAACTGGGAAATCATAACCTGAGATCATGACCTGAGTCGAAGTTGGATGCTTAACCGACTGAGTCACTCAGGCGCCCTCACTTAAGACTTCTTATTGCTACTCTACTAGCAGCGTAAGGATTGTGGCAAATAATCCCAATTGGTAAGGGGAAATAGGTCTGATGCTTAACAACGGAGGCAAAGAGATGGTTCCCTGTATCCCTGGGTCCCAGAAAATTCTCTGGAATACTTCATAGTATTGTTTAGTCTAGTGGTAAATTTAATGAAACACTACAGAAAAGGAATGTGTACAAGATCAGGATCACCAAAGGGTTAGAATCTCCAGGAATGAAAGTTTGAATCATTTCACCAAGAAAAGAACAGCATCCAGATGAGATGCTGACTGAGAATAAAGGGAACATGGAAGGGGTATTGTAGGAAGGAAATGATAAATAAAACCCATGGCCTTCTTACTAATTCAAAACAGAGGATATTGTATACTTACCATTTTTTTTCTTGTTCTGTCTCTTTCCTGTGAGTGTGCACGTGCACAAGTGTGTGCTTAATATTAACTGTCCTTTTCCCTAACTTACCCCTTCTGTTTTATATAAAGAGTTGGTAGTTAATGGCAAAATGTAATTTATAGTTTATGGGATATCAAAGTGAGATGGCTGAACTCAAAAAGAAAGAGCATCACCCAGAGATTGAAACAGCAACTAATGACACTTTGGGACTCTCAATATCGGAAGACAGTAGGCAGATTTTCATTTGTATATAGGATTAAATACATTATGTAGGAAACAGGCACTATTTTGTAGTTTGTTTGTTTGTTTGGACTTTTAAGTATGAGTAGGAACCCTGTTAAAAATTACATTAAGGGGGCGCCTGGGTGGCGCAGTTGGTTGAGCGTCCGACTTCAGCCAGGTCACGATCTCGCGGTCGGTGAGTTCGAGCCCCGCGTCGGGCTCTGGGCTGATGGCTCAGAGCCTGGAGCCTGTTTCCGATTCTGTGTCTCTCTCTCTCTCTGGCCCTCCCCCGTTCATGCTCTGTCTCTCTCTGTCCCAAAAATAAATAAATGTTGAAAAAAAAATTAAAAAAAAATTACATTAAGATCCAGAAGACTAGGAGTTGATACTGAGATCCTCATTCTAACATCGGTATTTCAGACAATGCCAATACAGGGAAAAAATACAATTAAAGCAATGTATGTATAGAAGCAAGATCTAGTTTTCTCTTAAATCTATTTTGACCCTTTTTTTAATTTTTCAGTTTCAGAAATACAATATAGTATTTTTTTCTATCCAGAGAGTTTAATATAAAACTTTGTTATAAACACTTATGTAATGATTTCTTAGACTATATGAAGTTAAGAAACATAACAAAACTAATATAATTTTTTATAAATAGGCATAAGACTTGTTAAATTTGGATATGATTGTTAATTATAAATAATTACAAATGTGCATGTGCACATTTATGTATTTGAATAACATTTGAATCAGCTGTTAATAATCCCTCAAAAGAATATTGCACACTTTTAAATCACAGGTGAACTGTAGGCTGTACAAATGAAAATAGAAAAAGCTCAATTTTCCCTGGTGCCAAAAGGAAAAGAGACCCCCCCCCACCAACACACACATACCTTTTTCTTTTTTTTTCTTTTTTTGATTTCAAGTTTTTATTTAAAAATTTTTTTAACATTTTTTATTATTTATTTTTGCGAGAGAGACAGAGCATGAACAGGAGAGGGGCAGAGAGAAAGGGAGACACAGAATCTGAAACAGGCTCCAGGCTCTGAGCTGTCAGCACAGAGCCCGATGCAGGGCTCGAACTCACGAACCGCGAAATCATGACCTGAGCCGAAGTCGGATGCTTAACCGACTGAGCCACCCAGGCGCCCCTCAAGTTTTTATTTAAATTCAAGTTAATATACATGGTAAAATTGGTTTCAGGTATAGAATTAGGACCCACCTTTTTCCTAATGCATTTACTATAGAAAACATGTAATTGTGAATCCTTTTCCTGCCCTTTTGATATGTATAGATATTTTTTTAAAGGCTAAATAAGACTTTTACCAGTTTTGCAACCCAGGAATATTTCCTGAGGACCCTGGAAACCATCTCTTTGAAATGTAATCAAAGAAGGCAGCACTCCAATTCCCGATTTTCTGAGGGCATGGAGGCCTACCTTCAGCTGGCACCTGACTCCAAGTCTCCAGCTTACCTCTTTGATCATAAAGATATAAGATTTTTTAAATACAGGCCATGAGTCAACACAGGTGTCTGCCCTAATTAACACATGGATTTATGAGGAACTACAGATGACAAAGGGCAATGTCAGGTCCCTTACTTGAAGACTAGTTTGTCTATTGATTGATTATTTTAAGAATATGTAAGTAATGGGATGTATTTACTTGGCTAAATAAGAGGTGATATTTCTTTCTCTACTTGCTGTTTCTTTAGTGAATGCCTGTGCTGTGCAGTGCATTCTGCTATAATTCCTATTCAATAATAAGACTTTTTTTTTCTCTTTTACCTTTGTGGAGAGGTTTTCTGGGTTGGGAGTTTTTATTTTTAATTATATTTTTCCAACAGTATCTGAAAGAGGCAATGCGAGGCAAGGATGGCTTGCATCTGTATCTGGGACTTCTCCCCAAACTTGTGTTAAAATCCATGGAGTAAAGTAGGAATATAAGTAGGACTGCTTTTTTTTTCTGCAATAGAAGGGTGAATTGATGAGAATAAACACAAGTCAAAGGCTTGCTTTGTCTGCTTTTTTCCTGAAAGCCTAAACCTCAAATCATAAATGTTTGTACTTCATTAATACAAAAAGCCAATCCTAAATACGTCAACAATAATAAAAAGAAGATATGCAAGTCTACAAGAGCAATGATTAGAAGGTAATGCCAGCAGATTTAAATTTCTTGCCTTGGGCCTGCCTTGGGTATCCAGAGTAACAAGACCATTCAAAGAATGATTCCAAGAAGATTTTTCTAAAATTTGTTGAACTGAGAGAAGAACATAGCTAGATTTTTCTGAGTCCTTTGAAATTCTTTTTTATCCACTCCTGGAATTACACTATTCGAAACCAACATTATAAATGGAGTTGGCAAGTGGAAGAATCAAGAGAAGAAGGAATAGGAAGTCTTGCTGGAATAACAAAGATAGAAAAAAAAGAATGAGATAGTAGTTATCCAAGAAAAAGATATATGGAGGTAAGGCAGTATAGGAACCACAAATTGCATAGGAAAAGGAACATAAGACCAATCTAACTGCAGAAATTGGAAAGGAAGGCAGGGTATGCAAGTGCCAGGAAGCCCCAGACTTAAAGTATCTGTTAATTATACCAGTGAAAAGTCCCCCAAAAATGTTCAGTTTCAAATGAATAATTCATATTGTGGAGCATATCTGTGAAAATTCTTTTCTGGAAGTGCCTCTCCATATTGTGCCTGTTCACATGCCAAGATTTCACCCCTGTTTTGTCCTTGCTTGTCCCATTGCTAGCATTGCATACATCACACTGCATTAAAAAATAATAATAGACTTTTTTTACAGGAGTTTTTAATATACAGAAAAAATGAGCTGAAAACATAGAGTTCTCTATGCCCCCTCTATTCTTGCATAGTTTCCCCTATCATTATTATATTGCTTTATTGTTCCATTTTTATTATATTTTCTTAATTGCTCATTCACTCATTAGTAGAAGCATTGTAACTTATTCATTGCTAAACAAAGATACTCAATAAATGCCAATTTTAAAATCAAGCAATATAAATTGGGTAGTAAAATCATGTGTAACTTCTCAATGTAGTTTTTGATATCAGGGACTCATAATAAATGAAATCCATAGACTTCTTTCATTTAAAAAATGCAAGTGTATATATATACATATACATATACATAAACACATACACATATACATACATACATACATATATAATCTCCTGATCTCCAACTTTGAATATAAGGTTTAAAATAACAGGTTCTCTCAACTTCAGCACTATTGACAATCTTTGTTGTGAGGGGCTGTCTGGTGCATTGTAGGATTTTAAGTAGCGTTCCAACCTCTATTTACTAAATGCCAGGAGCAATTCGTTCCCCTACAATGACAATAAAAATGTCTCCAGACATGGCTGAATGTCTCTTTTGTGACAAAATTGCTGGGAGTCGTGATTTCCGAAGATAACTTCACCAGACCACAGCTAAGAAGGTCTGCATTAGTATTAATTTCAAAATAATGCTAATCGGGGTCCATTTTGATCAATTATAAATGAAAGAGAAAGAGATGACAAAAGGACAACTTGATTATGCTAAAAATGAATTTATCAGAGGGGCACCTGGATGGCTCAGTTCATTAAGCACCTGACTCTTGATCTCGGCTCAGGTCATGATCTCGCAGTTTGTGGGATCGAGCCCCACATCAGGCTCTGAGCTGGCAGCACAGAGCCTGCTAGAGATTCTCTCTCTCTCTCTCTCTCTCTCTCTCTCTCTCTCCGCCCCTCTCACCTCTCAAAATAAATAAATAAACTTTAAAAAAATAAATTTGTCAGATATAAGAAATACTGTTTGATTAAATGTCTAATACATTTACTGCAGTTTTTCTAGCATATATAAAACAAGTAATTATTCAACAAAGTTCTTAGCTGGCAACCTGATGTAAAAATTTGACATTTGTTGCTTCCAGCCTTTCATTTCATTTACAAATTGGAATTTCAAGTTTATATTTTTAAATTATTCCTTGAGAAAATGCAATGACACTTATTAAATCAGTAATGGAAACCACTATAATACTAGCAATATAACTCATAAAGCTGTGTTCTAGTTGCCCAGGTATAGATCCACATTACTGAATGCCTCTAGAGTACATAAATCTACAAAGCGACACTGAGCAGGTCCCACTATTTGCAGGACACTGGGAGCTAAAAGAAGTCCTAAAAAGTGAAGAGAAGACATGGTCTTTGTTTTAAAAAAAAAACAAAAAACAAAAAACAAACATTGTCCTTCAGTATCCTGAGGACCAGAGTTTAAAGTTTAGTTCTGGATTAATTTACTTTCTAAGCAAAAACTGCCAGGTTGGATTTAGTATTGAAGAAACTTACCTCTGTAAAAGTAAGAAACACGTACTGCCTTGTTTTTGGTGCATGATAAAGCCATGATAAATATGGTACAGAGCATGACAATTGTATGGAGTTCCTAATAAATTATTACCAAACAAAATACTGTCTCTGTATTAAGTGTAAGACATATACATGTTACAGGTACTTATTAGCTAGCAACAGATTTGGATATTTCTGTGTATTTATATGTGTACATTTTCAATTTTATTAGTGATGAAATTTCTGAAAATTTCCTTCCCTTGTGCCCTTGAGGCCAAAGATTTGTTTGTTTGTTTACCTGTGTATACCTCAGTGTGTCCAGCACAATGCTCATCTGGTTGATCTCCGTGAGTAGAGTTTAGGTGAGGTAAATTGAATTGAATTGCTTGAAAGTGAAACCTCCTTTTAGCACTGCTTATTCCCCTAGACTCGTGGAGGTAGCTGGAGCTGAAATGCAACAGCCAGCTATTTTTCATTACTATATACAACACCACTGCTAGGTTGGCACAAAGAAATAAAATGTCTTGACACAAAGAGTTAACGTGATTGCCAAGCTTAAAGCTGTTAGATCCAAGGTAGATCTAAGATATCTGGCTCAGTGCCAGAGCCTTTGGCTTCATAGCCTGCTGCCTTTCCTTTATGGATAATTATGATTTTTGATTGGAGCGTACATCAACTTTTACGTACTGGTTTGGCAACTGACATGTCAGGTGTGTGGTGACTCTTCAAATGAACTGACTTGGAGTTCTCACCCCACAAATTACAGTCCCAGAGTATAGTTTAAAAACTTCTCTTGGCTTGCCACCTTGTGGTGGATTTTTCAAAGTAACAAAACTCAGTCTCGAAAGAAATCATTGGCTTCCAACCTTGTTAAGAACAATAATTTCCATATGAAAAAATAGGTAAATTTGCAATGAGGTCAGTAAAGATCTAAAAATATCATCTGTAATTTAAAATCAGCATTTATGATGAAAATTTTTTTCATTATTTCCGCAAATATCCCCACATTAAACTTGGGAAAAAATAAGGAAAATATTACCACAATCCCCCAAAACGTATGTGATATCATGAAATTAGTTCAAAACCTTTCTCTTTCATTGGTTACTTTATGAAAAGTTTAAAATTAGATTTAGCTCCTGAGCAAATCTTAATGTAATAAGAAATTGCATGTGCACTAAGACAACTTACAATTTACCATCAATTTTTAAAGCATGCAGTTATAATGAACTATATGATACATGGTTGGATTATGAGCTAATTTGATTATTATTCAAATAGAATTTATTAGTTGATAAATAGCATGATTTATTAGAGTGTTTGAAATGTGAATGTTCATATTTGTTTTTGTCTTGATGACCATGGATCATCAGCTCTCTGGAAGTATATCTAGTATGTTCTAAAACTAAATTAATTACTTGTCTTAGAACGGCTTTGAGTTTCCTCAGAAGAAATGAGATCATTTGACTGGGATGTATAATTAAAAGACCAAGATAATTGCTACAATCCAATAACAAAACAGGAACACAGGTTAACCACAATGCCATCGATCATACTGATGGAAGAAGGTTGACAAATGATTGCTAACACTTCAAATTCATAAACCAGGTGATCTATTTGAAGACAATGTTAGATAGTATCGGGTACTAAGAACTCTGCTTTATATGCACTAACCATTTTCACAAACTACCAAGATTGCTAAGATGAGAGTTTTTGATTCCACAGAACAAATTCAGAAATCCTGCTTCAAATGTGTTTTCCACTTGAAGATGGCTAAATTCAAACCAAGTCTGAACGGAGTACTACTCTGATGTAGTTAGTGGTGGGCTCATTTATCCTCATCATTCCCAATTTAAGGAAACGTAGCACAGTGGGAGATTCCACACCTGGACCAAAATCGGTTGCTTTCATTTTTTATTGGTCAGGGAAATAACTCTTATTGAGATTTAAACTCAGATGAAAATTGTAACTGTTTCATCTTTCAGTTAGAAAACTACTTAGATATGATGCAGACCTCTTGTGCAAAACTTTAATTTAAGGGCAAAATATCCTAAGGAAACGGCATCAAAAAGGGCAGCCTCAGGTAATCTTATTCCCAATCCAGTTCTATTTAAACAACTCCTCATTGCCTTCATACTTATAGACACTCACGGGTTTTAACGTTCATCATGAATTCCGGACATTCTGTTTTGTGCCACTATCATACAAGATAGATTTTTATTACTTAATTTTTTAAATCATTTACCATGGTGTGGTCTTTATTCTGAGTAAATGGAGAAAAAAAATGCGAGAAAACACCTTCATTTCAATTACTTTTTTTTTTTTCTTAATGAACATATGTCTTTAGGTCTAATCCAGCTATCTCACAGTTTGTGCTTTGATGACTTTATGAAATCTTTTCCATTATGCCTTTGAAGTGGCCCCATTTTCTTAATAGAAGAAATATATTTAAATTGTCCGAGAGCTATGTTTGCACTCCTTGCTTTCTGCCCTCGGATATCTGAAACTAGAAACTCTATCAAAAATAGTCTTAATTTACTTGCTAACATTCACTCTCTCGGTAGGAATAATTTTGATTAGTAGGGAAAGTGCTTTCTCATTGTCTTCTTTCACTGGCAAATAATACATTGCTCTTGCATCTTTCTTTGCTGAGCCTAGAGCCTTTAGATTCATTATCCAATTAATCCTCCTAACATTGCTGTAAAGTAAGAATGGGGAGTAAATTCTGAATCTACACGTAGGGAGATTAAATGACTTATATAATGTCACCAAATGGGTAAAAAGCAGAGTTGAGAAAACTGCTTAAGGCTTGCCTTTATTGCAATATCAGGTCATTATTTCTCATATTACAAGAACCTCTTCAGAGATAGCTGGTACTAGGAGTTGAGAGGTAAACAGGTTTCTTCATATTTAATTGTAACAATGTTCTCGAAAATGGCCTTTTGAAATAAGTAGGGGATGTAAATGCATTTATATTGGCAGAACATAGTGCGTGGTATTTTAATGATATATGGAATAAAATCACTTGTTTTTCTGTTATGTGAACTAGTTAACATGCATTAATAAATTACAATATTAACATTCACTAAGAAGTGATTGTTGAACCGACTGTATTTTTTCTTTCTCCCTTTATTTATTATTAATAAATTAGTTTAATCCATCTCCTTTATCACATGAGGATAGTGAAGCTCAATTTCATTTTTATTTGATTATTTTAATTATGTATTTTTGAGGTTTTTTTTTATATTCCTACAAAAGCAATTCAAGGAGCACCATTTATTTTTAAACAAAACTTAGTTGAATTTGTAAAAAGCCAAAAAAAATCACATATTAAATATCTTACATGTTTCTCCATTTCCCACCTTTCCTTGTTGCATAAGAAAACTATGAAAATCATTACCTGCATGGTACGTGTGACTGTAGGTTCGACTATAATCCAAAAGTTGAAATGTCAGAAATCCCAGAAGCACAGAGTTCCCAACAGGACTTCAAGCCCAAGTATGCAGGCCAGGGAAGATGGGAGATTCAGATAAGCTTCAACTGCACACTTGAACTTTAGGCTCTTTAGAAGAACACAGATTTGGATTCATTTGAGATTTTCTTTTTGTAAGTCAGTAGATAATAGATCTGAAGGAACCTTTTAAAATCCCTTTGAATTTCTCCTTTGCATAAAACAACTTTAGGAAAAATGAAAGCTGAAGGTCCAAGGTCACCTGAAATATGATCTGTGGTTCCCTGCTCACTCTGGTGGGTTGATGCCACCTTATGGAGCAAGAGGTTCACTACAATGCATGTTGCAATAGCCACTAAGACCTAAGTTCCAGGAGAAGCGCTCACAACTTAAATTTAGTCAATAGAAAACCATTATACTGCATACCTAAAAGGAATGGGATTAAATACTAAATTCTATTATAATACTTTTTTAAGAGTTAAAGCTCTTGGTTTTATATTGCGTATTAATCAGATATAAGATTCACTTTCCATTGGCAGTATAATAGAGTTGTTTTTAAAGCATATGTGCAGTCCTATTTCAAACATTCAGAAAAGATTAACTCTTATATTGTGTCTTCTTGTGTCTCCTTTCATTTTACCCTCCTTTCTTTGTTTCAAGTTATATGTATGTAGACTGATAAGTTACTCAAAAGTGGCTAGATGTAAACTCACCTATCTAAATTTAAAAATATAGTAATTGTGCTAATATTAAGACTAAGCAGAAAGATTAAGCCAGGAGACAGTAACCTTGCAGAATGCTCGTTGTGAGCTTGTGTGAGGATCATGAACACAGGGTAGGAACTTCTACTAAATCATTTTAGGAAATAAAGAACAAGGAAAATATCTGTAGCTTTTAGTAAAAGAAAAAAAATACTTTCAAAAAGTATGAAGCAATCAAGATGTGCGGGTCCCAGTGTCTGAATAGAAAAGGGAAGCTTAATGCAGAGAGACGCTGGGACCCAACGCAGGCTTCAGAGCATTGGATATAGGGTCTAGATAAGAGATTACTTACAAGTGACTTCAGTGTTAATTTTAACACGTAATAGAATATTTAAAAAAAACAGTTTCTTGGACATATTAATTAAGTTGTAGGTTATTGAGCGCTCTAAAACCTGGAATTCTTCATTGATCTAAACTCTATGCTCAATGATTCTGAGACCTCTCTGATCAATCAGAATCACTTGGGCCTCTTTTATATGATGCTTTTCTGACCAATCCTATTACTAACTCTGAGCAGTAACTCTATTGGTGGAATTTGCCTAGATCCCTAGTCCCAGCGACTTGGATATATGTGATAAAATGAATTGTTATCACTGACCTTTGTCAGCTGAAAGCATTTCATGGCATTTCTTGACCATATTCTTGTGAATGGCTTTCTTAGTCCTGCTCTACTTATTAAAAGCACTTGTTAAAAAATCCTCATCTTTAATCGCTACAATCTGAGAAGCTAACTTACCTTCTTCATTACCATATCTCTTGCTATCTGAACATCATATTTCATTTTAGTCTCCTTTCTTCTCCAAATGAACGTTCACTATGAGCATTACTCTGTCCTTTCAGAGTACCCATTCTAGCGTTATTTTTCTATGTGTGGGGTTGCGGAGGGGGTCGGTGATAGTATTATTTTGGTTTCTTAGTCAATGTGCTCACCATTATCAACTCAGATGATGAAGGGATCTTCAGGAAAGGACTCTCAGGCTAAATTCTCATCACAAAGAGAATTGTGGTTGCAAGCTGTTAGCACAAAAATAATTTGAAAAGACATCAGTACAAAATTATCTAATCTTAACTACGTATGCCTTTGTTTGCAGACAAAATCTTTGAAGCCATTTGCTGCAGCAGACCTCAAAGTATCAATTATTCTTGCCACTGCTTATGTATACTCAGGCCAGTAGCGATGATGTCTACAATGTCTACCCATTGTCCAACTTAGAATGTATATTATTTTTCTTAGTGGCTCCTTAACAAGGCATTGAAAACCATCTCCTTTAGGAGAATTTAGTTTGGGTATAAAATGTGAATACTAACAGATAGCAGTGGGCGATCTTGCTGGAATATAAAGGCTCTTGTTTCCTTCCCCTGTGCATGCCCCATAGGAGAGTGTGGATGCTGCTGGAGAGTTGCAGAGAAAATCAAGTGGGAGAGGAATGAGGAAAGGGTGCAAGGTTCTCACAAAAGGACTGATAGTTGAGATCAGAGGTTGGCAAATTTTCTCTTTAACTAGCTAGACGGTAAATATTTTAGGTTCCCAGAGCCATATTGTCTCTGCGTAACTACTTAAGCCTGCTGTTGTCACATGGAAACACCCACAGACAATATGTAAACACTGTGTGTTCCAATAAACTTTACCAAATCAGGCAGCAAGCCAGATTTGGCCTACAAGCCATGGTTTGCCAACCCCTGCATTAGATAATAATTAATAGTGATGAAATTATGTTATGGAAAAAGAACAAAAGTCATGGGTTCCAGAATCATCTCTGACACTAGCTGTCCAGGGAAAACGTCTTTCCTAATTAGAAAAATTTTCATATCAGTAAAATGAGAGGGTTAAACTTACCTTTTCTAAAGTTACTCTATGCTCTAAAATTATATGAGTTTATACTGTGCTCATTTATCTTTAAGAAAAAGTTGATTGTGCTATTTTTATAAAGACTAAATAAAAATCATTCAGAAAATCATGCTAATCATTTAAATTTTTTGAAATGGTTAATTTTTCTGGTTGGAAGAAAGGAAGGAAGCTCTTATTTCAAATATATGGACTGTTCTTAGTTTTTATTCTGTGTAATTCTTTAGAACTGGTCATGGCTCCCTTAAGTAATCCCAACAGACAGTAGGACCCATAAAGCCCTAGGGAATACAGGACAGATATAGTTAAAACTTTTTTTTTCCCCTGACTGAATCGTATCTAATTTAGGAAAGAACAGCCATTATCTGCTTATACCAAACCAGTCCTTTTGTTTCAACCCTCACTACTGACTTATCATTTCTGGGTCCCATTCCATGCATTTATTGACTCAAAATGACCTTTTTTTCTGAACTTATGAGAATTATAGTATCTGTGTTTCTATCATTCCCAATCTTCATATCTCTGTAGGTACTTCATGGCATGTTTGTGTCAACTTCTTTGTATAAATAAAAAACACAATTGTTCAAAAATCGTCCAGAAACAAATGTGACCCTGCTCTGTCTTGTCCACCAGATCCAGCCTTGAAACCTCATTTACATGTTAACCTGACCCACAGAATGATCTGACCTCTCTGGTGGGTCTCACCATTCCCTTAACCCAATCTTCAGCTTGAGTTTCACAAAACCAGAGCTATGTGTTTATTAATCCTATACTCAAATATTGATAACCACAGTGTCATGAGACAAAGACCTACCTGTTCAATAAAATGTAATACATACTTGTTTATTGTTAATTTTGTCAGGCATTAATTCTTTCTAGCTTCAAACCATCTCCTGGGGGTACTGAGAACTCTCACCAGTACTTGTGTTACAAGAGTGCAGTTAGTTATACTTGGTGGCATTCAATCTAGATAGTCTTCACAGAGGAACTACATCGTGATTGAAGGATAAGTGATGCATCACTCAACAATCAGAGAAAAAGAATGTTGGTTAAGATAGATGGAATAGATTAAGCCACAGTGAGAAGGGATTAATGAGAATTGGGGGAAAAACAGCAAGCTCAGCATGTAAGGTATTGAGAAATATGACCTGAGGTCAAGATGAAAATGCAGGTTGAAAATGAATTATAAAACTCTTGAATGTTGTATTAAGGAATTTGGATATTTTTATCCCCAAGGAAAAAAAACAAAACACTGAACACTTTTGAGAAGAGGAATAATATAATCAGATTTAGAAAGTCAGCTTGGATGACATGGTTGAAAATGTGTTAGATGAGGAAAAAATCTGGAAGCAAAAAGGCTGGTTAGGAAGGTAACAGACTATGTCCCACAAAGAGGTATTGAATTTAATCAGGGGTGGTGAAAATGACAGAAGGCAAAGCTGAGACTTCCAATGTAGGAAGTGTGTGGATAACACCTGATGTTTCTGTTGTTTCTATATGGTGCTACTGAATACACCCTGCTCACAGAGATGGCTCTTTTTAAAAATGTTTTCACTATTCATTTATTGTTCAAATTGATGGCTAATAAGAACTGCATTAGATTTACCATACTGATGTTAGAGCTTAGCCTCTATTGTCACCTTCTTTAATCATTTTCTATCTTCTTTAACCTGATCCATTTTATTCTCAAGTATTTTACTTTATTTTGAGACATTCTGTAGTCAATTGTATTCCTTCCTACTTCATAGATCACATGCTCATGTGTCACAGATTCTCATGGTAGGGGATTTTAAACACGCTTTGGGAGTTACCAGCAGTTGCTTTTGATCTTTGAAAGAATAGCTTCTATGGAATGATGGCTGTCCAAACGGTAGTTTATCAATAAGGAAATATGAGAAGTTAAGGCCAGTAAGGTAAAATACTTAATTGTGACAATAAGGAGAACAATAAGGTGGTATCTTGTTAGAAAGAATCAAAGAAAATACTTTGCCCTTCTTATTTAAGGGAGTTATGATGTTTATATTTTTTAGTTTTTTGTTTTATTGTTTTTGCTTTTTTTGTTTATTTGTATGAGAAGAGAAACCAATAGAGAAAGAGAATAAATATTAATACGTAAAGTAACACCAAGAGATTGTCTTTTTAAAATGTGTATCAGGGGCACCTGGGTGGCGCAGTCGGTTAAGCGTCCGACTTCAGCCAGGTCACGATCTCGCGGTCCGTGAGTTCGAGCCCCGCGTCGGGCTCTGGGCTGAAGGCTCAGAGCCTGGAGCCTGTTTCCGATTCTGTGTCTCCCTCTCTCTCTGCCCCTCCCCCGTTCATGCTCTGTCTCTCTCTGTCCCCAAAATAAATAAAAAAAAAAAAACGTTGAAAAAAAAATTAAAAAAAAAAAATAAAATAAAATAAAATGTGTATCAATAAATATTAATAAATAATTATAAAGAAGCCTCAATAAATAATGCATAATAAATTAAGAAGTATCAATAAAGAAATAAATGTTTAAATATGGCCCAATATAAATAATTATATTCTACTATAAGAAAATATTATGGTGTCTAATTTAGTGGTTAGCATTTAGCAGATGCTCAATATGGATATGATGAATGAATTACATCAATAAAGAAACGATTTTCTTTCCTTAAAACAACCCTTGAGAGCATCCAGTGATCATAGTTAACCTTTTAAGAACAAACATTGTACTTTTTTTTAATGTTTATTTACTTTGAGAGAGATAGAGAGTGCAGTGAGAGAGGGGGAAGGTTAGAGAGAGAAGGAGAGAGAGTATCCCAAGCAGGCTGTCAGCTCAGAGCCTGACGGGAGGCTTGATCTCACAAACTGCGAGATCATAACCTGAGTCAAAACCAAGAGTTGGACACTTAACTGACTGATCCACTCACGAGCCCCAAGAACCACCATTGTACTTGTATTCTTATTTCAATCAGTTGGGTATACTTGCTTTTTATCTTCTTACATTTTTTCCTAAAACATCAGGAGATGCAACTTAATAAGTTCTAAAATCTTGCACTTCTTTATTTTTTATTATAATTCCAGTATAATTAACATACAGTGCTATATTAGTTTCATGTATGCAATATAGCGATTCAAAAATTCTATACATTACTCAGTGTTCGTTAGGATAAGTGCATTCCGAATCCTCTGCACCTATTTCACCCATCCTGCACCAACCTCCCTTCCGGTAACCAACAGTTTGTTCTCTATAGTTAAGAGTCTGTTTCTTTGTTTTTCTCTCTCTTTTTTCCCTTTGCTCATTTGTTTTCTTTCTTAAATTCCACATATGAGTGAAAACATATGGTATTTGTCTTTCAGACTGACTTGTTTTCCCTGGCATAATACTGTCTACTTCCATCCAGATTGTTGAAAATGGCAAGTTTTAATTATTTTTTGTGGCTGAATAATATTTTATTGTATACATACACACCAAATCTTCTTTATCCATTTGTCTATTGATGGACATTTGGGCTGCTTCTATTGTTTGACTATTGTAAATAATGTTGTAGAAAAATAGGGGTGCATACACCCCTATTTGAATTGGTGTTTTTCTATTTTGGGGGTACATACCCAGTGCAATTCCCAGATCATAGGGTAGATTTGTTTTTTATTTTTATTTTTTTTTATTTATTTTTTTTCAACGTTTATTTATTTTTGGGACAGAGAGAGACAGAGCATGAACGGGGGAGGGGCAGAGAGAGAGGGAGACACAGAATCGGAAACAGGCTCCAGGCTCTGAGCCATCAGCCCAGAGCCTGACGCGGGGCTCGAACTCACGGACCACGAGATCGTGACCTGGCTGAAGTCGGACGCTTAACCGACTGCGCCACCCAGGCGCCCCTTGTTTTTTTATTTTTAAAGAAACCTCCACACTGTTTTCCACAGTGTCTGTACCAATATGCATTCCCATCACCAGTGCACCAACAGTGCACAGAGGTTCTTTTTTTTCCATGTCCTCACCAGCACTTGCTATAGTTTGTGGTTTTTTAAATGTTTATTTATTTATTCATTTTGAGAGAGAGAGAGAGAGAGAGAGAGAGAGAGAGAGAAGGTGTGCACCAGCAGGGGAGGGGCAGAGAGAGAGGGACAGACAGAATCACAACCACGTTCTATGCTGTCAGCAGGAGAGCCTGATGCAGGGCTTGATCTCACAAATTGAACCTCTTGTCCAATAGGGATACAGACATGTAAACAAGTACACTTTAATATCCTGAGGTACGTGGAAAAATAGAATAAACAGAAGTAGCACATAGGAGTTGCTGATGATCTCTGTGGCAGTTGGAATCCTCCAAGAAGCAAAGGCTAAGACAGGATCTGGTGTGCAAGAAGTTTATTTGGAAACCACTTATGAAAGATACACATAAAGGTAGCAGGAGAGAGGCTTCAGAGCACAATGCAGGTCTACATTTGAAAAGGAGTGAAGAAAGTACCAATTGAGTAGGAAGGGCTTTACTGCTTCATAGTTCTAAGGAAGCATTGGCCATGCTGATGAGGAATCCCAAAGCAAGTTTCCCATTTGAGAAATCTCTCACCTGGCAGGATGAGGCTAGCACTAATGTGCTGCCATGCTTCATCATGTTGCAACCCAGGGGAAATAATAGCTTCAGCGTTTATACAATGATGGATCAAAGAACAGGAACTGAGCTGTTGATCAACCATGGCCATAGTAGAGGATTCTCTTTAAAAAGAAATCTGAGTGGCCATTGTAGAGATCTAATTTCCCTTTCCTTCAGGGTTCTCATTGGCTTCTCTTCTTTAAAGAAAGTGTAGAAGGTGAGGTCAGAGAGATGAGCAGACCTCTGTCATTGCAGCTGATCTTGGGAATGAAGCTAATACTCTTCCTTTCTTTTTTTCACAAGCTATTCTAAACTCCTTTCACCCTCTGCTGTCACTCCAGCATGTCCTGATGGATTATTTGGTGGTGTGACACAATCCCTCATCTCTGAAGGGTCTTACACCTTGAAAATCACACATTTCTCAGTGCAAGTTGTTGAATGTGTTCATTTTCTGTTAATTAGGTGAGGCAGTACCTTGAGGCACCCGAGTGGATCCCCGGCTTCCACATGTATTTTTGCCTGGTCTCATTGTGTGAAAACAGGCCTACCTCCTCCTGCTGATAAGGGTCAACCAACCTTGCCAATGTGGTGATTCCATTTTCCCAGACACAAGGAGTCCGAAGTGGCCTAGCAACTGTTCTAACTTACAATTCAATGCTTCTCTTGCTGTGTCACCTGTCTGTGTGCCCTGTTTGAGAATTAGGACTTCTCTCCTTCAGAGCTATAAATTTTGAGGATGGGGAACATCAGGTTCCCTAATGATCTAGGGAGTGATAATTGTAGGACTACTCTTACTTCCATCCAGTTTTAGTCTGTTCAGGCTGTTATAACAAAGTAAAACAGAATGAGTAGCTTATAAACAGCAGAAATTTATTGCTCACAGTTTGAAGATTAGAAGTCTGAGGTCATAGTGAAGCCATATTCCAGTATGTAGACTTGTCATTTTATCCTCACATGGTGGAAAGGACTAGGGATCTCTCTGAATCCCTGTTTTATAAGGCATTAATTTCATTCATCGGGCTCTACCCGCATGACCTAAGCACCTCTCAATGGCCCCATCTCCTCATAACATCACAGTGGAAGTTTAAGATTTCAACTTATGAATTATGGTAGACACAAACATTCAGACCATAGCACATCCTTTGATTCCAAGACCCCCATTTTCTTTTTATAGGGCCACCAAATACATTCAAATATTTATGATTGAGTACATGTCCTACCTCCTGAAGTCTGGCACCCCATCACATTGCTTCCATAATAATGTTTCAGCTGTGCTGTTCCAGTAATCTATGAGACTGACTGCTTCTCGATGGGATGGTTGTGATAAGATCAGCAGACCCCATTATCACAGGTTGCAGGTCACACTTTTATACTTCTTACACGTAAAGTGAGTCCTCTGGTCAGGTATTAGGTAGTGGGATCCCATGTCTGTGAATAAGGCATTCTGTAATGTCCCAAACTGTGTTGCTGGCTAAGGCTCAGTAGGCAGAAAAGGCAAACTTCTACCTTAATAACTATCTATTCCTATCAGAGCAAACCACTGGCATTCTAAGATGGAAGAGGTAAAATCGTAACAGAGGCGTTGGTTTCTCACCTCATGGAAAAGTACCCAGTTGGGGGTTCAGCATTAGCAACCTGTTGCAAACAGATTGGACATTCAATCCTTTATGCCTTGATTGACTTTGGTGAGTGGGAGTCCATTACATTGAGCCTATGTATGGCCTCTTTATCAGCCACATCATTCATGTGCTCATGATACAAAATCCAGAGTGGCCTAGTATAAATGTTGGCTAAAGTCAACTGGTGAGTCATTGTGTCTATTTAGTTGCTCAGTGCTTATTTCCCTGTACTCAGCATCAGCTATCACCCTAACAGTGAATTTGCCCCGATCCCTGCAGTCCTTGATGGGTGATTAAGTCTTATGTTCTAAGATAGTTCCCATAGTTCAACACATTCATTCTTTTCCAATTTTATGTTCTGATCAAGCACCCTAAAAATCCAATCCCAGGAATATTTCTCTGGCTCCTGATGGTACATGCTAAATAATTCTTGTATATACTTTGATGTGTAGTTTCTTTGTTTTCTCATCAGTCCCAGCAGGTCCCAGGCTGGTATATGCTAAAGTTTGATAGTAGCTATTGGCTTAGCAACCAGGAGAGATGCAGCACTTGAGGGAACTTCTTTTGCCTTAGGATGGTTTTTCCTTCCACTAGATTATTTATCAAGTTCATCACTGGTGAAATCTTCAACAACTGGGCTACCACCTTGTACTAAGAACTATTTGTGCCCTCATATTCCACTCAGTATAGGCCTCCTTGCCATTCCCCAAACCCCATCCTACTGCCTGTTTTCTTGGGCCACTCCTGGCCCTTCCTGTATTTATTTGGGTCCAATGAAAAATGAGTGCTAAGATATAAGAAATTTATGGAGGCAAACATTTGTGAAGAATAAAGAGATGGGAGCTGGAGTAGGCAGAGAGAGTCTTTAGACCATGATGTGCATCTGAAAAAAAAATATGAAAATAGAGAGGGAAATAAGAACTGGGTAAGAATAGCCTTATACTGTGGTATACTTATAAAAAAGTAAAAACCTCAGCCAGAATCTTGAAGTAAAAGTTGCCCATTAGAGAGATCCTGCATTGAGTAAGGATGGCCAAAACTGGTACTATGCTTAGTTATTGGCTGGGAGCTACCTGGGGAAACATGGTTTCCGTGAAAATGCAGCAGTGATTCCAAAGGGGCAGCAGCTGACTATCCTTCTATCCAAGTTCACCATATCAGTTTCCCTCATATATCTGAGTGATATAGTTCTATGGCTGCTGCCTATATGTATATTCAGAAAATACTTCTTATTCAGATAGATATAACAAATTTGAAACATGACTCAGAGTTTTCAAATTGTACAACAAAAGTCTATTCTGAGAAAAGTAAATAATATACAAGGACACCTCATAGGGACCATTCACTAAATGCCATGAATTTAGGATCAGAAAAACAAAATTATTATGTTCTATAATATTCGTTGTGAATAAATAACATAATTCTCTTATAAGGTTGCTGAGTAAGAAGGGGAGTGTTTTAATAGCGACAATATCACAAGGGCACAAAGGCATATAGAAAAATTTAAAACAATCTAAAATCTAAGATATTACTACCAAATAAAAAGATGCTCATAAATGGATTTTCAGGCAAGCTATCTCAAAAATATAATTCTCAAATTATCACTTAAAAAATCCCTTGGGGGGGCGCCTGGGTGGCGCAGTCGGTTAAGCGTCCGACTTCAGCCAGGTCACGATCTCGCGGTCCGGGAGTTCGAGCCCCGCGTCGGGCTCTGGGCTGATGGCTCAGAGCCTGGAGCCTGTTTCTGATTCTGTGTCTCCCTCTCTCTCTGTTCCTCCCCCGTTCATGCTCTGTCTCTCTCTGTCCCAAAAATAAATAAACGTTGAAAAAAAAATTTAAAAAAAAAATCCCTTGGGGCACCTGGGTGGCTCCATTGAGTAAACCACTGGCTCTTGATTTCTGCTCAGGTCATGATATCGCAGTTTGTGGTTTCATGGGTTTGAGCCTTGCATCGGGTTCCGTGCAGCACAGAGCCTCTTTGGGATTCTCTCTCTCCCTCTCTCTGCCCCTCTCCTGCTTGTGCATGCTCTCGCTCTCTTTAAAAATAAGTAAATAAATTTGTAAAAATATAAACAAATGAACAAACAAATAAATAAAAATCCCTATTCATGACCAGTATTACAAGCAGCCTATCAGAGGCACTTCCAGAGTAAAGGGTCCTTTTAATGTTTGGAATGCAATGGCACCTTTTATTCTCAAAAGAACAGAGGTTCTGGCATCAGCGACATGTATGGGATCTAGTTATTTGAAAGAATGATGTAAACAAAAACAGCAATGGGATTATTCAATTATTTAGAAACATGCCATGTACAGACAGTAAAACACTATTGACATCGCCAGTAATCAGTTGAGGTCAGAAAGTTCCTTGAAAACGAAATACCAGAGAGAAGATTTCATAACATAATTTTCACAAATTCTTTATGTAGATAAAAGTGGTTAGTTCTACTGAAAAAAATGCATTCAGATTTCTTTAAAGTGGAATTTTTTCTAGTGCTGCAAGTAACAACGTTATAAATTTCAACATCTACTAAAGTACATCTTTATTTTCAAGTGGAGAGCACATTATATACCATGATTTATGAAGTTAAAGATAAAAGAACTGTTCTTTTATGAAAAGGTTTCCAATTTCATAGGAAAATTACTACTATTATAATTTATTTGCTAGAAGTAAGATTGCTGTCACAAGTTATTTGAGCACATTTGCCTTAAAGATGTTGTTGTTATCCTCTGGCATTTATAGAATATAAGATGTTCCTGTAACTAACACTTTTAAGATGTTAGCAGCACCAGCTATTAATTACTTTGCCTATAATGCGTGCATATAATTCAACTTCTGAAGAATGATGGGCCAGGAGAGAATTAATATTTATTGAGAGCTAACTTTAAGTCGGGAGCTGTGCTAAGCTTTTTATGTACAACTTCTTATAAATCTTTAGAGCTGCATGAAATAAGCATTATCCCTATTTTAAAAATAGGGAATCCGTGGCCCAGAGAGCCTGAGTAAGTGGATCAGGCCACATGTCTACTAAATGGCCAAGCTGGGCTTAAGGCCTCATTCATCATTATGCCACATCCTATGATGCAATTTAGCACCAGAACGCAAATATATTGTTACCCCAAAATACTAATTATAAAATACTACATCATCCTTCATAGATCAAGTATTAATTGATAATCAAATGCTTAAATATATACTAGACGATTCTGGGAGTATAAATAGGAGTATAAATAAATAGGAGTATAAATAGTGTACAGCAGTGTCCTTATCTTCATGAACATACTCATCTCGTATATATCAATTCACAGTAGGAAAATTTTCAGAGTTGCTACCAAGAAAACCTTTGGGCATATCCAAATGTGCAAGACTCTGCACACTCTCCAAAAATGGGTTTTACTGATCCTGCCATATGTGGTTATAGCTAAGTTTATGCCTGTAGACATGCACACGTTCCTTGATAATTATATGGAAGCAAGCTGTGCCTCAGTTGTTATATCAGCAAAGAAGGAAAAGTCACTAACAGAGAAACCATAATGAATTATTATAGAAAGCTAAATAATATTCTACATTGATGTATTCACATACCTGCCATGTACCTGTCAAAATAATGTTAAAATGCTTTCATGTGCATTATTATATTGAGTGATATAGTACAAATCCTAATATCTTCACTGCAGATTGAAGTAATTTACCATTTCAAGCTTAATCTCTTGTTAACCCTATTCTGCATGACTCCATAGGTCATATTTCTGTAAATAAATAATATAAATGGCACTTTTAATTGCCCAACTATTCAACAGCTCATTTTGTTAAAAAAATATAAAGTATAAGAAAGACCAAAACATGAAAGACATGTGATTTAATTTATTTTTGATAAAAATCAATGGAAAAATATGTCTTAAGTATGGTATATTTATTTTAGGCATGATGAAAATAATAGTTTCATATATACAAAATTGTATACCAATGAAGACTCCATCATCCTTCATCAGAACATTCAGTACAGTTTGATTTTAGTATCCCTCTCTCTCTTTTCTTCTGGGGCACTGTTTCCTATTTTTTTTTTAATTTACATCCAAATTAGTTAGTATATAGTGAAACAATTTCAGGAGTAGATTCCTTAATGCCCCTTACCACTGTTTCCTTTTATTAGCACCTTCAATCTCTATAGTGTCTACTTCTGTGGGTCAACATCATAAAGATTAGTTTAGTCCCTTAACAAGGATTTTCTTTCAAATGAAGAACATAGGGGCACCTGGGTAGCTCAGTCAGTTGAGTGTCTGACTGCGACTCAGGTCATGGTCTCACAGTTAGTGAGTTCAAGCCCCGTGTCAGGCTCTGTGATGATGGCTCCGAAACTGGAGCCTGCTTCAGATTCTGTGTCTCCCTCTATGCCCAACCCCCATTCACATTCTGTCTCTCAAAAATAAGTAAACATTAAAAATAAATAAATAAATAAATAAGCAAATAAATAAATAAATAAATAAATAAATAAAATTTAGAACATACTAAAAGAATAAACACCTGATAGCAGAATTTCTCACCTTGGAGGACACAGATGTGCATATTGGCATCTGTCTTTGCCCTTTAAATTATATAGTTTATCTCTTAATATGCCTTTATATAAGGAGTTAAATATTACTATCTCCAGCTGGTTATTTATGATCTTTGTAAGTTACATTGTGACAATTCTTAAAATCATGGTTACAGTACATTTCATCTGTCAAATTTATGTTAGATTTTCTTACAGTTAACCAAGAATACCTTTTTCCTGTACATCTTATGCTCGTTACCAAATTTTTCCCATGAAAAAGTAAACAAAAGGCAAACAAACAACTTTTATATCCAGCTCATGCCTACCACACCCTCTTGCATAAGCTTTGATCCTTTGATTAACAAAACAGATTATTTATGAAGACAAGACAGTTTTGAGATCTCATTTACTGGACTTAACTATTGATCATTTTGTTCTTTTTAAACATCACATCTCCTCTTCTAAACTTTTCCTCCAAATATATTGTATTCTCCAATTGTATTGTGTCATATTTCTTTTCCTTTCATGGATCTTTCGTCTCTATTTCTGTTTAACCAATGCCTTGCTGGAAACAATTTATACCAGTTCAGAAGAGTTGTTTTAAAACTTACCAAAATTTTGCAAGTCAGATGTTAAACATAGTCATTATTAAAGGTTAATTTATATATACTTATAATTAAATAAATTATATTTGTGTAGTAAAGAATTTACTTGTTCAAAAAGGTATCTGGTCTTTGCTCTTGGCTTCTGGAAGGTAACTATGCCCTTGGAATGTCATGCCTGGTAGGAGTGTCTTTGTTTGCCTTGGGGCAATGTGATTTAAAGTGGGGGCTCTGAGTCGCAGCAATGTGATTTTACTTGTATGTTCAGAGTCATGCCAACAATGTGATGTACAGTGGGGGCTTTGGATCACCCAGGTTGACCTCCCGGGGCCTGAAAACTAAGATCACTCCCTTCTGCAGTCAGCCGTTTCTACTAGATAGAACTCCTATAAAGACTTTGGATATCAAGGCTGAGTAGAACTTTCTTGTTTGACACTCTCCTTATGTGCTGTCATACACCAATGCTGAGAGAAGGCTGTCCTGACTCCATGAGAAGAGGACAACTGAAAGGTCCACATATGTTATTCTTCTAGAGGCTGCCTTATGCACTTCTTCCCTTAACTGACTTAATCTGCATCTGCTTCCTGTAACAAACATAACTGTGGGTAAAGCAGCTTTTAGTGAGTTCTCTCTTTCTTGAAAATAATTGAACCTCCCAAATTTACAATTAGCGTCAGAAATAAAGGTGGTCTTTTGTGAATTCTTCCCTCTAACTTCTCAGTTAGATGTTTCAGCATTAAAAACAAATGTAATAAGTACTCACAATTCATCACTTCCTAATAATTTTACTGCATTTTTCTCTGTGGGTTATTTACATTCACTTTATCTGTACGTTTAAAATGTGCTACTGCATATCTTCTCCAAGCTCTATACTAAGTGTAAGTATGTGGGGAACTTGAAATTGGCCACGATGGGAGTATTTAAACCACGGAAATAAGCAACCCCCGTAATTTAAGTCTTGATCATTTGCTTTGTTTATTTTCTAGACTTACAAAAGCATTGGATAAAATGTTAATACTAAATTTAAAAGTGTGTATGGAGAGGGGCGCCTGAGTGGCTCAGTCGGTTAAGCGTCAGACTTCGGCTCAGGTCATGATCTCTTGTAGTTTGTGAGTTCGAGCCCCGCGTTGGGCTCTGTGCTGACAGCTCAGAGCCTGGACCCTGGTTCAGGTTCTGTGTCTCCTTCTCTCTCTGCCCCTCCGCCACTGTGCTCTGTCTCTCTCTATCAAAAACAAATAAAATATTTTTTAAAAAGTGTATATGGAGAGCCATCACATTGCGAATAGCACAAAAAATGAGAAAACATTTTTACTATATTCAAAAATTACTTTCTAATTCATCAAAGAATTTTCACGTTATGGACACAAGTGAAGTTGTAAGATATGTCTCCATTGTTCTACTTTCAACTTACCAATTCAGGAGACTATCAACCAGCATTCATGTAGGAACTGTAACCATTCATCAGTTGCTATCATGGATTAGCCATGGATACAAAGAGTTCAGCCAAAATCAATAAGAGCTTCTGTGAAAATTGAGAGACTATAAATAATTTCCAGTAATGAGTTTTGTATATCATATTATTATTTGAGAACTTTGCTACACATCCTTATTAGTAAAATTTAGAGTAATCTTTATACTTACAGACAAGCTTTTTTTTTAATTTATTAAAGAGAGTCTGCTAAACATTTCCCAGTACATTAATGAGTTTAACTATTGCAATTCTCTAGAGTTCCCATTTGTACCCATTTCTTTTCTCTTTGTATTCACTTTCTATTGGTAGTCTAATGGCTTTTACTAAGATTATCCTGTTGACCATTCCAAAAATTGGAATATCCAATTCTGGTTTCTTCTCTGAACTTTGGCATTTATATGACTCTCCACATTATTGTTACACAAGAACCTCAGTCAAAAGCTCAAAATCTGATCTTACAATTGCTAACTTACTATTGCTAACAACAAAACTGTTTCCTGAAATTGGTCTTCTTCCTATGTTCTCTACCTCAGTCAGTGACATCATCAAAAACCAACCATATAGTTTGCATAGTACATAAGACTTTGTTCTAAATGGCTCCAGCCTCATCATCAGTGAGTCCTGCTGTGCTTCATTTTTGTAATTTAAGTTTCACAACAAAAAGCTATTTTTTACTTCTTTTTTTATTCCCCATCCACTAGGTTCTCCAGCAACACTAGTAGCTTTACCAAATCAAAATTTCTTGAATATGTGCCTTCCTCCAGCCTTCCTTACTCTATAGATGCTTGGTCTGTGCCTTTGCTTAATGAAAGAAATCTCTCATTTATAACCAGTTTCTACAAAGCTTCAGTGACCTACCTAGAGCAACTGAATAACATTTGATCCTATCACTTACCTTCTCATGAATTCTTCAATGTCTCTTCATTCCCCATACTCTCTGAGAAGATGTAGTTCCTTATAATATACAAGATCTTTCCTGATATGGATTGAACTTTATCACTCAGTGCAGTCTGATTCATATTTTATGCTCCAGCCATGCTAAATTGTTTCTAGTTCCTCCATAAATAATTCTGTCAGTACTATATTTCATGCGGCTGCTTCTTCTTCCTTCCATCCTCTTCTAATTTAACCTTCAAATTTTTCATGAAAGATCCTCTTCTTCCAGAATTGTTTGGGAGATCCCCATACAGAGAACCTTTGTTTCCATGGACCCTTGTACCCACCATTGTAGTGAATACCTGTGTACTTACACATTAAATTGTCATTATACCATTATGTCATTATCATTGTCACTATTGAATTTATGCCAAATGTATCCCTGTCCATAACTTCAATTTTTGAAGGTAAGAGTCCGAGTCCCTAAAGCTTATCCTAATCACTGGTTCAAAATAAGTGTTTAGTACCCTTTGCTAACTAAAGTGTTGAAAACATACTATTTTCTACTTCTCTTAAAACTATTATTGCTTGGGGGCGCCTGGGTGGCGCAGTCGGTTAAGCGTCCGACTTCAGCCAGGTCACGATCTCGCGGTCTGTGAGTTCGAGCCCCGCGTCAGGCTCTGGGCTGATGGCTCAGAGCCTGGAGCCTGTTTCCGATTCTGTGTCTCCCTCTCTCTCTGCCCCTCCCCCGTTCATGCTCTCTCTCTGTCCCAAAAATAAATAAACGTTGAAAAAAAAATTAAAAAAAAAAACTATTATTGCTTGTTTTATATTGTTGGTTTTTTAGTTAATATGCCCATTTATTTGGGGGCCTACCTTAACACATGGACTAATGCAGTTTTTTTTTCCTTGTGTGTTTTACAACATAATCCCTCATTTCCACTTTCCTTTCTCTTGCTAGCTTTTGTTTAGAATACACGATGCCTGCCATTTTGTAGTGATGAGCTGAAAAAAACTGTTATTAAATATGTTTGTGATTGTTTCCTTTTTCAAATGTCACATTTTAAAAAATATCAAAAAAGTTATATATTTAAGAGATTAAGGCATATTAATATATCACATAAAATTGTCAGCACACTGAAAAACTGTAGAGTCCTTGAAGAATAATTGATATCTCATATATCAAAATAAAATATTCATGTGTCTTAATCAGGGACTTAACATATTCAGGTAAAACCTTATAAATCATAGGGGTGCCTGGATGGTTCAGTTGGTTAAGTTACCAACTTTAGCTCAGTCATGATCTTGCCGTGGGTGGGTTTGAGCCCCGCATCGGGCTCTATGCTGACAGCTCAGATCCTGGAGCCTGCTTCAGATTCTGTGTCTCCCTCTCTCTGCCCCTCCCCCACTCATGTTCCATCTCTCTCTCTCAAAAATAAAACATTAAAAAAAATTTAAGCCTTACAAATCACACTAAAACTTAAGTCCAGTAAACTTGAATTATTCCAATATTTTAAGTCATGGACAATCTTAGATACTCTGCTTAAGAAGATTTGGTCTTAAAACACACACACACACACACACACACACATACACACACACATACACACACACACACACACACACACACCTACCTGTGATTTTTTTTTTTAGTTGCAAATCACTCACATAATTTCCTCTGATACTTCTCTTCCACATTCCTAGAATATTTACTGTTGAATACTCCAGATTGCTGGGGGAGGGTGGGGGGGAAACCTCACTGAGGTACAGTTTCCAAAGATAATATTTGAAATAAAATTAGCTTCAATCTTAGATGCCTGGGACCTTGAGCCTACTTCTTCATACTAAAGTTTGGTGGGCACATCAGACCACATGGTTAAGCCTTCACTACTCAATAAACTTGCATAGCCATGCAAGCATTTTCTACAAAAGTTTACAAGTAATCATAATAATAAAAACATCATGATTTTAACGGCTAAGAATTTGAAAGAGTGGGGTGCCTGGGTGGCTCAGTAGGTTTACTATCCAACTCTTAATTTCAGTGCAGGCCATAATCTCACGGGTTGTGAGATTGGCCCTGCATTGGGTTATATGCACTGACAGTGCAGAACCTGCTTAGGATTCTCTGTCTCCCTCTCTCTCTCTGCCCCTCCCCTACTCTTTCTCTCAAAATAAATAAATAAACTTTAAAAAAAAAGAATTTGAAAGAGAAAGAAAATGAGGCAAAAAACATTTAAGAGAGATAGATAATACAAACATTACCCAGGTAATCAACACAACAAAAGTGAAAAACTTATTACTAAAATTCAAATATGAATTATCACTGACTTTTTAAAAAAAATTAGATGCTGTTGGTCTAAAGTGATTTTAAAGATCATCTAGGATTTAACATAATGAATAATTTTAATTACACTACTGACTCAAAAATTAATTATATGCCTTATAAAAGGCCAGAGGTGTTACTAGCCTTATTTTATTGTTCCAGTTATTTATTGCTGAGAAATAAACCAACCCAAAACCTTAGTGGCATTACATGACTAACTTTATCATCCTCTAGACTTTATAGGTCAGGAATTTAGACAGCGAACAGAAGGGATAGCTTGTTTCTGATCTATAATGAATGGCTGACTGAAAAACTGGGGACAGGAATTATCTGTAGTGGAATCCACCTACATGTCTGCTGGTTGCTGCTGTCTATTGGCTGGGATCTCATGTGAAGCTGAAGACCAGAACAACTGCATGTGTCCTCTTCCTGTGGTCACGACTTAATCACAGCATAGTGACGGGGCTCCAAGAGCAGGCACCTCCGGCTGACCAGGCAGACCTCACATCACCTTCAACGACGTGTTCTTGGTCACTTGCACCGTAGGCACAGGTCCTCACAGACTCCAAGGGAGACAACATCAGCCCCACCTCTCGTGGACAGAGTCTCAACATCCTATTGGGCGAAGAACATATGAGAAAGGAGATTAAGTTGCAACCATCTTGGAGAATACACTCTGCCCAATTTACTAACAAAGAGAGGAGAAGCAAGCAAGTAGTTTTTGCAGTAGATGCATACAGACAAAATGAACATTAGCTGGATTGTATTTTGCTTAAGACTACCGTTTTTAATCTGAGTTGAAACCAAGGTGAATTTGAGAGATCATTCCAAAGCGAAACACTTGAGTCTATAATAAATGAGAGGCAGTACTGTATAGTGGTGAAGGGCATGGACTGACTTCAGATTGCTGAGTTCTAGTCCTGATGCTAGCACTCACTAGTTGTGTGACCTCAACTAAATTATCTTCCCTATGCCTCAATTTCTTCTTCTGAGGGGTTATGATAATGTCTGATAACTAATGGGCATCCAATACTTAATGTTGTATAGAATAGTGCCTAAAATGTCATAAGCATTATAATCTAGCAAATTTAAAACCTTACAATAACACCTCTAAATCCAGTCAGCAAACTACCTGAAAAATGTTTGTGTTTATAATATGATGCATGCACTAACTATTTACTTTCTCTGTGCAAATCACTTTCCAGTAGTGCAAACTGGGTATCCTGATTTAGAAAAGGCATAATCAGAAGCCAATTCTACAGAAATCTCTCCAAAGTAGATATACTGTAGCTAATGAGTTAGCTAAAAACACTTCCAGGGATAGAAATAGTTAAACAGAGCACAGTTATGTCTAGTCTGATTCTCTGATAAAGTTCATAAGTATGCATGTGGAAGTTAGAGGGAGATCATCTATTTATTCTCCTCTAAGGTAGTGACAAGAATTCCTCTACTGGTGAATTTGCAATTAAAATATTCTCTATCCCAGGCCCAAATATTCAGCTTTATCTGCTGTCTGCACTCTGTCCATTACATAAACCTTGCAGAAATAAATGACATTCCTTTGTGCCACCATTCCTACCACATAAATTGTCATTTTAAATGGCAAGAGATTAAGAAACCTCTGAATAGTGAGTTTTCTGATATTTCCAGAGTAAATAAATTGCAGTGAGAAAAATTAATTCCTTTATCAAAGGGATGTTATCAGTAATCTTGACTAAATGGAGAGCAATGCCATCCATGGAACTACACACAAACATTACATAATATGTTTAGGATTCAAAATCCTACCAACTAATATTTGGCACAAACATTTATTGTCAGAGGAGAAAGGAAGGGATTCATCTCAGTGATATATAAAAATGAAATTAAGGCAGAGTCACAGAAGAGAGAAGTATATTTTTTGAAAAATGTTGATCTTTATGGTCTCAACCATGCAAAGACAAGCAAAAGAAGAATAGTTTTTAACAAAAATATATGTGTGCTCAAAATACTCATTTCTTTAAGAAATAAATATGTATTAGGGATTTACAATGAGTTAGGTATTCACACAACACTGAATACAATGGCAAACTAAAACTTATATGACCTCTACCTTCATGGAGCACACAGTTCAGTGAGAAAGGCATTTAATAATCAAATAATCACATAAGTCATTACAGAACTGCAGATCTGGTAAAAATTACAAAGTAAATTGAATAGGGGGATTTGCTCCAGTGAGGGAAGTTAGGAAACTAGGTAAAATTAACTTGGGAAATGGGATGTGGGAGGCTGGGTTCCTCCAGCAGAGTGTAGGGCAGGCTTCAAACCCCAGGAGTGGAAGGAGTTGGGGGTGATGAGGACCTGGGATTGCCAGGGGACAGTGAGTTACCAGAGTGGGGAAGTGTGGGCCACTTCTTGCTGACAGGCAAGAAGGTGCAAGACTGTGCTGGTAGTTGCTATTTATATAATTTCCTAATGTAACTAAATTTATTTCTTTGATGATGGTGAACTCTACAGTGCAGTATTCCCCTAGAAATTGAAGTTCATAGTAAGGATTATTTTTTCTTCTCCTTAAAATAGTTGAAATTCTTTAAAGTGTTTTAAGCAAAACAGATTACATGGCAAGGCTTGGATTTTGAAAATTCTCCCTGCCCTTTAAGTATCAAGAGTAGATGCAAGGAAACCAGCAATGAGATTGTTATAATACATGAAGAAGTAAATTAAATTAATTTTTAAACATTTGAGATAGAAAGACATACACCAAGAATTATATTATCTTTCCCTAAGACGTTTTCCTAATGGTACTGTTATTTACCTAGGTACCAAAGACGGCCAAGGTTATAAACTCTGCTCTTGTTCTCAATTTGCAATATCCAGTGGCTTCTTAAAGATCTCTTAAATCACCTATGTTCATGCCTTCATCTATTAATTACCTGATGTGTTCTTTCTTCTAATTTTGCATCTTCATACAAGAATGCAACTTGGGGAGGCAAGCGGGTTTTGCAAGACAGTTGGCCAATTCCTCGAATGATTTTGTATGATCAGATCTTTGTATGGCAGAACTTCTCACTAATAGTTCCAGATTTAGGATGAAATAATCAACCCAAAATTGTGTTACTGCATCCAAAATAGAAAAATTACTGATGCAGATATGGGAAGTCAATGATGTCCCACGTTAAGAGTGAACAGACATGAGGCAGTTTGGAGCTTTGATAGGAAATAAGTTTATTAGTCAAGAAATTGAAACAGAACTCAGTCTGGCTTATTTACCAAGAGGAATTTTGATATACTAGAAAAAACATAACTAGATGGACCTCAGACATGGCTCTAGTGAGGTTGTAAAATTATGTTTTCAAGAAATGACGTCTCTCCATTTCTTTCCTCTGTTTTCTATTGGCTTTAATATGAGAAGGCTGTCCCCTGCAAAGTATCAAAGATAGCCAGAAGCAAATAATGTCTTGCATTTTATGATTTATTATACTCAGAGAAAAAGAGTATGTTTGTTTCCTGATAGTGCCATGGAAAATTCCTGAGGCTAATTGTTCTTGGCTTGGAATAGATCACACATACATCCTTGAATCAGTTACCATGAATCGAATTGACCAGACCTGCTAGCCCTACCAGGAATACATGAATTGAGAACGAAGGAGTAGTGGATACTCAGAGAAAAGTATCGAAAGTTGTTTTTATTGGCAAAAGGGAATTTAGAAAGGCAACACTAGCTTGAGTCCACTACAAAAAACAAAAAACAAAATAACAAAACAAAAAAATAAATAAATCCATTGATGGCAGAACAGTAACAGCTTTGCTCCCCCAGTAGAAAGGTAACTAGATCATTTTGTGTTAGATCATGGAAATGAAATGGACAGTTAACTAATGTCTTTCTCTCTACCTAAGTTTCTCTACCTAAGAAATCCTCTTCTAATGCAGAGCTGTATTAAAAAACAAAAGTAGATAATATCGCTCCTATATTTAACATACTCCAGTGATGTGTAAGTACTCTTTAGACAGAGTCTTAACATGAGCTTAGCCCAAAGTGTTGTCTAGCAAAGTGCATTTCGGTTTCACATAAATGTTGTTGTTTTGTTTTGTTTTGTTTTGTTCTCCTCTACTTGGTTAAACAACCTAAAGATTCATTTCAGTGATAACTATTAATTTCCAACCCAATGTAGTTATGTCAAACTTAAGATTTATGGGGGCTTAACAGGGAAAATGTTAGGAAACCTATTAAACGTTACTAAGTCTAGTAGCTAAGGGTGAATTTCTCATGATAATAGCTTTCTCTAAACTCTGATGCTCCTTTTCCTTGGGATATAGCTTTAGGTCTAATTCTAAGCCAAGAGTACACAAGAGAACCTTCTGATCACAAACACTCAGACATTCTTCACTTCCTCACCAAAAAATAAAATAGACCCAAGGAAATATTTAATGTTATTAGGCTTCCCCCGTCAGGAATGAGCAGTAATGATTCATGCCAATCATTGTACCTCCCTTCCCCCTTATTAGTAACTAATGAACTTTTTTTTTATCATTACTAATAACAATTCCGTCTTTTAGGAAACTTTCCAAAACCTCATTTATATAAGAAGAATTATGAGTGACCTAAATTTAAACAGAGCTCCTAGTTAGTCTTCTGTAAAAGAACATATGTTTATGCTTATTTTTAGGTTTTATTTTATGCATATTTTTAAGTTTTAACTGCCTTTTAATCTATCTCTTGTACTATACTGTATGTCTTTCAGATCAAAGGCCCATTATTTTATTCCAAGAACCTTGCAAAATATGAATTTAACACATTTGTTGGATGAATGAATGGATGATAGGTGACAGACTGACGATATGGTGGATGCTGTTAGTGCCTTTTTGCCTTCATTTACAAGATATGCCACAATGCTTCCATTTCACACTGTTGAAAGTGTGGCCCAGGTAACAATTCATAGCTACCCCTTCTTTTTAGAATTTTTGAGTTTTGTTTCCATGTCCTTCAAATCTCAGACATTGGCCAATGATTGACTGATTTGGAATAATTACCTCAAGGTATGACTAACTGTGTGGTGCAGTTTGTGCTACAGAACATCCCTCATGGATCGAACTGAAGGAAGTTTCTTAAGAGAGCCAAACCCACGCCTAGATTTCTCCCTGCCTTAACCTGCTTCCTTTACTTTTCCTTTTTCTGAGAGAAATTGCAGAAGAAATTGTTTGTATAAGAATTCTTCATGTCTGATTCTACTTCTAGAGACCCTATCCTTAGATAGATGAATAGATGAATAGATGAATGAATGAATGAATGAATGAATGAATAGGGGGTGATTGAATGAAGCAGTACTTTTGGGAGTCTATGTGAGTGTAAAAATCTATTCAGGCCAGGACTACAAGCAGGAATGTATCATGAATACTGAAAGTGCAACTGGAGCTGAAAGATATGTGACAAAGTTTGGGGAACAAAGAAATGAAACACAGACATAAAATCATCCTGAGGCTATCCTCGAAGCTTGGGAATCATGTTTAATATAGCCTGGACCCAAATAATAGCCGTAATTCAAAAACACACAGCTAAGTAGATCAGAGCTGGACAACATTGCCACAATACATGAGGCAGTAGAATCCAGGTAGATGGCTTAGGTACTAGGCTCAGAAATCTTGGAAATAGCCCATCCAGATTTAAATACAGTTTAAATTATTTTTTCTGAGAGCAAGAAGCAATCTCAGCATGCATGATGCAACACTGCACCTTTTATATATGTGAACCTCATACACCCTTTCAGTATCACAACATTGATCTGTAAATTCCCATATAACCAATGTAATGATTGTTCAACAGACCGTCTAGCCCAAAGAAAGGATTTGTATTATGAAATGAAACGTAGACCTAATAATATTTAGGAAATATAAATGTCAAGAGAGGGTAGTCCTAAAAGGTTATTTCATATATCTGGGCACTCTTTCCCCTGTAAAGAAAGATAATTTTCATTGTCTTTTGGATAAATTTCAGTAAGCTTTGATACTGCAGAAGGATATGAGAGCTAAGAAATACTGAACCACAGAAGAAAGCCCAAAGGTCCAATGGCAGAAATACAATTCTAGTGGGAAATGTCACTCAGCGTGCAGTAGGTCAGATTTTTCCAAAACAAACTGATGAGGTGAAGATCTGAATGCAGGAATTTGGGGGGATGTGTTCTCAGGAATACTTCCTATAGAAGAGATAAGAAACAGAATTGAGCAGATGGAGAAATTGAACTGCTGATACAATTTAGACATAAGTCTCATGCAATCCCATGGGTGCTCTGAAACAGTAAGTGCTCTCAATGGAAATGTAACAAATAGAGAAAAGAGGTGGGAACTGCATACCCCAGTGTGGACCTATCATTGTATCTGGGCCACTCCTGGAGAAGATGTATGACCTTGGCTGAGGCTGTTCCCAACTGCAGAAAGGGATTCAGCTATAATCCTCTGGATGTCTACATTCTAGTAGAGGATCTGGGCAGCACCCAACAATTTCCACTACATCTGATTGTGTGTGTGTGTGTGTGTGTGTGTGTATGTGTGTGTGAAGTCCCTCTGTATTCCAGTGTCCTACCCTTCCCTGTTAAAAAGACAGATATATCTTTTTCTATGTGCCTGCTTCTGCAACACATGTACACACGACCAAAACCTTCTCAAGGGAATAAAATCCAAGCAGTCTTTGTACAATAATGGTGTTGTTATTCTCACAGTTTTATCCCATAGGGACATTTACAACCTCCCTTAGTAAAATTCTAACTATAACTGAAGCAGCAGAGGAACATGTTTTCCACCAGATTGGTGTAATCCTTTTTCATCAGAAGCTATTAAGATTTGCCTAACTCAGTCTTGCATTTTGAACCTTGTTTGACTTTCAGCTAGAAATATCACACAATTTCAGAAGCAATCTCCATAAAGAATCAAAATAATGTCTTGTGGCAAGCTAGCAGGTTCATGCAAAATCCCAGTTTTATACAGGGTCAAGAATAAATAAACTAAATTCCTCTTATTAAGGTTTTTGTGCAGAATGAATATGTTAAAATTATATAAAAACTTTTCCTACTGACTAGAGATTGAAAACCCCCAGGAAATGAATAATTTGATTTGTAAAACTTTAACAAAATACCCTAAGTGTTCACAACCTAACACTAGCTATAACTGAATTTCATTATTTTTACCTGCAATATGTGTCCCTAAAATTTAAGCAGCTTACCAAAACTAAGTAACACTTGTGCCATCCACACTGTATAATCTCACTAGAAGATTATTTTCATACACTGTTTCCAGGTTTGCACATTCCCTCCTCACAGAAGTTCTGGTGCAAAAACTGAATTTTCTCTGAAGGCCACATTCTCTAAAGACAAATTATAGGTTTGTGGCGTTGATTGTAGTGATAGTTTCATAGATGTATATTTACCTCCAAAATCATTAAATTGTGTACATTCAATATGTATAGCTTTTTATATGTCTATCATTCCTCAATAAAAAAAATTAAAGAAAGTATTAAGCCCCATGTAAGCAGAGAGTGTCTGGTTTTTGTTTTGTTTTGTTTTGTTTTGTTTTGTCTTGTTTTGCCACTGCATTCCTAGCCATCTCCCCAAAACCCTTACCAAGTAGGACATAGGACAGTTTTTATCTGAAGATGTGAGCCCACCTGCAGGATGAGAGTTTAAACACATTAAAATAAATAAAACTCTCTGAACGGCACAGAAAGCGTGAGGCAAGATTATTGGAACATGTCGATAAATATATTGACTATAATAAATATTCTCAAAATAACAGGAGAAGATATTCATAAGCCAAAACAGAGGCAATAAGTCATTCAATATCCAAGTAAAATATGAGTTATAGACATTACAATGATGGAAAAGAAGAACAGAAGATGTGATGCAATGTAAGAAAGATTAGTAAGCAGGATGATCATTGTGAACCACTCTCCAAGAAGGCAAAAGAAAAAGATAAAAAGGAATATGACATAAAAATCAAGCTTATGAGATATGTAGAATAGAAGCAGAAAGTAGAGGCCAATTTACAGATAATGTGAGTTACTGAAGAAGAGAAAGAAAATAATTACAGACCCACGTACATGCTTACATACATACACGTAGGAGGAGATAATATTTGAGAAAATTACAGTAAATTTCAGATAATTAAAACAAGATTAAAGACCTCAGGTTGAAATGACTCATAGAGTGCAACTTATTTAATATAAAGAAAAACTAACATACACTTATAAACTTAAAATGAGGGGTGCCTGAGTGGCTCAGTCAATTGAGCCTCTGGCTTGATTTTGGCTCAGGTCATGATCTTACAGTTCATGGGATTGATCTTACAGTTTGCAGGATCGAGCCCGTGTCGGGCTCTGTGCTGACAGCTTTGAGCCTGCTTGGGATTGTCTCTCTCCCTCTCTCTACCCCTCCTCCACTCTCTAAATAAATTAAACATTAAAAAAATAAAATCTTAAAATGAAATGAAAGCTTCCAGAAAAGCTCTTACAGAGTAGTAAGACTCAGACTGGCTAGAATTCTCAATAGCAATACCAGATGTAAAAAAAAAAAAAAATGAGTAATAATTTTAAAGTGATTGATGGAAAATAACTTTGAACCTAGAATTATATATACAGCTAAATTTAATTTAAGTGGTAGGTATATGAGAGCCTAGAACATTACCCACTCAAAGACCCACTTTAAGAACAACACTCTTGGAGGAAAAAGAAAATCCAGGAAAATGCTGCCAAAAAAAAAAAAAAGTAAAGTAAAAATTAAGTAACTTTATAGGGCATATTGCTATTTAAATAGTCAAGTAACTACACACACACACGCACGCACGCACAGTATGTTCAGAAAAATACAGAAATAGATTCCTAGACGAAAGAAACAAGGTGAGAGATGGGGAAAATGGAAGAACTGTAAAATCATGCTAAATGGCTATGAGGTTCTTCTGGGGAACATAGGCAGGTGGCAAGATAAGACACAAGATGACAGATATGAAGTGCCTTTTATGTCATGCTACACAATATTGCTTTTCACCTGAAGCCGTGGAAAGATGTAAGTAGAAAAGTATTGGATGTTGTAGATATTTTAAAATGATAATTCTTAGGGCGCCTGGGTGGCTCAGTCAGTTAAGCATCTGACTCTTGATTTTGTCTCAGGTCATGATCTCGCAGGTCATTGCTCTCTTTCTCTCAAAATAAGTAAATAAACTTCTAATGAAATAAAATAAAATAAAATAATAAATGATTCAGTAATCAGGATGGGTTTGAGTTTTAGCATAAAAGGCTATAGTGATATTAGAATTAAGCCAATTTATTATGTTATATGATATTGTATCATGTCATTTTTTACATTGTAATATTATTTTATATATTATAGTTACATATATAATGCATATAGTTATATATTATTTTATATAGTATATATTATAGCTTTGTTGGTAATTGACATGGCTGAAATTAGAGCAAGGACAGTAAAAATGAGTAGGTGAGAGACTGGGAGACCAGTTAGCTTAATAAATTGATGTATACAAAAGACAAAGCCGGGTTAACATTAGAGAAGGTGTGGGGGTAAATACATCGAGTTCTTATTGTGTACTTTGTGCTTACAATACCTGTGGAACATTCAAATTGACTGTTCAGTAAACTATCAGTTAAGTAAGGCTTATCACAGTGGTGCAGATGTTAATTGTATGTTTGAAAACATTAAGACAGAGTGGATAATTTTACTGAGACTGGTCGGTATGGAATGTGAAGCAGGAGAAGAGGGTTACAGGTGGAGGCACAGGGAATGTGTGCCTTCAGGATGGAGGCAGAGGTGAGCAGCTGGAGGATGGAACCTCGGGTATCACAACATCTATCCCCACTGAAAAGCAAACTTCGTGAGCTAGGAACTTTATCAGTTTATTCTCTAGAATCTGGAACAATGCCTGGTACAACAGTTTCTCAATAAATCCATATGTTTGTCTAAGGACAAAATGAATGAAGTCAGAGCCCAATAAGAAATTTTCAGAAATGCAGATTTTATTATAATAGATAAGTGAAAGATGCATTTTTTCCTCTTTCCATTTCAACCCTCTGTAATACACACCTTTATAATGCAGATACATAAGAAATGCATCTTTAATTTTCTCCTTTTCCTTTGATATTAGACAAGTCATTCTGAAAACAAAGGGATATTGAATGTTGAGAAGTGGATTACTTATGGGGACATTCTTAGTTGGAAAGTAAAAGGGAAACTAAAGCCTTCTACCTCACACCAGAGCTCATCAAATACAATCTTGGTTAAAAACCTTCTTTTGCACTAAACTAAGTTATTTGGTTAGTTTTATAATTCTCCCTCCCTGTGCAAATAAGAATATGGCATTTTCCTAAAGGGATGTAAACCACAGTTAAAACAAATCCTCTCTTACAATGGCCTGGGGCGAATAATACGAAAAGGACATTCTAAAGAATGTACTATAAATCTTTAGCCTATATAGAAGCAGAAAATGTAAATAAGATTAGATATGCCAAGCAAACTAGTAAGTAGTCCCTTTTGAATTATTTTAGAATATTTCTTAATCTGCTGATGATAGTAGGAATTATATACATATATGGTTTTTAAAAATAATAAAACCAATGATATCAGGGCATCAATTTTAGTCAGTGGGATGAGAATCTTGGATTTTTTTTTACTAAGATTTCAACTACATGTAAGCGGTAACTGGCTCCCAGGTAAAGAAACTATGAATATTTAACATAGCATAGAAGTGGGCAATGTTTTTGTTCTTGTAAGTATATTAAACCAGTATTTCAAGACTACTATATTGTCTGTATAACTAATACAACATTTAATATTATTTAATGACCTAGCAATGTACTCATCTTAAATACAGAGCTGTTTTAAAAGGTTAATCTTTACCAATATTTTAGAAATTGTTACATGGATTATAACTGGGAGAGAAAGGCACAGCTTGTGGGTATATATATGTGTGTGTGTGTATATATGTGTGTGTGTATATATATATATATGTATAAATATATGTGTGTATAAATATATATATGTATATATATATATGTTTGTGTGTGTGTATATATATATATATATATATATGCATTGAGGTTCTCAGCATTGCTTCAAGACACAACCAGAATGGTATAAATCTACAAAAAAGGTGGTAGGATAAGTTCAAATGAAGCTAACTGCATATGTTAGTAAAACAGGAGCATTTAATCTAAATATTTATGGACTGAACTGATTTCTTCTCCTTTTGTGTACTCTCATATACTGCATTTCTAGAATATCTCATCAGTGTGTTAGACTGGGAGAAGAAATAGATACTGAAAATATGATTGCAATACTTTACTGTCCTTCAGAGGACCTGTGAGAAAGCATGGAGCAAAGTATAATAATTATGCATTTAAAATGATTAAATACTAATCTGCAAACTTCACAAGTGATGAAATGGTGAAATAAATTGCTGGTACTTTAATCCAGACACATTTAGATTAACAGGATGTCTATAAGACAGTTTGATAAATGCCTTGTTCTTATGCAGTACGGTGCTGCCCAGAATTCAGGAGCCTTTGCCTCTGGCCCCCTGTTTATTAATTGGCTGGCATCTGCACATGTATTAGAACCATACTTTGAAGTTAACAGAATCTTCTCATTCAGACACACATGAAAATGTGGTTGGATGATTCAGAGTTTTAAAATCCTGTAAGAGTGGTATAGTAAAAGCAATGGTTATGCTGTAGATGTTAATGATAATTTTAAAATGAAAAATAATTTCCCTCTAACTGAAAGGTGTGTCCTCTGCATCAGAGGCCATTATCATATAAATAAGATGGTTGAAACATTAAGTCAGCTTTTCATTAAGTTGTATTTATTTTTTCTAAGTCAAAGTATTGTATAAAATTTAGGTATTTCATATTTTTTAAAAAAAATTTTTAACGTTTATTTATTTTTGAGACAGAGAGAGACAGAGCATGAATGGGGGAGGGTCAGAGAGAGAGAGGGAGACACAGAATCTGAAACAGGCTCCAGGCTCTGAGCTGTCAGCACAGAGCCTGACGCAGGGCTTGAACTCACGTACCGTGAGATCATGACCTGAGTCAAAGTCGGACGCTTAACCGACTGAGCCACCCAGGCGCCCCTAGGTATTTCATATTTTAAGCAACATTCTGCTCTACACATCTTATCACTTAACATAGGATGAAAGATTTATATGTAATATAATAATATTTTCTTAACATTTCCTTTTTCAAGGTGACAAAAACTCTGCATTTCCATAAATTATTCTAAGACGCATAAACACCTTCAGTTTTTGTGCATTGTGGACAAATAATTAATAAATAATCTTAAATTATCAGAGGTTACCTGTGACAAAGTAAGGAAGACAATCTCCTTGGTTCAGAGGCCTAGTATATAGCCCTATTCCACAACTGCTTCATAGCAGTCAGTAAATAGACATTAAATCTTCTTCTATTTCATTTTCCATATCCATAAAACAGAGATCCCTGTACATTGCATGTAATGATTAACCCCATTACTTTATTTATTGTGTTTGTTTATTAGTTTCCACCAAAGTGGAACAAAATATTGTTTTTAAACAAAGAGCTCTATATTTATTGTCTAGCTGAAAAGCATAATAATTCTCTCTTCAAAGAAAAAGAGAAAATTTCTCCTGAAATGACACAAGGAGATTGTGAGGAATAAGAAGCTACTTTAAGTGCTCTTTTTTCCCTAAGTGGAACAGGACCTGCTTCTCATCCCCACTTCTCACATCCCCGCAAGGAGAGATATGAATGTTCTCTTCTCCGTTTTCCAGAAGAACCTTATCCTAAGGAATAAGATACAACTTATCAGTAAAATATCCCTTGCCTAACTTTTGTAAAACAATCTACCTGAGGTTTTTAGAAATCTTCTCAAAATTACCTAAGTGGCATATCAGAACTAGTGGCAAAAAGATTCAAGCATTGTCCGTCACCTGAATGAATTAGCGATGAAGGGGTCATCCTGGTAGTCTTGGATCTTTTATATTAATGGTTGTCATTGAAGCTCATTAAAATTGTTATTTTTTTAATTATCCATAATTGATTATTTATCAATAATTATGATTTTGGAAACTTAATTTCTCTAAAATAATATAAGAAAATGAGATAATTACTCCAGAAAAGAAGGCAGGTAGTCAATTTTCCAAATGTTGTTGATACTAAAAGAATGATTTTCATTTGCATTAATTCTTTTTGCCAGTATTTTATCCTTGACCTCTCTTCTACACGTCAGCTACTGTGGGACAAATTGGGCTGAGCAGAAGCAATTATCAGACATATGACCTCTGCATATCATGGTATTTTATGAATGTACTTGTTCCTTGGGAAAGGAAATACACTCTGAACAAGGCCAAAAGTAAGGCTTTTGGGCATTTTCAGAATTGTGTATCTTCTGCTCTTACTACCTACAAGGCTGTGGGTTTTGCTTTATTTTACTACTCTGCCCTCTCTTGTTTCTGTTCCCACCCTTATCTCTCTTTGTCTGATATCTGCAGTCCTTATTCTCTCAGGCTCCAGCCATGCATCCTTATTATTCAGCCTATAAGGATAAGCTAGGGTAGCTTGCCTCAGGCCTTTGAACTTTGAATGGTATGTCCGGAAAGCTCTTTGCCTCTTACCATATTTCAGCAGCTAATTAACTCATTTTCAAGTCAGCTCAAATGTCACTTTCTCAAAGAAGTTACTCTGACAATACTATATAAACCATAACTTTCCAACCTACCACTCCTGAGCCCCTTTATCCTACTCTACGTTTCCCTCCATAGCCCTCAGCACATCCTAGCTTACAGGAAATTTACTTTTGATTGTATTCATTGTTTATTATTTGTTGAATAAGGCTAGATTAGCTATTTAATATATCTACCTGATGTGTTCCAAGTTTCCAGGAAAGGGCCTGGCACATAATGAAAGCTCAAAAATACTTATTGAGTGAATGAATTAAATTGTAGACAGTTACCTAAACTATGTAGTTAAACTCAAAACTACGATATGAGTACATCTTTTTTTTTAATTTTTTTTTTAACGTTTATTTATTTTTGAGACAGAGCATGAACGGGGGAGGGTCAGAGAGAGGGAGACACAGAATCTGAAACAGGCTCCAGGCTCTGAGCTGTCAGCACAGAGCCTGACGCGGGGCTCGAACTCACGGACGGCGAGATCATGACCTGAGCCGAAGTCGGCCGCCTAACCGACTGAGCCACCCAGGCGCCCCTGAGTACATCTTAAAATAAGTCACAAAATGCCAAAATGTTTAGAAAGTTTCAATCAAATGTGATTGCAATTACCACTTGTCCCACTTGCTCATTTTGCAAACGAAGCATCCGACCTTGTGAGGTTAACTGATTACTGAGAATTACCAAGCATCTGACTTTTAGTCTGGGTATTCAGAAAGCCTCCAGTTTTCTGAAATACATGACCCAAATCACAGTCATGTGTATTCAATTGTCTGAAATAGAACAACCTAGCTTATCATATCAGAATTTAACACATCTCTGTCTAAATTGTTCTTACATACCTTATTTCTTTAGCCTTGAGTCCTGGAGTCCCTTTAAGTTTTGTTTTGTTGCTTTTTTTTTAACCTCATATTTTACATCCAGTAAAATCCAAGGCTGTTCTCCCTTAGATCCACGGCCACTGAGAGATCTATTTATCATATGTGTGTACCCCAAATACACCTCTTGGCTGAGTAGCAAAATTATATCCATTGAAGGTGTTTATATTAATTAAGGTTCTTTCAAGCATAAACAATAGAAACTGACATTTACCTAGTTGAAGTAAAACTAACAGGGTGTTACAATGGACTCTGAACAGAGTTTTGGCAGGATATACAAAGGACAGGAATAGCACAGCAGGTGCCACATAGAACTATAGCCTGAGGTGCTAGATGTACAACTGGTTCTTCTGCCTTTAGCTTTATCCTCTATACTAGACTGTATAAAAGGAGGTGGAAGAAACTCTAGAGAGAATTCCTTTGGAGTGAGTTGCCAGAGTGATGTGCAGCTTTCACATTGTAGACGAATGAGAGGGGCTTAAAGGAGACCATTCAGAGATCTACATACAAGTTACCTCCAGGCTGAGGAACACAGCATCCTGTAACTGACTTACACCTGAGAGTCTGAGGCCAGCACTGTGCATGAAGCTGATTTGGGTTGGATGCAGGGGAAAGAGAATTCTATTGAGAGGTGCTGCATTTCCACTGAAGGAAGGCAAAGGTGCATGCTTCCGAGAAACCCAATCAGCAGCTGAGGAAGGTTGCCAAACTAGGATTAGTTCAAAAGGGTTTGTTCTAGAGAAACAGGCCAGGAGGGAGAAAGTTTAGGAAACAACGTAGTTTAGCTACTGAAGCTAGAAAGAGCCTTATACTTTTTGCTCTGCTATGGAATTAAATGTTACATAATAGATTTCACTCTTCATAATTTTAAATTCATTTACAAGTAGAACAATGATATACTTTAAAAGATTTTTAAGAAATTTTTGTTTCATATTAAAGCATAATATTACAGCTCTTTTGTGCATAATATAGACATTTAGATTATGAAGACTTTATAATATAATAACAAATTATTATAATTTTAAAAGCTCAAAAAAACCACAAGCAGAATGATGAGAAAAATGAGATGTTTTTGATAACGTATCATTAAATAGAAGAAAATAAGACTCATAAAAATATCCTGTTTTCAGACCGATTTGTGGATATTTGTTATGTGATCATTATTCCTTTACATTTCACAATGTTGTGTTTGATAAGTTGCAGATATGTTCCTAGGACTTGATAGCACATGGATTTTTGCATTTCATCCCCAAAGATAACTTATATCAGATACAATAAAAAAGAAATAAATTGTGCACATTTGCTATCTTCTAATATTTCCATTAAATAATGGAGAAAGCCCAACTGTCCATTTCCCAAGTGAAGAATTTGCATTTGTATATCACCAAATGAAAAGCATTTAGGTTATAAACCATGGAGTCAAATCATGTCATCTTTTTGAAATCAGAGATAGGTTTGTGTCCACAGAACTTCACTATGAAATAAAAGTATTTGTTTCCCTGCCTGACCTTGAAGGAATTTGAAACAAAATGAAAGGAATCTCACAGGTTGAGAACTGAGAAACACCGATATTATCTTCAGTAGAAAATAAAAGGGTTTTTTTAAAAAATAAACACCTTTAATTGATTGCTCACTGTTGGTTCTGAATATTAATCTCACCACATAGTTAACAGTCCTGCTTATTAATTAGAGAAAAATAAATATATGGTTTTCATGTGTGATATTTGTTACACTTTATTAACACAAACATTTTTTATTCTAGGATTTATTCAGTGACATTTATTGGCAATATTGCTCTCATAAATACAACCTATCAGCCTATTTCTCATCTGTCTTCTCTCATATCTCAATGACTTCTATTTTTTTTATTTTTCTCTTCTACTTTTATTCTTTTATTTTATGGACAACTTATTTTTTAATTACTAATTTGGAAACTATTTACATTACCAAAGAGTTACAATAATACAGTGAACTCCCATGTATTCTTCACTTAGATTCACCCATTATTATTACTCTGACTTCTTTGTTCTTTATCCCTGATAAAACTAAATACAAATATAGCAGTAAGTATTAGTGTGGAGGTTTTTTTAAGGAACCATTTGAAAAAACTGTTGCAAACTTCAGGGGTCTTCATTCCTAAATATTGGAGAATCTGTCTCACAGGAATAAAGATATCCTCCTTAAATTTATAGGTGACAACTGGGCTCCTACATAATGAATGCCAATATGGGACAAACATTTATGCCTAGATACAAGCTATGGGGAAAGGTCTTTAACACTACGTTTACACAAAAGTAAACTTCTCAAAAGCACACATTCTGCCTCAGATTTTGACAATACACTCTGTTGACACACCAGTGGAAACATAGTCATCATACATCACCAGTGGGAGTGCAAATTTTGGAAGAAAGTGTGGTACTATCTAGAAAAATTACATAGCATCTATCTTTTGGCCCAGTAGTGTCATTTCTAGAATTATATCCCAAAGGCACACTTGCAAAAACATCACCAACAACAAAAAATTACAAAAGCAACAAAGAAACCCCGGAAAGATATATTTACAATTTATAAGTCTGTTAATTACAGCATTATGTGTAATAGCAATAGACAAAAGTACAAGTGTCCATCACTGTGGTTAAATAAACTAAGTTATATTCAAAAATTCCTACAATGGAGTACTCTGCAGCTGAAACAGCAATGACACATGTGTCTCCATGTTGTTATGGAGTGATCTCCAAGATGCACTGTTAAGTAAAGAAGCAAGGAGGTGAAAAACTTATGCCCTATACTATGCTATAATTTATCAAAACAAATAATAACATAAAATCAAAATAAACACCTATAGGTAAAAAGAGAAGAAATGGAAGAGGAATGAGAATAACTATGAGACTACCCTGAGTATACCTTGCTTTTATTTATTTATTTTTTAAAAAAATTTTTAATGTTTTTTGTTTTTGAGAGACAGAGAGAGAGAGAGAGAGAGAGACAGGAGAGGGGCAGAGAGACAGAGGGAGATACAGAACTGGAAGCGGCCTCCAGGCTCCGTGCTGTCAGCACAAAGCCCTATGCAGGACTCAAACTCATGAACTGTGAGATCATGACCTGAGCCAAAGTCAGGTGCTCAAATGACTGAGCCACCCAGGCGCCCCAACAGTATACCTTGCTTTTAGATGAAACTCTGTAAAGGAATACTTTTTATTTTATTTTATTTTATTTTTATTTTATTTTATTTCCTTTTATTAATTTTATTTTAGAGAGACAGAGAGTATGTGTGTAAGCAGGGGAGGGGCAGAGAGAGAGGGAGAGAGAGATCTTAAGCAGGCTCCAGGCTCAGCACAGAACCTGACACAGGGCTCTATCCCACGACCCTGGGATCATGACCTGAGCTGAAATTAAGAGTGAGACGTTTAACCGAGTGAGCCACCCGGATGCCCCTGTAAAGGAACATTTAAAATACAGAGAACAAACTGAGGGTTGCTGGAGGGGTATTGGGTGGGGGGATGGGTTAAAGGGTGATGGGCATTAAGGAAGGCACTTCTTGGGAAGAGCACTGGATGTTGTATGTAAGTGATGCTTCACTAAATTCTACTCCTCAAGCCATTACTACACTATATGTTAACTAACTTGGATTTAAAGATAAATAGATGATGGATGATAGATAGATACATAGATAGATAGATAGATACATGATAAATGGATAGACGATAGATAAATAGATAATAGAACAAAGTAATTTGCTGTAAATCACTCTGGGATATACACTAAGGACACAAGGAACTGGAAAAAAATTTTATCTGCTTATAGCAATCTTCTGTTAGCAATGCGGTTGTTAATGCCATTTCAAGAATGTTGTGAATATTGCCAAACCATGTAAATGACAAATTGTGTTGAGAAATGTGATTTTCTGTGCAGAAGTATGGAGGAACGGATGTAATATTAATAAGGTTAAGAAAATATCATTTAGGACTAAAGTTGAGTTGGCAATATTAGGAGTTAGTAATATAAAACTCATGATATATTTATACAACCTAATATATACTGTATAGACAATAAACAGTAATGAACCCAGCAGTGAACACCAGTAGGGCTGAGACAAATACTGTTTTCGACAAAACATTCAAGTCCTCGGGAGTGTTTCAGTCTTAAATGGAAAACATACAACATGAGCTTCAGACATCTTTTCACACCAGAAAGCAAGTAAGACAAATTGGTTGAACTAAGAGAAACTCGATAACCACTCTTCTGCCTAGTCTTTAGGATGCTAATATAATCAATTCTGAATTAACATCATTACTAAGCCTGCTGGGGTGGACTATATATAGTCAATGGGAAGGATTGGGAAAGATTCCTGCAAAGTTTGAAATCCATCCATGTTCTCGGGCAGCTTAATTTGATGGAATATGTTAAAAATTAGATGGTGTTTTTAGGACAAAATCACTTCATCACTCCCCCATCACCTTTTGAAGAGAGATTTGGCAATAATGGAAATAGATTGCACGTATCTAGCATTTACCATATGCCAAAGAGTTTTGGTTGTTTTTCATATATATACTAATTTAACACTCACACTGACCTTAGGATGTAAGTATTATTATTAGAGTCAATCTACAGATGAATAAACCAAGGTGCAAACAGACTAAGTAGATTACTCTAGGTCATATAACTAAGTGGTGCATCCAGGCTCTAAATCCAAACAGTGTGAATTTAGAATCCACACATTTTTTAAGTTTTTACTTTATTTCCAGTTAGTTAATATACACTGTTATAGGAGGTTCAGGTGTACAATATAGTAATTCAACAGTTCCATATCATCACACTGTGCCCATCACAAGTGCACTTTTCAATTTCTATCACCTATTTCACCCATCCCCTCTCTCTCCTTGCCTTAGGTAACCATCAGAATGTTCTCTATAAAAGTCTTGTTTCCTGTTTTTGACTCTAGCTCATTCATCTATTTTCCTTTGCTTGTTTGCTTTGTTTCTTATATTCCACATATGGATGAAATCATATGGTAGTCGTCTTTCTTTGTCTGACTCATTTTGCTTAGCATCGTACTCTGTAGCTCCATCCACATCATTGCAAATGATGAGGTTTAACTCTTTTTTATGATGAATAATATTCCATTGTATTTGCATACCACATCATCTTTACTCATTCATCAATTAGTGGACACTTGGGCTGCTTCCATATCTTGGCTATTGTAAATAATGCTGCTATAAACACAGAGGTTCATATATTCCTTTGAAGTAGTGCTTTTGTATTCTTTTTATTTTTGGTTTCAAGTTTTTATTTAAATTCCAGTTAGTTAACATCCAGTGTAATATTAGTTTCAGGTGTAGAATTTAGTGATTCATCACTTACATACAACCCAGTACCCATCACAAGTGCCCTCTGTAATACCCATCACCCATCTAGCCCATCTCCCACCTATCTCCCTCCATCAACCCTGTTTGTTCTCTATTATTAAGAGTCTCTTATCCCTATCTCTTCTTTATCTTCTTTTTTCTTTTCCCCACTTTCCATATGTTCATTTGTTTTATTTCTTCAATTCCACATGTAAGTGAAATCACATGGTATTTGTCTTTCTTTGACTTATTTTGCTTAGCATAATTGTCTCTAGCTCCATCCATTTCATTGTAAATGGCAAGATTTCTTTTTTTTTCATTTTTTCATTCTTTTTTATGGCAGAGTAATATTCCATTATATATCATATATAATATATATTCCATATATTTTATGTACATTATATATTCCATATATTCATATATATTGTATGTTATATGTTATATGTTATATATGTATCCATTCATCAGTCGATGGACATTTGGGCCTTTTCCATAATTTGGCTATTGTTGATAATGCTGCTATAAACATTGGAGTACATGTATCCCTTTGAAATAGTATTTTTGTATTCTCTGAGTAAACAGTAATATGATCACTAGATTGTAAGGTAGTTCTATTTTACTTTTTGAGTAACCTCCACACTGTTTTCCACAGTGGCTGTGCCAGTTTGCATTCCCACTAAAAGTGCATGAGGGTTCCTTTTTCTCCAAATCCTCCCCAACACTTGTTGTTTCATGATTTTTTTTTTTAGCCATTCTGACAGATGTGAGGTGATATTTCATTATAGTTTTGATTTGCATTTCCCTGATGGTAAGTGTTGATGAACATCTTTTCATGTGTCTATTGGCCATCTGGATATCTTCTATGGAGAAATTTCTGTTTATGTCTTCTGCCCATTTTTTAATTGTGTTTTTTTTTTGTTTTTTTGTTTTTTTTTTTTTTTGGTGTTGAGTTTTGGAAGTTCTTTATATATTTTGGACATTAGCCCTTTATTGGAGATGTCATTTGAAAATATCTTCTCCCATTCAGTAGGATGCCTTTTAATTCTTTTTTGTTTATTCCTTATGCTGTGCAGAAGCTTTTTATTTTGATAGAGTTCCAGTAGTTTATTTTTGCTTTTATTTCCCTTGTCTCATGGAGACATATCTAGAAGGAAGTTGTTATGGCTGATGTCAAAGACATTACTGCCTGTGTTCTCCTCTAGGATTTTTATGGTTTCAAGTCTCCCATTTAGGCCTTTAATCCATTTTGAATTTATTTTTGTGTATGGTGTGAGAAAGGGGTCCAACTTCATTTTTTTTTTTTTGCATGTTGCTGTGCAATTTTCCCAACACCATATGTCAAAGAGGCTGTCTTTTTCCCATTGGATATTCTTTACTACTTTGTTGAAGGTTAACTGACCAGATAATTGTGGGTTTACTTCTGAACTTGCTATTCTGTTATAGTGATATGCATGTCTGTTGTGCCAGTACCATACAGTTTTGATTACTACAGCTTTTCAAAATAACTTGAAGTCCAGAATTATAATGCCCCCAGTTTTGCTTTTCTTTTTCAAGATTGTTTGACTATTCAGGACCTTTTGTGGCCCAAATTTTAGGATTGTTTGTAGAACCCACACTCTTAGTCACCATGTTATATTGTCAGTCAGCATAGCTCAATAATGCTTTATGAGGAGCCATTGACACTATCGCTGTTATATGAAATATCCATCACTGGGGAAACAACGTTCTGATCTATAAAAATGTTTTAACCTAGGTTAAATGCTGCTACATTGACCCCTAACTGTGGGCCATTTACATGATCTCTCATCTTAAGTTTTATTACTTCATAAGGATGTTATAAACAGAAATAGATATAATATCTCCTCCCTTGGACACCTAGGTGGCTAAGCTGGATGAGCATCCAACCCTTGATTTTGGCTCAGGTCATGATCTCATGGTCATGGGATCAGGCCCTGTGTCGGGCTCCACACTGAGCATGGAGGCTGCTTGAGATTCTCTCTCTCTCTCTCTCTCTCTCTCTCTCTCTCTCTCAAAAATATAAATAAATAAATAAATAAATAAATAAATAAATAAATAAATAAATAAAATAATCCCTCCCTTAAAATCTCAAATGTATTGAAACCAAAATGCAGGGGTCCCTGGGTGGCTCAGTTAGTTAATCATCCAGCTTTGGCTCAGGTCATGATCTCATGGTCCGTGAATTTGAGCCCCATGTCGGGCTCTGTGCTGACAGTTCAGAACCTGGAGCCTGCTTCAGATTCTGTGTCTCCCTCGCTCTCTGACCCTCCCCTACTCGCACTCCATTTCTCTCTCAAAAAATAAACAAACATCAAAAAATATATATACAGTAGCATTACTTTATCACTTTTACTTCTCTTTCATCATCATTTTGATATTCAGTCATCTATTTATTCAGATTTTACTTTTTAGCGTACAGTGATATTGATAATGATTGTAATAAGGGTAATGAAATTATAAAAGGGAAAAGAGAAAGAGGAGAAGACAAAGGGAAAGAAAAGATAATAGCCATGCTTGTTATCTGTTACTCCTCCAAGAAACAAAATGTTTTGTTATAAGGCACCAAATGGAAGCTATAAGTGAGGAATCCAAATGTCAAATGTGAAATAATCACGTTTCTGTGGATCCTAGATAATTAGGCATAAAATTTACTTATTTTAATGGGAATAAGAACTTGTATATTGTTGCCTTTCTCCAGAGAGTCTGGAGACTCTGTTTATTGTTCCCAGTCCTGCACTGTGACTGAGGGAGTATACTTTGTCTGAAAAATCTCTCTGTGATGTTATAATGGTATCTAACAAGATAGCATTAGAGATTTTTTTCCAAAGTCTACTTCTGTGGCAGAAATATTTCTTAAGAATGGTCTTAGATGAGTTGTCAAATAATTTCTGTCTCAAACAGTTTTCTGCAGCTTAAGTTGGCCACCTTTTATAAATCTAATAAATGAATATTTATGGAATGATCTCTGCTTACTTTTGGAAATAAAGTTTGAGTGGATGAGTAAATCAGGTGAAAGATTTTCTAGCCCTTATATGTCCTTTGAGAGTAATTGGTTCAACTATTTTCTAAAATGCATGTTTCATTTACATCCATTTTGATAATTACCTTTTTACTTTCCATGATATAGAAAACCAGTTTAATAGATACGGTCTAGTACTTATGTGACAGAATCCTAATTGTTCCCAAGAGTATACTGAAACTTCAGGTTCTCTGAGTAACATTAATGCCACTTATCTTTGGAGTGCAGTATTCTTTATAAGAACAAGCATCTTCCAGAAGTTTCATTAATGGATTATGTATAGTAATAGTTTTACCTTTAAAATGGTAAGTGGGACTGAAAACTTTCAGCATATTTGGAAACCTCTCTGTTTCTAATGCACCTCAGTGATAAGATTATTATTCTCAATTGCCTAATATAAGACTCCATTAGAGTGTAAATGTATATTCTGTGATGCTGTGAACCTCTTCTTCAAATAATTGTTTCTGAAGTTTATCAGAGATATTTCCTATAACCATGCGACTAATGCACATATAGGCAACATCTGACACAGCAAATAGGAATTTGCTTGGTACCTGTAGCAGTTCATACAAAATGTGGCTTAGCTGTCCAGTCTACTCTGGGAACTGAGTTCTAGAGACTAGTTATTGATTACGGATTATCACATTCAGATACCTATGCATAAATTTTTGCATGAAGATTTTCTTCAGCTAAGTACTTTATAATGAAAGGATTAATTGAGAATCATTGAACCATATCATAGAATAAAGGCATAATTTGAATGAAGAGTTCACTTAGCATAATTATATACAAACATATTAGAAATAATCTCCACTGTGGTTCTTATATTAACTTTCAAACCCTTCACATTGCATAATTGAGGAAACAATCAGATGTCGCTGAAGAAAATGTTCCATTCATGTCTTTTTCTCCAATCAGTGTCTTGATTTTGTGTTGTCTGCTGTAAGAATGTATTACAAATTGCATTGCATTTTTGGATTCTGCCTGTAATTGGTCAATGTTTAAAGCTTAGTGACAGTCTGAATTATTGCTATAGGTTTTACTTTCTCTCTTTCTATCACACAGATATGAAATAGATTATTTTCTCCTAAACCACCGCATACTCTATACTTACTTCCTATTTTGCTTTCTTTCTCTCTCTCTTTCTGTGACACTATGAAAAATTATGTAAACATCTGGCTTTCTTTGCAGCTCTTAAGTTGAATCTGACCTCCAAAATGTATGATGTGAATTCAAGGACTCAGTAATATTCCCTATAAGTAACATCAGCTAACTCCCTTATTACCAACTGCATCCACTCTCCACATTCTGGGACTTTGCAGTTTATTGTGTTAACACCTATCCTTTGTTGACATGAGAAGGGCACTGCCAAATTGATGTGATATGTCTCTGTCTTTAGAGGGGAAGGTGACAAAGGGAAGAATCCTTACTGATCTATAACAGACTAGTTCCTGTTCATTTACTTGAGGATAAATAAAAACTGCGGCACGTTGAAGAAACCCACACTGTCCAATGAGGAAGATTTTGAAGTCACAGACTAGCTCCATAAATGAAGAAACTTATGGACCATCTGATTTGCAATTTAAGGAGTTGCAAAGTATTGTCAACAGCAAGTGGCTTTAACTTGTAACCTAACAGGACGAGTGGATAAAGGCAAGTCCCCTTTTAGGCTTATGCGCCTGCATTTGGGCAGCAAATTTGCACGATGTCAGAACGATGCATTCAGAAGAAAAATTCCCATCAATAGGAGTTAAAAATGCAAAAAAGCTCAAAAAATAAAAATGGATATATAATAATGGATAGAACCATAAATACAAGTATCTCTGACATGAAAAATCATATATACAAATATTCTTTAATTGGAGTATTTCTCAAAAACTACTGAAATCTTGAATAGTGAGATGCTTAACATAAATACCTTGTAATCAGTACTTTCAAAGAAAGTAAATAACTTTTAAATAATAATACTGGTGTTTACTAATAAAACTAATAAAATAAAATAAAATAAAATTAGTCTCAGGGTAGCTGAAAAGAATAAATCCTGCTGTTTTTAATAGGCAATACATGCAAATGAAATTAAAATAAAGCATTTTCATTTTAAAAATAATAAAACCTACTTTTTCTACTAGTAATCCTCTTATTGAAATTATTTATTTAGTAAGTATCTGAGTACCAACTATTTGCAATACTTGTAAGTGAATTTTTATTTTTATTTTTATTTATTTTTATTTTTTTAACATTTATTTATTTTTGAGACAGAGAGAGAGACAGGGCATGAACAAGGGAGGGGCAGAGAGAGAGGGAGACACAGAATCTGAAACAGGCTCCAGGCTCTGAGCTGTCAGCACAGAGCCCGACGCGGGGCTCGAACTCACGGACCGTGAGATCCTGACCTGAGCCGAAGTCGGACGCTCAACCGACCGAGCCACCCAGGTGCCCCTGTAAGTGAATTTTTAGAATAATATGACATTTCCTCATTGAAATCCATTGCAATTTAAATACTTATTTAGTAACAAAACTATGTTCAATTTTATATGAAATTTTAAAATTGTTATTACAGCATTCTCAACTACCTAGCAACACATGAAAAATAATACTTCTCACCTGTTATATGGGAAATCCACTTCACCATTAGGTTAAGATTTACCACAAGGTAAAACCAACTTAGTCTAATTCTTGATAGAATTGTTAGGAAAGAATACCAGTATGACACTGGGATTAGAATGAATATACTACTTTAGCACAATTGACCTATAATGGGCTATCCCTGAACAATTGGAAAGTGAATAGGAATAACAGCAAATACTATGACATAGAAAAAATACATGTACATATGTGACTTGCATCACAGCCCACCATCTTGTGTAGGTTGTTGGGATAAATACCATATGCGTTCTACAACTGAGATAGAAATGCAGAGTGATTACAAGCATATGCTGTTTAACCGGACTGCCTGATCAGAATCCAGATTCTACAACTTATTGCTACATGACCTGGAAAAAAAATTACTAAACATTTCTATCCCCGGATTTCCTTATGCTTTAAATGGACATGATAGCATTGCTACATTGTTGGCTTTTTTCTAGGATCAACTATGTTAATATATTTAATGCATTTGGATCCTGGCACAAAGTTAACACCCAAGAAGGATCCATGCTAGAAAGGACTTGTATCAGTCAGTGTTCATTTTAAGAATATGGAGACTGGTTTTGATATTTGGGACACAAAAGAACTTACTACAAGAATTTAGACATTTACAAACTTGTCGCAAAGGCTGGGAATGTCACAAAGTCAGGTCATATCGTAGAAATTGTATTTGAGAGGTCAAGAGAGTGCTTCTGCCAGGAAGATTTCAGAAATGTTCAAGCACCCACCATGAAAATCACAGCTTACCAGCAGCGTTGCAGTTGGTGACTAAAAATCAAACGTAGAGTCTAGTTAGCCTTTACAGAACTCCCTTTCAGCTAAAGCCTGCCGTAAGCATTAAGCATTATCTATTGCAATAAGTGTTATTTATTGCTATTGCTAGAGAGAGAATGCCTTCTGTCACATTTTTGCCTTCTAAATCTTGTATGGGTGCAGGGCACTGGCAGAAGGTAAACTGCATGCAAAACAGTAAAGGCAAATGAGTATAAGAAAAGTAGTTACTTGTCTTCTAGCCCTTGTGACAGTGGGAAAAGCTTATAAGCAATAGATGAGAAGGATGCAGATTGTCAGATAAAAAATCTAGCCCAGGCCCTTATACTGCACTTTGTCAACTAATTTGAGAACTCTCCTGGAAAAAGAAAGCTTCAGTGTGAAAGAAACTCTAGTTTTGTGAAATTTAAGGCCAAAATGGAGAAAAGAAAAATGACTTAATGGTGCTTTATGAATACACCATGTGCTTTATCTATCTTCATCTAAATCCTCCTTTCTAAAATGTAAAAATATTTGGATTTCTTCAGAGTAGATCTTTTATAGAGAGTCACTTCTGCTTCAAAATTCATACACTGAGATATTTGGACCTTCTGAATAAAAAAAAAATGACAACCAAAACATACAGAAGGTGCCTTTGATTCATGAAATCCCATTACACATTCTTCAAAAGTAAAGTAGCTAGATCAAAAGTGAAATGAATGGAAATGTTGAGAACTGCCTTACCCATTATCTTTTTAAAATAGCCATGAAAAGGGGCGCCTGGGTGGCGCAGTCGGTTGGGCGTCCGACTTCAGCCAGGTCAAGATCTCGCGGTCCGTGAGTTCGAGCCCCGCGTCAGGCTCTGGGCTGATGGCTCAGAGCCTGGAGCCTGTTTCCGATTCTGTGTCTCCCTCTCTCTCTGCCCCTCCCCCGTTCATGCTCTGTCTCTCTCTGTCCCAAAAATAAATAAAAACGTTGGAAAAAAAAATTAAAAAAAAAATAGCCATGAAATGAGTTCAAAATAAAAGATCGTACCATAAAAGTATCATTAAAACAAACAAACAAACAAGAAGCCAACACTATGTAGATACTATTAGGAGGTTATTTGAAATACTCCTTTCTGAAAAGTCAAAGTCAGGACCTATTACAGGAGAATGAGTGGACCATTTAGTCCAGATCTCACATTTGCAAAGGACCTCAAATTTATGCCTGATGGTTTCTAATTGACAGAGTCAATGTAGCGTGTGTGTGTGTGTGTGTGTGTGTGTGTGTGTGTGTGAAAGAGAGAAATATGTACATTTCGTCGTAGAAAATACAATAAAACCTTGGGTTGTGAGTAACTTGTTCTGCGAGTGTTCTGTAAGATGAGCAAACATTTCTAATACATTTTAACTTGATAAACAAGCGATGTCTTGCAGTTTGAGTAGCATGCGACACCGAATGTCACATGATCACAACTGAGCCAATGGTTCCTCTCTCTCTCTCTCTCTCTCTCTCTCTTTCTCGCTCTCGCTTGCTGCAGGATTGTGGGTAATCATCTCCCATGCTTGGGTGCTCTGTCTCAGGCCTTGGTGTTTGGCAAAAATCAGTGATTCTTCAGAACATTGGAAGGTGCCCACAACTGGCACTAGTGTATTTTTTGTCACTTCAAAGCACCTTTGAAGCAAAGAAAAGTCCTTTGCTTTTCCATACAAGAGTAAGCTTAGGGATGCTTTGCTTCAGTCTAAGTCAGGCTGTCTGCAGATATAGACACTTTCTTCTGCTTCCTTATTGCCAGTTGTAGTAAATATGGCATATGACAAGAGTTTATTAATACTGTACTGTGTCAACATCTGTACGAAAGTATACAATGGCCCCCATGCAGAAAAAGATTCCATTGAGCTAACAGATAGCAGTGATTCCATTAGCGACAGTGAAAGTCATCCTACACACTAACCCTCCGCTCTCTTGTCTCCTTCAAATGAGCCACAAATGTTGTCAAAGGTAAGTGCAGGTTAATTTGTTTATTTTTCTTTATATTTTGTATTGTATTACAGTATTGCAATCATTTTTATGTGAATATTTTGGGGTTGTAAAACAAATTGTTCTAGTTTCCATTATTTCTTATGGGGAAATTTGCTTTGATATACAGGTGCTTTGGATTCCAAACATGTTTCCAGAACAATTTATGCTCACAAACCAATGTTTTACTTTATTTAATACATACCACCATTTTTTTGTAATCCTAAGGTACAACATCCCAACATCTTTAAATGTTTATTTGATATTTGATCCTTCTCTTCCGTAAAATCCCCATTCATTCATTTTGCCCATTTTTATCAGATTATCTTTTTATTTAAACTTTATATTAATTTAATTATATACATATTATAAATATTATATTTTTAGTTACAAATCAATGTGTCATTAAATAAATATTTGTATATAATATATGAAAGTGTTTTTAATTTATTCTTTTTAAGTTACATATGTGGCAAATACTTTCTCTGATAAACTATTCTCTGGCTTTTATTTTCACTTTCTTTTTGGTATCCTTTGATTAATAAAAATTCTTAATTTGGGGGTAGTAGAATTTATAAATATCTCCTTTATGATTAGGAAAGTCTATGTCATGTCTAAAATAACACATTTATTAATACATTTCGGTGGATTAGTCACTTTTGCCCAGTATCAATAGCCCAAACTCTCAGTGATCTTCAACAATAAACATTTATTTCTTCCACACATTATAAGTCAGCATCTGTGAGGAGATGATGCTTCCCTTTTCTATTTGTCTTCTCACTCCGGATACCTAAGGAAATAGAAGCCCTGATATGACACAGGTCAGTTTTGTGGCAGAGGGAATGCAGCAAGAAAGCTGATGGAAATATGTAATGGTTTCTAAGGCTGGGATGTGGTGGTATGTGTATGCCCCATGCCATTGGTCAAAGCAATTTTCATAAACAAACACAGTGTCAGCGGGTTGGGGATGTACATTCATTGCATATAAGGTTTGCCAACTCACAGATCAATAGGTGAGGATAGGTAATCCTCTTACAGAAAGCAAGAATGCATATTTGGAAAGAATAACACACTATGTTAATTTATTTTTATCATATTTACAATCAAAATTTATATATATAAACACACCCAAATATTTTTATAGGAAATGACTGGCACAAAATACACAAAGCTATTAACGTTTTTTTATGGGAAATTATTGATAGTTTTTCTACTTTTAATGTCCCATATATTACAGTTTCTTATAATGTATATATATTTTTATAAACTGAAAAATATAAATGCTATTTAAGCAGTGTCACTATTTAATAGATTTCAAGATATTTTTATTAGAAATAATGCATTAAATTTTACATTTCATTGATCATCAAGAATTACTTTCACTGAAGGTAAATATTGACTCGCCCTTTGGATCAATAAATCATGATCCATTCCTCAAGAGAAGTCAATATCTACTTTATTGTTTCTCTAGACTCCAAATGAAAACTTTGATGAATGTCTTTAAATCTTCTCTCAAGTTTCTGATGGAAGGTTCTTTAGCAACAACCATAGCTACTGAAAAGTTGTACAATTAATCATGAGATGATCCTCATATCTTGAAAAGAAGTGAACCAATAAGCACTAAAGAGATGAACTGCTCTGTTTTCTTCTTCAGTCACATATTAACATATAAAAAATAAGCTAATACAACAGAAAGAAATAACGCTTCTAAAAGTTTTTGTTACATGAGTCTTCAATATTCTAATGATTTCCTGAAATCTAATGGCCAGAACTTATTCCAACATTATATTTATTTTTCTCTTATTTGATTAATGTAGCAACCAAGAGTTTGTCTGTGATGATAAAGCATGGGATAGAAGTAAACATTTTTAATCTATTTACCTCTTTTGATTTCAGACATGTTCAAGTGGATAAAGGGCACACACACACATGCACACACAGGCACACACACAGAAAATTTACAGTGGGTAAAAAATTTACAGTGGGTAAAATTTACAGTGGGTACAGTGGGTAAAAAAAATTACAGTGGGTAGAATCACTTTTTCTAGGAACAGTGTTGTAATATCCACAGATCTTACTGACTAAAATATTTTTAAAACAGAAATTCAAGTCTGTGATGATTATTTTGATATTTATGCTTTCAGTATTGGCCATTACATTTGTTAAAGTATAGTTTAAGGTTGCTTGTGAGAGAAATTACTAAAAAGCATCTTAATTTAATTTCTCTTTAAAGATATTGACTACCACATTATTAGTCACTGTTGAAAATGTTTTTCATAAATAATTCCATGAAACACAATAATGCTTCTATTTTGTAGTATTTTAAAATTAATTCTATTGCTTGTTTTAAAGTTGTTCATTTGCACAAGTTTTAAAATTCCTTATTTAGATCATTTTTACCCTATTTCTTCCTTTTGTTTAAGAAGAGAAAAATTAGTTCTGTTGCAGTGACCTATGGTTGACTTTGTAACCAGTAGATCAGGAAGGCCATTGAATATAAGAATTAGAATACGGATTCACATGAGAATACGTTACTGACAGTTCAGAGAGTCAGTCATGTTGAGAATGTCTAATATGTCAGTATAACCCTGTAACACAAAACATATGTCAGGTTAGACCTTGACTTTAGACTTTACTCTTTGTGGTGCTTCTCTGCATGACATGCCTATTCTTTTCTGAGGTCACTCCTATTGATGTTTTTTGGATTTAGCTTAAACATAGCTCTTCTAGAATCCCTTGGCTGACAAATTCCCTTCCTCAATATAAGCTGCCTTCCTTCTTAGGTCTTTCTTTCTTTCTTTCTTTCTTTTTTTAGGGGGAGAGAGAGAGAAAACCTTAAGCAGGCTTCACGCTTAGCACAGAGGACTCAATCCTACAATCCTGGGATCATGATCTGAGTTGAAATCAAGAATCAGATGCTCAACCGACTGAGCCACTCAGGTGCCCCTCTTTTTTCTTTTTTTAAGATTTTATTTTTAAATAATCTCTATACCCAACAAGGGGCTTGAATTTACAATCCTGAGATCAAGAGTTGTTTGCTTTCCAGCTGAGCCATCCAGGTGCCCCTCTTCCTAGGTGTTTCTATGAATTCACTTAACCCCTGCCACTTTTATTTAACATTTTCCACACATTATAACTGACACTTGACTAATTGTTAACTTTTCTGCTAGTTTATAAAAATGAGAGGTTCCTGAAGAATATAACTATAATAATATTTGTCTTTTCATCTAAAATATGTAATACTTTACCATTAACACAGTTAGCTATCAGCAAATGATTATTGAATGTTTACTGAAAAAGTTAAGTTGCATTTCAAGGTTAAGAGGCAGTATTGCTTAGGGGTTATGTACACAGACAATCCAGGCTGCTGGTTTGATCCCAACTATGCTACTACTTAGTCTTATAATCTTGAGTTAGTTGTTTAATCTGTGTTTTAGTTTCCTCATGTATACAATAAAATTTCTATTATGAGGGAGTTATAAAGATTACATGATTTAACATGTGTAAAGCATTTAAATCACTGCATGGGACATAATAAGCTTTACATTCTAATATATATGAATCCATTAACTGTAGTTATGCTAAATTTTTTACAATCCAAAAGGATAAGGTAAACTTGCAAATATTCCAATTCAATCCAAATATGGGACACAAAACAACCATGTTGGCATGTAGATTCAACATTTTTACTCTTTTTCCAGATGGTTTCCTGCCTGGCTCACACTTACCAAGTTATGGTAATTACTCAATTGAAAATATACAATTAATTAATCAGTTTATTTGGAAAATGTATATAGAATGCCTAATTGCTCCAGTCACCATTATATACCTTGAGAATAGAAAGATAAATAAAACAGATAAATTTCATGCTTTAATAAAATTTACATTCTAGTAGAAAGACATAGTCAATAGAAATAAAATACATAAATGCTTAAAATGTCAGATAGCGGTAAGTGCTATGTAGAGAATTAAAGTATAATGAGATAGAGTTCATCTAGTGGCTGCTGTAGTTTGAGATGTAAGGGATGGAATCTGATACTTACATTGACATTTATCAGAGATCTGAATGCCAAGAAGGAGCCAGTCTTGAGAAAGGTAAATAGAAGTATATTTTACACAGACAGAATAATGTTCACAAATACCTAGAGATGGGAACAATCTTGCCATAATCAAAAAATAATAATTACAGTAATTTTAGGACAAAATATGTGAAGGAGAAAGTGATTCCAGTAGAGCTTTGAACATATACCAGGAGCCAGTACATGTATGGACTTTAAGTCTACAAAGATTTTGAAAATCATTCTAAGTGATACAAACAATAATTTTTAAGTAGGGACTAGCATGTGCTGATTTAACTTTCAGACCATTATTGAGATCATTCTGTGGACAATGGAAGGAGAAGACAAGAAAGAAAGTAGGAAAATTAATAAACTATTACCATGATCTTGCCAAGAAAGCATGATGCCTTGGATTAGGATAATAGTGAGAATGGTAAGAAGTTCAAGGACATATACTGAAAGTGGGTCTACATGACTTACTCATAGAATAAATAAGACAGTAAAAACCGGTAATATTTTAATAAGTTAGACTCATGATTTTTTATTTAAGCTACAGGGTGGACTATGTTATTCCTACTGAAATGGAGGGCTGAGGCAGAAGAAGGTTTGAGAACTAAAGGTAAGAATTCCCTTGTGGTAACACTAAATTTGAGATACATAGTTCACATTCAAGTGAAAATGATATACATTAGGTAGACTATGAGTCTGGAGTTCTCATAACTTAGGGCTTAATTCGTGAATCAGATTCAGGCTTAATATTCCAATTTGGGAGTCGTCAGCGTATTAATTCAGAGCCTATGCTGTAGCTCCTTTATTCAGTTATAAATGATGTAATTAACATCTAATATGCTTCAAACCTTCATTCTAATCTCATATAAAATACTGACTTGTTGGTATCTATCAGAGTTAATGTAATGCCAAACATTGCTCTTCTTTTATAATTCAGTACTTTAAAATTTTTTTTTTTAACGTTTATTTATTTTTGGGACAGAGAGAGACAGAGCATGAACGGGGGAGGGGCAGAGAGAGAAGGAGACACAGAATCAGAAACAGGCTCCAGGCTCTGAGCCATCAGCCCAGAGCCTGACGCGGGGCTCGAACTCCCGGACCGCGAGATCGTGACCTGGCTGAAGTCGGACGCTTAACCGACTGCGCCACCCAGGCGCCCCTATAATTCAGTACTTTATATCAAAGCAGGCATACTTCAATTTCAGATATTTTTTCACTATGACATTTTATCAATAGTCATCTGGCAACTAGGCTTTTCCAGATATAAGAAGGAAATAGATAATTCTAAAGTTACCTGTGACAGATACTGTATTGAATTGATTAATGAGCTCATCCTGCTTTTCAGTTCACCATGAGCTTCAATTCATCATCATGAATTGCCATTAAGATTACTAAAAATTCTACAGAAGAATGTTTATATGTAAGCTCAATGATCACCTCTAGTCTTGCAGGTGTATAATTTGGAGTATGATGTCACTCTACTGAGAAAATACCTAATTTAGCTTTAACATATTCTCAAAATTAGATAGTAAGATAGTTAACTCTCATTTTCTCATTAGAGTTCCAAATAAACATGCACTTTCTCCAAATCCAGAAATAAGAAAATGGCCTATATCAATATAACTTTAAGTTGCTGATTTGCAATAAAAATAAGACTGGCATTTTAGCTAATTACATTTTACTCCATATATTATTCATTTAGCAATTATTGCCACGATCTTCAGATTCTTGAGGAAGAAATATGTTTGGAAAGAATTGGAAAGGAGGAGGTATTTTGAAATTGGAAATTTTAAAAAATGGAGGAGGGGGCTGGGGCTTTGCAGTGGCTTAAAATAAGTAGAGATGACTTTAGATGATGATTTATTTCTGAGGAAGATTTCTGGAAGAACAGTTGGATGCTGCATGAGGGTGCAGAGGAAAGCCAGAAAACTGAATAAGAATTATAGTTAAAGAGAAAAACAAAAGAAAACAAAAGGAGGCTGAAGACCTTTCCTCAGTGCTCTCTGTGTTTTGCACTATGAATAATTTTTACATACAAAATCGTTGGGCTTTGAAATGTGTTTGGAAGAATTACATCAAGTGCATTATGTCACCTCATCTATTAAGCTCACCTCCACTCCCCACTTGAGCAGCAAGTATGGGATTTGTCTATGTCAGGAGGGGCAAAATGAACGATGTTTTTGAGGCATGTAGTTTGACTGCATCCCTACATTTGACTTAAAAAATAAGGATGTTATTTATGAATTAAATGCAGCGTAAAAGTGAATATTTTCATTGTGTCAGCCTTAACATTGTCACTTTTCAGCAACTTGGGATTTCTGCGATATATGCCCTGCCAGAGTCTTTATGAAAATTCCATAATTTCAAACAAGAACAGCATACTCACACTACGCTGTATACTGGGCAGTCATATTTAGGTTTAAAAAGATCCCTATTTTTACACTCCTGATTCTGTTCCTGATGGTGCAGTTTAAAACGCTACAATCTTAGAGAGAAATACTTCCTTTTTTAATATGTGTCTTCCTTTAGAGAAATACCCTTTTTTATTATGGCATCACCCTGCACGTGGGAAACTAAATCTGTTTGCTTCGTGAGAACAAAGGTGGGGATGGCAAGGGGTATAAAAATTAACCGCTAGTTTCTAAGCAGTAGTACTAACACCCCAGTGAAGCTCACACTGTTTAATCTTTTGGCAACTGAATAGACAGTTGCCAGCAAGTGATCCTCATGTTTCCTGACATCCCATTTCTGTCTCTGTTCCTATCACCTACCACTGCGAATTTATAATTGCTAACAAAGAATTGCACTACATTTGCCAGATTTAAATGGATTTCATGGCACACTGATGCAATTATGTACCCTTTCTTCAAAGACTGAGAGTGTCAGCTCCACAAGGCACCACATGGCAACAGATGGCAGTGTTTGACTGACTGGTCTACTGACTCAGTGAGGAGTGTCATTCTGCTCTCAGACACTTCTGCTTCGACCAGGGAACTTAACTTACAATGGGAAAGAGAGAAAGGACTTTTCATTCTGCCCATTTAGTCACCTACCAAAGCTGCCACCAGTCACACAATCCTTTTGGGTCTAGTGCAGATTGACGACTGACATCACTGACTGTGGGCACGTCACACTAAATGCTCCTTCTTTCCTCACTTCCTTAATTTATAACTTGAGTTGCTAGGACTTCAAGGTCCTCTTTATAGGCACCAAGTTCTGGTTGTTCAGTCCTCGAGGTTAAGGAGTCCTGTAGGTCTTGTCTGAAAAGAACCAGTAAAGCAGAGAGTTCAAGCAATTATCTACTGTCCACAGGATGTAATATACAAGGTACTACATTAACTGAAACATTTTAAGAGCTAAATGTGTACAGAGAAGCCTATAACATGCCTTGTTCAATTATATGTACGTGAAAACTCAGAAACAGGGCCAGAGACCGGTGCTTAGGAAAACTCGCCAAAGCTAGTTTCCTGATTTGCTCTTCTCTTAGGCAGTGTCATTTCCTTGTTCATTATTTCAGGGTTCAGCAGAGCCACAAATTAAAGTGTTATTACTTGCATACATTACTCTCAAGTTGACTTTGATGTTAAGCTGGGACTCCTCATGTTGGTATCATTGACTAAAAAAAGGTCAAATTACTCCCGTGGTCAAATCCATCCCCGCAGAAGTAACACAAAATAGAAGTACCACTCACCGTGTGCTAGGCACAGGCATCCTTGCTGCAGCAGTGGTCCTGATTGCAGATCACCAACTTGCTTGGAAATGTGTACAGAGAAATCCCCCCATTTCACTTTATTTTCAACCTTGGAAATGTAGCTCTGTAGAATAAGTCTAGTAAATAGCTTATTTGTATTAGTAGGAAATAAGCTGTGTCTTACAGACAAGTATAGGTATAAAAGACCTATTAACATATCTGTGCAAATAAGGAACACCCCAAACTTAAATTGTTTTTACTTTTCTTCTGCTCTAAATAAAAATATCCTCGTCTTCTCAGCTATTAACCATCATGCAGTGATGCATGAAAGTAGCTTTAATTCATGAAATTTAGCATACATCTGAGATCACAGAAGTTCTCCGTAAGAAAACAAAGCAAAAGAGAAAAAAAATAGTTTTTTTTCTTGATCTGTCTTCTAGAGACTGCTGTGCCACATGATAGATAGTATTCAGTCATTTGCCGAATTGAACTCCTGCAACAAAAACTGAGAATTCATAATACTAATACTATTTCTTTTTTTGTTTTGTTTTCAGTTTATTTTGAGAGAGACGGAGAGCAGAAGAGGAGTAGAGAGAGAGGGAGAGAGAATCCCAAGCAGACTCCACACTGTAAGCACAAAGCCCCATGTGGGACTCAAATCCACAAACCCTGAGATCATGACCTGAGCTGAAACCAAGATTCAGATGCTTAACTGACTGAGCCACCCAGGTGCCCCAGTACCAATACTATTTCTTTTTTCTTTTTTTTTTTAATGTTTTATTTATTTTTGAGATTATGCAAGTGGGGGAGGGGGGAGAACAGAGGATCTGAAGTGGTCTCTGCGCTGATAGCAGAGAGCCCGATGTGGGTCTTGAACCCACAAACTACAAGATCACGACCTGAGCCGAAGTCGGACACTCAACTGACTGAACCACCCAGGTGCAATACTATTTCTTAATGGAATACTATTATATTTCTTAATGGAACTTACTTAACACTTAAAATCCAACGGGGTAGTAATAACCAAGGAAATGACCATGGAGCCACTGCTTCGAAGATTCTTTGTGCAGTGTTAGCTCTCTTTTCTTTGTTTCCTGATGAGATATTAAGCAGCTTGCACAATATTTTTCATTGTTTCCCACCTCTCCTTTTTTCCATCTTGACCATGCCTGTGTAAAGGAAAAGTCCATTTCAGCACTTTCTCTACCAAAAGATCAAATCCAGAGTAAATAAAACTTTATTTTCACATCTAATTTAATTCAAAGCTTCTCTGATTCATTTTTAACCCCAACTCAGGTCTGTCCCGTGCCTATAGATTTCATATTTAAGAGCCTTGAAACTGTCAAGTAATCCATGTGTCAGTAATTAACTAAAAACCATCAAATTAAGTTAATAGCAAAGGAAAGTTTTTCAATATGCACTGAGTTTTATTAAATCCAGTATATGTCACTTTTATTCTATAGTCAGTTTTGGCAAATGTATATTACTTATGTATTATAGAGTATTTTGAACTTTGAACTTTTATTTTTGTATAATCAAAATACTCAGACATTAAAAAGGATACAATAGGATGCCTACATCTCCCTCTCACCATCTATTTAATTCAAATCCAAAGTTACTTTTACAAAAGTAAAGACTATAAACAATTCTTTCACATCTTTTCAGAAAAAAAGTATGTTACTATAATATATACATGCATTTCTTATAAATTGTGTTTTTATAAATATAATAATATAAACATTGCTCTACACCTTATTTTTCTTTTAAATTTTTCCATACCAACGTATTCAGCTCTCCTTAATTCTATTTAAGAGCTGCATAATTATTTCATTAATCATAATTATTTGTTAAATAGGTTTTCTGTTTATTCTCACCTTTTTTGGTTAGATTTATTTTTAGCAGCTTTAGATCCATAGAAAAATGAGCAGAAAGCACACAGAGTTCCCATATATCTCATTCCCTCCCTCCAGTTTTCTCTACTGATGATATCTTGCATTATTGTGGTATATTTGTTACAATTCATGGGCCAAGACTGATACATTGTCATTAACAAAAGTCCATAATTTATATTAGTGTTCACTGTTAGTGTATTGTACATTTATGGGTTTTAACAAATGTATAATGATATGTCTCAACCATTGAGTATCTTACACAATAGTTTAATTGCACTAAGAATCTCCCATCATCTCTTAGTTATTCCCGCCTCTCTCACCTTGAACCCCTGACCCACTACTGGTCATTTTACTGTTTCCATAGTTTTCCCTTTTCCAGAATCTCATGTAGTTAGAATCATACAATTTATGGCCTTTTAAGATTAACTTATCTCACTTGGAAATATGCATTTAAGGTTCTCCCATGTCTTTTCATGGCTTGATAGCTCATTTCTTTTCATCATAGAATAATATTCCAAGGTCTGGATGTACCTCCATTTGTTTACCCACTCACTTACTGAAGGGTATCTTGGTTGCTTCCAAGTTTTAGCAATTATGAAGAAAGCTGCTATGAATATTTGTGTTCAGTTTTTTGTGTGATATAAATATTCAGCTCATTTGGGTAAATCCAAGCGAGTGTGATTGCTGGATCCTTTTGTAAGACTATGTTTAGTTGTGAATGAAACTTCCAACCTTCCAAAGTGGCTGAACCATTTTGCATTCCCACCAGCAATGAGAGTTCTGGTTATTACATATCATTGCCAATATTTAGTGTTGTCAGTATTGTGAATTTTGGTCTTTCTAACAGGTGTGCATTGGCGTCTCATTGTTACTTTATTTTATGCCTGACAACATATGATGTTGAACATTTTTCATATGCTTATTTGTCATCTGTATGTCTTATTTGGCAAAATATCTTGTCCACATATAGCCTATTTTTAATTAGGTTATATTTTTTTGTTGTGTTTTAAAAGTTCTTTGTGTATTTTGGATTATAGTCCTTTATCAGATAACCACTTCCCAAAGATTTCCTCCAAATCTGTGGCTCGTCTTTTTCATTCTCTTAACAGTGTCTTTAACAGTGCAGAAGATTTTTTTATTTTTAACAATGTCCAATTGTTATGGAGTGAATATGCCCCCTCTCAAATTCCTAAGGTGAAGTCCTAATCCTCAGTACCTAAAAATGTAACCATATTAGGAGACAGGGTCTTGGCAGAGGTAGTTACATTAAAATGACCTTATTATAGTGGAGCCTAATCCAATATGTCTGGGGTCCTTGTAGGAAAAGACAATTTGTACACACATGTGGAAAGAGAAGATGCTGTGAAGATCCTGGTAGAAGAAAGCTATCTACAAACCAAGGACAGAAGGATGGAATAAATCCTCCCTTCACAGCCTTTAGAAGGGACTAAATCTATCAACACCTTGATCTCAGACCTCTAGCCTCCAGACTCTGAGTAAATAGATTTCTATTGTTTAAGTTACTCAGTCTGTGATACCTTTTTACAGCAGCCCTAGAAAACTAATACACTAATTTATCCTTTTTTTTTTCTTTCATGGATCATATATTTGGTGTTCTAAGAAGTTTTTGCCAAACCCAAGGTCAGCTAGAATGTCCCTTGGTTTATTTTTTTCCTATCAAAATAATGGTATAATCTCTTTCCTTTTGTTTTGTTCTGTGTGTTTTGTTTTCAGTTGGGGATATATACTTTTACAAGAATATCATTAGAATAAATTATTAGCATTTCCTTAATGAGTGACGTTGAGCATTTTTTCAGGTGTCTGTAGGCTGTCTGGATGTCTTCTGTGGAGAAATGTCTGTTCATGTCTTCTGCCCATTTTGAATTGGATTATTTGGTTTTTGGGTATTGAGTTGTATTAGTTCTTTATATATTTTTGATACTAACCTTTTATTGGATATGTCATTTGCAAATATCTTCTTTCATTCCATAAGTTGCCTTTAGTTTTGTTGGTTGTTTCCTTCACTGTGCAGAACCTTTTTATTTTGATGTAGCCCCAATAGTTGAGTTTTGCATTTATTTCCCTTGCTTCAGGAGATATATCTACAAAAATGTTGTTATGGGCAATGTGAGAGAGATTACTGTCTGTGGTCTCTTCAGGATTTTTATGGTTTCAGATCTCACATTTAGGTCTTTCATCCACTTTGAATTTATTTTTGTGTGTGGTGAAAGAAAATCGTCCAGTTTCACTCTTCTACATGTTGCAGTCCAGTTTCACAACACCATTTGTTGAAGGGACTGTCTTTTTCCCATTATATATTTATTCCTTCTTTGTCAAAGATTAGTTGACCATATAATTGTGGTTTATTTCTAGGTTTTCTATTCTATTCCACTGAGCTATGTGTATATTTTTATTTAAGTACCATATTGTTTTAATTATTACCTCTCTGTAATATAAGTTGAAATTTAGACTTGTGATAGCTCCAGTTCTGTTTATGTGTTTACTATTCAGTCATAAAAAAGAATGAAATCTTGCCATTTGCAACAACATGGATAGAGCTAAAGAGTATAATACTGACTGAAATAAGTCAGTCAGAAGAAGACAAATACCGATTATCAGAGGGGAGGTAGATGGGACGATGGGGGAGATAGGGGATGGGGATTAAAAAGTATATTTATCATGAAGAAAAAGAAAGTAAAATAAAATAAAATGAAAAAGAATTACCTATAAAAAAGAAAAAAAGAATAAATTCTTAGCAATTAAATTACCATTTCAAAGGATATGTAGTTTTTGCCAAATATTTGCCAAATATTCTGTCAAAAGATTGTAATAATTTAGCATCCTAACAATAGTTGAGGTGCTGTTTTTATCTTACTCAAGTTAGAGTATTTTCAAATGTAATAGTCATCGTCAATCTCACAGATAAAAGTGTGTCTTGTTGGGGTTCTTTTTTTATTCCTTATGTATGAATGAATTTAAGAATATAAAAAATACTTACGGGTAATTAAAATTTCTTTTTATGAAGCGTCTGCTTAACTCTTCTATTTTTATTACACTTTTAGAATTGTTTTATTATTTTCTTCCCTGATTTACACTTTACTAAAACTTGAAAGAAAAATCTAATTATGACTAACTATAATTATCCTCTCAAAATATCTTATGTGCTTTTAAAATAACGTGTATTCTCTATATTTGAATACAATGTTCCACATATGTAAATTAGATCAAGAATAATATTTCTATGGTTCTAATATTATTTAGTTTTACTTATAAATTTCACATTTTTTGGAAAGAAATTTACTAAAATTTCCTCCATGGTAGTAGACGTAGAAGTGTTTCTTTTGAAGTCCCTTTAGGGAGAGCAGCTAAAAGTTGGTGTTGTTTGCTAGAAGATGTCTTTATTTAGTCCTTAGTTTCATCAGGTTTATACTTCTAGGTCGACAGTTATTTTCTTTCAGAAATTTGAAGACTTTATTCTCCACAGCAAATGCTTTGCCATGGCCTTTGAATTTGAGGTGACACCAGACACACCGGTTTTATGAGTTCTGAGCACAGACCCATGTATAGGTGCTTTTGAACTTACACAGTACCATTTTTTTTTTACCTGTGTGAGAAAGACTGTGAAGGGTTTGTTTTGTTTTATTTACTTATTTATTTTGTATTTGTTTTTAATCCTTCTTTTACATATATATTGTTTTCATTTTTTAAAGTTTGTTTATTTTTGAGAGACAGAGAGAGTGAGTGGGGGAGGGGCAGGGAGAGAGGGAGAGAGAGAACCCCAAGCAGGCTCTGCCCTGTCAGCATGGAGTCGATGCAGGGTTCGAATTCATAAACTGTGAGATCATGACCTGAGCAGAAACCAAGAGCCCTATGCTTCACCGACTGGGCCACCCAGGCCCCCTTATATATATTATATTTTTTAAATGTTTATTTTATTTTTGAGAGAGAGAGAGAAAAAAAAACACAAAAGCAGGGGAAGGGCATAGACAGAGGAAGACAGAGATTCCAAGCAGCTTCCACACTGTCAGTGCAGAGCCTGACGTGGGGCTCCATCTCATGAACACGTGAGATCATGACCTGAGCCTAGATGCTAAACTGACTATGCCACCCCGGGGCCCCATATGTTTTTAACACTTCATCTAATTGTGTTGCAGCTGCACGCATACTCGTCTGTTTTCTGTCTCTATAAACCTGCGTTTTCTGGACACGTCATGTAAAGTGATCTCACAATATGTAGTCTTTTGCATGTGACTACTTTCATTTGCCAGACTGTTCTTGGGATTCTTTCAGCTGTCACATGAATCATTATTTTGTTCCTTTTTGTTGCTGAATAATATTCTATTGTATGGACATATATCTTTTTGGTATCCATTCCCCAGTTGATGGACATTTGGATTATTTACTTTTGTTATCACAGTGTCATGTTTCTATGGACATTCAAATTTGTGTCAGTATATACTTTTGTTTCTTTTGAGTAGAGTTCTAGGAATTAAATTGCTGGGTTGAATGCAGTTTACATTTAACATTTCAAATTAAAGTAAAAATATATTTTGCAAAATAATGGCATAATTTCACATTTCCACCAACAATGTAGGAGAATTTCAGTTTTTCATATTGTCAGTGACATTTGGGAGAAACATGCCCGGTGTGCCAACCTATGTGTAATGTTAATCTTAGGAAGAGAGGAGAGGGGGGAAAGGACTATAAAATTTATTATAAAAACAATGGCTGAAAACTCCCAAATTCAGTGAAGCAGTAATCTGCAAATCCAAGAAGCTTAGACTTCCCTAATCATCATAAAAGCAAAGAGGTTATAATCAAACTATTGAAAACCAGACATAGAAAAATGTAAAAACAGCAAAAAAAATTATTCATCATATACATGGGAAAAGCGATAAGCAGGTAGCTTCTTGTCAGAAACAATGGAGATCAGAAAGCAGCCGAATGAAATATGCAAAATGCTGAAAACAAAATACTGTGAACCAAAATTCGTACGTGTAACAAAACCATTCTTTAAAAATAAAGAATGTTTGCAGGACACCTGGGTGGCTCATTTGGTTAAACATCTGACTTTGGACATCGGCTTAGGTCATGATCTCAAGGTTCCTGATTTCAAGTCCTGCGTCAGGCTCTGTGCTGACAGGTCAGAGCCAGGAGCCTGCTTAGCATTCTGTGTCTCTTGCTCTCTCTTCCCTTCTCCCACTCGCACTCTGTCTGTCTCTGTCTCTCAAAATTGAATAAACGTTTAAAAATTTTTTTAAAATAAGAATGTTTGATTTAAATCATCATGGCTTAAAAGTATTTGCACATAAATATTTAATCTAACCATGTATTTCACTGATTCTAAGATGCTCATTTATTTAATGTTCTTATATCTCAGAAATCAATAAATATGTTTTAATCAATGGCATCTTAATATCAATGGTAGTCAGTGAGCAGTTGTTTCATAGTAGTTCATCATTTGACAAAAAGTAAAATCATTTTCTACTCATAGTGGAGTGATTGGATAACCACTGTCCCTTAGGATTTATTATGGGCAATTTGAAGAGAGATAGTCATAATAATGATAATGCAGACAATATGTTTACATTAAAAACATCTGAAAAAAACATTTAAGATAAAAATATGGGTTAAAATATTAATGAGCTTAAGAAAAATACAGTAAATATAATAAAATTTCCATAAAAACAATCAACTGCTGATAGAAATAGAAATAAATGAGAAAGTGTCCATTGAAAAGCTCAAGAAATGAAATTCTTAGTTATAAATTTAGTAAGACTTGTATAGATAGGGCTTATATGGGTGAAAACTGTAAAATTTCTCTGAAAGATATAAAAATTGATTTTTAATAGAGAGACATGGCTTTTTCCTGCAGAAGAAAACTCAATCTTGCAAAGATGTAAGTTCCTCCAAAACTAAACAATAAAATTGAACCAACGTATCTACTGTACCAATGGCACTGTTTTTCTTGGAAGAATGTATTTTCAAATTCTGTGGGAAAAATAAATGAGAAAAGATACAAAAATCCTCAAAAACGAGGGCAACACTACTGTAATTAAATTAAATGGAAAAATGCAGCAAGAATAAATAAGCAAGTTCTTTCAAAGTTCTTTGTGGTATTATCCTGCCTGAATAAAAAGCACATGTCAGGGCACCTGGTTGCTCACTTACTTGAATGTCTGACTCTTGATTTCGGCTAAGGTCATGATCGCGGGGTCTTGGTATTGAGCCCTGCCTTCGGCTCCATGCTGAGATTCTCTCCTTCTCTCCCTCTGCCCCTCTCCCCCACTCATGTTTTCTCTCTCTCTCTCTCGATCTCTCTAAGAAAATTTAAAAAGTGTCAAATATGCACAAGGAAAATAAATTATGAGTATTGATTAACCCAAATGATACAAGTCTTATGTTTTGTATATTTTGTTATGTTTGTGTGTATTAAGAGAGACTTTTAAAATATGAAACATTCCCACTTACAACAGCCTTGCAGAATACACAACTCAGAAAAAGAGCCTTGCTGTTTGACATTACTTTAAGCTCAAATAATGCACTTGTTTCAAGGCTATAGTCTCAAGTCTGCAGTTAAGATACATAAAGAGATGGTTTAACTCTCTGACCTGTACCATGAAGTCCCACATTGGAGACAGTTCAACTGGGTCTCTGCTGTTAAACTCCTAAAGGAAGAATCCTTGTATGAAGTAATTCCATAACCAGGACTAAAGTGTGAGTGTCTTCTCTTGAAGCTATTATAACCTTCTTGCAGTATGTTACACTTTAATTAAGTATACACTGCATGATATATTTGATATATTTATTATATATTTATGATATATTATATATACTTATAATTAAGTATACACTGTATGATATATTTTAATTGTTCTTCATATCCAGAGGACCACTTCTTCTGCTACTGGTAAAAAATTACTTTGACCATCCATCATGTATATTGAATGAACAAAATAGCTCTGAAATTAACAGAAGTTTTTCTGGACATCTTGTATACAATGGAGGCATATTTAAAATCTTTGGGATTATGATTAATTGATAACTGATGTTAAGACAATGGATTAGCCACTTTGAAAATAAAGCTGGATTCCCAGTCCCTGCTGTTCCAATAAATTTCATATTCATAAAAATGACAGTAATAATATGAGAACACCACAAGAAAATCTTGAACACGTTTATATCAACAGATAGTAAAAACTCCAAAATGAAACCAGAAACAATATAACTGAAAGCCAATATATTTGAGAATATAAACTGAAAGACTTTGATTAGCACAGAAAATAAAAGAAATAAAACTAAAATTCCAAAAACAAAGGAGTAATATAGTTGCGACATACATATAAGTATCAAAGAAAATATTAAAATCCTTATATACAGAGTTTTCAGAAATGAATTAGGAATTTAATTTAGAAATGACAAAAATGGGGAAAGGATAAGATAGGAAACTTCGAAATCAATTGGTTAACAAATATCAAAAGATATTTATTCTGACTAATATTCAAATAAAAGCAAGTAAAATTTATAGAAAATTAAATTAGCGATATAATCTTAATAGTAGGTATTTTGACAGCTTACCTCAAAATATAAGCTGCACATACTTTTTAAATTTGTGACCTAGCCCTAGGAGCATATTCTTAAGCAGAGTAATCATATTAGTACAAAAAGATATATGTCATACAGTACAGTTTCTTAAAAAGTTAGAAAGACACTAATGCGCACAAAGAATTGATTAAAGAAATTATGATGTAAAGATACAATGGATACTATGAAACCATTTAAAATAGTGCCTATGCAGAAATTTAAAATCCTACTGGAAAAGAAAATTTAAAAACTGTTTTCTTAAAGGAATTAATGAAAAATTGGCTTTCCGTTTGTTATCTGATAACACTGCAATAAAAAAAGGACTAAGAAGTAAAGTTCCCTCAGGACATGTTTGCCTTTTAATTTCCAACAAGAGCAATGATAACTTGACAGAAAATCTAGCATCACAGATATTTAAACCACACACGCTCACGTATGCATACACATCTCCCCCCCCCAACATAGTTCATATATGCATGAATTTCTGCAAAGATTCTGAGTTACTAGTTACTCACTAGCTCAGGTCTTCTGTGTGTAGCCTGTATATCAGCTCGGTTTTCCCTGTCCTGGGACTTCTAAAAAGAACTTGACTTGCAGAAGACCCTCCCCCACTTCACCCAGGCTTTAGAGACAGTCTGTATTTCTTCTCTCTGTAAAGTCCTGCAGGCTCGTTTCTTCCAGTAATTTTCTATAGCTCCTGCATCCCACATGATGCTCCTACTTTCCCCCCTAATGTCAGACAGGATGTAAAATAGAGCCTCTCTGTTCTATTTAAATTACAACAAGCATTTTGTGAATGTAGTAACTTTACTCAAGTCTTAAAGATTTATGCAAAGGGGCCAGTGTCTTCAGCGTTTGTACCCTAATGTATCTCTGACTCCCTCCTCTTCTCCATAGAGTTAAAAACTTCCTCTCATGCAGAGTGGTTTTTCTTCCTTCCTTGACATCTGAGAGCAAATTATTATCCATTCCCCAAATAGACTCACCTACTACCAAAAACATGCTCTTCCTGAAATGAGTTTCTCCGTAAGAGCAATTACTGTGCCAGATGCAGTGTTTTCCAACTTTTTATTCCCGGCAATAGGTGACTCCAGCTCAGGAAGTCATAATACCATGGTTTGCTTATACTAGAGATGGCAGATATTGTGGACTTGCTATTCTGAAATTAGAAACACTCCCTGTCCCTTTGCCTTCCTCATGTAGGTGGAAAAGTAAATACTACCTTCCTGAAACGTTCATGCAGTTAGAGATGACCATATGGCCAGTTTTCACTCTGAGGTGAAAATATAAGTAGGCAGGCGGAGCTTCAACCTGGAAAAGCTAGTTAATGGGATGGAAACACATTAGCCATTAGCTCTTTCACTCTTAATCCTGCTTGAAAAGCAAATGCGATAGCTTGAAGTACACCATCAACCCTGATTCTACAAAGATGAAAGCCTCACACAAATAATGGCAGGCCAAGACAACAGAATGATCTAAGTTCCAGGTGTCATTGCTGAACTACCCATACATTCCCAGGACTAACTTCATTCTCAGCTCTAACTGAGCTGACTTCTTAATGAAGGAAACAAACAGATACTTGCAGTGTAAGTCTCTCTAGGCCTTGCAGATACAGGTTTCCATAAATATATGATGCTCATGATATGAGGTTTAAGATTTATAAAGCAATTCCTAGTTTCTTTTACTTCATAGCTAAACCGGATACTCCATTTATGGATGTTTATTTTATTCAATTAATTTTCTCTTCATATCCCTAACACTCGCAGTCTTATTTCCACCAGTTTGCCTTAGTTACCTGTTTTATTACCAATTGTTACCATGTAAAAGTATTAATAAGCATATTAGTAATGTAAAGTCATATGTTATAATTACATAATGATCAATTTCATTTTCATTTCAGAATGTAATGAACTGCACTGACCTGTAGAATCTCATAAAACTGTTCCCAATAGTTAGCATACTGTGTGTTATTTATTCCTTGAAGTAGAATTGTAATAAAAGAAAAAATAAATCAAAGCCTAGTTTGCTATAAGATTCTGATAACATTTATACCTCTAACTTCTCAAAAATCCCAGAAATATGAATTATAACAAGGAGGGGCCAAAATCACAATGGAAAATCAGGCCTCCTTTCACCTCTAGTTTAAAAAAAAGTCATCAACAAAACACAAAACACATAAATGCACACAACAGCCTATGATGAATTAGGTCAGATGTGCAATGTGTCAACATCAGGAATTTTATCTCCTTTCCGTGTGTTATAATGGTTCATTTCTTAAAATTGACATTAGAAAATCATCTTTAGAAAAAGAAGTCAAAACAAAACTCATTTTTCTGAAATATATTTATCAGAAAAAAAAGCGAATATACCCTCAGAATTAATCACCCCAGTACACACTGAAATTGGGGAGGTGAAGTGCATCATTGCGTCATGAAGTGCTTTGCTTTAGTGTAACTAGCACAAATGTTACTACAGAATAAAGCCTTAACTTTCTAAACCTTTAATACTTTAGGAACTTTTGTTTGTTTTTTTTTTCTGAAATGCATTTTAGTTGTTGCTACATTAGCTGAATCCTTAGGTTTCTTCCTTCTTATACTAAAGTTCCCCCAAGTATATATGTGGTGAGATATAGAGATGGAAGTTTGCATGACAGATAGTAAATTAGTTTTACTTTTTCAATCTCATTTTTTTTTCTGTTTAAAGCAGATAATACACATAAAAGTATATTCCTGCAGTGTATTGCAGGACTCTAAGAAGAATTAACATGACTCTCGGATGGTATATTGTGTACATAAAATGAGAACAAGAAACAGTGGTCTCTGCCAATGGAATATGGAGCCTAGAGAAGTGGTTGGTTTATTGGATAGTATTTTGATTTATACTCTTGTGTATTTTTCTTTCTCAGTAATGCCTTTAGTTGTGTGTTCCTTTTGCATTTAAATGAGATTTTGAGGTGATGCTCCCTTATCCAATGAAAGGGAATAACCAAAAACATAACAAAAATAGTGTTAATCTCTTGGTCATAAGGTCCAAAATAGTCTTGAAAACACATTCGCCTTTCCAGACTGTTGTTTATTAAGGGGTGGATATTTTTTCTTCCCTGGGATCAGGTACTGTTTGGGATTCCAAGTTTGGCTTAGCAAGCAAAAGCAAATATTCAACAAATCATAGCATAAAGTATATATTATAACCCAGAGCTTCCCAAAACTGTAGCAACAGCACAATTATATTTCAAAAATGGGTCATAAATATGCCTGGGAATGTTTTCGGCTGTACAAGCTTTAGAGTGATAAATGAATAGTTCTACAAATTTACTTTTAAACCCATTAAAAAATTCCCAGCATGAAAATAATTTTAAAAGTTTTTTTAATGTGGCAATTCAGTTTCCAACCACCAAAAAGTAACTGGCATCTCACTTACCTTCCAACTGTAAATAACCACTAAATTGGACAAACTATGAAACTAGTGCATTCTTTTAATGCACTGAACAATAAGCAAAGCAGTACTGTGATTCATTTTTTTTTTCTAAACTGGGTACTTGCAATGCACACGCAGCTTTAACTTGACCAGTGGTAAAACGTGTAATAGAATATACCCTTTATATGATGTGCTGAGGTCTTCCTCTGCAAAACTCATAAATATTGGTTACCCATAAAAAAATCAGACAAATCCCAACTGAGAGACCTTCTACAAAATAACTGATCAGTACTCCTCAGGGTCATTGAAAACAGGAGCCTGAAAAACTGTTACAGGGTAGAAGCATCTAAGGCAATATGGTGATTAAATGCAAAGTAGTATCCTAGATAAGATCTTGTATCAGAAAAAGGATATTAAGGGAAAACTAATGAATCTGAAAAAAGCATAGACAGTAGCTGATAGTAATAGATCAATGTTGGTTCATTAGTTACGACAAATGTCATATACTAATGTAAGATGTCAATAATAGAGGAAACTGGGTTATGGGATATATGGGAAGTCTCAACACTATCACTGCAACTTTTCTGTAAGTCTATATCCAAAAATGAAAATTAAAATAAATAAATAAATAAATAAATAAATAATAAATAAATAAATATGCAGAAAGAGTAGTGACTGGCCATGCTACAGACAAAATAAGTTGCACCATGGCTGAAATTAATGAGAACAGAGAATGGACCAAAATGCAATTGTACCTTCTTTAAGGTTACCTCCCCAACCCTGTCCTGGAATTAGGTGGCCTTTGCAGGAAAGAGAAAGAGAAATGGGAGAGAATAATATTAATTGTAAAAGTCACTATTTTAAACCAGAAGAATCTAATTTACTTTGATTGGCAAGATCGTGATTTCTACTACTAAAGCAATGGGGAATTCAAGTTATGTTTAATTCACTTATGGGTGATAAAATAAGACTTATCTTGGGTTTTGTGGACAGCCATAAATTTGAAAATGTATCCTTTCTACCCAGATATCAAAGGAAAAATTAATGAAGAGTGCAAAATGGAAAGTGGAAAATGTAGTACGCACACACACACACACACACACATGCACACACACATGCACACACACACACACACAATGGAATACTACTTGGTGATGAAAAACAATGAAATCTTGCCACTTGCAACAATATGGGTGGAACTGAGGGTATTATGCTAAGTGAAATCAGTCAAAGAAAGACGTATCATATGATTTCATACATATTTGCAACTTGAGAAACTTAAACAGATGAACATAGGGGAAAGGAGGGAAAAATAAGATAAAAACAGAGAGGGAGGCAAATCATAAGAGACTCTTAAATACAGAGAACAAACTGAGGGTTGATGAGCTTAGCGGGTGGGTTAAATGGATGATGGGCATTAAGGAGGGTATGTGGGATGAGCCCTGGGTGTTATATGTAAGTGATGAATCACTGGGTTCTACTCCTGAAGCCACGGCTACACTATATGTTAACTAACTTGATAATTTAAATAAATAAATAAATAAGTAAACAAACAAACAAATAAATTTTAAAAGTGAGTCTGGCTTGTTCAACGAACTCCAACCAGAACAGTGTAACTTGAAGAGAGAAAGCAGGAGAGAGTAAAGTGATAACTTTAGAGAAATGATGGGGCTAGATACTGCAGGGTCCTGAAGGGCAAACAAAGTAAGAATTTTAGCTTTTACTCCTAGACACAAAGCCACTGGGAAGTTTCCTCCAGAGGAGTGATATGATTTAACATTTTGACATGATAATTTATCCTAGAAATGATTTGGAATCATTAAGGAAATATATGAAGAAAACAAAGAAACAACTATGGAGAGTTTCTTTCAGAGTACATAGAATATAAGCAGTGGATATATTTGACTATGTGCATCCGGAGATGTATAATATGTCATTTCCAGTCATCATTTCTAGGAAATAGATCTTTCACCCTTCTCTAACTATGCTAGCTATCGCCTTTCACTAAGTAAGCATTTACATTTCATCATTGCAAATAACGCTACTAATAATTAGATTCTTCTTTAGAGGGGGTTTAGTTACACCAACACATATGAGGATTATACTAAAGGAAAATATTAAGTATATATTAGGGGTTGAGGTCATACCCACATGAAATCATCACTATAAATACATAAAAATCCTCTGATACAATAGGGAGACAGAAGTACATAGTAGTTGGATCTTTGGGCAGATAAGGAATATATGACTACCCATTCTGAACTACAAGTCTGACATTGGGTTCTAGTTCCTATTTACTTTACAAAGTCCATTCCCAATTGAAGTGATAAAATCCTCAGGCAAGGCAATTCAAGGCAGAGCATCTCTACAGGCTGTTGCACAACGAAGTCCCATGGAAAGCTCTCCTTCTCATTCTCTCTCTTTTAATGGCCAGAAGCCCAGAGCTTGCACTACTAAACATGTGAGACTGGCTGGTATAACAATAAGCAGGTCAATGAAGAATGAGCTATTCCCAATAAGTATTCATGTGATCTCTCTCTTCTCATACATTTCTACATGTCAAGAAAATTAGAGGAAAGAGGGAGAAGAAATATAACCCAGACTTACATGAGCAACAAGCCATTGGCTTTATTTTATTTTATTTTATTTTTTGCTTCCTTCCTATCCCAGGGTTAAATTGTATACTATGGAGAATACTGAAGGAATCATTGAAATTCAAATTCAAGACATAATTTTAAGTGAAAGGATTTATTAAAAATACAATGAAGTGATGAAATGTATTCTAATAAAAACATTTATGTAGCACATTAAAGTTTTGTTTTATATCCTGTATTTAATATTTACCACAATATTATGAACAAGGTATAGCTGTATCAAATTTTAGATGAAGTTATTACCACTCTGTGAAGAGATTTGTCTAAAATTGTCCCCTTACATAAGAAGGCTCCAACTATCATTTATTCCCTAAAATTAAATGTATTTCCACTAGTCTGTGTTGCCTTTCCAGCTTTATTTGTTTATTTATTTATTTATTTATTTATTTATTTATTTATGTATTTATTTATTTATTCATTTATTCATTTATTAAGTGTTTATTTCTTTTTGACACAGAGAGAAAGCAGGGGTGGGGTGCGGAGGAGCAGGGAGAGGGAGACAGGGGATTCGAAGCAGGCTCTGTGCTGAGGGCAGAGAGCCTGATGCAGGACTCAAACTCACAAACAGTGAGATCATGACCTGAGCTGAAGTTGAACACTTAACCAACTGAGCCACTCAGGCACCTCCCCAGCTATATTTAGAGATGATAAATTTAAGTTAATAAGTTTAGCTTAACGTTTTCAGTTGTCACCATAATAACAAGCCCCAACCTCAACATTTTACTAGGCTGGTCTCCCTGAAATTCCTAAGACAGTCAGAAAGGTTGATTTCCTTGATACTTTGTCCACAGAGAACAACACTTTTTTTTTAATTTATTTATTTAAATTCAGTTAGTTAACACACTGTATAGTATTGGTTTCAAGAGTGAACCCAGTGATTCATCACTTATATATGAGCATCCAGTGCTCATCCCAACAAGGTTTTTCGATTTATGTTGTTCCTTGCTTCAATCTTTTTTTTTATATATATATGAAATTTATTGACAAATTGGTTTCCATACAACACCCAGTGCTCATCCCAAAAGGTGCCCTCCTCAATACCCATCACCCACCCTCCCCTCCCTCCCACCCCCCATCTTTTAAAACTGAACATTGGTAACTTGATATGAGAATCAATGATCAGGAGATAGAGAACTAGACAAATCTTCTCTTGAAAGTTTATACCCATAAACTTACAAAGGTTTCAGAGAGTTGACATGTATATTTCCCTGTGGATCAATTTTTAACTGGCAGAGAAAATTATTTTCTTTTAAATATTGAGTCAAATCATGACATACTAAGGCAATAATGCCTAAGATCAGAGTCCCATTTTCACAAATTATTTCATTTTAAAAAAATTCTCAAAGAGAGCAGTTGTTTTTTTAATTGTTTGTTTGTTTGGGCTTAAACTGCAAAATTTATTTCTCACGCCTCGGAGGCTGAGAAGTCCAAGATCAGGGCGCTGGCAGATCTAATGTCTAGCGAGGGATCCCTCCCTGGTTTGCAGGTAAGAGAGCTGGGAGAGGAGGCAAGCTTTCTTTTTTTACAAGGGCACTAATTCCATTGAGGAGGGCTCCACCTTCATGACCCAATTACCAAAGGCCCACCTCCTAATACCATCATATGAAAGGTTAGGAATTTAACATATGAATTTTTTGTGAGAGGACACAAACATTCAACCCATAACACATATTTAATTCGAGGTCATACAACTGCATATGTTGAAACTGGGAGGAAAAAATACTTCTTGGATGTTTCTTTTTTTTTTTAATTTTTTTAAGTTTATTTATTTATTTTGAGAGAGAGAAAGAGAAAGAGCGGGGGATAAGCATACAGAGAGGGAGAGAATCCCAGAAAGTTCTGCACTCTCGGCACAGAGCTCATCTCGGGGCTCCAACTCACAAACCATGACATCATGACCTGAGCCGAAACCAAGAGGCAGATGCCTACCTAACTGAGCCACCCAGGTGCCCCCCTTCTTGGATGTTTACTATTTTTTAAAAGACTTTTATATTTTCCTCAGGACACTAATAGCAATCCAAAGGTATTTCTACAATAATCAAATACTTTTTTTGAAGGAAAAAATATATATATAGGAAGGAAAAAATATATATGTATGTATTTTATATGTTCAGAATTCTTTCAGATGACTTGTAGTATTCCTTAAGGACTTATTAACTTTTCTTGGCTAAAGTTATCTATCTATAAAGTATTAAATACAAATATTCTTATCTGTACAAAAAATCTTATACGAATATAATTATTCTTATGTCTTTATTGCTTATATGATTAGGAATATAAAAATAACATGTTAAATTTGAGATATTTTGAAAATATGGAAAATAATAAAAAATGTTATCACATAACATATCACATAACATATAGAGATAGCTATCTTTAAAAAACCCATATTAACATGTTCCTCCTATCCTTTAAAAAAATTTTTTTAACATTTATTTATTTTTGAGAGACAGAGAGAGACAGAACATGAGCATGGGAGGGCAGAGAGAGAGGGAGACACAGAATCCGAAGCAAGCTCCAGGCTCTGAGCTGTCAGCACAGAGCCCTACACAAGGCTTGAACTCAGAAATCACTAGATCATGGCCTAGGCTGAATTCAGACACTTAACTGAGTCACCCAGGCGCCCGGTCGTCCCACCCTTTTTTAACACAGTTTTTACATGATTGACATAACACAGCACAGAGTAAGATGAGGCCCAATTGATTGAGTACTCTACTGCCTAAAAGGCAACAAACTTGCTAAGTGCTTCACATACATTGTATCAACATCCTATGAGCCAGGTATTTTATGCTCAATTTACATATGGAAAAACAGAGGATTTGTGAGTTTAAAAAAACTGAGAGCAGTTTTCAAAACAGAAGTAAAACATTAAAATTTGGAGCGGGAGTTGAAGGGTGATAAAATACTTAAAGGTTAATAAAATACCTGTTAACATTTTCAATAAGTAAGCAACCAATGGACTATACAGTCTGACATGTACTTATTTGATAAAGTGCTTTATTCCTAAAAAATAAAATTTCTCCTTTTCTCATAAACATAAAATTGAATGGTTATCTTTTTTGGACTTTGGCCTGATTTGAAAAGAAAAAAAAAAAAAAGACATGTATTTTAACACTCCTTTAACCCAAGTATTTACTATTCGGTGTTCCCCATATATATTCAACTTTTTCAGATATGTTACTTGTACTGCAACTTTGAAACAGAAGTTAATTTCTCATCTCTCAAACAATTATATCTACACTATTCAAAATGAATAAAATAAGGCAAATAGATATCTTTGATATACCTATGGTCACAGAGCAATATAGAGGCAATAATATCAATGACACCTATATATACTTCACACATCCTGCCTGCCTGATTCATGTTAAAATAAGAGAAGGAAGTTGAAAAATTAATTCCAGATAGTTTTAATTATTCATTTATTCATGCATTTAGCACTTATATTTTAAGTATAAGGTATGTTCCAGGTATTTTCATTAGGTACTGAAGATACGGCAGTTACTAAGACAAAATGTCTGACTTACTGGTACTTATATTCTAATGAGAGTGATAAGATACAAATATATAAACAAGCAAATAGTATAGTTGCAGACAGAAATTGGATATATAAAGAAATCAAGTAAGATGGGTTCCTGGGTGGCTCAGTCGATTGAGCGTCCCACTTCGGCTCAGGTCATGATCTCACAGGTAGTGAGTTTGAGCCCCACATCAGGTTCTGTGCTGACAGCTCAGAGCCTGGATCTGCTTTGGATTCTGTGTCTCCCTCTCTCTCTTTCCCTCCCCTGCGCGCTCTCTCTCTCTCTCTCTCTCTCTCTCTCAAAAGAAAATAAACATTAAAAAATATTTAAAAAAAAATAAGATGAAGTGAGAGCCAAGTGAAGATACAGAGTATGATGAGGAGGTTATTTTCAGTAAGTTCATTGGAGAAGTCCTCTCTGATGAGACAGTTGAGAAGAAACCTATATATTGAGAAAAAAGGGAACCATGTAAAGATGTGGGTGAAAAGTATTTCACACTGAGTGAATAAACAATCTGAGATAAGGATGAGCTTGTCAAGGAAGAGCAAAAAGGCCAGTATGGATGGAGCATAGTGGGTAAAGACAGAGAAGATAGGGTTGGAAAGGGAGCCAATGATCAGATTCTATAGGACATTGTAGGCATAAATAAAGAGTTGAAATTTGTCACTATTAGGGAAAAATATTTGAATTTTAAGAGTATGTGTGTGTGTGCGCGCGCACCTGCGTGTGTGTATGTGTGCCTACATTAGATCAAATGGACTGTAAAGAGGAAAGAGTGTTAACAGAGACACTCGTTAGGGGACTGTTGTCACAGATGAGGTGGAACATGATGGTGACATGGTCATGATGGTGACATATTCATGATGGTAGTAATAGTTAAGGAAGTGAAGAGTGATATGATTTGGGATGTATTTTTTTTAAACCCACAGAATCCCAACAGATGGATACAGATGTAATTAATAAAGAGAAATCAAGATTAAATCCTAAATTTTTATTTTGGCTATCTGGTTGAACAGTGGTAAATGAGCTAGGGTAAGAAAAATGGAAAGGCAGTCTCTGAGAAAAGTGGGGGAGAGATCAAAATTGTTGCTTTAGACATGTAGAGATGTTTGAGGTACCTAATAGACAACCAAATGGGGATGTCATGCAAGCAAGCAGACATTCAACTCCAGAACTCAGTATAGTTGAGTGGAACTCAAGATCTAATTTGGGAATTGTTTTACCAAAAGAGAAATCAGAGTCTTACTCAAAGTCTTTTAAACACATACATGAGAGTTGAATATATGCTTAAATATGTAAGTTTGAGGTAATTAGAGAGGAAAAATACAACTCCTGCTTGGAACTCTCTTGAGTTTAAAAAAAAAAAAAGGTTTAATAAATTCCAGAACAGTGTGTCAGAGTAAGCGTGCATGTGTTTATGTGTTCACTAAATATGGGGGAGCTGTTTCATCCAACTATCTTTGGGACACATTTTATTTCTTCTGATAGTGATTGATATTTTTCCATTTACAATATATTGACATTATTTTATTTTACTGTTGTGCTTCCTTATACCTCAGTGCTTCAAGTAGCACTGAATTTTACCACAAATTTTAAAAGATGTTTTATAAACATATTATTATTTTATAGACATAAGTTTGTTTATCCACTGAGGGTCAATACAAAAAACCTAGGTCCTTTGATACATGCCCATATATTTTTAATGAAATAATGTGAATATAAATTCAACAAACTTGTTTGTGTAGGAAAAGCTAGTAGCTTTTCTCCCAAACATTCCACCTTTTTTTCCATTAGATTGAAAACGTGTTAGAAAGATTGCTAAAGATTAAGGAAGAGAATTTAAGTAAGACAGATTTTTCACCTGTGGATGTGATAGGGAATGACTCCATTCAATCCCAATAAGACACATTCCTCTCAATAGGACAGAATCAAACTCCATGGGAAAAAAAATCATGGTTCTGATGCCCATATTAAGAAAACATTATACTGGGTGTTTTCAGCAATTTGAACAAAACATTTGTCAAATATTTTTCTCAGAAAAATTCACAACTGAACATGTATATAAAGATACTACTTTATGTATACTCCAGTAATTTAAGATATGTGCTGTTCTATCATTTAAACCAACGTATATAGGGGTTTATCTCATATGAAGACTACTGTTTATTGGGTAATTGTTAGCAGACAATCAATCTTTATTTAGAAAGCTGTTTTTATTCACATCACATCTTAAAGGCTGTGGAATAAAAGGCATAAAAATACCAATGACAGATAAAACAGAGAAAATTGCTCTGAACAAACTCTTCTAGAATTGTGTGGTGCATATAAATTATGAAAACACTAAAACTTGATCAAAAAGGAAGGTCTTTAACTTTCATTTAAATGCATGAACAGATGTGGCAGACCTAATGTCAATGGATAAATGGCCCTAAAATGTGGAATATAAGAACGAGATCTCTGAATGTTTTTAAACTCATGCCAGGCATGGTTGGATTTCTCCAGCAATAAATGAGTCAAAGACCTAGGATGTATGTAGGGCAGTTTTTTGTCAAGGTTTATAGGGCTTTGGCCACCAAAGGCCTTTGCTAGCTCTATGAAAAGAAGGATTGTCACTTGAAAACTAATTTGATTCTTCTCAGTCACCTGTGCATATGAAGACAAGTTGATCTTCAGTTCAAAAATGAATACCATGTAAGTCTATTTGGAATTATGCCTCTAATTCATTCTTATAAGTTCTATTCCTATAGATAAAACACTATAAAAATGTGTAAGTCTATTACCTCAACAGTTCCTTTGGTTTGATCCAAGTGTGTGTTTATGTTTGTGTGTGTGTACATACTGTATTTCTGGTAAAATTTTAAGGTTTGTCCAATCTAATAATGTGTTGTAAGTACACAAGCATCTTGAATTCTATGGAAACATATGGTGGCATAAGTCCTCACAAATATCCTAGGATTATTAGGACAGTCTCCAAAGTTTGAAATACTGTATTTTAAAAGACAATTTGAAGCTTTATAAACTTTAAGAGCAGATGATAGTTATATTTTGTAGGACAACATATTAATTGCGTCTTTTAAGTCATTGATTATACAATCTTGAAGGTGGATAACAACTGGAAATCATACAGTCTTATAGCTTACAAAGTACTTTTATTTAAATAACCTCATTTCACTTTATCTGTCGTTCTTTGAGGTTTTTATTGCAGCCCAAACAAAGCCTATGGATTTTACTCCTGTGTATTTACCATAATTGTTTCCTTTCCTTCATCTTTAATTCTGTTGTATTAGTTTATGAATTTCTGATCTTTCACCTGGGCTACAATAATCTGTGAGTAACCTTGCTGCCCATAGTTTTGCAACATTCCATTTCATCCTCCACACTGATGCCAGAAAGACTTTCTAATATCAAATCTCTGGAAAAGCCCTTCAGTGATCACAAAACTTTTTTCCAACCTCCCCTCCATCCCATCCCCAGCTTCACACCACTGCTTCCCCCACTAGCTATATGGAATAACTTAACAGATAATGAATATAATATATTATTTCATGCCTTCATATTATTTCTTTTAATGTTTATTCATTTTGGAGAGACACAGAGTGGGAGTGGGGGAGGGGCAGAGAGAGGAGGAGACAGAATCTGAAGCAGGCTCCAGGTTCCAAGCTGTCAGCAGAGACTGATGCTGGGCTTGAACTCAGGAACAGTGAGATCATGACCTGAGCCTAAGTCAGACGTGTAACCAACTGAGCCACCCAGGCACCCCTCATGCCTTCATATTCTTAATTATGCTTTTCTCTCCACCTAAATGTTCCTAACTCCACCTATATCTACTAACAAACAACATTCCTCTTCCAAGCCTTATTAAAGAGTCAAATTCCCACAAAAATTTCCCTTCCCTGCAAATATAACTAACCACTGTATTTCAGGTATACCTTACTGAATTCTGTGCACATTTTTAGCATAGCTCTCATATTTATGTTTATCTCTCTACCTCCACTAAGTAGCTCCTTGAAAGAGCAAGTGGACTCCTTTATCATTGTACCTCAAGCTCCAAACACAAAAGAAAAAATCTTCAATATTTATTGAATATAAGTGATTGAAAATCAAGAGTATTTGAGTTCAGGGCGCCTGGGTGGTTCAGTTGGTTAAGCGTCCGACTTCAGCCAGGTCATGAGCTCATGGTTCATGAGTTCGAGCCCCGTGTGGGGCTCTGTGCTGACAGCTCAGAGCCTGGAGCCTGCTTCGGATTCTGTGTCTCCCTCTCTCTCTGCCCCTCTCCCACTCGTGCTCTGTCTCTCTCTCTCAAAAAATGGATAAACATTAAAGAAAAGAGTTCAAAGACTAGTATGTCTCTTTCATCACTATACAAATATGTTTACTGAATAGTTAATGTCCAACATCAATTTACATTTTATTTTTCTGTCACAATTCCTTATGAGGAAAGCACTATTTTAATGTCCATTCTACAGACCATATAACTAACTCTGAGGTGTTAAGAGAACCACCTACGTTCACACAAATAGTAAGCGGCCCAGGGTGTAACTTCAGAGACCCTGGATTTAATCACCATGTGTGCTTTCATAACAAAAGTGAATATGGGAAAAGTTATAAATGAATGATACCGGAGCATAGGTGTAAGGAATTTGCTATTTTGAATCCTTAATTCAAGGAATTACCTGTGTCAATTCGGAAACCAACATCTCCCCCACCTGTCTCCCATTTCTCATCTTCTTCCATGTTGTCATCCCCCCCTCCACCACCCAATCTACATTATACAATGATATTTGTATAGGATTATAATGGACTCTGTGCAGGGAAAAGTAGGTTTAAAAATATGAGTTAATCTTTGTCAATTTGCAAACTGCCTAATTTAACTGAATTAACAGCCTGAAACTATTAACCTGACTTATCTCCCCTGCACCACCAAGTGTAAAAAGGTACAGTGCCAAAAGATGGACTATCTCAAGGGTAGGAAGAGAAGTTTATTTTTTTCTTAGCTCATCTTGATATTGAGGGTTTTTTTTTTTATTTTTAATTCTGTGTTGTAACTTGTTTATGTATGTAGGCTTTATGGGAGCAAGTATTTGGGGCTAAAAAAAAAAAAAAAAGCTGACTTGTTATTTTCTTTGAACTCCCAAGGAAACATTAACAAGAACCAGAGGTAAGCATATGAAAATATACCTGCAAAAACACCTTCCTGCGTTAAAAATAAAGGGAACGGGCAGGCAAACAAAAGAAACACTATGAAACAAATTAGCTTCGGGAGCCTGAGGCCTGATCTAGAGAAAAATGGCAAGAGTACCTATGTTTGACCAGAAGAGAATTTCACTGCACAGAACTATTTCAAGGGCAGATGCCACTCGTGTGTTTTAAGAGAAAGCTTTTTATAAAGCCAACAAATTCATTTATATATGAATGCTTGCGATTTTGTGTAGGATTCAGACAGGCTACTTCCCAGAGAAAAACAGTTAATATAAAATACACTACATCTACTTTGTCAAAGTTTATTCCTTCGATTTATTTCCTCTTTGTTTCTTGTCATTAATATCTAACCCTCAATATATCAGGAAAATTGTCACCATTATTTGCCATCTGCGTCCAGTGGGCCTGTTAAAAAATAGTTTTGCCATTTAATAAATAACTCACTGAAATAAGATTAAAGAGAGAGTGGAAAACAACTATGTTAGAAATTTTTAAATAAATGTAACCATTAAAAGACTTTTTGCAACAAGTAAATTTTGGTACAAAAGCTTCATAAAAGATGAAAAATATGTCACACCTCCTTTTAGCAAAATAATTTCTTCTGAAAAACGTTGCCCAATGAAGGTTTTCCTAGCTGATTACTAGCTAAATGTAATTACCATATGCCCCTTTGTTCTTGGAAATATATTGTTCACTTACAGATTCTAGAAAATTCATCTAGATACTGTCATCTGCAGACTCATTGTCTCATTGTCTGAGATTCCATTTACATGATCCATTTCATATCCATGATCCATTTCACCATCATTAGACTACTGCTATCTATCCCTTTGAATTTATCTTCTAATTCATCCAATAATTGTAAAACATCTTCTTCTGTCAATTTTCTTCTCTACACCATTAAGGACAGAAAATGAAGATTCCTCAATTCTCAATTGTGTTCAGTAAGAGCTAAAAGCAGATCATAGAGATGTTATCTCCAGCCTTCTTTTACACCTTCTTGAAAGATGATGCAGTATTTTGGGACACAGAATAGTAAAAGTGAGAGACAATAATTATTTCGCTGATATTCTATCCTTCTAACAGAAGGATAGCAGAAACAAACTTTCTTGAAGGGCTATATTAAATAGTTTAGGCTTAGGAGTTATGTGGTCTTCACTGCAACTTCTCAATTCTGCCATTGAAGAAAAAGCAGCCATGGACAATACAGAAATTAAATGTAGCTGTGTCCCCAAACAACTTTATTCACAAAAAGAAGTAATAATCTTGATTTTGCCCATGCTTACCTCTATGTGACCAGACGATTTCATCATTCTTCTGTTTTCTTATTGTTTTTGCCTTTTAAAAATAATTGATAATTATTGATGAAACAGTTATTCTAATAATGAAATAGAAAAATGTTTCAAGAATATAGAAAAAAATAGTATCACCAAGGTCCTATTAATGTAGCTTAGATTTAGAGATATGTCCAGTGAATCCATAAGATATAATTAACTTTATTCTATTTTAAATAATTAAATTTTCACTTCATTCTTTGAGTTCTCAGAAAAATACCTGTTATGAAGCAACAATTTTACTAATAGTAGGTGATACTCAAAGAGAAACTTTAATTCTAAACCTTGGTGCAGTAGATCGTGATGATATATTAAGTATTAAGGGTCTTTTATGAGGGTGCCTGGGGGGCTCAGTCAGTTAAGCAACTGACTCTTGATTTTGGCTCAGTTCATGATCTCATGGTTGTGAGATCGAGCCCCGCATCAGGAGTTCTCTCGCTTTCTCTCTCTCTCTCTCTCTCTCTCTCTCAAAAAACTATACATGTCATTGCATTAAATGACAACGATGGGACTTACCTATGTTTGTATTTTTCTGTAAGATACAACGTCTAGTCAAGTAAGAACCACACAAGTCAGGAAGTGAGAAAAATGTTTGAGGACTATGTTAAGGATGTACTCACAACTGACTAAAATTTAACAGCAATGGGGGCTGGCTACAAAAAGAAAATGAGTGGCAAAAGTAGATGTTGATGTTCATAAGGAGTGAAATTTGGTAAAGTTAGAGTAAGATAATGTAAGAATGATATTTTAGGAAATATTTTAAAAGTGAGGCTAGAAAGCAGCTAATAACCTCTGAGAATGGGGACAAATCAAGGATCAAAAATTCCTTTGAGAATTGAAAATCGAAGAGCAGTTTCAGATGAATGAAAGAAAAGAAGAGGTAATACAACATGAGGTTAAGTCCAGAAAGGAAAACTAGAGCTACTTTAAAAAAAAAATCATAATTAATCTGTGAAAGATTCTGAGATACCCTCATGTTAGTGCTTAAATTTGCTCTTACTTTTACGTTTACCAAGATTTTCACAAGAAAATTAATCTCTCACTTGGTGGCAAGTGCCAGATGCCTGTCTATGGAACACAAGAAGTAAAAGCATCCCACCCACCAGGTTAACAGCTTGACTTAAGAAAATATGAGACAGCTCTTGATGGGAAAAGACAAACAAAACAAACCTAATGGACATTAGTCAAATTAGGGGGAAAAAGTATATTCAATTAATTACACGAAAACTTCTTTATAACTTGAATGCAAAGAACTATGGCAAAAGAAAGAAAATAAGAAAGATAGAAAGAAACTTAATTTTGCACTGAGAAATCTAAAACCAATTTCGTGAAAACCTCTAATACTTCTTAGACAGTAAGAACTTTTATATGAAGATTTTATTCTTAAAACCCTCAAAACACATTTCTAAATTAAGTTTATGATCTCTCTGTTTAATGCATGGTTTGATAATCCAAATGAAGCAAAAGCTTCAAACAATTGATTTAAAAAATAAAAAAATTAAACAGTACCTTGTGCAAATGTGTAGAGCTTCACTTTATTAGTGATAAATAATATCCATATTTTAGCAGCTATGGATAAGCAGAGTGCTTAAGCAATTGTATATGTCATTGGCCATTGGTAAATGCTACCTTGGCAGTAAGATTTTGATGTAATACATATTAATGCTAACTCTAAAGTGTCTTTACAAAATGGATTTATTGTGTAACAAAGAGAAAATTAGGATTCAGAAGCCCTGACATCCTAATTCTGCCACCAATTAGTTGGACAATTTATTTAACATCTCTGGCCTTCATTTCTTTACAGACATGAAGATATAAGTTTAGTTTCTTCCTTTTTCTATTGGGCTGATTAAGGGAAAAAATGCCATGGATTTTTCTTGGTGAGTTCTATGTTCAGCTGTTTCTGTTTACTCTGCTGTGCACTAGCAACCAAAAGGCATGTTTTACTAATCAAGACAGGTTGAAGGCATGTTTTACTAATCAGGACAGGTCCAATCAGGACAGGTCAAGGTTACATGTCATGTTACAATCTTGGGGGTTATATTTCTAAAAAGTATTGTGCTTGGCAAAACTGGAATTAGCAAGATCAAGCTCTCCTAAAGTATATGGACTAGTAGTGGAGGAAAAGGCATCAATATTACTGTAATTAAATATATTTAAAAACTAATGTAATAGAAGTTCCAGAAGGCATCTGTGTCCAAAAGAAACCTGAGTTGTCAGCATTGTAAACTCACTCTGGTAGATGAGCTTTCTTCAGAATCATCTTCATTTTTTTTCTTTTGAGAGAGAGAGAGAGAGAAAGAGAGCAGGGGAGGGGCAGAGAAAGAGGGAGACAGAATCTGAAGCAGGATCCATGCTCTGAGCTGTCAGCACAGAGCCTGATGCAGGGCTTGAACCCACGGACTGAGAGATCATGACCTGAGCCGATGTCAGAAGCTTAATTGACGGAGCCACCCAGGTGTCCTTCATCTTCATTTTTTTTTAATGTTTTATTTATTTATTGAGAAAGAGAGGGAGAGAAGGAGAAGGATCAGGGGAGGGGCAGATAGAGAATCCCAAGCACGATGCTGGGCTCCATCTCAGGAATCCTAAGATCATGACCTGAGCTGAAACCAAGAGTCTGACCCTTAACCGACTGAGCCACCCAGGTGCCCCAGAATCATCTTCATTTTCAAGCAACATTGCTACAGCACCCTGATCTGCTAAGATAATTTTTTTTACCATAATTAAGGCTTTCACTAGAGAAACCATGTCTTTAAAAGTATTTTTATTAGATTAAAATTGAATGTCTTTGAACTTGTGCACATCATTGTGGTGTTGTTTTTTTTTCAAAATTTTCTACTATATAATTGTTCCAGATTAAAAGAGACTACAAAGACATGACAAGTAAATGCAACATCTAGTCCTGGCTTCCAGGAAAAAAATAAAAACTCTAGAAAGGACATTATTAGGATATTTGGCAATATTTGAATATGGATTGTATTTTAAACAATAGTATTAGTCAATTCTTAAACTAGTCAAAATCCTAAATTTGATCATTGTAATGTGATTGATAAGAGAATGTCAACAACCTTATGGCATAGGCACACTGAAATATTTAGAGGTAATAGGGCATGATATCTGTAACCCACTATCCAATAGATTAGAAAAAACAATAATTCAGATTAGTTTGTGATAAGGAAATTCCAGAGGGGCGGGGGGGGTGGGGAGAGACAAAGGGAAGGAGAAAGAGTGTAGAAGTGGCAAAATGTTAAGTAAATTTGGGTGAAGAGGAGATATATATAAGCTATTTCTAATATTCTTACGATTCTGTAAGTTTGAAATTTCTTTAAAACAAGGGTTTTTAAAAGTCTCTGTTAATTGTTGCCACATCCACATTGCCTAATCAGAAATTATTTTCTGTGTTCAGGTTTACATTTTTCTGGGCCCTTCTTTGCGTCCAATTGTAAGGTATACACATATCCTTCTCTGCACTACCATGCACACTCTCTCACACAGGGAGGATCCAGCAACAGTTATTATATTGTCTTACGAAACAGATTATAACCTACAAGGCAATGCCATAAATACTTTTAAAATGTTTTTTAAAACATATTTCTGTACATACAAATGTATGAAAATCATTCCAGAGAGCTCTAGAGCACTTCTGTAGATCAAACTGGTCTCAACAATTGATATATAGAAAGATCAACTGTTTAAAAAAGACTATATTATGCTAAGTGCTAAAAATTTTATTCATATACTACACTACTTACTAACTATAGTTAGCAGGATTACAGTGTCTTTCTCTTTAGAAGATCATAAGCCAGAGTTGTTATAAACGCCAAAATTCACTAAGTCACCTTGATTTCACAGTTGAGTAGGGCAGATTAAAATCGTAAATTTATTTTAGACATTGCAATTTTAGCATGACACCCTTATCTAATATCAAATTGTGGTGTCTCAGAATCTCATGCAAGGCATGATAATCAGTTTTTAAATGCAAATCCTGAAAAATGGATTTCAGCAGAGGATGAATTTGAAACTTCAAGCTGGCCATGCCTGGGAGGACGTGTGAGTGCTTACTGTTGACTTATGGCACACATACATTTCTTTTTGCAAACTATTGACAAGAAGGCATAATACTACATAACTTATTTCTGACATAAATCATGGTCCAATGAAACTAAGAAGAAGACCGTATGGCCAAATGTTCCCTCCCTCTCTAATTTGCTATTCACTTATTTTTAAATACCTGGGTAAGTAAAGAAAAAAAATGAAGTTTTAATGAATATTTTATAAGTAAAAGTGAATTTCATAGGAGTCAAAATCGTTACAGAAATTAAATTTTTCAACTAAAATAAACATCTACAAATAACACCTTCAGATATTAGGCAAGATAATTACAACACTCAGCTAGTGTTCAGTAGATGAATAATTTTCCAAACCCTGAAGGTGCTTCAAGATGCCCTAGGTAGTAGAGCAAATTAGTTTGTAATAAGAAAACCCTTAGTCATCCAGTTGAGGACCTAACACTTGAGTTTTGTAGGCCAATATATATACATATTGACCCATAACTTGAAAAACCTATTTTCTTAGATTACTCAATTCACAGAAATTTAGTTTTAGAAGAAACATTCAGAAAACATGAGCCCACCTGTCTTTTTTTTTTTTTTTTTACAAATGTGAATTCACCTTCTTGCCCAAAGTCACTTGATAGATTAGTAGCAGAAATAATAAATTAGTAGCAACCCCTGTCTTTTGGCTACCAGAACTATCCATGATGCACTCTACTATCTCACTTTTCTATTTCATGTGAACACATACACAGAAAAATGTGTGACTTAAAAAATAGTTGTTTTATGGATTTTCAACCTTTCATAAAAACCATTAGATAACAATTTAAAGCATGTTCCTCTTTGAAAGAGTTGATTTTCTCAGTGCATACATTACAACTGAATGGGGAGAAAATAAAGACAATTAAACTTTCACAGTAAATTCCTTATACTTACCTTAATTTGTGTACTAAATATTTTAAACCTATATGATGTACATATTGTTTGAAGATCACTTACTTATGAAGAATTAATCCCCATCACTTGCTTTATATTGAAAAAATGGCTTGGATAATGGAGAATATCTATTTTATTTCATTTCATTTTTATACCAAAGGCTTACATATCTTCAACCCTATTGATTGCAATAGAACTAAGGAGTTCCTTCTAACTTCTTTTTGTGGCATATCATTGATTTAACATAAAGACTTCAGTACATTTCAGTGAGAAGTAAGGCAATCTAGTTAAATGAAACAAATAGAAGAGAGGTAATAAGGTGATGATGAACATCAATGCAAATTTTCAATGTCACAAAAGTGGTGCTGTTTTAAAAGTAAATTTGATAAAATACGGACAGAAAATTTAAACCTAGCCATCGTCCTGATTATTTGAATTTCAGTTAATGGTCTGCTTGTAATATATTTTGAAGTATATTTTATTGATGACCCCTCTTCATTAAATAAATTGAGGACTTCAGTTCCAGCTCTCACAGTATAAGGAGGACTTAAGAAGCAGAGAAACAATCTTTTATTCTCTCCCATCAAAATCAAATATGCAAAGGTTCTCATGATAATTTGGACAGAACAAATTACATGGGAGACAATCACCATGAAGAACAATTGTCCACTATCAAGCCCTTTTAATTCCTTGCTACTCAAAGTGGTCCATGAACCAACAGCATCAAAGTATGTTAGAAATGCAGAAACCCAGGCCCTACGTGAGACATACTGAACTATAATCTGCATTTTAAAAGATCTCTGAATGGTTTGTATGAACATGAAAGTTTAAGAAGTATTGCTTTAAAACAGATTTGCAGAAGGCATGAGAGAAAAGGAGTGAAAGCAATCTATTTAACATCTGTATTTTCTTAACTAGACATATCACAAAAAAATAATAATATAGTATTATATACTTTTGTTAGATACTTTGTGAAAATGTTTATATTCACTGTCATGTTTAAATCTCACAACAAACCTATGTGATGAGAACTGTCCCCAACATTTTGCAATGAGAAAACAGATTTACATAAATAGATAGGACAAGTTCACACAGATAGTAACTGGTAGGAAGCAATCTGACTCAAGAGCTTGTGCACTTAATCATTATATTTTATGGATTAACATATGGCTACATGCAGATTCTGACCTATCAAAATATGGTACCAATTTTTGAGTGGAGAACATATAAATTGCGTAATAGCTGTAGTAGAAGAATAAATTCTATTTTAAAAAGTTTTATCATGTATGAATCTTAAATGGCCTAAGCTTTCAAAATCTTTTATATCTGCCAATCTGTGATTTTTAAGATGATAAAATACACAATCAAAAAATTTGGATGGGTACAAGCACTGATAAATTACTCCTAAACCAAATAAGGTTAATTGGTACTTAACCTTCATATGAAGTGAGATAAAAAGAATGATTTATAAAACTATTTGAGAGTGTTCTGATAATCATATACATTAAGAAAGATACATGTATATATTTTCCTTTATTCTGGAAAAGAAATTAAAGAACCAGAAAGGTACATATTTTAAAGTTTTTCTTTCTTTAGCTACAGCTATTTTTGGATATATTATAAAGATTCAAGAGGCTGCTCTATTTCAGTGGTGGTGGCAGGGACCAAAAAACTAGCAAAAAGTGAAGTACATACTACAGTATTTTTATTATGGTATATTCTAGTCCATAGTTAATATGATTAAAATAGCTCACATTTACTGAATGCTTGCTTACATGTAAGGCACTGTCACAAGAGGATTTTTTTTTACGCTATCATTTAATCTTAACCATGAAATAGAGACTAGCTTTATTCAGATAAATACAGAACAGCTAAATGTTGGATCTAGGATTTAAACTCCGGTAGATTGGATCTAATTCTCACACTCATGCTGCATAATTTTAGGGAAAGCTTCCCTTATTTCCCAGTATGCTTAACATGTTTCAGGCTTCCTCCCTCTTTAATAGAGACTGGACGTGCAAATTTCTCTTTGCATTATTTTAGAGATGTATATGATAATCTACTTATAATCACTCTGATTTAATGGACTTACAAATGAGATAAACGCCTTAGGTTCATGGGATCAATATATGTGAATTATGTCTTTAGTACCTAGTTCTTATTTTTAAGACTGAAAGGCAAATTATATTGTAATTTGTTTCCTTGCACCATCTAGTGGATTTAAATGACAAATGCGGCAGTTAACTAGAAATAATTAAAAGTCAATTATATAAGTGAAATTTTCAAACGTATTCGGAGAACTGTTCCTAAAATCGTATTTTGGATCCTACCAAAAGGCGCACGTCATTATTTGCCATTTTCATGAGGGAATCAATTAGGCATGTGTGGTGAATTCATTAGGGAATGTTTAAATCTACAAATAAAATAACAGAAAACAGCAGCATCCCTGAAATCCATTTACATTAGAGATAAGGAAAGTCCAACACGTTTAGCTCTCCGAACCAAACGAAATCGTAAACGGCGAGGCTTCCCAGGGACCTGCGCGGAGGGAGAAGTACCGCGAGTCTGCGCGGGACCAGTGCGCAGGCGTTCTGAGGGGCGGAAGTTAGGAGGCGGGGCTAAGCCCGGACCTGGGAGCGGAAGAGGCCGGGGTTGCTGGCTGAGGCGCTGAGACCGTTTGGCGGTGAGTCCGGGGCCAGCCTGAGCTCAAAGTCCCAGACCCCGGGAGACGCCAGAAGAAACCGAAGGACTTGAGGTTCGGGAGCAGTCGCCGCTGGCCGCTGCTCTGCCTCCGCCCCCGCGGACGCCTCCGCCCCCGCCGCCTGAGGACGCGGCCCTGACAGGCCTCTAGGCCTAGGCGCGGCCCGAGGAGCCCGACGTGTTGCTGCCGGTGCTGCTGTGAGTAATACGAGCGCCCTCTCCACAGTCGTTTACAGATTAAAATGGAGGAAATTTCGTTGGCTAACCTGGATACTAACAAGCTAGAGGCCATCGCTCAGGAGATATACGTAGACCTAATAGAGGATTCTTGTTTGGGCTTCTGCTTTGAGGTGCATCGGGCAGTCAAGTGTGGCTACTTCTACCTGGAGTTCGCAGAAACTGGTAGCGTGAAGGATTTTGGCATTCAGCCTGTGGAAGATAAAGGAGCGTGCCGCCTTCCGCTTTGCTCCCTTCCCGGAGAATCTGGGAATGGGCCTGATCAGCAGCTGCAACGCTCACCCCCAGAATTCCAGTAGCTGCAACATGAGAGAGTCAGAGGGTGACCAGGACAATAACATAGACCGGTCCTGTGGTTTGGAGAAGTTAGGTATCTAAGTAGAAAAAGAAAAATAAATAAATAAATAAAATAAGACAAAAGTCCCAATTCCCATTGAAGATCCTAGCCTTTAAAAACCCAAAGTGGAGAATTTAGGAATTCGGATCCTTTTATAAGTATATTACCTGGAATCAGCTTTGAAACCCTGGGCAGGAGGAGCTGTGCATCCTGTGCACCGTACCGTGCAGGTCGAGCTCTACACCAGAAAGTGCACAAGTGTACTGTGTCCAGTGCACAGGTGAGCAGCTGTGTACCCAGCATATAAATCCTTTGGTTCCTCAGCCTTGCTGTCTGCCTGATGTCAAGGGCTTTCTCGGTTACTGACAGTTTGGACATAGCTGATGGTCAGGCCTTAATCACTGGGCCTCAGTGGGACTGCTCCTGTGATCTCTGAGCCTCTGATTTGGACTTCTCCAAGACAAGTGAAAGTCAGGTATGAGATCTGGATGTTAACAGTTCCAATTTGGGAAAACCAAGAAAAAGAATTACAACTGAATCTGGTAGGGGAAGCTCTGTGATCTTGGCTCCAACAAGAAGAAAAGGTCAAAGCTACCAGGTTCCCAAAGGTCCAGCATTTACAGTGACTTGAACAGACTTGGGGACAAGGGCTAACCTTTTGCTGAACAGAGCCCTTTGTCTTGCACCCCACCCGATGGCATAGGCTTGGTAAATGGACAACTTGGTTATCCGGGCAGGCTGAGGATTTAGTTATGATCCCTTGAAGAGGTAGCAGGGGCCTCTGCAACTATGCACGATCTCTTAAACTGCAAGATTCATATCTGGATATATGATGCTGTGAACAACAGTTTGGTGGGGCAGTCATTTTCCTACTCTGAGTTACTATAGTGTTACCTAGCCAGTCCGTGTGTCTGACTTGGTCATTATGCCAGGTCACTACCTGCCTCTCATGCCAGGGGCAGGTCTGAATTACTGAAAAGTATAATGGCCATGCAGGAGACTGTGATTTGAAAGCTGAGCCCAGAGGGGACCTCTTCCAGCTACCTTCAGTGTTAATGGGTTAGTGCTAGGAGCCAAGGAGCAAGACTGGGTTGTCTCTCATCTGACTGCAGTATCCTATTGAATGCCCCTGTTCCTTGGGTTGGTCAGTCAAAGCTCTGTTACGGTGACCATCTAGACTGTCCCCACCTCTGTCCCTAATGAGGGGCAGCCCCTTCCATTCAGTCCCACTTGGACATTCTTGACAACAAGAGCTGTCCTTTTGTTGTCAGAAGTCAGGGAATGGGATAGGCAAGGATGGGAAATGTGAGCCACATATCAAAACTACCCTCCACTTTACTCCCTGATCGAGGGTTTATGAAGTGTAGAGGGGTGAGAGCCCCAAAGTGAGCGGGAACGGTGCTGCTTTATTTGAAATGTTTTCTTACCTCATTCTGTGCCCCAGTAAGGGGCCCAGCCTCATCTGTCTGGCTTGGCCCCATGTTCCTACTGTCCCCTGCTCCACTGCCTATCTGGTGCAGCTCACGACTCCAGGTGCTGCCTGCCACCCTGCTTTCACACTGACCAGTTTCAATTCATCTCTCTTGATGCTCCTGCTTCTGAAGCCTGCCCAGTTTCCCTTTCCTTGGCTTGTTTTAAGTTTTTCTCTTCTTCTTCTTCTTCTTCTTCTTCTTCTTCTTCTTCTTCTTTTTTTTTTTTTCTTCCAGGAGATCCAGAGAAGAATCTTTCTGAGGGGTTCCTCTGTTCAGATTAAAATGGGGAGAGAACATAATTTTTTGTATATGAAAGGCAGTGTCATGCCTAAGCATTTTCCTATAGGACTGCCTTGCTAGATGCCTTCCTGCTGTGTCTTACTTCATAAGGAGTTACATCTTCCCACCTCCACTTGGATACTGCCTCTTAGGACCTAAGCAGAAGACCAGTAAAGACTGACTGACACACACGGGGATGGAGTGGGTCCTGATCTGTTTTCTCTAAACCTTGCTGTGCATGTATCCTTATCCCAGAAGGAACTGTTTGCACTGTATGGACTGATTTGTGTTACATATAGACATTAAGGGAACCATAGTAATAGGGCTGGCTTCAAGACTGTCTATTATTGCATTCTCCCCCTGGAATTGTTCTGGTCAGGGTTAAGGTGTAGTTACAGATTGGTCTTCAAGAATTGTAATAACTTTTTAGAAAGTTAAACTTCAGCAAGAGCTAAAATAATTTTGGGTTATCTGCCCTTGATTTTATAGACATCTCCTTCTAAGGGGATACATAGGGAAAGGAGGATCTAAGTAAAACTCTGGCCTATTCCCAAATAACGTCTGAGAAACAGGCTGAAGGTAGGGTCATCGTCCACTCTTCCTTCAGGGAGGGAGCTCTGATTGTGATATTACTGTTTGCTTTCTGGTCTTTCTCTTGGTTAGAGGAGGAAGAAGTGGAAAGTAATTTTGAATAATCATTGGTTCATATTACCTCCCTCTTGGTTATTGTTTTTGTTTTTTGCCCTCCCGTTATTAGGGCAGTAGCCCTAGGCCTCTCCTGGTTGGGTATGAAGTGGGCTAGGTCCAACAGGTGCCCTGAGGGGACAAACTAACTCCTTTCTTTTCTGGGGAGTGAATGCTCCCTACCATATAGTTGACAGTGGTTAGGAACTCTCCCTTTCCCTACCTATCTTCCCTCTAACAGCAGAATTCCTATCCCTCCTTCCTTCCTCAATTAAGTATATTGATCACCCTGTAATTCTATTATGTATCTGAGTGTGTGTGTGTGTATGGGGGGAAGGGGTTCTTTACAAATTTTTGTGGTTTGTGGCTTTTTCTTCCATACGTTAGTTCCCACCACCGCATGTCCAGGGGCCATTGCCTGGCATTATCGCATGCTGGGATCATTGGGGAAGTGTAGTGAAGCTCACCACTGTCCTTTGTTTTGGAGATTATTATTTTTGCATAAGTAGTCCATCCTATACAGATTGCTAACTGTGTATTCCCCTTGCCCCTATGGCTGCTGGTGTAAATAAACTGCATCTCCCCATTGGTAAACAGTACTAATAAAATTTTAAAAAATGACTTTATTTAGACTGTATGTTCATCTTTTAAGATTATACATGTTTTTCAGGTATTGACATAGTAAAATAAATGTTGAATTGCTGTTGAACCTTTATCATTTTCTCCTGAATGGGAGTTTTATCAAAGTAGAGGAACTTTGTCCAACTTTATTTCTCCATCTAGTCCTACACATTTAGCCTTCTGCAACATCCAGTGTAAGAAACGAAGTAGGTGGTAAAGTAAATACAATCCAAGCCTGTCACTAAATGAGTCCAATATGAAACTCAGTTCTCTTTGAGTGGAACTCCAGATACCATAATATATACATTTTACCACCTTTTCAAGCTCATACCCTTGCTCTCAAAAGACACATGATTCATAGCAGAAAATGAGTCGGCCTTTTTAAAGGTAATTTTTTTCCCAATACTTTTCATTATTTTTTTACCCCAACTCTTTAGGTCCTTCAGTTTGTTTTTAAAGTAATTCTGAGAATTTTTATTCCTTTCAGTTCGTAATCCAGAGGTGGAGCACTTCTCTTAGAAATTATACGTATTGCTTAGTGCTGTTCAAACTTATTTGTTGGCTAAATGTTCTAGTTCATTAAAAAAAAAAAAAGTCCCAAATTGGAAGTAATATTTAGATGAGTAAAAATTATGATAGAAATGGGGCCAGCAGAAAAATCATCTCAGCACAATACCTCAGGGATGTTATGGACCTGTACCATGGTATTGAGTCACCTAACATTTAAATGTAGCTGCAACAAATACTTTTGGATTTTATTTTGTATGTTTAGATTTAAATTAAATGTATTTGGTGCTAACCTAATTTTCTGAAATGAGGATTTGCAAGATCTCAATGCTTACTGGATCCATTTGATTTCAGGACTTTTAAATTCTTCCTTTTCATGTTTTCTAACTAATGGTCTTCATATTTAAAAAGAAAAAAAAAGCATACCTTTTAACTCCCTGGATACTGCATTTTAACTACAGCATGTACCTTGAGGTCAGGAACCTAATTAATGGTTACTTGATGTTGACAAAGATAAAGACCCTGAAAATAAAGTATGCTCTCTAGTTAAGTATTCAGGAAGAGCTTTCTTTGCACACAGTAATCATTAGTAATAATTTAGTATTGGTCATAATAACTCCTTAGGACCCATCTGAGTTACTTTGAAGTGTTATATATATATATATTTTTAATGTTTATCTTTGAGAGAGAAAGAGCGTGAGCAGAGGAGGATCAGAGAGAGAGAGAGAGGGAGACACAGAATCTGAAGCAGGCTCCAGGCTCTGAGCTGTCAACCCAGAGCCCAACAAGGGGCTTGAATTCATGGACCATGAGATCATGACCTGAGCTGAAGTTGGATGCTTAACTGACTGAGCCACCCAGGTGCCCCTTATGTGTTATAATTTTTTAAAAAGGGGGTACCTGGGCAGCTCATTCAGTTGAGCATCTGACTTTGGCTCAGGTCATGACCTTGTGGTTCATGAGTTCGAGCCCCGCGCTGGGCTCATTGCTGTCCACGCAGACTCCACTTTGGATCCTCTGTCCCCCTCTCTCTCTGCCCCTCCTCTGCTTGTGCATTCTCTCTCTCTCAAAAAAGAAAAACATTTTAAAAAGTATAAAATTAGTATATTAATGTGCTAAAATAAAAGCCCAGCACTTACACTTTATTAAACACCTTTTCATGTTAGTCCTCAAAATAGTTACCTTGGTTAGTGCTGGTTCTCAGATTAGTGCTGGTACTCAGTTAGAGTAGCATCAGACTTTAGAAGTTTCACTCTGCTGTGGAGGATGCAAGCTGTTTAATTCTCATTCATGTTCCAAATAATGCCCATGATGCTTAGGAGGATAACGTTTGTTACAAGTGATGCACTTGTTAAAAAATATTGCAGATAAACCTATAAATCCTCGTGTGGCTTTTCTCTTTCCATATTTTTCAAAATGTTTTTCAAAAATTTTCAATCATATATTACTTGAGCCTTGCTGGAAAAATGTGTGCTGAAAAGGAAATAGTACATTCATTTTAGAAATGAGAAAATAAGTTCAAAACAGTGATTTCCTCATATTTCAAAAAAAATACAGAAGCAATAGAAGCAAAAGTAGAATTCTGGTTCTAGGCTAGTGCTCTTTGTTGAAGCAATGAATTTTTAAACTAATAAATGAATGGTGTAAAGGACAAAATGACAGTTAAAGTAGAATTAAAAAATTGAGATGCTAGTGAAAACTTAAAGGCAATGAATCTGAAAACATTGAAAAAATGGAAAATCTATTAAAAATATAACTCCAAGGAACTTTTATCTTTTTAACAAATGAATACATCTAGAAGTTAAGAAAACTAATCTCATCTCTACCCAGATACATAAACACTAGCTACTTAGAATTTTATAGACAATACGACAAAAAAAATGATTATAAGCTAAGTGTATTGTGAAGATAGATGAAAAAGAAGATGTTAACAAACCAACTCCTTTAAAATATCAAAAATAAACATTATCAACAAGTAAGGTTAATACCAGGAAAGAAGGATTTTTACTCAGAAAATCATTGAAGAAAAACCATGTGAAAATTTTGATAGATACAGAAAAATAGTTTCAAAATTAAATACCAATTATTGATTTAAAAATGCTTATTAGTCACATAGAAACAAAGGCTAAAAAAGTTTCATACAATGATAAAGTATGTATTAAAAATCTACAGTTGCTTTGCTTAACCATGAATACTTGGAAGTATTCTCTTTAAAAGCAGGAATGGAAAAAAAAAATTCTCATTCTCAAATGATATCAACATGGGTAATTTTATAGAATCTATTAACATACCATTGGAAATAATGGTAGAATACAGTAGAGTTGCTGAATATAAAATCAATATCCAAAATCAGAATAATAGAAATTTTAAAACTTAACATTTACAATATGCAAAAAAATTATAATGGTCTTATGAATTAATATGACAAGAGAGGTATACAGTTTTATGGAGAAGATGATAAAATTTTCTTCTGGCATATCGAAGTAGACCCAAATACATGGAGAGTAATAGGGTGTTCATAGATTGGAAGTTCATTATCATCACTCCAAATATATGAATTGAAAGTAATCTTGATTAAAATCCAAGTAGATATTTTTGTGTAATTTGACAAACTAATTTTAAGTTTTAGATGAAAAGCAAGGTGCAAGAATAGACAAGATCTTTTTAACAAATTGTCTTACATAGTGTGGTTTTGGTGCAGAAAAAAACAATAAAGATTTCAGAATTAAACGGAAAAACACATGCACATTTGTATTACTCTGATGTATGACTAAATCCAAATCCTAATGTACTATAATTAGTGGATTATAAACTAATATATTGTTCTGGAATTACCCATAAAACCATGCAAAAATTTATGTATAAAACCATATAAAAATTATCATGTAGATTTAAGACTTTGGAAAAGTAAAACATCAAACCTTTGTAGAGACATATAGGAGCGTATGTATAGAATTAGAGGAAGATTTCTAAAGTAAACCACCAAAATAAAAGATTGACATATTGGACCGTTTTCATAAATGTAAAGCTTTCTGTGCCTTGTCATACTAGAAACACAAAATGCTATGACATGCTACTAGAAGTGCCGTAGTTCTTATCACTGGTAAATTGTTAAGAAAATAGTTACACAATTTACAAATGAACAAAGTAAAAGAGCATCTCATTTGAAGAAATTCAAATGGCAAAAAAGATGTGAAAAGTTTACTTAGATTCAGAGAAATGCAAACTAAAAACATGAAATACCAGTTTATACCACTCAGTGTGGTTAAAATAAAAAAGGGTGATGATATCAAGTCTGAGAGTCATATAGAGCAATTAAAACTCTTACACATTTCTGGTGGGCTGTAACTTGATATATTTTTGAAAAGCAGTTTGGAAATACTGCAGTTCATAAGCATAACCAATACTCCAATTGTCAACCTCTTGTACCATTATTTGTAATAGGAAAAAGTTGAAAGCTATATAAATTCCCATTTAAAAATAGTCACTAGGAGCACCTGGCTGGCTCAGTCAGTTAAGCATCAGACTCTTGATTTCAGTTCAGGTCATGATCTCACAGTTTGTGAGTTCGAGTCCCACGTTAGGCTCTATGCTGACAGTGCAGAGCTGGCTTGGGATTCTCTCCCTCTCACTCTCTGCCCCTCCCCCACGCACACACAGGTGCTCTCTCTCAAAATAAACAAACATTTAAATAAATAAAAAATAGAAATAGTCACTATACAGAAGTGAAGATAGCCAGGGCTATACAAATAAATACTTAGTAAAACATATATTCTTATATTTTGTTACCTTTTGTTTGAAGCTTAACAATGTGCAAACCAATGCTATATATTGCTTAGGGATATATACATATGTAATAAAAAGTATACCCAAATGCTAAACTGGACTTCTCCTTCCATGTGTATATGATCTAGGTATTGGAAAAAGACTTCTTGATGCAAAACATCTGAATGCTGAATAAATTGCAACAAAGATACTACAAGGGTCTTGCTATCCTGCCAATAAAGTAAGGGAAACACACCAGCTTTCCCTCATAAATATACACACACTCAAAAGCAAAAACCAGAGATACAAGCAAAAACAGAAAGTGGTGCTGCACTGAGGAACATACAAATACCAGAAACTTTCAGATGAGAATGGGAGATTATGCCTTTATCATCAAAAATTGAGACCATTACGCTGCACATAAATACAAGGCACCTGACATACTCTTTTCACCCTTACTGAAAGGATGGGCAGAGTGAAAGAGACAGAGACCTTCCTGACTACAGAGCAAACAGATAAGAAAGTCTCTGCCATGGCCTGAGCTGAAATTAAAAAAATAAAAATAACATCATCATCATCATTATCATCATCATCATCATTTCCTTTGGGAATATGTACCCATATCTTTGCTTTCACATAGTTATATACCCTGCTACTCAGAGAACAGTCCACCTGAAAATTACATAGTATGTGTCCAAGATGATACACCTCTTGACCATGTGATAGAATTTGGGTCCCTCAACATTCTCACAAAATATAAGCTTGCAATGAAAGAAACATCTATTTCTTTAAAGATTTCAGAGACTGGGGCCTGCTTTGGATTCTGTGTCTCGCACTCTCTCTGCCCCCTCCCCTGCTTATACTCTGTCTCTCTCTCTCAAAAAAATACATAAAACATTAAAAAAATAAAGTAAAAAAAGATTTCCCTTATAGTTATCATATTCTGCATTTAATAATGCTGCTTACAAGAAAGGAGTTCTGATTCTGTAGATTATTATTTCTGCTAAATCTCTACAAATGTAGTACTACTTTCCAGTAAATAAAATTATTAAACACAGAATATAAAGGCTATGAATTAAACCCTTAAGTCAGTGGATGGAATTACAAACATGAACAAGAGAGAATAATGATGATGCAGTTATGAAAATGAAATGAATAGAACTTTTCAAAATGAAAAGAATGCCAGTAAAATAAAAAAAATCAATGTATACGGTAAAATCTCAGTTTAATCAAACTGGAAAAAAGAGATAAAGGAAAGAATCAGCATGAAGCACAGTCTGTTGGTGATGTCGCTGTGCTTGCTTATTTAGACAGCAGAGTGTGTGTTTGTGTTTGCCTCCTTGTCTCCCGTTTATAAGCCCTCGGGCCACTTTATTTTGTTTTTTCTTCGCTGCACTTTCACCTTTACCATTATAATTATACAGTTTAATTATATATTACATTATAATGATAAAAGTGAAAGTGCAGCAAAGAAACAAGGTGGTGACACTAAAAGTGCAATCAGATGTGATCAGAAGATGGCTGACCATGGGAATGGTGATACTGGCCACGTTCTCAAGACCCAAGGTATGCAGCCAGAGGAACTTAATGAAGGCAAAATTATCAATGTAAATGAGAAAATGTGACAAAAAGAATAAAGATGTTTCAGAGGAAGTGAAACTACTAGTATACTTGACATTAAGGGATATCAGATATATTTCAAAATATTGAGGGCACAGGGGGCAAAATGTGTGGTAGGTGGAATTCTAAAGATGGTCTTGAGATTTTTGTTACCTGGTTATTCAACCAAACAGTAAGCTAAATACTATCGTGAAGGGATTTTGCAGATGTAAGTCAAGTGCCGAGTCAGTTGACCTGGAGATTATTTGACTGGACTTGACCCAGTCAAGTGAGGACTTTAAAAGCAAAGTGTTCTCCATTTCGTGGTAGAAGACATCAGATTTGTGTGGGAAGGATTCAATGAACCATTGCCGGCATTGAAGATGAAAGGGGGGCACGTGAAAAGGAATGCAGGTGCGTCTTGCAGCTGAGTGGCCTTTCTGATAGCTAGCAAGGAAAGGAGTATCCATCAGACCAAAACCCACAGAAAATGAAATATGCCAACAATCTGAATGAGCTTGGAAGCTGATCCTTTCCCAAAGCCTTCAGATAAGAGCCTAGCCCAGCTGGCACTTCGTCTTTGGCTCCCGAGACCCCTCTGCCAAGCATGCCCTGACTTCTGACCCGGAGAACAGTGAGATAAGTGAGGACTGTTTTAAGCAGCTAGATTTGTGGTAAGTAATTACACAGCATTAAAAACTAATACAGCTGTAACTGATCCAAACTGAGGAAGGATTATGATAACTTTCCAAGACTTAGAAATATCCTCATCCCAAATCATGACTTATTTATGAGAATAAGGTAAGCACTGTTAAAACTAATCTTGATGTATTTTAATACAAATGAAAATTATTTTCAGTGTTTCTAATATTTATATTTACAGCGTAATAAATAAATACTGGTTTTATGATTTTTTACTTCCTCATACATTTGCTCACTGAAAATAAAAGAGTTTTTAGGGGCGCATGGGTAGCTCAGCCAGTTAAGTGTCCAACTTCGGCTCAGGTCATATCTCAGTTCGTGAGTTTGAGTCCTGCATGGGGCTTTGTGCTGACAACTCAGAGCCTGGAGCCTGCTTCAGATTCTGTGTCTCCCTCTCTCTCCATTCCTTTCCTGCTTGCACTCTCTCTCTCTCTCAAAACTAAACATTAATTTTTTAATTAAAAAAAATAAAAGCTTTTAATATTTTCACAAAAAAATTTTAAAGTGATTAGATGACCTTAATTCTTCCCCTTTGTTAAGATTACTTTGCACTGTTTCAGCTTGCATGATCAATTTTACTGTCCATACAACCTGCAAAGATAATGCTGCCTGTATTACTATCACAAATAAGTGATTATAATATTAAAATATTTCAGAGATGTTAATACTGTATCTTTTCTAAAATATATTCCAAATTCAAAAAATTAGCAGCCAAGAAATCACACATCAACCTTTGATAGATAGCGTAGGTGGGTTAGCCTAAAATGCAAATGGTATGGGTCTGCCTAGATAGCTCTAAGACTGACCGAAGAAAAAGAAGGAAAACAGTTGGTAGCAAAAGGGGAGAAAGAAAAATATAGGCTAAAGGGAATGGGGAGTATTTAAACAAGAATCCTTGGGAGGAGGAAGGTACTATCTGCATTAATGAAAAATCTCAAAGTGAATTGCATAAGAAAATGCAAAGTATAAGAAGAGAAAAGTTGCTGGGCATTGCACTTAGATGTTTGTCTCTTGATACTCTATTAGTAGTGAATTTGGGAAGGTAACTCATTCTTTATGAACTCTGACTTTCTCTTTCTACTATTAGATATAGCAATAGTACTTCACAGTTATAAAAACTATATAAGTTTTAGCCTAGTTGGGATAATGGGTAGTGCAGGAATAAATTAAGGCTTTCCTGAGAAAGTGATATTTAAACTGAAAACCTAGAGTTAGAGTTACCTAGGATAAATTTGTCAGAGTAGATGAAGAGTAAATTGGGGATGGATTGTTGGAGGGGGATGGAGATGGAACAAAGGAGTTGGAACCTGTGTGTTAGAGAGAGAACCGTGTGTTAGAGAAAGAGAACCATTCAAATGGAAAGCTTAAAGCTCCAGGAAAATTATCATGTTATGATTCTTGTAGATGGGGGGAAAAAAAATCTGTTAATTGATATAAAACCACGTATCCCTTCCATTTCTATCAGGAGCATCTTTCAGGATGCTCTTGAAAGCAAATGTCATTAGATGGTGATCTTTAATATTGGCATAAATCCCTTATTTGGATTTTATCAGGTAAATAGATAAATCATAATTAGGGATATAATTTCACAGAACTCTAAGCAAACAAACTCGTTAATATAACACCTTACACCTGCAAGGTTAATCTTACATCTGCAAGATTCGAGTGCTGCTTTAAATACATAATGGCCTCTCTACTTTTAATGTGTTTTTGTCTCCTAAACTTACTCTTCTCCCACTGGATTCTCTCCAGTCTCCCAGCCCTTTCTGTTTTCAGACACATGCACCCATGCATGCCCATATGCCTGTGCACACACAAGATGTAACTAAACCAAGCCCCAGTTCAGAGTAAGGTTAGCTAATCTGCTTTTGCTCTTGCTGCTGTATGAATTATTACCGTTTAGGGCTTACTTGCAGAGCAACTACTTTTACAATTTGAAGGAATATTAGTGTTGGCTTCTGAAGTACTTCCCTTCCAGCTAAATTTTATTTTCCAATTGAAAGTGCTTGTGTTATGTCTGCTTAATATTGGATTCAACAATGATGCAACAATTGATTTAGACTTTGTGTAATAGATTGGGGAAAAAAAAAAAACCCAAACAGTAAGCTCAGTTGTGACTCTACAACAAACTCTGTGACCCCAAACAGACAAGTTCTTTCACTGATAAATTAATAGGCTTAAATGAAGTGATTTCTTGGTTCCATTCCACTTCTAACATTCTGTGATTCCATGAGCTAAACTGTTTACTCCAACTCATATAAAGCATGGAAGGTCCAGATTCAAATAACTTTATCCTTTAATTTTTCCATATATCCCAAATTACTCCATCAGTTAATCCACTGTACATTTTTTACTATATGCCAATGCAAGGCATACCTTTGTTTCTAACTTCTGATCAGTTTCATACTATTATCAAATATTACTTTCTGTGTAAATTTACCACTTGCTTTAAAGACTTACTGTCACCACCCCCATTATAGTTTGGCCTTCAAATCTATTTTTTAAAAATCTCTGTTACTCTGTGGGCCTTAACTAGGTAATGATATAATTTATTGCCCAAAACATAATACTTTCGAAAGGACAAGGAGGCACCATCAATAACACCTAAATAACCGTTGTAAACCGAGACTCTCCCAAGAAAACCAGGATGTAGGGTCACTCTAGTAATAACCCTTTGGGCCCTGTTAAGACAGGAGGTCTGATAAATATTTTATACATCCACACGATAAAGCAGCTTCATTATCTTTTTCAGTCTGAACCTAATAAATGCCCCTAATATACCACTTTCTGCCTCTAGTGCTCCCTTGGGACTATCTCATAGCTTTCCCAAGTAGTAAAAATTGTAACTGTTATAGACCAGTTGACACTATTATCATGCAGGGTGGGGTAGACTGTACTATAGATTATTTTTCTTCCTGTTAATAATGAATAACCTATAATAAATACTAGATAAACCAGTTGGAGTCTTTATTCTTTTATATATTCTACCCTATTGGAATATTATTTGAATAGAGGTGGTTTTATTAATCTATTCTTGCACCCTTCTGTCATTACACAGAAGAGTTATTACAGCTAATGTTAATAAGTCGGCATCTGATATTTAGGGATCTTGGTTGTCGACTTTTATTTCCATCACAGGGAAAACATCAATAATATGTGGTATGTGAACAACAGATTGTGACAGCCCCCTCTTTGGAGCACTCCCCTGCCTACTCTACCTCCCACCACCTGGGTCTCAAATCTCTATGCAAATCACTCTCACCTCTCCCATTACTAATGGAGAGGAGCAAGAGTAAGACAGTCCTTGTAAGCAGGGACCATTTATCCTAATATAGCTCCTTACGAGGTGTAGAATTGTCTATTAGAATGTAAGTTTCATGAGAACTGACAAGATTGTCTTGTATACTGCCCAGCACAGTGTCTAGCACATTATAGATGTTCAATAAATATTGCTAGAATAATGACAGAAGTAAATGTATAATGAATGGAATAATGTTCTGTTATATAATTCAAGAATAAGACAATGGATTCATTTTGTTCTTAGCAAAGGATGAACAAAATTCTCTTACCATTATTTCAATTATGAAATCAATCTTCTTACTAGATATTTGTATATTCCAGGTTTTCATTTATCTTTTTTAAAAATGTAACATCACACACTTTTAAGCAAATTCAATTTTTCTAAGAATCAAGAATTTTAAAATTATCTTTTAGAAATGTAGCAAACTACTATTTGTCCTTTTTTGCCTAGTACGTTGTTAATCCAAACAGTGAAATGGGAAGTTTTTATATTTGGTTACAAAAGGCAAATAAGATAAATTAATATTCATCTCATAGCTTCCATTTCCTATGAAGCACCTTGGCAATTAAAATTTGATGAGTTTATTTTCTCTTTTTGCGGGACAGCATGAATGAGATCATCACAACTTGCGTAAGAAGCTAAAATGTTAGGTTTCGAGGGTGGACTATTACATGATGATTTAGTCACAAATTTTACATTTTAGTTTTACATAGAAAAACAAACTTATGATCAGGTAGCTTATTACAGCAAAAGAGAAGTTTATAACAAAACATACAATACCACAACAAAAGTAGCCAACAAATCTTAGCTACAATTAAATTTAACCACTAGAACAGAGAAAACTCCTAGCTTTAAGACATTTCTCCATTTGCCTGCAGTGCTCATATATTCCATCATTTATTTTTACTGTTGTGCTTGCTAAAATTAAAATCATTCTAAGGTTTTATTAACCCTGGCATATTTGTTCTTGCCATGATGGAAACTGAACTCAATTTTAAATCTTGATTAACTTCTTTTAGTAACCAAACAATAGTTTCCAAATAGTGGCCAAATCCTCTATCTATTTAGAGCCTCAGATAATTTCATGTATGGATAAATGTCATGTTTGAATAGAATTTTTTAAACAATCACTTTTCAAAAGAATTCACCATTGGAAACATCATTTTTAGATTTGTGAACAAAGACAAATTGTTAAGAAAATAACAACTAGATTTTAAATCATTTAAGCTATAATTTTAAATGTCACCCACTTTTCCCCAGTGATTTTTTTCTTTGTTTTTAACTCTGTGGCTTTGCTACAGGTCAACCAATTACTCAACAGTTCAACTAGAGAATCAGTGAAGTGGCTTCTGAGCATCATTTAATGGAAAGAGCCTTTGATCTAAAAATAATTCAAGTGCAATCTCACAGAAGGACCAAATCAATGTACTAGATTATTTTAAAGTAATTGGAATTTATTTTGAACTAATTTGTGATTTGAGTTAAAGCCCCAGACTTGGAAACAAGATGATAGTACCTGTTCTGCCAAAGAAGAGCCATGTGATCATTGATAAATCATCTTGAAACTCATGTTTTCTCACATTTAAAACAGGAATAATAGTTTCTACCATTGTACCTGCACAGTGATGTCAGAATTAAATAAAGTCATGGCTATGTCAGGGTTTTTTAAATATCAGTGTATTTTATTCTTACTTGCCTCAGATCAGTCAATGCATATGAATATTGCAACTGCATACCCAATGTTCACTAATGTGAGAGAGATCTAGTGGAACGTTTGTGAGTTGCCCTCTATTTAATGTCTTGTTATCTGTCATTGAATTTTTAATTCTCTTCAAAGGATACATATTAATTATGTATTCTAGAAGGAAAAAGAAGTTACTTCTCTGCAGTGTGTTATCTCTTTGTTTATTTGGTAATTTAAACATGTATCCAAGTATTGCAGTAATTTCACAGAAAGATGCTCTAACCAAAAAAAAAAAAAAAAAAATCTTTCAGGGTAGTTGATGATGCATTTTGCTATTAAAATATTTTTAAGTGTATGTAAACGTGAGTATAATTATAATCTTTACTGTGTCACATGTGAAGGAGAGCACAGCTTATGTAAAAGAGAGCTTACCCAAGAAGCTGTTACCTTAAGTGCTTTGCTTATTCTAAAGGCCTATTTATTACATTGTTGTTACAGGATTGCCAATGTCTGCACTAAATATTGCACTAAATACTAAGTGTCAGCAAAATATAACAATTTGACTTCTTCTATCATAATTCTTTGCCCATTATATATATCTTTTAATCATGGAAAAAATACAATTACATAATTTATGTAGCTTCCTCCTTCTGTCTTTGCTCTCTTTTTTTCTCTGTGGACATCAGCTGTGAAATGCTTGCCTGTATCAGTAATTCATTCCATTATGACTTAGCAATATGAGAAGCGAGTGGTCCGTCATGAGCAAAATATATAAATGTACAAACCATGTTTTGAAGAACTAAAAAATATTTTTTCTACATATACAGTCCAATTAATTCAGTTAAATATTGTACATTTATTGTAAATCTTTGTAATAGCAAATATTACAATTATGATATACTCCTAAGGCAAGATATCTCTCAAAAACAGGTTTCATTTTCTTAGTCCTGTACTCTTGTGAGGGAAATCAGTAAACTCAGTTGAACCTTCTAGGCTAAGGTTTAAATCAAGGAAAACCTTAGGATATAAATATCATGGGGTTAGAGCATCTCATTTAACATTATACACTGAATACATATATTTTTCTGTTTTATCATGATGTTTGCTACAGAATCATTCATTTTGAAAATAATTTCCTGTTCCATCATCTCTTATTTAATAAAAGAAGTCATCCTTTCTGCTTCCAGTCTTAATAGGCTTTTTCCAGTTGTCAGAATTGTTTTTGGGTTGGTGTAAATACTTGTTTGTAAATACATTAAGAAGTAAAAAAGGTTTTGGTATAGCCGTTTATTTAAGACTTATGGCCTACCCAGCATAATTAGAATTGGTAACTATTGATAAATATACTTTTGATGCTACAAATATCTCTGCCCAAATAAACAATGTTAACTTCTCAGTTTGAGTCACCAACATCAGTATTTCCAAGAATATGTCACGGTGACTGTTGATCCGGGGGTTCTAGGTAAAAGTTAATATATATGCCATCTTAATAGGTATTGCGTGTCTCTCTGTGTGGGCAGTCTCATAACCTCCAGTTATGTCTCTATTAGACTATAGGATAATCATCTCATCCCTTGAGACTTCTCTCACAGATCCCAGGATGAATTTTTGTATGCTAAGCCATTACAAATGTACTTTCCAAATTTGGGGAAAACCATCTGGCTCTTTTAACCAGATGTGATTTGTAGACAAATGGATAAAATCTGTATCTGTATGTAATAGAGATTGTATTTAAGTTGAATGGTTCTAAATTAGTGCAGCTTTAAGATGCATGAACACTCTGCCATTACCATCAGTAGTAAGCACAGGTGGTCCAAGTTGCTAATCCCTTGGTAAGATTTTAGATCTTATAATGTCTTTTGACACTCAGTCGACTTGAAATGAATTTCTCAGTTGAGTCACCTCTATAAATTTAACTAAAGCACTGGGGTTATTGTCTACAAATATGAAAGAAGAAAAGAACATTTAACACTCTCATTTAATAATTGTCTCATGAGCTTGTTCAAAACCAAGTTGAGTCTTTAGAAAAACAGTACTATGCAATGGCAAAGTGTAAGGATTTAAAAATTATAGAAATCTGGATTTTAAACCCAGCTTTATGACCAATAATCTTGCCATTTTGCATATTAGATAACTTTTCTGAGCCTAGATTTTTTTTCATGTGTGCAATGGGGTTTTAAAAACAACTGTTTATGTTCATTATAAAGATTAAAAATTACATACACACAAACACATGCATGCAAATATGATTAGTGTATAATGACTTCATTAAAACAACGTGTCTATCCTCTGCAACAGCAAAACTATCTACTCGCTGATTTCCTCAACTTATCCTCACTTTATCTTCCCTATAAACTGCCAGAGTACCCTGCCTGTAGCAGAGACCCTTGTTTGAGTTTGAGATACCTTATTTATGTTTGGAAATTTAGTACAGCATAGCCATCAAGGTTATTTTAGGGGATATGTCATGAAGAAATACTACTTTTATGGGCTGAATTGTGTCCCTTCAATATTTGTATATTGAAGTTCTAACCCCAGTACCTCAGAATGTGATTGTATTTGGAGACAGGGTCTTTAAAGAGATAATTAAGGTAAAATGAGATCCTATGGGTGGGCCCTAATCCAATATGACTGGTTTCCTTATAAGAAGAGGAGATTAGGACGGGGACTCACAGACAAAAGGACTACCATGTAAGGACACAGAAAGAAGATGGCCATCTGCTGCTAAGGAGAGAAGCCTCCAAGAACTCAAACCTGCTGACACTTTGAACTTGGACTTCTAGCCTCCAAAACTGTAAAATAAATGTCTGTTGTGTAAGCCACTCAGTCTGTTGTATTTTGTTATGGTAGTCTCCACAAACTAATACAACTATATGTTGACGCCAAGAGATTGGTTTAAAGTTGATGACCTATCATCTGAAATGAGGGCGGATTCTCAGTACATACAGCCTGGTACTTATAATTCACATTAATCCTGCCAGATTCTCACAGAATTATGACCAATGCTCACTGATGACACTGAAAAGTAAAAGTATGTAAAAATTGTTAAGAAAAATTTTGCCATGTTTTATGCCAACATTTGACAGCTGCAATACAAGTAGCAGACCCAGAAACAGAACTCAGGACACCAGATGGATCCCACATCACAGGATAAAGGAATACAAGCACATGGCAAGAGTAGGGGTGAAATTGAGAAGCATCAAAATGGGAGACAAAAATGGATGTCAAGTATTTTATTTGTAGTTTTTCAATGAACTTTTTAGTCCTAATAGCCCAGCCAGAGAGCACGATTACATATAATTACAGTTTATATTGAAGATGGATTATTATATGACATAAAACTTGAGTTAGTCAAAGAGTATGTCTGTAGAGTGGGTAATTGGGGACACTGAAGTTATTAAAATGTATCTGCAGCCAATTTGGCAATTATTTGATTTAGGAATCAATCCAGAATATATTTAGAAATAAATGATCCTAATAATTTTACATAGATGAACAGCCTGATGAAATGAAGTTATCAAATACTGGCATTATTTGCCATTCAGGAAAAACTAGAAATGGCTTTTTTAATGAGCGGTATGTTTGGAAAAACACAAGGTCTCTGAAGCCAAGTAAACAGCATGAGGCTATTGGGTACAATAAAATATAAACAAAAAAGCAAGGCTAATCATGAACAAATTTTTGAATTAAGAAGTTTTCTCATTTTAAATGCTCAAGCTGTCTTTCCTCTTCTACTGCCATTTGGTAATGTTTGACTGCCATTCACCAATGCCCAGTGCCCAAATGTTCAGTTTTCATACATGCTGTTTTTCATTTATTCATTCAACAAGTGGTTTTTGAGCCCTTTCTTTGTGTCAGTCACTCTTACAGTTCTAAGTTCTAGAGGTTTTTAAATAGCACAGAAAGAATGTCTAAGACAATAGAGCGAAACTGGATTTCTTGGTAAGACTAGAACATGCTAGACCCATGTTCATCTCAGAGCCTTTATATTCACTGGTGTCTCCATTCAGACCACTCTCTCCTCACATCTTCACATCTCATTTTTCATTTTCCAGGCCTTTCCCCACATTATTTTAGAATACTCCAATGGGTAAGGATGCAAAAGGCCTTAGGACCATCCATACAATCAAGTCTCACAGGAGAAAAGGATGAGTTTCATGGCTGGAATTAAGGCTTAAGGATTTAGAAGACCCTATGAAATAAAACTGATCTCAGCAAAACCAGCTGATCCCTACTCTCCATTTCTGCTATTTATTATAACCCTAACCCTAGCCCCTAACCCCTAACCCTAACTTCCCCAGTTGTCCTTCCACTACTGCAGGTGTTACTGAAGGCCTTAAGAGTATGGACTCTGATATAAAAGTGTTGCACTCAACTAGATATATGATCTTTGATCAGTTTTTTTAATCTCCCTGTACATCAGTTTTTCACATCTGTAGGATTTGGAAAGATCTTAAAATCCTTGTAGGGTTGTTTTGATAATTGAATGAGCTGGTATATGAAATAATCTTCCTAGTGTCTGGCTACATATGTCCATGTTCTTATTGTTTTTTTTAAATTTTTTTCAACGTTTATTTATTTTTGGGACAGAGAGAGACAGAGCATGAACGGGGGAGGGGCAGAGAGAGAGGGAGACACAGAATCGGAAGCAGGCTCCAGGCTCTGAGCCATCAGCCCAGAGCCCGACGCGGGACTCGAACTCCCGGACCGCGAGATCGTGACCTGGCTGAAGTCGGACGCTTAACCGACTGCGCCACCCAGGCGCCCCGACCATGTTCTTATTGTTAAGTGTCATTTCATGTCTCTTCTCTTTTGCTCCCCTTGTATTTTTTATTCATTAGCAGCCACTTCTGCTTCACGGGTTTTACTTGGTACCTTCTCCCTACATTTTCAGCCTTCTGCTTACCCCCCATATTAACCTATGTTCCTTTATTTATTCCTCAAGAAAGTAATCTTGATTTAATCAGCACTGCCCATGTTTGACCAAACTTTAATGAGAACAAGCCAATCTTAGTTTCCCCAGTCTCCTACTGGCCCCATGACAGCTGTGACTCAGCAACAAAGAAACACATCCTCCATCATCAAAGGTACTTTTAGGCACTGAGACCCTAATAGGCTCCTCTCCAAGGTATCCACAACTCATGAATGACACATGTTATCAGAAGTCTAATTACAGTTTACAAGTGCTGGCTCCTATTAGAGAAGACTGTGGAGGTGTTGGAGATACTCTTGAAAAGAATATCAGAAAACTAAGGAAGGAAAAAAGAAGTAAATAGTAAATGAGATTGAAATAAAACAAAACAGGAAGTCTGATTTTTTTTTCTCCCAGAAAAAGTAAGTTGTTTCCACAGCTGGAGGCTAAAAACAGCTGCATTATCTATAGCCCATTAAATGGAGATCAGTCATTAATATTTTACTCATGTACACACTTCATTTTGATGCAATTTTCCTGTATAACCAGCCAGAATCATTTGCAGGATATTTAACAAAAATGATGGAAATACTCAGCTGCATCTGTTCATCATTTGGCTAACCATATTTTTGCATAAATTTAACATGGGCGTAAGCCACCACCATTATTTTTCTCATCCTTTTACTTCGCTGTTCAAATCTGCATGCCAAAATTTATTATTATTCAGGTATCCAATCACATTACCATCCCGCAATCAAGTCAAAAGCAGCAAAGCAAAATTGAGAAGATGCCGTTCTCTACAACCACAGGCACATACCCTACTTCCCTGAGACAACAACCAGGGGTTGTTGCAATGACAAACAGCTTTAATAATGAAAATAGACTCTCGGTTTTACCTACACAGATGCGGGTTAATTTTCTTCTTCCTTATTAGAATCCTCACCAGCTCGCCTCCTGCGCCCTGCCCCCAGTTAGAGGAACGAGTTGGCAAGCACAACAACAGTTCTGTTCATTCTCAGTTTAATATACAATTTCTCTTATACACAAAGGGGTGAAATGGTTTCTAAAAACATTGGCTGGTAATGATGACAGTGGAATCTAATTCCCGCAGGTGCTCACTTCATACTTATCTCTCCGCTGGAGAGTGTAATAAGGTTGTCAGGATTATTGAAGTTGACAGAGCACCAAGCTCAGATTAATTACATCATAGAATTCAGAAGGAATTAGAAAAAGCAACAACACTGCTCCTAGCAAATGCATGTATTTTTTTATAGCTCTCTAAGGACTCTCAGTATAATATAATACAAGTGAGTGAAGGGTGACTAAGTATAATTGATTTAAAGGTTTTGTGATACAGATTTTGAAAGATTAATTATGCTGAGAGTAAGAAATTACCACCACAATTCCAAAGAAGATACTCAGAGTGGAATATCCTAAATTAGGGAAGAGTAATTGAAGGGTAAATGAAGGGTACTATTATATATGAGTCTCCTACCAAATTCCAGAAAATTCACATTCATTGCAATATTTAATTCTTACAAACAAGGAAAATAGGTATTGTCCTTTAAAAATGGAAACTGAAGCTGAAATAAGAAACTTGCCCCAAATCTCATATCTAGCGAGCGGTCAAGCAGCATTTGAATTTCATACACAGATTTCAATCTTTTTGCTCATTAACATAGGTAATATCAAAGTTTTGCTCTTGAAAAATTGCCATGTTAGAATGAAGAAAAATTTACATAGGAAAAAACTCATGATAATAAATAAATGCATATGGAATTCCTTCTTTAAACAGTGCTAAGGACTTATATATTTATTTGATTAAAATATAAGAAGCTGTGAGAATTCAGTGAGTCACTTAACATTAGCTTTTAAAATCTAAAACATTTTTTAAATTATACAGGGCAGCCTACACCACCACACTCATCAAAAACTAGATACATACCACCACTGCTGGTTGTAAATCTAAAATACGCTAAGATAAAGAATAAAACATAGTGAAAAAAGCTTCTGGGCAGCTAAAATAGGTATTACAAAACATTTGCTCCTCAGTTCACACAACAAACTTGCAACTGGATATTATATGGGACTATTCCCATTGCCTAGATGGAGAAGCTGCAAAGTTCAGGACAAAGGGTAAAACGTTCAGCTCTGAACTCTAAGGAGCTGCTCACACACTCCAGACAGCTCACTTAGGAGACAGGTGGCCAAATGGTCATTATCAGTACCTATGCAAAGTCTCCAGGGGATGTAAAAAAAAGCTAGAAATTTATTAGAGATAGAAACTGCTATGGAATTTCCTCTCTTCTGTTTCCCAATTCTAGGGGTACAGAGAGGAAGGAGGCTTTTTCCTCTACATCTCAAAAAAGTGAAGGCTCCTTCTAAGACTACTTATAGGATTTGGAGTTGTTCCACCATAGAGGAGACACAACTGAGCTGCAGAAACTTGTAGGGAAAGAATGAACGTGTTCTTGAGAAAATACTCCTAAATATGTGTTTAGAAGGGAAGAAAGAACAGGTATCTGACCTTCTCTAGAAAAGTTCTCAACTCAAAACCTGGCTGAATGAACCTGTAATGCAAGACATGGAAAGAGAGTGGAAAGGCAAAAATGTTAGCACACCTGAACTTCCCGTTTCATGGGACAAAGGATTTGTAAGTTTTCCAGTGGCCTAAAAGGAAACTCTAGACAGTGTCCAAGAATGTTGCTTCCCAGGGCAAGGGAACCTTCAAGCTAGGGCATGAGGGTGATGTGAGGTCTCCTAGAAAATAAATCCCCCACAAAAACAAAAGGTGTTGGGGTTTAAAAAGCTGCTAATATGTTGTGGGAAATATGTCAAATATGGCCACCTGCAAAACTGAGGGAGAACCACAATAAGAAATTATTGGGATAGGGATGAGAGAAGAGACATTTGGAATAAACAGAACTAACAGACTAAATTCTATCCCTCTACCCCCACTCCTTCCTCTCTGCTAGGCCTATAGCATATGGTTAGGCCTCAATTGCTGGAAAGGGAAAGCTTTAAATTGAGTGCAAAACTATTGATTTAGGTTGGATCAGATATTTTACTATCTGAAAGTGACTTAAATTATAGTATATCCCTGACAGGCCACCCAAGAGCAGAAAGGGGACTTTAGGAGAGTGTGATTAAGGCAATGGGAAGACAAAATAAAGCTGTGTCTACCAGCCCATTGCATAAATTGGTTACATATGCACAGAACAGACCCTTGGGCTTGTACTTACAGAATATTTATTCTGATTTTGCAAAGAAATTTATTATTTCTGCAGTTTTTATCATTTTTTAGAATATGGCTACATTAGACAGCAGGGGAATGGCTGTTACTAGCCTCTACACTGGCATCAGTGAGCAATGACAGCTGCCAGCCTCAAAGCAGGAGAGAAAACAGCAACACTGTCTTCAAGTGTTTCAAGCAGATTCAAGAACTACAAAATCAGATCGGTCGTCGCCATTTTGCATCTGGCAAACCTCCCAGTAACCCCTCTCAAAGCCCACCCTCCATCCCCAACACACACACACACACACACACACACACATACATTCAAGTGGTTTCTGGGAAAGTGATTCAACAGGTTGACAGTAAGCCCAGGAATCTTTAGTTACTCTCAAAGTGATTTTGCCCAGATTTTGCCAATTCTGAAAAAGAAAAAATGTATTAGAGCCATCCAGTTACTGGTATTAGTAATGATGTTCTTCTGTCCTGTGTGTTTCTAATTTCAGTATCTTATAACCAGGCATAAGAAAAGCATAATATGTTCTAAATGATATCCACTCAAAATTAATTTTAAGAGTTTGCTGCCCATAAATGCATATCTTCAGCTTGTCGGAAAACCCAGTTGATTAGGATGATGTGTTTCCTACATGTATTAAGTAGCTAAGATTGCCCTGGATGAATACAGTAAGTACCATATAAAGGCATCCATGAAATTAAAACCAGAGAGATTCAAGCAAGACCAGATATGCTGGCTGGCAGAACATTTTCAGGAGCTTGGATTTAATTCTGGGACTTAAGACTAAGAAAATGAAGACATTTGTAAACGTTAACCAGCACAGAACACAGGGCAAAACTAATTCAAAGGGGGAGTAATTGCCCATCTAGTCCTCAGGGTGGGTAAAATTATTGTGAGAAAAGAATTTTGGACATTTTGCTCTCAGCATGCTCCTGCAGAGGGAGGACAAGCTGAAGAAATGGCTGGGTTTATTTATGAGATTGCTTAAAGGGTACATTACACAGAAGATAAACTGGAGAAATTGCATGGTCCCGTTTGCCCATATACAATCAAATGGTCTGCACAATTGATGTATCCAATAAAATCATGAGATGCTACATAGACTATACAAAATAGCAGAATGAGGGCATTTTGCTTGGTGGAAGTCCAGGAGACAGTATATGAAATAATTTATTGTATTGCCTAAACCCTGAAATCAGAGATGTCTAAGGGGAAAAAAAATCTAAGAAAAACCACTGATAGCAAATCATGGAAGCCCGAGCCCTTACCCACAAGAGGGTTGCAATTTTTGTTCACTGAACATTCTTGTTTCAGAGTGATTTAGTACACAGTGAATATTAGAATAGTTGGCTGAGGCTGAATATTAGAAAAATCATTCCCTCAGCTTGAGTAAATGAAACTCAATGCACTAAAACAAATAGTTAAATTGACAACTTAAACATATGTGGGTTGAATTAAGTGCTTGCTTCTTTTTAAGATTCCTTCCTCTAGCATAGAAAATGAAGGTTGTTTAAATCTCATAAGGCGTCACTATCTTTGTAAGCCAGTATTATTCACAAATAGGTAAAATTAAGGCGAAGACGAAATGTATTACCATGCCTACTATAAACTTCGGCTGGAGCTTCCTCTTCTTTCTAACCCATGCGGTCTTTTGTTTTTTTTTTTTTTCTTATTTCCTACTTCATTTGTCAAATAAATGATCTTAAATTGCTTACTCTATTGACTCTGTTTGCCCCTTCTGGGCAAATTTTCCTGAAAAGTAAAATATCCTAAAAATCTCTCTGATCAATCAGTGAGACCTCTTTTCCCGTTTGCCTCATATATTTTAGTTCCTTTAGTTCCAAATATTTATTTAATTAATATTTCCTATGTCCAGACACTGTGACAGAGCTCCTGGTTCACCTGCTAGCATTTCCTTGGCACTCTGCAAATAGCTTCAGTCATGTTGTCCCTCTGAGCGTTGTCCAGACATTCTTTCTCCTACCTAGAGCTGCTATGATCACATGTAGTACTTCATCCCTGAAAATAGGCCACAGTGTTAGAAAGAGAAGAGCTGATCAGTCCCCCTTGAGTTTCTTGTCTCGAGAAATTCAAACTGCAGAACAGGCAGCGCTTCACAGCTGGCTCAGAATTGGCTTCATTCCTGGTGTCCACAGTTCTCTCTACATACCCTGTGATGATGGTGGTTTTTGTTGTTGTTGTTCCTCACCGTGTGGGACCCAACCAGGAGGACACCTCAATTCATTTTATACTGAAAACCTCTCACCGTCCTATTCCATGGGTGTATCGTAATGTATTTATATTTCTAGGCCCAAAAAGATGAGCATGCAGTTGTCTCTAATGCATTCAGACATCCGGCATTAAAACACAAATGCTTCGTTCAACAATTCTGCCTACATCATTACATACATGTTCTCATGTATGTGGTAAACAAAGTCCTAAAACTGGAATACGATTTTACACATAAAAAAAAAAAAATCAAAGAGTGAGGGGCGCCTGGGTGGCTCAGTCAGTTAAGCTTCCAACTCTTGGTTTCAGCTCAGGTCGTGACCTTAAGTTTTGCAAGTTCAAGCCCCACATCAGGCTCTGGATGACAGCATGGAGCCTGCTTGGGATTCTCTCTCTCTCCCTGCCTCTCTCCATCTCTCTCTCTCTCTCTCTCTCTCTCTCTCTCACACACACACACACACACACACACAAGAAGTAAACAAACTTAACATTAAAGTCTAAGATACATTTAAAAAATTATAGTCATGTGTCATTTACTTCCATTTGCCTCAATTACCCTAAAAACATTTTGAGACTCTGTTTTCTTTTTCTCATAATATTCTCTACCTAGAGCTCTGTTATCACTTATAAAATTGTACTGGAATAGCTTATGTCCTCCTCTATCCATTCTTCTGGACCAGTGCTCTCTAAAGATGCAAATATTCATATGACGTCCAATGCGAGAGCCACTAGCCAAGTGGAGCTACTAAACACTTGAAATATGGCCAGTGTAATAGAGGAACTGAACTTCACATTTTATTTAATACTAACTAATTTAAATTTAAAATGTGTTTGGTGGCTTCCTGTTGGACAGCACAGTTCTACCCGTTGGGTCCTTGAGGGTAGCAATTTTGTCTTTCATTGCTTTATCTCCAGTGTCTAAAATAGCCAGGACAGTCTAGAGTCTGCTGTGGTAACACATCAACCTCAGTGTGTCAGTATTTTTTATATTACAAGGTCTATTTCTTTCCCATCATACGTGTTCAGTGTGAATTGGGGGGGGGGGGAGCTATGCTCCCCACCATTATTCAAGGTCCCAGGCTAATGGAAATTCCAACACCTTATAGCTGCACTTGGAATACAAGGTCTCTGAGCTTCCCACAGTGTGATAAAGTGTGCAGGGAAATTTCAACAGCCTCCTCTATGCTTTGCTAAAAACCTACTGGTTAGGACAAGTCACGTGGATTCACATCAATACCAGGAGGCAGAGAACTGTGGGGGGATATATTATTATTAAGTGATGAGTAATTATCTCTGCCACACAAAGTGTCTGGCACATAATACTCTATGAATGGCTACTTGAATGGTGAAGGGAAGATTGTGGTTGGTGGGAGAAGAGTATTGCAGAGAAACAAAAAAACAATGGCACTAAAGTGGGAAAGAAAAAAAGTCTATTCTGGGATGGTTGCTAAGTATAAATTTGAGGCAGATAGAGAAATAAAAATAGTGGATGCTAGGTTAAGAAGTTTAAAATAGACTTGGAAAATAACCACCAGTGGATGGTTTGTTCTGGGCCATCAAATCATCAGACCCTTAAAAACATTTTTTTTTAATTAAGCTGAACATGACATTAGGGAAGAAGACAGTCTTCTTTTACCAAGGCAGCAAAATAGAAAGAGAACGTGGATGAACGTTTAAGAGAAATTTTGAGAGATCCAACAAATGTATGAGTAGGGGTGCAAAAATATCACTAACACAACCAACATACTGTCCCCTTAGAAGTTCCCAGTCACTACTCTAAACACTTTACACGTATTGCTTCAGTAACCTGCACAAGAAACATGTGATATTCTAAAATTTCTCCCCAATTTAAAGAAGAGGAAATTAAAGGTTTAACAGAGCAATTAAGGAATTTACAAAAGTGATATCAGTGATGATTTCTTTGGTCTATAAACCAAGAGGTACAGAATCTTTGAAGACACAGTACAGAAATTTGGAATGAGGGTTTGAAGAACTAACTGTCGAAAATGACTGAATAGTCACCCTGAGGAATAGAGTCAAGTCAGTAAGCCCTCTTAGGCCTCCAATTTTCCATCACAGGATCAGTAATCTGGTAAAAACTACTCAACAAGGCTAAAAGGAAATCTTAAACAAAGATCTAGCTGAGGTAACTATTGTTCTATTGGTGGTGTTTCTTTATAGTAGAAATTTCAATGACCCATCTCTTTGATTACTTTTTACTTACATCTTAAGTAGCAATTCCACAGGAAAATGCATTAGGGATAACAATATATCCAGTACTTAATTACTTTTATTGACTAGTTGCTCTAATTGGTTGCTATTTTTAGCAGTATTGATTAAAAAAATTGATGGGGCACCTGGGTGGCTCAATCGGCTAAGCGTCTGACTTCGCTCAGATCATGATCTCCGTGAGTTCTCACCCCATATCGGGCTCTGTTCTGACAGCTCAGAGCCTGGAGCCTGCTTCAGATTGTGTCTCCCTCTCTCTATACCCCTTCCCCGCTCGTGCTGTCTCTGTCTCAAAAATAAATAAACACTAAGAAAAAAAAAAAAAAGGTTTTTTTTAATTGACAGGGGTTGGTGCCTGGGTGGTTCAATCGCTTAAGCTACCAACTCTTGACTTCAGCTCAGGTCATGATCTCACAGTTAGTGAGATCCAGCCCCACTGTAGGGCTTTGTGCTGACAGTGTGGAGCCTGCTTGGGATTCTCTCTCCCTTTCTTTCTGCCCCTCCCCCTCTTGCACACACATGCATGCTCGAAAGAAACAAAGAAAGAAAGAAGAAAGAATCTTCTTAAAAATGATGGGGAAAGAATTGGCTATTTGTCAAGTTATTTGTATCTTATTTGTCAATATTTGGGTTCATCAACTATCT